>NC_071499.1:110000000-111250000 GCF_028408465.1 Anastrepha ludens | reverse complement strand
AACGTTTTGTACATTTGATCGTCACGGTAAAGCAGAAAACAAAATATTGAATATGCCTTATTATTTAAGAAAACAAATTAGCTGTTTTACCGATAGCTCCTTTAAAAGATTCCACTTGAATGTACGCTATTGCATCAGAAAATCGAGCCAATCTTTTCTCACTTTTATGATATTAGGGAAGCTTTTAAAAATTTCTTCAAAAATTTGTCCAGTAGAGAGCAGAGCATGGCGAATATGTTTCCGAATGGCACGAAGTTGTACGGAAGAGTTGGTGAAGGAGTATTCTGCGTATTCAAGCTCAAGCTAGGTTTCCGGACCACTGTAGCTAGCGCTGGGCCAGTGCGCAAACGTGCAAAGCCGGGAGATCCTTCTGGCCGTGGGTTGATCGGGACCGCTCGAGAGAACTTCTAGGACTAACCCCTCACCGGACATTGTTCGTTAGGTGTCCATGCAGTGGGGCTTTCTGCAGAAGCTGTCTAAAGGATGAGGTGGAATCTCAGCACCTTCTTCTCAGCTGCCCCTGCCAAATCGCTAGTGTCGGTCATCATCCTCTATTCCAAGCCCCTTCTTCCTTTTTCCACCTGCCTGGTATTCCATATTTCATTTCTGTGCAACAATACCTGCTTCACACATGAGCTGAATATTCGCAGCTTACATCGTTTGGCGAACGTCGCCCTTGCTTTGTTTAGCCTGCACCTGTCATTTCATCTGCTCCGCCGTCTACCGTGATAGAGCAACCGAGGTAGCAGAAGCTTTCGATAAATTCCACTAGCCCTTCTGTTACATTCCGATCATTTCATGACCTTTTTTTTGTTGAATTTCATCATATCTGCTAATATTAACAACATTTCACAATTTCCTTTCATGAATTTGTGTATTGACATAAATCCAATAGAAAAAGCTTAAAAAAAAATGATTTTGATTTAATAAACACTTGGTAACATCAAAACTTACGTGCGCGCACCTTCTGGTCATTCGGTGACCATCAGCTGTTTTACATATAAAGTGCATATTTCGCCCCTTTTTTGTGGTTAGGTTTTTGCTGCAAAAGCTTGTATTTGTTAAATTCTTATAAAAATGGAAAGATTCCAAGCTTCTGTAAGTATTTTTATTATAATATTTAATTATTATTGGTGTGTTTATTTATGAAAATTCGGTTTAGAGGCCAATTCGTCTGACTCAAAGCCAAATAGAGCATATTATTGACAATGATGAGGATTTTGATGAGTGTAGTGAAGATGGGGATGAAGATTATATAGTGGAACAATTTGAATCAGAAGGATCTTCTTACGAATATTTAGATTCTGATAACGATGAAGATATAGTACCTGCATTGGAAAATAAAAGCAGTGTTCCTTTGTATTATTGCAAGGATAGAGCTATTGAGTGGGCAATGGGACCAGTTGGGCACAATAGTGGCAGGGCCAGAATAGAAAATATAATCCACGGAAGACAGGGAGTTACTGCATATGGAGTACATCGTATTTCTACTGTCAAGGAATCATTCGATCAATGCTTTACGTACCAACTAAAGCAAATTATAATACAATTCAGCAATATAGAGGGCGAAAAAAAATTGGAGCTGGATATAAAAACATAGATGAGATAGAACTCGATGCATATTTGGGTATTTTAAGTTTAGCAGGTAGGTAAATCAATATAATTTTCCGTATTTATGGCTAAAATGAAGACATAAATGTATTTTTTTACAGGAGTATATGGTTCACACGGAGAAAGTATTCGAAGCCTCTGGGATGAAGTGCACGACCGACCATTATTCCGTGCAACTATGTCACTTGACAGGTTTCTTGAAATTAATCGTGTTTCGAGGTTCAATGAGAGAGACAATCGAAGGGCTCAAAGAATGAATGACAAGCTTGCTCCGATTCGCGATTTGTATGAGAAGTGGGTGGCTAATTTACCGCTACTTTTTGTTCCATACGATTCCGTTTAATTCCTTTTAGGGGCAGATGTCCCTTTTTAGTTTACATGCCAAGTAAACCAAGCAAATATGAAATGAAAGCATGGGTAGCTGCGGATGTGCGTACAAAATTTTGCCTAAATTTTCCAAATGTATTTAGGGAAGGAGTCAGCTTCCGCTCCACCGGAACGGAACCAAGGCCAGCGCGTTGTGTTGGATCTCGTTAGTGGGTATGAAGGGCGGAATATTACAAACGACAACTTTTTTACTACTCGGGATTTGCCACTGGAGTTAATGAAGAAAAGAACTACTTTGGTAGGCACCGTAAGGAGTAATAAACGATTTTTACCGGTTTGTGGTACTAAAGTGGAGTTAAGGAGTCTACCAGTGCTAAGCAGTCGACATTTCTTTAATGGATCAGTTACCCTTGTGCAATACATACCCAAAACATATAAGATGGTGACTGCTTTAAGTACCTTGCACCATGATAAAAGCGTTATGGAAAACCATCCAAAAAAGTTGCCAGATATCATCAATTTCTACAACTCTACAAAATCTGGAGTGGATAATATTGCTCAACTTGTAGAAACATATACAAGCAAGAGACAAACTAATCGTTGGCCTATAGCAATTTTTGCAAACATCGTAGATATCTCAGCGTTGAATGCCTTTGTATTATGGACAGAATTTTCCTCGAAAATCTTGGCTTAGACCTTGTTCATGGGGAAATTGAACGCAGAAAATCGCTACGAAGAACTCAACCGTCAGCAGATATTGTACGCAATATGAGAGCGGACGCAGAGCAACCAAGCATTTCGGCAGGAACTGTTCCGAAAAAAAAGAAAACCTAGTCAGCGAGCCACCTGTGCAGTTTGCCCTAGCTCAATTCGTCGCAAAACGTACGAAAGCTGCACTAATGCACGAATGCAACTAATGAATTTTAAAAACTTCTATTAAAATTATAAACTTTTATACTGATATCTAAACACAGGTAAGGTCATTTCGTGACCCGAATATCACATGTGTAAATTTTTTTGAATGTAACAGAAGGGCTAGGCAATCGTCACCGGCCGCTGATGTTGCCGTTGTGAAGCACCGCCAGTTCGGAGTTCTCATAAAGAGATCTGATGAGGCTTATCTTAGCGGTCTAACTGATAAAAATATCAATAAAGTAAAAGTATCAGAGTACATCATGCAACCCTAACCTCAAGGAAGTGAGTGGAGAGCTCTCAGTGAACCAAGCCCAAACAAACCACGTCGTTTTCAGTCAAGAAACACAGCGGTAATGTACAGTATGAAATTTTGACGGGAGGTTATGAGACGTTTACGTGCAGTAATTCGCCAAAAAGAAGGGATTTGTGGGAAAGCAACTCGTGAATTTTGCACCATGATAACACACCGTTGCACAGTGACATCGTGCGTTGCAATTGATGGTGAGTACTTTGAAGGCAATAATATCACTTGCTTTTTGTATTTAAAATTTTCTTAATAATATTCCAGGAACTTTTTGATCAAGATATGTTCAAATCCTGGTCCATATGTGCTAACTTGACGATAATTAAACTTTTGGCAGCTCAACCAGCGGCATTTGGGGTTGCCAATTCCGGTATTGCGGCAAGCCGAGAGCTCGGTATAATTCAAGTACGAAAATTAGTTGATTGACCGACAATTCAGCCCAACTACGTACGCACACAAGTGACTAAGGCGAGACTGAGATTGTGCGATTGCTTATCAAAATTTCAAATGGCATTTGGTTGTGTCAAGTGCCTTAGTACATCAAATAACTTAGGGCAAATGCATGCATTTCACACACACACACACACTGTAATTCCGAATATCACAATACTAGGAATCGTTGGGGTGCAGGCTGGGCTTTGATTCGAAGAAATGCTCTGTGTATTTTGCTGTGTGTATGTATTTGCTTGTATTTTGCTTGTATATATAAGTATATATGTATGCATGTGCGGTAAATTTTATCGATTGGTTTCGATTGCCTTTTATATGCACTTTAAAGGCTTCTTCCGCTGCTTTTATTTTATCAAATGTATTTTTGTGTGTGACTATTTTGCCTTATAAAATGCGGTCGCCTTTTTCCTTGTTGGGAATTTTATGCGCGTTGTAACAACAATAAAAATCACTAAATATGACTCTTTAAAGGGTGCACAGTGTTATAAAGAAAATAAAATAAAAATTAAATGATAGGGAGTTATTTAAAATTTTAAAATTTAAAAGTAAAACGGGATACCTTGCAATTTTCTGAGCCTCTTTGAAATTGGAGTCTTTGATTTATTTCTTTTCTTTTTATTATTAATAATGAGACTGTATTTGTAAGACCTTTTAGTCTTTTACAATACATCAACTGGTTGGAAGTTACAAAATTCAAAATCAAAAACTTCAAAAGTTTTGAAGTTGAATTTTTTTTTTTTTTTAATTTTAATTTTTTATTGCAACTAGTACATAAATATTTACAAATGACTAACAAGCAACTTAATTATGATAACATTACACAATTTTCACTCTACATGACATAAAGCATTTCTATGGAGGTATGAGATCGCTAGGTTTAGTGCGTCTGAGCCTTCGTATTAATCCGTTGGCTTCAATTAAATTAAGTGCTTCTTCATTGCTGTGGTTTATTAGTCTTTCTTTATGGGTAACTGCAATCTTTGCGATTTCAGTGTTGACGGAGTTTATTTTATGGTCGCGCTCAATGTCGGAACTTCTGCAGTACCATCATGCTTTGACAATGCACCTAAGGGCCTTATTTTGGAAGTGTTGGATTTGGTTTTTTGTACTTTGACTGGCGCACCCTCATAGCTGCGCACCATAACTCCATACTGGCCTTAGTATCTGCTTGTAAATCAACAGCTTGTTCTCTATCGTGAGAGCTAATCTGCTACCCATCAGTCATTGCATGTTTTTGAGTTTGATGTCCAATGCTTGCCTCTTTTTCTTGACATGCTCTTTCCATCGGAGTTTGCAGTCAAGTGTCATACCCTGGTCTTCGCATAGTTTCAGTATGGGACCTGTTGATCATCTATGTATAGTGGTATATGTTGCATTTTAGTGTTTGTGAAAACTACGTGTACATATTTTGTTTGGTTAAGTTTAATTTTCCATGTATTAGTCCACAGGCAGATCTTATTTAACGTGGTTTGTAATGTGGCTGTCGATTCGTTTTCAGTTTCATCAACTGCAATCAAGGCGGTGTCATCTGCAAACGTTGCTGTGACGTAATTAGGATCAGACGGTAGGTCATGTGTAAAGATAAGGTACAGCAGAGGCCCAAGAACGCTGCCTTGAGGTACTCCTGCATTTATTTGTCGAAGACTTGAATAAGCATCATCTTGCTTGACTCGAAAATAGCGATCTGATGAGTACGACTCCAAGATTTCGTAGTATTGCTTAGGAAGTATTAAGTTTAGATTAAAAATCAAACCTGTGCGACAAACTTTATCGAATGCATTTGCCACATCGAGGAATACGCCAGAACGTACAATACTTTCTTATTTTCGAGTGCTTTTTCGTGCGTGATCCTGTGTACCTGGTCGATTGTAGAATGTTTACTTCGAAAACCAAACTGATGTGTTGCAATTATTTTTTTTCGTTCTATTATTTTATTGAGTCTTTTAATCAACAGCTTTTCAAACAGCTTTGAGATCACTGGTAGGAGTGATATAGGTCTATAAGATGAAACTTCGTTTCCAGGTTTGCCTGGTTTTGGGAGCATAATAACCTCCGCAGTTTTCCAGAGAATGGGAACGTAATGAAAAAAGATGCATTCATTATGCTAGTGAGAATTTGGATGCTTTTAAGTGGAAGCTGCTTGAGTAATTCTGGAGTGATTATATCGAAACCAGGGGATTTTTTATATTTTAGCATTTTAATTTCTCTTTTTAGTTCGTCGCTCGTGACTCGTGGAATTTCTTCAAACTCTTGGAACACGGATGTAGACAGGCTTTCGGATGTTGCCTCATGAGGTGTAAAAATATCAGCTAGATAATCTGCATATAGTTCTGCTTTCTGGGAATTGTTATTAGCCCATTCTCCTTCTTTTATCTTGAGAGGAGGACAGTGCATTTGTGGCCTTTTTAAGTACTTTGTGCATTTCCATAAGGAGCAATCCACACGACGATCGTTGGACAATGAATGTAAGTAACGAGAAAACCCATCATTTTTAAATTTCTTTATTTTCCGACTAAGGTCTTTGGTCATTTTTTTTTAGCCTAGTTTTATCTATTGGTGCTCGTGTTTGATGCCACTTACTGCGAAGTTTTCTCTTTAGTGAAATAAGATCTCTGATGTCCTTTGGGTATTGAGTAATGACTGCGGTTTTTTTAATAGTTGGAGTACTTTTCCATGCGGCAAGTTGCACGTTGGACGTACAATTTTGAACCTCACTATCTAATTGTTCCTCATTAACTATTTTTGCTGCATTATTTTTCCAATTTTGTAGAATTTTCTTGAAGTAATGCCAATCTGTGAATCGGTGGCTCAATTTGTCCATACGTTCTTTAAAAATGATATGCTCGCTGAGAGACAAAAATATTGGTGAGTGATCCGAGTTTAGATAATCACTATCCTCAATTTCTAGAAAATTTCGAGATATTATATTTTGTTAACTATGAAGAAATCGAAATAAAACTATGAAGAAAAGAAGTTGAAATATAAGTAATTAAATAAAATAATGATATTTGCAGTCTAAAGTATTAATGCGATACTCTGCTATTTTCTCTGTATATGAAATTCGCCTTGTAATTTTGTTCCGAATTAATTTTAGTGGAATATTATAGAGTAAGCACAAATTAGGGTAGTCCTTAAAACTAAAATCTTTTAAGGTAAACGGCGCACTCTGCTATATTTTCGTCTATATAAGCATGATTTTGTAATTTTTTCCGGAATTTTTATGTTTTATGTTTTGAGTAAAGTAGGTCATAGTTGGGGCGATCCTTAATATTTAAAGCTAACAGAAATGTCTGCTATTTCATTTTTTCTGGGTCTTGTACTTCTATTTTAATTGGGTCTTGTACTTCTTTTCCAGAATTAATTTCTTTCGGCATACTATAGTGTAAGTAAACATTAGGATGGCACTTAAAGTTGGAAATGTTATGTGAGAGTTTGCTAGTTTTTCTTCTATATGAAACTGGCTCGATGATTTTATTAGGAGAAAATTTTTGTCGGAGTATTCTAAAAAAAAGTAAAAAATTAAATGAATTTTAAAATTTTAAATTATAAAGCTAAATGAATTACCCGTAAATTGTTCTTCTATATCAAGCGAGTGTTATGCTTTTTCCCGCACGTTATTGTGTTCCGAGTATTATAGAGTAGGTAAAAATTAGGGTGACCATTACAATTAAAGTTTTGAATTACCAACAGGTAAACCATTCAAAAACCCACATAACGGACTTTATAAAAAATAATAAAAATAGGGTGACCCGACTAGACGTCATAAAGTTCGGGCGTCTTCGGCTAGGGCAAACAAAGACTACACATGGACACTTCATGACTAACACCAACCCAACTACGTGCACGTGCAACCCGGACGTAATATGTACCATACCCCATATCCTTCTTCATTGCCCACTATACACCGCCTGCAGAAGACAAATCTTCAGCAACTCAAACCCAATGACGCATCTCTCTTCCCCAACCTCCGATTCCATATCTTTAATAAGCAAATTCCTTAAAATAACCAACCTATACCATAGAATTTAAGACACAATACAAAATAACTCCATATACACAGTTTAAGCGTAAGGCCTCTATGCTATCGCTTTATTTACAATTAGCTTATAAGATTTACTCTTTAAGTCAATTTTTTTAAAATAAAATAAAATAAAAAAGTTTTGAATTTCTTTTTTTTTCATTTCATTTTGGTAAGTCAAGAAATAATTTTTGGTAAATCAGAATTAATTGGGTATTAAATACATGTTTCGCCCTGGAAAAGTCTAAATCCAAATTGGCATTGGCACTATATAATGTCCCCCTAAATCCAACATGAAAAATTTTGCAACGGCGAAAATTCCTGCAAGGAACATTAAAATGTATTCTTTCTAGAAGAAACGGGAAGTCAATTAGTCCATTAACGAGATCGAAAATAAAAGAAACTGCCTGAAACGTACCTCTGTCACTTAATGGGCACTTGGGGTCTGAGAAATTGAGTGAATGTAGCGCGAAACTCACAAAAATTTTTTGAACCCTCTCCACTCGATTTATATGAACTGCATGATAAGGTCTCCAAATAAGAGAAGCATAATTTAATTTGGACCGCACAAACGCAGAGTATAAAATCTTAAGAGTATATGGATCAGTGAAGTGCGATGAGCGACGTCTAACAAAAGCGAGCATAGCAAGTGAATTGGAAATGGCATAATTTAGGTGCGCGATAAAATTAGAGTAACTGCGGGTATTGTGGTATAGGCGGGTAATGTGGTATACCAGCTTTATTCGAAAACTAAAGACGTGGAAATAACGGGACCAAGTTAGATATTTGGGCATTCTCAGAATTTTAACAAAGCGTTATTTGATTTGTGTTTTGCAAGGCATACAGTGAGTCAGTTGTAAAAAAATCGCGTGGTCGTGTGGTTGGCATTTTTTTGTGCTCAGTGGAAATTTTCTGGCAAATTAAAATCCTGTGCTTTAAACTGCATTTATTCATCGGGAAGTAATAAGTGAGTTTAATACTAGTGAAGCATATAAGCAATATTTTTGTATATTTTGTCGATATTTAATTATTCAAAATTAATTTGTTCAAACTCTAATGCGGCTATTGTGGTATAGGTAAAGGCGGCTAAAGTGGTATAGTGTACCATATTACCCTCTTGATCAAAAAAATGCCGAAGAAAGGTGAAATTTGAAAATGGAAAGCAGAGGATATGAACAAAGCTATCCAAGCGGTTAGAAAAGGTGAAATGGGTATTCTCTTGGCTTCCAAGACATTTAGTGTCCCCCATACCACTCTGCAGCGCATGTCAAGAAGCGAGAAATCCATCGAGGAGCTGTTGACAACTAAACTTGGCCGGGTTACGATTTTAACAGTGGAAATTGAAAATTACTTAGTTAAATATTTACTAGAAATGGAGTCAAGGTACTGGGGACTAACACGCGCAGACGTGCTGTCATTGTGTTATCAAAGTGCCACAAGAAACAACATTCCCAATAAGTTCTCCGTTATTAAAGAGTGCGCAGGCAAGGATTGGCTAAAAGGCTTCTGTAACCGACACCGAAATGTTCTGAGTTTTCGAAAACCAACTGGAACAAGCGTCGACCGTGCACGTGGTTTTTCTCGAGAAAATGTTGATATATTTATTGCTGGAAGAAGAAAACGCAAAACATAATTTTCCGCCTACTCGTATCTGGAACGTTGACGAAACCGGAATATCAGCAGTTCCTTCGCAGCAGGCACAAATAATCGCTCGGAAAGGAAATTGGAACAATGACTTCAGCTGAGCGAGGATCGCTGTTACAGTCATCACTTGCATGAGCACCGGAGGTGGTTTCGTGCCACCATTTTTCATCTTTCACAATGTGACTATACTTTCTTTGCCACCCCATTCAACACACAAACTTCAACCGTTGGATAAGGCTTTTATGGGACCTTTTAAGAAGTACTATAATGACGAAATAAGACGATTTATGCGTGAACAGGGCAAAAAAGATACACATTTTGATATCGCAGGACTATTTACTAAGGCTTATTTGAGGGTTCAAACTGGACAAATTGCAATAAATGGTTTTAAAGCCACGGGGATATATCCGTTTGACAAACATATTTTCACAGATGCAGATTTTATAGCTGGAAACTCATTATCATCAGGTACAATTCAGTTTTAAATATAAAAAATCTTGCTAGATATATTGTCTTCTCAGAGGATCCAGTTGAAACTATAAATTCAACGACAGAAGAAACCCCAGGCGCATCAACCATGGAAATTGAGCATGAAATTCCTAAGTTTCGCAATAAAATCTATGGAAATTTTAGGAACGCTATTTAATTTGTTTATGGAAGCAAGCACAAGCCGAGGATTCGTTACTCCCTGGGAAATATCTCCACCACCAAAGCTACGAGATCCCCCACCTAATCGGAAAGGCCGAAAAACAAAGGCAACTGTTTTAAGAACTTCGCCTTATAAGTGTAATTTGTTACAGAGCATTGAAAGCAGTAACAGAAAACGCAATGCTCCGGTTAATTCATCCCCAAAACCCTCTAATAAAAAAAATATTTCTACCAAATCGTTTGTTGACTCGCATTCAAGTGACAGTGAAGAGGAGTTTCCAGATGTTCCACCAACAAAAGAATCCTCTTGCAACTACTGCGGCAAAATTTATGGGGAGGATATAATAACGAAGCCTTGGACCTCTTGTCTGCAATGCGAACAAATTTGGGCCCACGAAAAGTGTATTCCCAATCGAAGTGCTATTTTTCTTTGCGATTCTTGTAAGTAATACTCTTACAAGTGTTATGAATTTTATTAATGCGTTTTTTGTCAATTGAAGTTTAAAATATTTTTGTTCAATATGTTTTAATTCAGTTCATAATCCTTTTTTAAATGGTTCGCAATAAAATTTTAGTTATCAATCAAAAGTAACTGACTTATTATTAAAGGCATCATGTGCGGGTAATGTGGTATACTATACCACATTACCAGAATAAGGTATACCACATTACCCGCCAATTTCTTCAAGGGCTTGTTTCCGTCTTTTGCAGTACTTTCTTAAATATTTCTGAAACTCGCGGCTCTAAGGTTTTTGAAGCTAGGTTTATTTGAACTTAATAACGGTAGCATATTATTGATAAATTTTCATTCAAATCAAATAAAATTTAACGATTTTATAGACGAAAATAAAATGGGTATACCACAATACCCGCAGTTACTCTAAGTTTAGAATCAAAGAAAACCCCTAAATCTTTTATCACATCAGACGAGGCAAGATATGTATAATTGATATGATAAGAGGTATAGAGGGGGTTTTCAAGCTTAGAAAATGAGATTTTATGACATTTTTCAATATTAAGAAATATACGATTCATAAGGCACCAGGAAAATAAATTATTCAACTCGGACTGTAGGGCGGCTGAATCACTAGAATTTCTTATTTCAGCGTACACTTTTAAGGCATCAGCATAAAGAAGAAAATTAGCGAAGGAAAAGCACGAACAAATATCAAACAATACAAATAACAAAGGTCCTAAAATACTACCCTGAGGTACACCAGAGGTGGCAGTGTTCTGATTCGAAGAAACTCCATCGATAACTACAGTACCGCATCTCTTTATTAAATAGAATCGAATTCAATCAGGGAACGTAGAATGAAAACCGAGACGAGCCAATTTAGTTACTAAAATCGTATGGGAGATTTTATCAAAGGCTTTAGAAAAATCCGTGTAAATCGCGTCAGTTTGGAAACCATTCTGGAAGCCTGTGTGGCAATCATCGATAAAAACGGATAAGTTAGTTAAGGTAGATCTTGCAGCAATAAAACCATGCTGTCGAGGACTATTTAGACGTTTAACGGTAAAATATAACTTGTCTTTAACAACGCATTCAAAAAGTTTAGATACAGCAGATAATTTGGAAATTGGTCTGTAATTTACAATATCACTTTTATTACCGCTTTTGAAGATAGGAGTGACTGAAGTCAGCTTCCAATCATCGATAAATATTCCTTCGGCCAAGGATTTGTTAAAAATTAGCTTAAGAGGTTGTACCAAAGAGCGACAGTTTTTAAACAAAGTTACAGAAAGCCCGTCTACATCCGAATGAGCCGAGTTTTTAATCTTTAACAATTCCTCATCATCTGATAGAACAAGCGAACCAAAGTCAACTGAAGAAGACACTTTCCCCACGAAATTATGGCGAATGGCTGCCAAATGTACTTCCTGAATATCTTCATCAGATACAAAGATTGATGAAAAGAAGTCGGCAAATAAATTCGCTGCATCGCTGACAGAGCAGGCAGTTACGTCCCTATAAAAAACAGAATTAGGAATAGAAGAGGCCTTTTTAATCGATTTAATATATCGCCAAAAATTCTCCGGACTACTTTTTATATTAAGCTCATATTTGTGACTGTATTCCTATGCAAAGCCTTTTTTAAAGTACGAAATTTATTCCTGTGGAGGATAAAAAACTCATAATAGCGGGTTTCGTTAGTTAACTTGAACTTCTTAAAAAACTTATTTCTCAAATTTTTATGATGTTTAAGATCTTTCGTGCATCACAGAAACTTATAATTTACACGCTTAAAAATTGGAACATGTTGTGAACATATATCTAGGACTAAAGTTTTAAATATCTTAAAGCATTCAGCAACTTCAACATTGCCTAGAGATACTTCCCAATCAATTTCACGCAAGGCATTATCAAGAGTTTGGAAATCACACCGAGCAAAATTAAAGGAAGGATGAGCACTATCGGGCCTGGATTAAAAAAATTCTAAAAATTCCAAGTCTAGCTTTAAAGGAATATGGTGAACGTTGATCGGCGATATTGAAGAAAAAAGCTGCGATACGACAGAATTAATATTGTCGCTAATAAAAATCAAATCTAGTAAACGACACATACTATTAGTTAACCCATTAATCTGAGTTAGACCCTATTATTAACTAAATGCGTGCTACTTTCTTCGCCTCTCTAAAATTGGGGCATGTTAACATAAAAGGTTTAAGTGAACGTTAGGGTGGCCCTTGAAATTGAATATCTAAAATAAGAATTTGATACTCTGCTATTTTTTTCTCCTAAATGAAATTAGTCTGTGATTTTTCCCGAATTTTTTTTTTTCGAAGTATTGAAAGTAAGGAAAAAGGAGGGCGACGCTTAAACTTTAAAGTTAGAAATGTTAATAGGAATATCAGGTACTTTTGTTCTATTTCAATTTGGTATTGTATATCTTTTCCAGCACTTTTTTCCTTTCGGAGTACTATAGTGTAAGTGAACATTCGGGTGGCGTATACAATTTTTAATTTAAAATGTCAATGGGAATGGGAATGAGGCCTGGTTATTTTATTCAGAATTTTTTTTTTTGTGTATTATAAAGTAATTAAGAATTAGGCTGATTTTTTTAATTTTAAACTACAAACATAAATGGACTACCTTCTAATTTTCATCTAAATGAAGCGGGTTGGCGCTCACAATTAAAGTACTGAAATACTATTCTCAGCCTCTCCGTGAATTGGAGATTTTTAAATACTATGATACTTTTTTCGTTATTTATGCATTAAATGTTTAAATGAAAGGTAGGGTGGTCTTTAAAATTTCAAATGGCAAATAACGTTAATTTCTCTTACATTTGCTTGCTGATTTTTTTCATTATTAATTTTTTTTTATTGTTTCAGTATTACAGTTGAAATGGAAGCTCGGAAGTATTAGTGCAAAATGTTGCCGTTTTCTGCGCCACTTTTTTTTAAGCTCCTTACAATGTAAAATTTGAAGTGTCAACGGGGTATCCTGCTTTTTATTCCTGTATTGTATAGTTTTTCTAATAGCGAGCACCCCTCGGCATACAATGGCCAACCTCCGAGTAGACTTCTGCCATGAAAAAACTTCGCGTGAAAAGCCATTTGACGTTCGGAGTCCGCTTAAAACTGAACGTCCCTCGACAAATAGGAGGAGAAGCTCAGCCAAACACCTAACAGAAGTGTACGCGCCAATTATTTACTTTTTATTGTATGTCAAACTGGTTTAGTGATTTTACGAAATTTGTTTTGGAGTATTTTAGAGTAAGTAATATTTTGAATGCCATTTAAAATTTAAAACTTTAAATGTTTACTGTGTACCCTGATATTTTTTCTTTTTTCTAAAATGGTCAGGAAATTATTTTCGGATTTAATTTTGTTCAGAGGCTATAGTAAGCGTTTTTAGAGTAAGTAAAAACTAGGGTGACTCTTACAAGAATAGTTTTGAAATGTTAACGGAATACGCAACTTTTTCCCGCGCTAGTTTGAAGTTGGGATGTTGACTTTTTTTGGAAGTTTTACGACTCGCCATTGAGATTTAAAAAATCTTAAAATTTTTAAGAGGGACATAAGGAAAGCAAATTACGAATTCTGGAGGAGGTATTGTGAAGAATTGCAGGACGCATCTGAGTTCTCCAGACTTGGAAAATGTCTCCCCAAAGAACCCTGCAGACCAAGCCTTTTGCAAAGACCGGATGACAGCTTCACAGAAACAGAGCACAAAAACCCGCCATTGCGTGGAGCTTAGTCTTAAATGAATTGCTTATTAACATCAGCATGAAAAGGACCAAGATAGTTGCTTATACGGACGATGTAGTCATCCTGATGACGGGAAGTTTCTCTCGACTATCAGCTGACTAATACAATCAGCGTTAAAGGAACACTCTAAGTGGGCGACCTCAAATGGTCTAATGGTTAACCTAGCCAATGGGTGTACAATACGATCATCCGACCCATTTTTAGTTATTGAGCTTTCGTCGTATGCATTACATATGGTTCGCCAGATAGATCTGAGCAGAAACTATAAAATGCGAATACCTAACAGGCTCAAAGATGGGCAATGGCACTGGATCGGAAGTGTACGCGGAACAACTGCCTTTATTGTTCCTTTAGACTCCCAACCTGGTGTAGAGACTTCCACGCTAAGATCTACGCTATAGACAAAGCATCAAAAACGATAAGACGCCAGTCTTGCCATATTTGTTGATAGTTAAGCAGCGATCAAAACACTCTCCTCAACGCGCATCAATTGAAGATGTCTTAAAGAATGCAGTAGGTCGCTTTTGCTTATTCAAAAACACAATACTCCCATATATTGGGTTCCCGGGCACTCTGGAGTGGAGGGAAATGAAAGTGCGGATGAGTGTGCAAGGAAAAGCTCTGAGGTTGGCCTTCAGCGATTGTAAGAGGACATAAGCACTCCTTTAAATGAACTATGTACTGCGATTGACTTGAGTGTAATCGCGGAAACCAATATACATAAAGTGGTCTTTGACTACTAGCTAGAGGGTCTTCAAAACGTTCTGGCCAAAATTGAATCTTAAAAGGACAAAATGTCTGCTTGGATTCAGCAGATCAACTACCAGCGCTCTCACAGGTGTTATAACGGGTCACTGCTCTATTGGTACCCGAGCCAGTAGAATGGATGTACCTCGCAATAACTTCTGTAACTTCTATTAGCAACACATTCGCAGAAACACTAGAGCTTCTTCTAAAGACTCACTTCCCAGATTGTAAAAGTCATGACCTGTCAATCGACAATAGTCTAGACATGGTAACTCACCATCAACGGAGATCGACGGTCTCATTTGTCAACAAAATCATAAATTTTGAAAGGGTAGAGTGGGCAATTAACTCCTTTAAACCCTTTAAATCTCCAGGCCCGAATGGAATATCCCCAGCACTTCTATCCATAGGCACTGTGGAACTGATCCGAGTCATGGTGAAAATCTTCAGAGCTAGTATAATTTTGGAATACATTCCAAATATATGGAGGAAAGTGAAGCTAATATTTATTCCTAAGGGAGGTAACAAACCCCCTTATTCTCCCAAATCTTACAGAACAATCAGTCTACTACTTGAAAACCATCTAAGAGAAGAAGTAATCCTCAAAAAACCCCTCCATAAGCTGCAATTTACTTACCAAAAAGGCAAATCCACAGTCACAGCACTAAATCAAAAAGAGATAGCCCTCTGGGGCCTTTCGTTAGGCCAAGCTGAACTTAATGTCACAACAGATGCGGACATCCCGCAAGGAGGAGTTCTTTCTCTACTGCTATGGTCCCTACTAGTTGATGACTTAGTGCAGCACCTGAACAATAAGGGATTTATAACCATTGGTGGTGCAGATGACATATCTGTTATAATAAAAGGCAACCATGAAAGGACACTAACAGACTTAATGCAAAATGCCTTGAACGCAACATAGGAATGGTGTAAAAAGGAGGGGCTGTCGATGAACCCCAACAAAACCACAATAATCCCCTTCACAAGAAAAAGAAAGTTAGAGTTTCCTACATTGAAAATAAATGAAACAGTGATAGAACTAAAGGAAGAGGTCAAGTATCTAGGTTTAACCTTAGATAAAAAACTCACTTGGGAATCACATATAAATAATATAACAAAAAAAGCCACGAAAGCCTTGTGGACAACCAAACAATTACTAAGGAGATCCTGGGGCCTTAGCCCTAGTATGGTCCTCTGGATATACACCCAAATGGTTAGACCAATCATACTGTATGGGGCACTAGTATGGTGGAGCAAATCTATCCAACAAACAGCGATAACCAAACTGGGAAAGTACAAAGGCTTGCTTGCCTATGCATCACAGGGGCTATGAGAACTACCCCAACAGCTGGCATGGAAGCACTCCTTAATCTCCCACCACTTCATATAGCAATCCAAGAGGAAGCAGCTACTCAAGCACTCAATTTGCAAGAAAATTTCAAATTAGGCAACCTCACCGGTCACCTAAGTATCCTAAATAAAATCAAAAACACCATAAGCATGGCTCAAGTCTCAGACCACATTGACCCAACCCTCTGTTTCACAAAAGGATACACAGTTACCTTTCCAGAGAAGATCGAGTGGAAAACAAACCCAAAATGGATGAATGATAATTCACAAAAATGGTACACTGATGGATCAAAACATGGTGGTGTAGGAGCAGGAGTAGTGGGGCCCAGAATCCACAAATCATTCACTCTCACCAGGGACACCACCATCTTCCAAGCGGAACTATACGCAATAATGGAAGCAGCAAACATCATGCAACGTAGAAACCACAAGAGAGTAAAGATTAAAATACTCTCTGACAGCCAATCAGTTGTAAAAGCTTTAGTTAGCTATACATACAACTCAAAAACCCTCTTAGAATGCCACAAGGCACTCAATAACCTGGCATCTAAAAACAATGTTTCATTAATTTGGGTACCGGGACATGAGGGATATGACGGCAACGAAAAGGCAGACTTTCAAGCCAAAAAAGGGGCAGATGTAGATTTCATCGGACCTAGTCCCATGTTTGGATTTAACAAGAACAGCCTAAAACAGCATTGGAACAACGTAGAGGGTCTTAGACACTCCAAAAAGTTCCTAAGTTTCAACGCTAAAAGAGCTAACATGGCCCTCACGTTAAACAAAAAGAGCATTCGCACTCTCACAGGCACCCTCACGGATCGCTTCACCTGCAACAAACACTTACATAAATTAGGCATAACTAACACCAGCACCTGCAGATTCTGCTGCGAAGATGAGGAGTCTATAGAACATCTCATCATCGAATGTCCGGGGTTGACGCATAGAAGGAAACGGTTTTTAAACAAGTTCATGCTTACAAATGAAGATCTCCAATCACTCCCTCAGAAGGAGCTGGTACAATTCATAAGCATACTTAACAGTCATGACAGCATAGGGTGCATAATAGATCACAGTGCTAAAGGGTCATGCCTTAACCCTTTACTACCATTAACCATTAACTTCTGTAGGAGCTGTAGAGATGAAAAAGAAATTGAGGCGATACAGCAATTCCTCTGTGATTGTCCTGCACTTCAAAGAAGCCGCGCCAAATGTCTTGACGATTACTTCTTTGAAGACCTGGGAGATTTGTAAAATGTTTCACTGGAGGGACTAGTTACCTCCTTAAAAAGATCTAGGTATTTTAACCAACTTAATTAGGGGATGGAAATCAAATGCAGGTATTTCAATGGACCTTAGTGCCACACAGTGTCTTGTTTTAAACAAGCAACCTATGCCTGTGTGTCACCCTCATACATGAGTGCAAGCCCATTTTTGGATGTCTGCATTGCCGACCACAGATTAAATATATTAAAATCCAACGACACCGTCAACTGTTTGAAATGCCTTCACTATGACAGCGATCACAACGCCATAGAAATTATAGCTCGCAGAGTCGATAACTTTTTCACACTACTGGCCAACACAGAAGAAGGAACATTGGACTACAAAAAAACCAATTGGAAAAAATTCAAAAGCACCTTGACTTCTGAACTTCAGAAAGCAATGCGAACACCAGAGAACAGAAACCTAGCTAATATTGAGATCGACCACCACTTGGACAAGCTAAACAATATTATACTTACTGCCATAGAAAAGAGAATGCCGAAAAGAAAAACTAATAATATTACTCACAACCTAGCCAAAATACCGGTGTTAAAAACATTACTTCTAGAAAAAAGCAAAACTCTAACTAATATAAAAAAATATAACCGGTTACAACTACAGTGCTCTCTCAGCAACATACAACAAGAAAATACAAAACTAAAATTAATCAAGAAACTTATCCAGGAAAATATCAAAATACATATAAACAGTCAATTAGAACATAAACTCTCTCACATTAATACTAGAGATCCTTCAAAAATATCATCTGTTAAAAAATCGTTTCTCAAAAATCAAGATGAAACCATCAGTCACCTTTCTATCCCCTTTGCTTCATCCGAACTGATACAAGAGTCGGGACTAGATAGCTCTTTAATTGAAAAGAATCTGGCAACCAACAGCTACATTATTAAAAACAACAAAGACGTAGTTGATGTGATTGGCGTCCACTTCGAAGCAATCCACTCTTCAAAACAGAATGTGCGTACTAATCTAGTTCACTCACAAGTATATTAGATGTATGCTTCAATGAGTTTTTAAGAACAAAAACTTTATTTGATAGCATCGAATCACAGAAAACAACATTTAGCAACGAAAGAAGAGCAAATGACCTTCTCGAGGAACAGACTGAAAGCTTTTTCATTCTACCTAATGACATCGCTGGGGTATTCGCAAATTTAAAAAGTAAATTGTCAGCTGGTTTAGATAAAATACCAAATATCTTTCTAAAAAATATTCCCTCAGAGATAATTTTAGAATATTGTACTCTATTTAACAACATGTTGAACAATGCATATTTCCCACCTTGTTGGAAAAAGGCTAAAATGATTGTTATACCCAAAAAAGACAAAGAAAATAATAGTATTAAAAATCTTAGGCCAATCAGCTTGCTTCCAAATATTAGCAAAGTCTTCGAAGTGGTAATAAATATGAACATGAATAGAATACTCGAAAATAACAACCTGATCAGCCAAAAACAATTTGGCTTTAAATATAGACATTCGACTACTCATGCTATCAACCTTCGAGTCTCGGAAATAAACTGGAACTGGAATAAAAAATACGTCACAGGAGCTTGCTTCCTAGATATCGAAAAAGCGTTTGACCAAGTATGGATAGAAGGACTTATAACAAAACTTATCGGATACAAATTTCCTCTCCATCTGATTATATTAATTTACAATATGCTCTGTAATAGAACATTCTCGGTATGGATAAATAATATAAAAAGCAGTCGAGATTACTATATAAAAAATGGACTACAGCAAGGAACTGTAAATGCCCCCACCCTCTTTAACATATACATACTAGACCTACTGCATAAAATCGTGAATATAATAGCCTTCGCAGATGGTGTTGTTATTTACCACTCAGACAATACAATTGCCAACATAAACACACATCTCCAACTTAAATACAATATTGTAGAAGAATATGCAACGGACTGGCACCTCAAATTAAACACCAACAAATGTGAAAATATGCTATTCCGTCCCCCTATCAAAAAATGCAACACTAACATCAAAAAAAACTGGAAAAATTTCAAAATTAAATCTGAGAGCACAAATACCACAATTCAACAAACCGATAAAGTCAAATACCTCGGCATATACTTAGATAAGTTCTTGTACTACAATCACCACATTAACAACCAAATAAAGAAAACAACTAGAGCATATTATGTTTATAAGAAAATGTTCTCAACGAAATTTCTGCATGACAGGCTAAAATCAATTATGTATCAGGCACTGGTAAGGCCTATACTCACACATGGGTGTCCTATTTGGTATAACTTGTCACCATCTTACATGGAAAGGATAAGAAAACTGGAAAGAAGGATTCTAAGATCATGCACTTCCTTATATAGGACAGCAAAAAGCAACTACACCAAATATGTAACGAATGCAAAAGTATATAACACAGCCAAAGTACCCAGAATCGACTGTCATATAATAAATCTAATTAGGAGACACATAATGCGCTGTCTTTACAATAATAATAACACTCTAATAAGGGCACCTTACCATGAAAGCGATGAATATTTCCTGTCAACCATTAAAAATGGATTTACACCACCGGAAACATTCCTCTATCTTGATAAGAACGGTTTTATACAAAATAAGGACCATATACCGATAATTTATCACATTCATAGAAGAGCCAACGTTAAAACAGTCACGTCAAAAGCCCTTAACAGAGAAAACCAACGTTTTGATACATACATCTCCCCCAGAGACAAAATAGAAGCCCTTGATATTAATAAAAAATGCTGGTGGCTAAACAATACACAAACGTAAACACTATTTCATGCCGAATACCCGACATAACTTCCTTTTAAACCATTTTATCTTCTATTATAAAAGCTAAGCATGCACTGTTTTTTCCAGGTTTTTTCTCTGCAATATAATCATAAAATATTATAAAAGTTTCAAATTAAAGCAGACACATCTAAAATACCATCAATTAATAAAATGTTACTATATATATCTATAAGAAGTTCGTCATGTACTTGAGAACTCGTCTAGAGTCATTGTATAATCATATTATATACTTAAAACTATTGTTTATTTTAGTACATAACATTATTAATACCAAATAAATAATCAACTTAAAAAAAAAAAACCTTGCTAACCAAATCGAATGGACTGTAGCAGCGACATTTACAAGGACATAGCGTTCGACATCCAAACCTAATAACCTTAAATTACATTTACGGGAAGAAAATTGGTTTTAAAGAATTCATTAGTCGTGACTACTTTCATCTACTGCAGACGAAGATTAAGATTTGCCTTTTGAGATCTGTGCAGCAGTTCCAAATTTAGGTTCGGACGCGGTTTTGAATATTAATTACTCAGAATAAAACCTATGAGGTAGGTTTAAAAAATATCACTAAAAGGCTTCCCACAAAATAGTGTACGTTCCTATGACAGCTTCTTGTACGTTACCGGAACGACCCGAAGTCATACCCAGTGAAGTTCCGTTACCTAAGCATTTAAGGGAAATATTTACACTGTTACGACAACAACAATCACAAAATATTGCTACCATATTGCAAAGCGTTGTTTATTATCACCTTATTTTGCTGACTGAATTATGTGAAGATTGGCGGTTGGCATGATTGATTATCTGATTCGACGCCTTTGGGCTGCTTGCGGCGCGTTATTAGCGAAATAAGAGCTGTACAGCTGGAAAAAATTGGTAGAAATTTGAAACGACCAGTTAACTCTCATGCGAAGTTAATGCTCATAATTATTTATGAAGCATAAAACCAAAATATTTGCTCGTAGAGCCAAAAAATACGAATTTTTATGGAATTGCTTTTCTTCGAAAAAAGTTGCATACTTTTAAAAAAGCACCTGTTGCCTGATGTGATGTGATATGATATGAGATATCATATATAAAAGTGTTTTACTATATTTTCCTTTAGTATCATACATTTCAACATCTTCCAACATCTTCCTTTCTTCCTGCCTTCCCTCCTTTGATTTTTTATTGTTTCGTTGTTGTTCGCATTTCCAATTCACATTCCCTTCATCATAATGGCGACTTACGGTGGCAGGCAACCGTGAAACTGCAAAATTGTCAACCAAGCGTCACTGACACTGACAACAACCAACAGCCAACAACCACCGTGCGCACCATAACCCCAAATCATCATTACCCTTTTGTCACCCATACCAACGAAGCTTTAAAATCAACAAAAGCCACCGAGTAGTTCGCCAACGTAAGCCACCCAGTTCGCAGCAGATTTTGAATGTCATATGGAGGGATCTGGGGGAAAAGCGTATGTGAAAGTATATACTTGTATGTACATAAATATTACACACACTTACACTCGCATATTAATACACATACACACACACGCCTTAATTGTGTGCTGCAAGTTGTCGCGTGCTTCTGTTGTGTGGGTGTGTGTGAAAGTATTGCCTTACCGCCGCATTGTCAGTGTCATTGCCATTGTCGCACTGCAGTTGCTGAGCTGTAGCAGTTCACTGGCTCACTTGGCTTTAGTGGCTGAACACAATAAACTTATCCGTCCATGCTGTCTGTGTATATGTACGTTTGCTGCGTCTACCGCCTTCACTGCTCTACTGCTTCATTTTGTTTTTTTAGGTATTCTTTATTTTATCGCTTTTCTTTCTTTCGTTTAGTGCCGCTGTGACAAGACTTCGACTTCCGCCTGTTTTGTTGTACTCCAAAGCTTCTCCCTACTCTATCGGTCGCCAGCAAAGTTGCAAGTAAAAATATATAACAGAATAACAACAATTTATGTTAGCTCGCAGCAATTTACAACAATTTGTTGTTGGATAATCCCTTTTTTATGCAAACAATTTTTAGGTACAACTTTTCGGGGCAAATAAGTGAGCCAATTTATCATAATTTGTGCCACGTTGACGGGAAGATTAGCGTAAGCTCAGTGTTGACATGTCAGCGTTAGTTACCCCGTCTTTCTCTCCGATGGCCTGCCGCTTTTGTGCGATGCTGAAAAGTTGGCGAAAATGAAAATGAAGAAAAACGATTTTAAAAGCTATTTAAATTGTTTTTTCATTTCCTTTGCCATGCAACATTAAATTTCTACATTTACTCTATATTTCTTATTTTTTTATTTTTTTTATTACACTTTTGAATTTTTATTAACCTCTGGCTGGCTGCAGTAGAATGACTTTGCTCATGCAAAAAATTTTTTTTTTTTTTAATAAATTTATGTCAGCTTACTGATCCGACACGTATTGAGTTATTAGTGTAATTCATATTTATCAGCAACATTTTTATAGCCTTGAAAAAAAATGACACATATTACCTCTCTTCTAAAATACTTTTTAATAATTTCAAAGTAGAAGCAAACAAATTTATGGGAAAAATAAAAATCCGCTTAGATACAATATTTCACATTAGGCGGTTGGTGGTAAAACGCAATTTTTTGGGCTGGATTCACCACGAGGAAGCAATCGTCAAAAATTACTATGTCACTGTTAGCGAAATAAAATCAAATTATATAAAACAAAATACAAGTAATGAAATAATAAAATTATATTAAATTCTAATAAAATAGTTAAATTTAATTTAATAAAATAAAGTAATATTGGGTAGTCGAAAAAGTCTTCTCGTATTTCTAATCAAACTTCAACTCATTTTTTTATATTTATAATGAACTTTATTAAACCAAATGTGTACCATTTTTGTCGACCACCTTGTGCCATTTTTCTTCTAGAGACATTATTCCATCAGTGTAAAACTTTTGTGGTTTCTCGGCGAAAAACTGCGACAAGTAATTTTCACAGGCTTCTCTTGAAGCCAACTTTACTCCATTAAGGGAGTTCTGCATTGACCGAAACAAATGGTAGTCCGATGGTGCAAGGTCAGGGCTATATGGTGGATGCATCAAAACTTCTCAGCCAAGCTCTCCCAGTTTTTGCCGAGTCATCAAAGATGTGTGTGGCCTAGCGTTGTCCTGATGGAAGACCGACGCCCTTTCTGCTGATCAGTTCTGGCCGTTTTTTTCGATTGCTTGCTTCAATCTCATCAGTTGTTGACAGTAAAGTGTAGAATCAATCGTTTGAGCAGCCTGGAGTAGCTCATAGTGGATGATTCCTTTCCAATCCCACCAAACACACAGCATCACCTTTCGAGGCGTCATTCCTGGCTTTGCGACCATTTGTTGAGCTTCACCACCCTTGCACCATGATCTTTTTCGCACATTATTGTCGTATTTGATCGACTTTTCGTCTCCTGTTACCATTCGCTTCAGAAATGGTTCGATTTCATTTCGTTTCATCAAAGAATCGCAGATGTTAATTCGGTCCATTAAATTTTTCACATACAATTCATGTGGTACCCAAACATCGAGCTTCTTTTTGTAACCAGCCTTTTTCAAATGGTTCAAAATGGTTAATGATGAATGTTTAGTGCCTTGGCGATGTCATGACAGCTTATGTGACGGTCCTGGTCAATCTTTTCCATAATTTCATCGACTTTTTCAACGAAGGGTCGACCTGAGCGAGGTGCATCTTTCACATCGAAATTTCCAGAACGGAAGCGAGCGAACCATTGTTGTGCTACACGAACTGATACGGCATCGTCTCCGTAAACTTCATAAATTTCATTGGTGGCTTGCGTGGCACTCTTTCCTTTTTTATACAAAAATTTCAAAATATAGCGGATTTCTTCATTATGATATGACACAATGTGATTGGTAGCACTGGAGATAGATGACTCCAACGACATCTATTGACAAAATACGAAAAGACCTACCCAATATAAAATAAAATAAGACGAAAAAAAATGAAATAAAATTAAGGATTAAAAATAAAGTTATATAGTGAAATACAAGAAAATGAATAGGAAAAAATTATAAAAAAAATATAGTAAAAGTATAAAAATTAAAACAAAAAGAAACTAAAATAAAATTGTTGGATTTCATACTGATCTACATCTCAACTGTAGGAAAATAATTTTCACGTGCATAAATAAGCAGTCAATGATATTTTGTTTGTATTGAATTAGCGATGTAGAGAACAATGAGATGGTGCCTATCGTGATCCCGTTACTTTACTCTCAGCGAATTCGGCAATATTAGCTGATTTTTGTGCCGTCACTCTAGCCCAATCGGTGATCATCGTGACCAGATTACCATTTTCGTAACTTGATTTAGCATTTTTTTGTTCTCTAGCCTCTGAGACAAAAGGCATAAAGGTATATTAATAGAATGACAAATGAAACGAGCTAAAACCAAAATATAACTTGATCAAAATAATTACAATTTTATTAGCGAATTAAATGATGCTACAGAGAAGATAATTGATTTTTAGTTATTGTAAAATCTAACGATATGACATTCGAGATCTCTTTAAATTCGCGCAGAGTCCGAGCAATAGGTGCATTGGACTAGAAATTCGTTTGGAATATCTAGGAGTAATAAGAAAGTTAATGCGCTGCAAAAGAAACGTACAATCGATGTCACCTTGAATTAAATTAAATAAATGAAAGATCATGTGCAGCATCGTACACGTGGTAGAAGTGAAACTTCTGTGTGTGAGTGAGTGTGAATAAGAGAGAGAGAGAGAGAGAGAGAGAGAGAGAGAAAGAGCGAGAGAGGAAGAGAAGGAGACAGGGATAATTTCAAAAGAAATACAACAGTATAAAATTTGTGTAACCAAAATTCGATTTTACTCGTATTAATTTTATATGCATTATGCTATCATCTGTTGGTGGTTCAATTGGTAATACTGATATAATTGGTTTGTGATAGCTGAAATATGAAATATATGTACGTGATTCAATATTTTCTAGATAACGTGTGAAAATTGCATCTAGTGTAGTTCCGGATTTTGTTGTTGATTCTTTAGGGTTATTGTTTATCTGGCAAAGAATCATTGGATCCGAAATTTACTTTGAGATCTCCTCCGAGAATCAATGGAATTTTGTCTTCTCCTCTTCCAAGTGCATTTGCACCTGCGTGGCTGTAAACCAATAGTGAGCGGTGAATGAAATATATTACAATATGTCATCAAGATTTTGGTTCGGTAAGATACAGATGGCGGCTATCACAATAGTTTTTCCATTCAGCGTTTGACATTCTGCAATGCAAACATCGCCAACTGGTGTGACTGTTGATGAATATGACTGAGACTGGCTTGCAGTCATTTCCATGTTTCGTGTGACGATATTTACGCTATCATCTTGATTGTGGTAGATTGCCACACCGCCAGCTCTAACATTTAGTCGCTTATATTTGATGACGCAATTGAAATTTGGTATATCTACTAATATCCTCGTTATCGTTTAACCAAGTTTCGGGCAAAAGTACTATACTAGATTTGCGGATGACAGAGTCTGTTAAATCTGCGCAATGTGCTCGTAGGCTCTGACAATTAAGAGTATATACAGATAGCCCTTTTCTCTGAGTCATTAAATCGATTATTTGTTTATCCACAGTTTCCTGTCTATTTAACGATAGTCTCCGGAATTCATCTTGTAAATGAGACATACTGACTGATGTTGGTCGACCATGGTAGAATCTAAAATCATTTCCGTTCGTTATAATCCCCAAGCCTTCAATACGAGTGACTCGTGATAAAGCAACGTAAACTAATGATTGCAAATGTTTTTTATCATATTCATAAACAACTTCAGAATACGTGCTTCCCTGAGACTTGTGAATGGTCGTCGCACAAGCACAAACTAATGGCCCATCTCTAGGCAATATTGAAGTTGCTGAGTGCTTTAAGATATTTAAAACTTTAGTCCTTGATATATGCTCTCAACATGTTCCAATTTTTAAGCGTGTAAATTATAAGATTCCTTGGTGCACGAGAGAACTTAAACATCATAAAAATTTGAGAAATAAGTTTTTTAAGAAGTTCAAGTTAACTAACGAAACCCGCTATTATGATTTTTTTATCCTCCACAGGAATAAATTTCGTACTTTAAATAAGTCTTTGTATAAGGAATTCATTCACAAATTTGAGCTTAATATAAAAAGTAATCCGAAGAATTTTTGGCGATATATTAAATCTTCTATTCCTAATTCTGTTTTTTATAGGGACGTAACTGCCTGCTCTGTCGGCGATGCAGCGAATTTATTTGCTGATTTCTTTTCATCTAACTTCGTGTCTGATGAAGATATTCAGGAAGAACATTTGGCAGCCATTCGCCAAAATTTCGTGGGGAAAGTGTCTTCTTCAGTTGACTTTGGTTCGCTTGTTCTATCAAATGATGACGTCATTGAGTGATTGTTAAAGATTAAAAACTCGGCCCATTCGGATGTAGACGGGCTTTCTGTAACTTTGTTTAAAAATTGTCGCTCTTTGGTTCAACCTCCTAAACTAATTTTTAACAAATCCTTGGCCGAAGGAATATTTATCGATGATTGGAAGCTGACTTCAGTCACTCCTATCTTCAAAAGCGGTAATAATAGTGATATTGTAAATTACAGACCAATTTCCAAATTATCTGCTGTATCTAAACTTTTTGAATGCGTTGTTAAAGACAAGTTATATTTTAGCGTTAAACGTCTAAATAGTCCTCGACAGCATGGTTTTATTGCTGCAAGATCTACGTTATCTAACTTATCCGTTTTTATCGATGATTGCCACACAGGCTTCCAGAATGGTTTCCAAACTGACGCGATTTACACGGATTTCTCTAAAGCCTTTGATAAAATCTCCCATACGATTTTAGTAACTAAATTGGCTTGTCTCGGTTTTCATTCTACTTTCCTTGATTGGATTCGGTCCTATTTAATAAAGAGATGCTGCACTGTAGTTATCGATGGTGTTTCTTCGAACCACTACACTGCCACCTCTGGTGTACCTTTGTTATTTGTTTTGTTTATTAATGATATTTATTCGTGTTTTTCCTTTGCTAATTTTCTTCTCTATGTTGATGACTTAAAAGTGTACGCTGAAATAAGAGATTCTAGTGATTCAGCCGCCCTACAGTCTGAGTTGAATAATTTATTTTCCTGGTGCCTTATAAATCGTATATTTCTTAATATTGAAAAATGTCATAAAATCACATTTTCTAAGCTTCAAAACCCCCTCAACACCTCTTATCATATCAATTATACATATCTTGCCTCGTCTGATGTGATAAAAGATTTAGGGGTTTTCTTTGATTCAAAGCTTAATTTTATCACGCACCTAAATTATGGCGTTTCCAATTCCCTTGCTATGCTCGCTTTTGTTAGACGTCACTCATCGCACTTCACTGATCCATATACTCTTAAGATTTTATACTCTGCGTTTGTGCGGTCCAAATTAAATTATGCTTCTCTTATTTGGAGACCTTATCATTCAGTTCATATAAATCGAGTGGAGAAGGTTCAAAAAATTTTTGTGAGTTTCGCGCTACATTCACTCAATTTCTCAGACCCCAAACCATCATACGTCTCACGCTGTCGTTTGATTAGACTCTGTCCATTAAGTGACAGAAGTACGTTTCAGGCAGTTTCTTTTATTTTCGATCTCGTTAATGGACTAATTGACTGCCCGTTTCTTCTAGAAAGAATACATTTTAATGTTCCCTGCAGGAACTTTCGCCGTGTCAAAATTTTTCATGTTGGCGTTAGGAGGACATTATATAGTTCCAAAGCACATCTTGTTAGAACGCTGTCTGACATTAACTATCTCGCCTCCCTTTTGGATTTAGACTTTTCCAGGGCGAAACATGTATTTAATACCCAATTAAAAAATTTCTTCCTTTGTAAGAATTCTAAATAATTACCTAATATATTTTGTTAATTTAGTTTCCTAAGCTTTAATTTTGTTAACTACTTCTATATAAATACTCTTAGTTCTATGTAGTAACTAAGAAACTTTGTATTTCTTGACTTACTAAAACGAATAATCCTCCTCTGTAAGTTATAAAATGTTTTATTTTTTTTCTTTTACTCATTACAATTGAAGCCAGTTAATTATAAGTTTAATTTTACTTTGATTAATTAATTTAGCATTAGTCTGTTTTCATAGTCTGTAAGAAATACTGTATTTTTAGACTATTAATTGAATTAAATAAATGAATTAAATAAATGTGATCGTTTAGCGTTAATCGTTTTGTTGTTGTTAAGCGGGACTGTCGCGTAGCATTATAATGTATAGCTCTCCTTCTTTTTCTCTCTATGTTATATATCTGTATACTCTGTCTTACAACGAAGCCTATGTCTTAGGTCTAGAAAATGTATAGCTCTCTTTCTCCTTCTCTCTACGTTGTATCTTTTTTTCTCTCTCGCGTAACGAAATCTCTAAACGTTACATTTTTCTAATTCACTCTCCATTCTCCCTCAAATATCAGACCGCCGCTAAAGAAGTTTCACTTCAAAAAGAAAGCGATAGAATCGACCTTCTGCACTCAAGCGACTTTAATGTAATTAATAGTAGAATGATATGGGACAGAAAATTTTAAACATCTTAGGGCATATTTAAGAAACATCTTTTGTACCCGTTCTATGCACTCTAGTGATAGTGAGAAGGTCTCCAAGTAAAAGATGTTTTAGTAATTTCTTCCTGATATTTTTCTAGTCTCTTCTAATTAAAATGTGATGTTTATAATTATGTAGAATATGCATTTTTTAAAAACTAATTTAATAGTTGACTGAGTTCTATTTAGTTTTACTTTTTTATCATCTGGTCACACTATCGACAATGGCGATTATTGTTGGTGTTCGTGATTATTCGTGTGTAATTTGTGCGTGTGCTAAGCAGGCCACAGACGGGAAACAAATCGAAATAATCGGTTGAAACTCATTTCGCCACACACGTGTGAATCTTTTGACGATTTTAGTTTCACATAGTTTGTTCCTGAGTGAACATGCAACTCGGAAAAAAGTTATTGCCGTGTATGGTATTTATTACTGCCCGATTTGTATCCCGTCTGTGGCCTGCTTTAATTGTGTTAAAAAAAAATAAAATATTTTTTCAAGTTTGTTCTTCTTCTCTTTCTTCGAACATTCAAATATCTCTCTCGTAACTGCAGTGTTGCCTACTTTTGGATATAACAAAGCAATAAAATGCCCATTTAAAGAAAAGAAAATCCCAAATATTTATTGAATTACTTAAAGAACGTTGTATGCGTGACAAATTGACTGTATGCGGTTTTTGAAATAAACATGTTATAGTTATGTACAATAAACTGTATGGAAAAACCAGTCTTTTAAAAATCCATCCTTGCATATAAAACTTATGTGAAGAGAATATATTTAAAAAAAAGGCCGCGTAACATTTTTTTGCCGTATTTGAGGTTTTTTTAGAAGATAAGGTACTCTTTTTTTTATAGACCGTTATGGTTTCTTCAATGATATTTGGTTTTTGTTGTTGTGTTTTTTTATTATAATTACACCTATTTGGCTTTAATTCGTATTCAGTAAATTCGGAGGTTTTTCAAATTTATAAAAAGGTTTTCAATGTTAAGAAGATTTGAATGAAGTTGATCCAATATGCTTGCATTACCTCAAAAGGATCAAAAAACTAGATTTACTCTTTCAAAACATAAGATTTTATAAAAATCAACAAATTCTCAATAGCTCTCAAATCTTCTCAGAGTGGCCTTTTTTTAATTACACAATTTTTTTTGTAACTTACAATTTTAATAGGTTCAAATTAAAAAAGAAACAAACACCAAACACAAAAATTTGCGCATTGTGGGTATAAAAAGTATTAAATTTATTGCGAAGAGCAAAGGGTTGGCAACTAGGCTAATGTAACGGCATACACTCTCTGATAGGCGCAATCTTGTTTCTATCATTCTTGTATTGAATTGACTTATGCTACATTTTTTTCACTCTCCATAAATTATTCGATCTGGACAGACTGATTTGTCTGTAAAGGGTTCTAATTTTTTACAAAAACTTAACTACACTTAATTTAATTATATGGTATAAACTAATAAACAGCAACAAAAATAAACTAAAATAAAATAAAACAAAGTAATGTGAAAAAATACAAATAAAACTACGGGAAATAAAATTAAAAAATATTTAAAAAAAGTTAAACCAAACATTTTTTAATCCAACCTTAGATTTCCCAGTGTCACGCACAAATTACATGATTTAAAAAGAATATTTCTTTATTTCTGAATGTTTCTGGAGCAACAAAGACGCCTGCTTGCGCACATTTGGTAAAACATGGGGTGCATCTCTCAAATAACTCACTGGTCATTTACTGCTGTTGTTAAACTAACGCTAGATATATTAGATAAATTGAACATTAAAAGAACCATGGCACAGGTACAAAGAATGGCCAGTCTTTGCATCTGCGGGCCCTTAGAACCACACCCACAGATGCACTAAATATTATGCTTAATATTTTACCAATAGAGCAATTCGGTAAGCAAACAGCTGCCAAAGCAACTCTCAGACTAAGAGAAATCGGCCTACTCAGAACGAACCAAAGAGGACACTCTTCAATTTTAGAACAATTCCCCTGCATTCTTAGCACAACGGATTTCTGTAGGACCAAGGACATCAATTTTAATAAATCCTTTGTCACAGTATTTCCTTCCAAAGAGGAATGGGATAACGGGCTTATTGTTAAGGAAAACGATTTAAACATCTACACAGATGGCTCAAAACTGGACAACAAAGTAGGTGGAGGGGTCTACTCCGATAAACTCGGAGTATGCCAATCAGTTCGCTTACCTGACCATTGCGGTGTATTTCAGGCGGAAGTCACTGCCATAAAAGAGGGACTTACAGAAATAAAAACGAGAGTATTATCCACAAATAAAGTCTTCATTTACTCGGACAGTCAAGCGGCAATAAAAGCCCTTGAATCAAAAACGCACTCGTCAAAAACAGTTCTAGAATGTTTTAAACTACTAAATGACGTATCTAAGTGCTACAAGGGGCACCTTATCTGGGTGCCAGGCCGCAGGAATATTGCAGGAAACTGTAAGGCGGATGAGCTTGCACGAACCGGTACAATGCTTGATCTCGAACCGGATAAGGCGCTGATACCCATGCCCATAGCCACTTGTACTCGTAAATTACTTATAGACAGGGAAACCATCAAGAAGGTAAATACAAGCTTGCAAAACCTCACAACATGCGAACTAAGCAGACAGATATGGCTGAACTGGAACAGCGGTCGATCGAAGATCTCGCTAAGATTTAACAGAGAAGCTATAAGAAAAATGATAGGTGTATTAACTGGTCATTGTTTAATAGGCAGCCACGCTAGAAGGTTAGGACTCCCGTACTTCGATTTCTGTAGAAGATGTCTTAATACAGAAGAAGAGGAAACAGTCAGACACCTTTTATGTGCGTGTGAAAGCCTAGCTATGAGAAGGCTGCGCACTCTCGATACAGCATTTCTAACCGATGTAGCGGACATAGCCCATCTAAAACTAACGAAGCTCTGCTCGTTTATTAAAGCTACCGGATGGTTTGAAAAGGAACACGTAGAGTAAGGATAAGCTCCAGTGGTATCACAATGGACCTGCGAAAGGTCTAAGTGTGTCTTTATGACAACCACCCCACCTACCTACCTACCTTCCTAAACTAATGCTTCCTATAGCCATATATGCTTTCTATAGTCTTCTTCTTCTTCTTAATTGGCGCGATAACCGCTTACGCGATTTTGGCCGAGCTTAACAAAGCGCGCCAGTCGTTTCTCTCTCGTGCTAACCGACGCCAATTGGACACACCAAGTGAAGCCAAGTCCTTCTCCACCTGATCTTTCCAACGCAGAGGAGGCCTTCCTCTTCCTCTGCTACCACCAGCTGGTACCGCATCGAATACTTTCAAAGCCGGAACGTTTGTATCCATTCGGACGACATGACCCAGCCAACGAAGCCGCTGGATCTTTATTCGCTGCGCTATATCTATGTCGCCGTAAAGCTCATACAGCTCATCGTTCCATCGTCTGCGATATTCACCGTTGCCAACGTGCAAAGGTCCAAAAACCTGACGCAGAATCTTTCTCTCGAACACTCCAAGCGTCGCTTTATCGGATGTTGTCATCGTCCAAGCTTTCGCGCCATACGTTAGGACGGGCATGATGAGAGTCTTGTAGAGTGTTAGTTTTGTTCGTGGAGAGAGGACTTTACTGCTCAGTTGCCTACTTAGTCCAAAGTAGCTCTTGTTGGCAAGAGAGATCCTACGTTGGATTTCAAGGCTGACATTGTTATCGGTGTTAATGCTGGCTCCTAAGTATACGAAGTTCTTTACAACGTCGAAATCATAAGTGCCAACAGTGACGTGGGTGCCGATACGCGAGTGCGCCGACTGTTTGTTTGAAGACAGGAGGTACTTCGTTTTGTCCTCGTTCACCACCAAACCCATTCGCTTTGCCTCTTTATCCAGTTTGGAGAAGGCAGAACTAACAGCGCGATGATATCAATATCATCGGCACACGCCAACAATTGTATGCTCTTATATAATATTGTGCCTGAGCGATTAGGTTTTGCGGCTCGTACGATGCTCTCCAACTTCAGGTTAAAGAAGTCACACGACAGCGAGTCACCCTGTCTGAAACCTCGTTTGGTATAAAACGGCTCGGAGAGGTCCTTCCAAATTCTGACGGCGCTGCTGGTGTTGAGCAACCTTACATAGCCGTATTAGTTTTGCGGGGATACCAAATTCAGACATAGCGGCATACAGGTAACTCCTTTCCGTGCTGGCGAATGCAGCTTTGAAGTCGACGAAAAGATAGTGTGTGTCGATTCTCCTTACATGGGTCTTTTCCAAGATTTGGCGTATTGTGAATATTTGGTCGATGGTAGGCTTTCCAGGTCTGAAGCCACACTGATAAGGTCCAATCAGTTGGTTGACAGCCTTTCACACAATACGCTCGCTAGAACCTAATAGGCGATGTTTAGAAGACTAATCCCGCGATAGTTGGCCCAGATTGCAGAATCACCCTTATTATGTGTTGGGCACGGCACACTTAAAGTCTAATCGGCAGGCATGCTTTCATCCGACCATATTTTGCATAGGAGCTGATGCATGCATCTTACCAGCTCCTCGCCGCCATGTTTGAATAGCTCAGCCGGCAGTCCGTCGGCGCCCGCGGCTTTGTTGTTCTTTAGCCGTGATATTGCTATTCTCACCTCGTCATGGTCGGGTAACGGAACGATAATTCCGTCGTCAACGATTGGGGTATCGGGATCTTCACATTCTCTATGACATGCGCAGCTGTCACTGTTTAACAGGTTCGAGAAGTGTTCCCTCCATAATTTAAGATTGCTCTGTACGTCAGTCACCAGATCGCCGTCTTTGTTCCTATAGTCACCTAGCCTAAATCTAGGTAAAGAACTGCTGGAACTACCATCGTGATCAAAAAGTTCCCGCAATAGATTCAAAATACAAGTTTATTCCTCAAAAGTGATATTGGCGCCTTCAAAGTACTCCCCATCAAATGCACCGCACTTAAGCCAGCATTTCATCAAGCTCTCGAAATATTTCCGTAACTCTTTTTTCGGTATAGCCCTCAGAGCCTTCTGACTTGGCTGAAAATGACATGGCTTTTTTGGTATTGGTTCGTTCGAAGCTCTCCACTCACTCGCCTAATGTCTGGATTGCCTGTCGTACTCATAAGAGAAGAGGAAGAGTGTTAGAGTATATTTCGCGAATATTTATACTTCAAACAATTACTTTGATTTTGTTAAAAGGATCTTATAAAAAACCATTTACCGGCTTACAACTCCCGCTCTCCCCATTTTTGTTTCATACTTCTTTCAAGAATTTGAAGAATTTAAGCATTGCTTAAGGCGTGTTGAGCACAAAAAGGCACAAGTACAATTGTTGGCACATAAACTGCTTTGAAGAGCTACTGAAGTAACAGCCGCCTGCCGCTTCCAGCTCATCCAACATGCTTTTGTAATTTAATTTTAATTGTGAAATTTCCGGCCAGAAAAAGGCCAACAAATACACAACGCCCCCACACACACACAATGCTTTACAAAAACCCCATCCGGTGCAGAGCCAACAAAGTACCTTCCACTTCTGTGGCAAGCGAAAGTGAAAACGACACCAAGCGGCGTCGAAAATGGTTGGCGCATTGAGTGCTAAAGTTCCGTGTAGTGGTGGAAAGAAAATAAGCAGGGCGTTAAGTGCAAATCGCAACGTCAATCAGTCGCAGATACCAGTGGAGCCAGCCAAATAACAGCAATTTCAGTACATTTGCAAGCATAGCACGAATAGCCATACGAGTACAATGTAGACCGGCTGTTGAGTTAACACCGACAAAACAGTGAAGAATTACTGCAAGCTAAATTTAACAAATGCAATGAGCCAGCAATGGCAGCTGTGGCGCCAAAAGGCGTTTGCATTCGGTAGCTGAGGACCACACCGGTCGTGTTGGACAGTGAATTGTCATACCCTCGTAGTGATGAGGTTGATTGTTTGCCGCCGTTGTATGTTTGAGGTTTGGAGCGCGTATCGATAATTAATGAAATCTGACAGTGACTAACCCACACTCCATGGCACACCATCAATGTCAACGCGAATGCCATATACTCGTATGCATGCGACGTGTTGCCATGCAGTAGTTAAGGCAGTGGATGAGCCAACTCCCTTGCCATCTCGCAGTGAATCCACTTTCGCCAGATCAGCGTTAACCAAATCAAGTCAAACCATTCGGTGGCACTCCTGAATCGTTGGGTCAACGCATGACCATTTGCCCGAGCTATTTATATTGGTGTGCCACGAGTATTGGTGAATCAGCCGGTTTCAGCCGGCCTCTAGTTTCAATGAAGACTGACGGAAGGAAGTGAAGCTGTGTTTGATTTGTTGGCAGTTTTTCCCTCCATTTACTTGTGCGCGATTATCGGAGTTCTTCAGTCGCGAGCATAGTGATTTATTCAATCATTTGTATAAGAATAGGTATATGCCATGGGCGCTTTTAAGAGATGTAGGATGAAATTTGATCAATCAGTGAAATAAGAGTAGCGAATTAAGTAGCGCCAGGCAATACACAAAGAGTAACCGTGCCTTGGAACACACTACAATAGCTATAACTTCGAAGTTTTGAATAAGTTTTTCTTCTCAGGCATCCGCATATATGCCATCAACAGCCTCACTTGAGATCAAACGAAGAATTACGTCTGCCCACAGAAGCATTTTGAGCTCGGTAGCCAAGTGAAAGGCAAGCAATTCTCTCATGTCTCGTTATGGGCGAATTTTACTAGGTTATTCAATAAATTTTGCGGTTGGATAAGAAAAATACAATTTCATGGTTCGAAATACACTTTACTATTCAGTAAAGTCTCCCTGAACATCGACATCGATTGTTCCAACGAGATTCTAATTTATGAATTTCATCCCTGAAGTGAGAATCTGGAAGGGCTGCAAAAAGCTTCCACGCATGAATTTTTTAGATCTAGAAGCAGATAATAGAAGTCGCCAGGGGCCAAATCTGGTAAATACGGTGGATGCTCCTACAATTCGAACTTTAATTCATGACTTTTAGCCATTGTCAAAATGTTCTTGCGACGCGGTGCATTGTCCTGATGAAAAAGAAATTTTTTCTTTTACAAACTGGGTCTTTTTTCATGCATTTTTTCCTTCAGCTGTTCTAAAAGGTTACAATAATATTCAAAGCTTATTGTTTCACCAGTTTGCCACTACTCCACAAACAAAATTTCCTTCGCTTCTCTGAAAGCTGATGCCAACACCTTCTTGGCCGATTTCTGGACACGAATACGTTTCGGAGTCGTAGAACCAAGCCCATACCACCCTAAAGCCTCTTGTTTTGATTTAGGATCATGCTGATAGACCGAAGTCTCATCCATAATGACAAATCGACGCACAAAATCCACTTTATCCTTTCGAAAACGCGAAAATTGTTACTAAGAAAGTCGCATTCGAATGTGCTTTTGTCCCATTGTTAGCGAATGTGGCACTCATTGCGCACACAACTTTGTGCAACCCAATACTTCAGTCAAATATTGGCTAGACTACCCAATGGGATGCCGAGGGCATCTACTAAATCACTTTCAGTCGCTGGGCGATTTTCCAATATGATGTCCTGTCTTTTTTCTACGATTTCTGGTATTGTTGTTGTTTTTGGACGTTCTTAACGCGGATCGTCTTCAGGACTTGTAGGACCACGTCTAAATTCAGCATCTCATCTTTCTGCTGTACTAATTGATGGCGAAAAGTCCATATATACTTTCAACACTCGTTCATAAATTTTCGTTGCTTTTAAACCTTCCAAAAATAAAAATTCAATTACTGCACGATGGCAACCCTCGAAATGTATTGTATTTCTGCCATGAAAAAGCTGCGACAGAAACCAAGAAAAACGGTCAACCTTTGAGTTTCGACCGATTTTGTGATGTGTTTTTGTCTTTTGGTTCTGTGCGGTCTTAGAAGTGCCACTTCAATGATTGTTTGATTCTTAGGATGGCGTATTCCTATCCCCAGCGGTATACCACATCGGGATCCACAAAACTTCAATTCTAGAGCGAATTCGTAAAAGTTTCTTTTGGGCTTCGGCTCGTCTGAAAAGCACCATTTCGTTGATAGTTTGTTCTTGACCCCTCAATTCGTTTCATTCCCATTGAGAGCGAGATATGAATGCATCGGCTTATACGATAATCTTCGAGCAAAGTTTAACCAATTTTTTCATTAATCACTGTGGTGGATGGATGAATGAAACATGGCAAATCATTAAAAACACTACGACTCTGTATGAACTCTTTTATTTTATTTTTTATATCCTTATTCACTCCCCTCGGGAGCATAGGGCTTCGACAAAGCTCTTCCATCCTATACGGTTCTGGACTTTTGTTTTTGCGATGTGATATCGGCATCTGCTAGCTCGCGCAACATCGACCTTCTCTAAATAATCTTAAGCCGACCGCAATCTCTTAGCGGCTTCCAGTCCAGTGCCATTTTTGTGATGCTATCTGGAGGTTTTCTAAGCTTGTGACCTATCCATCGCGACTTTCTGTGTTTGATTTGCCATAGGTTGCGTTTCTCATTTGTTCATTTCCACAGCCCGTCGTGGCTAATGGTGTTCGGTCAGAATATTCTACAGATCATGCGGAGGCATTTATTAACGAAAGATTGTGGCCTCTGTTTGATGGTGTTAGAGACCAGCCATGTTTCACTTCCGTTAAACAATATTGACTTCACACATGAGCTGAATATTCGCAGTTAGAGCGCCTAGAGATTTGCGAACTCACCCATACTTTGTTTATCCTGCAGTTGACATCTTCATCTGCTCTGCCGTCTGTCGTGATAGTGCAGTCGACGTAGCAAAAGCTTTCGACAAATTCTACCGGACACCCGTCAACCATTATATGTCTTACTTTATTGTGGTTAACGCTCAAGCCTTCGTCTTGGTGATGTTGACCTCTGAGAGAGGTGGCAGACGTCATCGGCGCAGTTCAAGTGCTCAAGATGTCTGGTTAAACTCGTCGTCTAGGCCGATGGCGAAGAGAAGGGACTTTACGCCTGCGTTGATGGTGCATGGGTCGCAGATGTTACCATTGTGAAGCACTACCAGTTTGGAGTTCTCATCTTAGCGGGAACTCCCTTTGTACTCAACGCTCGTCTTATTGCGTCTCGTTTGATTGTGTCGAGCTCATTATCAAGTTTCAATGCTCTTGAACAAAGTTTTGAAATTGGTAGAAAATACCAAACAAAGACTGACAGATTGTGCCCAAAAGTGACATGCGAGTAGTTGACAGTTATCCGCTTTATATATCCGATACTCGTATTCCTCTGAAGAAATTATATTTGTAATATCTCCCGGGCAGTTTGTGTAATTTGAAAATTCCGGATACTTTTTGAACAATAGTAATTACATAGTTGCGCTTGACAAGTTCTTACTCTATGTCTGTATGTGCATTCATTTGCTAGTTTGCTAGCCCCCTTAGCTGAATCCGTGCATGACAGTTTTGTGCACTGTCCTGCTGTCAATCTTTGCGAGAGCATGCGCCCCGCCATTGTCTGAGTGCTTTTAATGAGAAGCACTTTAATTGAGTTTGCATGTTTATGGCTTCATGCTAGCTACTACATCTGCAACGAAAAGCATTTGAACTTACACATACACAAGTACATAAGTCTTAGTATCGGTGTATATCCCTGCAGGAAACACGGAACCTGGAGAAACAAGGCTCTGATTCAGAACTGGTATATTTTTTCACTACCTCACTAGTGCACGAACGGCACCATCTGCCTTCAGAGTGAGATAGTGTCGAAGTCGGAAAGTCACACAAAAAAAAAATCAGATATTAAGATCTTGGCGTAGCGTAGTAACAGCAGCTAGGTAGATAGGTGAAATGGTTGAAGTGCCAGTCTGGTACTCCTCAAGTAGCATTAAAGCGCCGTTTTGATACCATTATGAGACCTCCAACAGGCAGATATCTAGAGCCAGCTAGAGCTGTCGATGTAATGGAGAAGATTGATGGGATTTAGGTTGGCGCACTGCCCCAAACTGTCGAAGAAAGGAGCACCCAGCGATCTTAATCGTCTAGCTGCCAAGCCCGGACATTTACAGAGAAAATGTTCAACAGTTTCCTTCTCTGAAAGGTCCCCACATCTTCTGTAATAGCTGTTAAATGGTAACCCTAGCTTTTCGGCGTGTGTGCCGATCGGTCGAGTGACCGGCGAGTGAATGGCGAGGAGTCCAAAGGACTTTATGAGTCCATCGTATATTACATATATTGAGGCCAAAGGGTTTTCGAATAGCAATGATTGCCCAGTTCCTGAGAGTCGAAACTGGGAGCCACCCGCATAGCATCTACTGTAATTGATACAACAACGACTTCAGCGCTTTAAACCCAGCGATGTTTCTTATAGATATTACAAATAAGTTGAGTTTCCCATTGGCTGGAAACTATTGAAAAAGAATGTGGGAAACATTGCCATGAATTTGTCCAATTTACAAGAATACCTGTTGTACTTAAGAAACAAAAAATAAACCAGAGATAGGTAAAACGAGAAGAGAGGGAGAATATTAGGCCTCGAATTTCTCGTTGAATAATCTGAGAAAATGTACATCTTTAGTTAGTACCTCTTCATTATTCCTGAATCAAAGAAAATTGTATGCAGCAGGGGGTAATTAATACATTCGAGGACTTCGTCGAGGAAAAGTCGCCGGAGTAGCTAGATAGATAGATTTGATTTCAGGTTTGCACTTCGACCTCATGGTCTTTTGAGCCCTCTACTCATCACAGTACCTCATCCGAACCCAAATTTCGAGGGCCGTTTGAAAAGTTCGTGCAAAAATAAAAACTACTTATTTGTTTCGGGTAGTTCTTTTTTAATCTTCGACATAGTCTCCTTTTATGCTCATACACTTCGGTCAAAGCTTATATAGTTAGATGATCCCTTCCGAATAAAAGGATTTGTCCAACTCTGAAAAATAGCCATTCGTTTCTGCAATCACCGCCTCGTTTGAATAAAATCTTTTTTCCGTCAGCCATTTCTTTAAATTCGATAGCAAATAGCAGTCCAAGGGATCCGAAGGAGCCACGTCTGTAGAAAGAGAGCCAAGTCTGGAGAAAAGGAGCCAAATTTGGAACAAGAGAGTCTAGTCTGGAGAAAAGGAGCCAAGTCTGAATATGAGACGTTATGGTGCCGTATTTCCATTAATTTTGCGCCCACAACTTCTCAGGCTGGAAAAGGATGGATGTAGTGATGAAATGGAAAATCATTCGACATCCTTCACTCAAACGATTGCCAAACACAATCAAATAAACTGATGTCGGTGAAACTTGATGTGTGTTCTTCCAAGAAGAAGTGCCTTCTCTTTGACTTTGCATGGACTTTTCCAATTAGTCTCGTTTTAATTCTTAAGAGGCGTCGGAAATATCCATTAGGGTACTTATGAGTGGCATAGTACTAAGTTTTAGCTGTATATATTATATATTTTTTTCAAATTACTTTAAATAATTTTTTTAACTAAAAATATATTTCATTCTTCACATAAGTCCAAGTTTCAAACTTTGTGTAATTTTTTGAATATTCATCCAATTTCCATCAAAATTTTACACTTTCTATCCAGAATTTTTAGAAACTTGGTAGGCAGTTTTATAGTCTATTTAATTCTAGTTTAACATAATGAAAGTTTGAAGAGGCTCAAAATTCTTTTAGATTTTTAATAATTTTTTCCTTATGGAAACGAAGAATATGCGCGTACATATTGTATTTTTCTCTTTTTTTGTTTCAGAGGTGACACAAAGCATTGGAAGCTGAAATGTGGTACTTGCCTTCCGGCTCACCCCACTTTAAACCTACTCCGTTTCCTTTTGTTCGTGGGATTGCCGTTTGATATTGCTTCGCGGAGGGGGAGCGGCCTATTGCCTTTCTATGAAAATTTGCGGATAGCCAACTTTGTGATGATTTCATTTGCTACATTGCAAGCTGCGGGCCAGCTCTCTTTTAACTCAAATATAATATAAACCAGGTTGACAACCATTATTGGCTTCCCAACCTCAATACATAATTCTTCCCGTTCGAATTCAAAACGAGGGCAGACAAAGAAAACACGCCTTGCGTCTTCAACTAAGTTGTCATAAAGTGCCACAAGTGCAGTACGGGTCGTCCTGATGCTTAGATCTATGCCGATAATATTTAAAGCATCGATGTTCACTAAGTACTTGGGTCAGGCACTTCGGTAATGAACGCGAAAACTCTGGATATGATCGACACTTGGTGCTGTGCAAACACTACCAAAACTGGTATTGTCCTCTTCACCAGAAGGAGAAAGTTTGATGGACTCGTTCTGCCTAAGCTCAAAGTGATCACAATTCAGCTATTCAAAGAAATCCAATATCTTGGAGTAACCCTCGATAGTAAACTCCTTTGGAAGTCACAGCCAGAAGGGTATCAGTGCATTGGATGTCTAGCAAAATCTTATGGATCTACACGGCTAAGACCTATTATCACCTATACATCAGTGATCTGCATGAGTAGACTCTCTCTTGTGGTTGTCCAAAGGACCTTATCGAGACTACCATGCACTGTGGACATCTGTTGCGCCAGAGCTTTTCCGACTACTTCAGACTCGCCATTAGATGCTCTACCACCAATTGATGTTTTCATCCAAGGAGAGGCCTTGAAGGCCATCTGCAGGCTGAAACACAACGGGAATCGGCATTAGAAAACAGAGTAGGCATGGACTTCGATCCAATGATCCTCGCCAAGCCCCTTGACTCCATGCCATCAAGAGTCGTACCTGAAAAGAGAAGTACTACGGTCAGGTAGAAGTCTATCTGTTCATGTTTTCGATTTATCCATTTGGAGATAGTCGGAATGAATCGATACATCCATCGTCCGTTCATAGAGTTTTTCCACTCCTCCTGCAACGTACGGTTGCTTCGCTCCCGTTCAGTCTTGTGGTTGGCCAGCTATGCTGGATCTGAGCGGTGCATACATATGTGTGTATAAGTATATGTGAAGGCCCCAACTTGTGTGGAAACACTATAGGAGAGGGCACCTACTGGGTGCTAGTGGACTTTTCTGCTGAGCACTTACTGTACATGGGCACTTATGTATATGTATTTAAGTAAGTACTCCAATAGGTATAGTTGAGTGCACGAAAATTGTTAGCGGTATAGCGAAATGCATTGCGGGATATTTTCGATATCGATCAAAGCAAACGCTGCTTGTATGTGTTTGTGTTTGCTCGTTTATGGCGCGCGGAAGGTGGTGAAGGCGTTTGCTGCAAGTACAGCATGGCTACCACTGCTGAGCGCACTTCATTTCGCTTGTAGTCCAAAAGTGTTATTGTTATTTTTGTCGGCTTTGTTTTGTCGTCATTGTTATTGATATTTTATGGGCGACAATGCGAAGTAAAGTATGCGGGCTCTTACCTCTCTTAAATAAACGATTTTTACTACATTTAAATATCCTTAGGCTTATGCACTTGCATGTATATGCCTGTAACTACAGGCGCATTCATACATATATTCATTCAAGCCTCCTAAATTGTTAATAGACTTGTGTATGTATATGTAAATACGAATGTATGTATGCTTTTATATTAACCACATCCAGGTACTCAACTCAATGCTTCAACTTCATTGTTCAATTATTATCCTTTGTAAAGGTTTCTGTATTGCGCTCAATACTGCTATTTTGTTGTTTTACAATTTCCCTTTTATGTGCTTACTCAAAATATGCTGTAGAGGAAGCCATCGCATTTGTGCATCAGTATAGGTGGGTGAATTGAAAATTCATTGCAATCACTTCATAGAGCTGCCCGATTGAGTGGTATGCCGTCACTTTGCTTAACTACTCACGTGCAAGCACACAAAAGCATATCCACATACAGCGCACGCTCGATAACGTGAACTAATTCAAACCAAGGCAGTTCACGTTAACAAAAGTGTTCACATTTTGGAATGCCCAAAAAGGCTAAGTAAATATATTTTTTCACATTTTATTCTTGTTTTTGTTACATACACAGGATTTTCAATAAATAACATAACTTTTCAGATGTAGAATAAAACACGTATCGTACTGTGCTTCAAAGTTATTTTTTGTTCAAAATAGTCTCCATTTAACTCAATACAACGTTCAGAACGATCAACGAATTTCTGCATGGGCTTTTTTATGTCATCTAAGGGAATGTTCTTTAACACCTGTGTCACGGCTGCTTGAATGGCTGGAATATCATCATAAAACGCACCTTTCATGGCACCTTTCAATTTAGGGAACAGAAAATAGTCGCATGGTGATAGATCAGGAGAATACGGAGGGTGGTCGATGACAAAAATATGTTTTTACATCAAAAATTCACGAACATTTTTGGTTTTGTGAGGTGGTGCATTATCATGCAATAAAAACAGCTGTTTCCCCTCTGGATATTCAGGTCTTTCACGAACAATTCTTGACCACAAACGATGTAAAACTTTTAAATAGTATTCTCCATTAATAGTTTGACCTTCTGCAACAAATTCCTTGTGTACAATACCCTTGGAATCGTAGAACGTGATCAACATTGTTTTGATTCTTGACTGCTGAAAACGCAATTTCTTTGCTTTTGGCTCCCCTTTCGTCTTCCATTCTGCAGATTGACGCTTAGTTTCAGGGTCATATTTGAGGCACCATGTATCGTCACCAGTTATGATCGAATCAAGAAAATCTGGATCGTTTTCAGCTGTTGAAATGATGTCTTTACAATGCTCCACACGAGCGATTTTTTTATCTTCATTTAATTGGTGTGGAACAAAGCGTGCACAAAACTTTCTTTTACCCAAATCGTCTGTTAAAATTTTCCAAATAGTACCAGTAGATGTCTTCAGCCAACATTCTTACAGTGAAATTTCCGTCAACAGCAATGATTTCGCGGACTTTTTCCACCAATTCAGCGCGATTACTTGCTTCTGGACGACCAGGTCTTTCATCATCATTCAAATCTTCACGACCATTTTTAAATCGTTTAAACCAATTATATACATTTGAACGAGCTAAACAATCATCACCATAAACTTTTTGCATCAATTCGTACGTCTCACTAAATGTTTTTCCAAGTTTAACACAGAATTTAATATTTGCTCTTTGCTCCATTGTATTTTTACGAAACAAGCACGAAACATACTGTCAATAAAAGGCGCGTAACTTTTTAACCTGTCAAACGGTTTCCATGAAGTTGGCTGCGGTTGAAAGCCGACGCTTGTACCTTTTCAATATGATCAAAGTTTAACCTTCCTATACCCGCGCGTTGGTCTGTGAGACCGAGAAAATGATTTTACGTAAATTTTTGTTTTTCCAGAAACTCTACAAAGTTGAATTTACTGCTAGCTTCCGGTTTTCTTGCAAGCTCTATATTAGTGTTGATTTGGCGTTTGCACTAGACAGGCGTATTGGTGATTTTTATAAAAATTGGTCTGTGAGACCGACGCGAGTATATGTGTAATTTTTTGTGAAGTTAAAGCAGTTATTTCGTTTTTTGTTTCTTTCTTATTTTTTTACGTTTTACTATTTTGCAGGTACTTTTTAATATTATAATGAATGAAGAGCAAGTCAGACTACTTTTGGAGGAAAAAAATTCGACTTCTGATTATGAGGATGAAAATGACAGCGACGTTGAAGACTTTGTTGCAGGAGATGTAGAAAGTTGTGATACCGAGCAAGCAGATGATGAAGGAGTTGAATGAGGACGAGGAGTTGAATGAGATAGATGGTAGAGAATTTTATCTTGGTAAAGATGGACACACTAGGTGGAATAATGATGCTCCGTCAAATCGTATAAGACGTCTCGCTAGGAATATAGTCACTCAACTGCAAGGGCCTAGAAAAGCAGCAAAAAACTTGAAGGAAATAGGCGATGTTTGGAGATTATTTTTTACTGAAGTTGTTATAAATCGTATTGTAAAGTGTACTAATGAACATATTGATCTCATAAAACCTAATTTTTCAAGAGATAGCGACTGTACCTATACAGGCAACATAGAAATCGAAGCCCTTTTAGGCCTTTTAATCTTTGCTGGAGTTAGGAGGAATAGTCGCTTCAACGCTAAAGATTTATTCAAAACAGATGGTTCCTCTTCGGAGATATTTCGATTAACTATGAGCTGGAATCGATTTTATTTATTAATGCGTTGTCTAAGATTTGACTTTAAAAGCGTAAGTTTTCTTTTTAAGGCAGATTTTTACATGAATTGCGATATGCCATGATTTTTTTATTTCAAGGCTAAAAACTAATATAATTTATAATTTATGTATTGTCCAAGAAGTGTTTTTAAGTTATTATAACTTATTTTTATTTATGTGAATAAAAAAATATGTTATTGTTTTGTTTTTGTAGTACTTAAGAAAAAATTATCGATTTTGATGGCTTTTTTGTTAATCACTTAAAATCAATAAAATAAGTGAATACAAATGTAATGCGTAGTTTTATTTTTTTATTACATCTACGGGATTGAAAAATAATAATTTGTTTTTAGTTTTGTTTGAAAAAACTAATATTTTATGTAGTTTGAACTTTCGGTCTGTGAGACCGTGCGCGGGTATATGTGTTACAAAAATTAACGCGGGTATAGGAAGGTTAATAGATAGCTCTACGTGTTCCATGACTTAAATAAAAAGTTCTGTTATTTATTGAACATACTGCGTATTAATTGGAAACTAAGTCATACGATCATTTTATTTAAAAAGTCGTCGTCAGTCGTCATTTTTTGTGTCTTCTGTTTTTCTAAAACTGGAAACAAAGCTTTCTCGTTTAACCGTCTTAGCACACTCATGTCATTTTGATTGACATCTTCATGAGCAGCCCATATTAACGCCTTGTTGAAAATTTCAACTGATTCAGTCGGCTTAATTTTCCCCAGTTGCTCTGATACGCTGTCATCATCGGATTCGTCCTCTTGTTGATGATCGTCATCTGCATTGCCCTCCTCGGTTATCTTCGGGATCATCATTGTTTACCGCAAAATTTAAAATACTGTTCCAGCGCTTAGCTAATGTTGCTTCACCAACACGAAACCAAGCCGCATCCAAAAGATGTATAGCTACTTTTAAAGTTAATTTTTTTTCAACGACTCAAGCAAATCAGACTTTGTCGCTGCTATTGAAGCTAGAAGGCTACTTTTGTAATGCAACTTAGCGATTTTTATTGCATTCTGATTCATTGGTTGAATGGAGGAGTAACATTTGGTGGCATAAACATTGCCGAAATTTGCCCATCCTCCGTTGTAAGTTCAGCTTCATTTGGGTGAGAAGGAGCGTTGTCGATTAGGGGGTTATGACTTTCAAAAAAATCGATTTTTTTTATTGCATTTTTGTAATGTATATATATTCAAAAGTATACGCACGAAATTTGAAGTAGATCTAAGCAATACTTTCGGAGTTATACCTAAATATGTAGAGATGCCTCGGCACGTTTTAAGGTAGGTATTGAAACTTTAAACGTGTTTTTTTTTCAAAACGGCATTTTTCAAGTCGGTGTACACACACGTTTGATCGGTCAACCGTTTTAACTCAATCTTTAAAGATACATTTTCTAGTAATTAATCGTTCCTTTTGTAAATCTGATACTTATTTTCCATTTTATAATCAATTTACGGCCAAATTTTAACGTAAAAATCGAAATCATTTCTTTTAAAAGCTGCCATTTTGTGAAAATTCACTATTTTGATTAGCCGAACGATTAATTACTAGATAATCTAATATATTAACAAAATTTGTTTGGTTTTTTGATTTCAGATAATCCAATCCTGAGTTACGATGTACACCGTAAATCGTCTTTTTTTAAAGGAGGTTCCAGAAATCGCCTGCTCTATAATCAACATTTTCATAAATAAAAAATTTTGTTACGTTCTTGAAGGATACTTTTATAACCGCCAAAAATTTTCAAATTAAAATATTCTGAAGTTTCTTCAGGATAAATCCTTGACAAATCCATAACTGCGTATAACCCCTTAGGAGGAGAGCTTTAATTGGTAAGGCTTTCTCCTTTAAAAACTATGTAACCTTAAAAAACAACCAGTTAACCTGAAAAATCGGACAAAACTTAAAAGGGATATTCACTTGTGGAACAAATGGCTCATGAAACCATTGCTTGAAAATAGCCGACGTCATCCAGGCGGATTTCGAGCTCTTATAGTCGGTGGGACACTGAAAGTTTTTAAAGCAGCGTGGATTCTTCGCCTTTCCAATGACCAAAAGCTTAAGTTTGTGGGATCCAGTGGCGTTTGAACAGCATAAAAACGTGATTCGCTGCTTCTCGGACTTTAGCCCCGTGGCTCTCTTCTCCAGACTTGAAGCGTACGTTTTTTATGGCAAAAGGCTCCAGAATAACCCCGACTCATCGGCATTGTAAAGGATGGTTAAGTTTCAAGGGCCGGTATTGGTTTTGAATAAAATATAACTCTTTTAGGAAATTTTTGTCATTTCTCTTTATTGTGATAAAACTGATATGACTCAATTACGTGTGGAACAAAATACCGGACAAATAGCCGCCGCGGCCTCGGCGGCACACCTCCATCCGATGGTCCAAATTTTCGATGACGCTGAGGCATAATTGCGGTTCTATGCCGTTAATGTGCCGAATTATCTCATTCTTTAGCTCTTGAACTGTCGCTGGCTTATCGACGTACACTTTTTCTTTCAAATAACCCCAAAGAAAGAAGTCCAACGGTGTCAAATCACATGATCTTGGCGACCAATTGATATCGCTGCGACGTGAGATTAATCGGCCATCAAATTTTTCGTACAAAAGAGCCATTGTTTCGTTAGCTGTGTGACAAGTGGCACCGTCCTGTTGAAACCTCATATCGTCCACATCCATATCTTCCAATTCGGGCCATAAAAAGTTCGTTATCATCTCACGATAGCGAACACTATTCACAGTAACTGCCTGACCGGCCTCATTTTGGAAAAAATACGGCCCAATGATGCCGCCGGCCCATAAACCGGACCAAACATTCACTCTTTGTGGGTGCGTTGGTTTTTCGGCAATCACTCTTGGATTATCATTCGCCCAAATGCGTCAATTCTGCTTATTAATGAATCCAATGAGGTGAAAATGTGCCTCATCATTGATGATGATTTTCTTCACGAAGTGCGCGATATGCATTTTGATTTGAACGCCCGTTTCCAAAGTAAGCCTGAATAACTTTAGCGCATTGCTCGATTGTGTATCTTTCTATAGTTCAAATTGAAATAGTCTGAAATTGAAAAATGTCAAATGAAATGCAGAAAAACCTTGACGTTTAGGTGTGGTTTACATTCAACATCGGCCCTTGAAATTTAACCACCCTTTACAACTGATCGTTGCACAACTCCAATTCGGCCATTTTAGCTTTAAGTTTTTCTTAAACCGGATCCACTAGCTGAGGTTGCGAAGACAGTTTTTCGTCAGATATTTTAAGAAAACGAATACTGTACCTCTTCTTGCATCCTCGGAGCCATCAATCACTAGCGCAGAAGTTTGCTTCATTTTCTTTAAATTTTGCATGCAGTGTTTTTGCCTTTGCTTTCAACATTAGAGCACTTACTGGCCAGTTTTTATCTCGCATTCGGATGAACCAACGATAAAGAGCTCTCTGCATTTTGGGCAACTCTGAAGAACGCAGTGTTTTTCTATTTCCAGGTCCCCAATACGTGTTGTTTACGCGTTTTAAAATCACTTGCCTTTTCGCTTTAATGTTACAAATTGTTGATTTAGCAACATTATATTCCCTTGCTAAAATAGCACACGGGTTTTTTAGAACTCATTTTCACCAGAAAACATAAGATGAAAAACTGTTTGCAAAACCAAAACCGCGACTGAAATATTTTACTCCTTACATGCAATTATGAATAAAACGCCTATTTTATAATTAGGGGATTCCCCAAATTTAGAATTACTTGAGGTTAATGTAAACCATATTCAAATAATTGTCACGTTTATTGTTCATGTTATAGAGCTTTCTGGGTTTGTTCACGTTTTAACGTAGTCAATGCACAAAAATGTATGTTCACGTTTTGGGGTGTTCACGCTTTAGCGCGTTCACGTTATCGAGCGTGCGCTGTACATATAGGCAAATCGAACAAAAGCGAGCCCACCCACACAATTATGTATTTGCCTGCACTGCCTCTCTGTCCAATGTAGAAAATATTCGAACCTCAGTCTTTGCATTATTGAAAGCATAAGGTTTGGGCTGTATCGTCGTCAGGGATTTGTGTACTGCTCATGGTCTACATACATATGTACATATTTACATACATATATGTCGGTACTCGTATTTGTGACTTGCCACAAATATGCATATTAGTGAAATCGAAGCAAATTGAACTTGGTCACAGAACAAGCAGGATTACACGATATCGTACAAGTGCAGCATTTGCCTAGGCACGGTTAGCGTACCCAAGCAGCTGAATGCCGACACACTTGGGCACTAAGATAGATACGCCTACGTCTACGAGCTATGCGAATAGAAGCTTAATTTCATTAGCTATATTAGGGAAGTATAGATTAGAAGGAAAGCTTACAATTTTTTTGCGTAGCCAGGATACGCGGTAATAGGAAATTCTGTGTAGTTTTTTGGAAGATGTGGATGACTTATGCATTCAGCAAAATTAGGCAAAGAAAAATAAAGGAATAAAGGAAAAACCTCTCTAAGACTTTCGAAGAGGAATTATACCCCTCTCACAGGGAACAGAAAATGGTTACGTTTTTCAAAGCCGGTGCTCTCGTACTCTGGCATATTCCAGTATGCGCTAGACATTCTACTCGTAATTATGCTGGATTTCTAATAAGATTCAATGATTTTCACTTTATTAGAAAAATTAACCTTCCACTGCATGGTGAAATTGAAAAATAATATATTACAACACAAAGCAATAACCACCATATTGTGTCATTTCTACACTCTTGGCATCACTTCGAAAAAAAAGTTTGCCCTTTGCGGTCGTATTGAAGTTTGGTCATGGGTATAGAACTGTTTAGAATTAAGTGCCGTTCAAAGAGCAGTGATACATAACATTTAAGATTATGAATGATAATGAAGATTTATTAAGGGGTTACATACACCCAGCAGCGCCAAAAATGCCCTAAGAGAAAAACTGTTTTAGAAGGGATAATAATAGAAATAACTAATAGGACTATGAATAAGTTCGTGCGGTTTTTTTTCGAAATTTGAAACTTTATTGACGTAAAATGGTTACAAATTTAATATTCAAAATATTGCCCATCGCTTACTACTACTTTTTCCCATCTTTCTGGCAATTCACGGATTCCCTTTGTGAAAAATTCGGTCGGTTTTGCCGCAATCCACGAATCGATCCATTTTTTGACTTCATCGTAATTACGGAAGTGCTGGTCAGCCAGGCCATGTTGCATCGATCGGAAGAGATAGTAATCGGATGGCGCAAGGTCTGGACTATACAGCGGGTGGGGTAGGACATCCCATTTGAGCGTTTCTAAGTATGTTTTGACCACTTGTGCAACATGTGGCCGAGCATTGTCATGTTGCAAAATAACTTTGTCGTGTCTATCGGCGTATTGCGGCCGTTTTTCTCGCAGTGCTCGGCTCAAACGCATCAATTGTCGTCGGTAGACATCCCCCGTAATCGTTTCATTCGGTTTCAGTAGCTCATAATACACAACACCCAGCTGGTCCCACCAGATACACAGCATAACCTTCAGGCCATGAATATTCTGCGCCGACGTCGATGTTGAAGCATGGCCAGGGTATCCATACGTTGCCCGACGTTTTGGATTGTCGTAATGGACCCACTTTTCATCGCCAGTCACAATTCGATGCAAAAAACCCTTTCTTTTGTGCCGTTGAAGCAGTTGTTCGCATGCCATAAAACGGCGTTCAACGTCTCTTGGCTTCAATTCATACGGCACCCAATGGCCTACCTTTCGGATCATTCCCATGGCTTTTAAACGTTTGGAAATGGTTGATTGATCAACTCCCAAAGTTTTTGCAACCTCTTCTTGCGTTTGAGCCGGATCTTGATCGAGCAATTCCTCCAATTCGGTATCCATGAACTTTGGCGGCGCACCCTCGCGTTCTTCGTCTTCCAAGCCAAAATCACCACTTTTAAAGCGTGCAAACCACTTCTGGCACGTTCGCTCAGATAGAGCATGCTCACCATAAACTTCCACCAAGATACGATGACTTTCGGCTGCTTTTTTCTTCATATTAAAATAATGAAGAAGAATTCCCCGCAAAAACACATTATTTGGCACGAAATTCGACATTTTCAAGTGTGGTAAAAATATTGTTGTTTACGCTTCAAATAAAAAACTTATACTGACGTTTGTGCCTTACGACAGTAGCTCTCCAATGAATGTTTGGAAATGTGGATCGATGGAATAATAATCAAGTTACGCCATCTGTTGTAAAACCGCACGAACTTATAAATAGACCTATTATAAAAAAATTTTATACATTGTTTATTAGAACTCAAACTCTATAGAAGTATTTATTTTAATTTTTCTTTACAAAAATTAGGATATAGAAAATCACGTGACCCAAAGTATAATGAAAAAAAAGTTGCTCCACGGCCTGCATCATTTCTCCTTGAAATGTTGATGGATCTGTAAAAAGTAAAACAATTCTTGTAAAATAAAGTTGTAGTCGCAGTCTGCCGAGTCGGATTTTTGAATTTCGAAACATTTTGCAATTTACGGCATTTAAAAAAGTATGCGTTTTACGCCATAAATATCACACTTTAATTATGTTTATAAGTTTTTTTAATAAAAATATCAAATGTCAAATCTATAGAGAAAACACTTTCGAATATTAAAAAAAACCGCATCAAAAAATATTAAAAACTGTATGAGTTATCAGGCGGACCGTGCCGGAAAAAGTAGTTTTGAGAAAAACGAGTTTAAAGTTTGAGGTACAGGAGCGCGCAAGTGTATTCAGTGTAGCATAAGAAAATGACCAGTCAAACAACCGGATCTCAACTACAACAATCCAAAAGTGCACGAAGCTATGAAGGTTTGTAGAGATCGTGGATTAAAATATGCGCCTAATATTAATTCCAATGAATCGAACAGGATATGCTGCGTTACTGGGTACGCAAAGGTGTTGCTGGTTTTCGCGTTGACTCTGTACCACACATCTAGGAAGTAGCGGCCGATGCTGAGGGAAATTGGCCTGACGAACCAAGTAACCCATCGGTGGCTGACCCAGCAGAATACGATAACCTTCAACATATCTACACAAGAGACCAGCCGGAAACACTTGATGTGGTGTATGAATTCCGCCAGGCATTGAAGGAATTGGATGAGGAGCTTGGTGGAGATGAACATATTCTCATGACAGAAGCCTATTCACCACTTGACGTGCTGATGCAGTATTATGGAAATGGCTCCACCGACGGTGCACAAATACCTTTCAATTTCGTGTTACTCGGCAATGTGAACAAAAATGCCAACGCTTACGACTACGAGCAGCAGATACACAACTGGTTGGACAATATGCCCGCTGGGAGCGTAGCAAATTGGGTGGTATGTAACACAAATAAGAAATCAGTTTTCTTCTAGCTACACGTTTTAATTCATAATCTTACTTAGTTGGGAAATCATGACCAGAGTTGAATTGGTACACGCCTAGGCGTCGATCGTATGGACCTGATCAATGTTTTACTAAAGACTTTGACCGGAGTTAGTGTCACTTATCAAAGTGAAGAGATTGGCATGGCAGATGTTTCGATTTCTTGGGAGAAAACCGTTGATCCGCGAGCTTGCCAATCGAATATTGAAGAATTTGAAAGCCTCAGTCGAGACCCAGCGCGTACACCCTTCCAATGGAATGATGGACACAGGCCGGTTTTACTGATAGCAATACCACCTGGTTGCCATTAGCCGAGGGTTATAAATTGGTGAATGTGAAGCGTCAGCGTGGCATTGCCAACAGTCATCTGAATGTCTACAAGCAATTGCAGAGCTTGCGCGCTACGAAGACAATGAGCGATGGAGAGGCCATCGCTTACCCGCGTGGTGCTTCGTTCGTGTCAGAACAACAACTCATTTAAGAGCGTAAGAATAAAAGTGTTGAGTGCACTGCTGGCACTGTGGCTTTGTCGGCCTCTGTTCTATACATATGAGACTGTAGCGCCCAAAAGTAGCTTGTAAAAAGGTTTACATATGTAATGGGGCTATCACTGTTAACATAACATTTTCTGTTGGGCCATCAATGTAACTCGTTTCTTAACGTAAGTAGAAGCACTTTGATACAACAACAGTTTCGTGAGAATTTACCTATTTAAATGCGATGTTTGACTATCCACGGAATCTTCGAACTGTCATTCTCATTCACATTTTAACGTGCGGGCGAAAAATCGCGAAATAATCGTGGTGTCGTACTCACTATAGTGCTAACAGTTCAGTAGTATCTTTCTAAGACTGAATAAAGTCATTGGATTCGCGAATAACAGCGCGATGGTAATGGTGGCAAAACATATCTACGAAATTGAAAGGATCGCCAGCGAATCAGTAAGCAGGATCAAAGCTTAGCCAAGGTCTATGAAATTGGAATTAGCTGAGCATAAGAACGATCTAGTCCTAATAAGCAGCATAAAGATAGTAGAAACTATAAATGTAAATGTTGGGACTGTAACTATTAGTTCAAAACCCTCTATGAAATATCTAAGAGTGATGATTGACAGTCGTTTAAACTTCATCTCCACCTGGAATATGCTGTGAAGAAGGTATCGAGTGTGAAGTCCTGTCTGTCGCGAATAGTGCCAAACAACGGCGGTCCCAACCACAGAAAATTGATAATACTATATAGCAGGGTAGTTAGCTCGGTGCTTTTGCATGCCGCACCGATCTGGGCTGATGCACTGAGCATAAATAGGTACAGAAAAAACTGATAGCAGTCTATCGGGTAAGCGCTTTGCGGACTATCTGCGGCTTTCGTACACTTTCGGACGATGCTTCCTTCGTTTAAGCAGGTCTAGTACCCGTAGATATTTTTGGAAAGAAGATAGTGTATACCTATAATTCTACCCGAACACGACGGGAAAAGAAAGGCGTCGTTCGATCGCCCAGCGGCAAGACCGGTGGAACAGATCACCGAAAGGTAGGTGGACGCATGGGCCACCACTCATTCCTACGATGTTCTTAGAAAGGAACCATGGGGAAACAAACTTCTACCTAACCCAATTCCTTGGTAGATAGCGGAGAGCGGAGAGAGGTGTTTAGTGCGTAGGTGAAGCTGTGAGGCTACAAGTCATGCACACTGCTATGCCGGTGCTGCGGTACTCATGAGAGTTTCTTCTTCACGGGCGTCATCCCAAAAAAACAAAAAGTAGTCTAACTGTAAGATTTCGTAGGTGCTTGTTGCATGCTACAGTATAAATATTATATATATATGCATACACAGTATGTTCAATAAATAACAGAACTTTTTATTTAAGTCATGGAACACGTAGAGCTATCTATTAAACTTTGATCACATTGAAAAGGTACAAGCGTCAGCTTTCAACCACAGCCAACTTCATGTAAATCGTTTGAAGGGTTAAAAAGTTACGCACCTTTTATTGACAGTATGTTTCGTGTTTGTTTCGTAAAAATACAATGGAGCAAAGAGCAAATATTAAATTCTGTGTTAAACTTGGAAAAACATTTAGTGAGACGTACGAATTGATGCAAAAAGTTTATGGTGATGATTGTTTAGCTCGTTCAAATGTATACCTATAATTGGTTTAAACGATTTAAAAATGGTCGTGAAGATTTGAATGATGATGAAGGACCTGGTCGTCCAGAAGCAAGTAATCGCGCTGAATTGGTGAAAAAAGTCCGCGAAATCATTGCTGTTGACGGAAATTTCACTGCAAGAATGTTGGGTGAAGAATTAAATTCATCTACCGGTACTATTTGGAAAACTTTAGCTGACGATTTGGGTAAAAGAAAGGTTTGTGCACGCTTTGTTCCACACCAATTAAATGAAGATAAAAAAATCGCTCATGTAGAGCATTGTAAAGACATCATTTCAACAGCTGAAAATGATCCAGTTTTTCTTGATTCGATCATAACTGGTGACGAAACATGATGCCTCAAATATGACCCTGAAACTAAGCGTCAATCTGCAGAATGGAAGACGAAAGGGGAGCCAAAAGCAAAGACATTGCGTTTTCAGAAGTAAAGAATCAGAACAATGTTGATCACGTTCTACGATTCCAAGGGTATTGTACACAAGGAATTTATTGCAGAAGGTCAAACTATTAATGGAGAATACTATTTACAAGTTTTACATCGTTTGTGGTCAAGAATTGTTCGTGAAAGACCTGAATATCCAGAGGCGAAACAGCTGTTTTTCTTGCATGATAATGCGGCCGCCGTAGCCGAATGGGTTGGTGCGTGATTACCATTCAGAATTCACAGAGAGGTCGCTGGTTCGAATCTCGGTGAAAGCAAAATTAATAAAAACATTTTTCTAATAGCGGTCGCCCCTCGGCAGGCAATGGCAAACCTCCGAGTGTATTTCTGCCATGAAAAAGCTCCTCATAAAAATATCTGCCGTTCGGAGTCGGCTTGAAACTGTAGGTCCCTCCATTTGTGGAACAACATCAAGACGCACACCACAAATAGGAGGAGGAGCTCGGCCAAACACCTAACAGAAGTGTACGCGCCAATTATTTATTTTTTTATTTAATGCACCACCTCACAAAACCAAAACTTTTCGTGAATTTTTGATGCAGAAAAACATATTTGTGCCATCGACCACCCTCCGTTTTCTCCTGATCTATCACCATGCGACTATTTTGTGTTCCCTAAATTGAAAGGTGCCATGAAAGGTGCGTCTTATGATGGTACTCCAGCCATTCAAACAGCCGTGACACAGGTGTTAAAGAACATTCCCTTAGATGACATAAAAAAGCCCATGCAGAAAGTGGTTGATCGTTCTGAACGTTGTATCGAGTTAAATGGAGACTATTTTGAATAAAAAAAATACCAGTCGAACGGTTAGACGCGATAGAAGTGAAACCTTCCGTAAAACAAACTGAGAGAGAATGAGACGAAAGCAGCATTAGGAGCGGGATAATTATAGGTTCATTATAATATTGCTATAAAGTTCATATTTTATTTTCTTCATTTTATTATTATTCATCCTCAATGTTTTCAATTTCAACAAATGATACGAGTGGCTTACGATAGCTAAAATATGATGCAAATGCTTTGGTTTCGATGTTGTCAACATATCTTTGAAATACCGCGTCAATTGTTGTTTTTGATCGTGTTGTCGATTCAGTGCGATTGTTACACATTTTTAAATTGAATGTTGTATTGAGAAAGTCAATTAAAGGAACCGCTGTGTCCGATGCAAAATTTACGTTAAAATCGCCACTTAAAATCATTGGAACTTTATCGTAATCTTTTCTAAGTATCCGCGATACTTCTGGTGTATACTTTATTAAATTTTCGTGAATGAATTCCGTGATGCTATTTATTGATTGATTCGGTGAAATATAAAATGCCACAATTAAAACTGTTTTTCCATTGCTCAATCTGGTTTCGCATGCACATATTTCTCCCACTTTAGAGAGCTGAACAGACAGTGATTCTAGTTGCAACACCGCCTGCAATTGCGGTAAATATTTAAAAATGAAAATATTTACGAATATAAAAATACGGGCGCAATACAGCACACGCGGTTGCTATTATGAGCGTCGTAACGCGTATATTACACAGACGTACTAACATACACACAAACATTCGTAGGACGCTTGGTCTAAGCAAGTATTAGGTAGTGTAGTATAGGTGGCCAAGAGTGGGGCGGCTACGAAGCACCGCACAAAGAGGAGACGGAGAATAGGGAACGCTGTATAACTGTGTTCTACCTCATTCTCTCACAGGCTATATACTATAAGATCTATATGTATGTCTCTTTTTAATGTCGCTTTTTCGTTTCATCGAGTGTCAAATCACTCCCAATGATTCTAAAGAAGTTTTCTCTTCAAAAATAACTTTCAAACACAGTACGATACGTGTTTTATTGTACATCTGAAAAGTTATGTTATTTATTGAACATGCTGTGAATGTATGTATGTATGTGTGCTCGCTTGTTTCCGTTTAATGATTATGCCAGCGTTTTCCTCTTGAGTTATTTCGCCTCAAAGCAAACGCTGCTAAACAAAACAATTTGTGTGGTGTACCGAGGAGCTGCGCGTTGGTAAATATGTCAGAAAGCATTTGTTGCACATACATACATAGATTTTAAATTATACATATGGGTATTTCCAAACTGGCGTGACGTGACATTTGTATGACTAAATGTCAAAAAAAAATGCTTTACTTAACATTTCGAAAAATTTTATATGCATAGTTGCATTGTAATAAAGGGGACTTTATTTTAGTAAAGAAGTTACCGAAATTTATTAACAACACTAAATAATATAAGCTAATATATAGGCTGGCGTGACGTTACAAAACACGGAAGTCCCCCTTATCTTGAATTTTGAAAAAGCATAATTCTTCGAATTTTGTGGAACTATTCGAGTGAAACTTTTTGTCAGGATATTTAAATATTTAAGGTTCACATTCCAATTTCCTATGTTAAAAAAATGGTTTCGGTTTTTTTTTACCACACAAAGTCTCGGGCGTGACGTTACCTGACGTTATGTTACTGAAATTTATATAAATTATTTTTTTTTTGATATACCAATTTTTACATTTTTTGTAGAAATTTCAAATAGAAGGGGTGTATGTAGATATTCAATTCGGGTTAGCGCTTTATTAAAATACCAAATTATTTGCATCCACAATCGCCAGCGCAGTTATAATAAGCTAAATAGCATCTGTATGGCGTGACGTTATTGATGAATATCTTTTAAAAGTAAATGCAAAATTTACCGTTAATTGAAACGTCACTTCTCTTTTACCTTTGTTATTGCCAAATTGTAGCTATTAGAGTTGAATTGCAGAGTTACTCTTAGAAATTTAAACAGCAAAGAGAAAACGCTCTTGTAAATAAAAAAACTGATCACCAAGTGAACATGAAATTTGTGTTCCGATAACTCAAGAACGCAATTAAGGAAAATTTTGAAAATATTACTTTCGTGATATTTAAATAGTTTTCTTTAATAAATCAAGCAATTTTTTTTGTTTAATCATAGTCTAGGTTTTCGGTTAAGGTAGACTTTTCTGTGGAAGTTCCCATATGAGTATTCAGGCAATCGCTCTTGACAGCAACTATCTTATAAACAAGAGCTTGCGTGCTAACTGTGCTAAGCTTAGTTCACACACATACACACATATAAATATTAAAATCACATAGAGAATTAATTTGCTCTACTGCAAACGCAGTTTCATGCACAAAGGGCACAATAACGTAACGTCCACTCAATACCCTAAACAAACACGAGCCAACGCACTTACACTCCCACTCTCGCATCCTTACACAAACTCACCTTTTTTGTTTGGCGTTGTGCACTACTGCTCTTGGCTTGACATCCATTAGTGGACAATTGACCCTCATCAGGCCTTGAAAGTATATAAATACGCCTGACGCGCTCACCATCTCAATCTACCCCTTACTTGCCTCCATCCATGCGTTTATCAATATGAAGTTGTCGTATGCGTGTGCGTCTGTGTGCAAGGACAATTTCGCTGTCGGTTGAATGCCCGCCGTTCGCTTTGTGGTTGGGGTTTGATGTTGGCGCCGAAAGAGTTACAGTGAGAGTGAGAGTGTACGGGAATGTTTGCATGTGCATGTGTATGTGTATGAGTTGGTGGCTTTTAACATAATTGCATACGGCTGCAATAGATCTTTTTTTGTGTTTGACCATGCGAGTGAAAGCTTAAAAATTGTTCAATAAAAAAATAAAAGTAAATATCTGGTATTGGTACCGGTATCTGGTACCCCAAAAGGCTTTTAGTGCAAACTCGTATTACCAGTTTTATGGGTAATTAAATAATATAAATTTTGGAATTAATTGTTTAATATTTTTTGTTTTAATTAACTGAGGATGGCTGATGAAATGTGTTAAGTAATCAATTTCCATTTGTTTATTATTTAATCCTATTAAATTTTAATAAAGCATGTAATTTAGATGGTGAGATATGTTTATGGCTTGTGCGCCACTATCATTGATTGGGTTTGACGACTTTGGCTCGCTGATTGCGACATCAAGCCTAGTCGGGAACTGCCTAACTTTCCTGACAAACTCGCATGTCATTGCGAGAAACGGCTGCGCTAATGCGCGGGCTCTGCAGAGCACCCAAGAGGAGGTTTTCGCGGGCAAAGTGCGGATTGCTGTTCGCTTGACTACGTGTGGGCTGCTGCTCAGGGAGTGCTTGGTCAAGTACATCATCTTGTAATATCGTCAGATCCTTACGCTCACGTTTGTATCAAAAGTAGCCCCAACTTTCGGCTGTGGTAGGATTTAACACTAAACCTACCATGGACGGGTCAAATGACCCATTTTAAACTTTTTGTCAGAAGTTCTTAGAAATAGCATTATTAAATCGTCATTTGCCTTCACGACTTTTATTAAAAAATACATCGAATGTATTTTTCAAGATTTACTCTTCTCTTGCTAATTGTTTTACCGAGAAATATATGTGATCTTAATAATATATATAATACTTTAAAGACGGGTCATTTGACCCACATTGGTAGGAATAGGAATACATAAAATACCGGTGATTTAGTGTTAAGACTACTTTCACTCGTTATTCTGCTTTCGCAAGGCCATGATTCAGGCATCTTTGGTTTCGCTGTGTGGATACGCCTAAGGTAATCGCACCCGCCTGCGGAAACAACGCAGCAGCACCACGAAATGGTTAACGCAATCGAAACATATTGAAATTCAAATTTGAATAGGTCAAGCTAAGGAGCACCAAGAGATTTGGTGGTTCCTAAAACACACAGGCTAAAAAGCCCATTGTATTTAGAGCTCTGGAATGAAGGTAGATAGTCAAGGAGGGAAGGAGAAAAGTACCAGAGAAAGAGATAGGAAAGAATAGAGACATAGATAAAGGTAGTTAGTCCTGTGAGAATTTTCCAGATTCTTTGGCAAATCTGTAAATATTCCCCAGTTTTTAAAAACGAATATTACTCATTCCCACAACATCGGAACACAGAACTCGTAGCCTTGCTCTAGCAGAGGCAGGGCGCTCACAGAGAAAGTGCTCAGTGCTATCCGCCCCTTTCAAGCAAGACAGGCACATCGGGTCCTCAATGATTCCAATGGCGGTCATATTCTGACCCCATGGGTTGTGCCCTCTAATAATATCGACCATCAACAGAACGTCTTTCCTTCCAAGTTTTAGTAAAAAGTTTGACAGTTTTCTGTTCGGACTTGTCACAAAACACTTTGCAGTTGTGCAGAGTTCTAGACCGGACCATAAATTGCGCACCGAAACGACTATCAGTAATTCCATAGTTTCAAGGCCTGTGTGGCAAGTAGTGCCGTCTTGTTGCAACTAAATGTTGCGGAGACCGCGTTCTTACATTTTCGGCATCAAAAAGTCGTTTATCATAGCGCGATAGCGTTCGCCATTCACTGTTACATTGGCGCCAGCCTCGTCTTTGAAGAAATATGGGCCGATGATTCCTCTAGCCCATGAGCCGCATCAACGATTGTTTTCAATGGATGTAATGGATCCGACGTAGCCGATGAAGCCCATCGCTGAGCAAAATTCGGGTCGCAGAATGCGGATCTTTACGAGTTTTCCAAGTGCTCAAGGACTGAAATTATGACGCTATGGAAGATCCGCTGGCTTCAAATCTTGGACCAGCCCTATTTTATACGATTTCAAACCAAAATCATTGCGTAAAATGACCCAAGTACTGCCATAAGATAGACCAAGTGGTTGACATCGGCGCCGATTCGATTCTCTCGGGTCTTCGGTAAAATTCTCATTTACAGCCACAATATTTTCTTCACTTCGGGTTGTACGTGGACTAATCGGTCGAGTATCATCAAATAATGTAATACTTAGTTTGCCGATGGTTTGCCGAATAAAGCGCTCGGTAGGACGGTTAGGTACACCATCAGCTCGGCTGAGCGCACAATGAACACTTTTCATAGATCGTCGGTTTTCGTAATACAATTGTACGATTTGTAAATGTTGTTGAGGCGTAAGTCTTTCCATGATGAAAGCTCAATGAGCATTGCAAAAAATTATGTATCACGCGTAATCTGTCAAACAAACCCTATTGAAAAAAGTTCATTCATTCTAATCACCCTTTATTTCTCTTTGTAACTTCTGATTAAAAAAAAATTGCAACTTTATTATTCTTTTTAGAACGTTATAAAGGGTTTTCTAATAACATGTGTTACAGGGGAATGGATTGCGCTATCGAGATATGATGAACGATTTTTTATGGCCGGAATTGGATGGTATTGATCTGGACAACGTTTATTTTCAACAAGACGGCGCTAAGTGCGACACAAGCAACGAAACCATTGATCTTTAACGGGAAAAGTTTCCGGACCGTGTTATCTCTCGAAGAGGAGATCACAATTGGTCGCCGAGATCTTGTGATTTAACACCTTGTGACTTTTTTCTTTGGGGCCTCGTGAAAGAGAAGGTCTACGCCAACAGTCGATTCCAGATGTCAAAGATGGAATTCGTGAGGCTATCGAGGACGGTTATGCAAAATTTCATGAAAAGGATATTGTCTTGTAAGCGTGGTCGTGGTGGTCATTTGTCTAATGTTATTTTCCACTATTAATGGCATACTTTCCTCTTTATAATGAAATATCCGATCATTTATACTAAAAAGTATAATTTTCCTTTGAATATCAAAATAACACCTCTTATTAAAAAATTCTATACTTTAATAGATTTTTCTTACTACAGTTCAAAAATAATCGAGCTTCAATAAAATCAGTATTACAAGCGGCATCTGAATAAAGGGATGCTTTATAATTGGGTTGTACCCTTGGCAAATCTATGTAGAGATATGGGCCGATAGTTTCTTACACACATTTTCAACTACGAGTATGCTAGCAAATACCGACGTATGAGTAAGGTGGGAACAGCACAATAACAAATCAACAGTTATAGAAATCAAAGAACATAAACTCGTCATCTTTTTCTTGCTTTGTCTGCTTATTCCCGCTGAGGGTAATTTGAAATACAGCGAGCGTACATATAAACAGCATTTTTTTAAACTTTTCTCCTCTTTTCAAAATAGTATTGGTATTAATAGAAAATAATTTTAAAATTCCATTAATGCAGTGTGATATTTAACGTTTCAAAGTTTTATAGCAAAAAAGCCGTACTCGAATCGGTTGAGTAATTTTCGATTTATTGGAGTACGAAAATTATTTTTATGATTTTTTCACACATTTTGGCCTATGAGAACGCCTTTTCTATTGAATTATCAAATTAATGTCTAAAAGAACCCGCTAGGAAGGAATAGCTGCAAATACCATAACTTCTATGCAAATCGAAGCATTCGTGCATAGTTATTAGCCTACGTACATACATATTTTGGGATTTTGTTTTAGAAAACTTAAATATTTTAAGCCGTAAGCTTTAAAGTGTTAGGGGTAGTCGGAATTTTAAAAAAATTATTTTTTTTTTTTGCATTTTCTTAAAGTATTATATCTTACAAATATTGTGTGAAAATTTGAAGTGAACCCGACAAATACATACTTTTCGAGTTATTCAGCAATTAACAAAGGTCGCTCGGGCGCTCCACAAATCGATAGCAAAACTTTCAATGCGTTTTTCTCAAAACTACGTTTTTTGAACTGGTAATCATTGTAACTGAAAAAACGCTTGATAGATTTCAATAAGATTTATATTGCTTTTGAAAAACATAAAAAACTCCTTCCTGATCGAACGATTTCTTTTTAAATTTAAATTTCTTTAAACGATTATTTGGTGGTTTTTTTCTCGAAAATCTGAAAAATATTTCCTGACGCCACCATATTGTTAATTTTGAAAAAAAGCTTCGATCAGGCACACGATTATCTATAATAAAACTAATTTCTCTTTTCGCATTGATGTTAGATGAATTTCCAAGGACTTGTGATGATCACCGCAAGGAACTTCTGGCGAAACGGGCTCCACACAAACAGCGATAACTATTACAATTATTAATTTTGTTTTTGAAATTTTTCTAAAGTTAAGTCGAAACATGATGTATTAATGCTATGTTTTTATTTTTGTAAAATAAATCAATTGACTATCAAAATAATAAAATGTTGAAAATCAAAATTTTTTCGGGCCTAACCCCTTGAGAAATTAAGCGTTAAGCTTTTTTGTGCGTGTTTCTTTCCATTACATTGTTTTTGAGATAGTCAAAAAGGCACTCACATTATATTTTCTGTATTTCACAGAGAATTGTGGGACAAATTATACACCTCTCACGTAATCTTCTCTGACGTGGTGTCCTGATTTCTACTATTTTCATACCATAGAAGCGGCAACTTTGAACTTTGAAAAATTAAATGCAAACTTCAAAAATAGTGCATAGGAAAACCTCCTTTAGCACCTTTTACCATATTCCATTGGCCGCACTTATTTGCTTTGAAGGAAGTTGGTTTTTGTTGTACACCGTAATTTGATTAAGCTTCCGCAAGCCATATTTTAAATGAAAGTAAAATTCAGAATAAGGCGCAATTAATTAACTTTGAATATTTTTAAATAATTAATGTGAATTATTGCAGTGAATTATTGTTTTGTTTCGGGGAGATTATGTAAACACAAAATATTTGATTATGAATATTTGACGGCACCAAACGTGCAATTACTAATTTATTTAGGCACCACTGAAGGATTAATTTGCTTCATTAGTAATTATAAAATTCTTAGAATATTTTTAGCAGCTATATTTACAATACGATTAACTTTGGTCAATAACTTCAAGGTAAGATTTTATGCCAAATATCAATTTATATTTTAGAGCTTATTATTGCTTACAATGGAAGTTATATATATCATTCTATTGCTTATAATTGGATAGATTTTCTTTAGTAAGGGCTCAAAAAGCTCCTTATGAGGAATAATGAAATATGCTAGTGTTTGGCTGTTTTTAATTTCGGAATTATTTTCTCGGTAAAAAAAAATATGTAAAGGGTTTTTCAATAAGGGCGGGTAGATGTTGAAATAGAATAAAACAAGCTGTGTGTGAGTTATTGACAAAATTATTTTTTTATTTGAAAGGCGCATATATGCCATTAAGTGTGGAATATGACATCATTCAAATGCCCGCCTCGGCTTCTTACGGTGGAACGGACCCGAGTGGTCCAATTTTCAATGACTCTTCCGCATAGATCCGGCTGAATTTGAGCGATGGCCTGTGTTATGTTCACCTTTAGAGCATCGGTCGATTGTGGTTTATTTACATAGACCTGAGACTTCAAGAAACCCCACAGGAAAAAGTCTAGCGGGGTCAAAACGCATGACTTTGGTGGCCAATTCACATCACCCCTGCGAGAGATAACCTTACCCTCAAATCGTTCATGCAGAATGTCAATCGTGGCGTTTGCTGTGTGGCTCGTAGCGCCATCCTGCTGGAACCACATGTCGTCTAGGTCCATATGGTTCAATATGGGCCATAAGAAATTGGTTATCATCGTTGTGTAGCGCCCGCTGTTGACGGTGACCGCCTCACCAACGTCGTTTTCAAAAAAGTACTGACCAATGACGCCGCCGGCCCAAAATCCACACCAAACGGTAGCTTTTTGAGGATGCTTTATCACCTGGTGAGCCTCGTGTGGATTGGTCTCGTCCCATATACGGAAATTTTGCTTGTTAACACAGCCATTCATCCAAATATGCGCCTCGTCACTAAAGATGATTTTTCGCCCAAAACTGGGGTTCTCTTCCAAACGATTCGAAGCCCAGTCAGCGAACAAACGGCTTTGTCTATGGTCATCAACTTTGAGCTCCTAGGTCAATTGGATCTTGTACGGGTGTAGGTCCAAGTCCCGACGCAAAATTCGCCAAGTTGAAGTCTGCGAAAGGCCAAGTTCTTGTGCACGGTGAGGAATAGACTGCCTCGGGCTCTGCTGTACACTTTCACGGACTGCGGCAATGTTCTCGGCAGATCTTACGTTCCTTGAACGTACAGGTGTTGGCTGATTGTTTACTGAACAGGTCGTCTCAAATTTGGCCACCAAACTTTGAAGAGTCGACTTTGGAGAGCCACCACGTCTACCAAAAAATGGGCGCAATGCGCGCAGCGTTTGCGTAAATGAACACACATTTTGATAATAAAGTTTTATCATTTGAACGTGCTGTTCAATCGTGTAGCTTGCCATGATGATTTGGCATAAACAACTGAATAATAAACAAACGATTTGACAGATGCCACCAAAACAAAATGGCTGCCACAGAGCGCCAAAATCGACCCGCGCCAATTGAAAAACCTTTTATTTTTAGAAAAAATTTAAGAAATCGCCCAACTTCTTGCCTTTGTGAGGAAAAACTTTTTAAGACATGAATTAAAGGCTATTATTATTATTAGACAAAGACTTAGCGGTGTTGGTCTCAATAGTTCAAGAATTTATTGTTTGATAGCAATGAAAGAGTATTTAATGCAAATAGAGAATTTGACTAAAGGAGAAGAAGAACCACGCCAAATGGATTGATCTGTAGAAAGGAATTGGATGGTTTGATCTGTAGGAGAAAATTATGCCTATGTACAAAGGATATCAATATTAGCGGGAATTTTCGGTCCCAGTATTTCGGAATATTTTTAAAGTAATTCGTGGATGCCGGGACTCACTTTGCGACATAACTTTAACTTCAATATGAGTAAAAGTTCAACAAGCATTCAAACGTACTATAAAAAACTAAATCATTTCTAATTTAAGATAAATTGATTTTAACCCTAGGACTTCTACCCAAGTACAGGTGTGGCCAGTAGCTACTTTGGAGTGATGTAGCTCCTAAATCGCTAAAGATATTAACTTGAAATTTTTGATATAGGAAAACGAAGTAAATATACGTCGATTGGTGTCTTATTTGTCATGCTAGGTCCATGCATTGATGAGATATAAGCTTTCAAAGTTGACACCTACGACTTCTTATACCCGGGTACAGGTGTGGCCAGTAGCTTTTTTTCTGGTTTTTTCTCATTTTTTGAAGGAAAAACATTTTTATTTATTATTTTCTTTATAAAATATTATTTTATTGATTATTTCTTAAAACTAAATATGCAAACAAATTTAAATTATTCAATTGTCTTCATTATTTTCACAATTATTACATGCAAATGTATTTGAAGAATGCTGTATGCATATTGGGCGCTGACATATTCTGCACATGTTACGTGTTCGTCTTCTGTGTTGGTCATGGATGTAGCACAGAAAACAGCTTTCAACCTGCTGTTTCTTTGGTTTTGCACCAGCAGCTGTAGACGTTGATGGCCTATTGTCAGCACTTACTTGCAAGGTCGTACTTATGAAACTAGCGACTGCAATTTTTGTGTTGAAGTTCCGCATCACTTGCTGATTCACCGACCGCTCTTCAATTATGGGCATAGACAGTTCCTTGGCGAGCTGGCGAAAAAATCTCTTACGCTTCGCATTGGTGCATCTGATGTTGGGATTATTCTCATAATATATGATGTACGCTGCCAATGCCGTCAAATCAATCATATTGAAGAATAGGGACAACGGCCAACGCTTTGCCATCCTTTGGCAAGTATATTCTCCAAGCAATTGGTCTATCACGTCCACTCCTCCTTTTGTCTTGTTATAAAAGCCGATCATTTCTGCCGCTTTCCCCAATGTGATCATCGTCATGCATTGATGATAGTAATATAACTGCCTTGTTTTTTTTCGTCACATAGGAGCATATGGATATGTTGGGCCTAAAACCGAATGTACTTGACCTCTCTGCACGATCTTTGTGTGCCAATATCTCCTTTGGTATGTAGGGCTTATTTTTCCGCAGAGTTCCAACTGCCGTCAAATTCATGGATGACAAGCTTTCCAGTAGATTTAGGGATGTAAAAAAATTGTCCTTCGTTATATTTCGGTCGGTTCCATGAAAGCGGCTTACTAAATCCTTCACCACGCGTTCACCCTGGTTAGTTTCCCGTCCCGTAGGTGCTTGGCCAGTATATATTTGTCCATACAGTGGATATGCGTTTTTGGGATCACATACCCACCAAACCTTGACACCATATTTAGCTGGTTTCGATGGGATGTATTGCGTGAAACGGGCGCGGCCACGATATGGAAAGAGCTGCTCGTCTACCGTTAGATATTCACTTGGCTTATATGACTGCTCAAAGTTGTAGTTCATCATGGTCCACAGCTCGGATATTGGTGCAGCTTTGTCAGTTACCAAACGTTGAGCCCGTGTGTTGCCATCGTCAAACCTTATTAACCGCAGTATGGCCTGAAAGCGGTTAATGCCCATTGACGCACGATATAATGGACAATTTTCCACCGACCACAAGTCCGGCGCACATTCGGCATTGCTGCGGTTAGCGCCAGTCATAATAAGCACTCCAATGAACGCATACATTTCGCTCAAAGTAACCTTCTTCCATGTTTTTGGTTCCGCCTCTGGATATTTTGCGTTTAATTCCGCATATGTAGCTTTTGCTTCTTTGTTGGTGCAGCGTACTATATTATAATATCCACCATTTCCGGAGACATAAAACATTTTTATATATTGACTATTGACATCATGGTAGTTGATCTTGCGGGCCCACTTCGCTGTCGCAAAATATTTTGTTGCCTAGTATGGCGTGCAAGTCGTGGCTGTGAGCTCCATATGGTACCATCACGTGCTACGAATTCAGCTGCACGCAAATTAATCTCCTCAGAATCATCTGCAGCATCGGATTCATTGTCAGATTCTTCGTAATCAGCCTCATCTAATTAATTTTTATTCCATTTATGAAATTATATTTGAGTTATTTGTATTTACCTCATATATTTATTCGAAGACAAATATTCCATGTTGCTTCTGCTATCCATGTTGTAATATTTTAATTTTTTTCTGACTTGTTATTTTCACAAATATAAATCAACTTCACACTTCAAAAGAACGCTTTACAATGAATACAAACTCGCAAAACTGCCGTTTATATAGCTGCAACCCTTAAGTTTCTGGAAGCATTTCTTACCTGCCAGGTAGTTGGATTATATCAAATGTTGTTTGTCAGCAAATTCTAGCAAGGGTACAATATAATGTCTTCTTCTAAATAATTACGAGTGCGCGAAAAAGGTTGTAGGTAATCTAAAAATTCTAACAACAATAGAAATTATAGACTTCTTAGAAATAATTTAGAATGCGCGCAATTCTTAGAAGCAGGCTACAAATATATGTTTATAACTACTTAAAATGTTCGTAAGACAGTCAGCTACAACATTGCATCAAAAAAAATAACTTGTTTCTCAGAAAAATTGAGAAAAAACGGGTAAAACAGGCTACTGGCCACACCTGTACCCGGGTATAAGAAGTCGTAGTAAAAGTTGGGTATAAGTCCTAGGGTTAAAAACACAAACCTAATTATTAATACAGACTAATCTTAGGTTAGCTTAGACTAGGTAAAGTAGATTTTGAGCAAATTCAACCTTCCTCTACACAGAGCAATGCACCCGCATAGAAGGAGTTCAACTGTCTCTTCCCTTCTTCATCCTGATAGCCTCTGCAAAATTAAAAATGTGGTGCTTCAATTCTACTGGCACGCCTTCCTATAAGACAGTGCCCAAGTAGGACTCCTACTAATAATCTTAAGTCTTTCCTGTTAAATTTAAGTAGACGGTTAGTGCGACACAGTCCAATCTTAAAGTAATAAATTTTTTTAAGTGTATTTTGAAAAGTATGTAGTTTAGCAACCTGTGTTGCTGTCGAGCATTTACTGTAATCAAATTTTGTAGTAAACTTGATTCAAAATGAGTTTTTACTTGATTCAAAATTTTACTTTATTTTTATTTTGTACAAAATTGTCTACTAAACAAGTTTTTATTTCCTTAAATTCAGTATTTGTAAATTTTCGGGCTCCCGGATTGTATCAAACTTTGTAATAAACAAGTTTCTGCTTCTCCAAATTTCATATTAAAAAGACTTCAGGATCCTGGTTAGTATCAAATTTTGTAATAAATGCATTTTTACATCATTCAATCCGATATTAAAAAAATCGGGATCCCCTCTAATATCTAATTTTGTAGTGAATGTGGTTTTCAATTCGATATTTAGAACTTTGTGGGATCCCGGGTGGTATGAAATTTTGTAATAGAAAAAGTTTCTCCTTCCTTAAATTTGATATTTAATAATTTTCAGAATCCGGGGTTGTAATAGTCCCGGACTAGTGAAATAAAAATTTTTTTTCCTTTAAATTCGATATTAAAAAAAAAAAAAAAAAAAATCGGGACCCTGCGTTGTATCAAATTTTGTAGTTAATATGTTTTTACATCTATAGATTCACTATTTCAAAATTTTCGGGATCCCGGGTTGCACAAATTTTGTAATAAACCATTTTTATTTCTTTCAGTTCGATGTTTAAACATTTTCGAGATCCAAATTTGTGTGAAATTTTCTACTAAAAAAATTTTTGTTTCTTTCACTTCGCTATTTTCTTGTAGTTCTTAGGTGAAACATAGGACCTCTCGTTTTCAGTAATCCATAAGTTTAAGATAAGTAGGGTACTAGTCTTCTGCATCTAAACCTGCGTCCGATCTGCTGCCTGACTACTCCTTCGATTTCATTCTTAATTAGGCTCATTTGGGTTCCCAGCTGGGTTGACAAGCTGGCTAGAAAGGCGACTCTGGAGACAGTTTCAGCGCAAAACGAGAGCATTGGGCGAGTGCGTAAACGTGCCAAGTCACGAGATCCTTCTGGCCACGGGTAGTTCGCGGGCACTCGAGGGAAATTCTAAGGTAAAAAAAGCTGCAGCTCTCGAATTTGGTAGGTATCCTTACTGAATGAGGCTTGGGATTGCTTCAAGGCCTTTCTGCTGAAGCTGTCTGGAGGACGAGGTGAAATTTCAGCGCTTTCTTCTCAGCTGCACTGTACTCGTCGGGCAAAGGTTTGAACATCTGGGCTCTCACTTTTTCACTCCACCTGTGGATATGGCGGATTTAAATATCAGACATCTGGTGAAATTCATCAGTAGCTTGAAACGGTTAATAAGAACGTCACTGTTGGTCGCCATCCAAAGCCTCTTTCTCTTTTCCACCTGCCTGGTTCTTTTCCTTCTTGTGACGATTTGATTATATATGCCCAAATGAGAGGAATTAAAAGCCCTGTTTTTGTTTTTAATTTTACATGCAGAGTAACGCGAGAAAGGTAACCCGAACTATGTATTTTCGGGTCTGTAACTTGCAACAAATTTACGGGAAAATACGGCTGCTCACTGTTAAATGGCGCCTGTTGTTAATCTTGTACCTTTTTTCCATAATCAACCAGTCCATTACCATTAAGACCCTTTGGAATTCAGTGGCAGTGGCGCTGCTTAAGCCAACCTGCTTGATGCTCTTGCGGGTAACAGGGTACCTCATCGAACATCTTTGGATATCCTGTGTAATTTTAATACCTGTGACGTTTTACTGTTCAAAATCTTGACTGTCGGTTAGCGTTGTATAACCGAGGAACTGGTAGTTTGAACAATTATGGGAAATATTACCCTCATGTTACAAACCAAATTACCGCATTTGGAGAACGGAAAGCCAGTAATGGCTGAGAAAAGGATTACCGAATGATGACTACTTATGGTTCTGCTAACCACTTAACGTTGCTGATGGAGTTCAGCAGGCGGATGATGTTGAAATCGTAGCAAAATAGTGCAATCTAAGATGTCTCAAACTTAGTATCGCGAAAGTAAGACAGCTGATAAGTAGGAGCTGAGATATTTTCACTTCATTCTCCAAATAGTTCCCGCAAAAGAGACTGCCAGTAGCAGTACGTCTCACCGCATGGATGCTTAGTGAACAATACAAAATTATGGCGTCCACCACAAGTGACTGTTGAAGCTTTCGTAGGCTTTGAAGTTCGCACAAGCACCGTTAATTGACATGTGTGACAATTAATTAAATGGTCTATTGTGCACCAGGTTCGGCAATCGGGGTACGCTTAAGGACCATTGTCAAGCTGGTCTTTGAGTGTGTCGAGAAACTAAATTTGTTAAGAACAGGGGTTAAACTGAGAACAAAGTAACGGAGTAAGGTTGTGTCCTCGTTATTAATAGGACCCGACCTCTTTCTTGCTATGGGACAACACACCATCAAGGAGAAGCTTAGGAGTGAAGAGACAAAAGCTGGGACAAAATAATCGTACGAACAAAAGAGATCTGGAAACTCATCTTAAGGACAAACGGAGACTGCTCACAGGCATTTTCGCAAGCCAGTGCAGATTGCGCAGTCATCTACACAAGGTTGGGATATGATCCACTGGCTCTTGTTGTGATCAATCCTCGGAGACTCCAATACATCTTCTCTTGAATGCAGCACTATAATGCGGAAAATGTTGAGATAGCTCGGCCAATTGCAGCAAGAATAAAGGCATATACGCTCAGCCCAGTCCAGCTCTATCTTAAATTTAATAAGGGAACTGGGTTTGGATGAGTTACTGTGATGGGTAGAGGGCACAAAAGGTCTTGAGGGCGAGGTGCAAACTTCAAATCAAATCTAGCTATCTATCAATGTCAAGCGGTTAATCATAGAGTATATCGCCTGGGTTAGATGTGAGATAGCGCGAGAAACTGTCAATAATGTTTAGGAAAATTGGATCTCGGACAATTCTAAGATTGCTGAGCGAGCAAAAGAAGGGCATGAATGATGAAAACGTTAGCTCTTCCTGATAAAACCATAATATAGTATGTCTAGAGGAATAAAGCTTAAGCATTTTGTTGTAATAAAAAAATGCTTACATTTGGAACACCCTGTACATACACATATAAGCTGCTGATGATATGGTTGACGATGACTGATGAATTTGTGATACGTCGAAAGTTTGGCCTATACCAAAACAAAAAAAAAAAAAAATTCACATCGAATGTGATACTTTTTGCTGACATAGCTGGGCTGGCGGCGAACGTATTAGGTGGCCATTGGGTGGACATAGCAAAATTATCAAATACAACGCAGCCATCAGTTCAGCAGGATGTGCTGGATGAATGGACAGCTGTTTACGACATCCACCAAAAATGCATCTAAAATGAATACTTCATGACCCAGGCAGTGCCAAACAATTCGATACTCAACCGAGAGGGTACACACTTTATCCATGGCAATGGCCAAGGATGCTGAGCAAGCGCATATAAAGTATGTATACCGAAGGAAGAGCATACGAAAGTAAAAAAATATACCAAAAATGGAAAAATAAAGCGGAAAAAATCGAATACTGTTTTCGTCAATGTTTCACAAAAATAAAACCAAATCAACGAATACCTGGTAAAACAAACAGTTGAGTGGATTGCAAGTGATTTGTTGAGTGCGCATGTGGTTGGACGTGGCGTATGTGGAACAACGGAGCGCGGTGGGTTGGACATTGGGTAAATAAACGATTGTGTGTTTGTGTGCCTGTTTCAAAGGCAGACAAATTGCTTTTATTGTGTGTGTGTGTGAGTGTGCCTGTGCACACCTGCTTGCTAGTGAATTGGTTTCTGCGGAAATGTGCGCCGTTTTGTTTGCCTCTCCTCGGGCCAGTGTTTCAGTAACAAACACCAGACAAAAACAATGCACAGGCAAATAACATTCAGCTGTCCACAAAAGCACAAAAGGAAATACAAAATACAGAAAGGTATTTGTGTCACAAGACCTTGGTTGAGATGATGATAATGATGATTGCAATTTAAAATACACATTTAATAGCTGCTGAAGAGTACTCGGCACCTACAATATTCGCTCGCAACAATTGTACTTGAACACTCAACTGCCATTGACACACTACCTGAATTAGAAATGCAAAGATACTTGTGTGAATGTCTTTGGTAAATATTTACGAAGGTTGATCAAAAAGTAGCCCGGGAAAAATGTGAAATTTGTTAGAAAAACATTGTAGCTAAACTTTTTTTATCACCTAATTTTCGTTTTTCATTTTTTATAAAAGGTATTCTAAGATCTTTACGAATTTCGGCACTAAAAATGAAGCAAGGCGCGCTTACAATAGAGAAAAGGTTTTTCGATTGATATCTTTGTCAAATGTCTACATTTTAGTGGCTTAACTTCAGACAGACTTAAAATATGATGGGAATAAGTTTCCGTACTTTCTTAGCCAAAGTTACAAATTATTTAAACTATAGGGTAATAAATGATATTACAGGGTTTGATTGAAAAGTAATGAGCCTTCCCGGGCGGAGCGTCTGCCAAGCGATCAACCGAATCGGCTGGTGGGGGAAAATGATCGTTGAACCATCCCCTTCCACTAGAAACCAGTCTCAGTTCGCTGGCAACAGCGGTGCAGTCAACATCGCTCCGCGCGTGAAAACTGTTTTAAAAATGTGATAGGATTTTGCAGTGGCGAAAATGCAGAGATCGAACCATGCTGATCATCTTTTTCGATTCTCGAGGCATCGTCCACAAGGAGTTTGTACCTCCAGGAAGCACTGTAAACGCGGCATTTTACAAAGAAGTGCTCCTTCGGCTGGAAAACCGTGTCGCCCGGGTTCGGCCCAACCTTGTCAACAATTGGACCCTTCATCACGACAATGCGCCGGCGCACACCGCCTTCCTCTGCACCTCTGCATTGGCCAAGATGGGTGTTCCGGTGCTTCTCCACTCTCTCCACAGCCCAGACCTGTCTCCTCCGGACTTCTTCTTATTGCCGCGCCTGAAAAGAAAGCTGAAGGGGAGGCGTTTCGACTCCATCGAGGCGATTCAAAAAACTGTGAGAGCCGAGTTGAACGCGATTCCGGCGGATGAGTTTAAAAAATGTTTCCTGCAGTGGAAGGACCGCTACCAGCGGTGTATTGACGCTCAAGGGTCCTATTTTGAAGAATATTGGTTGTATGAGCCAAAAGGTTTAATAAAACTGCTTAAAAAAATAAGGCTCATTACTTTTCACCTTTCAAACCCTGTATGTGAAGTATGTGCCGGCATACGGATCCCGCGGACGACAAATTCGACTTCTCTTGACTCGATCCATTCATTGATCCAGTTTGTAAGAAGTGAACCGCTCTCCAATAAGGGCTGACTGCATTGATTCAAATAGATGGGAATCCGAAGGTGCAATATCTTAGGAATATGGCAGGTGGAGCAGGATTTCCCAATTCTGTCTCTCTAAACATTTCTGGCCGGATTTAATAACGTGAGGCCTGGGGTTGTCATGCAGCAAAATCAGTTTTTCATATATACTAGGGCGGGTCGATTTAAAAATCGCTCATTGATCTGTGAAAATCGTATTCTAGGGATCAAAATAAGAAACTTTGCCGAAGGAACCATACCTCTAAAACGAATTCTGATGTCCCCCAATTTGGGCCGAACGAAAACTCCCACTTTGACCCATTTAGAGTGCTCCAATCGAGTCCAAATGTATGACCGACCCCCACTAACTTTGGACGGCCGATCCACCCATGCCAGTGGCACACAGCCTGGAACTCCCCTGGGGGGTTCCCCATACAATCATTTCAAAATATCACCATTTTTGGCATTTACATGAGAAAAGAAAATTGGGGGACATCAGAATTCGTTTTAGAGGTATGGTTCCTTCGGCGAAGCTTCTTATTTTGATCCCTAGAATATGATTTTCACAGAGCAATGGGCGATTTTTTTGCCTCCTCACAAAAGACACTAAAAGTTGGACCCAAATTGGGGGACATCATAATTTATTTTAGAGGTATGGTTCCTTCGGCAAAGTTTCTTATTTTGATCCCTAGAATATGATTTTCATAGAGTAATGGGCGATTTTTTTGCCTCCCCACAAATCGACCCGGCCTAATATATACCATCCCATTCCGGCCGCTTTCTTTGAGAGCTGGACTCAAACGCATTAGCTGCAGTTGGTAACGTTTGCCAGTGATGGTTTCAGATGATTTAAGGAGTTCAAAATAGTTGACACCCTTCTAATCACACCATATGGACAACATAACCTTTGAAGCATGAACATTTTTTTCGCTGTCGATGGACATGGTTCACCTGGCAGGCTCTAACATTTTCGACGCTTAGGGTTATCACAGTAGATTAATTTTTCATCGCCAGTGACGATACGATGCAAAAACCTTTTCTTTTCTGCCGTTCAAGAAGCATCTCACACGTCACCAAACGTCTCTCCTTCAATTGATGTGGCACCCAGTTACCTGCTTTCTGGACCATTCCCAACGCATGCAAACGTTTACCGACGGTCGATCTGTTAACATCCAACACTTTAGACATATCGCACCCTAAATACAAAAGGGGCACAACTCAAAATTTTCCACACTCGACCTTGACTTGTTTACAGTAGCACAGAAAACAAACTATGTGACATATCACGCTGAAATTTGCCAGGTAAGCTTATAACAGTCCTACCAAAAAACAAAAAATTTATTTTTGCCATATGTCATCCGCGGACCGTTTTATTGATAACGTCTCGTTCATATTTGAGCAGAAGTACATTTTGAGTTGTGACCCGTTTGTATTTAGGGTGCGATATTATCAAGGTTTCGACATGCGTCTTCATCCAATAATTGCTGTAATTGAATATGTTCGATTTTTTTCGGTGCCCCTTCGCGATCTTTATCACTCACATCGAAATTGTGACTTTGGAAGCATCGAAACCACTCTTTACAAATTGTATTTGATGGAGCGTGATTACCGTAGATCAATACACGACACGTTTCCGCTACACTTTTCTGCAAAAGGTAATAATGAAGCACGACTTTTTGCAAATGCTGTTTTTTCGGGACGAACGTAGACATTTTTGACGTCGGACAAAAAATGGTCTTTTCGTTTCAAACGAATGGCAACTACTGCCATCGAGACCTCCTATATACACCTTTAAATCACCAGTAAATTACTAGAGCGAACACAAAAATAGTATTAGTAGCGATACCTATTTTACGAGGGTGGAAACTTATTCCCATACCTAATAGTTTTGTATAGACACCTTTTGTTTTCAAGACTGACTTGAGGATTTCGACCCAAAATCGCATACATATTTCTGCTTTAAATTTTAAGTTGCTTCTGCTTTCCTTTGATGTGGATCTTTCAGGTTAGTCTTCGACCAAGGTGAACTCCAGGATATTTATCAATATCGCTTTGCGCGATTTCGGAACCATTAAGTGAAACTGCTCTTCTCAATGCAAAAGTAGCTTGAACTTCAACTGATTTTTGCGAATTGATTTTAATTGTCATTGCAATGGCCATGTTCCGATAAAGTTAAGCTCTGTTTGTTGAGAAGTTGAGAGGCTTCTGCCGTGGAACTGCTGGTTGCAATAGCAGCCGTGCCATGAGCATTAATATTGTTTCTTACAGGGATGTCGGCTCTAAATAGAGTATAGAGCACCGGACCCAAAACACTTTCTTTAGTTTTTATTGAGAATGCTTCGTTTTGTTATTCAACATAAATGTGTCTATCACTAAGTTAAGATTTAGTCAATAGAAACTACGGTGCTGGAAATCATTTCTTTATTTTGTATGAAATACCAGCGTGACAAACTCTATCAAACGCTTGCTGTAGATCAAGAAAGACTGCACAACAGTAATTTCTATCTTTTAGCGCATCTGTGATGGCCTTCAGAACTCAATGGCACTGCTTAGATGTTCCATTTTCCTTTCTGAACTCGAACTGAGCAACTAAACTTAAATTTGATTAGTTGACTACTTTGTTTGGCAGAACCTAAAGAAACTCTATTCACCAGAAAGTGTATGGGTCTAAATCATGTTTTGGGAGGTGTTAAAGGTGTTATTAAAAGACCAGAACCGAGTTGGTTTGTTGACGTTCTTCACAGTCCTTATAAATAAATACCTCACTCATTTATGTAAGATTAATTTTACTATTTTATTTATTACCAGTGCCTTCATTTCCATCCGCTTTCTAGTTGCCTTTAAGCCAGTTTTAGTCAGTTTAAACTGCCATTATTTGCAAACACTCGTTTGTGGATTTCTCCGCTGGTTCTTCAGATGCATTCCTCGGCTCGGTTGCGGCCCGATGGGTGGCAAGCGCGTTGTGCTCGCTAGAAGAAAAGTAGTATACACAGGCACTTATTGCGGATGCATTGTATTTCTGTTGTTATATGGTAAACGCTCTGAATTTCTATTCTCCCTGATGGGACATAGGACTTCTACAAAACGCTTCCAACAGCCACGATCCTTCGCGATGACTTTCACTTACTTGAAAGATTTCCCTGCAGCCTTAAGTTTTTTTCCGAGAGTCCTCTTCCAGTGCCCTTATTTTCTACTGTCTTGCGGTTTCCAATCGAGTGTTTGCCTGCATATTTCTGTGGGATCCATTCGAAGAGTATGCCCAATCCACCTCCACTTCCTCTGCTTTATTTCAGTCTAGCTGGATAACTGCTTACAATTCGCACAAAACTCTCTGTTGATGATTGTTCTGGACCGCCGCACCATGCAATAAACGTCTTAAACATTTGCTGACAAAAACTTTCATCTTATTTCAGAGCAAGTCTGTCTTGAGCTAGGTTTCACAGCCATACAAAAGGAGTTATTTCACATTTACCTTGAAAATACCAGCTTTGTATGTATGAAAATCAATGTAGGATTTCATATCTTATTCATCTGAGCAAAAGCGCTACGAGCTTTGGTGATTCTGTTTTGTTTGTTGTCTACCACACCTCCTTTCGTAGAAATTACACTTCGCAGGTAGGTGAATTTGTTCACGTTTGAATGTTGGAATTCATAACGCTAAAGCTACTGCTTGGATTCGCAACATTTACTTTAAGCGATGTAGCTTATCCCCCGTTAATCTTCAGTCCGACCTTCTTTGATTCTTTCACCAAAACGTCGAGCTTCTGCTGCATTTCGAAAAGTCATCGGTGTACTCTAAATCTTCAAGTTGTTCGCTGAAGTTCCGTTGTATGGCGATATGGCAATCGTCTATAGATTTGAAAGCACCTCAACGAGTACGTTTAGGAGCTGCTTAGAAGAAATCAGGTAACCTTGCCGACGACCAAATATAGAGTCAAAGGTGTACGATAGATTTATGTTGAACCCTGCATATGAAGCTATCGCGTTGGGCTTTAATTAGCTGGATGGTTTTCGGCGCAACGACCCTACGATATATATTAGTTCGCCCCAACGTTACTATCGTCGACCAAAACGAGGTGTAACGCCACTCTCAATTCTGCAGGCTGCTCAACAATTATTCTTAACATTTTGATTTGGTCGGCACGAGAACTGCCCGGAAACTCGCTCGTTGCTTGCGCATTGCGGTGTCGAGCTTCTTGTTTATGCGGTCCAGAAGTGCTCTTGTAAAAACTTCGACGGGATAGATAACAATATAATTCCCCTAATGTTTTGGCACTCACTTAGGTCTCCCTTGTTTGGCAAAGTTACTACTAAGATTCTCTGTAAGCAATCATCTGGCGACTTATCCTCATGCCATATTTTTACAAAAATAGGGTGTAGTATTTAACACTAGTTGTGTGACAGGCTTTGATCATTTATTATATAACCCACATATTTATAAAAAAAAATTTTGCATGAATAAATATAAATATGATTAACAAACATTCACGCCATTCCACTGCTTTTCTGAATTATTAAAATATTCATGTGTACGAGTAAATCGCTTGTCTACTCACTTATTTATTCATTAGCTTCAAGGACTATTCATTTCAAGTTTTCGAGCATCCATTTGTGTTTATGTGTGTGCGAACTATTGTTTGTCGCATTGAAATTGAGAAACCCAATTCATATCTTGGAGCTGTCAAATTCATGAATTGCATAAAAGCATCAAAATTCACTATTGTTGGTATAAGAAAGTGGATATCAGAAGGAGTATCACAACAATTTGTTCAAGAGCTTTGGTTTTGCCATTTGTGACATATTTTAACACATGCTGAAAAAATCATCTTTTATAAACGACTTAAGTTGCATGCAAAAATCTAATACGACATCGGCAGAGTATTGCGCACATTTTTTAGAAATTTCATATCGCTTTAAAAGCACTAGTTGGCAGCTAATCTTCACCGATGGTTCCAAAGCGAATTACACTTCCTTTGCTGTCGTGAAAGAGAATGGAGAGCCTATATCGTATGGGCTACTACTTCCGTTTTGTTCAATTTACACCGCTGAAGCAACAGCAGTTCTCTACGCCATGCAGTATTCGTCAAAATCGAAGAGGAAATACATCATATGCACAGACAGCATGTCCTGTTTTCAGGCCATAAAGAACTATAATAACTCCAATCACATTATTGGAACCATAAGAAATATCCTGATCAAAATCATGTGGGTACCAGGGCATTCATGCATCAACGGCAATACAATCGCTGATAATACTGCCAGAGATATGAGCATTACTCCTACTATCACATCAAATCTTTTAAGTAAAAATGATGTTTATCGACTTATAAAGCAGCATAGGCAAACCAAACTAGTAGCTGACTGGTTTCACTATAGCCACTATTACTCTATATGCTTTTCAATTACACTAGGCAAAAAAATAAATTAAATAGAAAAATAGGAGATATCGCAACTTTTTTCTTATGCGGTACGCTCTCCAAAGCACGTCATAATATTTTTTCTCTTAAATTTTTATTTATTTAAAATTTTTTTTTAGAATATTGAAAATATCAGCCGATCTCTACATACACATATGTATGTATGTAGGTATGTGCGCCATAAAAAATTTTAGAAAATTTCTTGTCTGGCACACCACTTAAACACAACCACCCGGATTTTAAAGTTTCTTACACCGCGGAAAAGCTCAATTACTTCAGCTGGGTGTTGCCACCTATTTGGATTAAAAAATTTTAATTATAAAAAAAATTAATTATAACAGCATGGATATCAAGCAAACATTTTTACGGAAAGTCTAATCCGAAAACAGTTTTTTGATAGCGTTGCCACCTGAATTTTATCGCAAAAATACCAATTTTTCGCAAATTCAGTTAAACCTTAAGATGTAGGTATGAAATAAGGTGAAATAAGCTTTAATAAAGAAATACGTTTTGCCAGAGTTGCCACATATTCTTTTGGACATTTAGAAATCGACTACAAAAATGTAATTTTAAAAATATGTACAGTAAAAAATATATCGTAATATGGCTTTAATCCACTAATATTTTCAAAAGGTGTTGCCACCTAATTTTATAGAAAAACTCAACTACAAAAATGTAATTTTAAAAATATGTACAGCACAAAATATATTGTAATATGGCTTTAATCCACTAATATTTTTAAAATGTGTTGCCACCTAATTTTAAAGAAAAACTCAACTTAATAATAAAATCTAATTAGCAGTCGGAATATAAATATCAAGTACAATGTTTTCAAAAGAGTGCACAAAGTTTTATTAAAATTATTTGTGTATGGCGTTGCCACTTAATTTTTAAAGCCCAAATGGTAAATAAAAGTAGAGATTAATTAAGTATTAATTAGGAACAGGGTCTCATGCAAATTAGATGTTTTGTAAGTGGTAACTACATTAAATATATAATTTTTATACACCAAGCATCACTTTTGCATCCCACATCTGCCGTGAATTGGCTTCCCAGATATTGAAGCCACCCACTTTAGAAATGATGCCGTATTCCAAATTTTCTCAAAAAGGCTGTGCTAAAAATTCCGGATTCACTTTGAGAATCTCTGATGTTATTTGGTCGCGGGGGCTTTATTGGATTTAAGCGCGAGATGCGTCGGATTTTAGGTGGTTGGTCAGCTTATACATTCATCTGTCTCGTACCGAGGGTAATGTAGAACAGTTCTTTGAAGTGGCGCGTGACTGCCCCTTTCTCTTTCTCGTTTCTCGCAAAGTCACCTATCCACGCTCTCCTGTCTCTTCGGAATGCGTTTTTCACTTCTATTAACCAGTTGAAGTATATCAAACGGAATTGGTATTTATGGTATTTATGGAAAAAGACATGCCGTCTTTAGGACATCTACGCTGCTCGATTAGATCCCGTGCATGCTGCGCTATGCAGGACTTTCTTTTACTCTTAGTAAGTTCGAGTATATTTTTGCTTCTAGCGCTCTTGATTCCACTCTACCCTCGTTATTAGTTTACTTTCGGTGACAAAGTCCTTAGCCATCCATACTTTCGTCTTCTCCAAGTCGTTTAATGTTGTAACTACATCCTACTTTCTCTTCCTTACATTCTATTCGTGAGACTCTTAATCGATGCAAAAAGTAAAAAATTAAGCACTTCCTCCTCTCATCAGGAGCATTAAGTGCGACTGACGAAAGTTTTAGTGAAATTTGAAGCTTTTTCCGAAAAAAGTACATCTTTGTCACAAACAAAATCGCTAAAAATTGGAGAAAATCAATATTTCCATGAGGCTACATTTCTCTCTTTAATGCCATTTTTTTAAATTTATGTGTAATAGGTACATAATAAAATTTTAAAAATTTATTAATGTAAATTAATATAATAAAAAAAAATTAATATTCAATTCATCACTTTTATTGAAATAAAATTGTTTGCTCTTTTGAAAATTGCTCAGTATAAAACTTACAAGGAATACTGAGCATAGGGAGAAATTAGCAAAAAATCTGAGAAGTGAACAAACAAATATATACAAATTTTAAAAAGACTTGAAGATATTTTACTATAATAGTTTGAGGAGTGAACAAAAATACAATTTTTTCCAAAAAAAAAAAAGAAACAAAACAAAACAATAACAAAGAAAAAATTTTTGTTAAGTAAACAGTAGAGCGTAGATAAGCCGAAAGTACATATGTACAAATAAAATAGAAACGTTTAATAGAAATGACTCAGAGAGCGATGAAAGGAAACGTCATATGGCATTTTCCGTGTCTTCATCGATAGCATGTTATATTTAGAACATGATTCATAGGTATTGACAGCCCTGTACATATGTACATACTTGCTTTCTATCACGCGCCTTATGAATTTAAGTTAGTATCGCAGTTCCTAAATATAACAGCGTCGGTGGTGTTATCGTGCCGCGAAACGAACGCGCATCCGACGCCGACAGTTTTGTTTGGGCAATCTCTCATTAATTTCAGGATGGACACTCAAGTATTTATCGAGTGTTATGACGCTGTATTCATTCCAGAGGTTAAAAAATATCAGATAGAAACTGGAGACACTGGAAATGTTTTATTAGTGATTGATAATTCTCCGAGTCATCCCTCAAACCTTTCACTTGAGAGAGAAGATGGAAAATTTAAGGTGAATTTTTTGCCACCCAATGTTACCTCAGTCGGTCAACCTATGGACCAGGGCGCGATCGAAGCCTTCCAACGTTACAACAGAAAAGCGTTGCTTCGTAGTGCACTAATCGGCCAAGAGGAAGATAAAACAATTCTTGAAATCTACAAAGGTATTAACTTGAAGGATACTGTTTACATGGCAGCAGAAGCGTGAGCTTATGTCAAAGCGACTGCTCTAAAGAAATCCTGGAATAAGCTTTGTCCAGCAGTTGAATCCGAAGCTAGCCTTACATCTGAAGAACCAACAAATGAAAACTTTGTTTCAGAAATGGTTGAGTTGATGAAAGAGGTTTCATGATTTGAAGAATGTGACCAAGAAAACGGGCATGAATTGCTAGAATTTGACGAGGATGATCCTAGCTACCAATTGTTGACAGACGACGATATATATTAATAGCACAGGTTCAAGTTCCTGAAGATGACGACGATGAAGACGAAATTAGTGATGACATCGTCTCAGCTGAAAAATGTCCGTCCAATGAAGAAGCCTTTAAATGATTTGAGACTGCTATTAAATGGTTGGGGCACCAAGGCGAATGCGATTCTGTGCAGTCTTTAAAACGCCTAAGAGATTTGGCGGCAAAAAAACGAGTCTCAAAACTTAAGCAAACAAATATGTTCGACTTTTTTTTTTAGATTAGTTTTGTACTATGTATTATCACATCTAAACCACTTAACTACAGAAATGTTTAGACATATGTATTTATGTACCGTGTGTGCAATCCCTACTTAAATGTGACTATTCATAATATGTACTGTACTCTAGTGTATCATTAAAAAGCATTACATACATAATATGTATTCCTAATCCAATGACATGTTTTATTACCATACCTTCAACAAAGAACGGGAATTTCGCAAATGTTCGTTTATCCGAAAAATCGATTATCCGAACACCCTCTGCACCAATTGTTTCGGATAAATGGCGCTCTACTGTATTTCATCCTAAAAAAAATTATAAAAATATATGAAGAAGTTGTTTTACTTTAAGAATGTGAGGATTGAACAAAAAATTACCTTTTTTTTCCAAAGAACAAAAAAATTGCCAGAAAAAACTTTTTTATAAATATGTTTCATCCTAAAAACATTATAAAAAGTTTATAAAGAAATTGTTTGACTTTAAAAATCTGAGGATTGCAACAAAAAAAATAAATTTTTTTTTCCAAAAAAAAAAATTCAAGGAAAAGTTTTTTTAAATAAATTCTTCCTAAAAAACCATATAAAAATTTTAAAAAGAATTAAAAGTGTTTGACTTACAAAATCTGAGGAGTGAACGAATTCCCCAAAACAACTTTTTCAGAAAACAACTAAAAAAAAGTTTTTTTAAAAACCAAAAAAATATATATATGTTTTTAAGAGTATATTTCATCCTAAAAAAATCATAAGCTGAGAACTGAAGGTGTTTGACTTTAAAAATTTGAGGAGTGAACAAAAAAATACCATTTTTTTAGCAAAAAAAACCAAAACCAAAATGTTTTTTAAGAAATATATTTCCTCCTAAAAAAAGTATAAAAATTTTATAAAGAAGTTGTTTGACCTTAAAAATTTTAAGATTGAACAAAAAAAAATTTTCTAAAAAAAAAAATTTCAAAAAAAAAAAATTGTTTTTAAATATTTCATCCTAAAAGAAATTATAAGAATTTAAAAAATAATTGAAGGTGTTTGATTTTAAAAATCTGAGGAGTGAACAAAACAATTAAATTATTTTACCAAATAACAAAAAAAATCCAAAAAAACACCAAAACAAAAAATAATTTTGTTTAATCAAAAACCAACCAAAAAAATTTTGTTTTTTCAAAAATCAAACAAAAAAAAATGTTTTTTAACATCAAAAATCAAACAAAAAAAAATGTTTTTTAGAGTATATGTCATACATCCATTCTTTTTTATTTGGACATTTTTCAAGTGTATTTAAACCTAAAAAAATTATAAAAAGTTTAAAAAGAACCGCAGTTATTTGACTTTGATAAACTCTATACCAAATTTCGCAACACAGAATAAATTTGAAAATTACCATTTTTTTTTAATTTTTTTCATTTTACTTCTTAAGCCTACAAATAAAAAAAATTTTGGAAAAATTTACGGCAACGCCTAAAATCACTTGGATCACTCAGACATCAAAATTAAATAGTTTGCGGGAAAGTCAAGCATTTTTTTTGCTGCCTCTTAGTAGTAAACAGTGGCGCCTATTTTTAAGAAGTAACAATAATTCATATGAGTGAAATGCCACAAGAGGATATCTACATATTGAGTTTTTTGAGGGATTTCAACTTTTACTTGAATGGCAAGTGTTTTGAGGAATTAAGTATTTTCTTAATCCTGTTAATTAATTTTTCCGAGTGAAAAACGATGTGTGGATTTGTTCATGCACCAAGTAGAAGAGGGTGCAATGTATTTTCGCAACCTTCTTTATAGTATCAAATCTGCAAAGCAGGCACTGTTAGCTTAACGAAAAATACAGATAGAAAAACAAATATGATTACAATATTATATGTATGTACATGCTAATTTTTGGTACGGTTACAGAGATCGGATGTTTCTACTGTTATTTTATAAGGAATGCCTGTAGGTATAACAAAGAAAGAATGCCTGTAGAAATAATAAAAAATATTTTTTATAACTTAAACTAATAAAATAAACCCCCATTATGCAGATTCCTGCTGCATACAGCAAGAATTAAAAGCAATATTGTTACGCCAAATGGCTTAGAATTTTAATTTTTAATTTAATTTTATATATTTAATTTAATTTTAATCATTATTATAATAATTTGTTAAATTCCATAATTTCTCATAACGTTTCAATATTAAGCTTACTGTTTTCTAAAATACTGTTCAATTTTCGTATATGAATTTAAAAATATCACTATATATGTATAAACACCTATATTACATAAACGTAACAGAGCAATACATATTTACTGTAATTACATAAATTTGAACTCAATCCGTTAGGCTAAGACACTATAAAAACTCGAATTTAGAAATAAATAAATCACTTGTGAAGTTACCACCGAACGCGCTCGCATTTTATTTAACAGGCAATTGTTATATTCGCGCATCCTTCCCACGTAAAATAATTTCTCTTAAAAACGCTTAAGATTTTTCATGGCGCCCGAGCAGGGACCTGATGCGTGAGGCAGAATATACTTTGAACATAAGCAAACTATTAAGAGAAGTAATTCCAAATACAAAAAAAAAAATAATAATAAATTGGTGAACATAATCGGAAATTATTTCGAAATACACAAAACAATAAACATATAAAAACGATAAGTGCTTTAATTAGTAACAACAATTGCCTGCGCGGTCCGTTCACAAGCAAAACAAAAAGTCGTCTCGCAAACAAAAAATTAAAAAAAATAACAAAAAAGACAGCAAAACTAATATATGTACATACATATGTATATGCATATAAAAAAAGTGCACAGTGACAGTGAGCCCCCAAAAACCAAAAAAAAAAAAGAAAAGAAAAACTAATACATCTATCAAAAAAAAAACAAAAAAACGTTAAAATTATTTAAAAAAAAAAATTGTTTAACATATAAATAAAATAAAATATTAATAGCCAAAAAAGTTAAAAAAAAAAAATATATATAATAAATAAAAAAGCATAAACTACAATACACAGCGCAAAGCTGAAACAGTGCGGTGCTTATATAAACGGTCACAGTGATATTTCGTCGCCCTCGTGTATATATCACTGTCCGCTGTCACAGTTCTCGCAGTTATTGCCATACTCGCCGCTGCTCTCATCACTGTAACCGTCGCTGCTACTCTGGTCACTGCTGCTGCCGTCATCGCCCGCTGTCGCTGCAATCCCTTCCGCTGGTTCTGTCGCCGCCAGGAATGACCTGCACCTGCATCCTTTGCAAAAGGAAAGTCAAGGCTTGCAATAAGCCTATACAGGTAACAAGTGCAATAAATTGAAAGTTGTGGTTGTTGTTGATAAACACTCTCAATTTTTTGCATCCCCTTTTCACTTTCTTGCATATATATACATACATATATGTACACACTCCCATATGTGTACATGTACCATATATACAATTATCTATACAAATATACGTATATAAAACTCCGCGAAAGTGAAACAAGGGTACGTTGGGATTTGATAATAAAGGGTGTGACCTTAAATGCGAAATCGTCAATAAATTTAAAAAACAAAATTAAAGAAATTGAAGACCTTTTTTTTCGAACAATAAGTTCAATTAAATTAAAATTATTATAAAGTTAAATAAATTTTTCGTAAATACGGATTATTTACAAGGAAATAATTTAAACAAAAATCGATTTTTCGCAAATCTGTTGAACAATTTTCGTAGTGTTGTGCTACTGTGCTTGCTGATCCTTTCGTGGCCTGACCACAGCCTTGTCCAACAGCTATTTTTCGTTTTTCTGATTGAGATTTGTGCAGGCTATTCAGCCATCTTTTCGTTTTTGTTTTTTCAGCCACAAACTCTCACAGAAATTTTTTCGTTTCTGTGGACATTGAGCAAATTTTTCGGGAGTTTAAATAATTTAACTCAAAATGAGCAAGCCAAAGACAGCAGTTCCAAGTCTCTCTCCAAGTAAGGAGATTATGGAATTGAAATCACTAAAGCGCCAGCGAACTGTTGCGAAAAATAGTATAGTGCGCATAAAAACGGGTCTCCTCGATAAAACAATGTCGTTAGATCCAATTGAATTGGAGTGTCGACTGGACATTTTGAACGCTCATAGCGATAAGCTTATGAAGTGTCAGTCGAAAATTGAAGAAATCGACGAGGAAGACATAGCCCGTGGGGAGTTAGAGGACCTAATAGTGGAAACTAAGTCCATTATAAAATCTATTCTGGCTAGAAATAAATCATCAATAGCCGAAACATCCTTTGTTGCACCTCACAGCTCGCGACTACCGAAAATGTCGCTACCGAAATTTAAAGGGGAATATTCAGAATTTAAAAATTTTATGAGTCTGTTCGAGAGTTTGGTGCACAACGATCCTACAATCCCAGACATTGAGAAATTTAATCACTTGGTTAACTGTCTGTCTGGTGAAGCTTTGGGAACGGTAAAGGCCTTCCAAATGTCGGACGAAAATTATTCGAAGGCGTTGGCTAGTCTCAAAAAGGTTTATGACAATAAATGCTTAATATTTTTCGATACAATTTCCAAACTTTTTGAACTGCCAACTATCCCAAAGCCATCTGCGCTTTCATTGCGCACAATGATTGATACAGTGTCGGCTGTTTACGACTCGTTGCTGTCGTTAGGTGATGAGAAAAACATCACAAACGCTATCATAATTCATCTGGTAATGTCAAAAGTTGACACCGTTACTCGGTCAAAGTGGGAGGAACAGTTGGATTATGATAAGCTGCCATTATGGCGTGAGTGTGAGGCAGCATTAAATAAACGCTACCAACATTTATCTGCCGATGAAGCCTCAACGTCGAGGCTCAAGCCGTCAAGCAGTCACAGCATTCAGAAACCCCACCTTCATGCGGGAAGGACGAAAGCTGCCTTAGTGACTTCAAATATAAAACAGCCGGTGTGTCCGCACTGTAAATCAAATGATCATAGTATACCCGCGTGTCCTACTTTTAAAACTCTCTCTGCTCAGCAGCGATTTGAGTTTGCTAAATCAGTCCCCTTATGCATAAATTGTTTGCGAAAGGGGCACTCAGTTTCAAAGTGCAAAGCGGATCGGTGTCGTGTTTGCAACCGTTCGCATCACACGTTGCTGCACCAGTACCCTGCATCCTTTGCAACTGCACCACAACTTTCGACCTCGCATGCCATGCACACGACGAGTACACCAGATCGGGTTATGTTGGCTACAGCCGTAGTCAACGTAAAAGGTAGCTCCGGAGAGTACCTTGCTGCACGAGCCTTGCTGGATTCTGGATCTCAGGTGAATTTCATGACAGAGGATTTGGCGCAGAAATTACGAATTCGTCGCGAAAGTACGACCTTAAATATTATCGGCATCGGAAATGCAACCAAAAAAGTAAGGACGAAATTAAATACGTTTGTAAAATCGCGGGTCAATAATTATGAGTTTTCGGCACAGTTTTGGATAATGCGATCCATTTCAGCCAGCCATCCAGATCGTAACGTAAATATTAATGGCTGGAAAATTCCTAAAAACATTAGCTTAGCGGACCCAGAATTTTATAAGGCTCAAAAGGTAGATCTTTTGTTAGGTGCTGAAACATTTTTCGAGCTTTTAGCTGTAGGCCAGATCAAGGCCAGCCCCAATCACCCAACATTGCAAAAGACACTTTTAGGCTGGGTTGTGTCTGGCAAATACGCCTCCAACCAACGTCCTCCCCCCACAGTCAGTAGCACATTATGCCATACTGAACAAAATCTAGCAAATATAGATTCCATTGTCCAAAGGTTCTGGGCGATGGAAGAAATACCTTCAGGGGCTAGTTCGACAAAATTCACACCTGAACAAATAGAGTGTGAAAAATTTTTCGTAAAAACTACTAAAGTTTTGCCTTCAGGAAGGCTTCAAGTAAGACTGCCTTTCAAAGATGACCGTAAGTTACTCGGTAATTCCTATGAAACCGCGTCTCGGCGGTTTCAGGCCCTGGAGAGAAAGACCTTGAAAGATCCAGAACTTCGTCAAATGTATCTGGACTTCATGAATGAATACATCGAATTGGGTCACATGAGCCCAACAAATAATAAGATCCCGAGTGAGCCACACTACTTCATTCCGCATCAATGCGTTCTTCGGCCTGAAAGTACGAGGACTAAATTACGTGTTGTTTTCGACGCATCAAGTCGTACCTCTTCTCAAATTGCGTTGAATGAAATCTTGATGGTTGGGCCGACCATTCAAGAAGAGCTGTATTCAACACTTCTTCGTTTTCGTTTGCATAAATATGCATTTACGGCGGACATTACTAAAATGTACCGCCAAATTCTCATGCACGAAGAAGACAAAAACTTTCAGCTTGTAGTGTGGAGACGGCATCCATCTGAGCCACTTCAAATCTTTCGACTTAACACCGTAACATACGGCACTGCGCCTGCTCCATTTCTCGCTACACGGTGTTTACAAATGCTCAGCGATGCCAATACACATATGTATCCACTCGGCTCAAAGGCAATAAAAAGAGATTTTTATGTAGACGACCTGCTTACAGGATCCGATAATTTCGAATCTCTAGATCTTATTAGAAGTGAGGTAGTTAAAATATTAAACTCGGCAGGATTCAATTTATCTAAGTGGTTTTCAAATCACCCATCATTTTTCGATTGTGAGAGTTTTGAGAAGGCCTTAAACTTCAATCACACAGACTCCACAAAAACACTTGGAATCCATTGGTTGCCGAAGGAAGATTTGTTTCGGTTTGTCTTAAATGACAACTTTACCAGTTTACGAGCCACTAAGCGAAACATATTATCAGTTTCGGCTCGTCTTTTCGATCCTCTTGGTTTACTTGCCCCACTAGTTACCAAAGCAAAAATCTTATTGCAAGAGCTTTGGCTGCAAAAACTAGATTGGGATGAGTCGATTCCATTGCACCTCGACACCAGCTGGGAAAATTTCAAAGCCAATCTACTGCAGCTACCATCAATAAGCATTCCTCGGTTTGTACACACCGAGTCGAGTGCAAGCTGCCAAATTCATGGCTTTGCCGACGCCTCAATACGAGCGTATGGCTGCTGCATATACATACGTAGCCATTCGGCTGGTGGAACGAAATGTACGCTGCTTACTGCAAAGTCTAGAGTGGCTCCGCTGAAGACTAAATCTCTTCCGCGTCTAGAGCTCTCGGCAGCCCACTTGCTGGCCAAATTATGGTCACGAATAGCGCCAATGTTGAGTCGGCCAATTGAAAATATAAACTTCTGGACAGACTCCGAAATTGTTTTGCATTGGATCAAAACGCATCCATCTGTACTACAGACCTTTGTTGCAAACAGAGTGTCCGAAATCCAAGAGTTGACGGATAAAGCTACTTGGCGACATGTGCCAACTAAGCAAAATCCCGCGGATCAAGTGTCTCGGGGTTGTAACGTGGACGAATTGAATAATTCTATCTGGTTTAGCGGTCCACAGTTCCTCCTAGAAGACCCTGCGTTATGGCCAACAAACACCCACTTCCAGCTCTCTCCAGGAGACGAAGCATTAGAGAAGAAACGGAACGGAACAGTTTTAGTTGTTCAAGCAAATGAATCGCATCCAATTATGGAACTCACCAAAAGAGTATCTTCTCATCAAAAACTGCTTCGTATTGTCGCTTACATATTAAGATGGATAAAACGCATTAGAAACCCATCTGCGACATTCACACAAATGCTGACGGCTGAGGATATTAAATTAAGTTTCCTCAAAGTCATTCAGGTGGTTCAACATGTTGAATATGGTGAAGAAATTATGAAACTCACCAAAGGAACCACCCTACCCTCAAGTTTGCAAAAACTTAATCCATTTTTGCACAACTACTCGGAATTGTCGCTGTCGTTTAATTTACTCCGAGTAGGAGGCCGCCTATTAAATGCGCCTCTCCCATATGATGCCAAGTTCCCACTGCTCTTAAGCAAGAACTCGCACTTCGTTACCACATACTTACGGTACCTACATTTTCGAAATCACCATGCTGGAGCAAAGGCATTGGTAGCGCTTCTCCGAGACCGCATTTGGCTGGTCAATGCTCGAGAAGCTTGTAGTCGTACCGTTCGAAACTGCACACACTGCTTTCATTATAAGCCGAAGCTGCAATCCCAAATAATGGGAAATTTGCCTGCCGATAGGCTTCGTGCACTACGACCCTTTCTAATATGTGGAGTAGATTTTTGTGGTCCCGTATAAACTACATTAAAAATACGAGGTATACCCCCAGTAAAAACATATATCGCAGTGTTCGTTTGTTTCACTTCAAAGGCAGTACATTTAGAACTAGTAACAGACTTGTCTTCTAATTGTTTTATTTTCGCCCTAAAAAGGTTCATTGGACGCCGAGGAATGCCGCGGAAAATATACAGCGACAACGCCACCAACTTCGTCGGCGCCGATCGCAAGCTTCGCGAGCTGAGGGATGCTTTCGAGGCCCAACAACCGGAAGTACAGAAATACGCAACGGACGAAGGATTCACCTTCGCCTTTATACCACCCAGGGCACCGCACTTCGGCGGGTTATGGGAGGCGGCAGTGAAGTCCGCCAAACACCTTCTCGTGCGCGCAATCGGCAACGCGCTGCTCACCGCCGAAGAACTACAGACGCTGCTCGTCGAGGTCGAGGCCGTACTCAACTCGCGACCCCTGGTACCACTGAGTCAGGACCCGAACGATGGAGAGGCCCTAACACCAGCGCACCTATTAGTTGGGTGCCCCCTTCGAGCGCTGCCACCAGCCCAAGTATCGATGGACCCAATGCGTTGCTGCGACAGATGGCAACTTGTCTGTTGTCTCAAGCAACAGTTTTGGCGACTGTGGTCCAGGAACTACCTGTTGGGTCTTCAACAGAGGAACAAGTGGTTGCATCCGAAACGCAACCTCGAGCTGAATGACCTCGTCCTGGTTCAGGAAGACAACACACCACCGCAGCAATGGGTGCTCGGCCGCGTCGCCGCAATCGTAACAGGGCAAGACGGCAAAGTCCGCGTAGCAGACGTGGCAACCAAAGCGGGCGTAATTAAACGCCCCGTTCACAAGCTCGCCGTACTGCCATCAGACGTTGAAGGACCATGAGCCTTTCAAGGTGGCCGGTGTTACGCCAAATGGCTTAGAATTTTAATTTTTAATTTAATTTTATATATTTAATTTAATTTTAATCATTATTATAATAATTTGTTAAATTCCATAATTTCTCATAACGTTTCAATATTAAGCTTACTGTTTTCTAAAATACTGTTCAATTTTCGTATATGAATTTAAAAATATCACTATATATGTATAAACACCTATATTACATAAACGTAACAGAGCAATACATATTTACTGTAATTACATAAATTTGAACTCAATCCGTTAGGCTAAGACACTATAAAAACTCGAATTTAGAAATAAATAAATCACTTGTGAAGTTACCACCGAACGCGCTCGCATTTTATTTAACAGGCAATTGTTGTGTTCGCGCATCCTTCCCACGTAAAATAATTTCTCTTAAAAACGCTTAAGATTTTTCACAATATTTTCAGTGAGAAACAAAATTTATAAATTTTTTTAAAGTTGGGTGAACTTTCTTCAATAAAGCCTCAATAAATCTACATAAATATTCACTATGTAGGATTACAAAGAAAAAATTCGGATCTCTTAAAGACGTTTACGATTTTTTTGTGACAAGAATTTTTTTTTTTTTGTTTTTTATATGTATATAGAGTGATGGAAATCTCTATTTTGGCTTTTACACACTAAATTAATTTTTTGTTTTATGTTAAGAAGTGTGAAATATGTTTGACGTACGGTGCCCTTTGCAAAAATAATAAATCTTCTTCTAGGGTGACTAATTTTGCGCCACAAGTACTCCAATACTTCCAAAATTGTTGGTTTAAAACATGGCTTTAAATACAAATCTTAAGCCCCTATAGATTGCATTCTTTTAAATAATAAAACACCAATGAAAATTCACTGATTTGCAATGGGTAGCTTGAGCTAATCCACACGCATCCAGCGCTCATCATGAGCAACGCCATTTACACTTGAGCAGATATGAATTGCATAGGCATTCGAAAATTAAACGCAATAACTTCAAATACCTCAAATTCAAATTGGCCGGCTGCCACAGAGTCCAAAGCACTTAACGACTCCATTCACTTGGAAAGGCAATCGCGAATTCTCAAAGTAGCGCAAAAAGAAGTAGAGTTCAAGCATTGAAATGCAGCATTTTGAACAACAGCAAATGAACTCGTAAAGTAACCAAATCAATTTATCATTTTCGATAAAGCGATTTTGTGCGCAAATATGCTGGATCCACAAGGGTAAGCCTAGCGCGCGTTCCACTCCACTGCAGTTACCAGATCAAAACCAGCGGCAGAGGAATTGGGAGTTGTATAAAATGGAGCAGTTGGGTAAACATTCGTGTAGTGCTGGGCAAGGCATTGTTGTATGCACATAAAAGCGCATTGGTATGCAGCTGATGCGCGCCTGGAAATAGATTACAGTGATTTTTTGTTTATTTCGTTCTTGTTTTGAATTTTTGCAAGCTACGTCCACAGCGCGTGTATGGTAGGAAGAGAAATGCATAAATAAAATGCTTTGTTAGTTTAATGGGAGCAAAGCTGCTGGACAGCACAGAGCAGAAAAAAGAAAAACAACAACAACAAACGGGTAATCATAACAAGTGTAGCATTTACGGCAAGAAGAAATAATTTTCCACTTTTTCGCGCTGGCTGGCCGTTCTAGCATCTTACTGTACATCTTGCGCAGAACAACAAAAAAAAAAAATGGGGGAAAAACAAACAGACAGTTCTAAGTTGAATTATACAGCTGTACACACATACAAACAGACATACGTATGTATGCATAACGCATGCACATATGAAAACGTTGCCTAATGCGCGCGCCATGTCTTTCCAACGCAAAGTTTTGCGAAAATAAAATATTAGACAACAATAAATATTGGATTAAATCCATCGCAACTGAGTTCGCATATAAAATAGCGCGTTTGCAACATGCAGCTTGCGTGAACAATACTAACAATACCAACAACACTAATACCCAACGGCAAATATTTTTGTGTACGTGTAACTAACACACCGTTAACGAAATAAGCAACGGCAGCCTTGGTGCAGCTGTAGCTTCGTTGGCATTAGCAACCGACTAACTCGGAGTAGGGCGCGATTGCATACTTTTGTGCGCAATTTTTCATGCCAACTACTACAACATTACAGCGCATATGCATGGAATACTACAACACCACTATCAGCATTTTCTTGTTTGTATTCTTCTTCTTTCGCGCTTTTCGCGCTTGGATTTCTTCATCCTGCTGCCTGTGGTTCGAGCCGCTGGTCAGAGACGACGGGAAAGTAGACCTTGAGGGAATAATTTTTTCGGTAAATGTTTAAAATTAAGCTGCGGAAATTCGTTACACAAACAAGAAGCAAATAAGCAGAGCGAAACCTTTAAATGTTGCATACACAAAATAAGGTTGTGAAGGCATTGAAATGGCGTTTCTCTCTGGAAATATTTTGATGGATTGTAGATGGTTACATACAGTGAACTAAATATGAAAGCAATAAAATAAAAAAAAAATCAGAATAAAGTTATTAAAATTAGTTTCATTTTTGGGGATTATTATGAGTTGCATGAAATTTTTGTGAAAGTAGACTTATTGTAAAATTTTTCAAGAAATATATTTGTAGAACCTTTTAACCCTTTTTTAACTGGATATTTTAGGTGCTCGCCAAAGAAATGGTGAAAACGATACACTGCATAGTGGGTAAAAATGCTTAACAAATACAAATTAGTAAAAAAGTAAGCAAGTGTTTCAAAAATTCATTTTTATTAATTTTTAGAGGAAGTCTAGTGATTTATAAATTAAAGTATTTAAAATAGACATTTCAAAAATAAATAAATTAGAAATTTACAAAAGCCAAATAAATAAGCGATTTTAGATTAAACAAAAAACAATTTTGTAGCTAGGTTAGGTTAGGTTGAAGCGGTTGTCTTGTGGGGCACACTCAGGCTCATAGCCCATTGTGATGCCGCGTGAGGGAGTTTCCCTATTTCTCCTAAAACCATTGTGCGTTTTTCAAAATTTTTAGAATATCTCCTATTTCTGCGGCACTGAGATCTTCCAATTCGTTAAAAAATTGTTTGCCTAGAATAGCAAATCTCCGTCTGGATAGAGCAGGACAATGGCACAGAAGGGGCAAGATTGTCTCCTCCTCTTCCTCATCAAGACAACTTCTACAGAAGTCGTGTGCTTGCACACCCATCCTTTGGGCGAGCTTACCTATTAGGCAATGTCCCGTTATGACTGACTTCAGTGTGTTTAGTGACACAGTGACTTGTGCGTTTAGCACTAAGAGTCGGCCACAGTTGATGGGCGATTTTACAGGTGGCTTCATTACGCCATCTTTCGTTTACTTTCCTTACGATTTCTTCAAGGATAAGTAGCTTACATGTTTGCAAGGGAATGCCAATGTCATTGTCTATGCACTCATCGGTCAACTTGGTGGCGAGTCTCGCTAGTTCATCGGCTCTACAGTTACCCTCAATGTCGCGTTGGCCAGGAACCCATATTATCATGGCTACCTTGGAGGTTGTCGACTGCTTTGTGAGGGATTTTATCGCCGCCGGGCTGTCAGTGAAAATGTAGATGTCATTTCCGGATATCGCATCACACTGTACCAGTGTCGCGGCTTTCGTTATTGCCATCAGTTCGGACTGAAAGACACTACAGTAGTCGGGGAGCCGAAAACTGAAGGAGATTCCCAGATGCTCGGAATATACACCTCCGCCCACCCTGCCCTCGAGCTTTGAGCCATCTGTGTATACATGAATAGACTCGCCCTGTCTTACATTGTCCCGTTCCCACTCTTCCCTTGAGGGTAGGAGGGTCGTGAACGATGTAATAGCAAGTGTGGGCGGGAGTACATAGTCCACCAATTCGGGAATCTCCGAAGTGCCAGCCAGGATTTTGCCATGACCGTAGCTCTTATTTGACAACTTACTTAGAGTGTTCAGCCTTATTGTCGTGCTGCGCGCGATGTATTTTGCCTGCAGATCTACCGGCAGGAAGTTTAATGTCGCATAAAATGCTTTCGATGGTGTGGTTGACATCGCGCCAGTTTTGAGAATAGATGCTAGTATCTGAATCTTGTCAAGTTTTTTGAAGTTCACCCCCTTCTCAAGGGCATTCCACCATATTACAATGCCATAGTAGAGAATAGGCCTAACCACTGCTGTGTACAGCCAGTGTATCATCTGGGTTCCAATCCCCATCTCTTTCCAATTAGCCTTCCGCAGGAGTACAACGCCATCATGGATTTGCGTACTCTATCTGCGACTGTGAGCCCCTAATTTAGCTTCCTATGCTGTACAAGTCCTAAATATTTCGCCTTTTCTGTTACTCTAAGCAGATGTTTTATGTTTTCTGCTAAATAGTATCAGAATTTTTTAGCTAACCACAATAATTTTTGTGTATATGTACAGGGTCCGGCACTCGAAATGTAACCAACTTCATATCGCTCTCGCCTCAGCTGTCTATTAGTTGGCTAAATGGCAGTCCCGAATCTTGTTTTCAAGCGCGCGGAAGCATTTTACCGAGAGTAAATGCGAAAAAAAGAAAGTATGTAATGGATTTCAAATTTCAATAGTGTGATTGCATTACATAATATTTGGCTGGAAAATCACAACCAGCGATTGTTCGTGAGCTCGAGCACCTTAAAGTAAATAAAGTTTTTATTTATCGCACCATTACTCGTTACAATGATACTGGTAGCATCGCGAAGAGTCGTGGAGGTGGTCATCAAAAGACTGCAACGTCGCGTGAAATGGTTCCAAAAGTGAAGAAGCGACTTGAGCGAAATCTCCGACAAAGTGCCAATCAAATGTCGAATGAACTGAAAACATCTGACCGTAGCTTCCGCCGCATACTGAAAAATGATTTCAAAGTCAAGCCTTATAAGATTCAAAAGGCGCATGATTTCCCACTAAAGCAGCACCAAGTCAGACTTGAGAGAGCAAAGGAGTTGCTTCGCTTGGCCGAAAGCGGTCAATTTCCGAATATTGTGTTTTCTGACGAGATAATTTGTCAAAACGATAGGGTTTATTTGGCCGACCGTTCATACGAATATTTGAGTCATCGATTGGCCACCAGGAGGCAGCACCCGCCACAAGTAATGGTTTGGGCCCTTGTAACCGCAGATGGGCGTTCTCCAATCGGTTTCATCGAGCCTTTTCTCAAGGGAAATGCGAAATATTAACAAGAAAGTATTCTGGAGGTTGCTTTGAAGCCGAGCGCAGACAAACATTTTTCGGTGGCAGACCGTGGACGTTTCAAGAGAACTCGGCACCTTCTCACAACTAAGTGAGTGAACCAGGAATGGCTAAAAAACACCGTCCGAACTTCATAACGTCCACACAGGGGCTCTCAAATTCACCAAACGCAAATACGATGGATTATTCTCTTCCGCCGTTTTAGGGATCAAGGTCCGAACTAAAAGATTCACCAGTCTCGAGAAAAGCCATTGTCTGCGAGTGGACCAAAATATCTGCAACTCACATTCGGGCAGCTTCCGATTCGTTTCTGGACCGTCTCAAGGCCAAAGTCAAGGCAAAAGTTGGTCATATCGAGAAAAAGTAAATTGATTCTTAATTTTATATTATTTTCACACATTTTTTACTTTGAATTGAATAAAAGTAATTTTTCAAACGAAATTAATGACCTTTTTAATTGGTTACACTTCGAGTGCCGGGCCCTTACACACAAAAGCTCAAAGCTTCTAAGCCCTTATATTCCTCTTCTAACATTTGTTGCTTTATTTGATTTTTGACTGCATTCAAGTCCTCCATGTTTCTATGCTGCCTGCATGTTTCTTCCAGCTCTGGTGCTCTAGGATGCACACATTCGCTGCATAGTCGAAGCGAGATTGTCTAGCTTCATTTCTTATTGGGCAAAATGTTGCAGGCTCTTTGCATGGAAGTCCTTTTGAAGGACCAGCTGCCTTTTAATAAGATCTGCAGCACTTGCATCGGTTTACTTTTGGACAGTTGGTGCACGTGTCGTGAAAGAAGGACTGGAGTTATCCGTTAGCATGGATACGACCGGATGGATGCGCGATTCTCTTCTTCGTCAGTGGCAGGTAGTCTCATACTTACTGTGCCTGAGATATCGACTGTGCTGGTCTCGAAAGCAGTCAGGCCCCTTTTTTCGGCCACCGCTAATTGCTGTTGCTCCCTCATGTTTTCGGGCAATTTTCGCTTTATATAAGCCTTCCAATCTGTACACATCTGAAATAATAATATGTTGTGGAACGGATGTAGGCTGTCCTTTATTACTTTTTCCAGCGTGATGCATTTCTGTTGGTTGGGTCCCCACTGTTAAGCTCCTTCGCGACATGGTGCCAAAACTCGATTACCTCTTCCACTGTCCGAGAAACCTTTAGAGAAACCCTGAACAATCCTTGGTTTCTGCTGTATTAGCTCGAGCAAAGTGGTATCTTGCTGCCGTGTTGTTACAACTGTACACCTGTGGAAGTCACATAAAAAAAAATATGCTTCAAAAATTTCTTTTTATTTATAGTTAAGTTAGTATTGGAACAACACAACCATAGTCTTGTTTACGAGAAAACGGAAATTGGATAGACTCAGTCTTCCAACACTGAAAGGTGTGACACTTGGTCTCTCCAACGAAGTTAAGTATCTAGGAGTAATCCTGGATAGGAAGCTGACTTGGGAGACACACGTTTCACTGAAGGTGAATCGTGCAACGAAGATTTTTCAGCAATGCCGTAGAGCCTTTGGCAAAACCTGGCGTCTGAAACCTGCTGTGGTCCTATGGATATACACAGCACTTATCAGACCAATCATCACTTACGCTTCTGTGCTCTGGTGGCGACGGAGCATGGTTAAGTCCACAATCCGGGAACTATACAGGCTGCAAAGAAGTGTATGTTTATGCATCACGGGTGACATGAGTACAACCTCTGGTGATGCCCTAAATGCTATGCTTGATTTGCCTCTGGATCTTAAGATACAACAGGAAGCAATAAAAGCAATGGTAGACTCCACAAATATGGTTTCTGGCACGAAGATGGAACTTCGGGACACAGAGAAATCTTTAAGTTGCTGTCGGAGCAGTATCCACTGTTTTTGGCACTTAAAGATGACCTGATACCCACAGTTTCATTTGGAAGGAAATTTGATGTCAGATTTCCATTGCGTGAGAGAGGTTTGACGGATATTTTCTTTACCGATGGGTCCAAGAACGAAATAGGGTCTGGAGCCGGATGGTACTTAAACGATAGTAATAAGTATCACTATGCTATGGGGAGAATGGCAACTGTTTTCCAAACAGAAGTTTTTGGTATCCTAAAAGTAGCCGAATGGATAATCGAGAGGAGATGGAGCGGGAAACAGATTGGAGTCTTCAGTGACAGTCAGGCTGCATTGAAGGCCCTGGAGAACGCGAAGCAAACCTCAAAGATTGTTCAAGAATGTAAGAAAAAGCTTAATTCTGTCGCAAGACAAAACAGGCTTGTACTTATATGGGTTCCGGGACACTCAGGTGTTCAAGGAAAGGAAATTGCCGACGAATTGGCCAGCCGTGGATCAGCGGTGCCGCCACAGGGGCCTGAGCCAATAATTGGAATCAGTCCCGCAGGAACCAAGAATTGGATCAGCGATTATGTAGGTAATCTACATAAAGAGCGATGGTCCGGTCTAGAACGCTGCAGAACTGCAAAGTGTTTTGTGACAAGTCCGAACCGAAAACTGTCAAACTTTCTACTAAAACTTAGAAGGAAAGGCATTCGGTTGATGGTCGGCATCATTACAGGGCACAACCCATGGGGTCAGCATATAACCACCATTGGAATCATCGAGGACGCGGTATGCCTGTCATGCTTGGAGGAGGCGGATAGCACTGAGCACTTTCTCTGTGAATGTCCTGCCTTTGCTACAGCGCGACTACGAGTATTGGGTTCCGATGTCATGAGAATGAGTAATATTCGTTCTCTAAAACTGGAGGATATTTACAGATTTACCAAAGAATCTGGAAAATTCTCACAGGACTAACTATCTCTATCTCTGTCTCTATTCTTTTCTATCTCTTTCTCTGATACTTTTCTCCCTCCCTCCTTGACTATCTACCCCCTTTCCGGAGCTTTAAATACAATGGGCTCTTTAGCCTGAGTGTTTTAGGAGCCACCAAATCTCCTGGTGCTCCTTGGCTCGACCTTTTCAAATTCAATAATATTGGACTTACATTTTACAGTTTTTGTTTGTTTTTTTTTTCGTCGTGCGTCGTGGAAAAATTTTACAAAACTCTAAGATTTGACGTTTCGGGTGTATTCAGTGAATACTCCTCTACGAATTTCGAATGTACGTTCAGAGTTATGAGAATTGTATGATTAAAATTTCTTAGTTTCTACGAAAAACAGTCTACGATGAATTGTTTGATTGGGCTGAATATCTCGATGCCTCGATGTGGATTTACTAAGCGATCGATTTTGCACAGGAATTGGGAGGTCTAGTTCTGTTTTTTTTTTTTGTGTTTGTTTTTTGGCTGTAATTTAGTGTTAGAAAAGTATGAACGCCTGCACAGTATATGCATCTTTTCAGAGTTAATAGTGGAATTAAATGATCAGCCAATGCTTAGCGCAATACCTATTGAGAATTGCACACATTTAGGCAGTGGGAATAATAAAAGCAGCTGTGTGAATTGCAGATCGGGAATGGATTTATTTTATTTTATTTTATTTTATTTTATTTTATTTATTTAATATAGAAATATTATATTTTTGAAACATTTTTCAAATAAATTAACCACAAATGACCTGCTTAATAATGCTCTAGGACAATTTTCCCAGTAACCCTGCATATTCAGCATTTTATGAGCTGCAAAATCGACAATCATCACCACTCTAAACCTTTAAATAAGTTTGACATAGGTACATACATACCTATCTGGTGGTGACATACATTCACACAAAGCTGTCTTTTTACAGAATTTACTGCCCCACGTAAGACTTCACTTCCTCATTTAAGTTTCCATTTCCAATACGGCATCCCTTGAAAATCAAGAATTCAAACAATCAAACTTCTTTCACTTCCGCGTCGCACCACGCCCCTCCATTGTGCAAGGGTGTGCGTACAACAATGTGCATAATTAAGTTTTTTTGTCTTTGGCTTAGAAAAGACTAAGAAAAAACCTCAAATAAAATTTGCATATAATTAAATTTTAATTAATTGAATTTGAGCAAACACAAAAAAATAAATCAACTTGGCTTGACACTCTTGGCATTGAAGTAAAAATCCTTTTCATGTATTTGCACAAATGACCGAGGCAGAGGTGTGGGCGGGCGGTAGTGTGTGACATATTGCTGACAACGTAATCCACTTTGTTGTCACCCATATGACAGTCATTGCGGCAACAACAACAAACCATAAAAACCGTTATAAATATGATTGTGTGCATGTATGTGAGTTTGTAGGTATGCATGTGACGATCAGAATTCGAAGGATGATTGAGTAAAAGATGCGCAATCAGTGGATGAAAATGCGAGCAACGCGCTGATGGTGGTGTTGGGGGTGGAGTTGATAAGCGAATGGTTACAACAAAGTGGGCGACTGGGTGGTGGGTGAAAAACAGCAACACTTTATGCAAATATGCGCACAATATGTCATTACGCTGACATTGATGATGACAATTTTGTTGATGTACCCAGCGGCTGAGTGTGGAAGTAATGGAAGGAATGTAACTGTTGGTATGCACATATGCGCATACATAGCTATGGTATGTATGTATGTATGCACAATGAGGTTAGGGTGTTGGTGTGCGGCGCACAGTGGTTCCAAGCCGATAAAAAACGGAAAAAATTAATATCTCGTAAACGTTTAGCGCGCAATTTAGCTAAAAATGAGTGTGATGAAATTTTTGCATAATTTGAATAAAATTTGGGAAATATATAAAAAAAATTAAAATGGCAAAATAATAATACAAAACAAGAGAACACATTTTCAAAATACAAAAAAAAAAATAGTAATCAAATTATATCCGAAATTTTAAAACTAGAATTTAACTTGCTGAAAATTATTTTTTATTGTATTGTATAATTTTCAAATTTGATTTTTATATTTTTCATATTACTATTTTTTGCTTTTGTTCAAACTTTCAAATTCAATTTTTTATTTTTCATATTATATTTTTTTGTACTTGTTCTTGTGTAAATAAATAATAAAATAATGCATAAATTACTAAAGAAAAAAAAATAAAACATATCCGAAATGCCGAAACTAATATTTAACTTTTAGAAAAGATTTACCACAATTTCTGTTGTTTTTAAGGACAATATTTTTCATTTTAATTTAATATTTATTAATATTTAAGAAAATTGCAAATTTGATTTTTATAATATTTGTTTTTTGTAAACTATAAATGTTTTATTTTTTATTTTTGCGTAAATAATTAATGCAATAATTCATAATAAATAAATAAATTACAAGAACAATTAAAGCGTATCCCAAATGTCAAAACTGGGATCCAACATTCAAAAGGTAGATATTTACAAAAATTTCAAATTTGACTATCATAAACAATTTTTTTTATATTATTTTTACATTAATTATACATTTTTTGTAGTGTTTGTGTAAATAAATAATGCAAGAAATAAATTAAAAATAATTAAGACATATTCAAAATGTTGAAACTAAGGTTTTAACTTTTAGAAAAGTATTTACGTAAATTTCAAATTTAATTTTTATAATTTCTTTTTATATTCTTTTATTATAGTGTATGTTTTAGTAATAAAATAATAACAATGGAAGGAACAAATTTTACAAAAGATTTGACATTTTCGAAGTTTCAAAACTAAGATCTAACTTGCAAAACAAAGTTTATGAAAATGATTATTTTTTTAATCTAGATTTTGGTTTTTATGTAAAATACTAAGATCCCTCTTGCAGAACAGCATTTATAAAAATTTCAAATTTAATTTTTTCTTATATCAGGTACTTGTAAACTTTTTTGATATTTTTGTAAGTAAAGAATAAAATAGTACATAATTTAAGAATAAATTAAAACAAAAATTTAACATATTCGAACTTTCAAATCTTAGATTTAACTTTTAAAACGAGTTTTTAATTTTTATGTAAAAAACTAAGATGCAACTTCAAATATCAAACATTTTGTGTGATGTTTACATTTTTTATTGAGTAAATAAATAATGAAATAATGCATAAGAAAAGAATAATTTAAAAAAGAAAAACTTAAAACATATCTGAAATGTCAAAACTAAGATTTAACTTTCAGAAAAATATTTATGAAAATTTCAAAACTAATTTCCATGATATTTTTATAGATTACACTTTAAATTTTTTGTGTTTGTATTTCTAAGTTTTTTGTTTTTTTATTTTTAGAAATGCAAAACTTATTATTATTTTACTCAGTCATACAGAAATTTGATTCTACACTGAGCTTTTTTAACCTCATTAAAAAAAGTCCTTCATCTCAACAGATTTTCTTCAATGGCTCTGCTTATTTTAAGTTATGCCTAATTTGTTCTCTTTATTTATTTTTACAATTTTTTGTACTGTAGGAAAGTTTGAAATTTTTTTATGATATTTCATGATTCAATTATAGAAGGTTAGGTAAGTAAGCAGCTTTCTCGCTTCCTTTTGACAACTCGGATCCCTTATTTGAAAATGTGTTGCTTCTTTATAAAAGAAAAGTACATGTTTCACAAAAAAACTTTTGAATTGTAGTAAAAACTAAACTTTTGGTGCCAATTATATGGTCGGCAACACTGTTTCCATTTTGACACGTTGCTTTATTCATATTTGTTGAAAACCGTTTACTTAATTGGAAACATTCGAGTAAGTATTGCAATAAAAACAAATTATTTTGCAAATGAATAATGTTTTTCATTATTTAGATCAATCATGTCCTGATTCTGGTTATAGTCGGTCATTTGAAGCTGTCTTTCTGCTACAGGCAGCACTCGTTTGTGAATACTCATGCATGCAAATCTCGATCACGCATTTGCACAAATTCTTATTAAATCCTTTCCTTCATAGGTTGTTAGAACTGCAAATACAATCGCGGTCACGGTATATGTACCACAGTTAGGAAATTATGTTGGAATATGTGTAAATGAATTGTATTTGAAAGTTTTTATTTGCAGGAGCTCAGAGGCGCGTAAGTGCAGCGGGAGGTGTGTTGAAGAGCTAAGTGCTACAACTGTAGTGCTTTTTAGAAACGAAGGCAAGAGTGTGTTTCTACCATTGTCATATGTGGATCTTCGGACAATTTCATGGATGACATTGAGCGTGCTGTGGTGATGGTGTAAATATTATAACTTCAAGTGTTTGGCATGTGACGGTCGTTATGTGTCTGTGCTGGTGCCACTGAAATCGACTTGGCTTCCGAACTGGCTGTCTCCGCCGATACCATACCGGATCTAGAACAGTACGCTGTACGTAGATCTACGATCAAGTCCTCTCACTTTCCGTCTACAAGGGACGTAAGACGTAGTTATATATTTGAATTTATCAATTTTTAAGACTTCTTACAGTTTACAGGATTTTGGTTTCTGGGCAAGTTCAACGTCCCTACATCTGCTCGAATCAGTGCAGAGTTCCAACACCCATACGAGCCACTTTACGCAATTTTTCTCATTGCATTTGTTTAACGTAAATTTATGAATTATATTAGCAATATATAAAATATTTGTTTAAGACCATGTGAATACATTTTCCCAAAACTTACTAATATTAGGGCCAAGTATGTTAAGGGGGAGCCTGGTTTTTGAGGTCTAAAAATTGCATCTCTTTGCAATTTTTTTTTTTAAGGAAAAAATTAATTTAGCACTGCACAGTTTTTTCTATCTTTCAATGAACATTTAAAAAGTATAAAAAATTTGTGTACTGGTTAAAATAAGTTGAAAAAATGTTTAACATAGAAATTAGTAGAGCGCTGCAACACTGGAGTTTCCAACTGGCGTACAAGATACAGCTCGTAATTATTATCTAAAGCAAAAAATTCAAATGGATTTCAAATTATCATGATTTTTTATTCTAGATGAACTACGAAAACTGAGAGAAATTCCAAAATTTCAACTTTTTAGAGGTTTTAAAGAAAAAAATGCCTTTCTATAAAAAAAAATTCACTTCAACTTGGTATAAAAATCTTGAAAAATTTTTTTTATCTATTTTTTTAGTTCAAATAGAAGAGAATTTAATATTGAAGGATACAAGCTATGGTTCATTTCAAAAGGTTCATTAGTTTTTTTTTCATTCATGTACGCCAATTCAAAGAAATCATAAAAATGAAAAGTCGAGAAAAGAAGATAAAGTTTGTACTATAGCTGACCGGTCACAGCGTAACTACCTAACGCTCGCCTGCCTTTGGCTTTGTATCTACGGAAATATTGAGAATTAGGCTCTGTAACTTTGTGTGAATATTCTGAAATATATTAGGAATCGCTTAAAAAGAAAAAAAAAAATTGATTTTTTTTACCTTATAAACCAGGCTCCCCCCCAACTTTAAACTATAAACTACAAAACTTATAATAAAAAATATACTCGCAAATCTAAATAAAAGCTTATTTTGGTTACTATGTAGCAGTATTTAGTAATGAAAATACTCAGTTAGAGACTCCATGTTTTTACTTTTTCTCGTTTCACATCTAACTAATATTTGTTTCACAACTACGAACTAACTTACTTACAGTAACAAAACATAGTTCTGCGTGCTCTTGTGTTGTTAGATAAACATCGAAAATATTCTAAATAAATATTATATTTGCTTTAAAAGAAAACAATAATTTTTTTTGTTGTTTTGTTCTAATATAGTTTAAATAACTAATATACTTAGTTTTTCCCTAATTACAGGACTAATTAGCTACTTTACATACTTTTTTACTACCTTCAGATAAGAAGGGGAAAACATTTTTCCCTCTTTCTCCATCTTTCGTAAATGCAGCCCTAAAATATTTACCTAACCTTCTATAATTGAATCATGATGAAATTTGGTTACCTAAAAGAAAGAAGAAAGAAAGAATTTACATAACATTTGAAAAAAGTAACTCTGAAATCATTCAGTTAGGCTGCTGATTTCGTTAGATTCGAATTTTTTGCGCTCCATTTTGTGGTCATACGGCATTAAGAACATTATAAATGAAGGAGTCATCTCATGACGTTTTTTCAAGGTCCCATTTATATATACTTTTTATGTATTATTTATGCGCATTGCTACGCCAAATAATTTTTATTAATTTTTTTCTCTAGCCTTGTTCAACAATATATTCGCAATAAAGATTTCTCCTACCTTTTTCGTTTGGCACCCGTATGATAGTATTCCAGTTAACTTATTGATTAAATTGAATCAACCATTTCAAACAGGTGACAACCATCCCCAAAGTATTTCTGTTGAATTATTTATTAAATTGAATCGACTCTTTCAAACAGGTGGCAATCATCTGCAAAAATATTTTCTAACATAAGCCTAAATTTCTTTCATTTGGCGCCCATACTGAATTTGTTTAATTAATCATTAGAAGTTATTGAATTTAATTTTCAACAGCTGGCAACCCCATGCAAAAATATGTATTCAAAATATACATTTTTGATAACTATTTCCTTTGACACCCATATGGCAGTATTTCATTACACTTATTTACTAAATTGAATTAATTTTTCCAAAAGGTGGCAACCATGTGCTAAAATATTTTATGAGAGAAGCTTTCTTAAATTTATATCATTAGCTTGATTTTCATTAATAATTAAAGAATTCAATTTTCAAACATTCGGCAACCCTCTTTAAATATATATAAACAAAATTTTATTTTTCAAATGCCTTTCCTTTGACACCCGTAATGTTATTTATCATTTATTATATTATTCTTACTTGAACTTATTTTTTCACAGGTGGCAACCCACTTCAGAAATATTTTCGAAATTAAGCTTTCGTAAACTTTTTTTCGCATATACAATAATATTTTATTCAACTTATTAATATTATTTATTTTGACTTTTTTAACAAGTAGTAGTTCTCCTAAAAAGCCTACTTCTCAATTAACGTAATAAACCATCTGTTTGCGAAATTTGTTGCAAATCTATTCATTCGTTTTCGCGTAATTGAGTCAACAACCCACAAACATAAAACTTTCACAATTTTAATACAAATGATTTCTTATAAATCTGTGATTAATTTCTATATTTAAATAAGTTTAAATTTTTTGAGATTAGTGTCCCAGTTTTTTTGCTGTTCATTGTATGTAATATAAAAAATTGTCAAAGTTATTCACCAATCGAAAAAAATATTAATCAAAATTTCTTTGAAATCCTCAGAAATATCTACTACCAGCAATTTCTTCGATTTTTCCTGAAGAGTATGTTTCAAACAAAGAAATCGAATGCTTTTTTTTAAAACACCTATACAGCTATCTGAAAAAATATATTAAAAAAATGTTTCCCATTTCCCTCATTTGGAATTTCTTCCATACAGAAGCCACTGTGCGGCATTGCGTCGACTTTTTGATTGCAATGGGATATTACGCTCAGATCACTTTGGGCGCGCAGTGTTTTATAATTAAATAGAGCCATCATTTTTTACGCATAGAACACATATTAATGTATGCACAACTACATCTACATTCATATAAAAACAAATATAGGTACATGAGAATAACTTCATATGCATACGAAAGCTTTGGGTGTGATGAAAAATAACTGCTGACTACAGGAAAATTCAATTTATATGCAAATATGGGTGTACATCTAAAAAAAATTATACAGCGGTCTATCATGAGGTTCAAAGCAAGGCGGGGCAGATTGGTCGGCAGGAGCATGAAAGGTACAAATAAGCTTATGGTATGTGGTTGTAACTCAAATAAACACATATACATACATACATATACAAGTGTAAAATCCCTGCTGTCAAACCTGCTAGTTCTGAACTACGGTTTAAGTTTGCTTTACAGGTATGGGGTACAAAGTAATAAAGTGCAAGATATCAGTAGTAGAAGTCTACGGTACAAGGTATACGGTAGATGGGAAAAGGTATAAGACATAAAATACAACGTTTCAAGCATCATTACATATACAGTAGATTCTGTTTTTATGCGGTTTTGAAATAGTGCGGTTTTAAAAAAAAAATAAAAAATGCATGTCGACCTATCGGGAATTATACATATAAACAAGATTCTAAACCAGCTAAGCAAAAACTCATCACAGATTACATCAGAAATGCTAACCCTAAAAGTATGGAACCGCCTGCATAACTATCTAGATCAGACGTGTACATTTCCTCAAGTGACGAAAGTGATTTTACGCCAAATCCTAAACGAATGCGCAACATGCGGGTATTGTCTGATTCTATTTCTGACGATATAAATTTATTCTTCGATTCTAACGTTTCTTAAATAAAGATATAATTTTCAAAAATAAAATTTTTTGGTTTTGCGTTTTTATTTAATTATTTCAGATTTATACGGTTCTTAGCACTTTTGAAACGTATCTATAGTTTTACTATAGAACTGGTATATACCGCATAAAAACAGAATCTACTGTATATATATAAACGGTGAAATCAATGCGTCTGTTTCACATATGCCTCTAAGTGGCCACTAGTCCTATTTTGGTCTCTTTAGAACTAGTCCCTTAACACCTAGTCCTATTATGGCTCATTAGAACTAGTCCCTTAACCCCTAGTCTTATTATGGCTCTTTAGAACTAGTCCCTTTACACCTAGTCCAATTCTGGTCCCTTTCGAACTAGTATGAATTCCTGTCTCAGAAATCACTTCATGTACTAAAATGTTTGCTGAATAGCTTGATTTTTGACTGTACGCGAGGACAAATCTACTGATACATGCAACATTAATTCGATAAGCTCGTGGCAAATAAATTTATACTTATGCAATTCAAATCAATGAAATGAAATTGGAAAATTCAAACATATGAAAGTAACTCAAAAAATTTGTTTGGTATTTTTCATTAAGAGCGTTCGAGCATTCGCATTGAATAAAACAGTTCCAGTGATTTGCCATTTTTTCATATTTTTTTATTTTTATTTGCATTTGATAAAATTGCGTGTGGAATATGATTTTTGAAGAATCGCCACCGCAGCTACGTTATGGATGGTGCATGCTAGTGGACTACTTCTGGATGGCAGCCATTGACAGTGAGTGCACTCGCCTTGAGTGTCTTGGTGCCGATAATACTCTCGCATAAAAATCCGCACCACTTTTCGCAGTTTCAATTACCCAGATGAGTCTCTCGTCTCACAAATGAGAAATAAGTCTGACCACTAGAGATGGTTTTTTCCGAAGTTAGTGCATGAAATGTTTGGTAAACATTTCGAAAGATGCCATAGAAAGTTTGATTATATCTAAAAACTTACCGCTTATTGGGTGCTGGCGCGGAATGGCATGTTAGATAACGAAACAGCAGCGCAGCTGACGTGATAGCAAAAAAAGGCGCTTGCCTGAATGTGGTATACACGCTGGAAGTGTCCACTCTCTTATAGATAATCAAGAAATGATATTAACTGCGTTTGTATCAGCTAGTCAACAAGGCGTGATAGTGACCTGATGGCGTGAAAATCAGCCCACTAACTTCTAAAGAGAAAATCCAACCTTAAAAGAGAGAACCGAAGGTTTCTTTTCGAACTAATGGAAACGAACGCAAGACGTAGTAACTAAACTCAATGACTTCTATTGAGAAAACCCAACCTTAAAAGAGAAAACCCAAGGTTTCTTTAAGAACTAATAATACAGCTCTCTTCTTATAGCAGCATACACTTCCAATAGTTCGAGAATGAAAAGAACAGTAGGAGATCTTCTGCCGAAATATACTCATACATAATCGTACCTTTTCCACCAACGATGATAGATCACTAGGCTTGGCCTTCAGCTATGGTGAAAAACGAAATTGAGCGAGTAATTTCGGCTGCCACTTCGTCGGCGATGCGGCAGCAGAATTCTGCCCGCTTCATTCATGCGTATTCACAAACTCGTCCAAGTATTCGTTGTTTAAACGGCAACGAATCGACATAAGTGGTAACTGTGTTGATTTTTTTCTCCAACACCAGTCGATTAAGCTAATTCTTTCAAATTCGCTGAGAGCCGGTTAATGATCTGGCATTGGCCACACTTTCTGCACTTTTTTCACCATGTGATTTCGCTACTCGCTGTTTTACGACTTAGGCAGTTCGGCAAAAGGCAGCTGCTAGATTTTGGGTTGGACAGCGATAAGAAACTGAATCGACTAAACCAATTCGCCAATGGAACAAAAATGCCATTGGTTAACTCAATTGGGCATCGGTAGTACTAAGTTTTCTGCTACGGCCGTCTACTTGGTCTATGTGAAGTCACAACTTCGTCTGCAAGTTCAACCAACTTCATCCTAGTATCTGCTTAGCAGATTTTCTCATAAAGTAATTCTATTTTCAATTGGCGTTAATAATTTAGAGAGAGGGTTATTGATACGGCAATGGGCCAGTTTTTGATGTTCCGCCGCAGTTCGCACTGATTTAAGCTGGTAAAACTATGAAGCACCATTTTCATCTCCCTGCCACATAAGTGTCATTAAAAATTCCTCATTAAGGCTTTTGGCTAGTTTGGCCAACCAACTATAGCTATGTCTACATATTTACTTAATAAAAAGACTTGCCTTCTTAATATGTAATCCCATTTTTTTTATTTAATTGTTTGTTTGTTTCTTTTTTCCACAATAACCTAACTGAATCTGAATTTCTAAATAAGTATAACAACAACTAAGTGAAATAACGCACATCATAATCGTAATCGGGGCAATACACTGCTGGTCTCGGCCTTATTGGTCTTATCGGCCTATACGGATACGACTGTTCTTCGCTGGAGTCCGATTCTTCATAATGTCGAGGTGCCGGCGTTGGGATGTGAGGTCTTCGTGGTTTGTATTTTGGTGGGGAAGGAGGCTTCGGTTTTACTGGCCGATACGGATATGAGTGCTCCTCCTCGCTGGAATCCGGTTCTGGATAATATCTAGCAGGGGATGGAGGAGAAGGTGTCGGCGCGGGTACGTAAGGTCTTCGTGGTTTGTAGTGTGGTGGTGATGGTGGGTGGGGTCTATATGGTGGTGCGTCTGGAGGACTATAATATGACGGAGGTGCTGGTGGAGGTGGTACATATGGTGGTGGGTGAGGTCCATATGATGCGGGTGTTGGCGTTGGCTTGGGAGCAGGGGCTGGTGATGGTGCTGGCGGATAAGGCACATAGTGGGGAGGTGGTGGTGGTGTAGGTGCTGGTGGCGGTGGTGGCGGCGTTCCATAATGTGGCTTGTACTCTGTTTCCTTCTGCTTCTTCTCTTTAAGGAAATCAAATAACTCTAAAAGTTTCTCATCGAACTTTTCCTTTTTCCCCTCCCAGTCCTCTAATTTCTTTTCGATCAATGCTCCTAGGCCTTCCTCCTTCTTTTCTAGATTATCAACAATTTTATTTTCCAATTTACCGAAAGGTTTTATCAATTTAAGTGTGGGAAATTTAAAATGGTAGTGCTCAGCACTTTCCACTGGCCGTGGATCCTCTTCAAGGGAGATTAGTTTCTTGAATAATCCCTCTGAGTATTGAAAGGCTGCGTAATGGATGTTAAATGTTTATAAACGGTGCTCATAACTAAACTGGACATAGTTGTGTGTATGTATTCAGACTTACCAAATATGGCTAACAGCAGTAAAGCCAGCTGCTTGCGTCGCTCCAACATTGCCACACCGGTTACTGTTACTCGTACACTCAATTGGCCATTCTGCTTGCCACACTCGATTTATATAGACTAGGCATACAATTTTGTACATTTTGCACACTTTGCATATTTCGCAAAAGCGGCGCATTTCAAAAATTCTCACAGATTTGTTGGAATTAGCCTTACGGCACGTTTCCATTATTCCAACTGCATACTTTGTTGGTGTGATAAGCACCAGTGCAGCTGTGCTGCCACGCATTCTGGCCGAAATGCCTGTGATAAGCCTATCGAACTTTGGTTCTGCGTGACTGAGTCGCAATGGTGCGCATAGCTTCGTTACAGAGATAGAGGCCAACTAAAATGTTAACAAAATGCTTACGCTTTTTTGTACTGCTTATAAACTATCAAAATACGGTGTTATGCAGCGTAAGAAAATACATAAGTACATATACACATATATATTTGTATAAGTTTTATGAAGGCATATGTGTATCAGGTGTACAGGCCGGTTGAAAAGCAAGAAAGCAAAAATAAGATGCGAATTTGAACTTCTATTTAAAAAAATAATTTTTTTATTCAATCCTGGGCAAAGTTCATACAGAAGAGTAGTTGGTACAGCAAATATAGAACTCGAAAGTCATACTATTTATTTATTATTTATTTATTATTATTTGTCCTATAAAAAATATAATTTTTTCTTCTTCATTGCCTTTTATTATAAGCAAGACCTGTTTTTCTTCACGCCACATAAATCACATTTCGTTACACGAGTGAACATGAAATTCATTAACACGTTGACTGCCAAGGCCATTTTCAGAAAACTGGCCAAAAAAGACATTTTGATTTTTTCACATTATATTACTAAAAACTCTATTTCTAGATCATTGGTATCATCAAAAATCAAAAATGATGTTTTTTAAAGGAGAAAAAGGACCTACGAATTATCTCGTAGTAGGTAGGTCCTTTTTTTCCTAAAAAAAACATAATTCTTGCTTTCTATAGTATTTTGTTTTATAGTTATTATTATTTATTATAATTATCATAATTTTATTATTATTTTCTTTCTTTTTAGATTTATAAACATTCTCTAAAATTACTGTTATAATTATCAAGAACCCAATATGGATAAGAAAAGGTCACTGAATCAAAGTGAAATTGAATATAACGCAAATCTAAGTGATTCAGAAGATGATTTCAGCGATGGTAGTAACGACATTTATGAGCCTTCTGAGAATACAAGTGATAGTGAAGATGAAGTCATCTCCGAACCGGAAGACGTCTCCGAATCTGATAATAATGACGATGATTTTCAAGCAACAACGTCAATCCTGAATTATTTCTTTTCGAAGAAAATGTTGGTGTGAAATTAGATACATCAAATTTTACAGTACAAACGCTGGTGGATTTATTTTTTTCGGATGAGTTTCTTGCATTACTGGTAGAATAAACTAATTTATTTGCTGCGCAAGAAATTGCAACATTGGAAAATGGGAATCAAAATGCTATAAAAAAATCTAAAAGGATATCAAATTGGCAAGACGTAAGTGCTACAGAGATGAAAGTTTTTATTGCAAATGGAACCTTGTACTTTTCCAACAATAGAACATTACTGGAACACAAACAAGCTATATAATGTAAATTTTTGGCGCACACATATGAGTCGCAATCGATTCCAGTTGATACTTCGTTATTTTCATTTGGTTGATAACTCACAACCATCTACCGACAGATTATACAAGGTGAGACCAATCCTAAATCATTTCAACGATGTTATGCGTGAAAACTATGTACCAAGTAAAAATATTTGTATTGACGAATTCATGATGCTATGGCGGGGAAGATTGCTTTTCCGCCAATACATAAAAAATAAAAAAAAACAAATATGGTGTCAAACTATTTGAGCTATGTGAGTCCGACGGTCTTGTAATAAAAATAAAAATTTACAGCGGAAAATCTGAGGAAACTACCCATAATGCAGGTCACACTGCTGACGTTGTTTTACATTTACTTGAGGACTATCTCGATAAAGGCTACGCGCTTTACATGGATAATTTTTATAATTCAGTTAGTCTTACAAAACTGTTATATACACGAAAAACTTATGTGTGTGGAACCCTACGAAGTAACAGAAAAGGAAACCCCAAAGATGTGGAAAAACGTAAACTAAAAAGAGGGGAGTGTTTTGGCAGACAAATGGTCCTGTTACTGTATGCAAATGGAAAGACAAACGAGAAGTCCTTTCCATTTCAAACATGCACGCTATTGAAATGGTAGAGGTGCCCAATCTCAATGGAAGAATTTCTATGAAACCGAATATAATTCGAGATTACAATAATGGAATGTCTGGCATTGACCGATCAGATCAAATGATTTCGTAGTACTCATCTCTAAGAAAGACTATTTGATGGCACAAAAAGGTTTCACTTCATATTATAGAGATATAGGTATATACAAAATGCTCACAGAATTTACCAAAAAGTAACTTCATCTAAAATAAAACTGATAAAGTTCAGAGAAGAATTCATCTTGGGGTTGATTGGAGATTTTCAATCAGTTTAAAAAAAAAAAAAATCTAAAGAGCCCCATTATTTAGAGTGTTTACCACCAACGGAAAAAAAGCAGCGTCCGACAAAGCCATGTCGTGTATGTACCCAAGAAAAAAAACGCCGAGAAACGCGTTACTTCTGTCCAGCCTGTCCAGAGAAGCCAGCCCTTTGTGTGGAAAATTGTTTCAAAAACTTCCACAAACAATAATATATTACTTTATTTCTTGTATTTGAGTTAATTTTTCCATTATATTGAATGAATTTTTACATTATATATAAATAAATTTTTTTTAATAAAAAAAGAGCTCGCGGAAGCCAAACCCAAAATTGTTTTCTTTTCCCAGAAGCCATTTATCGATACTAACACTATTATAATACGGTTTTACTCGTAGCTACACAAAAAGGGGTAGTTTTAGGTAGTACGAGATAACTCGTAGTTGGCTTCCTGGAAGGGAAATCATACTACGAGTTATCTCGTAGTTGACAGTCAACGTGTTAATATTACAGCTCCAATATAAAAAATTAAAATGAAATATTAGTTTGGGGGAAAATAAATCCATTATTATCTCAGTAGATGGCTGTAGTGATCGATATCTCGTAAATTATCGATCAAACAATTTAAAGTTTATGCTCGGTGTCAGGATGACATTTCACAATAAAAAAATGTGTGTGCTGTTTTTTGTTTGTTCCATCCAGTTATGAGTTACAGGGAAGACAACAAAGTGAAAATTCGGCACATTTTACAATTCTTCTTTGATAAAGGCGAAAATGCAAGCTAAACCACTAAAATTGTGAATAGTGTTTACGGTGCCGATACTTTAACAGCTAATTACGTGCAATTTTAGTTTCGTCGATTCGGCTCCGCCTTTTTTGATACTAAAGTAGGATCTTCGCACACACAGGCCGGTCTTCGATAATAGCGATAAAGTCACAGAAATAATCGAAGCTGAGCGGAATGTTAGTAGTTCTAGCATCGCCCAGGAGGTAAAGATCGACCATAAATCGCTTTTAAGCCATTTGAAAAAAGCTGGATTCAAAAAGAAGCTCGATGTTTGAGTGCCACACCAAGCGCAGCCATGGACAAACGGAATGAACTCAACCCATTTCTCAAACGGATGGTAACTGGCGATGAGAAATGTGTCACATACGACAATATTGTGCAAGAACGATCGTGGTCAAGGGCTTGCGAAGCAGCTCAAACGGTGCCCAAACCAAGACTAGTGACCCTAATGGCCAGAAAAGTTTTACGTTGCTGGAACGACCAGGATTTACTCTATATCCAAGTATCGGCCAAGAACTGTCACTCCAGCAGCACTGCGCGTACATGTATGGGAAATCTTTTTGTTGCAACAACAAAAATAGCTAGGAAGCATTTATTATGAGTTGCTCCCGTTTAGCCAAATATTAAATTCAGATCCTTACTATCAACAACTGGGCCGTTTGAAGCAAACGATTGACCAGACGCGGCCAGAATTGGCCAACAGAAGAGGTATTGTGTTCCATCAGGACGACGCAAGGCCACACATATCTGTAGTGGTTCGCCAAAAACTCCGGGAGCTTGGTTGGGAAGTTTTAATGCATTCACCATATAGTCCGGACATGGCGCCAAGCAATTACCACGTTTTACTCTTATTACAAAACTTCTTGAGTGATTTGGTATTGGTATCAAGAGAAGTTTGGGAAGCATGCAAATACAAAGAAATTGGGGCATTGACCTTTCTTACGGTCAAGCAGCTATCAAGGCCAAAATTTCAACACTAGTCATTGCAGAGTCGGTGGCAGTTGCTACCCCATTCAATACAATAAAAACATCGATTGCGTCACACTACTATGCTTTGGCCGAAAGAAGGTGAAAGCAATTAACTACTTGCACTACAACAAAAAAAAAACATTGCCATCGTACAACTTCCAGGGGACGAAGTCTCTGTTAGGATGCTCTCGCTTACACATTTCACATATTACTGCAACCCTTACAGGCCACTGGAAGGTAGGGGATCATGCAACCAGACTCAACATTCCGTTCAATCCGATCTGCAGCGGCTACCAGGCGGAGGGGATGAAAGAAAGTCTTTTCCACTATTTATGCGAATATCCAGGTTTAGCAAGAACAATACTTCGCTCTTTCGGTAAACCTTTCCTACAGCAAATTAATGAAATCGCAGACATAGAAATAAAAAATTGCTGTTATATCTGGATCTCACGAAATAGATATGACTTAAACCAAAAATAAAAAAGAACAAAAACAATACTTTTTGCTGAATTGCTAGCGAATGCGGCAATAACACTGATCAACAAAAAAAAACTTTCGGAAAATATCTTGGAAACCAACACTTGTTTTAAGACAAGTAAGACATGCTGATTACAAATATAGAAACCGTTTGTCTCTACCACCCACCGTTGTTGAGATATTTGGCATTGACCATTTATATATGTTTAATATTGTATCAAAGCAAACAACTCGCAGGCAAGTCACAGTAGAGCATATATCGCTGAATAGAGTACTACTTAACATAAATACACATAGTTTAAGATATAATACACTTGTAAAATACATAGGTATAACGTAAAGTTCCTTAAATTAAAAGTTAGTTTGGTTTGAATTTCTTGGCTGTAGACTTTCGTTTGTGCTGACAATTTGGCATGTTGCGCTGAAGCATCCAGCAATAGTCGGCTAACATTGCTGCACTCCATCGACTTTGATAGCGTGACTCCATCACCGAGATGTCCTGATGGAAACGTTCACCATGTTCATCACTAACAGAACCTAGGTTTTCTGGAAAGAAGTCGAGATGTGAGTCGAGGAGATGAATCTTGAGGGACATGTTACAACCCATTAACTTGTACACCCTAATGCACTTCTGCACAATATTTACATAGTCAGGAGATTTATTATTTCCAACGAAATTGGCTACAACAGACTTAAATGCCAACCATGCTTTTTTTTCAGTTCTGCTGAGTAAATCTTCGAAGTGACTGTCTGCTATGATCTTCCTTATTTGTGGACCTATGAATACACCTTCTTTCGCTTTCGCATAACTCAACTCTGGAAACTTGTTGCATAGGTACCGAAAAGCATCTGAGTTTTTGTCTAGTGCCTTCACGAAGTTTTTCATGAGCCCCAGCTTAATATGAAGTGGAGGCATAATAACTTTTTCACGCTCAACCAATGGCACACGCAGGACGTTTTTACTACCTGGCTCCATTTTATCTCTAATGGGCCAATTCTTATTTATATAGTGGTGCTTCCTATCTCTGCTGTCCCACTCGCAGATAAAGCAGCAGCACTTGGTGTACCCTGTCTGCATTCCCATGAGAATAGTGATCACTTTTAAATCACCACACATATTCCAATTGTAATCGCGATAGCAAATTTTTTCAAGAAGTAGCGACATGGTTTCGTACGTCTCTTTTAAATGAGTAGAATAACCAACCGGTACTGATGCATACATGTTTCCATTGTGTCATAATACAGCCTTCAAACTTGCCTTGGAGGAATCAATAAATAGACGCCATGCTTCAGTCTTATGTTCTACACCGAGGCTTGACATAAGACCTTGGATGTCAGTGCAGTAGCACATATTGTTACTCATTGCAAAGAACTGCACGAGTTCTTTGTGTCTAAGTCGAAATTGTGAAGTTCTTTTACCTGGTGATAGCAAATTAAACTCTTTCAGACGTGAACCTAGCAGTTCAGCTTGACCTTTTGTTAGTGCCAGGTCCCGTACAAGGTCGCAAAGATCATCATTATTAATCAAATGAATTTCATCATCATCAGGATTGTAGTCAGAGTCTGCCATGTTGCTGAAAGACGAACTTTCTTCTTGTGTTGCATCATCGACTCTGTATTCTGTAGGTGATGTTGGTATTGGACAACTGACTGGATCATGTGGAATTGGTTTTGAAACCGAGGGAATATCTGGATACTTCACAGATGAACGAGTCTTGTATGAGAAGACTGTGACATTTGTCAAACAGAAATAACAGTCAGTGATGTGGTTGCTTGACTCACGCCATATCATAGGAACTCCAAATGCCAGATGGTTGTTATTTTTAGCCTTCCTTATCCAACCCCGTAAGTTGCATGCACATGTCAAACAAATGAACTGTGGTGCCCATAACTTGCCGCTGTCAACCTTTGAATCGAAGTACAGGTATCCCTTGTATAACGCGGTCTTATACAACGCGGTTTCGATATAACGCGATTTGGAAAAATTAGGTTTCAGTACAACGGGAAATTTAGGCTTATATAATGCGAAGGGGAAAATACATAATTATAAAATCTGGTAACACTAATTTGCGTACCACATATTTATAATATGTAATGTATTTTTAATGTAAACCGAGAATTACCCTTTTTTGCCTTAGTTAGATAGAATAGATATTAATCTAGCACCTTATTACGAAATTGAAAAGGAGCTTAAAAAACCACCCACCAAAAACTGATAACAGATTTTGCAATTATAGAACCACAAGGTCCCAGAACGAGTTCCTTATCCAATAGCGAAAACTATGTTGAAGAAATATCTTCTGATGAAGCTATTGCTCCCCCAAAACGCCCACGTGCAAATATCTTTGAAGACAGTGAAACAGATTAATTACCATATGAAGTTTGAAGAATAACAATAAAGTTTTTAATAAACCTTTAATTTGTTTTAGTTTGTTTTCAAATTTTTTGTTTTGTGTTTTTAATTGTATTATAAAGTCTGAACTTTAGTATTGAGTTGAAATATATGTGCATCTGTTATTTTGTATGTATTTTATTTAAAAAAAAAACCTATTGGAACATAACCCCCAAATTTATATGAAAACTATGTTTTAGATAACGCGGAATTACATAACGCGCAATTCTTCTGGAACGTAACTATCGCGTTATACGAGGGATACCTGTATAGTTCATAAGCTTTTCTCAGAAATGGTGTAAATGTCTTTCGGTGTCTTTTGTCTGTGAGATAGCCGCACACATAACAAAACAAGTCTGCAGCCTCTAGACGTCATTGTTTCACTGAAAAAAATAGCAAATATGTTATTAACTTAGTAAACTAAACTCTATTTTCTTATTCATTCGTAACAATAAGGGATTAAAAAATGTATGTTTATGTTAATACCTTAAAAACCTGACGTGATAGAGAAAAACGGTTTTCAGATTTGTAATCAGCATGAAAAACTGCTTTAGAAAATGTAATCATCAAACAAGATATTTTTGGGTTGTTATTCAGTGTAATTTTTCGCACAGCTTTTCCATCCATATATTTTCCAAATTTCCACCATTGCATTTCTTCATATAAAATATGGGAGTACTCATTCATCTGAGATGCCATGGTATCAGCAATTTTACGCTTGTTCCAGATTGAATCTTCTCAGATAATATCACACACTTGCTGAAGTACTGGTACGACAGGGGTGGCTCTCTCATTAAATGATCTAAACAGTGGGTGGTAATAAGCGGATGCTACTTTTGACATTAACGGACGTTGAGTCTAGTTGACAAACGGCCTCCCGACGAAATACCTAAACGGTTGAAGGTTTAATTCGGGTTAAATCCCCGCACTGTTATAAATATATATATGTATATATATAATTGGCGCGTATACCCTTTTTGGGTGTTTGGCCAAGCTCCTCCTCCTATTTGTGGTGTGCGTCTTGATGTTGTTCCACAAATGTAGGGACCTACAGTTTCAAGCCGACTCCGAACGGCAGATATTTTATGAGGAGCTTTTTCATGGCAGAAATACACTCGGAGGTTTGCCATTGCCTGTCGAGGGGCGACCGTTAATAGAAAAATGTTTTTCTTAATTTTGGTGTTTCACCGAGATTCGAACCTACCTTCTCTCTGTTAATTCCGAATGGTAATCACACACCAACCCATTCGGCTACGGCAACCGCCCACACTGTTTGGGATAGGCTTTCGATGCTTGCTTCTCGCAAAAACAAAAAAAAATGTTGTTGCTCAATGATTTCATAGTGCAGCTATTTGTTTACTCGGCGGTGCACTTTACGTCCTTTTAAGACCACGTTTTGATTCTAAAATCCACCGATGCACAGTTGGAAATGAGGCAGCAGGTTCCTATACTATTGGAACCACTTTTTAAATGAATTTCTGTTACTCATAAATCTTACAAAGCAAAGAATTTTATCATTGCATAATATTGGGGTTTTGCCATTGTAAAAAAAAAATTAAAAAATCCACTGGCACGACAATTTGATATGCCTTGCAAGCAAAGAATGAATTGACAGATCGAAATAAAATTTGTTGAGTGTACAAATGACAAGCCAAATAGTAAAACGGCATATAAATTTTGATTTTTCTAGCGCTTAATGGGTGCCGCTTTCAATACTTTTCAATCAACCTGTATATATAAACAGGTCCAAATAGTTTGAAGTGAGTTTGTGTGGTTTTCAGCTTTAACGAGAGAATTGCGTAAGCGCTTTCATGGTTGTATCCATACCGTGAGTCTCTCTAAAGTGCGCATTATTTGCAAGAATTTACAGATATGATCAAATCTCCGAGATAAAAGCGAGTTGCAGAAGAAACAGATAGCGAAGAGAGTAACGATTTAAACGACTTTTCAGCAGTGAGTTGTGACTTCTCTGCACCAAGAAAAGTGGCCGATTTTCACCATAGCTACTATATGCTGAGTTTTCGAAGAGCTAAGAGAAAGTTGGAAATTCGCTGATTTAAAAATTCCGGCAAATGACCCAAATGAGCCAACGCGAAATTGTGAAAATACTCGAAACGAGAAAAGCTAATCACTTATAAATTGACGAATGTCACAGAATGTCAGTTTGAAAGTTGATTTGTTTGTGTAAATTAGACAATTCTATTTATTAGACAATTTTATTTTACGACACGACCACTTTCAAAGCCGATCTTCTTCTGTTCTTGTTTTACAATATTTTACTTAAGCTAATATTACGTTTCCACCAAAAGCAAACACCGTGTTTGCAGGAGTTGTGTTTGGGAGAACTGTCAACTGTTTCCACCAGAAGTTTGGGAGAAATTGTGTTTGAACTGTCTTTTTTGACATTGTGAAATATATTAAGAATTATAAAAATTGATAAAATTATAAAATGGTGCATAAAATTCAATTTGTTATGTTGATTTTATCATTTTATTTTAAAATAATTGATAGTGAGTTGGTCACATATTATTTAAAAAAAAGGTTAAGGGAAAATAAAATAATTTTAAGCGTTGCTGCCAATTTAATGCGTTCGCAAAGTGTATGGTCTTTGGTATGGTAAACAGATTTATGATACATTATTTGTGTATAATGTACATGTATATTTTAGGAACATTCCAGTACCTTTTGGGAAGTAGACTGCCAGAGTAATGGGGACAAGTTTTTCAAAGATAATTTCCGAATGGAAAGATCCTGCTTTGAAAAATTGTGCAGCAAACTTGAAAAAATAGCCAAAAGAAAAACGAACTATCGAAACCCGATTTCACTAAAAAAGCGCGTGGCAATTGCTCTGTATGCAGAAAAAAACTGCAGGCATTCGAGGTCAATCTCTATTTAGCACATTACTGCCGCCTTGATTTAAAAACTTGGTATCTTTTCTTTATTGAAAATAATTTGTTTATATCGTTAATCCATTGACAGTGTATGAACCATATTGTAAAAAAATCGCCACAACTGCTCGTACACATATGTAGCGTATAAAAATAATTAGTCTTATTTTCATATTAACTAGCTTTTTTCATTTTTACTCATTATTAATGTCTTATTTTATTATGTTTATTCTTTTGGTTCCATTTCTTCCATATGAAACTATGTCATTCCTAAATGGTTAGCAAACAATAATTATGCTTTTATGTCTAGAATGAAACATAAAAATTGTCGCTTCTTATTGCTCGTTACATGACATACCATACCATATATCTCTTCATTTATTGTATAATCATTTGGCTTTTGAAGAATGCCACAATCTCTGTGCAAAGCGCAATGGTATGCCCATTTTAAGCAGCTGTGAGTGGCCATTCAATTTGAGATTTGGTCTGTAATGTAACACTGCCTCCCAGCAAATTTCACTTAATAATGGTATGGTCATCCACATTTTATAAAGGTCATTGCACCGTCGTATACGTTTTTCATCATATTCAATACCACCGAATATGTACATACAACCATTTTGACTGTGCGCTGCGGCATGGAAGTACAAAGCTTTTGGTAGAGAAGCTGTTTTTATAAGTGTCCATTGCTTAGTAGTAAAATTTAATCTCCATATATCTGAAAAATATACTTGATCGGCCTGCAAATGGAAAAGGGATATCCAACTTCAAATATAATTTAATAATACTAAATTTAATTATTACGCACCTGCAAGCCTCCCGTAATGAATGCTTCGACCTCACCATTCGATTTCGTGTGCTGTACGCAGGAAAAGCACTTTCGTGGGTTTGGATATCCGGAATTTTGTCGCTCGATTGTTAGATTTGTTTGTGATGTTCGATCGGGTAATGTGACGAAATATTCCCATCGGTTTGTAATTAAATTAAATGCAGGGATGCGTTGTAAATCATACACTAAATTCGATGTACCACCACCCAGCACATATATGTATTGCCCATCGTAGACAACTTCGTGACGATAACGACCCTCTGGATCTTCGCGTATATCTGGACGACAGATATATACACATTCCCACACTCGTGTGCGCAAATTTAAGCGATGCACATCACAAGAGTAATCATAGCCAGTTGTTCCCCCAACCGTATATAAATAATGTTCGTGTAAAACTATTCCCGGCCCATATTGCGGAATTGGCGCATCACCAGTAGCCTCTATTCGCTTAACACTCGGTTTTTTACCTGTTGTTTGATATATATAACAGTCGTTTGAGCAAGATTCACCAAATGGATAGCCGGTGCGTCAATCAAATGTCATATTGACAAATTGCAATCATTGTTGCCATGTTTCGATAAGAATGCAATAATAAATGAGGAAAATGAGCAACATTGCCACCACTTAATAATTAAATTAGATGCAAACCCAACAAAACACGCTTTGAAAAGTGGGTTTAGGTATGGAGTTGTGTTTTAATTTTGTATGGGATTTGACAGGTGTTTTGTTTGGTGTTTGCGCTAAGAACACGATAGCGGCAGAGAACCCAAACTCCGGCTGCGGTGGAAACGTAATATAAGCCTATCCAATTTTGCTAACCGTTAATCGAAAATATGTTTTTGCTAATTCAATCAAATACCAATCATAAAAAACATTTTCTAGGAATATATCTACCGCTTTAGCTTGCCGTGTGCACAACCTTTTCAATTCCCGCAATTTTCCTTTGCAATCAATGAAGATCATTCATATAGTTGTAGTTACAGCTTCGTTCTCATTCAACTCTTGTTGTTGTTGCTCTTACTACTTACATATCTGTCTCTTAGCGTGCCGTGTGCAAATGAATGAAGATCATAAGCGTGGCTATAGTTGTAGGTAGCTTCGTTCTCATTCAACTTCTGAATGAACTTTTATCAATGCGAGCGCGTAAAATCATTATGAGTATTTAAAGGTGATAATGAGCAAAACATACAGTGGTGGTGGTGGTGAAATAATATGCGATGTAAATAAATACATATTTAAAAGTAATTCTCAAAACATATTACAGGTGTTTGTACACTGATATCATTCATGTATTTTTGTTTTTAATTATTTCAGTTTTTGTAATATTTTCAAATTAAATTTTTCAATATTTGTATACGAGTATTTTCTGAAAGTAACTTTTTTGTAGATTTTTCCATATTTTTTGTAAATTAGTTTTACCTCAATTTTTCTTAATTTCAATGAACTATTTTCAACATAATTTTTTTTTTGTTCTCAGTAAACGGTTTTTACGTTAATTTTTTAAGGTTTTTTGCAAATAATTTTTACCCTAAGTTTTTTAAATTTTTTGTAAATTATTTTAATCTTTCTTTCTTACGTTTTCTGTACTAATATACCTAATTTTTCAGTATTTGCTTTATAATTTATTTATTTTTGTTTTTAATTTTTGCAGCTAACAATTTTCGCTTCTATTTTTGTAAACCTCGAAACTAAATTACTATCGTACAAAACTAAATATATTAAAGCCAGTATGGACTTATGGCATTCAACTTTGGGGCACGGCTTCGAATTCAAATACAGAAATCTTACAGAGATACCAGTCGATACCAGTTAAAAGACTTCATGTTTTGGACCTTCCATATCGACATTAGTCATACACTCATATTCCCCTAAAAATTATCTTAATCTTATTATGTAAATATGTGAATAGCTTACATATAAGTACGATATATTATTATTTATCTCACTGGAGATCAATAATACAACTTATTTAGTGATTTGGTTTACCGACCCGTGAACATGCCACATATACGGGGGGTGCCTTTTACATGTCGGGATTTGGCAACCCCGGTGTTGCAATCTGGCAACTGGCAGCTGTATCGCAAAGTTTGATATTTTTTGGCTTTTACGTACTCAGAACGTTTTGAAATACCAGCGCTATTTGTGTTGTTTACAGTAACTTAAACTGAAGGTTCGTGAAGGTCGTCCGAAATCAGTTGTTGTTCCGAAAACCATTGATGCAGAGCGCGAACTGATATTGCAAGATCGTCATGTGACCTATCGTGAGATTGAGACAATCTTAGGGATTAGTGGGACCAGCATACATTCAATATTGCATAAACATTTGACTGTCAAAAAAATTTGTTCGCGTTGTCGTGTCGTGCTCTTCACCAGGACAATGCGAGCTCTGCAACTGCATTTTTGAGCACCCAAAACATCGAATTAATGGGTCATCCGCCGTATAGTCCTAACTTGGCACCGAATGACTTCTTTTTATTCCCGTACGTAAAAAACAAACTCAGAGGTCAGCGTTTTTCGACACCTGAAGAAGCGGTTGCGGCATTCAGAATGCATGTTTTGGAGGTACCTCATTCAGAGTGGCAAAAGTGCTTCGACAATTGGTTCAAACGCATGCAAAAGTGTATAGATCTTCATGGAGAATATTTTGAAAAACAATAAAGTGATTTTCGATGATTAAAATTTGTTGTTGTTCTCTAATCCCGACATATTAAAGGCACCCCTCGTAATTGACCATGTGAGAAACATTGATTTCCTAGATCAGACCACAAACTTTCAAGGATTGGCCTTGTAATTTTTTAATGGTCATGGCGAATGCAAGACGGATCGGAAATTGAAGTCTTTTAAACTCAAACGGAAGGTCGGTTGGGATCATCGGTATTTGAGTATCGTCGCATAAATCACATTGTTCATCACATGTTGCGTACCACTGCAAAGTTTTGGTGGGCTTATGTTTCGAAACATGATTACTGCGGCTCCAACTTTTAGGCGTAAATTGTGCAATTGTGAAGCAACTGCAACTGGATCTCGCACGAACAGTGGCTAAAATTATTGACATGAGGAATGACTTACCAGTTCCACCAGGGGTCTCAAGGAAATATAAACCACCATTTCCATCATCAATTGCCTTCATTAATGTATCATAAACTTCTTTTTGTTGGCGATTCAACAGTGGTACATTCGTTTGAACTACTAAGTCTACTTGTTGATCTCCGTTGAGCCGTTTCACGGGCTGCCTCGCTTTGCTCTTGTGATTGAGAAGCACGAAGTTGAGCCATACTAACGCGGCGCTCTTCACGGGCAATTCCTTGTGCTTCTTCAGTCGTTTCATTCGCAATGTTTCGTATCCTTCTTGCATTACGGCTTTGTCGGGAAAGATTCGATCGTCTTGTTCGCGGCATTGATAATGATGATTCAAAGAGAGTACAAATTACTGTGATTATATATTGTATTTCTGAAAAAATTTATATTATCAAATTTTCTACTTAACCATAGACAAAATTACGTTTAGCTGTCATTTGCGTTTTGTTATTCCATATCATATGCATTTTTGTTATAGTGACTTCACGGAAACGCGTTCGAATGGGATAAAAACTATTCAAGGGCTCACAGCCAACGTTTGTAACGGCTAGAAGACAGGAGGTGATTGATCTAACCCTATCAAACTCAAAACTTGGGTGGTCAATCAAGAACTGGAGAGTCCTTGCCGAAGATTCGTGCTCGGACCACAGGTACATTGAGTTTCAGTGTGGCGAGGAGGCACAAATGCCATTGACCTCTAGAAACCCAAGAAAAACAGACTGGCAGAAGTTTAGGGAGGCGTTGCGGGACCTTGACGTTGCGCCACCAAGACTTCGAAAAGAACAGGCCATTGAGGCGGCTGTTGAGAAACTCAACGCTGCCCTAACCGACTGTTTTGAGTCAGCCTGGCCAATTCGACCTCTCCCTAGCCGGACTCCCGTTCCGTGGTGGAACCGAGAGCTCCAGATGTTGAGGCGTGAGTCGAGAAAACTTCTAAACCGGGCCCTCAAGACTAACCTTGCAGAGGACTGGGAGCGATACCGTGATGTTCAGAAGAACTACAAGAGGCTTATTCGGGAATCGAAAAAAGCCTCATTTAGGGAATTCTGCAGCGGTATTGAATCTCTGAGTGACACGGCGAAATTGGTTAGGATCCTGAAAAGGGACCCAACGGCAAAGCTGGGGTCACTTAGGAAATCTGATGGCTCCTTCACGGAGCGGAAAAGTGAGACACTCAGCTTGCTGATGGAGTCTCACTTTCCTGGTAATCAGATAAGCATCAGCCGGCAACAGCCCTTATTGATAGAGGCAGTTGTCAGAGCTGCTACACCTTCTCGGCATGACTGGTTCGTTGCCAGATCTGTGGTGAATGAGGCCGCCATTCGATTTGCTATCAAATCTTTTGGCGACTACAAGTCGCCCGGACCAGATGACATATTTCCTGCCATGCTGAAGGAGGGTGCAGAGTTCGTGACAGCAGCCCTGAAGAAAATCTTCTCGGCATGCCTGGCACTGGCTTACATACCCCGCTCTTGGAGGATGGTGAGGATCGCTTTCATCCCAAAGGTTGGAAAAGACGACTACACCAGCCCCAAAAGCTTTAGACCAATCAGCATGACCTCTTTCATGCTGAAAAGTCTCGAACGACTGGTGGAACTGCACATACGTCAGAAGTCGCTGAAGGCTCACCCTCTGTCTCTATTTCAGCATGCCTATCAGAGTGGAAAATCCTGCGAGTCGGCACTGCAAAACCTTGTTGCTAGGGTAGAGCTGGCCATCGACAGGAGGGGCTACGCTATGGGTATCTTTTTAGACATAGAGGGGGCGTTTGATAATGCCACGGCGTAGACCGGGTGCTAGTAAATTGGATTCGTTCGATGCTGGCCCAAAGAATCGTTTCGGTGCGAGCAGAGGAAGATCTGCAGGTGTCATCTGGGGTTAACAGAGGCTGCCCCCAAGGCGGTGTGCTGTCTCCATTACTCTGGTGCATGGTAATCGATCCTCTACTCACCACCTTAAACGAGTCGGGAGTCTACGCACAAGCATATGCGGACGATGTTGCTTGTTTGGTAACAGGCTCTTCGCTTATGAACATCTGCAGGAAAGTGCAGAAAACTCTGGATCGGATTGACACTTGGTGCTGTGCGAACGGGCTGTCGGAAAATCCCGCCAAGACTGGAATTGTCCTCTTTACCAGAAGGAGGAAGCTTGACGGACTCGTTCTGCCAAGGCTAAAAGGAGTCACAATCCAGCTATCCAAGGAAATTAAATATCTAGGAGTAATCCTCGATAGTAAGCTCCTATGGAAATCACACGTTGAGACAAAGGCATCCAAAGCGCTGACAGCTTTCTGGGGTCTCTCTGCCTAGCAAGGTCCTATGGATCTACACGGCTATGACAAGACCCATTATCACCTATGCATCAGTGGTCTGGATGAGTAGACTATCCCTAGAGGGGGTCAGGAGGACCTTATCGAGACTACAGCGCACTATGGCCATCTGTTGCACCGGAGCTTTTCCGACTACTTCAGGCCCGGCACTAGATGCTCTGATTGGTTTACCACCACTTGATGCTTTCATCCGAGGAGAGGCCCTGAAGGCCATCTGCAGACTGAAACACAGTGGGAACTGGCACGGCCCTTGTCCGGCATTGGAACACAGAGAAGGCATGGACATCGATCCAACGATTCTCTCCATGCCCCTTGACTCAATGCCATCAAGAGTCGTACTTGAAAAGAGATACAGTGTAGTGCTACCAGAGGTTCAGTTGTGGGGAGACTCAGAAAATGAGCCCGGCAAACACTGTTTTCGCATTTTTACGGATGGCTCCAGGATCGAGCATGGCTCCGGCTCTGGGGTCTACGTGGAATCCTGCGGGACAAAACTGCACTTTGCTCTTGGAATGCATGCATCTGTGTTTCAAGCGGAGGTGTATGCAGTTCAAGAAGCGATGAACTTTGTTGTGGAAAAACGATGGAGAGGCAGATCTATATGTGTCTGCAGCGACAGCCAAGCAGCGCTTATGGCCTTACACAGCCCTCAAACCACATCAGGAGTAGTGAAGTCCTGTAAATCCAGGCTGAACTATGTCGGCAGACATAATAGCCTGATGCTAACATGGGTCCCGGGACACGTGGGTATCGCGGGTAACGAGACCTCTGACTCCTTAGCTAAGATGGGCTCTGAAGCCAACTTCTTTGGCCCAGAGCCCGCTTTGCCACTCCCCTCTGCGGCCATCACGGCCACGGTTAGCAAATGGGTAACTACTACCCACAAGCGAGCAGGCTGAGAGAGGCTGCAGGTGGACAAAACTGATGTTACCTGTCATGTCCGATCGACTGTCGCAAACCCTTCTGTAATTAAGCAGAGGGGAGTGCAGACGGCTAGTTGGACTGATGACGGGCCACTTTCTGTGGGCAAAGCACATGGAAAGGTTGGGCATCTCAGACAGTGTACTCTGCCCAGCTTGGGAAGAGGAGGATGAGACGGCGGACCACTTCCTGTGTGTCTGCCCCGCCTTCGCCCGAATCAGGTTTGAGGTCTTTGGCACTGATGTGTTAAGAAGCGACCATCTTGGCTCCTTGGCACCACAAGATCTACTCAGATTTCTTCGGAGATCGGGTAGATTTAAAGAAAATTAAAAGGAAATCCAAGTGTAGTACAATGGACTCAATTAATGTCTGAGTGCTGAACGTGCTAGTTGTCCCGACAAAAAAAAAAAAAAAAAAAAAAAAAATTCTATGTCCGTCTCCTGGTTCTAAGCTACCTCTCCACCAATTTTCAGCCAAAACGGTTCAGCTGTTCTCGAGTTATAAATAGTGTAACTAACATGACTTTCTTTTATATATATAGATTTTCTGAAAGTAACTTTTTCGTATTGTAGATTTTTCCATATTTTTTGTAAATTGTTTTTACCTAAATTTTCTTATAATTTCACAATTTTTTACATAGACGATTTTTGCTTAATTTTTTAAGGTTTTCTGCAAATTATTTTTAACCTAAGCTTTAGATATTTCCTGTATTATTTTAGTCTTTCTGTTTTACGTATTCTGTACATTATTTTCCCCTTATTTTTTAATATTTTCTGCATCATTTCTTGTATTTGTTTATTATTTAATTTTTTTATTTCTCTTATATATTTTCCTATTTAATAAATAATATTTACATTTATATTTTTAAGATATTTGCAATTTATTTTCATCTAACCAAATTATGTAATTTCTCTTGTTTGGTATTTTGTTTTTTATTTTTTAATTTTCCATAAATAATTTTTTAATATTTTCCGTAAATTACTTTTGTATTTATTTTTGTCGATTTACGTACATTATTTTTACCAAATCCTGTAAAATTTTCTATTATTTTTGTTTTCGTAAACTATTTTGTTTCTCTTGGTTTTGTTTGTTTAATTTTCAGTAAATCATTTTTACATTATCATTTTTCCTATGTTTTGTATTATTTCGTATAAATTATTAATATCTTAATTTTTTTCGTTTCTATAAATTATTTTCATCAACATTTTTTAAAAATTTCTGTATATATTGTTTGCTTTTATTTTTGGTAAATTATTCTATTTCCCTAATTTTTTTAATTTTCAGTAAATTTTGTAAATAGTTTCTGTAAACTTATTTCATTTTAAAATTTCCGTAATTTTTTTTTACTTAATTTTTTCATATTTTCTGTACATTATTCTTATACTTCCTTTTTTTACCCTAATTTTTAATATTTTCTAAATATATTTTTTCATTTATTTTTTCCTAAATTATTTTATTTCTCTTAGTTTTATTTTTTTTTAATTTTAGCAAATAATTTTTACACTCGTTTTTTTAATATCTTCTGTATTTTTTTTTTTTTTTTTTGATCTAATTTTTTAATATTTTCGGTACATTTTTTTTATCTTCATTGTTTTACGTTTTCTGTACATTATTTTTAATAAATTCTGTAAAATTTTCTATATTTTTTTTATTTATCCTAAATTATTATTTTTCTCTTATATCTTTAATAAATAATTTTTAGATTCGGTTTTTTAATATTTTTGCAAATTATTTTCGCCTAAGGTTTTTAGTATTTTCTGATAACTATTTTTATATTTCGTTTTTTCGTTTTTCGTACATATTTTTTACTCAATTTTGTTTATATTTTCTTTGTGTATTTTTTTAATTTTTAGTAAATTATTGTATTTCGTTTAATATTTAATCTGTTTTCCCAATTATTTAACTTTCAATAAAAAGAAAAACTCTTTTTGGGTGTTTGGCCGAGCTCCTCCTCCTATTTGTGGTGTGCGTCTTGATATTGTTCCACAAAGGGCCCTACAGTTTCAAACCGACTCCGAACGGCAGTATTTTTTATAAGGAGCTTTTCATGGCAGAAATACACTCAGAGGTTTGCCATTGCCTGTCGAGGGGCGACTGCTTTAGAAAAATGTTTTTCTTAATTTTGGTGTTTCACCGAGATTCGAACCTACGTTCTCTCTGTGAATTCCGAATGGTAGTCACGCACCAACCCATTCGGCTACGGCGGCCGCTGAAAAAATGGCTTTCATAGCAGAAAACAAAACGTTGAACCTCTAATATCTCGGCAAGCACCCATTCCATTCGCAACAAATTTCATTAAATTCAAAGTAATGAAGTTTTTACTGGGTACATTTGGAATCTTTTGTCGCTAAAGCAAATCCAAAAATAGAGCAAAAAAGTGAACTTGCAAATTAATGCACTTCAATTGTTATATTTGTAATGCACCCGCACGTACTTTGAACATTCATACGTTCAGAGATACTGAAATATGTATTTCTATTGGCGCGTTGCTACTGGACAAAAACAAAGGGCATAATTTTTACACGATTTTCACGTGTCAAAATGTTAATTATGAAACAAAAAGTTCGTTTGCTTTGGGGTATAAAAAGCTGAGTTAGTTCTGTAAAATACATCAATTCTGAAGTATGGCGCTTTTCCGTAAATTTAATAGTGCTCTATTGCTGGTTGCAAGTACGCTCGACTCACATTCGATTTTTTTTTTTTGATTTTATTATTTTAATCAAATCAATTCCTTTTCAGTTTTATTCAGCGCCTGCGAATGTAGGCCGCAGGGATTGACTCAGACATTAGAGGAGGCACTTGGATTGGCAACCGGTGTTTTAAATGGTCTTCTTGGCGGTGCAGCACTAGGTGGTGCACCACTAGGTGGTGCACTGCCTGGCCTACTAGGAGGATTACCGACGCTTCCCTTGGTCCCAGCAGCAGGTCTCATTCCTGGACGTTAAATGCACTTTTTTAATGGAAAATGTGGGCATGAAAAGTGTGCTTCACATATTAATATTTTACTCAAATAAATCTATTCGCTTTGTGTAATCTGGAAATATACTGAAGGAACTCATAAAACAATAAACTTGTGTGAAGTAAAAAGTTCTGAGTTTTTCCGTGTTCTGCAGCATCCTTAGTGAGCCATTTATTTCTCAGGATGTGCGTATCGCAACTGGTCTTACTAACTACACGGCGATATAAAGGTCACATTACACTTCGAAAACAGCTCTTGATTAACAGCATTCCAAAACAGTGGCCAAGAAGAAAAGTCGAAGCAGTCGACGCAAAAAATCTGTGCCATCTATTGGGCAACAGTTTTAATATAACATAAATCGTACTGAAATTAAGAACTTGTCTGGGTTCAGTTAACTTTGAGTACGACTTATTGTGATACAATTCTAACTTCTGTAAAAGTCTAGCGAATTCAAATCACATTATCCTGGAGGTCTATTTACATCACCATTTCGAGAGGTAATCCTCCATTCAAAACATTCGATGAAGTTATTAAATAATAGCGTCAAACTATCTTCAACCACTACGTCTTGCAGTCCGCTGCTGCATCCATCTCAACGTGATAACTTTCTCAACAGTAGTGCACTAAGAATATACGAGCATATCGTAGAGTTTACTTAGATATAAAAATTCTAAGGTTTCTCCTTCTTTCACGACACCCTCGTCGAGCTCCTCGTCCTAAGCGACTCCATGTGCCTCTTCAGTATCTGCCGCTTCCGACTCCTTTCCAGTGACTCTTCAGTACCTGTAGCTTCTCGAATCCTCTTTAACTGCTCTCCTTTAAGGATCCCCATACACTTGTTAAGCTTATGACACGACCAACCCCATTTCTATTGAAGAAATTTGCAAGGACTTTCTCCTGTATACAAAAACATATAAAAGTAATGACTTACCGCCTATTAGCAGATACAAACAAATAGTTTTTCGCAACACTGCACTAGCAGAACCAAGTAACTCTTTCAAACTGTGTACGGAACCTTTCTCGGTCACAGTTTATATAGGAGAACTTCATAAAACTTGGCACGTACAAGGAATTTTAAATATTTCTAAGTATAGGGTGGGCCAGGTAAAATTTCCTTTTTGAATCGGCTATAAAAAAAAAACTAATCAATATTTTTTCAAACTTTTTTTTTTATTTTGAAGATTGAATATTGTGATTTATGAATAAAAAATAATATCTTTCAAATGACTGCCACGACTGGCTTTACAGTAGGCCATTCGATCAACCCAATTTTTACGCACATTTTCGACTGTTTGGGCTCCAATTTCATGAATGGCAACTTCAATTTCGAGTTTTAAAGCATCAATCGTCTCTGTATGGTTCGCATAGCATTTGTTCTTAACAGCTCCCCACAAAAAATAGTCCAACGAGCTTAAGTCACAGCTCCGCGGCGGTCAATTGATATCGGTATTTCGGCTGTTTATTCGGTTTTCAAAAACGGTAGCCAAAAGTTCGAGTGTATCTTTGGCAGTGTGACAAGTTGCACCGTCCTGTTGAAACCAAATGTCGTCCATGTCGCCCTCTTCAATTTTTGGAAACAACTCGTTGAGCATGTCGCGGTAACGCTCGCCATTTACTGTAACCACGGCTCCTCGCTCATTTTCGAAAAAAAAATGGCCCGATGATTCCGACAGACCAAAAACCGCACCTAACAGTGACTCGTTGGGGATGCATTTGCTTCTCTACAGTAACGTGTGGATTTTCTGAGCCCCAAATCCGACAATTTTGCTTATTAACGGAGCCACCGATGTGAAAATCAGAAAAGAAGAAGAAGACTCACCAAGTTGGAAATAGGTTTTCAATATTTCCCAATTTTGTTCAAGCGTATAGCGTCCCATTTCGTAAATGTCAAACCTTTGAGTAAATTATGAACACATTTGACATGTCATTTGTATTATCATTCTCAAAAAATAGGTGGTTTAAAAAGCAAACGCTATATGGCCCACCCTGTAGTAATTAAAAAAAAAAGTATAGCAAAATAGCCAGAACGTGAATTTGAAGGTATTTGCGGCTGCAGTTATTTATCACGACACAGGTATCAAAAGAAACTTTTTTTTTTAAATACAATGTTTTCAAAGCAGACGAATGATCATTTGCTCTACCAACCTCTTACATTTCTTGTCTTTCTCATTGATTTTGGCATGCATGGAGCCACCTCGAGAAGCAAAAATAATCCCTGAAAATATTTGGTTCGTGAAGAAAGGATTTTTTTATGTTCTTTATTTTTAATTATTTTGAAGAAGGTTGAAGAAAATAAAATTGATTACAATGAAATTTATGGTAAAATAGTTTTTTAATTTTTTCTTTTTTTGTTCTGTTTTTCAATAATTTATTATAATTATAATTAATCGAGGAAATGCTAAAAATATTTGATTGCATTTCAAAGTGACTTTGATTTTAGTGTTAAAGGTATATTTCCAGTGAAATATCCGTTCTAGTATATTAAATAAATTAAATATTTTGTATGTAGCTCTTAGGCGAGCTGGTGTTTCTTTTTCAGCCTTAAAAAATCAGCCATGGTTACAAGAGGGAAGAGGTCAGTTCATTTGGGTGAGATTGATTTAATTTGCTGGTTAAATTTTGTATCTCCTCTTTTATTAAAGGAATTTTTAAGTTCCGATGAATGTGGACATTTGACACGTTTCACGGAGCGTTAACCAAAGTGTGTACTGGTGTTGGGCTGGAAATATTGCAGGATTTCCAAGTTTGAATTTGATGTTGTGCCCTACAATTGGATTCCATAAGTCCAGATTGGTTTTATTCATTTGTGTCCCACAGTTGGATTTCACAAGTTCAGATTAGTTTTATTTCAGATTTTGTAAAGGATAAGCTTATTGCACATTAAGAGGGGGGATTGGCTTAACAGCCAATACATACTTCGAATTTTTATTCCTAGAGCTTTCTTTTTTGGCAAAGATATGCGATTTCCTTGCCATTTATCCGAATGAATGCGTAGATAGTTAGTTGCGAGATTGTGATACGGATTAAGTTTATTTGCGGGCAGTAGTTTGCGGGTGGTAGTTTACGTAGAACAATCGTTGGTTTAGATATGATTTAAGGAGCAAATAGGCATTTAGTGGTAATTTCTTTTTTATTTTAAAGAATAGACCTTGGTGCCGCACTCGGTCGAAGGCTTGTGATATGTCCAGGAAAACTGCTGAACAGATTAGTTTTTGGACGAGCGCTGTTTGTATTTTTTCGACAATTCTATTGACCTGCTCAATTGTCGAATGCTCTTTCGCGAAACCAAATTGATGTTTCGGAATTATCGTTTTTGTGTTCAATAAAAACCATTAAACGTTTTGGAACGACTTTTCAAAAACTTTTCATAGTATTGGTAGAAGGCCGATGTGAAATAGGATTTGACTCCACCGCCTGGTTTTCCGGGGAAAATACCCATTTGGTCCCCTGCCTCTTTTAAAAAAAGGGGTATAAGGGGGGTAGAGGGGTGTATCCCCATCTTAAAACTGAAAACAGAACCTACCGGAGGCTTATAGTTTTTAAGTTATTTGAGTTTAAAAATTGTAAAATTGACCAAGAATCCTCCTATTTTGGTTACTACAACCAGCCGAAGTGCTGCCAGACATCGTATAAATAAACAATTTTAGAAGATAATAAATGAATAGAAATACAAAATTTTACAAATTATTTCTATATTATATACGTCTATTCATATATATATATATATATAGGTATATTTATGGGTATATGTATATATTTATATATATATATATATTAATGCTTGATTTTCAGTAAAGTATGTTTGATTGTATGCATTTTGAATATATGATATACATATATATATGATATATATATTTTTAATTCCAAATTTTCACTATATTATACATATATATATTTAAAAAAAAAATAAAAAAAATCGCGCGATTTTTAATTCCAAATTTTCCCTATATTATGAATATATTATATTATATATATTCTTTTTTATATATTAAAGATCTATATATAAAAAAGAATAATTAAAACATTTTGCGTAAAACTTTTTTCTGCGTAGGCGGCCTACGGCCGCACTTCAAAAAAATAACCCTTAATAGTGCAACACCGTCTCCGCTGCACATAGGAGTTTTACGTGAAGCGGAACTGTCTTTCGAAAATCATATCGATATTGTATTTATATATATTTATGAACTCAATATATACACCTTAGAGGTTGTAAACCCCCATTCCTTCATTATTCTAACAGAAAAGAGTGTGTGGAAATTATGTTCCTATGTTGCTTCGTTTTCAATCGCATTCTATTATTTTTTTTTATTTTTTGCTTCTGGCAGCACTCCATTCAGCCATGCTTTTCAGTTATTGTAAATTTAGCTGGCATATTTGGAGTTAGCAACTTAAAAATGCAATATAAATGGTTAATTTGTGGTATAAATAAATAAAAAGAGTTAAAAACGTGTGTGTATGTTAATATAGTTTCAATATTTATTAAAATAAATGTGATAAATGCACTTATTCTATCAAAATTTGGTGAAGGTAAAAGACAAATTTTATCAACAAATAACTCAAAAACTATTATTAACAGAATAGTGTTGGTGCTAGTTTTAGCAAAATAAGCACGAAATGAACATCTCCTGTGAATTTCATTGGAAAATTCGTAATATTTCTCTCAAAACAAGTGAGGGGATACTGCATGGAGTCGGAGCCGTTTTCCGTCTTAAGCACCATTTTAATTTCTGTCACTTTCCATTGAGCTGGGAAGATTTTCTGTTCAAAGCAAATCTCAGTTTCAGTATCGTTTGGTGTAAAAATATCTTTTAGGTGTTCCGCAAAAAGCTCTGATTTCCTGATTACGGTTTTCGCCCATGAACCATATTTGTTTATGAAGTGGTGCACGGTACTCTATTGTTTGCTGACCTTCCACAAGTTGGTGAGGTGAGGTGTGTTGAATCCAAGCCCCATAGAATCTCTTGATTTTTTTATCGAGTTGCTCTTTCAATACAATTTTTTATTTCTTTCCCAAATTTGTTTAAACGGATTTTATATTCAGGAGATCTTGCTTGTTGCCGTATTTTCCTTGCCGCTGCTTGAGCTTCTTTGTATATGAGTGGAGGATGACTGCGCTGCATCCCGGATACATTTTGTTAGATATTCGCCAGCCTCGATTATATCTTCCTCGCTTATTAGAGAAACTTGTATGCCAACTGTCAACGACAAAGTGGTTTTAAATTGATTTCAATTTGTAAAGAATTTGAAAAGCTGGCAGCTTTGAGACATATTTTCGAATTCCTCATTTATTGTATTTAGTTATCATTGGCGAACGGTCAGTAGAAAGATCCAGACATGATTTACAGGTTATCTGAAGGTACGATATGTCGCTGGTGACACAAAAATCAACGAGATCAGGAATCGTTTTTGGGTCTGAAGGCCAGTAAGTTGGCTCTCCCGTTAAGAAAGCTTTTAAGTTCATTGACGACGTTGCGTTGTGCAATTCGCGTCTCTTTCTTGTCGTAAGCCGAGAATCCCATAGAATATCAAATGATTTTTATTTATGGATTCGCTGACAAGCAGGAGAGCAAAACATGTATAAAATATGTATGAGTGCTGTTGATATGCTGGATTCTTGCATAAACCTTACAATAGAAACAAGTTTTTCGACGAAACTTTCCACCTCCTTCTATAGACAAAGGCGGCAGTCTCTCTTCGCTGTGAGTGTATCGGCTCCAGCTGGTTAATTAACTACAAAATTCCCACGGGTAGTAATTGGTTTGCTGAAAAAGGATTCCATAGCCAAACGAGTAGTGAATTGAGAAATAATGGCTGCATTATTGATACAATTTTCGATGTTTGCAAGAGCCAATGACTTCGATAAAGTCGTCAAAAAATTTCGTGTCGCAACACTTTTTCGGAGCCCATCAACTTTCTTGCCTATACAAAATGTTGCCAATGCCATGACTGCCAACATTTTGCAAAAGAAGGCAAAGGTCCATCGACTAGGTGGCCGTTTTGATGGGAAACGATTGACGTGATGTCAAACATGTGACGATTAGGTCCATGCAATCGACGCCAGCTTTGTGTGCATTATAATAAATAATGAGCGATGGTTTTTTTGTTCGCCTTCACACTCTTTGGTATAATGAACGGTGGAAAGTAAATTAACCGCTCTATTCTTTTTTGGTACATATGTAGCTGCTGATTGCAGCATGGTTTTTATGAAAACCAAACAAAGGCGAAAGCACTGGGCGAGAACTGTTCTTTTTCGCTTTTGATGGAATGCAGCGTTTGTTGGATCGTATGGTGCCCACTTGTGCAAGTCCTTTAGCAGCGAGGCGCTTAGCTCCATTCAATGCGACAAAAAAGTTATCGACTATTATTGTACGTCCACTGTTCGCCAATTTCATTTGGCTTGATTACTTCTGCCTGCTCAGTATCGGATGCATCTTCCTCAGGCAAATAATTACCATCACGATCATCTGGATGGATCCACTTCAACATAGTTATCTTCATCTGTACTTCCACGACGAGTATCAGTCTTCAAAGTCTCCACGTGTTTTTGTGCTGTAAATGAACTCCATTCTTCATCACCCATTTTGAAGCTTTATTTCACGCGTAAATTACAATGCTTTTTATTTGGTGTTAAGTGTTCAACCTTTTCTTGCCGACTGACGGAGAAATAGACCACGCAGAATATATACATATGCATCCAGTGCACAAAAAAGGAGAAAGAAACGACACAAACACCGGTTTATATATAACTAGCAAACCCGGCCCCCTTCGCTGGGCACACTAAAATAGAATAGATATGGTTTAGAACAGAAAATATATGATTTTCATATTATTTATTTCTTTATTCTTTATTCAAGCGCTTTGGCATAAACAATATTTTTTGTTATTCTATTTGTTTTTGAGTAAATATAAAATATAAATTGAAAATCAGGAAAAAAGAAGATTGTTTTTAAATTTCAAATCAACGCATATGAATAAACAATCGTCTTTTTTCCTGATCATCCATGAATTTTTCGTTTCAATTTATATGTTTTATTAAGCATTGGAGCTTTTTTAACCATTATCCATTTATATTTTTCAAAAACAAAAACGAAAACAAATTTTTTTCCCACGAACACATAATTTCTTTCGGATTTCACATTAAATTCTCAAATTTCGTAAGAAATTATTCACTGCTCCAAAATCCACTCCAAAAAAATTCACAAACAATTTTTACATATTGCACTTACGTTCTTTCCTTATGGCATCCAAATCAGAAAGAGATATTGACACATTGTAACTCACACTGTCAATTTGACAGTTCAGTTCCGCCCCAAGCGTTAAAAAAGTAAGCGACATTATGGCTGGTTCAAAAGAACGCTGTACCCGTTGCCAGTGCTCCGAATTACAACCAAACTTTACGAAACCCATTTTTAATACTTACTTAACAATGTGCGAAGGTGCAAAGACACGGCGGGTCCACGTTTTGGCATATATTTCGAGACCCTAGTCATCAATAGGTATAAAAATTTCCCCGTAATAAAGCACTTATCAACAGCTTTCATTTGATACCCATATTGTACATACACAAGCAAAGGTTACCCGGGTCCACGTTTAGACCTAAATCTCGAGGCCCCAGTCACGGAGCGGCATGAAAAATACTCTGTACTAAAGCATTCACCAACAGCTTCAATTTGATATCCATATTGTACAAACACATTCTAGGGTCCCAGTTTTGGTCTCTATCTCGAGACCCTAGTCACGGAGCGGCATGAAAAATACCCTGGACTAAAGCATTCACCGGCAGCTTCCATTTGATACCCATATTGTACATACACATCCGAAGGTTACCCGGGTCCACGTTTTGACCTATATCTCGAGCCCTATTTCCAAAATAAAATATAATCCATGTTACTCGTGGATGATGTAGCTTTCGAATGGTGGAAGAATTTTTAAAATCGGTCCAGTAGTTTTTGAGCCTATTCATTACAAACAAACAAAGTTTTCCTCTTTACAATATTAGTATAGATATATGCGGGTAGGCTAAATGACTGTAAAGGATAGTCTAAATAAAGAATATATACCATGAAAATGTAGAAAAAAGCAGGTAGTATAGTCAAAATGCATCGTATTTCCATGTATTAGTAAAGGAGTTCAGCCAGACCCGAGGTGACCAACCGAAAGTGCAACTTTCACATCTTTTTTTCGTGCTGTTATAGGATCCTTTTGAAAAGATTATGTCCATATTTCTATCGATATATTTATATCAATATGTTGGGAATCAACTTCAAAGCTCAAGTCGTTAGCTCCAATAAAAATATGTTAAATTCACGTCCAAAGTCCAAAAAGTTCTATCCAGACCCGGCTGCCCAACTTCACCATGCCAATAGAGCCTACTAAACTCTCTGCGCGATATATTTGAAGGTAAGTTGATGTAACATGACTGACAGGGTGACCCGCTGTTGTGTGACTTCTTTAACCAGGTTTTGGAGAGGATTGTACTTCGCTCAGGCACAATTTTTTTTACGAGCGTACAATTGTTGGCGTATGCCGATAATATTGAGATCATCAACCTTAACAACCGCGCTGCTAGTTCTGCCTTTTTCAAACTAGATAAAGGGGCAAAGCGAATGGGTCTGGCGGTGAACGCGGACAAAACGAAGTACCTCCTGTCATCAAACAAACAGTCGGCGCACTTGCGTATGTGGATGCCGTCACTGTTGACAGTTATGTTTAAACAGCTACAACATTTCTGGCAATTTAATAGTAAACACAGTTTTATTGACAGTCAAGTTGGTTATTTTTTTCTCTGTTTTAAATAAATAAAAATCATGTTGACTTTTCCTTTTGTCAATTATTTATTTCATATAATTTCATCAAGGGCATATGCCAAAATAGTTGCTTATGGCAAACAACTTATGTACTTAACAACGACTTTACATTAATTTACCTTTATACAACAAACTGAATAAATAAAATTTAGAAATTCCCACCATTAATTTCTTAGAAATACTGAAAAATACTGTAAACAGTTTCTTGTCTATATTTATGTATATGGGAAATTTTTCAATTTATATTCACTATTGAAATGAGATATTAACTTCTTAACCTCTAACACAAAATGCGACGAATATCAGCCTAAGTCAATGAATTGATATCTCATTGAATTATTCCATAAAATATAGAATAGATCTTGGCTTTGTTTGTGAGCTCAAAACTGAAACGGTTAAGAAGTTAATATAATATCTCATTTCAATAGTGAATATAAACTGAAAGATTTTGCTGTGTAAATGTGGACAAAAAAACTGTTCTCACAGTTTTCATTGTTTTGTATAATTTTTAATGTAAAGGAAAGACTATTTGAAAATCCTTCAAAAATTGTGTTTTTTGTTTTTGCCCAGCAGTAACGCGCCAATAGAAATATTGGGTAGTCAAAAAAGTCTTTTCGTATTTTGTCAATAGATGTCGTTGGAGTCATCTATCTCCAGTGCTACCAATCCCATTGTATCATTTTATATGGTGTTAGAAAGGTGACATTTTAAGCTTCATTTTACCGAAAAAAAAATTAAATTCGGAAAGTTGAAAAAAAGTTATAGCTGTTCAAAAATGAGTGAAAATAATGAAGAAATTCGCTATATTTTGAAATTTTTGTATAAAAAAGGGAAGAATTCCACGCAAGCCACCAATGAAATTTGTGAAGTTTACGGAGACGATGCTGTATCAGATCGTGTAGCACAACAATGGTTCGCTCGCTTCCGTTCTAAAAATTTCGATGTGAAAGATGCACCTCGCTCAGGTCGACCCTTCGTTGAAAAAGTCGATGAAATTATGGAAAAGATTGACCAGGACCGTCACATAAGCTGCCATGACATCGCCAAGGCACTAAACATTCATCATTAACCATTTTGAACCATTTGAAAAAGGCTGGTTACAAAAAGAAGCTCGATGTTTGGTTACCACATGAATTGTATGTGAAAAATTTAATGGACCGAATTAACATCTGCGATTCTTTGCTGAAACGAAATGAAATCGAACCATTTCTGAAGCGAATGGTAACAGGAGACGAAAAGTCGATCAAATACGACAATAATGTGCGAAAAAGATCATGGTGCAAGGGTGGTGAAGCTCAACAAATGGTTGCAAAGCCAGGATTGACGCCTCGAAAGGTTATGCTGTGTGTTTGGTGGGATTGGAGAGAAATCATCCGCTATGAGCTGCTCCAGGCTGCTCAAACGATTGATTCTACAGTTTATTGTCAACAACTGATGAGATTGAAGCAAACAATCGAAAAAAAACGGCCAGAACTGATCAGCAGAAAGGGCTGTCCATCATCCACACACACATCTTTGATGACTCGGCAAAAACTGGGAGAGCTTGGCTGAGAAGTTTTGATGCATCCACCATATAGCCCTGACCTTGCACCATCGGACTACCATTTGTTTCGGTCAATGCAGAACTCCCTTAATGGAGTAAAGTTGGCTTCAAGAGAAGCCTGTGAAAATTACTTGTCGCAGTTTTTCGCCGAGAAACCACAAAAGTTTTACACTGATGGAATAATGTCTCTAGAAGAAAAATGGCAAAAGGTGGTCAACCAAAATGGTATATATTTATAAAGTTCATTATAAATATAAAAAAAGTGAGTTGAAGTTTGATTAGAAATACGAAAAGACTTTTTCGACTACCCTGTATGTGAGAATGGAAATGCTGTGTGGTTGCTGAGAAATATGGGTTTAAAATTTCTTTGTTCCTATGCAAGCTTTTAATTAAGAGTTAATGAATCGAGAAAACAAATTAGATATATTACATATTTTTTAAATATTTTCCGCTAAAAGATTAAAAAATGTTAAACTTTTTTCTCCTTACGCATAAAATATGTTAATGGGAATTGAAAAGTATAAAGCAGAAACTTATTAAAATGTTTCGTGAAAGAATTTGCGTATTTTATTTACATGGCAACTTTATTTTGTTTATTCAGACTTTCTGTCGCTACAAACTCATAAAGTAGTTTTTAAAGCTTTTACTTTCAAGCAGGCAATGCGGATCCAATTGCGTTCATTTCTCTAATAAAAACTCAATTATTATTTTTGCACTAAACAACGAGTGTTTTTTAGATATTCATTTAACGAAAATTGTTTGTATACTTATTTTAACTCTGTAAATCCGGTAATGACTGTTTTTGCCCTTAGCTTTTGTTGTAACTAAAACATATTCTAAAAATCATTGAAGCGTTTTAGCTGAATTAGGAGTGTCATTATAATAAAACTAGCAGTACTTAAACCACATCGTACTTGTATAAGTTATAAAAATAAAATTACAAAAAAATGTTTTTTCGAGTACCCTGTTCTTAACAGTTTTTTCGAGTTACTTACATTTAATTAATTTTACAAAAAATAATATCCACACGAAAAAATTCATTTAATTGTAAAACGCGAAAGCCAAATCCATGAATTCGCTCAGGAAAGCGAAAAAGACGGAAAGCAAAAATTGAGACGTGACTTAACAGCATATTTTCTAGTGGCACATTAGCAATTCATTGATCAGATATTTTACTTACAGACAAACATACATACCGTTACCTTAATATACTCGTAGAAAGGCCCTGGACTCATATTTTTAACAAATCTGGTTTTTTTCGGGTTTTAATGTGTAATCTTTAAATACAACATCACTGAAAATGTTGCATCCCTTTAGAAACTAACTAAAGGGCCCGCCATCTATCGTTACGGATTTGAACTACGTATTATTTGAAGAATGGTAACACTTAGCTGTCATCTGATTTGACAGAAAATTAGTTTTATTCTTCCGCTGAACGAAAATGGTTGTGTGTACGCTCAAAGAACGCTGAGAAATATTGCGAGATTACTTTGAAAATCATGGTAATGTTGCAGAATGTGTACGAAAATTACGTACGAGTTTTACCGAAAAATCATCTCATTTCCATCTCGGCGGGTATGTTAACAAGCAAAATTGCCGCATTTGGGGCTCAGAAAACCCGCACGCGTTCGAAGAAAAGCCGATGCATTCACAACGAGTCACTGTTTGGTGCGGATTTTGGTCGAGAGGCATCACTGGTCCATTTTTCTTCGAAAATGAGCGAGAAGTGGTCGTAACCGTCAATGGAGAGCGTTACCGGGCCATGTTGAACGAATTTTTGCTCCGAGAAATTGAAGAGGAGGATATTGGTGGCATTTGGTTCCAACAAGATGACGCTGCTTGCCATACAGCGAATGCTACGATCAATCTTTTGCGCACTGTCTTCGAACATCGCATTATCAGCCGAAATTCTGATATCGTTTGGCCGCCTCGTAGCTGGAGTGACAGGCCGTGGACGTGTAACCAACTGCCAAGGGAACGCATTTGGAAAGTCATTATGTTGTGGTTAAAATTGCAATCAGTTTTTTTCTTCTCCTAAAATCTGGGTAATGAAATTTTATAGATTTTGCGTTAGGGAGTTTTTAATTATAAGATTTTGTTTTTAAGAATTTTTAATATTAATAAAACATGTTTTTGATGCTGTGAATTTTCACTTTTGATATCGAATTTTTGGAGAATTTAAGCCCCTCTAAAAAAAAAATTCGGAAGTTGGTTCAATTATGTGGGCGGTGTAACACTTAGCCCAATCTTTCTGCGACCAATTCTTCGATCCAAAATCTGTTCTTTCAAAGTGAATCCAAAAAAGGTGGCTAGAATGTCATTGCAAAGATCTACAGGGTACTGTCTGTCAAATAAGAATCGTCAAACGATCAATTAAAGAGCCCGTTCAAAGGTATAGTGAAAGTTTTACAAAAATATCAGAAGGTGAGTCTCGAATGTTTTATTGGCATTTGACAGAGCAGACGGGCAACTTTGTAGAAAAAAAATACACCAGGGTAGAGCATTATCTCACAAGTTTAACATTGTGAACGAATTTTTGGTCAGGAACAAATATGAATAACCGCTATACTCAGCTGATATAACTCCGCCTGCTTTCTTCTTTTTCTTCGATCCAACAGACATAAAATATCATTTACGCAATAAAATTATTATATTAAAAATGAGCATTAAACGGGCTCAACTGACATATTTTATCTTTGTTAACCTTCAATTGCATCCCAAAAAACAGCAATGGTTTCTACCCTCACGTGTCGTTTGGTGGGATGGGTCTCTTATTCCCCTCAAAGCTCCCACCATAGCGATTCATTTCATTATTGTTTCTGACCGAGATCGTACGAAGAAACAAATTATCCATCTCGAATCAAGTGTTTTGGATAACGCCTGCCAATTTTATCAAATACTCACTGTGGTTGCTGTTATGCCACGTAATTGGAGACCTGACTTAAATCTGTGAACATACAGTTTAGGAGACCCCAGGAAGCTCAATGTTAGTGGTTCAGTAAGAGATGATCAAACCCAAATTCCAATACTCTGCAGGTATTTATCTTAGTCCACCAATGATTCTTTTAGCTTTCTTTTCAACCTGGGAGAGCAGGAGTCTTAGAGTGGCCTGTATAGATCACTTGTTTGCTTCATTATTCATAGGAATATCACTGTGTCTCAGTAAAGATTGACGATTTTCTGCGTAGATTTCGAGAGTAGATCGAGATAACCGTTGATGTTCTAAGAGCTTTGATTGCAACCTAAATATTCTGTACTCATCACAATACTTGATCTAAATCCAGTTTCCTCAATAATCCCAGGGTGAAACTGGTGTGGGCTGAGCGTGTGTGCGCTTCTTTTGGAATTACTAGGTCGAACAGCGTAAAGTTAGCTTTCAATTATCCATTAGCACTTTTCGCTTTCTAAATTCCGTGCTAAAAGCAGGTCGTAGACTATAGTAAGCCTGGCGTGAAAATCCACAACTTTTTTTCAATTAATTTTTGTTCACCTTAAACGTAACTAAATAATTTTAAGGGGCATCAAATTACCTTCAAAAATATCGGGCACATTGTTTAACAGGCTCTACTGGCATGACGAAGTGAACTTTAACGTTAGAGGTCGTCAAGAAAATGGTCATTGGTCTGCTTCGAAAACATTGTATTTTAGAAAAAAAAGCTAAATTTGCCTGTGCCGTCATGCATCACTGTAGCCGCAAATACCTTCAATCCACGTTTTTGCTATTTTGTTATAAATTTCTTTTAAGTAAATATTTAATATTTATTGTTTGTGCAAAGTTTAGTGAAGCTGTTCCTATATAAACTAGCAGCGAGAAAGGTTCTGTATACAGTTTGAAAGAGTTACCCGGTTGTGATAGTCCAATGTTGCGAAAAAATATTTGTTTGTATTTGCTAATAGGCGGTAAGTCATTACTTTTATACATATGTATTTTTGTAATTTTTGGTTAACTGTGATTGGAAAATTTCTATTGTGAAAGGAGGGGAAAGTCATGGCAAATTTTTTGATAGGAATGGGGTTGGTCGTTAGCCGAATAAGTTAATGAGGATCCTAAAGGTAGAGTAGATAAAGAGGATTCAAGAAGTGGTGGTAGATTCTGAAGATTTTCAAACAAACTGGTTAGGAATATTCGGAAGGTATCCCACACGTACACTGGCATACGCTCGCTGAAAAAAGGAATCGAGCGCTGCGTAGTACGAGGAAACAGTACTTTCTAATTGGCAGAAATAGATGCACCAACGCGATAACGCTGGACTGATCGCTCTATCCCAGATTGAAATATTAACAGCATATAGCTGATTAAAGACATAGATTCCAAGAGGAATCAGATCCTGTAAGAAACTGTAATGTAGGAGACACAGTAAAGTACTTTTCCTATGTCTTCTTTAAGTGCTCGCTAGGCGATGAGAAGGTTAATCACAGACGAAAGGCGAAGGCATAGCTGCTTTCCTTTTCCATAGCCGCTTTTCCGCCATACGATGTAATGCGTGGTGGCAATTGTGTAGGACGAAGAGCTCCATGAGGATGTTGCGCTATCCTCGAAAAGAAGGAATTTAAATATCAAAGCAAACTCTACGTTGTACTCGTATATCCTTAGGATACTACAATAGAGAAAATTATCACGTTTAGATGGAAGTAGCAGCGGACTGTCTGACGTGGGAGTTGAAGGCAGTTTGACGCTATTATTTAATAACTGCATCGAATGTTTTGACGTGGTGATGTAAATTGATCTCCAGGATAATGTGATTTGACTTTGCTGGACTTTCTTTTAGGGCTTACAGTAGTTAGAACTGTATCGCAATAAGTCGTTCGGAAATCTAACTAAACCCAGAACACTGCTCAAATTCAATAGAACTTATGTTATATTCAAACTGCTGTTTTTTGACGGATCTTCAGTTTTCGAGCAATTGAATAAATGCTGACGTAAAGACCCGGCTCAACGATTTTCTTGATTTCTGTGTTTTTGTTTTTTTCGACACTTTCGACGACTGATCGACCAGAGCACGTCTCAATTTCATAGTCAATATCACAAGTATGGAATCATGGAAACCACCGCTTTGCTATTGCATTCGATATTATTTTCTGCTGTTTCTTCTGCCCCTTTGCAGAGTCTACGGGAATTGTTTTCTATCGCTCCTATCTTTTTCATGTGATAATTAAGTTTACAGTATCCTGCTAGTAGTTCAGTGTGAAGTTGTATGCTCTTTCTCATTACGTTAAGGATTGCTTCTGCCTTTATCCGTTCTGGATCTATGAGTCTTTTCGATTGCCGCAACCCAGATTGGGCTCTCCAGTAGTCGAGTAGGCCTCGTTGTTCCCGCTCATGTAAAAGGCACTTTTGGAGCTGTTATTTACCCCGCGGAAAGATTCAGGACCTATGACGGGGGTGTTTGCCCCTTTCTCGCTAAAGTGTCCGCAATTCCATTTCCTTCGTGTCCCTTATGTCCCGGAAACCACATCAAGGTAACAGAGTTTCTTGATGCTAGGGTGTTGAGGCTTTTAAAACATTCCCAGACCAACCTTGATTGGAATGAGGAGCTATCTAGCATTTTAGAGCTGATTGACTGTCAGAGAAAAAGTTATTATTGGCACCGCGCGTGCCTCTCTGAAGACATGTGGCACACAGCTCTAAATCGTGGACCTCTGCTTGGAAAACGGAAGTGGTTATTACCTTTGCAATTTCTTTTTTGAAATGTGGTCCGTCAATTCCAGAATCGGCACTACCGTCTTCCATTTGAGCCCATCAGTAAACCACACCTGTGCCCCCTGTTTAAGGAATATTTAATTGCTTCTCCATGCTGAGCGGTGACTAATGATCAATTTGAATTTCTTGGAGAATTCTAGTTTCCTTTCCATCTTGTGGTGGACTGTCAGGCACGGAGAGTTCAGGATTGAACCCAGAGTGATCCTTAAATCGCCGTGTAGTTAGTAAGACCAGTTGCGATACGCACATCCTGAGAAACACATGGCTCACTAAAGACGCTACAGCCACGGAAAAACTCAGATATTTTTACTTCACCCAATTTTATTGTTGTATAAGTTCTTTCAATATATTTCCAGGTTATATGAAGTAGATAAATTTATTTAAATAAAATGTTAATATGGGGAGCACACTTTTCGTGCCCACATTTTCCATTAAAAAAGTGCATTTAGCGTCCAGTAATGATATCTGCAGCTGGGTTCACGGGTAGGCCAACCGGTAGGCCAACCGGTAGGCTACCCAGTGCACCTGCTGCTAGTTCACCGCCAGGAAGATCACTTAAAACACCGGTTGCCAATCCAAGTGTCTCACCAGTGAGAGGCAATTCTTGCGGCCTACATTCGCAGGCGCTGAATAAAACTGAAAAGGAATTGATTTGATTAAAATTATAAAATAAAAAAAAAAGCGAATGTGAGTCGAGCGTACTTGCAACCAGCAATAGAGCACTAATAAATTTATGGAAAAGCGACATACTTCAGTACTGATGTATTTTACAGAAGTAACTCAGCTTTTTATACCCCAAAGCAAACAAGTTTTTGTTTCATAATTAACATTTTTGCACGATTTTCAACGTTGAAAATCGTGCAAAAATGATGCCCTTTGTTTTTCTCCAGTAGCAACGCGCCAATAGAAATATGTCAGGGTCTCTGAACGTATGAATGTTCAAAATACGTGCGGGTACATTACAAAAATAACAATTGAAGTGCATTAGTTGGCAAGTTCACTTTTTTGTTCTATTTTTGGATTTGCTTTAGCGACAAAAGACTCCAAACGTGCCCATTAAAAACTTCATTACTTTGAATTTAATGAAATTTGTTGCGAATGGAATGGGTGCTTGCCGAGGTTTTAGAGGTTCAAAGCTTTGTTTTCTGCTATGCAAGCCTCTTTTATTTATATTCAAAGTTAAATAATTGGGAAAAACAGATAAAATATTTTACATATTTTTTGAAGACTTTCTGACAAAAGTTATAAAAATATGGAACTTTTTTCTCGTAAAATTTTTTTGTGCACTCTTTGTATTTTCGAAAGTTTTGATGTTTTTTTAATTTAGCTTAAGCTAAGACTTGGAATTTTTCCTTTAAAATTATACCAAACTTTCTATGGTGACTCAGAGTGTTAGGAATGCAATCCATTAACGTACAGTTCAACGTAATACTGGACTTAGTCTTTTCTAAAAACTGTACCTGTAACTGATCGATTATGATGAAGTTTTTGGGCGCATACGATAACGAACGTTTTTTTCTTCTTTTTCAGTGATTTTATGCCTTAATCAAGTGCAAGGCGCACCGGATTACCGAGATCCAGGACCAAATCCCGCTCATACACCTCTCCATGATACAGATGCTGATTTTGCAAACATTGATGATGCACAAGATGATCTGGCTGTCCGAGATACCATCATCTCTCGCTGATAGGCTCAGGGGAAAGTACCATGAGGGCGTACGGTATATTTAGTCGGCTCGATATTGGTTTAAAGCGTTTCACGCATAAAATATGTTAATTGGAATTGAAAATTATAAAAGCAGGCACTTATTAAAATATTTCTTGAATGAGTTTGCGTATTTTATTTACATGGCAACTTTATTTTGTTTATTTACACCTTCTGTCGCAACCAACTCATGGAAACCAAAAAGTATTTAAATGTGTTGGTTCGTCATTCGACTGATAACTAACAGTTGTTTTCCGCCAGTTTGACTACACTGATTACATCGCTCCAGTTATTCTCCCGGTTCATATCTCCGGAAAGTAAAAATAATTTTGTTGTGTGCTCAATTTTGTGACTGGCTCATTACAGGTAATCCAAATAAGATGTTGGTCTCAATCATTTCCCATTCAGTTATTAATGCCATATCAGGATTTCGTTGAATTTAGGCAGATTTCGTTCTCCCCGATTCATAAAGAACTGTTCATATTCACCCAAAATTTTTCTTGTTTATTGGGTAATTATGAACATTTATTTCAGGGCAGTTCCTGACGGATATGCGAGCCACATGAGTACTCGAACCATTGAGCAAGCAATAATATCAAACAATGTGGAACTCATCAAGTTGCCTTCCCACCTTACCGATCAACTCCAACCACTGGACTAGTGTGTTTTTGGCACAATTACCACAGCGTGGGACAAACTCTTGCTCTCCCATGGTAAAACAAAAAAGGGATTTGTGTGTTCTTTTTTTTGCAAAAAAACAAACGAATTTTCGGCATTGAATTTGAATTTGAATTTGAAAAGGTCGTGCCAAGGAGCACCAGGAGATTTGGTGGCTCCTAAAACACTCAGGCTAAAGAGCCCATTGTATTTAAAGCTCTGGAAAGGGGGTAGATAGTCAAGGAGGGAGGGAGAAAAGTATCAGAGAAAGAGATAGAAAAGAATAGAGACAGAGATAGAGATAGTTAGTCCTGTGAGAATTTTCCAGATTCTTTGGTCCTCCAGTTTTAGAGAACGAATATTACTCATTCTCATGACATCGGAACCCAATACTCGTAGCCTTGCTTTAGCAAAGGCAGGACACTCACAGAGAAAGTGCTCAGTGCTATCCGCTTCCTCCAAGCATGACAGGCATACCGGGTCCTCGATGATTCCAATGGTGGTCATATGCTGACCCCATGGGTTGTGTCCTGTAACGATGCCGGCCATCAACCGAATGTCTTTCCTTCTAAGTTTTAGTAGAAAGTTTGACAGTTTTCTGTTCGGACTTGTCACAAAACACTTTGCAGTTCTGCAGCGTTCTAGACCGGACCATCGCTCTTTATGTAGATTGCCTACATAATCGCTGATCCAATTCTTGATTCCTGCGGGACTGATTCCGATTATTGGCTCTGACCCCTGTGGGGGCACCGCTGATCCACGGTTTGCCAATTCGTCGGCAATTTCGTTTCCTTGAATACCGGAGTGTCCCGGAACCCATATAAGTACAAGCCTGTTTTGTCTTGCGACAGAATTAAGCTTCTTCTTACATTCTTGAACAATCTTTGAGGTTTGCTTCGCGTTCTCCAGGGCCTGCAATGCAGCCTGACTGTCACTGAAGACTCCAATCTGTTTCCCGCTCCATCTCCACTCGATTATCCATTCGGCTACTTTTAGGATACCAAAAACTTCTGTTTGGAAAACAGTTGCCATTCCCCCCATAGCATAGTGATACTTATTACTATCGTTTAAGTACCATCCGGCTCCAGACCCTATTTCAGTCTTGGACCCATCGGTAAAGAAAATATCCGTCAAACCTCCCTGAATGCATTCTGGATTGCTCCATTGCTCTGACATCAAATTTCCTTCCAAATGAAACGGTGGGTATCAAGTCATTTTTAGGTGCCAAAAGCAGTGGATACTGCTCCGACAGCAACTTAAAGATTTCTCTGTGTCCCGAAGTTCCATCTTTACCATATTTATGGAGTCTACACATTGCTTTTATTGCTTCCTGTTGTGTCTTAAGATCCAGGGGGAGCAAATTAAGCATAGCATTTAGGGCATCACCAGAGGTTGTACTCATGGCACCCGTTATGCATAAACACACACTTCTTTGCAGCCTGTGTAGTTCCCGGATTGTGGACTTTACCATGCTCCGTCGCCACCAGAGCACAGAAGCGTAAGTGATGATTGGTCTGATAAGTGCTGTGTATATCCATAGGACCACAGCAGGTTTCAGACCCAGGTTTTGCCAAAGGCTCTACGGCATTGCTGAAAAATCTTCAATGCACGATTCACCTTCAGAGAAACGTGTGTCTCCCAAGTCAGCTTCCTATCCAGGATTACTCCTAGATCTTTAACTTCGTTGGAGAGACCAAGTGTCACACCTTTTAGTGTTGGAAGACTGAGCCCATCCAATTTCCGTTTTCTCGTAAACAAGACTATGGTTGTTTTGTTCGGGTTAACGGAAAGACCTTGTCTCATGTACCAGTCATCGATTTTGTCAAGAATCCTCTGCACTATTCGGCATTACTAGGACAGGTTTTGTGTAAAATAAAAGTGGACAACATTGCTAAAAGTTTCAAGTCAACTGCGCTCTTTTCAGTTGATGAAAGCATGATGCCAGAACATCTCTTTGATCCACTTGACCTAGCCCGGTGCAAACAACGGAATGTTCCCATGCAGCAAATTATTCAACCACAAACACACAATCAGAACGATGACGAGCCTACTCCATCCTCCAGTAAGTAGTGGAACCATAAGTACCTGCCAGGAGATATATTTTCTCCAGAAGATCGTATTGAGGTTTCATTGGTTTTGAGTATTGAACGACCCAACGCAGACGACGGTATATCTGGTAACGCTCTGCTTAAGATGAAGAGTGTATATCAGAACAAAACAGAATTTATTTTTGTGAAGTAGGACGAATTCAATATCACAAAAAGCCAAGTAAAGGCGATTCTTCTCTCCAATAATGGTTAAGTCGGCGAGAAGAGATGTTTACAAGTTCAGTGGCAGTGTGAATGTGAAAGAACGGAGTAATACTGCACAATAAATTGTTGAGGAAGCACAATGTTGAGGAAAGCGTGAAAAAGGCCAGTAAAGCGCTATACGCATGTAAAAGAATGCTGGGCGTTACTTGGGGTCTATCGAACTCACTGATGCATTGGTGCTACACGGCAGTAGTTAGACCGTTATTGCTGTATGGGGCCGTCGTAAGGTGGACTGCGACAAGAAAACTGGCATACTTAATGCGACTGGAAAGAGTTCAGCGACTCGCTGTTCGGTGCATAGCAGGAGCGATGAAAACCACTCCCACGGCGGCGCTGGAAATGATACTCAGCATACCACCTATTGACCTTATGGCGGGAAATCTGGCAGCGAAATCCGCGGGGAGGCTAATGGCTGCTGGAGTATTCACCTGTAGAACCTTCCGAATACATGACTCCGCATAGAATACATGACTCCGTACTTTAATTGGGATAGAAGGTTTCATATTATAATTTAAGAGCAGGGATGGCACAAAGGCATGAAGACTGCCCCTAGGACTTTTCGCATCTACACAGACGGCTCTAAAAGTGGGGACAGAATGGGAGCGGGCATTTACTGCTCAAAACTAGGGATTAGGCAGCCAGACCAGAGCAGTATTTTCCAGGCGGAAGTTTTTGCTGTGGGGAAAGCCGCGAAGCTGGCCTACACAAAAAACAAAAAAGAGGTTGTCTGTAAAGTCGGTTTACTGACGATAGTTTAACGTGACAACGTCATAAGAAAATGTTAATGGAATGGTTGCAATTTTCAAAACAAAATTTTAATTTTATTTGTTTGATAGATATTTTGTATGGATATAGAGGAGGAGGTAAATGGAATTGCAATGGAATAGGTCAAGTTACATTTACACAAACGTGAAAAATGACGAAACATTTATCAAATTCATGAAAGATATCTTCAATTTTGATTGTGCATCAGACGTTAATAAGTCCACAACACTAAGAGGCATCATCATCGATTTGACTTTCTCAAGACACATTACACTTGAAACACTCCCTTTCATTTCCTACTTTTCCTATCATCTCCTATTCTCAACAGGGAAATGGTTCATTACCATGCACACAGGAAGAAGGCATATGCAAATACAAGTATGTGAATTTATATACAAATGCGCATATACATACATATACATACATATATATGCTCACTCAAGTAGGACAGAGCCAGATGTCGAACGTTGCCGAACGCGGGGGCCGATTGTGCTCTTTGTCGTTCGTTCCGCGCTCTCGCTTGCAGTTCAAGCACATTAGCTTACATTTGCTTGCCTACGGAATAGATTCGTATATTTGATATGTCCATATGATTTGTATGCATCTTTACATATAGATTTATTCTTTTTGAAAATTGCGCGAAATTGTATATGTATATGCATGTTTATGTACATATATTAGTATACAACATATCTTATAAGGTATGTGGTAAATATTACCATACATTTTTTCCTTCATATATATATATTATAATAAAAAAATTTATAATAATAATATTAAAATAACAGGTATTATTAACAAATTTGGTTTTATTTTAAATTCTTCAAGTGAATCAAATTAATAATAATCAATAAGAAGGCATATGCAAATACAAATACGTGAACTTATATATGTATATTACATATGCGCATATACATACATATATACGCTCACTTAAGTAGGAGAGAGCAAGATATCGAACGTTGTCGTTCGTTTGCTTTGTCGTTCGTTCCGCGCTTTCGCTTGCAGTTCATTCAATGCAATGAGCAGGGTAACGACAAATGAGCAAGGTAACGGCAATGAGCAAGGTAACGACATATGAGCAAGGTAACACTAATGAGCAAGGTAACGACACATTTTTTCGTGCGTGCAGCCTGTTAAATCGAATTATAAGACGTTATCACGTCAAAAAAATAACTCAGTAATAACAGTCAAGTAGCAATAAAGGCAATAAGCTCATATTGTATTAAGCCCAAAAATGTTCAACGGAGCAGGGAGACCGTAGAAAGGCTAGCCGCAAACAGAAGGCTGCACATCTATTGGGTACCTGGTCACAAAGGCATTATGGGAAACGAAACAGTAGATAAGATAGCTGTTAGACTACCATTTGAACAATGGCACGCCATGTAAAAACCACTAAATACAGTATACAGCGAAATATACGACTACATGAAAAAGCGAGTGAAAGCTAGGTGGACCAATCTGACCACATGCAAACAGCAAAAGCCATATATAGAACAAAGTGCAAAAAACTGACTCACTTCGTACTTACGCTGTCGCGAAAGGACTGCAGAGCTATTATAGGTATGGTGACTAGTCATGATATATTGGCCGCACATACTCACAAAACAAAGATTTCTAGCACGGACAAATGCAGGAAATGCATAGAGGATGTTGAGGAAACTTTAGGACCCCTTCTGACGGATTAAGTTTTTGCAAACTTGAGGGTAGGGTGGTGGGTTTCATAATTTCTTCACCATATTCAGCATGTTGAACCAGCTGAATGACTTTGAGGAAACTTAATTTAATATCAGTCATCGACTGATACTCGACGTGTACGGTTGTGTCTACAGTGTTCTGAGAGATTTTCTTGCGTTCGCTTTGTGTTATTTTCGTGCAATTAGCAGTGTGCAAAAACTCTTTATCTTCTAAGGTACGAGTCAAATACTCCGTATAGAGAACAAGCGATTGCTAAAGATATGCCTCCCGGGGGACCGCCTCTTGGGGATAACAGGTTCGCCCTGTTATCCACAAGTCCTAAAAGCAAAATACGTAGTCGCCAGTGCAGTTAATTCAGAAAAGCCATTAAGTAAGTACTCATGTTTCGCTGTGCATAAAGCTCTCAAAAACATAAGTTCTGAAATTATAAATATTTCTGAATTAAGAGATGGAAAACTATTGCTTTTTGTTAAAAATGACCACATTGCTCAAAAGTTTTAGCTACCAACACCTTGTTTGGAATTTGTGTCGTAAAAATTGACCAAGGTAAGACCATATTACCCAAATCCCATGAGTTGCAAAAGTTGTCAACTTCTCGGTCATACGACAAATCGATGTACTAAGGCCCCTGTTTGTGATGCATGTGCCCTCCCCCCTCACTCCACACTACCATGTTCACGTTCTTTTTGCATAAACGCCTCAGGTAGTTACTCTGCTTCTAGCAAATCGTGTCCTAAGTTCATACAAATGAAAGAAGTAATAACAATTAAAACAGACAACAAATGCTCCATGCGTGAAGCAATAAAAAAACACAAAATGCGAGTACCCCCCACTCTCAATGAGACCTCCACTTCCTTTGCTAATGAAGCAAAAAATAATAACAACACTATACAAACAAACAATAGCCCTATTCAAAACACTTTACCTGAACAAACAAGCTCCAGCAGCAACAACAATGTCAATAGCACAAACGACAAAACAAAAGAAAATAAAACCACACTAAATGAAGTAAACATGACAACAAAGACATCAGTCGATGACTCAACAACTCACGATATGATTTCTTCTCTTCTCTCCAACCTTGCATATCCAGCATTAAACTCTTCCCTCTTCCCATCCGCTCTCATAATTGATCCCTCTCAAATGATAGAATAAGTGATGCAGATTTTGCAGTAGAATACGAACGGTCTCCTCAACAATTACCCAGACTTAAATAATATTAATTAATGAATATTCTCCCGAAATTATTTGCATACAGGAAACACATCTTCCACACAATAAAAAGCTCCATGCACCTAACAAATATGAGAGTTACTTCCACAATAATTCTCAAAATACATATTGTAAACAAAGAATTTCTGTTTTCATAAAAAAGTCACGCAATCACAAGCAAGTTCCGATTAGTTCCCAATTATCTGCAATAGCAATCGAAATGGATGTTGGATACAAAATCACTATAATTAACTTTTATACGAGTATTCCACCTCACCAAGCCTTTAGCGTTAGTGATCTTTCAAAGATAATTAGCTGCTTTACTACCCCAATTATCATTGTAGGCGATTTTAATGCATGGAATCCGCTTTGGGGCTCCAATTCTGCGAATAAAAGAGGCGAAATAATCGAAGATCTCATATTAACACACGACCTAGTTGTCCTTAATGATGGTCAACCCACTCATTTCTCTACACACGGAACATTCACCCATCCCGACATTGTCCTTGCTTCCACAGCAATAGCTCCTAAACTCTCCTCCCATACCATTGATGACCTACACAATAGCGATCACTTCCCCATCATCACATCCCTTTCGTTCCCCAAATTTTATAGCATAAAGCCTAGCGCAAAGTTTCTGACAGAAAAGGCAGACTGGCCAAAGTTCTGCACCATCTGTACATCATTGTGTGATAGTAAACCAGCTCGCCAAAATATAAATGCAGAAACATCTACAATAAAAACAATTATCCGTTCTGCTGCACACCTCTCTATCCCTCAAACTAACCCAAAAGTATTCTCAGCCAAACTGCCTTATTGGTCGAACCTACTCACCATCCTTAGAAATAACAAAAAGCGCTTATGGACAAAATTTAAACACAACAGGTCCAACACTAATCTAGTAGACTATAAAAAGGCCAACGCCGCATTTAGAAAGGAATTGAAGTCTGCCAAAAGACACTCATTGGAAAAGATAACGGAGAGTATTAATCCATCCTCGAATCCAAAAAAAATATGGTCGGAGATTAAAATCCTAACCGGTTGTACTCGACGCTTCGATATCTCTCACATTCACACAGACCAGGGACCTATTTACTCACCACAGGACATCGCTGAAAAGTTTGCGCAGACATGGCCATCTTTTTCCCATAGCACTAATTTCTCTTCCAAGTTCAACTCCCTGAAAATTCGAGTCCTGACGGAAAACTACCGTAACCCATTCCCCTGCCCAAAAGCCCAAATCATTGAATCTTGTATTACAGTTAATGAATTCGAGTCAATCATTTCGACACTTACGGGCAAAACTCCTGGTGCCGACAAAATATCCTATCCTATCCTCAAAAATATCTCTTATTCCCTTCAAAGTAGACTTGTAAACCTGTTCAACCAAATTTTAACCTGCGGAACTTACCCTCAACAATGGAAAGTTGCCACAATTTTACCCATCCCAAAACCCAATAAATCCACCTCCTATGTAGAGGATTATAGACCAATATCCCTCCTTCCCTGTATGTCCAAAACTTTAGAGAAAAGGGACTTATAAACCCCCACCAAAGCGTTGGGAGTTATGGACCCCCTACTCTACTTCGAACATTTCGCCTCTTCAGCCGTGACTGCTCGAAACCACACATCCGTATTGAGCTTGGACTTCGAAAAGGCATTTGATGGAATAGGAGTACACATAGTTCTTGATGAGCTAAAATGTTGGAAGATTGGTACCAAAATATACAACACTGTTAAATCTTTTTTATCAAATCGGAAGTTTGTTGTTTACGCAAATAAGCACAAATCTCAAATATCTCACCCCTTTCTGTAACTCTCTTCACAATAGCCTTCAACAAAGTGAGCTCCATAATCTCTTCTAATCCACTTGTTGACCACTTCATATACGCCGTACCACATCGCAGCTAAAAGAAGTATTCGAGCTTTCCCAACCTCGCCAACAAAAGTAGTACTTGCAGAAGCCGGATTGCCTGATATTTCCTCCAGAATTGCACTTAATATATACTATGGTGTGAGTTCCTAAGTAGTTTCACGCCCGAAACGACTTATTGCTTACACAAGTTAAGACCGTCATTGAAAAACCAATCACAACGAACAAACCTTCCACCATAATGCGTTGCTTAACCCTATCGAAACGGCTCCATATCATATCAACTCCGTCATTGGTTGAAACAGCAATATTTCCGACTTGCTCCTCGCTTATACCATCACTTATTAATGTATCACAAAAACAAACCAAAGACTCTACCAGCAGTAGTGAATACCAACAGTTACACAATGCAGCCCTTGAGCCTTTCAAACGTGATTGGGACATAATATTTACGGACGGATCGAAATCCGGCACCAGTACTACGTTTGCCGTGACAAATAAGTTTGGTGCCACCATTGCTGTATACTGCTTGCCCTCGTACTGCTCGGTATTTACAGCCGAAGCCGCTGCTTTACTTGAAGCAGTACTTTTTGCCTCTCGCTATGGAAGGAAAACTGTAATTTGTACCGATAGTAAATCCGCCATCGAAGCTGTTTTCAACCAATTAAACGATACGCCAATGATCATGAAAATTCGCAACCTTCTATTTCAGTACACCAACCAAATTAAGATAATGTGGGTGCCCGCCCACGTAGGTATACATGGTAATGAAATGGCGGATAAAAGAGCAAAAGAAGCCAATAGAGAACCTCTGCATATGGCTGACTACCTTACCGAAAAAGATATACGCACACTTGCAAATAAGCATCTAAGAGAAACGTTTTCAACTGAATGGCGCAGTTTTAGCCATTACTACAAAGGCCATAATCCCACTGGCGGAAAGCCTACTTACCCCACAAGCTCAGCGTGTAGGAAGATAACAGTATTCGCGCGTGTCAGGATTGGTCAAACACTCGCAACTCACGTTCATCTCTTGAATGGCATCTACCGACCAAACTGCGTACACTGTGAATCTCCTGATTTCAACGTGACTCACCTCCTCGATTACTGCCCAAATTTACAACCAATCAGATCATCGATATTTGATAACAACAAATCATCGGATTATCTTGCACAAACAGTAGACTGTCATATAGAGCTGATTGCAAAATTTGTTACACTTTGTAAACTTAATATATACGATCTCTATATAAATAGTTATCTATATATATAAAAATTAAGCCGAAAAAAAGTGTGCATTTGTCTCCGGTAATCTCAGCAACGCGTTTAAGGAAAATAATGAAAGTTTCACACATTGTTGGTGTTTCTTTGGCAAAGGTTTCTGTGAAGTTTGGTTGAAATCCGATAACGCGTGTGTGTGCGGTGCGTCGGTTAAGTGAGTGTATTTTTGCTATTTGCCGCACGTATTTTTTGTACCGCACATAGCATTCATTAGAATTGAATACATTTTGGTCGTGTGTGTCTGGGCCGATTATTATGAAATTTGGTATGTATAAATATTTTTCCACGGTGAAGGTTAGTATAATATGCTTATTGATTCCACTCGCCAACAGGAGGCGCTGCCGAAGGCCAAAACGAAGACCCGGGTAACCCTAGGATGTGTTTTTACAATGTGGGTATCAAATCAAAGCTACTGATGAGTGCTTTAATACAGAGTATTTTTTAGATCTCTGAGTTACCAGGGTCTCGAAATATAGCCGAAAAGGTGGACCAAGGTACCCTTGGATGTGTTTGTACAATATGGGTATCAGATGGAAGCTGTTGATGAAAGCTTTTAAGTGAAGTAATTTTTACTGCCTGTTTCCGGGATAAAGAAAGGAGATGGAGCTGGAGATGGAAGAGGAAAAGGAATAGCTACAGGAAGAGGAAGAGGAAGACCACTTATTATTAAAAATTAAAAAAAAAATTATAAAAAAATTTTAAAATGTTACATATACGCTTATTATAGTCTGAAGCCAGTTATAGTGAAAAATTCATTGTATCATTGCCGGCGTGATTGGTGATCGTTTCCTTAATTTTCTGCAGAAAGGTTATGCTAATATGAGATATTACCTATATCATTCATATACCTATTTACGTATTACCTGTGTACTCACAAATATACGGTTGAAGCAAATATATGTCAGTTTTTTTACTTCGCCTGGAAAAGTTTATATAAATTTAAGAAGAGTAAATAGAACTTATTTTATATCAGACTTCACGCAAAAACGTCATTTGCACTTGAACACATAGCTGGGTTAAAGCGGGGGGGAATAGAACAGTTCTCTTCTCCTTCTCCGCTTTTTCGCACACGTAATTGTTTGGGATGAGTGCACGATGGCACATAAAAAGTCACTGGAAGCGCTTGATAGGACATTACGAGATTTATGTAGTAAAAATGAAATGTTTGGTCGTGCCTTAGTGCTGCTGGCAGGTGATTTTAGACAAACACTGCCTGTTATTCCTCGAGCAACTGTAGCAGATGAATTGGTTGCATGTTTGAAATCATCATATTTGTGGAGACATGTTCAAACACTCAAACTAACTACAAATGTACGTGTTCTAATGCAAAATGATCCATCAGCTGCTGAATTTTCACAGCAATTATTGGATATTGGAAATGGCAAAGTTCCTGTTGATAATTTAACTGGCTTAATAACTTTACAACCTAACTTTTGTCAAATAAGTCAAACGAAAGAACAGTTAATTCAAAGTATTTTCCCAAATTTGCCTCAAAATTACAAAAATCATGATTGGCTTAGTGAACGAGCCATCATGGCTGGCAAAAATAAAGATGTGAATGAAATGAATGCGGCTACTTTGGCTAACATACCAAGTCCAGAACAAACCTATCGATCCGTTGACACTGTTACAAATCAAGATGATATTGTAAATTATCCCACTGAATTTTTGAATTCCCTTGATTTACCTGGATTACCGCCACACATGCTAAACTTGAAAATAGGAGCACCGATTATTATGTTGAGAAACATAAATCAACCACGACTATGTAATGGCACTCGATTAACAGTTAAGAGATTGATGAATAACGTCATTGAAGCAACAATTTTGAATGGCAAATACTCTGGTGAAGACGTTTTAATACCGCGAATACCAATGATACCATCGGATATGCCGTTTGAATTCAAACGTCTTCAATTTCCTCTCCGCCTTGCATTCGCGATTACTATTAATAAGTCACAAGGCCAAACTTTATTAATTTGTGGCATTGATTTAGAATACCCATGTTTTCCTCATGGCCAACTTTATGTTTCATGCTCAAGAGTTGGTAAGCCATCGGTATTGTTCATTTATTCACCAACGCATGGAAAAACGAAGAATATTGTATACCAAAGAGCATTACAATAAAAAAAGTAATAAAGTAAATCACATCAAACGTTTTTTAATTGCTACTACTATTCAAAACTTCTTTCATTACTATTCATGCGCGAGAATTTTTATAAAAAACACACAGTATTTTTCGGCTTAATTTAATTAATTAATCTAGATTTTTTTAAAGACGACCAGTGGAACGGGTGGGTTTTCGCTAGTAATAAATAGAAATTAATTTTTACTTAAGCCGAAGGTCCTGGCAGCCAGTGCTTTAGTATTTAAGTGGAATCATTATTTATAATTGTTTTTCTTTTAAATAAATAAATAAATTTAAAAAAAAAATTATTAGTTCATAAAGAAGGAGGACTAAGTGGGCTCAACTGACAGTTGTCAAGGTTTTGCTCACTGTTTTAGACGATTACCATAGCGTAGTGCAGCAGGAGTTCTTACCACAAGGTCGTACGGTAAATAAGGAATATTAACTCGAAGTTATGAGCCGTTTGCGTGAAGTTAACCAAAAAACAAAAAGCGCCCGGGCTTGTGTAAAAAGTGCATGACTTTTGAATCATGACAATGCACATTCTCGCTCATCTTTGCTTGTGAGAGATTATTTGGCCAAAAACATCACCGTTATCATGCCTCAGCCATCGTATTCACCAGATTTGGCTCCCTACGACTTTTTCCTGTTCTCAAGACTAAAGAGACCCATGAAAGAATGGCGATTTGCGACGATTGAGGAGATAAAAACTGAATCGCTGAGAGAGCTCAAGGACATCCCAAAAAGCGCATATCAGAACTGCTTCGAGGATTTGAAAAAACGCTGGCGTAAGTGTATTACATCTTAGAAGCACTACACTGAAGGAGATAAAATACAAATTGATGGAGAAATAAATATTTTTCGAGAAAAATGAAAATTGATCTTATTTTTTTTTGAACACACCTCATATACAACTTCACACTGCTTGTATCTGTAAAACAGCTTATGACATCAACGTCAAAATTTTTCTAATGACAGTTCAGTATATTGTTTATAAGCCATCAAAAGCATTTGCGTCTTAGTTTTGTTTAATTTTTTTTTTCTGTGATGGAATTCAAACGTAATAGTGTGATTGCGTTATATTTGGCTGGAAAATCACATCCAGCCATTGTTCGTGAGCGCAGTCACCTCAAAGTGAATAATGTTTGTGTATCGCACTATAAAACGTTACAATGATACTGGTAGCATTGCAAAACGCTATGGAGGTGGACCAAAAAAAACCGCAACAACGCCAGAATTGGTTCGGAAAGTTAAGACTCGACTTGAAAGAAATCCAAGTCGAAGTGGAAGAAAAATGGCCAAAGAACTGAAAATATCGCAAGACAGCATTCGATGCATATTGAAAAATGAGCTCAAGATCAAGGCTTACAAGTTTCAAAAAGCACACGATCTTTCACCCCAACAAAAAAAAAGTTCGGTGCGAAAGAGCAAAGGAGTTGTTGCGCTTGCACGAACGTGCCGAATTTCCTAGCATTGCGTTTTCTGATAAAAAAAATTTCCCGATTGAGCACTTCATAAACACTCAAAACTATCGTGTTTACTTGACCGAACGCTCATACGAGAATTTGAGCCTACGTATGGCAACTCGAAGCAATTTCTCATCGCAAGTAATGGTTTGGGCCGCAGTGACTGCTGATGGACGCTCTCCAATCGTTTTTATCGAGCCTGGTGTCAAAGTGAATGTTTTAGAAGCTGCACGGGAAAATGTTTTCGAAGCTGCTCTAGAGCCGTGAATACGCAAACATTTCGGTCGTAGACCATGGACGTTCCAACAGGACTCGGCACCGTCTCATAAAGCTCGTGTGAACCAAGAATGATTAAAAAATCATGTTCCAGACTTCATTTCGTCCACACAATGGCTTTCGAATTCGCCAGATGCAAATCCGATGGACTATTCCATCTGGTCCATTTTGGAGAGCAAGGTGAGGACTAAAAAGTATGCCAGTATGGATGCGCTGATAAAAGCGATTATACGAGAACGGGCCAAAATACCTCAAGATCACATTCGCGCAGCATGCAACTCATTCTTTGACCGTTTGAAGGCTATAGTGAAGGCAAAAGGTGGTCATATCGAGCTAAAGTGAATATATGTTAAAATTGTAATCATTTTTGAACAATTTTGTCTTTGAAATCAATAAAAACTAATTTCACACAAAAAAGTTATGGTGTTTTGAATAGGTAACACTTCATATCGTTCACCCAGTATGTAGAGTACTCGTCTGCTTTCTTAGGAATATCACTGTATTGATTGACGATTTTCTGCTAAGATTTCGAGTGTAGATCGAGTTAACCTTTGATGGTCTAAGAGCCTTGATTATAAATATTTTCTACTCATCACACGACCTAATTCAAATCCAGTTTCCTTACTAATCCCAAGATGAAACTGTCGTGGGGTGAGCATCTGAGCCTTGATGTATCAGGCCGAATAACCTAAAGTTAACTTTAGAGCATCCATGACAACTTTTCGTTTGCTGAATTTCGTGATAGAAGGAGACTATAGAAAAGCTGTATTAGAAACCCAAAACTCTTCTCACTTCACTTTTGTTCACTTTCAAGTTAACTAAATAATTTTAAGGGTGCATCAACTTACCTTCAAATATATCGGGCAAATAGTTTAACAGGCTCTGTTGGCATGATAAAGTGAACTTTAATGTTAAAACATTGTATTTTAGAAAAAAAAGTTAGTTTTGCTTGTGCCGTCATACATCAGTGTAGCAGCAAATTCTTTCAAATCCAAGTTTTGGCTATTTTACTATAATTTTATTTTAATTGCTGTTTAGAAATGTTTAATATTTATTGTTTGTGCAAAGTCTCGTGAAGTTGTTCTTATATAAGCTAGGACCGAGAAAGGTTCTGTACACAGTTTGAAAGAGTTACTTCGTTGTGATAGTCCAATGGCGTGAAAAAATATTTCTTTGTATTTGCTAATTGGCGGTAAGTCATTACATTTATATGTATTTTTATATTATTTAATTTCCATTCATTCGAAAATTGCTATTGTAAAGAAAGAGAAAGAAAGTTGGTTGGTTAGAGTTATGATTCATCCTGAATCCTACTAGTTTTACCGCACCATTTTGTTCAAAGATCCTCGTTATCCACTTACTTAACGGTTATTTACAGCTTGCCTATATCCAGTTGGTGCACTTCAGGAATCTTCTTAGGTTGTTGACATCTAAGCCAGACAGTTTTTCGAGACACTTGGACCGCGGTATGCTCAGGGTTGGCATTCTTTCCTTCAGCAGATCCCCCCTAGTTCATCTGCTTTTTCGTTACCTTCCATGTTTCGATGTCCCGAGAAAGAGAGAGAGATTCGTGGAACATTTATTGATAGGAATGGGTTTAGGAATCTGCCTATATATTGGCTAAAGAAGATATATTGGTGAAAGAAACAGCAACTATCGCTCAAGAAAAGGCATCGAATGCTCCTTAGTATGAAAAACAGTGCTTTGTACTTGGCAGAAATAGAAGCAGCAAGGGTCGCTGTGACCCAGATTGGAAGGTTAACTGATCACAGCTGCTTTAAGCCATCGATTCGAAGACGAATCAGATCCTGTCTTCTTAAGTCTTCTTTAAGTGATCGCTATTCAAAGTTATAGATGCAAGCGTCGCAACATAGTTGGTGAATATTTTACTCCAGAATCACTTCTGATGCTCATTTTAAAAAACAACCAAAAACCGATGAAGAGGCTAATCACACCCGAGAGGCTGTGGCATAGCTGCAACGAATAATTGCATTTCCTCCACACAGAGTAATGCTTGGAGACAGTCGCTTAGCACGAGGAGCTCGACGATGGTGTTGCGCTATCCTCGAAGAGAAGGAGAAACCTTTGAATTTAAATATCTAAGCAATCTCTAGGATGCACTCGTATATCCTTAGTACACTACAATTGAGAAAGTTATCACGTTGAGATGGAAATAGCAGCGTACTGCCTGACGTGGCTGTTGAAGACAGTGTGACGCTATTATTTAATAAATGCATTGAATGTTTTGGCGTGAAGGATTATCTCTCGCGATGGGGATGCAAATTGACCTCCAGGATAAAGTGATTTGACTTCATTAGACTTTCTTTCTTCTGGGGCTTACAGTAGTTAGAACTGTAAGTCGTTCGCAAAGTTAACTGAATCCAGATCATTGCTTGAATTCAGTACGATTTATCAACGACTGGTGGACTAGAGCGTGACTCAATGTCAAAGTCTATATCACTAGGATGAAATCATTGCAACTAGCGCTTTGCTATTGCATTGGATATTGTTTTCGGCCCATGGATGTGCCATTTTTTGGGCGCCTGCTTCAACTTTTCTCCCTTGCCACTATTTTAGAATGTCGTGAATAAACACTTTCTTATTATTGATTGACTGTTTGTGCACTGCGACTTGAAGAGATCTATTGTGCAGCCACGTAGGCTTTTCAAACAGTTTTAGGCTGTTCGTAAATCCTAAAACTGCTGTAGGCTTAATTTCTAGTCTGCGTCGTGCCATTGCTGGACAATCGCATAGAATATGTTCTGTTGTTTCTTCTGCCCCTTTGCAGAGTCTACGGGAATTGTTTTCTATCGCTCCTATCTTTTTCATGTGATAATTAAGTTTACAGTATCCTGCTAGTAGTTCAGTGTAAAATTGTATACCCTTTTCCATTATGTTAAGGATTGCTTCTGCCTTTATCCGTTCTGGATCTATGAGTCTTTTCGATTGCCGCAACCCAGATTGGGCTCTCCAGTAGTCGAGTAGCCCTCGTTGTTCCCGCTCATGTAAAAGGCACTTTTGAAGCTGTTATTTACCCCGCAGAAAGATTTAGGACCTATGACGGGAGTGTTTGCCCCTTTCTCGCTAAAGTGTCCGCAATTCCATTTCCTTCGTGTCCCTTATGTCCCGGAAACCACATCAAGGTAACAGAGTTTCTTGATGCTAGGGTGTTGAGGCTTTTAAAACATTCCCAGACCAACCTTAATTGGAATGAGGAGCTATCTAGCATTTTAGTACTGATTGACTGTCAGAGAGAAAGTTATTATTGGCACCGCGCATGCCTCTCCGCAGACATTCTCTGGCACACAGCTCTAAAGCGAGGACCTCTGCTTGGAAAACGGAAGTGGTTATTACCTTTGCAATTTCTTTTTTGAAATGTGGTCCAACAATTCCAGCTCCGGCACTACCGTCTTCCATTTTGGATCCATTAGTAAACCACACCTGTGCCCCCTGTTTAACCCTTCGTTAGGCACGTGGGTTTTTGTAACGTGGTTAGGCACGTGGTCTACAATCGTAGACCATTTTAATATTATGACTAAAAGTGTTATTCATTTGTGTTTCTTAATAATACTTCATAAGTATATTCTGATTTAATGTGAGGAATATAAACTAATATTTTCACTAAAATATTTGTGTATCTTCTGTAAATTTAATAAAAACGTGAATGTATGTGTTTTTTAACATTTATTGCAATTCATAAAAGTTTTTTCTTATAACTAATGGACGATTTACAAAAGAGTTTTTATTATTCGTAAAACTTAATAGGACTATGAATAAGTTCGTGCGGTTTTTTTTCGAAATTTGAAACTTTATTGACGTAAAATGGATACAAATTTAATATTCAAAATATTGTCCATCGCTTACTACTACTTTTTCCCATCTTTCTGGCAATTCACGGATTCCCTTTGTGAAAAATTCGGTCGGTTTTGCCGCAATCCACGAATCGATCCATTTTTTTACTTCATCGTAATTACGGAAGTGCTGGTCAGCCAGGCCATGTTGCATCGATCGGAAGAGATAGTAATCGGATGGCGCAAGGTCTGGACTATACGGCGGGTGGGGTAGGACATCCCATTTGAGCGTTTCTAAGTATGTTTTGACCACTTGTGCAACATGTGGCCGAGCATTGTCATGTTGCAAAATAACTTTGTCGTGTCTATCGGCGTATTGCGGCCGTTTTTCTCGCAGTGCTCGGCTCAAACGCGTCAATTGTCGTCGGTAGACATCCCCCGTAATCGTTTCATTCGGTTTCAGTAGCTCATAATACACAACACCCAGCTGGTCCCACCAGATACACAGCATAACCTTCAGGCCATGAATATTCTGCGCCGACGTCGATGTTGAAGCATGGCCAGGGTATCCATACGTTGCCCGACGTTTTGGATTGTCGTAATGGACCCACTTTTCATCGCCAGTCACAATTCGATGCAAAAAACCCTTTCTTTTGTGCCGTTGAAGCAGTTGTTCGCATGCCATAAAACGGCGTTCAACGTCTCTTGGCTTCAATTCATACGGCACCCAATGGCCTACCTTTCGGATCATTCCCATGGCTTTTAAACGTTTGGAAATGGTTGATTGATCAACTCCCAAAGTTTTTGCAACCTCTTCTTGTGTTTGAGCCGGATCTTGATCGAGCAATTCCTCCAATTCGGTATCCATGAACTTTGGCGGCGCACCCTCGCGTTCTTCGTCTTCCAAGCCAAAATCACCACTTTTAAAGCGTGCAAACCACTTCTGGCACGTTCGCTCAGATAGAGCATGCTCACCATAAACTTCCACCAAGATACGATGACTTTCGGCTGCTTTTTTCTTCATATTAAAATAATGAAGAAGAATTCCCCGCAAAAACACATTATTTGGCACGAAATTCGACATTTTCAAGTGTGGTAAAAATATTGTTGTTTACGCTTCAAATAAAAAACTTATACTGACGTTTGTGCCTTACGACAGTAGCTCTCCAATGAATGTTTGGAAATGTGGATCGATGGAATAATAATCAAGTTACGCCATCTGTTGTAAAACCGCACGAACTTATAAATAGACCTATTAAAATAAAAATATGTAAAATTCAATTCTTTAAATAAAAAAATAAAAGTTCAGTACAAAACTTATATGTTATTGTTTCTGAAAACTGCTTATATTTCCTCACTGAGACATTCCGTGCAACTTTCCCTCATATGATTTTTGCGGAAATCTGCCGCATTTAGTACACGACTTTCGGGATGATTTGTTCATATTGCGAGGGCAAATATGACAACGTCCGACATAGTTACTTGGTGATTGAGTGGGTTGTGGTGCAATGCTTAGGATGCCAAGAAGGTTTTGGGCTCGCTGCCTCATTTCCATGGGTAGTCGAGGATTCTTTGATCTAACTTCAATTTGTGGTCGAATGAGCTCCCAAGCGCATTTTTCAAGAAAATCACTTGGTTTTTTTCATCATTTGTTTGCTCATCTATTGCGTTATCATGGTGCATAGATGTTATCAGGATCACTGACCGGTTTTATTGGGCAGTACGACACTAGTATACAATTTTCTTGGAAACCAAAAATACTTGACTTTTCTTTACGATTCTTCCTGGGAAAGAATTCTTTGGGAACTTCGCGTTTATTTTTTCTCACAGTTCCCAAATATGTAACCTTTTTCTTTAGCATCCATAGCACTTTCTTCACTACTTGATAGTTCGGAGAGCGGATTTTTGCTGCTTTCCAATCGTTTTTTTTTTTTGAATCAGACATAATATTATCTGAAACTAATTAAATTAGCACACTCTTGTAAAAAAATATAAGCAAAACTTAACTGAACTTAATTCAAATATTTAATATATCAAGTAATATTGCCGCAAGAAAAAGTAACGTCGTTAGTCACGTGGTCTACATATGTAGACCAGCACTGTTCAGACCTTGATATAATTTACAACTGTACGTCAAACCCGCACTGAATGCACTAATTGGATAAAGAGATTAATTATAAACAGCTACTAAAAAGTTTAGGTAATTTAAGAGACAAATTTAAGGAGTTACACGACTTTGAAAAGACGTGGTCTACCATTGTAGACCACGTGCCTAATGAAGCGTTAAGGAATAATTAATTGCTTCTCCATGCTGAGCGGTGACTAATGATCAATTTGAATTTCTTGGAGAATTCTAGTTTCCTTTCCATCTTGTGGTGGACTGTCACGCACGGAGAGTGCAGGATTGAACCCAGAGTGATCCTTAAATCGCCGTGTAGTTAGTAAGACCAGTTGCGATACGCACATCCTGAGAAACATATGGCTCACAAAAGACGCTACAGCCACGGAAAAACTCAGATCTTTTTACTTCACCCAATTTTATTGTTGTATAAGTTCCTTCATATATTTCCAGGTTATATGAAGTAGATAAATTTATTTAAATAAAATGTTAATATGGGGAGCACACTTTTCGTGCCCACATTTTCCATTAAAAAAGTGCATTTAACGTCTAGTAATGATATCTGCTGCTGGGTTCACGGGAAGCGCCGGTAGGCTACCCAGTGCACCTGCTGCTAGTTGACCGCCAGGAAGATCACTTAAAACACCGGTTGCCAATCCAAGTGTCTCACCAGTGAGAGGCAATTCTTGCGGCCTACATTCGCAGGCGCTGAATAAAACTGAAAAGGAATTGATTTGATTAAAATTATAAAATCAAAAAAAAAAGCGAATGTGAGTCGAGCGTACTTGCAACCAGCAATAGAGCACTAATAAATTTATGGAAAAGCGACATACTTCAGTACTGATGTATTTTACAGAAGTAACTCAGCTTTTTATACCCCAAAGCAAACAAGTTTTTGTTTCATAATTAACATTTTTGCACGATTTTCAACGTTGAAAATCGTGCAAAAATGATGCCCTTTGTTTTTCTCCAGTAGCAACGCGCCAATAGAAATATGTCAGGGTCTCTGAACGTATGAATGTTCAAAATACGTGCGGGTACATTACAAAAATAACAATTGAAGTGCATTAGTTGGCAAGTTCACTTTTTTGTTCTATTTTTGGATTTGCTTTAGCGACAAAAGACTCCAAACGTGCCCATTAAAAACTTCATTACTTTGAATTTAATGAAATTTGTTGCGAATGGAATGGGTGCTTGCCGAGGTTTTAGAGGTTCAAAGCTTTGTTTTCTGCTATGCAAGCCTCTTTTATTTATATTCAAAGTTAAATAATTGGGAAAAACAGATAAAATATTTTACATATTTTTTGAAGACTTTCTGACAAAAGTTATAAAAATATGGAACTTTTTTCTCGTAAAATTTTTTTGTGCTCTCTTTCAATTTTCGAAATTTTTGATGTTTTCTTAATTAAGCTTAAACTAAGGCTTGGAATTTTTCCTTTAAAATTATACCAAACTTTCTATGGTGACTCAGAGTGTTAGGAATGCAATCCATTAACGTACAGATCAACGTAATAAAGGACTTAGTCTTTTCTAAAAACTGTATATGTAACTGATCGATTATGATGAAGTTTTTGGGCGCATACGATAACGAACGTTTTTGTTTTCTTTTTCAGTGATTTTATGCCTTAATCAAGTGCAAGGCGCACCGGATTACCCAGATCCAGGACCAAATCCCGCTCATAAACCTCTCCATGATACAGATGCTGATTTTGCAAACATTGATGATGCACAAGATGATCTGGCTGCCCGAGATACCATCATCTCTCGCTGATAGGCTCAGGGGAAAGTACCACGAAGGCGGACGTATATTTAGCGGAATTCTAAACTCGATTTTGAACTTTCCTCAGTCGGCTCGATATTGGTTTAAAGCGTTTCACGCATAAAATATGTTAATTGGAATTGAAAATTATAAAAGCAGGCACTTATTAAAATATTTCTTGAATGAGTTTGCGTATTTTATTTACATGGCAACTTTATTTTGTTTATTTACACCTTCTGTCGCAACCAACTCATGGAAACCAAAAAGTATTTAAATGTGTTGATTCGTCATTCGACTGATAACTAACAATTGTTTTCCGCCAGTTTGAAAACACTGATTACATCGCTCCAGTTATTCTCCCGGTTCATATCTCCGGAAAGTAAAAATAATTTTGTTGTGTGCTTAATTTTGTGACTGCCTCATTACAGGTAATCCAAATAAGATGTTGGTCTCAATCATTTCCCATTCAGTTATTAATGCCATATCAGGATTTCGTTGAATTTAGGCAGATTTCGTTCTCCCCGATTCATAAAGAACTGTTCTATTCACCCAAAATTTTTCTTGTTTATTGGGTAATTATGAACATTTATTTCAGGGCAGTTCCTGGCGGATATGCGAGCCACATGAGTACTCGAACCATTGAGCAAGCAATAATATCAAACAATGTGGAACTCATCAAGTTGCCTTCCCACCTTACCGATCAACTCCAACCACTGGATTAGTGTGTTTTTGGCACAATTACCACAGCGTGGGACAAACTCTTGCTCTCCCATGGTAAAACCAAAAAGGGATTTGTGTGTTCTTTTTTTTGCAAAAAAACAAACGAATTTTCGGCATTGAATTTGAATTTGAATTTGAAAAGGTCGAGCCAAGGAGCACCAGGAGATTTGGTGGCTCCTAAAACACTCAGGCTAAAGAGCCCATTGTATTTAAAGCTCTGGAAAGGGGGTAGATAGTCAAGGAGGGAGGGAGAAAAGTATCAGAGAAAGAGATAGAAAAGAATAGAGACAGAGATAGAGATAGTTAGTCCTGTGAGAATTTTCCAGATTCTTTGGTCCTCCAGTTTTAGAGAACGAATATTACTCATTCTCATGACATCGGAACCCAATACTCGTAGCCTTGCTTTAGCAAAGGCAGGACATTCACAGAGAAAGTGCTCAGTGCTATCCGCTTCCTCCAAGCATGACAGGCATACCGGGTCCTCGATGATTCCAATGGTGGTCATATGCTGACCCCATGGGTTGTGTCCTGTAATGATGCCGGCCATCAACCGAATGTCTTTCCTTCTAAGTTTTAGTAGAAAGTTTGACAGTTTTCTGTTCGGACTTGTCACAAAACACTTTGCAGTTCTGCAGCGTTCTAGACCGGACCATCGCTCTTTATGTAGATTGCCTACATAATCGCTGATCCAATTCTTGATTCCTGCGGGACTGATTCCGATTATTGGCTCTGACCCCTGTGGGGGCACCGCTGATCCACGGTTTGCCAATTCGTCGGCAATTTCGTTTCCTTGAACACCGGAGTGTCCCGGAACCCATATAAGTACAAGCCTGTTTTGTCTTGCGACAGAATTAAGCTTCTTCTTACATTCTTGAACAATCTTTGAGGTTTGCTTCGCGTTCTCCAGGGCCTTCAATGCAGCCTGACTGTCACTGAAGACTCCAATCTGTTTCCCGCTCCATCTCCTCTCGATTATCCATTCGGCTACTTTTAGGATGGCAAAAACTTCTGTTTGGAAAACAGTTGCCATTCCCCCCCATAGCATGGTGATACTTATTACTATCGTTTAAGTACCATCCGGCTCCAGACCCTATTTCAGTCTTGGACCCATCGGTAAAGAAAATATCCGTCAAACCTCCCTGAATGCATTCTGGATTGCTGACATCTGACATCAAATTTCCTTCCAAATGAAACGGTGGGTATCAGGTCATCTTTAGGTGCCAAAAGCAGTGGATACTGCTCCGACAGCAACCTAAAGATTTCTCTGTGTCCCGAAGTTCCATCTTTACCATATTTATGGAGTCTACACATTGCTTTTATTGCTTCCTGTTGTATCTTAAGATCCAGGGGGAGCAAATCAAGCATAGCATTTAGGGCATCACCAGAGGTTGTACTCATGGCACCCGTTATGCATAAACATACACTTCTTTGCAGCCTGTATAGTTCCCGGATTGTGGACTTAACCATGCTCCGTCGCCACCAGAGCACAGAAGCGTAAGTGATGATTGGTCTGATAAGTGCTGTGTATATCCATAGGACCAGAGCAGGTTTCAGACCCAGGTTTTGCCAAAGGCTCTACGGCATTGCTGAAAAATCTTCAATGCACGATTCACCTTCAGTGAAACGTGTGTCTCCTAAGTCAGCTTCTTATCCAAGATTACTCCTAGATATTTAACTTCGTTGGAAATACCAAGTGTCACACCTTTCAGTGTTGGAAGACTGAGTCCATCCAATTTCCGTTTTCTCGTAAACAAGACTATGGTTGTTTTGTTCGGGTTAACGGAAAGACCTTGTCTCATGTACCAGTCATCGATTTTGTCAAGAATCCTCTGCACTATTCGGCATTACTAGGACAGGTTTTGTGTAAAATAAAAGTGGACAACATTGCTAAAAGTTTCAAGTCAACTGCGCTCTTTTCAGTTGATGAAAGCATGATGCCAGAACATCTCTTTGATCCACTTGACCTAGCCCGGTGCAAACAGCGGAATGTTCCCATGCAGCAAATTATTCAACCACAAACACACAATCAGGACGATGACGAGCCTACTCCATCCTCCAGTAAGTAGTGGAACCATAAGTACCTGCCAGGAGATATATTTTCTCCAGAAGATTGTATTGAGGTTTCATTGGTTTTGAGTATTGAACGACCCAACGCAGACGACGGTATATTTGGTAACGCTCTGCTTAAGATGAAGAGTGTATATCAGAACAAAACAGAATTTATTTTTGTGAAGTGGGACGAATTCAATATCACAAAAAGCCAAGTAAAGGCGATTCTTCTCTCCAATAATGGTTAAGTCGGCGAGAAGAGATGTTTACAAGTTCAGTGGCAGTGTGAATGTGAAAGAACGGAGTAATACTGCACAATAAATTGTTGAGGAAGCACAATGTTGAGGAAAGCGTGAAAAAGGCCAGTAAAGCGCTATACGCATGTAAAAGAATGCTGGGCGTTACTTGGGGTCTATCGAACTCACTGATGCATTGGTGCTACATGTCAGTAGTTAGACCGGTATTGCTGTATGGGGCCGTAGTAAGGTGGACTGCGACAAGAAAACTGGCATACTTAATGCGACTGGAAAGAGTTCAGCGACTCGCTGTTCGGTGCATAGCAGGAGCGATGAAAACCACTCCCACGGCGGCGCTGGAAAAGATACTCAGCATACCACCTATTGATCTTATGGCGGGAAATCTGGCAGCGAAATCCGCGGGGAGGCTAGTGGCTGCTGGAGTATTCACCTGTAGAACCTTCGGACATAGCTCAACAGGAAAGAGGAGTTCAGGTTGCATAGAATACATGACTCCGTACTTTAATTGGGAGAGAAGGTTTCATATTACAATTTAAGAGCAGGGATGGCCCAAAGGCATGAAGCCTGGCCGCAGGACTTTTCACATCTACACAGACGGCTCTAAAAGTGGGGACAGAATGGGAGCGGGCATTTACTGCTCACAACGAGGGATTAGGCAGCCGCGAAGCTGGCCTACACAAAAAACAAAAAAGAGGTTGTCTGTAAAGTCGGTTTACTGACGATAGTTTAACGTGATAACGTCATAAGAAAATGTTAATGGAATGGTTGCAATTTTCAAAACAAAATTTTAATTTTATTTGTTTGATAGATATTTTGTATGGATATAGAGGAGGAGGTAAATGGGATTGCAATGGAATAGGTCAAGTTACATTTACACAAACGTGAAAAATGACGAAACATTTATCAAATTCATGAAAGATATCTTCAATTTTGATTGTGCATCAGACGTTAATAAGTCCACAACACTAAGAGGCATCATCATCGATTTGACTTTCTCAAGACACATTACACTTGAAACACTCCCTTTCATTTCCTACTTTTTCTATCATCGACCTATACTCAACAGAGAAATGGTTCATTACCATGCACACAGGAAGAAGGCATATGCAAATACAAGTATGTGAATTTATATACAAATGCGCATATACATACATATATATGCTCACTCAAGTAGGACAGAGCCAGATGTCGAACGTTACCGAACGCGGGGACCGAGTGTGCTCTTTGTCGTTCGTTCCGCGCTCTCGCTCATTAACTTACATTTGCTTGCGTTCGGAATATATTCGTATATTTGATATGTCCATATGATTTGTATGCATCTTTACATATAGATTTATTCTTTTTGAAAATTGCGCGAAGTTGTATATGTATATGCATGTTTATGTACATATATTAGTATACAACATATCTTATAAGGTATGTGGTAAATATTACCATACATCTTTTCCTTCATATATATATATATTATTATAATAAAAAAATTAATGATAATAATATTAAAATAACAGGTATTATTAACAAATTTGGTTTTATTTTAAATTCTTCAAGTGAATCAAATTAATAATAATCAATAAGAAGGCATATGCAAATACAAATACGTGAATTTATATATGTACATATGCGCATATACATACATATATACGCTCACTTAAGTAGGAGAGAGCAAGATGTCGCCCGTTGCCGTTCGTTTGCTTTGTTCGTTCCGCGCTTTCGCTTGCAGTTCATTCAATGCAATGAGCAAGGTAACGACAAATGAGCAAGGTAACGGCAATGAGCAAGGTAACGACATATGAGCAAGGTAACGACACATTTTTTCGTGCGTGCAGCCTGTTAAATCGAATTATAAGACGTTATCACGTCAAAAAAATAACTCAGTAATAACAGTCAAGTAGCAATAAAGGCAATAAGCTCATATTGTATTAAGCCCAAAAATGTTCAACGGAGCAGGGAGACCGCAGAAAGGCTAGCCGCAAACAGAAGGCTGCACATCTATTGGGTACCTGGTCACAAAGGCATTATGGGAAACGAAACAGTAGATAAGATAGCTGTTAGACTACCATTTGAACAATGGCACGCCATGTAAAAACCACTAAATACAGTATACAGCGAAATGGACGACTACATGAAAAAGCGAGTGAAAGCTAGGTGGACCAATCTGACCACATGCAAACAGCAAAAGCTATATATAGAACAAAGTGCAAAAAACTGACTCACTTCGTACTTATGCTCTCGCGAAGGGACTGCAGAGCTATTATAGGTATGGTGACTAGTCATGATATATTGGCCGCACATACTCACAAAACAAAGATTTCTAGCACGGACAAATGCAGGAAATGCATAGAGGATGTTGAGGAAACTTTAGAACCCCGTCTGTGCGTTTGTCCGGCATCATCAAAAACGCGTTTAAAATGCGTGGGAGTCCCACTGTTTGCGGGCCTGCAGAACGCCTCAAAAACGGACCTCCCAGCTCTGCTTAGATTCGCCAAAAGTGCTGACCTCCTACATGATGTCTACTCTCAGTATTCATAGAGGTCGGTCTCCATCTAGTAACACTAGGCACCAAACGGTATACGCGTGGCTTAATGCCAACCAGGCTAAGTAAACTAATTTACCAAATATTTTCGAATATTAATGAATAAATTAAGTTAAAGGTTGCCCAAATATTTTTAGTTAAGTAAATATTTGTCTGAAAATTAAATAAAGTTTGTTTGTATGAGGTGGTGTTAAAAAATCAGTTATTTAATTTTTATAAATAGTTAAAAAATTGAATTAAATAGTAATGGTTATTTAATTCAAAAAATATCTATACCATAATTTTCCATATTGGAAAAATCTCAAATTTATTGAAATTTCTAAAAATCTTTTCCAGGTTACTACTTTTTATACCCAACCCAAGCTTTCTTATTATAGTCAATCCTCCCAGACTGGCAGACACTTAATTAGCGTCTGGCGCTGTTTTAATAGCACAATCCTCTGCTGTTTTCATGATGAAGTTTTCAAGAGCTCTATTTTCAATAGCCACTTTGTTGTATCTAGAAATAAAAGACGATAACTTAATCCAAATCCTGAAATTTATTCTATGTTGCTGAGGAATGGTTTGCCAAAAGCTCGTACTCGTGCTCTTAATAACTTTAGACAATTTGCAAAGGTAGTGAAACTGAACTCCGCAACTACCGCATATGTTGGATGCTGCAATATTCTTGTACCAGTTACCAAGGCAGACGGTAAAATAACGTCCGAAACAATTTCCACACCGCAAATATTAGTATGAAAATTAGTATTTAGTAAATTCGAGCCATCTTCACAATTTAAAAAACAGTAAGCTTAATACTGATACGTTACGTGAAATTATGGAATTCAACAAATTATGATAATAATGATTAAAATTAAATTAAATATATAAAGTAAATTAATAATTAAAAAATTATAAGCCCTTTGTCGTAACACCGGTCACCTTGACAGGCTCATGGTCCTTCAACGTCTGATGGCAGTACGGCGAGCTTGTGAACGGGGCGTTCAATTACGCCCGCTTTGGTTGCCACGTCTGCTACGCGGACCTTGCCGTCTTGCCCTGTTACAATTGCGGCGACGCGGCCGAGCACCCATTGCTGCGGTGGTGTGTTGGCCTCCTGGACCAGGACGTGGTCGTTCAGCTCGAGGTTGCGCTTCGGATGCAACCACTTGCTCCTCTGTTGAAGACCCAACAGGTAGTTCCTGGACCACAGTCGCCAGAACTGTTGCTTGAGGCAACAGACATCTGTCGCAGCAACGCATTGGGTTCATCGATACTTGGGCTAGTGGCAGCGCTCGAAGGGGGCACCCAACTAATAGGTGCGCTGGTGTTAGGGCCACTCCATCGTTCGGGTCCTGACTCAGTGGTACCAGGGGTCGCGAGTTGAGTACGACCTCGATGAGCAGCGTCTGCAGTTCATCGGCGGGGAGCAGCGCATTGCCGATTGCGCTCACGAGAAGATGTTTGGCGGACTTCACTGCCGCCTCCCATAACCCGCCGGGCGAAAATAAAACAATTAGAAGACAAATTTGTTACTAGTTCTAAAGGTACTGCCTTCGAAGTGAAAAAAACGAACACTGCGATATATGTTTTTACTGGGGGTATACCTCGTATTTTTAATGTAGTTTATACGGGACCACAAAAATCTACTCCACATATTAGAAAGGGTCGTAGTGCACGAAGCCTATCGGCAGACAATTTCCCATTATTTCTGTTTGCAGCTTCGGCTTAAATGAAAGCAGTGTGTGCAGTTTCGAACGGTACGACTACAAGCCTCTCGAGCATTGATCAGCCAAATGCGGTCTCGGAGAAGCACTACCAATGCCTTTGCCTCAGCATGGTGATTTCGAAAATGTAGAGCTCTTCCTTAAGAGTAGTGGAAACTTCGCATCATATGGGAGAGGCGCATTTAATAGGCGACCTACTACGCGGAGTAAATTAAACGAGAGCGACAATTCCGAGTAGTTGTGCAAAAACGGATTAAGTTTTTGCAAACTTGAGGGTAGGGTGGTGAGTTTCATAATTTCTTCACCATATTCAGCATGTTGAACCACCTGAATGACTTTGAGGAAACTTAATTTAATATCAGTCATCGACTGATACTCGACGTGTACGGTTGTGTCTACAGTGTTCTGAGTGATTTTCTTACGTTCGCTTTGTGTTATTTCCGTGCAATTAGCAGTGTGCAAAAACTCTTTATCTTCTAAGGTACGAGTCAAATACTCCGTATAGAGAACAAGCGATTGCTAAAGATATGCCCCCCGGGGGACCGCCTCTTGGGGATAACAGGTTCGCCCTGTTATCCACAAGTCCTAAAAGCAAAATACTTAGTCGCCAGTGCAGTTAATTCAGAAAAGCCATTAAGTAAGTACTCATGTTTCGCTGTGCATAAAGCTCTCAAAAACATAAGTTCTGAAATTATAAATATTTCTGAATTAAGAGATGGAAAACTATTGCTTTTTGTTAAAAATGACCACATTGCTCAAAAGTTTTAGCTACCAACACCTTGTTTGGAATTTGTGTCGTAAAAATTGACCAAGGTAAGACCATATTACCCAAATCCCATGAGTTGCAAAAGTTGTCAACTTCTCGGTCATACGACAAATCGATGTACTAAGGCCCCTGTTTGTGACGCATGTGCCCTCCCCCGTCACTCCACACTACCATGTTCACGTTCTTTTTGCATAAACGCCTCAGGTAGTTACTCTGCTTCTAGCAAATCGTGTCCTAAGTTCATACAAATGAAAGAAGTAATAACAATTAAAACAGACAACGAATGCTCCATGCGTGAAGCAATAAAAAAACACAAAATGCGAGTACCCCCCACTCTCAATGAGACCTCCACTTCCTTTGCTAATGAAGCAAAAAATAATAACAACACTATACAAACAAACAATAGCCCTATTCAAAACACTTTACCTGAACAAACAAGCTCCAGCAGCAACAACAATGTCAATAGCACAAACGACAAAACAAAAGAAAATAAAACCACACTAAATGAAGTAAACATGACAACAAAGACATCAGTCGATGACTCAACAACTCACGATATGATTTCTTCTCTTCTCTCCAACCTTGCATATCCAGCATTAAACTCTTCCCTCTTCCCATCCGCTCTCATAATTGATCCCTCTCAAATGATAGAATAAGTGATGCAGATTTTGCAATAGAATACGAACGGTCTCCTCAACAATTACCCAGACTTAAATATATTAATTAATGAATATTCTCCCGAAATTATTTGCATACAGGAAACACATCTTCCACACAATAAAAAGCTCCATGCACCTAACAAATATGAGAGTTACTTCCACAATAATTCTCAAAATACATATTGTAAACAAAGAATTTCTGTTTTCATAAAAAAGTCACGCAATCACAAGCAAGTTCCGATTAGTTCCCAATTATCTGCAATAGCAATCGAAATGGATGTTGGATACAAAATCACTATAATTCACTTTTATACGAGTATTCCACCTCACCAAGCCTTTAGCGTTAGTGATCTTTCAAAGATAATTAGCTGCTTTACTACCCCAATTATCATTGTAGGCGATTTTAATGCATGGAATCCGCTTTGGGGCTCCAATTCTGCGAATAAAAGAGGCGAAATAATCGAAGATCTCATATTAACACACGACCTTGTTGTCCTTAATGACGGTCAACCCACTCATTTCTCTACACACGGAACATTCACCCATCCCGACATTGTCCTTGCTTCCACAGCAATAGCTCCTAAACTCTCCTCCCATACCATTGACGACCTACACAATAGCGATCACTTCCCCATCATCACATCCCTTTCGTTCCCCAAATTTTATAGCATAAAGCCTAGCGCAAAGTTTCTGACAGAAAAGGCAGACTGGCCAAAGTTCTGCACCATCTGTACATCATTGTGTGATAGTAAACCAGCTCGCCAAAATATAAATGCAGAAACATCTACAATAAAAACAATTATCCGTTCTGCTGCACACCTCTCTATCCCTCAAACTAACCCAAAAGTATTCTCAGCCAAACTGCGATCCTTAGAAATAACAAAAAGCGCTTATGGACAAAATTTAAACATAACAGGTCCGACACTAATCTAGTAGACTATAAAAAGGCCAACGCCGCATTTAGAAAGGAATTGAAGTCTGCCAAAAGACACTCATTGGAAAAGATAACGGAGAGTATTAATCCATCCTCGAATCCAAAAAAAATATGGTCGGAGATTAAAATCCTAACCGGTTGTACTCGACGCTTCGATATCTCTCACATTCACACAGACCAGGGACCTATTTACTCACCACAGGACATCGCTGAAAAGTTTGCGCAGACATGGCCATCTTTTTCCCATAGCACTAATTTCTCTTCCAAGTTCAACTCCCTGAAAATTCGAGTCCTGACGGAAAACTACCGTAACCCATTCCCCTGCCCAAAAGCCCAAATCATTGAATCTTGTATTACAGTTAATGAATTCGACTCAATCATTTCGACACTTACGGGCAAAACTCCTGGTGCCGACAAAATATCCTATCCTATCCTCAAAAATATCCCTTATTCCCTTCAAAGTAGACTTGTAAACCTGTTCAACCAAATTTTAACCTGCGGAACTACCCTCAACAACGGAAAGTTGCCACAATTTTACCCATCCCAAAACCCAATAAATCCACCTCCTATGTAGAGAATTATAGACCAATATCCCTCCTTCCCTGTATGTCCAAAACTTTAGAGAAAAGGGACTTATAAACCCCCACCAAAGGGTTGGGAGTTATGGACCCCCTACTCTACTTCGAACATTTCGCCTCTTCAGCCGTGACTGCTCGAAACCACACATCCGTATTGAGCTTGGACTTCGAAAAGGCATTTGATGGAATAGGAGTACACATAGTTCTTGATGAGCTAAAATGTTGGAAGATTGGTACCAAAATATACAACACTGTTAAATCTTTTTTATCAAATCGGAAGTTTGTTGTTTACGCAAATAAGCACAAATCTCAAATATCTCACCCCTTTCTGTAACTCTCTTCACAATAGCCTTCAACAAAGTGAGCTCCATAATGTCTTCTAATCCACTTGTTGACCACTTCATATACGCCGTACCACATCGCAGCTAAAAGAAGTATTCGAGCTTTCCCAACCTCGCCAACAAAAGTAGTACTTGCAGAGGCCGGATTGCCTGATATTTCCTCCAGAATTGCACGTAATATATACTATGGTGTGAGTTCCTAAGTAGTTTCACGCCCGAAACGACTTATTGCTTACACAAGTTAAGACCGTCATTGAAAAACCAATCACAACGAACAAACCTTCCACCATAATGCGTTGCTTAACCCTATCGAGACGGCTCCATATCATATCAACTCCGTCATTGGTTGAAACAGCAATATTTCCGACTTGCTCCTCGCTTATACCATCACTTATTAATGTATCACAAAAACAAACCAAAGACTCTACCAGCAGTAGTGAATACCAACAGTTACACAATGCAGCCCTTGAGCCTTTCAAACGTGATTGGGACATAATACTACGTTTGCCGTGACAAATAAGTTTGGTGCCACCATTGCTGTATACTGCTTGCCCTCGTACTGCTCGGTATTTACAGCCGAAGCCGCTGCTTTACTTGAAGCAGTACTTTTTGCCTCTCGCTATGGAAGGAAAACTGTAATTTGTACCGATAGTAAATCCGCCATCGAAGCTGTTTTCAACCAATTAAACGATACGCCAATGATCATGAAAATTCGCAACCTTCTATTTCAGTACACCAACCAAATTAAGATAATGTGGGTGCCCGCCCACGTAGGTATACATGGTAATGAAATGGCGGATAAAAGAGCAAAAGAAGCCAATAGAGAACCTCTGCATATGGCTGACTACCTTACCGAAAAAGATATACGCACACTTGCAAATAAGCATCTAAGAGAAACGTTTTCAACTGAATGGCGCAGTTTTAGCCATTACTACAAAGGCCATAATCCCACTGGCGGAAAGCCTACTTACCCCACAAGCTCAGCGTGTAGGAAGATAACAGTATTCGCGCGCCTCAGGATTGGTCAAACACTCGCAACTCACGTTCATCTCTTGAATGGCATCTACCGACCAAACTGCGTACACTGTGAATCTCCTGATTTCAACGTGACTCACCTCCTCGATTACTGCCCAAATTTACAACCAATCAGATCATCGATATTTGATAACAACAAATCATCGGAATATCTTGCACAAACAGTAGACTGTCATATAGAGCTGATTGCAAAATTTGTTACACTTTGTAAACTTAATATATACGATCTCTATATAAATAGTTATCTATATATATACAAATTAAGCCGCAAAAAAGTGTGCATTTGTCTCCGGTAATCTCAGCAACGCGTTTAAGGAAAACAATGAAAGTTTCACACATTATTGGTGTTTCTTTGGCAAAGGTTTCTGTGAAGTTTGGTTGAAATCCGATAACGCGTGTGTGTGCGGTGCGTCGGTTAAGTGAGTGTATTTTTGCTATTTGCCGCACGTATTTTTTGTACCGCACATAGCATTCATTAGAATTGAATACATTTTGGTCGTGTGTGTCTGGGCCGATTATTATGAAATTTGGTATATATAAATATTTTTCCACGGTGAAGGTTAGTATAATATGCTTATTGATTCCACTCGCCACCAGGTGGCGCTGCCGAAGGCCAAAACGAAGACCCGGGTAACCCTAGGATGTGTTTTTACAATGTGGGTATCAAATCAAAGCTACTGATGAGTGCTTTAATACAGAGTATTTTTTAGATCTCTGAGTTACCAGGGTCTCGAAATATAGTCGAAAAGGTGGACCAAGGTACCCTTGGATGTGTTTGTACAATATGGGTATCAGATGGAAGCTGTTGATGAAAGCTTTTAAGTGAAGTAATTTTTACTGCCTGTTTCCGGGATAAAGAAAGGAGATGGAGCTGGAGATGGAAGAGGAAAAGGAATAGCTACAGGAAGAGGAAGAGAAAGAGGAAAAGGAAGACTACTTATTATTAAAAATTAAAAAAAAAATTATAAAAAAATTTTAAAATGTTACATATACGCTTATTATATAAACGTTAATCTGAAGTCAGTTATAGTGAAAAATTCATTGTATCATTGCCGGCGTGATTGGTGATCGTTTCCTTAATTTTTTGCAGAAAAGTTATGCTAATATGAGATATTACCTATATCATTCATATACCTATTTACGTATTACCTGTGTACTCACAAATATACGGTTGAAGCAAATATATGTCAGTTTTTTTACTTCGCCTGGAAAAGTTTATATAAATTTAAGAAGAGTAAATAGAACTTATTTTATATCAGACTTCACGCAAAAACGTCATTTGCACTTGAACACATAGCTGGGTTAAAGCGGGGGGGAATAGAACAGTTCTCTTCTCCTTCTCCGCTTTTTCGCACACGTAATTGTTTGGGATGAGTGCACGATGGCACATAAAAAGTCACTGGAAGCGCTTGATAGGACATTACGAGATTTATGTAGTAAAAATGAAATGTTTGGTCGTGCCTTAGTGCTGCTGGCAGGTGATTTTAGACAAACACTGCCTGTTATTCCTCGAGCAACTGTAGCAGATGAATTGGTTGCATGTTTGAAATCATCATATTTGTGGAGACATGTTCAAACACTCAAACTAACTACAAATGTACGTGTTCTAATGCAAAATGATCCATCAGCTGCTGAATTTTCACAGCAATTATTGGATATTGGAAATGGCAAAGTTCCTGTCGATAATTTAACTGGCTTAATAACTTTACAACCTAACTTTTGTCAAATAAGTCAAACGAAAGAACAGTTAATTCAAAGTATTTTCCCAAATTTGCCTCAAAATTACAAAAATCATGATTGGCTTAGTGAACGAGCCATCATGGCTGGCAAAAATAAAGATGTGAATGAAGTGAATGCAGCTATTTTGGCTAACATACCAAGTCCAGAACAAACCTATCGATCCGTTGACACTGTTACAAATCAAGATGATATTGTAAATTATCCCACTGAATTTTTGAATTCCCTTGATTTACCTGGATTACCGCCACACATGCTAAACTTGAAAATAGGAGCACCGATTATTATGTTGAGAAACATAAATCAACCACGACTATGTAATGGCACTCGATTAACAGTTAAGAGATTGATGAATAACGTCATTGAAGCAACAATTTTGAATGGCAAATACTCTGGTGAAGACGTTTTAATACCGCGAATACCAATGATACCATCGGATATGCCGTTTGAATTCAAACGTCTTCAATTTCCTCTCCGCCTTGCATTCGCGATTACTATTAATAAGTCACAAGGCCAAACTTTATTAATTTGTGGCATTGATTTAGAATACCCATGTTTTCCTCATGGCCAACTTTATGTTTCATGCTCAAGAGTTGGTAAGCCATCGGTATTGTTCATTTATTCACCAACGCATGGAAAAACGAAGAATATTGTATACCAAAGAGCATTACAATAAAAAAAGTAATAAAGTAAATCACATCAAACGTTTTTTAATTGCTACTACTATTCAAAACTTCTTTCATTACTATTCATGCGCGAGAATTTTTATAAAAAACACACAGTATTTTTCGGCTTAATTCAATTAATTAATCTAGATTTTTTTAAAGACGACCAGTGGAACGGGTGGGTTTTCGCTAGTAATAAATAGAAATTAATTTTTACTTAAGCCGAAGGTCCTGGCAGCCAGTGCTTTAGTATTTAAGTGGAATCATTATTTATAATTGTTTTTCTTTTAAATAAATAAATAAATTTAAAAAAAAAATTATTAGTTCATAAAGAAGGAGGACTAAGTGGGCTCAACTGACAGTTGTCAAGGTTTTGCTCACTGTTTTAGACGATTACCATAGCGTAGTGCAGCAGGAGTTCTTACCACAAGGTCGTACGGTAAATAAGGAATATTAACTCGAAGTTATGAGCCGTTTGCGTGAAGCTAACCAAAAAACAAAAAGCGCCCGGCCTTGTGTAAAAAATGCATGACTTTTGAATCATGACAATGCACATTCTCGCTCATCTTTGCTTGTGAGAGATTATTTGGCCAAAAACATCACCGTTATCATGCCTCAGCCATCGTATTCACCAGATTTGGCTCCCTGCGACTTTTTCCTGTTCTCAAGACTAAAGAGACCCATGAAAGAATGGCGATTTGCGACGATTGAGGAGATAAAAACTGAATCGCTGAGAGAGCTCAAGGACATCCCAAAAAGCGCATATCAGAACTGCTTCGAGGATTTGAAAAAACGCTGGCGTAAGTGTATTACATCTTAGAAGCACTACACTGAAGGAGATAAAATACAAATTGATGGAGAAATAAATATTTTTCGAGAAAAATGAAAATTGATCTTATTTTTTTTTGAACACACCTCATATACAACTTCACACTGCTTGTATCTGTAAAACAGCTTATGACATCAACGTCAAAATTTTTCTAATGACAGTTCAGTATATTGTTTATAAGCCATCAAAAGCATTTGCGTCTTAGTTTTGTTGAATTTTTTTTTTTTTCTGTGATGGAATTCAAACGTAATAGTGTGATTGCGTTATATTTGGCTGGAAAATCACAACCAGCCATTGCTCGTGAGCTCAATCACCTCAAAGTGAATAAAATGTTTGTGTAACGCACTATAAAACGTTACAATGATACTGGTAGCATTGCAAAACGCTATGGAGGTGGACCAAAAAAAACCGCAGCAACGCCAGAATTGGTTCGGAAAGTGAAGACTCGACTTGAAGGAAATCCACGTCGAAGTGGAAGAAAAATGGCCAAAGAACTGAAAATATCGCAACAGCACTCGACGCATATTGAAAAATGAGCTCAAGATCAAGGCTTACAAGTTTCAAAAAGCACACGATCTTTCACCCCAGCAACAAAAAAGGTCGGTGCGAAAGAGCAAAGGAGTTGTTGCGCTTGCACGAACGTGCCGAATTTCCTAACATTGCGTTTTCTGATAAAAAAAATTTCCCGATTGAGCACTTCATAAACACTCAAAACTATCGTGTTTACTTGACCGAACGCTCATACGAGAATTTGAGCCTACGTATGGCCACTCGAAGCAATTTCTCATCGCAAGTAATGGTTTGGGCCGCAGTGACTGCTGATGGACGCTCTCCAATCGTTTTTATCGAGCCTGGTGTCAAAGTGAATGTTTTAGAAGCTGCACGGGAAAATGTTTTCGAAGCTGCTCTAGAGCCGTGAATACGCAAACATTTCGGTCGTAGACCATGGACGTTCCAACAGGACTCGGCACCGTCTCATAAAGCTCGTGTGAACCAAGAATGGTTAAAAAATCATGTTCCAGACTTCATTTCGTCCACACAATGGCTTTCGAATTCGCCAGATGCAAATCCGATGGACTATTCCATCTGGTTCATTTTGGATAGCAAGGTGAGGACTAAAAAGTATGCCAGTATGGATGCGCTGATAAAAGCGATTATACGAGAACGGGCCAAAATACCTCAAGATCACATTCGCGCAGCATGCAACTCATTCTTTGACCGTTTGAAGGCTATAGTGAAGGCAAAAGGTGGTCATATCGAGCTAAAGTGAATATATGTTAAAATTGTAATCATTTTTGAACAATTTTGTCTTTGAAATCAATAAAAACTAATTTCACACAAAAAAGTTATGGTGTTTTGAATAGGTAACACTTCATATCGTTCACCCAGTATGTAGAGTACTCGTCTGCTTTCTTAGGAATATCACTGTATTGATTGACGATTTTTTGCTAAGATTTCGAGTGTAGATCGAGTTAACCTTTGATGGTCTAAGAGCCTTGATTATAAATATTTTCTACTCATCACACGACCTAATTCAAAACCAGTTTCCTTACTAATCCCAAGATGAAACTGTCGTGGGGTGAGCATCTGAGCCTTGATGTATCAGGCCGAATAACCTAAAGTTAACTTTAGAGCATCCATGACAACTTTTCGTTTGCTGAATTTCGTGATAGAAGGAGACTATAGAAAAGCTGGATTAGAAACCCAAAACTCTTCTCACTTCACTTTTGTTCACTTTCAAGTTAACTAAATAATTTTAAGGGTGCATCAACTTACCTTCAAATATATCGGGCAGATAGTTTAACAGGCTCTGTTGGCATGATAAAGTGAACTTTAATGTTAAAACATTGTATTTTAGAAAAAAAAGTTAGTTTTGCTTGTGCCGTCATACATCAGTGTAGCCGCAAATTCCTTTAAATCCACGTTTTGGCTATTTTACTATAATTTTATTTTAATTGCTGTTTAGAAATGTTTAATATTTATTGTTTGTGCAAAGTCTCGTGAAGTTGTTCTTATATAAGCTAGGACCGAGAAAGGTTCTGTACACAGTTTGAAAGAGTTACTTCGTTGTGATAGTCCAATGGCGCGAAAAAATATTTCTTTGTATTTGCTAATTGGCGGTAAGCCATTACATTTATATGTATTTTTATATTATTTAATTTCCATCCATTCGAAAATTGCTATTGTAAAGAAAGAAAAAGAAAGTTGGTTGGTTAGAGTTATGATTCATCCTGAATCCTACTAGCTTTACCGCACCATTTTGTTCAAAGATCCTCGTTATCCACTTGCTTAACGGTTATTTACAGCTTGCCTATGTCCAGTTGGTGCACTTCAGGAATCTTCTTAGGTTGTTGACATCTAAGCCAGACAGTTTTTCGAGACACTTGGACCGCGGTATGCTCAGGGTTGGCATTCTTTCCTTCAGCAGATCCCCCCTAGTTCATCTGCTTTTTCGTTACCTTCCATGTTTCGATGTCCCGAGAAAGAGAGAGAGATTCGTGGAACATTTATTGATAGGAATGGGTTTAGGAATCTGCCTATATATTGGCTAAAGAAGATATATTGGTGAAAGAAACAGCAACTATCGCTCAAGAAAAGGCATCGAATGCTCCTTAGTATGAAAAACAGTGCTTTGTACTTGGCAGAAATAGAAGCAGCAAGGGTCGCTGGAGTTATCGCTGTGACCCAGATTGGAAGGTTAACTGATCACAGCTGCTTTAAGCCATCGATTCGAAGACGAATCAGATCCTGTGCGCGACTGCAATGCAGGAGACCCAGTAAAATACTTTACCGATGTCTTCTTTAAGTGATCGCTATTTCAAAGTTATAGATGCAAGGCGGTGAATATTTTACTCCGGAATCACTTCTGATGCTCATTTTAAAAAACAACCAAAAACCGATGAAGAGGCTAATCACACCCGAGAGGCTGTGGCATAGCTGCAACGAATAATTGCATTTCCTCCACACAGAGTAATGCTTGGAGACAGTCGCTTAGCACGAGGAGCTCGACGATGGTGTTGCGCTATCCTCGAAGAGAAGGAGAAACCTTTGAATTTAAATATCTAAGCAATCTCTAGGATGCACTCGTATATCCTTAGTACACTACAATTGAGAAAGTTATCACGTTGAGATGGAAATAGCAGCGTACTGCCTGACGTGGCTGTTGAAGACAGTGTGACGCTATTATTTAATAAATGCATTGAATGTTTTGGCGTGAAGGATTATCTCTCGCGATGGGGATGCAAATTGACCTCCAGGATAAAGTGATTTGACTTCATTAGACTTTCTTTCTTCTGGGGCTTACAGTAGTTAGAACTGTAAGTCGTTCGCAAAGTTAACTGAATCCAGATCATTGCTTGAATTCAGTACGATTTATCAACGACTGGTGGACTAGAGCGTGACTCAATGTCAAAGTCTATATCACTAGGATGAAATCATTGCAACTAGCGCTTTGCTATTACATTCTATATTGTTTTCGGCCCATGGATGGCGCACATTTTTTTGGGTGCCTGCTTCAACTTTTCTCCTTTGCCAGTATTTTAGAATGTCGTGAATAAACACTTTCTTATTATTGATTGACTGTTTGTGCACTGCGACTTGAAGAGATCTATTGTGCAGCCACGTAGGCTTTTCAAACAGTTTTAGGTTGTTCGTAAATCCTAAAACTGGTGTAGGCTTAATTTCTAGTCTGCGTCGTGCCATTGCTGGACAGTCGCGTAGAATATGTTCTGTTGTTTCTTCTGCCCCTTTGCAGAGTCTACGGGAATTGTTTTCTATCGCTCCTATCTTTTTCATGTGATAATTAAGTTTACAGTATCCTGCTAGTAGTTCAGTGTAAAATTGTATACCCTTTTCCATTATGTTAAGGATTGCTTCTACCTTTATCCGTTCTGGATCTATGAGTCTTTTCGATTGCCGCAACCCAGATTGGGCTCTCCAGTAGTCGAGTAGGCCTTGTTGTTCCCGCTCATGTAAAAGGCACTTTTGAAGCTGTTATTTACCCCGCAGAAAGATTCAGGACCTATGACGGGAGTGTTTGCCCCTTTCTCGCTAAAGTGTCCGCAATTCCATTTCCTTCGTGTCCCTTATGTCCCGGAAACCACATCAAGGTAACAGAGTTTCTTGATGCTAGGGTGTTGAGGCTTTTAAAACATTCCCAGACCAACCTTGATTGGAATAAGGAGCTATCTAGCATTTTAGAGCTGATTGACTGTCAGAGAAAAAGTTATTATTGGCACCGCGCATGCCTCTCCGCAGACATTCTCTGGCACACAGCTCTAAAGCGAGGACCTCTGCTTGGAAAACGGAAGTGGTTATTACCTTTGCAATTTCTTTTTTGAAATGTCTTCCATTCCGTCTTCCATTTTGGACCCATCAGTAAACCACACCTGCGCCCCTTGTTTAAGGAATATTTCATTGCTTCTCCATGCTGAGCGGTGACTAATGATCAATTTGAATTTCTTGGAGAATTCTAGTTTCCTTTCCATCTTGTGGTGGACTGTCAGGCACAGATAGTTCAGGATTGAACCCAGAGTGATCCTTAAATCGCCGTGTAGTTAGTAAGACCCATTGCGATACGCACATCCTGAGAAACATATGGCTCACAAAAGACGCTACAGCCACGGAAAAACTCAGATCTTTTTACTTCACCCAATTTTATTGTTGTATAAGTTCCTTCATATATTTCCAGGTTATATGAAGTAGATAAATTTATTTAAATAAAATGTTAATATGGGGAGCACACTTTTCGTGCCCACATTTTCCATTAAAAAAGTGCATTTAACGTCTAGTAATGATATCTGCTGCTGGGTTCACGGGAAGCGCCGGTAGGCTACCCAGTGCACCTGCTGCTAGTTGACCGCCAGGAAGATCACTTAAAACACCGGTTGCCAATCCAAGTGTCTCACCAGTGAGAGGCAATTCTTGCGGCCTACATTCGCAGGCGCTGAATAAAACTGAAAAGGAATTGATTTGATTAAAATTATAAAATCAAAAAAAAAAAAAGCGAATGTGAGTCGAGCGTACTTGCAACCAGCAATAGAGCACTAATAAATTTATTGAAAAGCGACATACTTCAGTACTGATGTATTTTACAGAAGTAACTCAGCTTTTTATACCCCAAAGCAAACAAGTTTTTGTTTCATAATTAACATTTTTGCACGATTAAACACTTGAAGTGCATTAATTGCCATTTCACTTTTTTGCTTTGTTTTTGGTTTTGCTTTAGCGACAAAAGACTCCAAATGTACCCATTAAAAACTTCATTACTTTGAATTTAATGAAATTTGTTGCGAATGGAATGGGTGCTTGCCGAGGTATTAGGGGTTCAAAGCTTTGTTTTCTGCTATGCAAGCCTTTTTTCTTTATATTGAAAGTTAAATAATTGGGAAAACGGATAAAATATTTTACATATTTTTTAAAGACTTTCGGACAAAAGTTATAAAAATATGGAACTTTTTTCTCGTAAAATTTTTTTGTGCACTCTTTCAATTTTCGAAATTTTTGATGTTTTTTTAATTAAGCTTAAACTAAGGCTTGGCATTTTTCCTTTAAAATTATACCAAACTTTCTATGGTAACTAAGAGTGTTAGGAATGCAATCCATGAACGTACAGATCAACGTAATACAGGACTTAGTCTTTTCTAAAAACTGTACCTGTAACTGATCGATTATGATGAAGTTTTTGGGCGGATACGATAACGAACGTTTTTGTTTTCTTTTTCAGTGATTTTATGCCTTAATCAAGTGCAAGGAGCACCGGATTACCCAGATCCAGGACCAAATCCCGCTCATACACCTCTCTATGATTTTGCAAACATTGATGATGCACAAGATGTTCTGGCTGCCCGAGATACCATCATCTCTCGCTGATAGGCTCAGGGGAAAGTACCATGAGGGCGGACGGTATATTTAGTCGGTTCGATATTGGTTTAAAGCGTTTCACAAATAAAATATGTTAATTGGAATTGAAAATTATAAAAGCAGGCACTTATTAAAATATTTCTTGAATGAGTTTGCGTATTTTATTTACATGGCAACTTTATTTTGTTTATTTACACCCTCTGTCGCAACCAACTCATGGAAACCAAAAAGTATTTAAATGTGTTGGTTCGTCATTCGACTGATAACTAACCATTGTTTTCCGCCAGTTTGACTACACTGATTACATCGTTCCAGTTATTCTCCCGGTTCATATCTCCGGAAAGTAAAAATAGTTTTGTTGTGTGCTCAATTTTGTGACTGGCTCATTACAGGTAATCCAAATAAGATGTTGGTCCCAATCATTTCCCATTCAGTTATTAACGCCATATCAGGATTTCGTTGAATTTAGGCAGATTTCATTCTCCCCGATTCATAAAGAACAGTTCATATTTACCCCAAATTTTTCTTGTTTATTGGGTAATTATGAACATTTATTTCAGGGCAGTTCCTGACGGATATGCGAGCCACATGAGTACTCGAACCATTGAGCAAGCAATAATATCAAACAATGTGGAACTCATCAAGTTGCCTTCCCACCTTACCGATCAACTCCAACCACTGGACTAGTGTGTTTTTGGCACACTTACCACAGCGTGGGACAAACTTTGTGTGTTCTTTTTTTTGCAAAAAACAAACGAATTTTCGGCATTGAATTTGAATTTGAAAAGGTCGTGCCAAGGAGCACCAGGAGATTTGGTGGCTCCTAAAACACTCAGGCTAAAGAGCCCATTGTATTTAAAGCTCTGGAAAGGGGGTAGATAGTCAAGGAGGGAGGGAGAAAAGTATCAGAGAAAGAGATAGAAAAGAATAGAGACAGAGATAGAGATAGTTAGTCCTGTGAGAATTTTCCAGATTCTTTGGTAAATCTGTAAATATCCTCCAGTTTTAGAGAACGAATATTACTCATTCTCATGACATCGGAACCCAATACTCGTAGCCTTGCTTTAGCAAAGGCAGGACACTCACAGAGAAAGTGCTCAGTGCTATCCGCTTCCTCCAAGCATGACAGGCATACCGGGTCCTCGATGATTCCAATGGTGGTCATATGCTGACCCCATGGGTTGTGTCCTGTAATGATGCCGACCATCAACCGAATGTCTTTCCTTCTAAGTTTTAGTAGAAAGTTTGACAGTTTTCTGTTCGGACTTGTCACAAAACACTTTGCAGTTCTGCAGCGTTCTAGACCGGACCATCGCTCTTTATGTAGATTGCCTACATAATCGCTGATCCAATTCTTGATTCCTGCGGGACTGATTCCGATTATTGGCTCTGACCCCTGTGGGGGCACCGCTGATCCACGGTTTGCCAATTCGTCGGCAATTTCGTTTCCTTGAATACCGGAGTGTCCCGGAACCCATATAAGTACAAGCCTGTTTTGTCTTGCGACAGAATTAAGCTTCTTCTTACATTCTTGAACAATCTTTGAGGTTTGCTTCGCGTTCTCCAGGGCCTTCAATGCAGCCTGACTGTCACTGAAGACTCCAATCTGTTTCCCGCTCCATCTCCTCTCGATTATCCATTCGGCTACTTTTAGGATGGCAAAAACTTCTGTTTGGAAAACAGTTGCCATTCCCCCCATAGCATAGTGATACTTATTACTATCGTTTAAGTACCATCCGGCTCCAGACCCTATTTCAGTCTTGGACCCATCGGTAAAGAAAATATCCGTCAAACCTCCCTGAATGCATTCTGGATTGCTGACATCTGACATCAAATTTCCTTCCAAATGAAACGGTGGGTATCAGGTCATCTTTAGGTGCCAAAAGCAGTGGATACTGCTCCGACAGCAACTTAAAGATTTCTCTGTGTCCCGAAGTTCCATCTTTACCATATTTATGGAGTCTACACATTGCTTTTATTGCTTCCTGTTGTATCTTAAGATCCAGGGGGAGCAAATTAAGCATAGCATTTAGGGCATCACCAGAGGTTGTACTCATGGCACCCGTTATGCATAAACATACACTTCTTTGCAGCCTGTATAGTTCCCGGATTGTGGACTTTACCATGCTCCGTCGCCACCAGAGCACAGAAGCGTAAGTGATGATTAGTCTGATAAGTGCTGTGTATATCCATAGGACCAGAGCAGGTTTCAGACCCAGGTTTTGCCAAAGGCTCTACGGCATTGCTGAAAAATCTTCAATGCACGATTCACCTTCAGTGAAACGTGTGTCTCCCAAGTCAGCTTCTTATCCAAGATTACTCCTAGATATTTAACTTCGTTGGAAATACCAAGTGTCACACCTTTCAGTGTTGGAAGACTGAGTCCATCCAATTTCCGTTTTCTCGTAAACAAGACTATGGTTGTTTTGTTCGGGTTAACGGAAAGACCTTGTCTCATGTACCAGTCATCGATTTTGTCAAGAATCCTCTGCACTATTCGGCATTACTAGGACAGGTTTTGTGTAAAATAAAAGTGGACAACATTGCTAAAAGTTTCAAGTCAACTGCGCTCTTTTCAGTTGATGAAAGCAAGATGCCAGAACATCTCTTTGATCCACTTGACCTAGCCCGGTGCAAACAACGGAATGTTCCCATGCAGCAAATTATTCAACCACAAACACACAATCAGGACGATGACGAGCCTACTCCATCCTCCAGTAAGTAGTGGAACCATATGTACCTGCCAGGAGATATATTTTCTCCAGAAGATTGTATTGAGGTTTCATTGGTTTTGAGCATTGAACGACCCAACGCAGACGACGGTATATCTGGTAACGCTCTGCTTAAGATGAAGAGTGTATATCAGAACAAAACAGAATTTATTTTTGTAAAGTGGGACGAATTCAATATCACAAAAAGCCAAGTAAAGGCGATTCTTCTCTCCAATAATGGTTAAGTCGGCGAGAAGAGATGTTTACAAGTTCAGTGGCAGTGTGAATGTGAAAGAACGGAGTAATACTGCACAATAAATTGTTGAGGAAGCACAATGTTGAGGAAAGCGTGAAAAAGGCCAGTAAAGCGCTATACGCATGTAAAAGAATGCTGGGCGTTACTTGGGGTCTATCGAACTCACTGATGCATTGGTGCTACACGGCAGTAGTTAGACCGGTATTGCTGTATGGGGCCGTAGTAAGGTGGACTGCGACAAGAAAACTGGCATACTTAATGCGAGTGGAAAGAGTTCAGCGACTCGCTGTTCGGTGCATAGCAGGAGCGATGAAAACCACTCCCACGGCGGCGCTGGAAAAGATACTCAGCATACCACCTATTGAGCTTATGGCGGGAAATCTGGCAGCGAAATCCGCGGGGAGGCTAGTGGCTGCTGGAGTATTCACCTGTAGAACCTTCCGAATACATGAGTCCGCATAGAACACATGACTCCGTACTTTAATTGGGACAGAAGGTTTCATATTATAATTTAAGAGCAGGGATGGCACAAAGGCATGAAGACTGGCCGTAGGACTTTTCGCATCTACACAGACGGCTCTAAAAGTGGGGACAGAATGGGAGCGGGCATTTACTGCTCAAAACGAGGGATTAGGCAGCCAGACCAGAGCAGTATTTTCCAGGCGGAAGTTTTTGCTGTGGGGAAAGCCGCGAAGCTGGCCTACACAAAAAAAAAATAACTCAGTAATAACAGTCAAGCAGCAATAAAGGCAATAAGCTCATATTGTATTAAGTCCAAAAATGTTCAACGGAGCAGGGAGGCTGCAGAAAGGCTAGCCGCAAACAGAAGGCTGCACATCTATTGGGTACCTGGTCATAAAGGCATTATGGGAAACGAAACAGTAGATAAGATAGCTGTTAGACTACCATTTGAACAATGGCACGACATATAAAAACCACTAAATACAGTATAGAGTGAAATTGACGACGACATGAGAAAGTGAGTGAAAGCTAGGTGGACCAATCTGACCACATGCAAACAGCAAAAGCTATATATAGAACAAAGTGCAAAAAACTGACTCACTTCGTACTTACGCTCTCGCGAAAGGACTGCAGAGCTATTATAGGTATGGTGACTAGTCATGATATATTGGCCGCACATACTCACAAAACTGGGATTGCTAGCACAGACAAATGCATAGAGGATGTTGAGGAAACTTTAGAACCCCGTCTGTGCGTTTGTCCGGCATCATCGAAAACGCGTTTAAAATGCGTGGGAGTCCCACTGTTTGCGGGCCTGCAGAACGCCTCAAAAACGGACCTCCCAGCTCTGCTTAGATTCGCCAAAAGTGCTGACCTCCTACATGATGTCTACGCTCAGTATTCATAGAGGTCGGTCTCCATCTGGTAACACTAGGCACCAAACGGTATACGCGTGGCTTAATGCCAACCAGGCTAAGTAAACTAATTTACCAAATATTTTCGAATATTAATGAATAAATTAAGTTAAAGGTTGCCCAAATATTTTTAGTTAAGTAAATATTTGTCTGAAAATTAAATAAAGTTTGTTTGTATGAGGTGGTGTTAAAAAATCAGCTATTTAATTTTTATAAATAGTTAAAAAATTGAATTAAATAGTAATGGTTATTTAATTCAAAAAATATCTATACCATAATTTTCCATATTGGAAAAATCTCAAATTTATTGAAATTTCTAAAAACCTTTTCCAGTTTACTACTTTTTATACCCAACCCAAGCTTTCTTATTATAGTCAAGCCTCCCAGACTGGCAGACACTTAATTAGCGTCTGGCGCTGTTTTAATAGCACAATCCTCTGCTGTTTTCATGATGAAGTTTTCAAGAGCTCTATTTTCAATAGCCACTTTGTTGTATCTAGAAATAAAAGACGATAACTTAATCCAAATCCTGAAATTTATTCTATGTTGCTGAGGAATGGTTTGCCAAAAGCTCGTACTCGTGCTCTTAATAACTTTAGACAATTTGCAAAGGTAGTGAAACGGATCTCCGCAACTACCGCATATGTTGGATGCTGCAATATTCTTGTACCAGTTAACAAGGCAGACGGTAAAATAACGTCCGAAACAATTTCCACACCGCAAATATTAGTATGAAAATTAGTATTTAGTAAATTCGAGCCATCTTCACAATTTAAAAAACAGTAAGCTTAATACTGATACGTTACGCGAAATTATGGAATTCAACAAATTATGATAATAATGATTAAAATTAAATTAAATGTATAAAATAAATTAATAATTAAAAAATTATAAGCCCTTTGTCGTAACACCGGTCACCTTGACAGGCTCATGGTCCTTCAACGTCTGATGGCAGTACGGCGAGCTTGTGAACGGGGCGTTCAATTACGCCCGCTTTGGTTGCCACGCCTGCTACGCGGACCTTGCCGTCTTGCCCTGTTACAATTGCGGCGACGCGGCCGAGCACCCATTGCTGCGGTGGTGTGTTGGCCTCCTGGACCAGGACGTGGTCGTTCAGCTCGAGGTTGCGCTTCGGATGCAACCACTTGCTCCTCTGTGGAAGACCCAACAGGTAGTTCCTGGACCACAGTTGCCAGAACTGTTGCTTGAGGCAAGAGACATCTGTCGCAGCAACGCATTGGGTCCATCGATACTTGGGCTAGTGGCAGCGCTCGAAGGGGGCACCCAACTAATAGGTGCGCTGGTGTTAGGGCCACTCCATCGTTCGGGTCCTGACTCAGTGGTACCAGGGGTCGCGAGTTGAGTACGACCTCGATGAGCAGCGTCTGCAGTTCATCGGCGGGGAGCAGCGCATTGCCGATTGCGCTCACGAGAAGATGTTTGGCGGACTTCACTGCCGCCTCCCATAACCCGCCGGGCGAAAATAAAACAATTAGAAGACAAATCTGTTACTAGTTCTAAAGGTACTGCCTTCGAAGTGAAAAAAACGAACACTGCGATATATGTTTTTACTGGGGGTATACCTCGTATTTTTAATGTAGTTTATACGGGACCACAAAAATCTACTCCACATATTAGAAAGGGTCGTAGTGCACGAAGCCTATCGGCAGACAATTTCCCATTATTTGGGTTTGCAGCTTCGGCTTAAATGAAAGCAGTGTGTGCAGTTTCGAACGGTACGACTACAAGCCTCTCGAGCATTGATCAGCCAAATGCGGTCTCGGAGAAGCACTACCAATGCCTTTGCCTCAGCATGGTGATTTCGAAAATGTAGAGCTCTTCCTTACGAGTAGTGGAAACTTCACATCATATGGGAGAGGCGCATTTAATAGGCGACCTACTACGCGGAGTAAATTAAACGAGAGCGACAATTCCGAGTAGTTGTGCAAAAACGGATTAAGTTTTTGCAAACTTGAGGGTAGGGTGGTGAGTTTCATAATTTCTTCACCATATTCAGCATGTTGAACCACCTGAATGACTTTGAGGAAACTTAATTTAATATCAGTCATCGACTGATACTCGACGTGTACGGTTGTGTCTACAGTGTTCTGAGTGATTTTCTTGCGTTCGCTTTGTGTTATTTTCGTGCAATTAGCAGTGTGCAAAAACTCTTTATCTTCTAAGGTACGAGTCAAATACTCCGTATAGAGAACAAGCGATTGCTAAAGTTATGCCTCCCGGGGGACCGCCTCTTGGGGATAACAGGTTCGCCCTGTTATCCACAAGTCCTAAAAGCAAAATACTTAGTCGCCAGTGCAGTTAATTCAGAAAAGCCATTAAGTAAGTACTCATGTTTCGCTGTGCATAAAGCTCTCAAAAACATAAGTTCTGAAATTATAAATATTTCTGAATTAAGAGATGGAAAACTATTGCTTTTTGTTAAAAATGACCACATTGCTCAAAAGTTTTAGCTACCAACACCTTGTTTGGAATTTGTGTCGTAAAAATTGACCAAGGTAAGACCATATTACCCAAATCGCATGAGTTGCAAAAGTTGTCAACTTCTCGGTCATACGACAAATCGATGTACTAAGGCCCCTGTTTGTGATGCATGTGCCCTCCCCCCTCACTCCACACTACCATGTTCACGTTCTTTTTGCATAAACTGCTCAGGTAGTTACTCTGCTTCTAGCAAATCGTGTCCTAAGTTCATACAAATGAAAGAAGTAATAACAATTAAAACAGACAACGAATGCTCCATGCGTGAAGCAATAAAAAAACACAAAATGCGAGTACCCCCCACTCTCAATGAGACCTCCACTTCCTTTGCTAATGAAGCAAAAAATAATAACAACACTATACAAACAAACAATAGCCCTATTCAAAACACTTTACCTGAACAAACAAGCTCCAGAAGCAACAACAATGTCAATAGCACAAACGACAAAACAAAAGAAAATAAAACCACACTAAATGAAGTAAACATGACAACAAAGACATCAGTCGATGACTCAATAACTCACGATATGATTTCTTCTCTTCTCTCCAACCTTGCATATCCAGCATTAAACTCTTCCCTCTTCCCATCCGCTCTCATAATTGATCCCTCTCAAATGATAGAATAAGTGATGCAGATTTTGCAATAGAATACGAACGGTCTCCTCAACAATTACCCAGACTTAAATATATTAATTAATGAATATTCTCCCCAAATTATTTGCATACAGGAAACACATCTTCCACACAATAAAAAGCTCCATGCACCTAACAAATATGAGAGTTACTTCCACAATAATTCTCAAAATACATATTGTAAACAAAGAATTTCTGTTTTCATAAAAAAGTTACGCAATCACAAGCAAGTTCCGATTAGTTCCCAATTATCTGCAATAGCAATCGAAATGGATGTTGGATACAAAATCACTATAATTAACTTTTATACGAGTATTCCACCTCACCAAGCCTTTAGCGTTAGTGATCTTTCAAAGATAATTAGCTGCTTTACTACCCCAATTATCATTGTAGGCGATTTTAATGCATGGAATCCGCTTTGGGGCTCCAATTCTGCGAATAAAAGAGGCGAAATAATCGAAGATCTCATATTAACACACGACCTTGTTGTCCTTAATGACGGTCAACCCACTCATTTCTCTACACACGGAACATTCACCCATCCCGACATTGTCCTTGCTTCCACAGCAATGGCTCCTAAACTCTCCTCCCATACCATTGACGACCTACACAATAGCGATCACTTCCCCATCATCACATCCCTTTCGTTCCCCAAATTTTATAGCATAAAGCCTAGCGCAAAGTTTCTGACAGAAAAGGCAGACTGGCCAAAGTTCTGCACCATCTGTACATCATTGTGTGATAGTAAACCAGCTCGCCAAAATATAAATGCAGAAACATCTACAATAAAAACAATTATCCGTTCTGCTGCACACCTCTCTATCACTCAAACTAACCCAAAAGTATTCTCAGCCAAACTGCCTTATTGGTCGAACCTACTCACCATCCTTAGAAATAACAAAAAGCGCTTATGGACAAAATTTAAACACAACAGGTCCAACACTAATCTAGTAGACTATAAAAAGGCCAACGCCGCATTTAGAAAGGAATTGAAGTCTGCCAAAAGACACTCATTGGAAAAGATAACGGAGAGTATTAATCCATCCTCGAATCCAAAAAAAATATGGTCGGAGATTAAAATCCTAACCGGTTGTACTCGACGCTTCGATATCTCTCACATTCACACAGACCAGGGATCTATTTACTCACCACAGGACATCGCTGAAAAGTTTGCGCAGACATGGCCATCTTTTTCCCATAGCACTAATTTCCCTTCCAAGTTCAACTCCCTGAAAAATCGAGTCCTGACGGAAAACTACCGTAACCCATTCCCCTGCCCAAAAGCCCAAATCATTGAATCTTGTATTACAGTTAATGATTTCGACTCAATCATTTCGACACTTACGGGCAAAACTCCTGGTGCCGACAAAATATCCTATCCTATCCTCAAAAATATCCCTTATTCCCTTCAAAGTAGACTTGTAAACCTGTTCAACCAAATTTTAACCTGCGGAACTACCCTCAACAACGGAAAGTTGCCACAATTTTACCCATCCCAAAACCCAATAAATCCACCTCCTATGTAGAGAATTATAGACCAATATCCCTCCTTCCCTGTATGTCCAAAACTTTAGAGAAAAGGGACTTATAAACCCCCACCAAAGGGTTGGGAGTTATGGACCCCCTACTCTACTTCGAACATTTCGCCTCTTCAGCCATGACTGCTCGAAATCACACATCCGTATTGAGCTTGGACTTCGAAAAGGCATTTGATGGAATAGGAGTACACATAGTTCTTGATGAGCTAAAATGTTGGAAGATTGGTACCAAAATATACAACACTGTTAAATCTTTTTTATCAAATCGGAAGTTTGTTGTTTACGCAAATAAGCACAAATCTCAAATATCTCACCCCTTTCTGTAACTCTCTTCACAATAGCCTTCAACAAAGTGAGCTCCATAATCTCTTCTAATGCACTTGTTGACCACTTCATATACGCCGTACCACATCGCAGCTAAAAGAAGTATTCGAGCTTTCCCAACCTCGCCAACAAGAGTAGTACTTGCAGAGGCCGGATTGCCTGATATTTCCTCCAGAATTGCACTTAATATATACTATGGTGTGAGTTCCTAAGTAGTTTCACGCCCGAAACGACTTATTGCTTACACAAGTTAAGACCGTCATTGAAAAACCAATCACAACGAACAAACCTTCCACCATAATGCGTTGCATAACCCTATCGAAACGACTCCATATCATATCAACTCCGTCATTGGTTGAAACAGCAATATTTCCGACTTGCTCCTCGCTTATACCATCACTTATTAATGTATCACAAAAACAAACCAAAGACTCTACCAGTAGTAGTGAATACCAACAGTTTACACAATGCAGCCCTTGAGCCTTTCAAACGTGATTGGGACATAATATTTACGGACGGATCGAAATCCGGCACCAGTACAACGTTTGCCGTGACAAATAAGTTTGGTGCCACCATTGCTGTATACTGCTTGCCCTCGTACTGCTCGGTATTTACAGCCGAAGCCGCTGCTTTACTTGAAGCAGTACTTTTTGCCTCTCGCTATGGAAGGAAAACTGTAATTTGTACCGATAGTAAATCCGCCATCGAAGCTGTTTTCAACCAATTAAACGATACGCCAATGATCATGAAAATTCGCAACCTTCTATTTCAGTACACCAACCAAATTAAGATAATGTGGGTGCCCGCCCACGTAGGTATACATGGTAATGAAATGGCGGATAAAAGAGCAAAAGAAGCCAATAGAGAACCTCTGCATATGGCTGACTACCTTACCGAAAAAGATATACGCACACTTGCAAATAAGCATCTAAGAGAAACGTTTTCCACTGAATGGCGCAGTTTTAGCCATTACTACGAAGGCCATAATCCCACTGGCGGAAAACCTACTTACCCCACAAGCTCAGCGTGTAGGAAGATAACAGTATTCGCGCGTCTCAGGATTGGTCAAACACTCGCAACTCACGTTCATCTCTTGAATGGCATCTACCGACCAAACTGCGTACACTGTGAATCTCCTGATTTCAACGTGACTCACCTCCTCGATTACTTCCATATTTACAACCAATCAGATCATCGATATTTGATAACAACAAATCATCGGATTATCTTGCACAAACAGTAGACTGTCATGTAGAGCTGATTGCAAAATTTGTTACACTTTGTAAACTTAATATATACGATCTCTATATAAATAGTTATCTATATATATAAAAATTAAGCCGAAAAAAAGTGTGCATTTGTTTGCGCGTTTAAGGCAAACAATGAAAGTTTCACACATTGTTGGTGTTTCTTTGGCAAAGGTTTCTGTGAAGTTTGGTTGAAATCCGATAACGCGTGTGTGTGCGGTGCGTCGGTTAAGTGAGTGTATTTTTGCTATTTGCCGCACGTATTTTTTGTACCGCACATAGCATTCATTAGAATTGAATACATTTTGGTCGTGTGTAGCTGGGCCGATTATTATGAAATTTGGTATGTATAAATATTTTTCCACGGTGAAGGTTAGTATAATATGCTTATTGATTCCACTCGCCACCAGGTGGCGCTGCCGAAGGCCAAAACGAAGACCCGGGTAACCCTAGGATGTGTTTTTACAATGTGGGTATCAAATCAAAGCTACTGATGAGTGCTTTAATACAGAGTATTTTTTAGATCTCTGAGTTACCAGGGTCTCGAAATATAGCCGAAAAGGGGGACCAAGGTACCCTTGGATGTGTTTGTACAATATGGGTATCAGATGGAAGCTGTTGATGAAAGCTTTTAAGTGAAGTAATTTTTACTGCCTGTTTCCGGGATAAAGAAAGGAGATGGAGCTGGAGATGGAAGAGGAAAAGGAATAGCTACAGGAAGAGGAAGAGAAAGAGGAAAAGGAAGACTACTTATTATTAAAAATTAAAAAAAAAATTATAAAAAAATTTTAAAATGTTACATATACGCTTATTATATAAACGTTAATCTGAAGTCAGTTATAGTGAAAAATTCATTGTATCATTGCCGGCGTGATTGGTGATCGTTTCCTTAATTTTTTGCAGAAAGGTTATGCTAATATGAGGTATTACCTATATCATTCATATACCTATTTACGTATTACCTGTGTACTCACAAATATACGGTTGAAGCAAATATATGTCAGTTTTTTTACTTCGCCTGGAAAAGTTTATATAAATTTAAGAAAAGTAAATAGAACTTATTTTATATCAGACTTCACGCAAAAAAGTCAGTTGCACTTGAACACATAGCTGGGTTAAGGGGTAACACCACTGTAGAAATTTCAAAAAATTGAATTTTTTTTTATAAGCTTAAAAAATTCTTTGAACCTTTTAAAATACAGAACAAAAAGTTTTATACGTTACCGAAGTTTATTTCATAAATATTTTAAGCTTTTAACCAAGCGTTAGTGACTACTACCTAACGATTGCTCCAAATTTCCAAACTTTAAACGCGTTTTTCTCAAAACACGTTTTCTGAAATTGGCACGCAGCATAACTCAAACAATTTTAAATATTTTTAATCAGGTTTTTCACTACGTCTGTATAATAACCTTCTTAAGAGAAGAGCGTAGGGGATTTTCGATAGATTAATTTAAACGATTGTTATATTAAGTGCCGTTTTTTTAGTCCAAAATAGAGTATTTTCCTTCAAATGCTTGCTAATTCCACAAAAATAAATATTTTTTAAATCCCCTACGTGTTTCTCTAGCTATTCTTATCTAGATTAAGAAAAAAAAATTTCCTTGTTCCAGATTAAAATTTGCACCCTCTGTGCTGCGTGCCGCGGAGCTCCTTCAAGAGAAACCACATTACAAAAATGTCTCCAATGCCGCCATTTTGTAAAATTTTTCGATCAAACTTTGTAGTTTTGTATTTTAGTATATAAGTAATAACTTCCCAAATCAGAGTGATTCCTTTCCCTTTCCTTCTGTACAAAAAAATTCTTTAAAAATCGTGTTTATTTTACGCGTGTAGAGTGGTGGAACAGTTCTCTTCTCCTTCTCCGCTTTTTCGCACACGTAATTGTATGGGATGAGTGCACGATGGCACATAAAAAGTCACTGGAAGCGCTTGATAGGACATTACGAGATTTATGTAGTAAAAATGAAATGTTTGGTCGTGCCTTAGTGCTGCTGGCAGGTGATTTTAGACAAACACTGCCTGTTATTCCTCGAGCAACTGTAGCAGATGAATTGGTTGCATGTTTGAAATCATCATATTTGTGGAGACATGTTCAAACACTCAAACTAACTACAAATGTACGTGTTCTAATGCAAAATGATCCATCAGCTGCTGAATTTTCACAGCAATTATTGGATATTGGAAATGGCAAAGTTCCTGTCGATAATTTAACTGGCTTAATAACTTTACAACCTAACTTTTGTCAAATAAGTCAAACGAAAGAACAGTTAATTCAAAGTATTTTCCCAAATTTGCCTCAAAATTACAAAAATCATGATTGGCTTAGTGAACGAGCCATCATGGCTGGCAAAAATAAAGATGTGAATGAAGTGAATGCAGCTATTTTGGCTAACATACCAAGTCCAGAACAAACCTATCGATCCGTTGACACTGTTACAAATCAAGATGATATTGTAAATTATCCCACTGAATTTTTGAATTCCCTTGATTTACCTGGATTACCGCCACACATGCTAAACTTGAAAATAGGAGCACCGATTATTATGTTGAGAAACAAAAATCAACCACGACTATGTAATGGCACTCGATTAACAGTTAAGAGATTGATGAATAACGTCATTGAAGCAACAATTTTGAATGGCAAATACTCTGGTGAAGACGTTTTAATACCGCGAATACCAATGATACCATCGGATATGCCGTTTGAATTCAAACGTCTTCAATTTCCTCTCCGCCTTGCATTCGCGATTACTATTAATAAGTCACAAGGCCAAACTTTATTAATTTGAGGCATTGATTTAGAATACCCATGTTTTCCTCATGGCCAACTTTATGTTTCATGCTCAAGAGTTGGTAAGCCATCGGTATTGTTCACTTATTCAACAACGCATGGAAAAACAAAGAATATTGTATACCAAAGAGCATTACAATAAAAAAAGTAATAAAGTAAATCACATCAAACGTTTTTTAATTGCTACTACTATTCAAAACTTCTTTCATTACTATTCATGCGCGAGAATTTTTATAAAAAACACACAGTATTTTTCGGCTTAATTTAATTAATTAATCTAGATTTTTTTAAAGACGACCGGTGGAACGGGTGGGTTTTCGCTAGTAATAAATAGAAATTAATTTTTACTTAAGCCGAAGGTCCTGACAGCCAGTGCTTTAGTATTTAAGTGGAATCATTATTTATAATTGTTTTTCTTTTAAATAAATAAATAAATTAAAAAAAAAAATTATTAGTTCATAAAGAAGGAGGACTAAGTTTGCTCAACTGACAGTTGTCAAGGTTTTGCTCACTGTTTTAGACGAGCACAAGGTCGTACGGTAAATAAGGAATATTAACTCGAAGTTATGAGCCGTTTGCGTGAAGTTAACCAAAAAACAAAAAGCGCCCGGGCTTGTGTAAAAAGTGCATGACTTTTGAATCATGACAATGCCCATTCTCGCTCATCTTTGCTTGTGAGAGATTATTTGGCCAAAAACATCACCGTTATCATGCCTCAGCCATCGTATTCACCAGATTTGGCTCCCTACGACTTTTTCCTGTTCTCAAGACTAAAGAGACCCATGAAAGAATGGCGATTTGCGACGATTGAGGAGATAAAAACTGAATCGCTGAGAGAGCTCAAGGACATCCCAAAAAGCGCATATCAGAACTGCTTCGAGGATTTGAAAAAACGCTGGCGTAAGTGTATTACATCTTAGAAGCACTACACTGAAGGAGATAAAATACAAATTGATGGAGAAATAAATATTTTTCGAGAAAAATGAAAATTGATCTTATTTTTTTTTGAACACACCTCATATACAACTTCACACTGCTTGTATCTGTAAAACAGCTTATGACATCAACGTCAAAATTTTTCTAATGACAGTTCAGTATATTGTTTATAAGCCATCAAAAGCATTTGCGTCTTAGTTTTGTTTAATTTTTTTTTTCTGTGATGGAATTCAAACGTAATAGTGTGATTGCGTTATATTTGGCTGGAAAATCACATCCAGCCATTGTTCGTGAGCGCAGTCACCTCAAAGTGAATAATGTTTGTGTATCGCACTATAAAACGTTACAATGATACTGGTAGCATTGCAAAACGCTATGGAGGTGGACCAAAAAAAACCGCAGCAACGCCAGAATTGGTTCGGAAAGTGAAGACTCGACTTGAAGGAAATCCACGTCGAAGTGGAAGAAAAATGGCCAAAGAACTGAAAATATCGCAAGACAGCATTCGATGCATATTGAAAAATGAGCTCAAGATCAAGGCTTACAAGTTTCAAAAAGCACACGATCTTTCACCCCAGCAAAAAAAAAGTTCGGTGCGAAAGAGCAAAGGAGTTGTTGCGCTTGCACGAACGTGCCGAATTTCCTAACATTGCGTTTTCTGATAAAAAAAATTTCCCGATTGAGCACTTCATAAACACTCAAAACTATCGTGTTTACTTGACCGAACGCTCATACGAGAATTTGAGCCTACGTATGGCCACTCGAAGCAATTTCTCATCGCAAGTAATGGTTTGGGCCGCAGTGACTGCTGATGGACGCTCTCCAATCGTTTTTATCGAGCCTGGTGTCAAAGTGAATGTTTTAGAAGCTGCACGGGAAAATGTTTTCGAAGCTGCTCTAGAGCCGTGAATACGCAAACATTTCGGTCGTAGACCATGGACGTTCCAACAGGACTCGGCACCGTCTCATAAAGCTCGTGTGAACCAAGAATGGTTAAAAAATCATGTTCCAGACTTCATTTCGTCCACACAATGGCTTTCGAATTCGCCAGATGCAAATCCGATGGACTATTCCATCTGGTCCATTTTGGAGAGCAAGGTGAGGACTAAAAAGTATGCCAGTATGGATGCGCTGATAAAAGCGATTATACGAGAACGGGCCAAAATACCTCAAGATCACATTCGGGCAGCATGCAACTCATTCTTTGACCGTTTGAAGGCTATAGTGAAGGCAAAAGGTGGTCATATCGAGCTAAAGTGAATATATGTTAAAATTGTAATCATTTTTGAACAATTTTGTCTTTGAAATCAATAAAAACTAATTTCACACAAAAAAGTTATGGTGTTTTGAATAGGTAACACTTCATATCGTTCACCCAGTATGTAGAGTACTCGTCTGCTTTCTTAGGAATATCACTGTATTGATTGACGATTTTTTGCTAAGATTTCGAGTGTAGATCGAGTTAACCTTTGATGGTCTAAGAGCCTTGATTATAAATATTTTCTACTCATCACACGACCTAATTCAAAACCAGTTTCCTTACTAATCCCAAGATGAAACTGTCGTGGGGTGAGCATCTGAGCCTTGATGTATCAGGCCGAATAACCTAAAGTTAACTTTAGAGCATCCATGACAACTTTTCGTTTGCTGAATTTCGTGATAGAAGGAGACTATAGAAAAGCTGGATTAGAAACCCAAAACTCTTCTCACTTCACTTTTGTTCACTTTCAAGTTAACTAAATAATTTTAAGGGTGCATCAACTTACCTTCAAATATATCGGGCAGATAGTTTAACAGGCTCTGTTGGCATGATAAAGTGAACTTTAATGTTAAAACATTGTATTTTAGAAAAAAAAGTTAGTTTTGCTTGTGCCGTCATACATCAGTGTAGCCGCAAATTCCTTTAAATCCACGTTTTGGCTATTTTACTATAATTTTATTTTAATTGCTGTTTAGAAATGTTTAATATTTATTGTTTGTGCAAAGTCTCGTGAAGTTGTTCTTATATAAGCTAGGACCGAGAAAGGTTCTGTACACAGTTTGAAAGAGTTACTTCGTTGTGATAGTACAATGGCGCGAAAAAATATTTCTTTGTATTTGCTAATTGGCGGTAAGTCATTACATTTATATGTATTTTTATATTTTTAATTTCCATTCTTTCGAAAATTGCTATTGTAAAGAAAGAGAAAGAAAGTTGGTTGGTTAGAGTTATGATTCATCCTGAATCCTACTAGCTTTACCGCACCATTTTGTTCAAAGATCCTCGTTATCCACTTGCTTAACGGTTATTTACAGCTTGCCTATGTCCAGTTGGTGCACTTCAGGAATCTTCTTAGGTTGTTGACATCTAAGCCAGACAGTTTTTCGAGACACTTGGACCGCGGTATGCTCAGGGTTGGCATTCTTTCCTTCAGCAGATCCCCCCTAGTTCATCTGCTTTTTCGTTACCTTCCATGTTTCGATGTCCCGAAAAAGAGAGAAAGATTTGTGGAACATTTATTGATAGGAATGGGTTTAGGAATCAGCCTATATATTGGCTAAAGAAGATATATTGGTGAAAGAAACAGCAACTATCGCTCAAGAAAAGGCATCGAATGCTCCTTAGTATGAAAAACAGTGCTTTGTACTTGGCAGAAATAGAAGCAGCAAGGGTCGCTGGAGTTATCGCTGTGACCCAGATTGGAAGGTTAACTGATCACAGCTGCTTTAAGCCATCGATTCGAAGACGAATCAGATCCTGTGCGCGACTGCAATGCAGGAGACCCAGTAAAATACTTTACCGATGTCTTCTTTAAGTGATCGCTATTTCAAAGTTATAGATGCAAGGCGGTGAATATTTTACTCCGGAATCACTTCTGATGCTCATTTTAAAAAACAACCAAAAACCGATGAAGAGGCTAATCACACCCGAGAGGCTGTGGCATAGCTGCAACGAATAATTGCATTTCCTCCACACAGAGTAATGCTTGGAGACAGTCGCTTAGCACGAGGAGCTCGACGATGGTGTTGCGCTATCCTCGAAGAGAAGGAGAAACCTTTGAATTTAAATATCTAAGCAATCTCTAGGATGCACTCGTATATCCTTAGTACACTACAATTGAGAAAGTTATCACGTTGAGATGGAAATAGCAGCGTACTGCCTGACGTGGCTGTTGAAGACAGTGTGACGCTATTATTTAATAAATGCATTGAATGTTTTGGCGTGAAGGATTATCTCTCGCGATGGGGATGCAAATTGACCTCCAGGATAAAGTGATTTGACTTCATTAGACTTTCTTTCTTCTGGGGCTTACAGTAGTTAGAACTGTAAGTCGTTCGCAAAGTTAACTGAATCCAGATCATTGCTTGAATTCAGTACGATTTATCAACGACTGGTGGACTAGAGCGTGACTCAATGTCAAAGTCTATATCACTAGGATGAAATCATTGCAACTAGCGCTTTGCTATTACATTCTATATTGTTTTCGGCCCATGGATGGCGCACATTTTTTTGGGTGCCTGCTTCAACTTTTCTCCTTTGCCAGTATTTTAGAATGTCGTGAATAAACACTTTCTTATTATTGATTGACTGTTTGTGCACTGCGACTTGAAGAGATCTATTGTGCAGCCACGTAGGCTTTTCAAACAGTTTTAGGTTGTTCGTAAATCCTAAAACTGGTGTAGGCTTAATTTCTAGTCTGCGTCGTGCCATTGCTGGACAGTCGCGTAGAATATGTTCTGTTGTTTCTTCTGCCCCTTTGCAGAGTCTACGGGAATTGTTTTCTATCGCTCCTATCTTTTTCATGTGATAATTAAGTTTACAGTATCCTGCTAGTAGTTCAGTGTAAAATTGTATACCCTTTTCCATTATGTTAAGGATTGCTTCTGCCTTTATCCGTTCTGGATCTATGAGTCTTTTCGATTGCCGCAACCCAGATTGGGCTCTCCAGTAGTCGAGTAGGCCTTGTTGTTCCCGCTCATGTAAAAGGCACTTTTGAAGCTGTTATTTACCCCGCAGAAAGATTTAGGACCTATGACGGGAGTGTTTGCCCCTTTCTCGCTAAAGTGTCCGCAATTCCATTTCCTTCGTGTCCCTTATGTCCCGGAAACCACATCAAGGTAACAGAGTTTCTTGATGCTAGGGTGTTGAGGCTTTTAAAACATTCCCAGACCAACCTTGATTGGAATAAGGAGCTATCTAGCATTTTAGAGCTGATTGACTGTCAGAGAAAAAGTTATTATTGGCACCGCGCATGCCTCTCCGCAGACATTCTCTGGCACACAGCTCTAAAGCGAGGACCTCTGCTTGGAAAACGGAAGTGGTTATTACCTTTGCAATTTCTTTTTTGAAATGTCTTCCATTCCGTCTTCCATTTTGGACCCATCAGTAAACCACACCTGCGCCCCTTGTTTAAGGAATATTTCATTGCTTCTCCATGCTGAGCGGTGACTAATGATCAATTTGAATTTCTTGGAGAATTCTAGTTTCCTTTCCATCTTGTGGTGGACTGTCAGGCACAGATAGTTCAGGATTGAACCCAGAGTGATCCTTAAATCGCCGTGTAGTTAGTAAGACCCATTGCGATACGCACATCCTGAGAAACATATGGCTCACAAAAGACGCTACAGCCACGGAAAAACTCAGATCTTTTTACTTCACCCAATTTTATTGTTGTATAAGTTCCTTCATATATTTCCAGGTTATATGAAGTAGATAAATTTATTTAAATAAAATGTTAATATGGGGAGCACACTTTTCGTGCCCACATTTTCCATTAAAAAAGTGCATTTAACGTCTAGTAATGATATCTGCTGCTGGGTTCACGGGAAGCGCCGGTAGGCTACCCAGTGCACCTGCTGCTAGTTGACCGCCAGGAAGATCACTTAAAACACCGGTTGCCAATCCAAGTGTCTCACCAGTGAGAGGCAATTCTTGCGGCCTACATTCGCAGGCGCTGAATAAAACTGAAAAGGAATTGATTTGATTAAAATTATAAAATCAAAAAAAAAAAAAGCGAATGTGAGTCGAGCGTACTTGCAACCAGCAATAGAGCACTAATAAATTTATTGAAAAGCGACATACTTCAGTACTGATGTATTTTACAGAAGTAACTCAGCTTTTTATACCCCAAAGCAAACAAGTTTTTGTTTCATAATTAACATTTTTGCACGATTTTCAACGTTGAAAATCGTGCAAAAATGATGCCCTTTGTTTTTCTCCAGTAGCAACGCGCTAATAGAAATATGTCAGTGTCTCTGAACGTATGAATGTTCAAAATACGTGCGGGTACATTACAAAAACAACAATTGAAGAGCATTAATTGGCAAGTTCACTTTTTTGTTCTATTTTTGGATTTGCTTTAGCGACAAAAGACTCCAAACGTGCCCATTAAAAACTTCATTACTTTGAATTTAATGAAATTTGTTGCGAATGGAATGGGTGCTTGCCGAGGTATTAGGGGTTCAAAGCTTTGTTTTCTGCTATGCAAGTCTTTTTTCTTTATATTGAAAGTTAAATAATTGGGAAAACGGATCAAATATTTTACATATTTTTTAAAGACTTTCGGACAAAAGTTATAAAAATATGGAACTTTTTTCTCGTAAAATTTTTTTGTGCACTCTTTTAATTTTCGAAATTTTTGATGTTTTTTTAATTAAGCTTAAACTAAGGCTTGGCATTTTTCCTTTAAAATTATACCAAACTTTCTATGGTAACTAAGAGTGTTAGGAATGCAATCCATGAACGTACAGATCAACGTAATACTGGACTTAGTCTTTTCTAAAAACTGTACCTGTAACTGATCGATTATGATGAAGTTTTTGGGCGCATACGATAACGAACGTTTTTCTTCTTTTTCAGTGATTTTATGCCTTAATCAAGTGCAAGGCGCACCGGATTACCCAGATCCAGGACCAAATCCCGCTCATACACCTCTCTATGATACGGATGCTGATTTTGCAAACATTGATGATGCACAAGATGATCTGGCTGCCCGAGATACCATTTTGCAATGATTACACTGCGAGTGGTGGACCCGGTACGTTGGATTTTCAGGCTGACATTATTATCGATGTTAACGCTGGTTTCTAAATAAACTTCATCTCTTACAACCTCGAAATTATAACTGTCAGCCGTGGGGTAGGTGCCGATACGCAAGTGTGCCGACTGTTTGTTTGATTACTGTTATAAAAAATTAATTATATTGTAGTTTAGAGTTTTACAATGTTTCCTAATAATTTTTAAGTATGGATCCCATAATTTGAGTTATACCAAATACATTATAAAATGTTAAGTTACATTTGGTTTCATTTTGCCTGTAATTTAAAAATATATTTGTTTATTTGAAGACCAACGAGGTCCAAATACGAAAGACTCATATTTTCTGTAAAATCGAATCGAAACCGCAATTTCAATTTTTGAGAAACTTGTGCTGGCGACTTTGATTTCCGAGATATGGAGGCTAAACCTTTTTTCTAGTACTTTTGAGATAACTTTTAAATCGTGAAGATGAGTCGAATTTACTTAATACTAATTTTCATACTAATATTTGCGGTGTGGAAATTGTTTCGAACGTTATTTTACCGTCTGCCTTGGTAACTGGTACAAGAATATTGCAGCCATTCCATAAAAAAAAAATGAAAAATGTGGTCAGTGTGGTCGAGCCGGCATATCAAGCCTAACCGAGGTGCACACAGGGCAGTAGAAGGTTTAACATACCGCATCCAACATATGTCGTAATTGCGGAGTTCCGTTTCACTACCTTTGCAAATTGTCTAAAGTTATTAAGAGCACGAGTACGAGCTTTTGGCAAACCATTCCTCAGCAACATAGAATAAATTTCAAGATTTGGATTAAGTTATCGTCTTTTATTTCTAGATACAACAAAGTGGCTATTGAAAATAGAGCTCTTGAAAACTTCATCATGAAAACAGCAGAGGATTGTGCTATTAAAACAGCGCCAGACGCTAATTAAGTGTCTGCCAGTCTGGGAGGCTTGACTATAATAAGAAAGGTTGGGTTGGGTATAAAAAGTAGTAACCTGGAAAAGATTTTTAGAAATTTCAATAAATGTGAGATTTTTCCAATATGGAACATTATGGTATATATATTTTTTGAGTTAAATAAGCATTACTATTTAATTCAATTTTTTAACTATTTATAAAAATTAAATAACTGATTTTTTAACAGCACCTCATACAAACAAACTTTATTTAATTTTCAGACAAATATTTACTTCTTAATTAAAAATATTTGGACAACCTTTCACTTAATTTATTCATTAATATTCGAAAATATTTGGTTAATTAGGTTAACTTAGCCTGGTTGGCATTAAGTCACGCGTATACCTTTTGGTGCCTAGTGTTACCAGATGGAGACCGACCTCTATGAATACTGAAAGTAGACATCCTCCTACTGAAAGTAGACATCCTCCTCAGCGCTTTTGGCGAATCTAAGCAGAGCTGGGAGGTCCGTTTTTGAGGCGTCCTGCAGATCCGCAAACAGTGGGACTCCCAGGCATTTTAAACGCGTTTTTGATGAGACCGGACAAACGCACAGAAAGGGTCCTAAAGTTTCCTCAACATCCTCTATGCATTTCCTGCATTTGTCCGTGCCAGAAATCCCTGTTTTGTGAGTATGTGCGGCCAATATATCATGACTAGTCACCATACCTATAATAGCTCTGCAGTCCTTTCGCGAGAGCGTAAGTACGAAGTGAGTCAGTTTTTTGCACTTTGTTCTATATATGACTTTTGCTGTTTGCATGTGGTCAGATTGGTCCTACACACATCCCTTTATTGTTTTACCATGGGGAAGCAAGAGTTTGTCCCACGCTGTGGTAATTGTGCCAAAAACACACTAATCCAGTGGTTGGAGTTGATCGGTAAGGTGGGAAGGCAACTTGATGAGTTCGACATTGTTTGATATTATTGCTTGCTCAATGGTTCGAGTACTCATGTGGCTCGCATATCCGTCAGGAACTGCCCTGAAATAAATGTTCATAATTACCCAATAAACAAGAAAAATGTTGGGTGAATATGAACTGTTCTTTATGAATCGGGGAGAACGAAATCTGCCTAAATTTAACGAAATCCTGATATGGCGTTAATAACTGAATGGGAAATTATTGAGACCAACATCTTATTTGGATTACCTGTAATGAGCCAGTCATAAAATTGAGCACACAACAAAATTATTTTTACTTTCCGGAGATATGAACCGGGAGAATAACTGGAGCGATGTAATCAGTGTTTTCAAACTGGCGGAAAACAACTGTTAGTTATCAGTCGAATGACGAACCAACACATTTAAATACTTTTTGGTTTCCATGAGTTGGTTGCGACAGAGGGTGTAAATAAACAAAATAAAGTTGCCATGTAAATAAAATACGCAAACTCATTCAAGAAATATTTTAATAAGTGCCTGCTTTTATAATTTTCAATTCCAATTAACATATTTTATGCGTGAAACGCTTTAAACCAATATCGAGCCAACTGAGGAAAGTTCAAAATCGAGTTTAGAATTCCGCTAAATATACGTCCGCCTTCGTGGTACTTTCCCCTGAGCCTATCAGCCAGAGACGATGGTATCTCGGGCAGCCAGATCATCTTGTGCATCATCAATGTTTGCAAAATCAGCATCTGTATCATGGAGAGGTTTATGAGCGGGATTTGGTCCTGGATCTGGGTAATCCGGTGCGCCTGCACTTGATTAAGGCATAAAATCACTGAAAAAGAAGAAAAACGTTCGTTATCGTATGCGCCCAAAAACTTCATCATAATCGATCAGTTACACATACAGTTTTTAGAAAAAACTAGTCCTGTATTACGTTGATCTGTACGTTCATGGATTGCATTCCTAACACTCTTAGTTACCATAGAAAGTTTGGTATAATTTTAAAGGAAAAATTCCAAGTCTTAGCTTAAGCTAAATGAAAAAAACATCAAAAATTTCGAAAATTGAAAGAGTGCACAAAAAAATTTTACAAGAAAAAAGTTCCATATTTTTATAACTTTTGTCCGAAAGTCTTTAAAAAATATGTAAAATATTTTATCCGTTTTCCCAATTATTTAACTTTCAATATAAAGAAAAAAGGCTTGCATAGCAGAAAACAAAGCTTTGAACCCCTAATACCTCGGCAAGCACCCATTCCATTCGCAACAAATTTCATTAAATTCAAAGTAATGAAGTTTTTAATGGGTACATTTGGAGTCTTTTGTCGCTAAAGCAAAACCAAAAACAAAGCAAAAAAGTGAAATGGCAATTAATGCACTTCAAGTGTTTAATCGTGCAAAAATGTTAATTATGAAACAAAAACTTGTTTGCTTTGGGGTATAAAAAGCTGAGTTACTTCTGTAAAATACATCAATACCGAAGTATGTCGCTTTTCAATAAATTTATTAGTGCTCTATTGCTGGTTGCAAGTACGCTCGACTCACATTCGCTTTTTTTTTTTTGATTTTATAATTTTAATCAAATCAATTCCTTTTCAGTTTTATTCAGCGCCTGCGAATGTAGGCCGCAAGAATTGCCTCCCACTGGTGTGGCACTTGGATTGGCAACCGCTGTTTTAAGTAATCTTCCTGGCGGAAAACTAGCAGCAGGTGCACTGGGTATCCTACCGGCGCATCCCGTGAACCCAGCAGCAGATATCATTACTGGACGTTAAATGCACTTTTTTAATGGAAAATGTGGGCACGAAAAGTGTGCTCCCCATATTAACATTTTATTTAAATAAATGTATCTACTTCATATAACCTGGAAATATATGAAGGAACTTATACAACAATAAAATTGGGTGAAGTAAAAAGATCTGAGTTTTTCCGTGGCTGTAGCGTCTTTTGTGAGCCATATGTTTCTCAGGATGTGCGTATCGCAATGGGTCTTACTAACTACACGGCGATTTAAGGATCACTCTGGGTTCAATCCTGAACTCTCCGTGCCTGACAGTCCACCACAAGATGGAAAGGAAACTAGAATTCTCCAAGAAATTCAAATTGATCATTAGTCACCGCTCAGCATGAAGAAGCAATGAAATATTCCTTAAACAAGGGGCGCAGGTGTGGTTTACTGATGGGTCCAAAATGGAAGACGGAATGGAAGACATTTCAAAAAAGAAATTGCAAAGGTAATAACCACTTCCGTTTTCCAAGCAGAGGTCCTCGCTTTAGAGCTGTGTGCCAGAGAATGTCTGCGGAGAGGCATGCGCGGTGCCAATAATAACTTTCTCTCTGACAGTCAATCAGTACTAAAATGCTAGATAGCTCCTCATTCCAATTAAGGTTGGTCTGGGAATGTTTTAAAAGCCTCAACACCCTAGCATCAAGAAACTCTGTTACCTTGATGTGGTTTCCGGGACATAAGGGACACGAAGGAAATGGAATTGCGGACACTTTAGCGAGAAAGGGGCAAACACTCCCGTCATAGGTCCTGAATCTTTCTGCGGGGTAAATAACAGCTTCAAAAGTGCCTTTTACATGAGCGGGAACAACGAGGTCTATTCGACTACTGGAGAGCCCAATCTGGGTTGCGGCAATCGAAAAGACTCATAGATCCAGAACGGATAAAGGCAGAAGCAATCCTTAACATAATGGAAAAGGGTATACAATTTTACACTGAACTACTAGCAGGATACTGTAAACTTAATTATCACATGAAAAAGATAGGAGCGATAGAAAACAATTCCCGTAGATTCTGCAAAGGGGCAGAAGAAACAGCAGAACATATTCTACGCGATTGTCCAGCAGTGGCACGACGCAGACTAGAAATTAAGCCTACAGCAGTTTTAGGATTTGCGAACAGCCTAAAACTGTTTGAAAAGCCTACGTGGCTGCACAATAGATCTCTTCAAGTCGCAGTGCACAAACAGTCAATCAATAATAAGAAAGTGTTTATTCACGACATTCTAAAATACTGGCAAAGGAGAAAAGTTGAAGCAGGCACCCAAAAAAATGTGCGCCATCCATGGGCCGAAAACAATATCGAATGTAATAGCAAAGCGCTAGTTGCAATGATTTCATCGTAGTGATATAGACTTTGACATTGAGTCACGCTCTAGTCCACCAGTCGTTGATAAATCGTACTGAATTCAAGCAATGATCTGGATTCAGTTAACTTTGCGAACGACTTACAGTTCTAACTACTGTAAGCCCCAGAAGAAAGAAAGTCTAATGAAGTCAAATCACTTTATCCTGGAGGTCAATTTGCATCACCATGGCGAGAGATAATCCTTCACGCCAAAACATTCAATGCATTTATTAAATAATAGCGTCACACTGTCTTCAACAGCCACGTCAGGCAGTACGCTGCTATTACCATCTCAACGTGATAACTTTCTCAATTGTAGTGTACTAAGGATATACGAGTGCATCCTAGAGATTGCTTAGATATTTAAATTCAAAGGTTTCTCCTTCTCTTCGAGGATAGCGCAACACCATCGTCGAGCTCCTCGTGCTAAGCGACTGTCTCCAAGCATTACTCTGTGTGGAGGAAATGCAATTATTCGTTGCAGCTATGCCACAGCCTCTCGGGTGTGATTAGCCTCTTCATCGGTTTTTGGTTGTTTTTTAAAATGAGCATCAGAAGTGATTCCGGAGTAAAATATTCACCACCTTGCATCTATAACTTTGAAATAGCGATCACTTAAAGAAGACATCGGTAAAGTATTTTACTGGGTCTCCTGCATTGCAGTCGCGCACAGGATCTGATTCGTCTTCGAATCGATGGCTTAAAGCAGCTGTGATCAGTTAACCTTCCAATCTGGGTCACAGCGACCCTTGCTGCTTCTATTTCTGCCAAGTACAAAGCACTGCTTTTCATACTAAGGAGCATTCGATGCCTTTTCTTGAGCGATAGTTGCTGTTTCTTTCACCAATATATCTTCTTTAGCCAATATATAGGCAGATTCCTAAACCCATTCCTATCAATAAATGTTCCACGAATCTCTCTCTCTTTCTCGGGACATCGAAACATGGAAGGTAACGAAAAAGCAGATGAACTAGGGGGGATCTGCTGAAGGAAAGAATGCCAACCCTGAGCATACCGCGGTCCAAGTGTCTCGAAAAACTGTCTGGCTTAGATGTCAACAACCTAAGAAGATTCCTGAAGTGCACCAACTGGATATAGGCAAGCTGTAAATAACCGTTAAGTAAGTGGATAACGAGGATCTTTGAACAAAATGGTGCGGTAAAGCTAGTAGGATTCAGGACGAATCATAACTCTAACCAACCAACTTTCTTTTTCTTTCTTTACAATAGCAATTTTCGAATAGATGGAAATTAAATAATATAAAAATACATATAAATGTAATGGCTTACCGCCAATTAGCAAATACAAACAAATATTTATTCGCGCCATTGGACTATCACAACGAAGTAACTCTTTCAAACTGTGTACAGAACCTTTCTCGGTCCTAGTTTATATAGGAACAACTTCACGAGACTTTGCACAAACAATAAATATTAAACATTTCTAAACAGCAATTAAAATAAAATTATAGTAAAATAGCCAAAACGTGGATTTGAAGGAATTTGCGGCTACACTGATGTATGACGGCACAAGCAAAACTAACTTTTTTTTCTAAAATACAATGTTTTAACATTAAAGTTCACTTTATCATGCCAACAGAGCCTGTTAAACTATCTGCCCGATATATTTGAAGGTAAGTTGATGCACCCTTAAAATTATTTAGTTAACTTGAAAGTGAACAAAAGTGAAGTGAGAAGAGTTTTGGGTTTCTAATCCAGCTTTTCTATAGTCTCCTTCTATCACGAAATTCAGCAAACGAAAAGTTGTCATGGATGCTCTAAAGTTAACTTTAGGTTATTCGGCCTGATACATCAAGGCTCAGATGCTCACCCCACGACAGTTTCATCTTGGGATTAGTAAGGAAACTGGTTTTGAATTAGGTCGTGTGATGAGTAGAAAATATTTATAATCAAGGCTCTTAGACCATCAAAGGTTAACTCGATCTACACTCGAAATCTTAGCAGAAAATCGTCAATCAATACAGTGATATTCCTAAGAAAGCAGACGAGTACTCTACATACTGGGTGAACGATATGAAGTGTTACCTATTCAAAATACCATAACTTTTTTGTGTGAAATTAGTTTTTATTGATTTCAAAGACAAAATTGTTCAAAAATGATTACAATTTTAACATATATTCACTTTAGCTCGATATGACCACCTTTTGCCTTCACTATAGCCTTCAAACGGTCAAAGAATGAGTTGCATGCTGCGCGAATGTGATCTTGAGGTATTTTGGCCCGTTCTCGTATAATCGCTTTTATCAGCGTATCCATACTGGCATACTTTTTAGTCCTCACCTTGCTCTCCAAAATGGACCAGATGGAATAGTCCATCGGATTTGCATCTGGCGAATTCGAAAGCCATTGTGTGGACGAAATGAAGTCTGGAACATGATTTTTTAACCATTCTTGGTTCACACGAGCTTTATGAGACGGTGCCGAGTCCTGTTGGAACGTCCATGGTCTACGACCGAAATGTTTGCGTATTCACGGCTCTAGAGCAGCTTCAAAAACATTTTCCCGTGCAGCTTCTAAAACATTCACTTTGACACCAGGCTCGATAAAAACGATTGGAGAGCGTCCATCAGCAGTCACTGCGGCCCAAACCATTACTTGCGATGAGAAATTGCTTCGAGTGGCCATACGTAGGCTCAAATTCTCGTATGAGCGTTCGGTCAAGTAAACACGATAGTTTTGAGTGTTTATGAAGTGCTCAATCGGGAAATTTTTTTTATCAGAAAACGCAATGTTAGGAAATTCGGCACGTTCGTGCAAGCGCAACAACTCCTTTGCTCTTTCGCACCGACCTTTTTTGTTGCTGGGGTGAAAGATCGTGTGCTTTTTGAAACTTGTAAGCCTTGATCTTGAGCTCATTTTTCAATATGCGTCGAGTGCTGTGTTGCGATATTTTCAGTTCTTTGGCCATTTTTCTTCCACTTCGACGTGGATTTCCTTCAAGTCGAGTCTTCACTTTCCGAACCAATTCTGGCGTTGCTGCGGTTTTTTTTGGTCCACCTCCATAGCGTTTTGCAATGCTACCAGTATCATTGTAACGTTTTATAGTGCGTTACACAAACATTTTATTCACTTTGAGGTGATTGAGCTCACGAGCAATGGCTGGTTGTGATTTTCCAGCCAAATATAACGCAATCACACTATTACGTTTGAATTCCATCACAGAAAAAAAAAAAATTCAACAAAACTAAGACGCAAATGCTTTTGATGGCTTATAAACAATATACTGAACTGTCATTAGAAAAATTTTGACGTTGATGTCATAAGCTGTTTTACAGATACAAGCAGTGTGAAGTTGTATATGAGGTGTGTTAAAAAAAAAATAAGATCAATTTTCATTTTTCTCGAAAAATATTTATTTCTCCATCAATTTGTATTTTATCTCCTTCAGTGTAGTGCTTCTAAGATGTAATACACTTACGCCAGCGTTTTTTCAAATCCTCGAAGCAGTTCTGATATGCGCTTTTTGGGATGTCCTTGAGCTCTCTCAGCGATTCAGTTTTTATCTCCTCAATCGTCGCAAATCGCCATTCTTTCATGGGTCTCTTTAGTCTTGAGAACAGGAAAAAGTCGTAGGGAGCCAAATCTGGTGAATACGATGGCTGAGGCATGATAACGGTGATGTTTTTGGCCAAATAATCTCTCACAAGCAAAGATGAGCGAGAATGTGCATTGTCATGATTCAAAAGTCATGCATTTTTTACACAAGGCCGGGCGCTTTTTGTTTTTTGGTTAGCTTCACGCAAACGGCTCATAACTTCGAGTTAATATTCCTTATTTACCGTACGACCTTGTGGTAAGAACTCCTGCTGCACTACGCTATGGTAATCGTCTAAAACAGTGAGCAAAACCTTGACAACTGTCAGTTGAGCCCACTTAGTCCTCCTTCTTTATGAACTAATAATTTTTTTTTTAAATTTATTTATTTATTTAAAAGAAAAACAATTATAAATAATGATTCCACTTAAATACTAAAGCACTGGCTGCCAGGACCTTCGGCTTAAGTGAAAATTAATTTCTATTTATTACTAGCGAAAACCCACCCGTTCCACTGGTCGTCTTTAAAAAAATCTAGATTAATTAATTGAATTAAGCCGAAAAATACTGTGTGTTTTTTATAAAAATTCTCGCGCATGAATAGTAATGAAAGAAGTTTTGAATAGTAGTAGCAATTAAAAAACGTTTGATGTGATTTACTTTATTACTTTTTTTATTGTAATGCTCTTTGGTATACAATATTCTTCGTTTTTCCATGCGTTGGTGAATAAATGAACAATACCGATGGCTTACCAACTCTTGAGCATGAAACATAAAGTTGGCCATGAGGAAAACATGGGTATTCTAAATCAATGCCACAAATTAATAAAGTTTGGCCTTGTGACTTATTAATAGTAATCGCGAATGCAAGGCGGAGAGGAAATTGAAGACGTTTGAATTCAAACGGCATATCCGATGGTATCATTGGTATTCGCGGTATTAAAACGTCTTCACCAGAGTATTTGCCATTCAAAATTGTTGCTTCAATGACGTTATTCATCAATCTCTTAACTGTTAATCGAGTGCCATTACATAGTCGTGGTTGATTTATGTTTCTCAACATAATAATCGGTGCTCCTATTTTCAAGTTTAGCATGTGTGGCGGTAATCCAGGTAAATCAAGGGAATTCAAAAATTCAGTGGGATAATTTACAATATCATCTTGATTTGTAACAGTGTCAACGGATCGATAGGTTTGTTCTGGACTTGGTATGTTAGCCAAAATAGCTGCATTCACTTCATTCACATCTTTATTTTTGCCAGCCATGATGGCTCGTTCACTAAGCCAATCATGATTTTTGTAATTTTGAGGCAAATTTGGGAAAATACTTTGAATTAACTGTTCTTTCGTTTGACTTATTTGACAAAAGTTAGGTTGTAAAGTTATTAAGCCAGTTAAATTATCGACAGGAACTTTGCCATTTCCAATATCCAATAATTGCTGTGAAAATTCAGCAGCTGATGGATCATTTTGCATTAGAACACGTACATTTGTAGTTAGTTTGAGTGTTTGAACATGTCTCCACAAATATGATGATTTCAAACATGCAACCAATTCATCTGCTACAGTTGCTCGAGGAATAACAGGCAGTGTTTGTCTAAAATCACCTGCCAGCAGCACTAAGGCACGACCAAACATTTCATTTTTACTACATAAATCTCGTAATGTCCTATCAAGCGCTTCCAGTGACTTTTTATGTGCCATCGTGCACTCATCCCATACAATTACGTGTGCGAAAAAGCGGAGAAGGAGAAGAGAACTGTTCTATTCCCCCCCGCTTTAACCCAGCTATGTGTTGAGGTGCAAATGACGTTTTTGCGTGAAGTCTGATATAACATAAGTTCTATTTACTCTTCTTAAATTTATATAAACTTTTCCAGGCGAAGTAAAAAAACTGACATATATTTGCTTCAACCGTATATTTGTGAGTACACAGGTAATACGTAAATAGGTATATGAATGATATAGGTAATATCTCATATTAGCATAACCTTTCTGCAAAAAATTAAGGAAACGGTCACCAATCACGCCGGCAATGATACAATGAATTTTTCACTATAACTGACTTCAGACTATAATAAGCGTATATGTAACATTTTAAAAATTTTTTATAATTTTTTTTTTAATTTTTAATAATAAGTGGTCTTCCTCTTCCTCTTCCTCTTCCTTTTCCTCTTCCTCTTCCCGTAGCTATTCCTTTTCCTCTTCCATCTCCAGCTCCATCTCCTTTCTTTATCCCGGAAACAGGCAGTAAAAATTACTTCACTTAAAAGCTTTCATCAACAGCTTCCATCTGATACCCATATTGTACAAACACATCCAAGGGTACCTTGGTCCACCTTTTCGACTAAATTTCGAGACCCTGGTAACTCAGAGATCTAAAAAATACTCTGTATTAAAGCACTCATCAGTAGCTTTGATTTGATACCCACATTGTAAAAACACATCCTAGGGTTACCCGGGTCTTCGTTTTGGCCTTCGGCAGCGCCACCTGGTGGCGAGTGGAATCAATAAGCATATTATACTAACCTTCACCGTGGAAAAATATTTATACATACCAAATTTCATAATAATCGGCCCAGCTACACACGACCAAAATGTATTCAATTCTAATGAATGCTATGTGCGGTACAAAAAATACGTGCGGCAAATAGCAAAAATACACTCACTTAACCGACGCACCGCACACACACGCGTTATCGGATTTCAACCAAACTTCACAGAAACCTTTGCCAAAGAAACACCAATAATGTGTGAAACTTTCATTGTTTTCCTTAAACGCGTTGCTGAGATTACCGGAGACAAATGCACACTTTTTTGCGGCTTAATTTTTATATATATAGATAACTATTTATATAGAGATCGTATATATTAAGTTTACAAAGTGTAACAAATTTTGCAATCAGCTCTATATGACAGTCTACTGTTTGTGCAAGATAATCCGATGATTTGTTGTTATCAAATATCGATGATCTGATTGGTTGTAAATTTGGGCAGTAATCGAGGAGGTGAGTCACGTTGAAATCAGGAGATTCACAGTGTACGCAGTTTGGTCGGTAGATGCCATTCAAGAGATGAACGTGAGTTGCGAGTGTTTGACCAATCCTGAGACGCGCGAATACTGTTATCTTCCTACACGCTGAGCTTGTGGGGTAAGTAGGTTTTCCGCCAGTGGGATTATGGCCTTTGTAGTAATGGCTAAAACTGCGTCATTCAGTTGAAAACGTTTCTCTTAGATGCTTATTTGCAAGTGTGCGTATATCTTTTTCGGTAAGGTAGTCAGCCATATGCAGAGGTTCTCTATTGGCTTCTTTTGCTCTTTTATCCGCCATTTCATTACCATGTATACCTACGTGGGCGGGCACCCACATTATCTTAATTTGGTTGGTGTACTGAAATAGAAGGTTGCGAATTTTCATGATCATTGGCGTATCGTTTAATTGGTTGAAAACAGCTTCGATGGCGGATTTACTATCGGTACAAATTACAGTTTTCCTTCCATAGCGAGAGGCAAAAAGTACTGCTTCAAGTAAAGCAGCGGCTTCGGCTGTAAATACCGAGCAGTACGAGGGCAAGCAGTATACAGCAATGGTGGCACCAAACTTATTTGTCACGGCAAACGTAGTACTGGTGCCGGATTTCGATCCGTCCGTAAATATTATGTCCCAATCACGTTTGAAAGGCTCAAGGGCTGCATTGTGTAACTGTTGGTATTCACTACTACTGGTAGAGTCTTTGGTTTGTTTTTGTGATACATTAATAAGTGATGGTATAAGCGAGGAGCAAGTCGGAAATATTGCTGTTTCAACCAATGACGGAGTTGATATGATATGGAGTCGTTTCGATAGGGTTAAGCAACGCATTATGGTGGAAGGTTTGTTCGTTGTGATTGGTTTTTCAATGACGGTCTTAACTTGTGTAAGCAATAAGTCGTTTCGGGCGTGAAACTACTTAGGAACTCACACCATAGTATATATTACGTGCAATTCTGGAGGAAATATCAGGCAATCCGGCCTCTGCAAGTACTACTTTTGTTGGCGAGGTTGGGAAAGCTCGAATACTTCTTTTAACTGCGATGTGGTACGGCGTATATGAAGTGGTCAACAAGTGCATTAGAAGAGATTATGGAGCTCACTTTGTTGAAGGCTATTGTGAAGAGAGTTACAGAAAGGGGTGAGATATTTGAGATTTGTGCTTATTTGCGTAAACAACAAACTTCCGATTTGATAAAAAAGATTTAACAGTGTTGTACATTTTGGTACCAATCTTCCAACATTTTAGCTCATCAAGAACTATGTGTACTCCTATTCCATCAAATGCCTTTTCGTCCAAGCTCAATACGGATGTGTGGTTTCGAGCAGTCATGGCTGAAGAGACGAAATGTTCGAAGTAGAGTAGGGGGTCCATAACTCCCAACCCTTTGGTGGGGGTTTATAAGTCCCTTTTCTCTAAAGTTTTGGACATACAGGGAAGGAGGGATATTGGTCTATAATTCTCTACATAGGAGGTGGATTTATTGGGTTTTGGGATGGGTAAAATTGTGGCAACTTTCCATTGTTGAGGGTAAGTTCCGCAGGTTAAAATTTGGTTGAACAGGTTTACAAGTCTACTTTGAAGGGAATAAGGGATATTTTTGAGGATAGGATAGGATATTTTGTCGGCACCAGGAGTTTTGCCCGTAAGTGTCGAAATGATTGAGTCGAATTCATTAACTGTAATACAAGATTCAATGATTTGGGCTTTTGGGCAGGGGAATGGGTTACGGTAGTTTTCCGTCAGGACTCGAATTTTCAGGGAGTTGAACTTGGAAGAGAAATTAGTGCTATGGGAAAAAGATGGCCATGTCTGCGCAAACTTTTCAGCGATGTCCTGTGGTGAGTAAATAGGTCCCTGGTCTGTGTGAATGGGAGAGATATCGAAGCGTCGAGTACAACCGGTTAGGATTTTAATCTCCGACCATATTTTTTTGGATTCGAGGATGGATTAATACTCTCCGTTATCTTTTCCAATGAGTGTCTTTTGGCAGACTTCAATTCCTTTCTAAATGCGGCGTTGGCCTTTTTATAGTATACTAGATTAGTGTCGGACCTGTTGTGTTTAAATTTTGTCCATAAGCGCTTTTTGTTATTTCTAAGGATGGTGAGTAGGTTCGACCAATAAGGCAGTTTGGCTGAGAATACTTTTGGGTTAGTTTGAGTGATAGAGAGGTGTGCAGCAGAACGGATAATTGTTTTTATTGTAGATGTTTCTGCATTTATATTTTGGCGAGCTGGCTTACTATCACACAATGATGTACAGATGGTGCAGAACTTTGGCCAGTCTGCCTTTTCTGTCAGAAACTTTGCGCTAGGCTTTATGCTATAAAATTTGGGGAACGAAAGGGATGTGATGATGGGGAAGTGATCGCTATTGTGTAGGTCGTCAATGGTATGGGAGGAGAGTTTAGGAGCTATTGCTGTGGAAGCAAGGACAATGTCGGGATGGGTGAATGTTCCGTGTGTAGAGAAATGAGTGGGTTGACCATCATTAAGGACAACAAGGTCGTGTGTTAATATGAGATCTTCGATTATTTCGCCTCTTTTATTCGCAGAATTGGAGCCCCAAAGCGGATTCCATGCATTAAAATCGCCTACAATGATAATTGGGGTAGTAAAGCAGCTAATTATCTTTGAAAGATCACTAACGCTAAAGGCTTGGTGAGGTGGAATACTCGTATAAAAGTGAATTATAGTGATTTTGTATCCAACATCCATTTCGATTGCTATTGCAGATAATTGGGAACTAATCGGAACTTGCTTGTGATTGCGTGACTTTTTTATGAAAACAGAAATTCTTTGTTTACAATATGTATTTTGAGAATTATTGTGGGCGTAACTCTCATATTTGTTAGGTGCATGGAGCTTTTTATTGTGTGGAAGATGTGTTTCCTGTATGCAAATAATTTCGGGAGAATATTCATTAATTAATATATTTAAGTCTGGGTAATTGTTGAGGAGACCGTTCGTATTCTATTGCAAAATCTGCATCACTTATTCTATCATTTGAGAGGGATCAATTATGAGAGCGGATGGGAAGAGGGAAGAGTTTAATGCTGGATATGCAAGGTTGGAGAGAAGAGAAGAAATCATATCGTGAGTTGTTGAGTCATCGACTGATGTCTTTGTTGTCATGTTTACTTCATTTAGTGTGGTTTTATTTTCTTTTGTTTTGTCGTTTGTGCTATTGACATTGTTGTTGCTTCTGGAGCTTGTTTGTTCAGGTAAAGTGTTTTGAATAGGGCTATTGTTTGTTTGTATAGTGTTGTTATTATTTTTTGCTTCATTAGCAAAGGAAGTGGAGGTCTCATTGAGAGTGGGGGGTACTCGCATTTTGTGCTTTTTTATTGCTTCACGCATGGAGCATTTGTTGTCTGTTTTAATTGTTATTACTTCTTTCATTTGTATGAACTTAGGACACGATTTGCTAGAAGCAGAGTAACTACCTGAGCAGTTTATGCAAAAAGAACGTGAACATGGTAGTGTGGAGTGAGGGGGGAGGGCACATGCATCACAAACAGGGGCCTTAGTACATCGATTTGTCGTATGACCGAGAAGTTGACAACTTTTGCAACTCATGGGATTTGGGTAATATGGTCTTACCTTGGTCAATTTTTACGACACAAATTCCAAACAAGGTGTTGGTAGCTAAAACTTTTGAGCAATGTGGTCATTTTTAACAAAAAGCAATAGTTTTCCATCTCTTAATTCAGAAATATTTATAATTTCAGAACTTATGTTTTTGAGAGCTTTATGCACAGCGAAACATGAGTACTTACTTAATGGCTTTTCTGAATTAACTGCACTGGCGACTAAGTATTTTGCTTTTAGGACTTGTGGATAACAGGGCGAACCTGTTATCCCCAAGAGGCGGTCCCCCGGGGGGCATATCTTTAGCAATCGCTTGTTCTCTATACGGACTATTTGACTCGTACCTTAGAAGATAAAGAGTTTTTGCACACTGCTAATTGCACGAAAATAACACAAAGCGAACGCAAGAAAATCTCTCAGAACACTGTAGACACAACCGTACACGTCGAGTATCAGTCGATGACTGATATTAAATTAAGTTTCCTCAAAGTCATTCAGGTGGTTCAACATGCTGAATATGGTGAAGAAATTATGAAACTCACCACCCTACCCTCAAGTTTGCAAAAAGTTAATCCGTCAGAAGGGGTCCTAAAGTTTCCTCAACATCCTCTATGCATTTCCTGCATTTGTCCGTGCCAGAAATCCCTGTTTTGTGAGTATGTGCGGCCAATATATCATGACTAGTCACCATACCTATAATAGCTCTGCAGTCCTTTCGCGACAGCGTAAGTACGAAGTGAGTCAGTTTTTTGCACTTTGTTCTATATATGGCTTTTGCTGTTTGCATGTGGTCAGATTGGTCCACCTAGCTTTCACTCACTTTCTCATGTCGTCGTCAATTTCACTCTATACTGTATTTAGCGGTTTTTACATGGCGTGCCATTGTTCAAATGGTAGTCTAACAGCTATCTTATCTACTGTTTCGTTTCCCATAATGCCTTTGTGACCAGGTACCCAATAGATGTGCAGCCTTCTGTTTGCGGCTAGCCTTTCTGCGGTCTCCCTGCTCCGTTGAAAATTTTTGGGCTTAATACAATATGAGCTTATTGCCTTTATTGCTACTTGACTGTTATTACTGAGTTATTTTTTTGACGTGATAACGTCTTATAATTCGATTTAACAGGCTGCACGCACGAAAAAATGTGTCGTTACCTTGCTCATTAGTGTTACCTTGCTCATATGTCGTTACCTTGCTCATTGCCGTTACCTTGCTCATTTGACGTTACCTTGCTCATTGCATTGAATGAACTGCAAGCGAAAGCGCGGAACGAACGACAAAGCAAACAAAGCAAACGAACGGCAACGTTCGACATCTTGCTCTCTCCTACTTAAGTGAGCGTATATATGTATGTATATGCGCATATGTACATATATAAATTCACGTATTTGTATTTGCATATGCCTTCTTATTGATTATTATTAATTTGATTCACTTGAAGAATTTAAAATAAAACCAAATTTGTTAATAATACCTGTTATTTTAATATTATTATTATTAATTTTTTTATTATAATATATATATATGAAGGAAAAAATGTATGGTAATATTTACCACATACCTTATAAGATATGTTGTATACTAATATGTGTACATAAACATGCATATACATATACAATTTCGCGCTATTTTCAAAACGAACAAATCTATATGTAAAGATGCATACAAGTCATATGGACATATCAAATATACGAATCTATTCCGTAGGCAAGCAAATGTAATCTAATGTGCTTGAACTGCAAGCGAGAGCGCGGAACGAACGACAAAGAGCACAATCGGCCCCCGCGTTCGGCAACGTTCGACATCTGGCTCTGTCCTACTTGAGTGAGCATATATATGTATGTATATGCGCATTTGTATATAAATTCACATACTTGTATTTGCATATGCCTTCTTGCTGTGTGCATGGTAATGAACCATTTCCCTGTTGAGAATAGGAGATGATAGGAAAAGTAGGAAATGAAAGGGAGTGTTTCAAGTGTAATGTGTCTTGAGAAAGTCAAATCGATGATGATGCCTCTTAGTGTTGTGGACTTATTAACGTCTGATGCACAATCAAAATTGAAGATATCTTTCATGAATTTGATAAATGTTTCGTCATTTTTCACGTTTGTGTAAATGTAACTTGACCTATTCCATTGCAATTCCATTTACCTCCTCCTCTATATCCATACAAAATATCTATCAAACAAATAAAATTAAAATTTTGTTTTGAAAATTGCAACCATTCCATTAACATTTTCTTATGACGTTGTCACGTTAAACTATCGTCAGTAAACCGACTTTACAGACAACCTCTTTTTTGTTTTTTGTGTAGGCCAGCTTCGCGGCTTTCCCCACAGCAAAAACTTCCGCCTGGAAAATACTGCTCTGGTCTGGCTGCCTAATCCCTCGTTTTGAGCAGTAAATGCCCGCTCCCATTCTGTCCCCACTTTTAGAGCCGTCTGTGTAGATGCGAAAAGTCCTACGGCCAGTCTTCATGCCTTTGTGCCATCCCTGCTCTTAAATTATAATATGAAACCTTCTATCCCAATTAAAGTACGGAGTCATGTATTCTATGCGGAGTCATGTATTCGGAAGGTTCTACAGGTGAATACTCCAGCAGCCATTAGCCTCCCCGCGGATTTCGCTGCCAGATTTCCCGCCATAAGGTCAATAGGTGGTATGCTGAGTATCTTTTCCAGCGCCGCCGTGGGAGTGGTTTTCATCGCTCCTGCTATGCACCGAACAGCGAGTCGCTGAACTCTTTCCACTCGCATTAAGTATGCCAGTTTTCTTGTCGCAGTCCACCTTACTACGGCCCCATACAGCAATACCGGTCTAACTACTGCCGTGTAGCACCAATGCATCAGTGAGTTCGATAGACCCCAAGTAACGCCCAGCATTCTTTTACATGCGTATAGCGCTTTACTGGCCTTTTTCACGCTTTCCTCAACATTGTGCTTCCTCAACAATTTATTGTGCAGTATTACTCCGTTCTTTCACATTCACACTGCCACTGAACTTGTAAACATCTCTTCTCGCCGACTTAACCATTATTGGAGAGAAGAATCGCCTTTACTTGGCTTTTTGTGATATTGAATTCGTCCCACTTTACAAAAATAAATTCTGTTTTGTTCTGATATACACTCTTCATCTTAAGCAGAGCGTTACCAGATATACCGTCGTCTGCGTTGGGTCGTTCAATGCTCAAAACCAATGAAACCTCAATACAATCTTCTGGAGAAAATATATCTCCTGGCAGGTACATATGGTTCCACTACTTACTGGAGGATGGAGTAGGCTCGTCATCGTCCTGATTGTGTGTTTGTGGTTGAATAATTTGCTGCATGGGAACATTCCGCTGTTTGCACCGGGCTAGGTCAAGTGGATCAAAGAGATGTTCTGGCATCTTGCTTTCATCAACTGAAAAGAGCGCAGTTGACTTGAAACTTTTAGCAATGTTGTCCACTTTTATTTTACACAAAACCTGTCCTAGTAATGCCGAATAGTGCAGAGGATTCTTGACAAAATCGATGACTGGTACATGAGACAAGGTCTTTCCGTTAACCCGAACAAAACAACCATAGTCTTGTTTACGAGAAAACGGAAATTGGATGGACTCAGTCTTCCAACACTGAAAGGTGTGACACTTGGTATTTCCAACGAAGTTAAATATCTAGGAGTAATCTTGGATAAGAAGCTGACTTAGGAGACACACGTTTCACTGAAGGTGAATCGTGCATTGAAGATTTTTCAGCAATGCCGTAGAGCCTTTGGCAAAACCTGGGTCTGAAACCTGCTCTGGTCCTATGGATATACACAGCACTTATCAGACCAATCATCACTTACGCTTCTGTGCTCTGGTGGCGACGGAGCATGGTTAAGTCCACAATCCGGGAACTATACAGGCTGCAAAGAAGTGTATGTTTATGCATAACGGGTGCCATGAGTACAACCTCTGGTGATGCCCTAAATGCTATGCTTGATTTGCTCCCCCTGGATCTTAAGATACAACAGGAAGCAATAAAAGCAATGTGTAGACTCCATAAATATGGTAAAGATGGAACTTCGGGACACAGAGAAATCTTTAGGTTGCTGTCGGAGCAGTATCCACTGCTTTTGGCACCTAAAGATGACCTGATACCCACCGTTTCATTTGGAAGGAAATTTGATGTCAGATGTCAGCAATCCAGAATGCATTCAGGGAGGTTTGACGGATATTTTCTTTACCGATGGGTCCAAGACTGAAATAGGGTCTGGAGCCGGATGGTACTTAAACGATAGTAATAAGTATCACTATGCTATGGGGGGAATGGCAACTGTTTTCCAAACAGAAGTTTTTGCCATCCTAAAAGTAGCCGAATGGATAATCGAGAGGAGATGGAGCGGGAAACAGATTGGAGTCTTCAGTGACAGTCAGGCTGCATTGAAGGCCCTGGAGAACGCGAAGCAAACCTCAAAGATTGTTCAAGAATGTAAGAAGAAGCTTAATTCTGTCGCAAGACAAAACAGGCTTGTACTTATATGGGTTCCGGGACACTCCGGTATTCAAGGAAACGAAATTGCCGACGAATTGGCAAACCGTGGATCAGCGGTGCCCCCACAGGGGTCAGAGCCAATAATCGGAATCAGTCCCGCAGGAATCAAGAATTGGATCAGCGATTATGTAGGCAATCTACATAAAGAGCGATGGTCCGGTCTAGAACGCTGCAGAACTGCAAAGTGTTTTGTGACAAGTCCGAACAGAAAACTGTCAAACTTTCTACTAAAACTTAGAAGGAAAGACATTCGGTTGATGGTCGGCATCATTACAGGACACAACCCATGGGGTCAGCATATGACCACCATTGGAATCATCGAGGACCCGGTATGCCTGTCATGCTTGGAGGAAGCGGATAGCACTGAGCACTTTCTCTGTGAGTGTCCTGCCTTTGCTAAAGCAAGGCTACGAGTATTGGGTTCCAATGTCATGAGAATGAGTAATATTCGTTCTCTAAAACTGGAGGATATTTACAGATTTACCAAAGAATCTGGAAAATTCTCACAGGACTAACTATCTCTATCTCTGTCTCTATTCTTTTCTATCTCTTTCTCTGATACTTTTCTCCCTCCCTCCTTGACTATCTACCCCCTTTCCAGAGCTTTAAATACAATGGGCTCTTTAGCCTGAGTGTTTTAGGAGCCACCAAATCTCCTGGTGCTCCTTGGCTCGACCTTTTCAAATTCAAATTCAAATTCAATGCCGAAAATTCGTTTGTTTTTTTGCAAAAAAAAGAACACACAAATCCCTTTTTTGTTTTACCATGGGAGAGCAAGAGTTTGTCCCACGCTGTGGTAATTGTGCCAAAAACACACTAATCCAGTGGTTGGAGTTGATCGGTAAGGTGGGAAGGCAACTTGATGAGTTCGACATTGTTTGATATTATTGCTTGCTCAATGGTTCGAGTACTCATGTGGCTCGCATATCCGTCAGGAACTGCCCTGAAATAAATGTTCATAATTACCCAATAAACAAGAAAAATTTGGGATGAATATGAACTGTTCTTTATGAATCGGGGAGAATGAAATCTGCCTAAATTCAACGAAATCCTGATATGGCGTTAATAACTGAATGGGAAATGATTGAGACCAACATCTTATTTGGATTACCTGTAATGAGCCAGTCACAAAATTGAGCACACAACAAAACTATTTTTACTTTCCGTAGATATGAACCGGGAGAATAACTGGAGCGATGTAATCAGTGTTTTCAAACTGGCGGAAAACAATTGTTAGTTATCAGTCGAATGACGAATCAACACATTTAAATACTTTTTGGTTTCCATGAGTTGGTTGCGACAGAAGGTGTAAATAAACAAAATAAAGTTGCCATGTAAATAAAATACGCAAACTCATTCAAGAAATATTTTAATAAGTGCCTGCTTTTATAATTTTCAATTCCAATTAACATATTTTATGCGTGAAACGCTTTAAACCAATATCGAGCCGACTGAGGAAAGTTCAAAATCGAGTTTAGAATTCCGCTAAATATACGTCCGCCTTCGTGGTACTTTCCCCTGAGCCTATCAGCGAGAGATGATGGTATCTCGGGCAGCCAGATCATCTTGTGCATCATCAATGTTTGCAAAATCAGCATCTGTATCATGGAGAGGTTTATGAGCGGGATTTGGTCCTGGATCTGGGTAATCCGGTGCGCCTTGCACTTGATTAAGGCATAAAATCACTGAAAAAGAAGAAAAACGTTCGTTATCGTATGCGCCCAAAAACTTCATCATAATCGATCAGTTACACATACAGTTTTTAGAAAAGACTAAGTCCTGTATTACGTTGAACTGTACGTTAATGGATTGCATTCCTAACACTCTGAGTCACCATAGAAAGTTTGGTATAATTTTAAAGGAAAAATGCCAAGCCTTAGTTTAAGCTTAATTAAGAAAACATCAAAACTTTCGAAAATTGAAAGAGTGCACAAAAAAATTTTACGAGAAAAAAGTTCCATATTTTTATAACTTTTGTCAGAAAGTCTTCAAAAAATATGTAAAATATTTTATCTGTTTTTCCCAATTATTTAACTTTGAATATAAATAAAAGAGGCTTGCATAGCAGAAAACAAAGCTTTGAACCTCTAAAACCTCGGCAAGCACCCATTCCATTCGCAACAAATTTCATTAAATTCAAAGTAATGAAGTTTTTACTGGGTACATTTGGAGTCTTTTGTCGCTAAAGCAAATCCAAAAATAGAGCAAAAAAGTGAACTTGCCAATTAATGCTCTTCAATTGTTGTTTTTGTAATGTACCCGCACGTATTTTGAACATTCATACGTTCAGAGACACTGACATATTTCTATTGGCGCGTTGTTACTGGACAAAAACAAAGGGCATCATTTTTGCGCGATTTTCAGCGTGTCAAAATGTTTATTATGAAACAAAAATTTCGTTTGCTAAAAAGCTGAGTTACTTCTGTAAAATACATCAATACCGAAGTATGTCGCTTTTCCATAAATTTATTAGTGCTCTATTGCTGGTTGCAAGTACGCTCGACTCACATTCGCTTTTTTTTTTTATTTTATTATTTTAATCAAACCATTCCTTTTCAGTTTTATTCAGCGCCTGCGAATGTAGGCCGCAAGAATTGCCTCTGACACCAGATGAGGCACTTGGATTGGCAACCGCTGTTTTAAGTAATCTTCCTGGCGGAAAACTAGCAGCAGGTGCACTGGGTATCCTACCGGCGCTTCCCGTGAACCCAGCAGCAGATATCATTACTGGACGTTAAATGCACTTTTTTAATGGAAAATGTGGGCACGAAAAGTGTGCTCCCCATATTAACATTTTATTTAAATAAATTTATCTACTTCATATAACCTGGAAATATATGAAGGAACTTATACAACAATAAAATTGGGTGAAGTAAAAAGATCTGAGTTTTTCCGTGGCTGTAGCGTCTTTTGTGAGCCATATGTTTCTCAGGATGTGCGTATCGCAATGGGTCTTACTAACTACACGGCGATTTAAGGATCACTCTGGGTTCAATCCAGAACTCTCCGTGCCTGACAGTCCACCACAAGATGGAAAGGAAACTAGAATTCTCCAAGAAATTCAAATTGATCATTAGTCACCGCTCAGCATGAAGAAGCAATGAAATATTCCTTAAACAAGGGGCGCAGGTGTGGTTTACTGATGGGTCCAAAATGGAAGACGGAATGGAAGACATTTCAAAAAAGAAATTGCAAAGGTAATAACCACTTCCGTTTTCCAAGCAGAGGTCCTCGCTTTAGAGCTGTGTGCCAGAGAATGTCTGCGGAGAGGCATGCGCGGTGCCAATAATAACTTTCTCTCTGACAGTCAATCAGTACTAAAATGCTAGATTGCTCCTCATTCCAATTAAGGTTGGTCTGGGAATGTTTTAAAAGCCTCAACACCCTAGCATCAAGAAACTCTGTTACCTTGATGTGGTTTCCGGGACATAAGGGACACGAAGGAAATGGAATTGCGGACACTTTAGCGAGAAAGGGGCAAACACTCCCGTCATAGGTCCTGAATCTTTCTGCGGGGTAAATAACAGCTTCAAAAGTGCCTTTTACATGAGCGGGAACAACGAGGCCTACTCAACTACTGGAGAGCCCAATCTGGGTTGCGGCAATCGAAAAGACTCATAGATCCAGAACGGATAAAGGCAGAAGCAATCCTTAACATAATGGAAAAGGGTATACAATTTTACACTGAACTACTAGCAGGATACTGTAAACTTAATTATCACATGAAAAAGATAGGAGCGATAGAAAACAATTCCCGTAGATTCTGCAAAGGGGCAGAAGAAACAGCAGAACATATTCTACGCGATTGTCCAGCAGTGGCACGACGCAGACTAGAAATTAAGCCTACAGCAGTTTTAGGATTTGCGAACAGCCTAAAACTGTTTGAAAAGCCTACGTGGCTGCACAATAGATCTCTTCAAGTCGCAGTGCACAAACAGTCAATCAATAATAAGAAAGTGTTTATTCACGACATTCTAAAATACTGGCAAAGGAGAAAAGTTGAAGCAGGCACCCAAAAAAATGTGCGCCATCCATGGGCCGAAAACAATATCGAATGTAATAGCAAAGCGCTAGTTGCAATGATTTCATCCTAGTGATATAGACTTTGACATTGAGTCACGCTCTAGTCCACCAGTCGTTGATAAATCGTACTGAATTCAAGCAATGATCTGGATTCAGTTAACTTTGCGAACGACTTACAGTTCTAACTACTGTAAGCCCCAGAAGAAAGAAAGTCTAATGAAGTCAAATCACTTTATCCTGGAGGTCAATTTGCATCACCATGGCGAGAGATAATCCTTCACGCCAAAACATTCAATGCATTTATTAAATAATAGCGTCACACTGTCTTCAACAGCCACGTCAGGCAGTACGCTGCTATTTCCATCTCAACGTGATAACTTTCTCAATTGTAGTGTACTAAGGATATACGAGTGCATCCTAGAGATTGCTTAGATATTTAAATTCAAAGGTTTCTCCTTCTCTTCGAGGATAGCGCAACACCATCGTCGAGCTCCTCGTGCTAAGCGACTGTCTCCAAGCATTACTCTGTGTGGAGGAAATGCAATTATTCGTTGCAGCTATGCCACAGCCTCTCGGGTGTGATTAGCCTCTTCATCGGTTTTTGGTTGTTTTTTAAAATGAGCATCAGAAGTGATTCCGGAGTAAAATATTCACCACCTTGCATCTATAACTTTGAAATAGCGATCACTTAAAGAAGACATCGGTAAAGTATTTTACTGGGTCTCCTGCATTGCAGTCGCGCACAGGATCTGATTCGTCTTCGAATCGATGGCTTAAAGCAGCTGTGATCAGTTAACCTTCCAATCTGGGTCACAGCGACCCTTGCTGCTTCTATTTCTGCCAAGTACAAAGCACTGCTTTTCATACTAAGGAGCATTCGATGCCTTTTCTTGAGCGATAGTTGCTGTTTCTTTCACCAATATATCTTCTTTAGCCAATATATAGTCAGATTCCTAAACCCATTCCTATCAATAAATGTTCCACGAATCTCTCTCTCTTTCTCGGGACATCGAAACATGGAAGGTAACGAAAAAGCAGATGAACTAGGGGGGATCTGCTGAAGGAAAGAATGCCAACCCTGAGCATACCGCGGTCCAAGTGTCTCGAAAAACTGTCTGGCTTAGATGTCAACAACCTAAGAAGATTCCTGAAGTGCACCAACTGGATATACGCAAGCTGTAAATAACCGTTAAGCAAGTGGATAACGAGGATCTTTGAACAAAATGGTGCGGTAAAGCTAGTAGGATTCAGGACGAATCATAACTCTAACCAACCAACTTTCTTTTTCTTTCTTTACAATAGCAATTTTCGAATAGATGGAAATTAAATAATATAAAAATACATATAAATGTAATGGCTTACCGCCAATTAGCAAATACAAACAAATATTTATTCGCGCCATTGGACTATCACAACGAAGTAACTCTTTCAAACTGTGTACGGAACCTTTCTCGGACCCAGTTTATATAGGAACAACTTCACGAGACTTTGCACAAACAATAAATATTAAACATTTCTAAACAGCAATTAAAATAAAATTATAGTAAAATAGCCAAAACGTGGATTTGAAGGAATTTGCGGCTACACTGATGTATGACGGCACAAGCAAAACTAACTTTTTTTTCTAAAATACAATGTTTTAACATTAAAGTTCACTTTATCATGCCAACAGAGCCTGTTAAACTATCTGCCCGATATATTTGAAGGTAAGTTGATGCACCCTTAAAATTATTTAGTTAACTTGAAAGTGAACAAAAGTGAAGTGAGAAGAGTTTTGGGTTTCTAATCCAGCTTTTCTATAGTCTCCTTTTATCACGAAATTCAGCAAACGAAAAGTTGTCATGGATGCTCTAAAGTTAACTTTAGGTTATTCGGCCTGATACATCAAGGCTCAGATGCTCACCCCACGACAGTTTCATCTTGGGATTAGTAAGGAAACTGGTTTTGAATTAGGTCGTGTGATGAGTAGAAAATATTTATAATCAAGGCTCTTAGACCATCAAAGGTTAACTCGATCTACACTCGAAATCTTAGCAGAAAATCGTCAATCAATACAGTGATATTCCTAAGAAAGCAGACGAGTACTCTACATACTGGGTGAACGATATGAAGTGTTACCTATTCAAAATACCATAACTTTTTTGTGTGAAATTAGTTTTTATTGATTTCAAAGACAAAATTGTTCAAAAATGATTACAATTTTAACATATGTTCACTTTAGCTCGATATGACCACCTTTTGCCTTGACTATAGCCTTCAAACGGTCAAAGAATGAGTTGCATGCTGCCCGAATGTGATCTTGAGGTATTTTGGCCCGTTCTCGTATAATCGCTTTTATCAGCGCATCCATACTGGCATACTTTTTAGTCCTCACCTTGCTCTCCAAAATGGACCAGATGGAATAGTCCATCGGATTTGCATCTGGCGAATTCGAAAGCCATTGTGTGGACGAAATGAAGTCTGGAACATGATTTTTTAACCATTCTTGGTTCACACGAGCTTTATGAGACGGTGCCGAGTCCTGTTGGAACGTCCATGGTCTACGACCGAAATGTTTGCGTATTCACGGCTCTAGAGCAGCTTCGAAAACATTTTCCCGTGCAGCTTCTAAAACATTCACTTTGACACCAGGCTCGATAAAAACGATTGGAGAGCGTCCATCAGCAGTCACTGCGGCCCAAACCATTACTTGCGATGAGAAATTGCTTCGAGTGGCCATACGTAGGCTCAAATTCTCGTATGAGCGTCCGGTCAAGTAAACACGATAGTTTTGAGTGTTTATGAAGTGCTCAATCGGGAAATTTTTTTTATCAGAAAACGCAATGTTAGGAAATTCGGCACGTTCGTGCAAGCGCAACAACTCCTTTGCTCTTTCGCACCGAACTTTTTTTTTGCTGGGGTGAAAGATCGTGTGCTTTTTGAAACTTGTAAGCCTTGATCTTGAGCTCATTTTTCAATATGCATCGAATGCTGTCTTGCGATATTTTCAGTTCTTTGGCCATTTTTCTTCCACTTCGACGTGGATTTCCTTCAAGTCGAGTCTTCACTTTCCGAACCAATTCTGGCGTTGCTGCGGTTTTTTTTGGTCCACCTCCATAGCGTTTTGCAATGCTACCAGTATCATTGTACGTAACGTTTTATAGTGCGTTACACAAACATTTTATTCACTTTGAGGTGATTGAGCTCACGAGCAATGGCTGGTTGTGATTTTCCAGCCAAATATAACGCAATCACACTATTATGTTTGAATTCCATCACAGAAAAAAAAAATTCAACAAAACTAAGACGCAAATGCTCTTGATGGCTTATAAACAATATACTGAACTGTCATTAGAAAAATTTTGACGCTGATGTCAAAAGCTGTTTTACAGATACAAGCAGTGTGAAGTTGTATATGAGGTGTGTTCAAAAAAAATAAGATCAATTTTCATTTTTCTCGAAAAATATTTATTTCTCCATCAATTTGTATTTTATCTCCTTCAGTGTAGTGCTTCTAAGATGTAATACACTTACGCCAGCGTTTTTTCAAATCCTCGAAGCAGTTCTGATATGCGCTTTTTGGGATGTCCTTGAGCTCTCTCAGCGATTCAGTTTTTATCTCCTCAATCGTCGCAAATCGCCATTCTTTCATGGGTCTCTTTAGTCTTGAGAACAGGAAAAAGTCGTAGGGAGCCAAATCTGGTGAATACGATGGCTGAGGCATGATAACGGTGATGTTTTTGGCCAAATAATCTCTCACAAGCAAAGATGAGCGAGAATGTGCATTGTCATGATTCAAAAGTCATGCATTTTTTACACAAGGCCGGGCGCTTTTTGTTTTTTGGTTAGCTTCACGCAAACGGCTCATAACTTCGAGTTAATATTCCTTATTTACCGTACGACCTTGTGGTAAGAACTCCTGCTGCACTACGCTATGGTAATCGTCTAAAACAGTGAGCAAAACCTTGACAACTGTCAGTTGAGCCCACTTAGTCCTCCTTCTTTATGAACTAATAATTTTTTTTTTAAATTTATTTATTTATTTAAAAGAAAAACAATTATAAATAATGATTCCACTTAAATACTAAAGCACTGGCTGCCAGGACCTTCGGCTTAAGTGAAAATTAATTTCTATTTATTACTAGCGAAAACCCACCCGTTCCACTGGTCGTCTTTACAAAAATCTAGATTAATTAATTGAATTAAGCCGAAAAATACTGTGTGTTTTTTATAAAAATTCTCGCGCATGAATAGTAATGAAAGAAGTTTTGAATAGTAGTAGCAATTAAAAAACGTTTGATGTGATTTACTTTATTACTTTTTTTATTGTAATGCTCTTTGGTATACAATATTCTTCGTTTTTCCATGCGTTGGTGAATAAATGAACAATACCGATGGCTTACCAACTCTTGAGCATGAAACATAAAGTTGGCCATGAGGAAAACATGGGTATTCTAAATCAATGCCACAAATTAATAAAGTTTGGCCTTGTGACTTATTAATAGTAATCGCGAATGCAAGGCGGAGAGGAAATTGAAGACGTTTGAATTCAAACGGCATATCCGATGGTATCATTGGTATTCGCGGTATTAAAACGTCTTCACCAGAGTATTTGCCATTCAAAATTGTTGCTTCAATGACGTTATTCATCAATCTCTTAACTGTTAATCGAGTGCCATTACATAGTCGTGGTTGATTTATGTTTCTCAACATAATAATCGGTGCTCCTATTTTCAAGTTTAGCATGTGTGGCGGTAATCCAGGTAAATCAAGGGAATTCAAAAATTCAGTGGGATAATTTACAATATCATCTTGATTTGTAACAGTGTCAACGGATCGATAGGTTTGTTCTGGACTTGGTATGTTAGCCAAAGTAGCCGCATTCATTTCATTCACATCTTTATTTTTGCCAGCCATGATGGCTCGTTCACTAAGCCAATCATGATTTTTGTAATTTTGAGGCAAATTTGGGAAAATACTTTGAATTAACTGTTCTTTCGTTTGACTTATTTGACAAAAGTTAGGTTGTAAAGTTATTAAGCCAGTTAAATTATCGACAGGAACTTTGCCATTTCCAATATCCAATAATTGCTGTGAAAATTCAGCAGCTGATGGATCATTTTGCATTAGAACACGTACATTTGTAGTTAGTTTGAGTGTTTGAACATGTCTCCACAAATATGATGATTTCAAACATGCAACCAATTCATCTGCTACAGTTGCTCGAGGAATAACAGGCAGTGTTTGTCTAAAATCACCTGCCAGCAGCACTAAGGCACGACCAAACATTTCATTTTTACTACATAAATCTCGTAATGTCCTATCAAGCGCTTCCAGTGACTTTTTATGTGCCATCGTGCACTCATCCCATACAATTACGTGTGCGAAAAAGCGGAGAAGGAGAAGAGAACTGTTCTATTCCCCCCCGCTTTAACCCAGCTATGTGTTCAAGTGCAAATGACGTTTTTGCGTGAAGTCTGATATAAAATAAGTTCTATTTACTCTTCTTAAATTTATATAAACTTTTCCAGGCGAAGTAAAAAAACTGACATATATTTGCTTCAACCGTATATTTGTGAGTACACAGGTAATACGTAAATAGGTATATGAATGATATAGGTAATATCTCATATTAGCATAACTTTTCTGCAAAAAATTAAGGAAACGATCACCAATCACGCCGGCAATGATACAATGAATTTTTCACTATAACTGGCTTCAGACTATAATAAGCGTATATGTAACATTTTAAAAATTTTTTATAATTTTTTTTTTAATTTTTAATAATAAGTGGTCTTCCTCTTCCTCTTCCTGTAGCTATTCCTTTTCCTCCTCCATCTCCAGCTCCATCTCCTTTCTTTATCCCGGAAACAGGCAGTAAAAATTACTTCACTTAAAAGCTTTCATCAACAGCTTCCATCTGATACCCATATTGTATAAACACATCCAAGGGTACCTTGGTCCACCTTTTCGGCTATATCTCGAGACCCTGGTAACTCAGAGATCTAAAAAATACTCTGTACTAAAGCACTCATCAGTAGCTTTGATTTGATACCCACATTGTAAAAACACATCCTAGGGTTACCCGGGTCCTCGTTTTGGTACCACTGAGTCAGGACCCGAACGATGGAGTGGCCCTAACACCAGCGCACCTATTAGTTGGGTGCCCCCTTCGAGCGCTGCCACTAGCCCAAGTATCGATGGACCCAATGCGTTGCTGCGACAGATGTCTGTTGCCTCAAGCAACAGTTCTGGCGACTGTGGTCCAGGAACTACCTGTTGGGTCTTCCACAGAGGAGCAAGTGGTTGCATCCGAAGCGCAACCTCGAGCTGAACGACCACGTCCTGGTCCAGGAGGCCAACACACCACCGCAGCAATGGGTGCTCGGCCGCGTCGCCGCAATTGTAACAGGGCAAGACGGCAAGGTCCGCGTAGCAGACGTGGCAACCAAAGCGGGCGTAATTGAACGCCCCGTTCACAAGCTCGCCGTACTGCCATCAGACGTTGAAGGACCATGAGCCTGTCAAGGTGACCGGTGTTACGACAAAGGGCTTATAATTTTTTAATTATTAATTTATTTTATATATTTAATTTAATTTTAATCATTATTATCATAATTTGTTGAATTCCATAATTTCGCGTAACGTATCAGTATTAAGCTTACTGTTTTTTAAATTGTGAAGATGGCTCGAATTTACTAAATACTAATTTTCATACTAATATTTGCGGTGTGGAAATTGTTTCGGACGTTATTTTACCGTTTGCCTTGGTAACTGGTACAAGAATATTGCAGCCATTCCATAAAAAAAAAATGAAAAATGTGGTCAGTGTGGTCGAGCCGGCATATCAAGCCAAACCGAGGTGCACACAGGGCAGTAGAAGGTTTAACATACCGCATCCAACATATGTCGTAATTGCGGAGTTCCGTTTCACTACCTTTGCAAACTGTCTAAAGTTTGCCAAAGTCTAAAGTCTTTTGGCAAAACATTCCTCAGCAACATAGAATAAATTTCAAGATTTGGATTAAGTTATCGTCTTTTATTTCTAGATACAACAAAGTGGCTATTGAAAATAGAGCTCTTGAAAACTTCATCATGAAAACAGCAGAGGATTGTGCTATTAAAACAGCGCCAGACGCTAATTAAGTGTCTGCCAGTCTGGGAGGATTGACTATAATAAGAAAGGTTGGGTTGGGTATAAAAAGTAGTAAACTGGAAAAGGTTTTTAGAAATTTCAATAAATGTGAGATTTTTCCAATATGGAAAATTATGGTATATATATTTTTTGAGTTAAATAAGCATTACTATTTAATTAAATTTTTTAACTATTTATAAAAATTAAATAACTGATTTTTTAACACCACCTCATACAAACAAACTTTATTTAATTTTCAGACAAATATTTACTTCTTAATTAAAAATATTTGGACAACCTTTCACTTAATTTATTCATTAATATTCGAAAATATTTGGTTAATTAGGTTAACTTAGCCTGGTTGGCATTAAGCCACGCGTATACCTTTTGCTGCCTAGTGTTACCAGATGGAGACCGACCTCTATGAATACTGAGAGTAGACATCATGTAGGAGGTCAGCGCTTTTGGCGAATCTAAGCAGAGCTGGGAGGTCCGTTTTTGAGGCGTTCTGCAGGCCCGCAAACAGTGGGACTCCCAGGCATTTTAAACGCGTTTTTGATGATGCCGGACAAACGCACAGAAGGGGTCCTAAAGTTTCCTCAACATCCTCTATGCATTTCCTGCATTTGTCCGTGCTAGAAATCTTTGTTTTGTGAGTATGTGCGGCCAATATATCATGACCAGTCACCATACCTATAATAGCTCTGCAGTCCTTTCGCGACAGCGTAAGTACGAAGTGAGTCAGTTTTTTGCACTTTGTTCTATATATGGCTTTTGCTGTTTGCATGTGGTCAGATTGGTCCACCTAGCTTTCACTCGCTTTTTCATGTAGTCGTATATTTCGCTGCATACTGTATTTAGCGGTTTTTACATGGCGTGCCATTGTTCAAATGGTAGTCTAACAGCTATCTTATCTACTGTTTCGTTTCCCATAATGCCTTTGTGACCAGGTACCCAATAGATGTGCAGCCTTCTGTTTGCGGCTAGCCTTTCTGCGGTCTCCCTGCTCCGTTGAACATTTTTGCTTGTTCATTTGTCGTTACCTTGTTCATTTATCGTTACCTTGCTCATTTGTCGTTACCTTGCTCATTTGTCGTTACCTTGCTCATTGCCGTTACCTTGCTCATTTGACGTTACCTTGCTCATTGCCGTTACCTTGAATGAACTGCAAGCGAAAGCGCGGAACGAACAAAGCAAACGAACGGCAACGTTCGACATCTTGCTCTCTCCTACTTAAGTGAGCGTATATATGTATGTATATGCGCATATGTACATATATAAATTCACGTATTTGTATTTGCATATGCCTTCTTATTGATTATTATTAATTTGATTCACTTGAAGAATTTAAAATAAAACCTTATAAGATATGTTGTATACTAATATATGTACATAAACATGCATATACATATACAATTTCGCGCAATTTTCAAAAAGAATAAATCTATATGTAAAGATGCATACAAATCATATGAACATATCAAATATACGAATCTATTCCGTAGGCAAGCAAATGTAAGCTAATGTGGTTGAACTGCAAGCGAGAGCGCGGAACGAACGACAAAGAGCACAATCGGCCCCCGCGTTCGGCAACGTTCGACATCTGGCTCTGTCCTACTTGAGTGAGCATATATATGTATGTATATGTATGTATATGCGCATTTGTATATAAATTCACATACTTGTATTTGCATATGCCTTCTTGCTGTGTGCATGGTAATGAACCATTTCCCTGTTGAGAATAGGAGATGATAGGAAAAGTAGGAAATGAAAGGGAGTGTTTCAAGTGTAATGTGTCTTGAGAAAGTCAAATCGATGATGATGCCTCTTAGTGTTGTGGACTTATTAACGTCTGATGCACAATCAAAATTGAAGATATCTTTCATGAATTTGATAAATGTTTCGTCATTTTTCACGTTTGTGTAAATGTAACTTGACCTATTCCATTGCAATTCCATTTACCTCCTCCTCTATATCCATACAAAATATCTATCAAACAAATAAAATTAAAATTTTGTTTTGAAAATTGCAACCATTCCATTAACATTTTCTTATGACGTTGTCACGTTAAACTATCGTCAGTAAACCGACTTTACAGACAACCTCTTTTTTGTTTTTTGTGTAGGCCAGCTTCGCGGCTTTCCCCACAGCAAAAACTTCCGCCTGGAAAATACTGCTCTGGTCTGGCTGCCTAATCCCTCGTTTTGAGCAGTAAATGCCCGCTCCCATTCTGTCCCCACTTTTAGAGCCGTCTGTGTAGATGCGAAAAGTCCTACGGCCAGTCTTCATGCCTTTGTGCCATCCCTGCTCTTAAATTATAATATGAAACCTTCTATCCCAATTAAAGTACGGAGTCATGTATTCTATGCGGAGTCATGTATTCGGAAGGTTCTACAGGTGAATACTCCAGCAGCCATTAGCCTCCCCGCGGATTTCGCTGCCAGATTTCCCGCCATAAGGTCAATAGGTGGTATGCTGAGTATCTTTTCCAGCGCCGCCGTGGGAGTGGTTTTCATCGCTCCTGCTATGCACCGAACAGCGAGTCGCTGAACTCTTTCCAGTCGCATTAAGTATGCCAGTTTTCTTGTCGCAGTCCACCTTACTACGGCCCCATACAGCAATACCGGTCTAACTACTGCCGTGTAGCACCAATGCATCAGTGAGTTCGATAGACCCCAAGTAACGCCCAGCATTCTTTTACATGCATATAGCGCTTTACTGGCCTTTTTCACGCTTTCCTCAACATTGTGCTTCCTCAACAATTTATTGTGCAGTATTACTAAGTTCTTTCACATTCACACTGCCACTGAACTTGTAAACATCTCTTCTCGCCGACTTAACCATTATTGGAGAGAAGAATCGCCTTTACTTGGCTTTTTGTGATATTGAATTCGTCCCACTTCACAAAAATAAATTCTGTTTTGTTCTGATATACACTCTTCATCTTAAGCAGAGCGTTACCAGATATACCGTCGTCTGCGTTGGGTCGTTCAATACTCAAAACCAATGAAACCTCAATACGATCTTCTGGAGAAAATATATCTCCTGGCAGGTACTTATGGTTCCACTACTTACTGGAGGATGGAGTAGGCTCGTCATCGTCCTGATTGTGTGTTTGTGGTTGAATAATTTGCTGCATGGGAACATTCCGTTGTTTGCACCGGGCTAGGTCAAGTGGATCAAAGAGATGTTCTGGCATCTTGCTTTCATCAACTGAAAAGAGCGCAGTTGACTTGAAACTTTTAGCAATGTTGTCCACTTTTATTTTACACAAAACCTGTCCTAGTAATGCCGAATAGTGCAGAGGATTCTTGACAAAATCGATGACTGGTACATGAGACAAGGTCTTTCCGTTAACCCGAACAAAACAACCATAGTCTTGTTTACGAGAAATCGGAAATTGGATGGACTCAGTCTTCTAACACTGAAAGGGGTGACACTTGGTATTTCCAACGAAGTTAAATATCTAGGAGTAATCTTGGATAAGAAGCTGACTTGGGAGACACACGTTTCACTGAAGGTGAATCGTGCATTGAAGATTTTTCAGCAATGCCGTAGAGCCTTTGGCAAAACCTGGGTCTGAAACCTGCTCTGGTCCTATGGATATACACAGCACTTATCAGACCAATCATCACTTACGCTTCTGTGCTCTGGTGGCGACGGAGCATGGTTAAGTCCACAATCCGGGAACTATACAGGCTGCAAAGAAGTGTATGTTTATGCATAACGGGTGCCATGAGTACAACCTCTGGTGATGCCCTAAATGCTATGCTTGATTTGCTCCCCCTGGATCTTAAGATACAACAGGAAACAATAAAAGCAATGTGTAGACTCCATAAATATGGTAAAGATGGAACTTCGGGACACAGAGAAATCTTTAAGTTGCTGTCGGAGCAGTATCCACTGCTTTTGGCACCTAAAGATGACCTGATACCCACCGTTTCATTTGGAAGGAAATTTGATGTCAGATGTCAGCAATCCAGAATGCATTCAGGGAGGTTTGACGGATATTTTCTTTACCGATGGCAAACCGTGGATCAGCGGTGCCCCCGCAGGGGTCAGAGCCAATAATCGGAATCAGTCCCGCAGGAATCAAGAATTGGATCAGCGATTATGTAGGCAATCTACATAAAGAGCGATGGTCCGGTCTAGAACGCTGCAGAACTGCAAAGTGTTTTGTGACAAGTCCGAACAGAAAACTGTCAAACTTTCTACTAAAACTTAGAAGGAAAGACATTCGGTTGATGGTCGGCATCATTACAGGACACAACCCATGGGGTCAGCATATGACCACCATTGGAATCATCGAGGACCCGGTATGCCTGTCATGCTTGGAGGAAGCGGATAGCACTGAGCACTTTCTCTGTGAGTGTCCTGCCTTTGCTAAAGCAAGGCTACGAGTATTGGGTTCCGATGTCATGAGAATGAGTAATATTCGTTCTCTAAAACTGGAGGATATTTACAGATTTACCAAAGAATCTGGAAAATTCTCACAGGACTAACTATCTCTATCTCTGTCTCTATTCTTTTCTATCTCTTTCTCTGATACTTTTCTCCCTCCCTCCTTGACTATCTACCCCCTTTCCGGAGCTTTAAATACAATGGGCTCTTTAGCCTGAGTGTTTTAGGAGCCACCAAATCTCCTGGTGCTCCTTGGCACGACCTTTTCAAATTCAAATTCAAATTCAATGCCGAAAATTCCTTTGTTTTTTTGCAAAAAAAAAGAACACACAAATCCCTTTTTTGTTTTACCATGGGAGAGCAAGAGTTTGTCCCACGCTGTGGTAATTGTGCCAAAAACACACTAGTCCAGTGGTTGGAGTTGATCGGTAAGGTGGGAAGGCAACTTGATGAGTTCCACATTGTTTGATATTATTGCTTGCTCAATGGTTCGAGTACTCATGTGGCTCGCATATCCGTCAGGAACTGCCCTGAAATAAATGTTCATAATTACCCAATAAACAAGAAAAATTTGGGGTGAATATGAACACTTCTTTATGAATCGGGGAGAATGAAATCTGCCTAAATTCAACGAAATCCTGATATGGCGTTAATAACTGAATGGGAAATGATTGAGACCAACATCTTATTTGGATTACCTGTAATGAGCCAGTCACAAAATTGAGCACACAGCAAAACTATTTTTACTTTCCGTAGATATGAACCGGGAGAATAACTGGAACGGTGTAATCAGTGTAGTCAAATTGGCGGAAAACAACTGTTAGTTATCAGTCGAATGACGAACCAACACATTTAAATACTTTTTGGTTTCCATGAGTTGGTTGCGACAGAAGGTGTAAATAAACAAAATAAAGTTGCCATGTAAATAAAATACGCAAACTCATTCAAGAAATATTTTAATAAGTGCCTGCTTTTATAATTTTCAATTCCAATTAACATATTTTATGCGTGAAACGCTTTAAACCAATATCGAGCCGACTGAGGAAAGTTCAAAATCGAGTTTAGAATTCCGCTAAATATACGTCCGCCTTCGTGGTACTTTCCCCTGAGCCTATCAGCGAGAGATGATGGTATCTCGGGCAGCCAGATCATCTTGTGCATCATCAATGTTTGCAAAATCAGCATCTATATTATAGTGAGGTTTATGAGCGGGATTTGGTCCTGGATCTGGGTAATCCGGTGCGCCTTGCACTTGATTAAGGCATAAAATCACTGAAAAAGAAGAAAAACGTTCGTTATCGTATGCGCCCAAAAACTTCATCATAATCGATCAGTTACAGGTACAGTTTTTAGAAAAGACTAAGTCCTGTATTACGTTGATCTGTACGTTAATGGATTGCATTCCTAACACTCTGAGTCACCATAGAAAGTTTTGTATAATTTTAAAGGAAAAATTCCAAGTCTTAGCTTAAGCTAAATTAAAAAAACATCAAAACTTTCGAAAATTGAAAGAGTGCACAAAAAAATTTTACGAGAAAAAAGTTCCATATTTTTATAACTTTTGTCCGAAAGTCTTTAAAAAATATGTAAAATATTTTATCCGTTTTCCCAATCATTTAACTTTGAATATAAAGAAAAGAAGCTTGCATAGCAGAAAACAAAGCTTTGAACCCCTAATACCTCGGCAAGCACCCATTCCATTCGCAACAAATTTCATTAAATTCAAAGTAATGAAGTTTTTAATGGGCACGTTTGGAGTCTTTTGTCGCTAAAGCAAATCCAAAAATAGAGCAAAAAAGTGAACTTGCCAATTAATGCTCTTCAATTGTTGTTTTTGTAATGTACCCGCACGTATTTTGAACATTCATACGTTCAGAGACACTGACATATTTCTATTGGCGCGTTGCTACTGGAGAAAAACAAAGGGCATCATTTTTGCACGATTTTTAACGTGTCAAAATGTTAATTATGAAACAAAAATTTCGTTTGCTTTGGGATATAGAAAGGTGAGTTACTTCTGTAAAATACATCAATACCGAAGTATGTCGCTTTTCCATAAATTTATTAGTGCTCTATTGCTGGTTGCAAGTACGCTCGACTCACATTCGAGTTTTTTTTTATTTTATTATTTTAATCAAATCAATTCCTTTTCAGTTTTATTCAGCGCCTGCGAATGTAGGCCGCAAGAATTGCCTCTCACTGGTGTGGCACTTGGATTGGCAACCGGTGTTTTAAGTGATCTTCCTGGCGGTGAACTAGCAGCAGGTGCACTGGGTAGCCTACCGGCGCTTCCCGTGAACCCAGCAGCAGATATCATTTCTGGACTTTAAATGCACTTTTTTAATGGAAAATGTGGGCACGAAAAGTGTGCTCCCCATATTAACATTTTATTTAAATAAATTTATCTACTTCATATAACCTGGAAATATATGAAGGAACTTATACAACAATAAAATTGGGTGAAGTAAAAAGATCTGAGTTTTTCCGTGGCTGTAGCGTCTTTTGTGAGCCATATGTTTCTCAGGATGTGCATATCGCAATGGGTCTTACTAACTACACGGCGATTTAAGGATCACTCTGGGTTCAATCCTGAACTATCCGTGCCTGACAGTCCACCACAAGATGGAAAGGAAACTAGAATTCTCCAAGAAATTCAAATTGATCATTAGTCACCGCTCAGCATGGAGAAGCAATGAAATATTCCTTAAACAAGGGGCGCAGGTGTGGTTTACTGATGGGTCCAAAATGGAAGACGGAATGGAAGACATTTCAAAAAAGAAATTGCAAAGGTAATAACCACTTCCGTTTTCCAAGCAGAGGTCCTCGCTTTAGAGCTGTGTGCCAGAGAATGTCTGCGGAGAGGCATGCGCGGTGCCAATAATAACTTTTTCTCTGACAGTCAATCAGCTCTAAAATGCTAGATAGCTCCTCATTCCAATTAAGGTTGGTCTGGGAATGTTTTAAAAGCCTCAACACCCTAGCATCAAGAAACTCTGTTACCTTGATGTGGGTTCCGGGACATAAGGGACACGAAGGAAATGGAATTGCGGACACTTTAGCGAAAAAAGGGGCAAACACTCCCGTCATAGGTCCTGAATCTTTCCGCGGGGTAAATAACAGCTTCAAAAGTGCCTTTTACATGAGCGGGAACAACGAGGCCTACTCGACTACTGGAGAGCCCAATCTGGGTTGCGGCAATCGAAAAGACTCATAGATCCAGAATGGATAAAGGCAGAAGCAATCCTTAACGTAATGAGAAAGAGCATACAACTTCACACTGAACTACTAGCAGGATACTGTAAACTTAATTATCACATGAAAAAGATAGGAGCGATAGAAAACAATTCCCGTAGACTCTGCAAAGGGGCAGAAGAAACAGCAGAAAACAATATCGAATGCAATAGCAAAGCGGTGGTTTCCATGATTCCATACTTGTGATATAGACTTTGAAATTGAGATATGCTCTGGTCGATCAGTCGTCGAAAGTGTCGAAAAAAACAAAAACACAGAAATCAAGAAAATCGTTGAGCCGGGTCTTTACGTCAGCATTTATTCAATTGCTCGAAAACTGAAGATCCGTCAAAAAACAGCAGTTTGAATATAACATAAGTTCTATTGAATTTGAGCAGAGTTTCCGGGTTTAGTTAGATTTCCGAACGACTTATTGCGATACAGTTCTAACTACTATAAGCCCTAAAAGAAAGTCCAGCAAAGTCAAATCACATTATCCTGGAGATCAATTTACATCACCACGTCAAAACATTCGATGCAGTTATTAAATAATAGCGTCAAACTGTCTTCAACCCCCACGTCAGGCAGTCCGCTGCTACTTCCATCTAAACGTGATAATTTTCTCTATTGTAGTATCCTAAGGATATACGAGTACAACGTAGAGTTTGCTTTGATATTTAAATTCCTTCTTTTCGAGGATAGCGCAACATCCTCATGGAGCTCTTCGTCCTACACAATTGCCACCACGCATTACATCGTATGGCGGAAAAGCGGCTATGGAAATGGAAAGCAGCTATGCCTTCGCCTTTCGCCTGTGATTAACCTCCTCATCGCCTAGCGAGCACATAAAGAAGACATAGGAAAAGTACTTTACTGTGCCTCTTACATTACAGTTTCTTACAGGATCTGATTCGTCTTCGAATCTAAGTCTTAAAGCAGCTGTATGCTGTTAATATTTCAATCTGGGATACAGCGATAAGTCCAGCGTTATCGCGTTGGTGCATCTATTTCTGCCAATTAGAAAGTACTGTTTCCTCGTACTACGCAGCGCTCGATTCCTTTTTTCAGCGAGCGTATGCCAGTGTACGTGTGGGATACCTTCCGAATATTCCTAACCACTTTGTTTGAAAATCTTCAGAATCTACCACCACTTCTTGAATCCTCTTTATCTACTCTACCTTTAGGATCCTCATTAACTTAATCAACTAACTATCAACCCCATTCCTATCAAAAAATTTGCCATGACTTTCTCCCTCCTTCTTTCACAATAGAAATTTTTCAATCACTGTAAACCAAAAATTACAAAAATACATATGTACAAAAGTAATGACTTACCGCCTATTAGCAGATACAAACAAATAGTTTTTCGCAACATTGTACTAGCAGAACCAAGTAACTCTTTCAAACTGTGTAGAGAACCTGTCTCGGTGCTAGTTTATATAGGAACAGCTTCACTAAACTTTGCACAAACAATAAATATTAAATATTTCTAAGTAGTACTTAAAAGAAAATTATAACAAAATAGCAAAAACGTGGATTGAAGGTATTTGCGGCTACAGTGATGCATGACGGCACAGGCAAATTTAGCTTTTTTTTCTAAAATACAATGTTTTCGAAGCAGACGAATGACCATTTTCTTGACGACCTCTAACGTTAAAGTTCACTTTGTCATGCCAGTAGAGCCTGTTAAACAATGTGCTCGATATTTTTGAAGGTAAGTTGATGCCCCCTTAAAATTATGTAGTTACGTTTAAGGTGAACAAAAGTGAATTGAAAAAAATTGTGGATTTTCACGCCAGGCTTACTATAGTCTACGACCTGCTTTTAGCACGGAATTTAGAAAGCGAAAAGTGCTAATGGATAATTGAAAGCTAACTTTACGCTGTTCGACCTAGTAATTCCAAAAAACGGGCACACACGCTCAGCCCACACCAGTTTCACCCTGGGATTATTGAGGAAACGGGATTTAGATCAAGTATTGTGATGAGTACAGAATATTTAGGTTGCAATCAAAGCTCTTAGAACATCAACGGTTATCTCGATCTACTCTCGAAATCTACGCAGAAAATCGTCAATCTTTACTGAAACACAGTGATATTCCTATGAATAATGAAGCAAACAAGTGATCTATACAGCCCACTCTAAGACTCCTGCTCTCCCAGGTTGAATAGAAAGCTAAAAGAATCATTGGTGGACTAAGATAAACACCTACAGAGTATTGGAATTTGGGTTTGATCATCTCTTACTGAACTACTAACATTGAGCTTCCTGGGGTCTCCTAAACTGTATGTTCACAGATTTAAGTCAGGGGAAGTGTGTTTTCATACGGGCGTTTACTATGTCTCCAATTACGTGGCATAACAGCAACCACAGTGAGTATTTGATAAAATTGGCAGGCGTTATCCAAAACACTTGATTAGAGATGGATAATTTGTTTCTTCGTACGATCTCGGTCAGAAATCAATAATGAAATGAATCGCTATGGTGGGAGCTTTGAGGGGAATAAGAGACCCATCCCACCAAACGACACATGAGGGTAGAAAACATTGCTTTTGTTTGGGATGCAGATGAAGGTGAGCAAAGATAAAATATGTCAGTTGAGCTCATTTAGTGCTCATTTTTAATATAGAAAAAAAGAAGAAAGCAGATGGAGTTATATCAGCTGAGTACAGCGGTTATTCACATTTGTTGAGTTCCTGACCAAAAACTCGTTCACAATACTTGTGAGATAATGCTCTACCCTGGTGCATTTTTTTCTACAAATTTTACCATCTGCTCTGTCACATGCCAATAAAACATTCGAGATTCACCTTCTGATATTTTTGTAAAACTTTCACTATACCTTTGAACGGACTCTTTAAATGATCGTTTGACGATTCTTATTTGACAGAAACTACAGTGCAGATCTTTACTATGCCATTGTAGCCCCATTTTTTAGATTCACTTTGAAAGAACAGATTTTGGATCGAAGAACTGGTCGCAGAAAAATTGGGCTAAGTGTTACACCGCCCACATAATTGAACCAACTTCCGAATTTTTTTTTTTTAGAGGGGCTTAAATTCTCCAAAAATTCGATATCAAAAGTGAAAATTCACAGCATCAAAAACAAGTTTTATTAATATTAAAAATCTTTAAAAACAAAATCTTATATTTAAAAATTCCCAATCGCAAAATCTATAAAATTTCATTACCCAGATTTTATAAGGTATATGTAGAAGGCCCTAACTCATATTTTTGTTGCTGCAAAGGAGAAGAAAAAAACTGATTGCAAATTTAACCACAACATAATGACTTTCACAATGCGTTCCCTGGGCAATTGGTTCTACGTCCAAGGACTGTCACTCCAGCTGCATTTCCCGTAACGTCTGAGGAATATATATGCTGCTACAGCAACAACAATAATACCTCTTTTTCTCATTTTTTCCAATACTTATAGTTATTTTCTAAAGGGATGCAACATTTTCAGTGATGTTGTATTTAAAGATTACACATTAAAACCCTTTAAAAACCAGATTTGTTAAAAATATGAGTCAGGGCCTTTCTACGAGTATATTAAGGTAACGGTATGTATGTTTGTCTGTAAGTAAAATATCTGATTAATGAATTGTTAACGTGCCACTAGAAAATATGCGTTAAGTCACGTCTCAATTTTTGCTTTCCGTCTTTTTCGCTTTCCTGAATAAATTCATAGATTTGGCTTTCGTGTTTTACAATTAAGTGAATTTTTTCGTGTGGATATTTTTTTTTGTAAAATTAATTAGCCCTTCTGCTATGTTAGGAAAAAATTACACATATAGTGTTTTGGGTCAATTTGACCCACTTATAAAAACTCCACTAATAACACTATTTTATTGAAAGAATTCATATTTTTTTATTTGAATCAAGTTCAGTGTATGTTAATTGTAGAAAATAGTTGAGATATGTAAGTTTTAACGGCAATTTTCACAAACTAAGCTGCTATGTTCCTTGCAAACAAATTTTTGGCACGTACTGCAAACAGCTGAATATTTGTTCGAATTTTTTGTATGATGACAGAAGAAACATCGCTGTCGTTTTTTGGTGGATTCATTTCTGGCAGGAATATTAGAAGTAGACGCTTCTTCTGCAGATTTGGAGTTTCCTTGAATATTTTTTACTAAATTCTTAGCAGCGATTCCTCGAGGCAGTCTCTCTCTGCGGACAATATTTGGTTCGATCATTTGCTTTCCCAGCTCTTCAAGAAAAAGTCTTCGCTTATAAAGCTTGTTGGAGTTCCTTGAGGGATTTATCTCTGTCCATATTACATATGCGTTATATGACGAAATATCTAACATATTCGAAAAGAGGGCAACTGGCCAACGTTTGGTCTGACGTTTACATGTATAGTTAGCAACCAGCTGATCAAGCGCATCCACACCAGCTTTTGTTTCATTATAGTGAAGTATTATTTCAGGTTTTTTTCTGTCACCCTCATCAACAAGTGGAGAATGGTGAAGGGAGCTCAATGCTACAACAAATTTATATATTTTTGGGACGTACGATACAATAGTTACATTATCCGTAAATAAAAATTGGCTTTCTAAAACGTACTTTTTCTTCATGTCGACAATTTCTCGTGGCAAAAAAAGCTTATTTTTCCTCACTGTACCGACTAAAGTAATGTTCTTGCGAAGTAGCTGAACGGCGAGATTGTACGTCGTAAAAAAGTTATCGCAAGTAATAGTGTGATAGGGATAGAACAACACGTTCACCTAAAAATATTTGTATAGAGACGGTTTATTTATACTGTACATAGGTTTGAGACATACAAAAAGCCAATTTATAAATGCATTCCAGGCATACTTGCTTTTTGCATCACATAGAGCCCGTATTTTTAAGCCGTATTGTGCGGGCTTCGATGGAATGTATTGCCTGAAGATGCAACGACCACGAAAAGGTACTAACTGCTCATCTATTGTTACATTTTCATATAAGTGATAATATGACCTGAGCTGCCGATTCCATTGATCCCAAATGTTTCTTATTGGTGCTAATTTATCACGCAGTCTTCGCTCATTCCTGCCAGCAGCGGAGTCAAAACGAAGGCATCGTGATATGTTCATAAATCTTTCCAAGCTCATTGTGGCCCGAAAAATTGGTATGCCATTATTTTCATCCAACAAATGAATTAGACTTTCATTGTGCGATTTGTATACTCCTGCTAAGATTTGCAATCCTATGTATGCTTCCAATTCTATAAGGTCTATAATTTTCCAATTGTCTCCAAAAAACTGCAATCCTTTGATGTTGCTCTACCACTATGTTTTTTATACTTGAGGGCATGAAAATATCAAAAGAGAATTTTATATCTGTGACCATAGAAATAGCACGCTTTGATGGGCCAGGACTTTGACATAAAATTTGATTTCGCGGAATTTTGCCTCTTGAAATTGGAAGTGGCTGATCATGCCATATTATGTTCTTATCTTTCGATAAAATATTTGGAAAATTGACTTCTTCTGTCGCATTGCTACCTTCAAAAACGACATCTACTTCACTTTCACTGGATGAAGTATTTGAATCGTCCGTTTCATTTTCTGCGATAGGTAGAGTAGAATGGGGTAAGATAGGTATGGGGGCACAATAGGTAGGTGGAGTTTTCGTCGCACTGTTTTTGCAGAGGTCACTCGTCTTATGTGAATTGAATACGTGGTGGGGAACAACGTTTGCGACTGTCATTTCGGCCGTCACCATTCATTAGTTATCCTAGTTCTGGCGTCGTTTAGTTTTTTGTGAGCTTTTCTCCGACATAGCATTTTTTTTATTCTACGGTGCAGTGCATTTAATGTATGTAAATATTTGTCAGGTGAGTTTTATTTTACGTAGAAAATAATGCTGAACACGAATAATGTGTTAGTATTTTGATATTATTGTTTTAAAGAAAAATATCGACACTAACATAAAACATGTGCTTGGGGGCACTATAGGTCAGCCGTCTGGGGGCATTATAGGTCACTACTTTTAATTGAATAAAATAAATTTTAATTGTTTTTGCAGCAAAATGGTGCGTAATTATGTGCGAAAAACGCCGAAACGAAATGAAGAGGATGTAAAAAACGCAATCGCGGCAGTCCGAGATGGCGCTAGTGTTCGATCAGCCTCTAAACAATTTAAAATTCCGTTCGAAACATTACGTGCTCGCGTGATGAATTAAAGACAAATTTCTAACTTTTATAACATGTGCAGTGTTCATACTCTATAAATAAAAGTTAAAACGTTTATTTCCAAGCCATGTAAATTGTTCTTTTCCTCTCACACATAGTGACCTATCGTGCCCCCCGATTTTGAAAATATCGAAAAAAAGTACCTTTGTCTTATTGAATGCAGCTTCCAAAAAATATTTAGCCAAACATAAGTCAGTATAACCAAAATGTTAGCAGATAAATAACCTTTCAAAATCTTGCTTATTTTTCAAAATCAATGCAAAAACACCGTAGCAAGAGCTCTCCAAAAAAAATGACCTATCTTACCCCATTCTACTCTACAAAGTCTTCATCGCTATCACTTTCGTCGAAAATATCCTCAGCATCAGAATTAATAATTTGGTGTATTTCTTCAATACTTAGTTTCTTTTCAAAAACAAAATTATAAAAATGTGTAACAGCAACATAAACATAGTAAATTAAATAACTTGACTTACTCTCTTCCTTTGGGACATTGTAGGAATATATATTTAGCAATCACTTTCTTTATAAAAACTTTGATAAGCTCCTTACTGCGCGATAATAAATTACTAACTAAGCAAACAATCGAGACTTACTCTTTGCACAGGTGCATAAAACGGGATTTCCCCTTTTTCGAAAAGGCTATAAATTTATCGAGAATATACATATAAACATAGAGCTGTGCAAAATATACTCGATCTCCGATAACTATCTTTCTTTGTCTGCGTTTTTTATCGAGTGATGTAATAATAAACGGCAAAATGGTTCAAAATACTAGGTGGGTCAAATTGACCCAACAACGTAATAAGTGTAATGAAATTACATTTGGCATCCTCCAGCAACATAAAAAACAGAATTTATATTAATTTTCATATTTATCTATTCCTTTTACTGCAGTTAACAAATAGAAGAAGAATCAATACAATACGACTAGACTAACAGGCAAATTTCGATGAGTTTTACTGAAAATTGGGTCAAACTGACCCAAACACAGTAGAAGGGTTAAATGTAAGTAACTCGAAAAAACTGTTAAGAACAGGGTACTCGAAAAAACATTTTGTTCTTCTTATTTTATTTTATTTTTATAACTTATACAAGTACGAGGGGTTTAAGTACTGCAAGTTTTATTATAATGACACTCCTATTTCACCCAAAACTCCTCAATGATTTCTACGCAAGAATATGTTTTAGTTACAACAAAAGCTAACGCCAAAAACGGTCATTTCCGGATTTACAGAGTTAAAATAGGTATACAAACAATTTTGTTTTGCATTATCGTCAAATGAACATTTAAAAAACACTCGTTGTATAGAGCAAAAATTATAATTCAGTTTTTATTAGAGAAATAAACGCAATTGGATCCGCATTGCCTGCTTGAAAGTAAATATTTTAATAAGTTTCTGCTTTATACTTTTCAATTCCAATTAAAATATTTTATGCGTGAAACACTTTAAACCAATATCGAGCCGAGCTCATCGAAAGCTGTTTGAGGAATGTTCAAAATCGGGCTCAGAACTCCACTAAACAAACCGTCCGTTCTCATAATGTTTTCCCCTGAGCCTTGCAGCCAACTCTAACTCCTTTCGTCTACGAATAGCAGCTTGATTTGCATGAGTGGTAAAGAAATCTGGATCTTATTCATGGTCAGAGTCCAGAGAGGTTTGCACCTGATTGACGCACAATATGGCTGAAAAGAAAACAAAAACGTTCGTTGGTTTAATATGCTTTATAAAAAAATTGCAAAACACGTTAGGGTCATCCGCTCAAAAATTTCATCGCGATCGATCAACGTACAGTTTTTAGAAAGAGCTAAACGATGTATTGTAAATTTACGTTGAAAATGTCTGGTATTATTTTAAAGGAAAATTCCAAATCTCAATTCGATAGTTAAAGAATATCAGAAATGTCTAAAATTGAAACAATGAACAACAAATTTTTAGAAGAAAAAAGTTTAACATTTTTTAATCTTTTAGCGGAAAGTATTTAAAAAATATGTAATATATCTAATTTGTTTTCTCGATTCATTAACTCTGAATTAAAAGCTTGCATAGGAACAAATTAATTTTAAACCCCTATTTCTCAGCAACCACACAGTATTTCCATTCTCACATATAGGGTAGTCGAAAAAGTCTTTTCGTATTTCTAATCAAACTTCAACTAATTTTTTTTTATATTTATAATGAACTTTATTGAACCAAATATGTACCATTTTGGTCGACCACCTTTTTTCACGACCGCCATTTTTCTTCCAGAGACATTATTCCATCAGTGTAAAACTTTTGTGGTTTCTCGGCGAAAAACTGTGACAAGTAATTTTCACAGGCTTCTCTTAGCCAACTTTACTCCATTAAAGGTGTTCTGTATTGACCGAAACAAATGGTAGTCGGATGGTGCAAGGTCAGGGCTATATGGTGGATGCATCAAAACTTCCCAGCCAAGCTCTCCCAGTTTTTGCCAAGTCATCAAAGATGTGTGTGGCCTAGCGTTGTCCTGATGGAAGACGATGCCCTTTGCGCTGTTCAGGCCGTTTTTTTTCGATTGATTGCTTCAGTCTCATCAGTTGTTGACAGTAAAGTGTAGAATCAATCGTTTGAGCAGGCTGGAGCAGCTCAAAGCGGATGATTTCTCTCCAATCCCACCAAACACACAGCATCACCTTTCGAGGCGTCAATCCTGGCTTTGCAACCATTTGTTGAGCTTCACCACCCTTGCACCATGATCTTTTTCGCACATTATTGTCGTATTTGATCCACTCTTCGTCTCCTGTTACCATTCGCTTCAGAAATGGTTCGATTTCATTTCGTTTCAGCAAAAAATCGCAGATGTTAATTCGGTCCATTAAATTTTTCACATACAATTCATGTGGTACCCAAACATCGAGCTTCTGTTTGTAACCAGCCTTTTTTAAATGGTTCAAAACCGTTTGATGATGAATGTTTAGTGCCTTGGCGATGTCATGACAGCTTATGTGACGGTCCTGGTCAATCTTTTCCATAATTTCATCGACTTTTTCAACGATAGGTCGACCGGAGCGAGGTGCACCTCGAGTTTCACATCGAAATTTCCAGCACGGAAGCGAGCGAACCATTGTTGTGCTACTCGAACTGATACAGTTCGTCTCCGTAAACTTCACAAATTTCATTGGTGGCTTGCGTGGCATTCTTCCCTTTTTTATACAAAAATTTCAAAATATAGCGAATTTCTTCATTATTTTCACTCATTTTTGAATAGCTATAACTTTTTTTCAACTTTTCCGAATTTAATTTTTTTTTTGGTTAAATGAAGCTTAAAATGTCACCTTTCTAACACCATATGATATGATACAATGCGATTGGTAGCACTGGAGATAGATGACTCCAACGACATCAATTGACGAAATACGAAAAGACTTTTTCGACTACCCAATATTTCTATTGGCGCGTTACTGCTGGGCAAAAACAAAAAACATAATGTTTGAAGGAGTCTTTCCTTTACTTTAAACAATTATACAAAACAGTGAAAAGTGTGAAAACAGTTTTTTTTGTCCACATTTACACAGCAAAATCTTTCAGTTTATATTCACTATTGAAATGAGATATTATATTAACTTCTTAACCGTTTCAGTTTTGAGCTCACAAACAAAGCCAAGATCTATTCTATATTTTATGGAATAATTCAATGAGATATCAATTCATTGACTTAGGCCGATATTCGTCGCATTTTGTGTTAGAGGTTAAGAAGTTAATATCTCATTTCAATAGTGAATATAAATTGAAAAATTTTCCATATACATAAATATAGACAAGAAACTGTTTACAGTATTTTTCAGTATTTCTAAGAAATTAATGGTGGGAATTTCTAAATTTTATTTATTCAGTTTGTTGTATAAAGGTAAATTAAAGTAAAGTCGTTGTTAAGTACATAAGTTGTTTGCCATAAGCAACTATTTTGGCATATGCCCTTGATGAAATTATATGAAATATTGACAAAAGGAAAAGTCAACATGATTTTTATTTATTTAAAACAGAGAAAAAAATAACCAACTTGACTGTCAATAAAACTTTGTTTACTATTAAATTGCCAGAAATGTTGTAGCTGTTTAAACATAACTGTCAACAGTGACGGCATCCACATACGCAAGTGCGCCGACTGTTTGTTTGATGACAGGAGGTACTTCGTTTTGTCCGCGTTCACCGCCAGACCCATTCGCTTTGCCCCTTTATCTAGTTTGAAAAAGGCAGAACTAGCAGCGCGGTTGTTAAGGTTGATGATGTCAATATCATCGGCATACGCCAACAATTGTACGCTCGTAAAAAAAATTGTGCCTGAGCGAAGTACAATCCTCTCCAAAACCTGGTTAAAGAAGTCACACAACAGCGGGTCACCCTGTCAGTCATGTTACATCAACTTACCTTCAAATATATCGCGCAGAGAGTTTAGTAGGCTCTATTGGCATGGTGAAGTTGGGCAGCCGGGTCTCGATAGAACTTTTTGGACTTTGGACGTGAATTTAACATATTTTTATTGGAGCTAACGACTTGAGCTTTGAAGTTGATTCCCAACATATCGTTATAAATATATCGATAGAAATATGGATATAATCTTTTCAAAAGGATCCTATAACAGCACGAAAAAAAGATGTGAAAGTTGCACTTTCGGTTGGTCACCTCGGGTCTGGCTGAACTCCTTTACAAATACATGGAAATACGATGCATTTTGACTATACTACCTGCTTTTTTCTACATTTTCATGGTATATATTCTTTATTTAGACTATCCTTTACAGTAATTTAGCCTACCCGCATATATCTATACTAATATTATAAAGAGGAAAACTTTGTTTGTTTGTAATGAATAGGCTCAAAAACTACTTGACCGATTTTAAAAATTCTTTCACCATTCGAAAGCTACATCATCCACGAGTAACATGGATTATATTTTATTTTGGAAATAGGGCTCGAGATATAGGTCAAAACGTGGACCCGGGTAACCTTCGGATGTGTATGTACAATATGGATATCAAATTGAAGCTGTTGGTGAATGCTTTAGTACAGAGTATTTTTCATGCCGCTCCGTGACTGGGGCCTCGAGATTTAGGTCTAAACGTGGACGCGGGTAACCTTTGGTTGTGTATGTACAATATGGGTATCAAATGAAAGCTGTTGATAAGTGCTTTATTACGGGGAAATTTTTATACCTATTGATGACTAGGGTCTCGAAATATATGCCAAAACGTGGACCCGCCGTGTCTTTGCACCTTCGCACATTGTTAAGTAAGTATTGAAAATGGGTTTCGTAAAGTTTGGTTGTAATTCGGAGCACTGGCAACGGGTACTGCGTTCTTTTGAACCAGCCATAATGTCGCTTACTTTTTTAACGCTTGGGGCGGAACTGAACTGTCAAATTGACAGTGTGAGTTACAATGTGTCAATATTTCTTTCTGATTTGGATGCCATAAGGAAAGAACGTAAGTGCAATATGTAAAAATTGTTTGTGAATTTTTTTGGAGTGGATTTTGGAGCAGTGAATAATTTCTTACGAAATTTGAGATTTTAATGTGAAATCCGAAAGAAATTATGTGTTCGTGGGAAAAAAATTTGTTTTCGTTTTTGTTTTTGAAAAATATAAATGGATAATGGTTAAAAAAGCTCCAATGCTTAATAAAACATATAAATTGAAACGAAAAATTCATGGATGATCAGGAAAAAAGACGATTGTTTATTCATATGCGTTGATTTGAAATTTAAAAACAATCTTCTTTTTTCCTGATTTTCAATTTATATTTTATATTTACTCAAAAACAAATAGAAAAACAAAAAATATTGTTAATGCCAAAGCGCTTGAATAAAGTATAAAGAAATAAATAATATGAAAATCATATATTTTCTGTTCTAAACCATATCTATTCTATTTTAGTGTGCCCAGCGAAGGGGGCCGGGTTTGCTAGTTATATATAAACCGGTGTTTGTGTCGTTTCTTTCTCCTTTTTTGTGCACTGGATGCATATGTATATATTCTGCGTGGTCTATTTCTCCGTCAGTCGGCAAGAAAAGGTTGAACACTTAACACCAAATAAAAAGTATTGTAATTTACGCGTGAAATAAAGCTTCAAAATGGGTGATGAAGAATGGAATTCATTTACAGCACAAAAACACGTGGAGACTTTGAAGACTGATACTCGTCGTGGAAGTACAGATGAAGATAACTATGTTGAAGTGGATCCATCCAGATGATCGTGATGGTAATTATTTGCTTGAGGAAGATGCATTCGATACTGAGCAGGCAGAAGTAATCAAGCCAAATGAAATACTCGACAGCGATGAAGATATTGAGGACGAGTTACTGAATGAGTTGACAGCTGCACCAGAACCAAATGCTGGCGATCAGTTTTTCCACGGCAGAGATGAGATGGAACAAAGTGGAAGAAAGATGAGCCATCTGCAGCTATTCGTAATGGACAAAACAATATTATGCGTCTTTGCTCCTGGACAAGGCATTAAAGCGTCCGTTCCTATTGAGGTATTCAATAAATTTTAACTTTTCATTAATTATCACCTTGGAAACTAATCGATGAGCAAGAAGGCGAAAAGCATGAATCTGATCACGGGAAAAATGTAACGGTACAATTATCCAACCAATTGGCGAACAGTGGCCGTACAATAATAGTCGATAACTTTTTTGTCGCATTGAATGGAGCTAAGCGCCTCGCTGCTAAAGGACTTGCACAAGTGGGCACCATACAATCCAACAAACGCTGCATTCCATCAAAAGCGAAAAAGAACAGTTCTCGCCCAGTGCTTTCGCCTTTGTTTGGTTTTTATAAAAACCATGCTGCAATCAGCAGCTACATATGTACCAAAAAAGAATAGAGTGGTTAATTTACTTTCCACCGTTCATTATACCAAAGAGTGTGAAGGCGAACAAAAAAACCATCGCTCATTATTTATTATAATGCACACAAAGCTGGCGTCGATTGCATGGACCAAATCGTCACATGTTTGACATCACGTCAATCGTTTCCCATCAAAACGGCCACCTAGTCGATGGACCTTTGCCTTCTTTTGCAAAATGTTGGCAGTCATGGCATTGGCAACATTTTGTATAGGCAAGAAAGTTGATGGGCTCCGAAAAAGTGTTGCGACACGAAATTTTTTGACGACTTTATCGAAGTCATTGGCTCTTGCAAACATCGAAAATTGTATCAATAATCCAGCCGTTATTTCTCAATTCACTACTCGTTTGGCTATGGAATCCTTTTTCAGCAAACCAATTACTACCCGTGGGAATTTTGTAGTTAACTAACCAGCTGGAGCCGATACACTCACAGCGAAGAGAGATTGCCGTCTTTGTCTATAGAAGGAGGCGGAAAGTTTCGACGAAAAACTTGTTTCTATTGTAAGTTTTATGCAAGGATCCAGCATATGAACAGCACTCATACATATTTTATACATGTTTTGCTCTCCTGCTTGTCAGCGAATCCATAAATAAAAATCATTTGATATTCTATGGGATTCTCGGCTTACGACAAGAAAGAGACGCGAATTGCACAACGCAACGTCGTCAATGAACTTAAAAGCTTTCTTAACGGGAGAGCCAACTTACTGGCCTTCAGACCCAAAAACGATTCCTGATCTCGTTGATTTTTGTGTCACCAGCGACATATCGTACCTTCAGATAACCTGTAAATCATGTCTGGATCTTTCTACTGACCGTTCGCCAATGATAACTAAATACAATAAATGAGGAATTCGAAAATATGTCTCAAAGCTGCCAGCTTTTCAAATTCTTTACAAATTGAAATCAATTTAAAACCACTTTGACGTTGACAGTTGGCATACAAGTTTCTCTAATAAGCGAGGAAGATATAATCGAGGCTGGCGAATATCTAACAAAATGTATCCGGGATGCAGCGCAGTCATCCTCCACTCATATACAAAGAAGCTCAAGCAGCGGCAAGGAAAATACGGCAACAAGCAAGATCTCCTGAATATAAAATCCGTTTTAACAAATTTGGGAAAGAAATAAAAATTGTATTGAAAGAGCAACTCGATAAAAAAATCAAGAGATTCTATGGGGCTTGGATTCAACACACCTCACCTCACCAACTTGTGGAAGGTCAGCAAACAATAGAGTAGCGTCCACCACTTCATAAACAAATATGGTTCATGGGCGAAAACCGTAATCAGGAAATCAGAGCTTTTTGCGGAACACCTAAAAGATATTTTTACACCAAACGATACTGAAACTGAGATTTGCTTTGAACAGAAAATCTTCCCAGCTCAATGGAAAGTGACAGAAATTAAAATGGTGCTTAAGACGGAAAACCAGGCGGTGGAGTCAAATCCTATTTCACATCGGCCTTCTACCAATACTATGAAAAGTTTTTGAAAAGTCGTTCCTAAACGTTTAGTGGTTTTTATTGAACACAAAAACGATAATTCCGAAACATCAATTTGGTTTCGCGAAAGAGCATTCGACAATTGAGCAGGTCAATAGAATTGTCGAAAAAATACAAACAGCGCTCGTCCAAAAACTAATCTGTTCAGCAGTTTTCCTGGACATATCACAAGCCTTCGACCGAGTGCGGCACCAAGGTCTATTCTTTAAAATAAAAAAGAAATTACCACTAAATGCCTATTTGCTCCTTAAATCATATCTAAACCAACGATTGTTCTACGTAAACTACCACCCGCAAACTACTGCCCGCAAATAAACTTAATCCGTATCACAATCTCGCAACTAACTATCTACGCATTCATTCGGATAAATGGCAAGGAAATCGCATATCTTTGCCAAAAAAGAAAGCTCTAGGAATACAAATTCGAAGTGTGTATTGGCTGTTAAGCCAATCCCCCCTCTTAATGTGCAATAAGCTTATGCTTTACAAAATCTGAAATAAAACTAATCTGAACTTGTGAAATCCAACTGTGGGACACAAATGAATAAAACCAATCTGGACTTATGGAATCCAATTGTAGGACACAACATCAAATTCAAACTTGGAAATCCTGCAATATTTCCAGCCCAAGACCAGTAAACACTTTGGTTAACGCTCCGTGAACCGTGACGAATGTCCACATTCATCGGAACCTAAAAATTCCTTTAATAAGAGAGGAGATACAAAATTTAACCAGCAAATTAAATCAATCTCACCCAAATGAACTGACCTCTTCCCTCCTGCAACCGTCAAGTGTTTTTTTAAGGCTGAAAAAGAAACACCAGCTCGCCTAAGAGCTACATACAAAATATTTAATTTATTTACTAGAACGGATATTTCACTGGAAATATACCTTTAACACTAAAATCAAAGTCACTTTTAAATGCAATCAAATATTTTTAACATTTCCTCGATTAATTATAATTATATTATAATAAATTATTGAAAAACAGAACAAAAAAAGAAAAAATTAAAAAACTATTTTACCATAAATTTCATTGTAATCAATTTTATTTTCTTCAACCTTCTTCAAAATAATTAAAAATAAAGAACATAAAAAAATCCTTTCTTCACGAACCAAATATTTTCAGGGATTATTTTTGCTTCTCGAGGTGGCTCCATGCATGCCAAAATCAATGAGAAAGACAAGAAATGTAAGAGGTTGGTAGAGCAAATGATCATTCGTCTGCTTTGAAAACATTGTATTTAAAAAAAAAGTTACTTTTGATACCAGCCTGTGTCGTGATGAATAACTGCAGCCGCAAATACCTTCAAATTCACGTTCTGGCTATTTTGCTATACTTTTTTTTTTTAATTACTACAGGGTGGCCCATATAGCGTTTGCTTTTTAAACCACCTATTTTTTGAGAATGATAGTACAAATGACATGTCAAATGTGTTCATAACTTACTTAAAGGTTTGACATTTACGAAATGGGACGCTATACGCTTGAACAAAATTGGGAAATATTGAAAACCTATTTCCAACTTCGTGAGTCTTCTTCTTCTTTTCTGATTTTCACATCGGTCGCTACGTTAATAAGCAAAATTGTCGGATTTTGGGCTCAGAAAATCCACGCGTTACTGTAGAGAAGCAAATGCATCCCCAACGAGTCACTGTTAGGTGCGGTTTTTGGTCTGTCGGAATCATCGGGCCATTTTTTTTTCGAAAATGAGCGAGGAGCCGTGGTTACAGTAAATGGCGAGCGTTACCGTGACATGCTCAACGAGTTGTTTCCAAAAATTGAAGAGTTGTTTCCAAAAATTGTCACACTGCCAAAGTTACACTCGAACTTTTGGCTACCGTTTTTGAAAACCGAATAATCAGCCGAAATACCGATATCAATTGACCGCCGCGGAGCTGTGACTTAAGCTCGTTGGACTATTTTTTGTGGGGAGCTGTTAAGAACAAATGCTATGCGAACCATACAGAGACGATTGATGCTTTAAAACTCGAAATTGAAGTTGCCATTCATGAAATTGGAGCCCAAACAGTCGAAACTGTGCATAAAAATTGGGTTGATCGAATGGCCTACTGTAAAGCCAGTCGTGGCAGTCATTTGAAAGATATTATTTTTTATTCATAAATCACAATATTCAATCTTCAAAATAAAAAAAAAAGTTTGAAAAAATATTGATTAGTTTTTGTTTTTATAGCCGATTCAAAAAGGAAATTTTACATGGCCCACCCTATACTTAGAAATATTTAAAATTCCTTGTACGTGCCAAGTTTTGTGAAGTTCTTCTATATAAACTGTGACCGAGAAAGGTTCCGTACACAGTTTGAAAGAGTTACTTGGTTCTGCTAGTGCAATGTTGCGAAAAACTATTTGTTTGTATCTGCTAATAGGCGGTAAGTCATTACTTTTATATGTTCTTGTATACAGGAGAAAGTCCTTGCAAATTTCTTCAATAGAAATGGGGTTGGTCGTGTCATAAGCTCAACAAGTGTATGGGGATCCTTAAAGTAGAGTAGTTAAAGAGGATTCGAGAAGCGGCAGGTACTGAAGAGTCACTGGAAAGGAGTCGGAAGCGGCAGATACTGAAGAGGCACATGGAGTCGCTTAGGACGAGGAGCTCGACGAGGGTGTCGTGAAAGAAGGAGAAACCTTAGAATTTTTATATCTAAATAAACTCTACGATATGCTCGTATATTCTTAGTGCACTACTGTTGAGAAAGTTATCACGTCGAGATGGATGCAACAGCGGACTGCAAGACGAGGTGGTTGAAGATAGTTTGACGCTATTATTTAATAACTTCATCGAATGTTTTGAATGGAGGATTACCTCTCGAAATGGTGATGTAAATAGACCTCCAGGATAGTGTGATTTGAATTCGCTAGACTTTTACAGAAGTTAGAATTGTATCACAATAAGTCGTACTCAAAGTTAATTGAACCCAGACCAGTTCTTAATTTCAGTACGATTTATGTTACATTAAAACTGTTGTTTTATGACTGATCTTCGGTTCTCGAGCATTGAATAAATGCTGACGTAAAGATCAGACCCGATGATTTTCTTGATTTCTGTGATTTTATTGACACTTTCGACGGCTGTCGACCAGAGCGTGACTCAATGTCAAAGTCTATATAATCAGCAAGGAACCCCCACTTTGCTATTGCATTCGATACTGTTTTGGGCCGATAGATGGCACAGATTTTTTGCGTCGACTGCTTCGATTTTTCTTCTTGGCCACTTTTTTAGAATGCTGTTAATCAAGAGCTGTTTTCGAAGTGTAATGTGACCTTTAAATCGCTGTGTAGTTAGTAAGACCAGTTGCGATACGCACATCCTGAGAAATAAATGGCTCACTAAGGATGCTGCAGAACACGGAAAAACTCAGAACTTTTTACTTCACACAAGTTTATTGTTTTATGAGTTCCTTCAGTATATTTCCAGATTACACAAAGCGAATAGATTTATTTGAGTAAAATATTAATATGTGAAGCACACTTTTCATGCCCACATTTTGCTTTAAAAAAGTGCATTTAACGTCCAGGAATGAGACCTGCTGCTGGGACCAAGGGAAGCGCCGGTAATCCTCCTAGTAGGCCAGGCAGTGCACCCGTTCCACCTAGTGCTGCACCGCCAGGAAGACCATTTAAAACACCGGTTGCTAATCCAAGTGCCTCCTCTAATGTCTGAGTCAATCCCTGCGGCCTACATTCGCAGGCGCTGAATAAACTGAAAAGGAATTGATTTGATTAAAATTATAAAATCAAAAAAAAAAATCGAATGTGAGTCAAGCGTACTTGCAACCAGCAATAGAGCACTAATAAATTTATGGAAAAGTGACATACTTCAGTACTGATGTATTTTACAGAAGTAACTCAGCTTTTTATACCCCAAAGCAAACAAGTTTTTGTTTCATAATTAACATTTTGACACGTTAAAAATCGTGCAAAAATGATGCCCTTTGTTTTTCTCCAGTAGCAACGCGCCAATAGAAATATGTCAGTGTCTCTGAACGTATGAATGTTCAAAATACGTGCGGGTACATTACAAAAATAACAATTGAAGTGCATTAATTGGCAAGTTCACTTTTTTGCTCTATTTTTGGATTTGCTTTAGCGACAAAAGACTCCAAATGTACCCAGTAAAAACTTCATTACTTTGAATTTAATGAAATTTGTTGCGAATGGAATGGGTGCTTGCCGAGGTTTTAGAGGTTCAAAGCTTTGTTTTCTGCTATGCAAGCCTCTTTTATTTATATTCAAAGTTAAATAATTGGGAAAAACAGATAAAATATTTTACATATTTTTTGAAGACTTTCTGACAAAAGTTATAAAAATATGGAACTTTTTTCTCGTAAAATTTTTTTGTGCACTCTTTCAATTTTCGAAATTTTTGATGTTTTCTTAATTAAGCTTAAACTAAGGCTTGGAATTTTTCCTTTAAAATTATACCAAATTTTCTATGGTGACTCAGAGTGTTAGGAATGCAATCCATTAACGTACAGATCAACGTAATACAGGACTTAGTCTTTTCTAAAAACTGTACCTGTAACTGATCGATTATGATGAAGTTTTTGGGCGGATACGATAACGAACGTTTTTGTTTTCTTTTTCAGTGATTTTATGCCTTAATCAAGTGCAAGGCGCACCGGATTACCCAGATCCAGGACCAAATCCCGCTCATACACCTCTCTATAATACAGATGCTGATTTTGATGATGCACAAGATGATCTGGCTGTCCGAGATACCATCGTCTCTGGCTGATAGGCTCAGGGAAAAGTACCATGAGGGCGGACGGTATATTTAGTCGGCTCGATATTGGTTTAAAGCGTTTCACAAATAAAATATGTTAATTGGAATTGTAAATTATAAAAGCAGGCACTTATTAAAATATTTCTTGAATGAGTTTGCGTATTTTATTTACATGGCAACTTTATTTCGTTTATTTACACCTTCTGTCGCAACCAACTCATGGAAACCAAAAAGTATTTAAATGTGTTGGTTCGTCATTCGACTGATAACTAACAGTGGTTTTCCGCCAGTTTCAAAACACTGATTACACCGTTCCAGTTATTCTCCCGGTTCATATCTCCGGAAAGTAAAAATAGTTTTGTTGTGTGCTCAATTTTGTGACTGGCTCATTACAGGTAATCCAAATAAGATGTTGGTCCCAATCATTTCCCATTCAGTTATTAATGCCATATCAGGATTTCGTTGAATTTAGGCAGATTTCGTTCTCCCCGATTCATAAAGAACAGTTCATATTCACCCCAAATTTTTCTTGTTTATTGGGTAATTACGAACATTTATTTCAGGGCAGTTCCTGACGGATATGCGAGCCACATGAGTACTCGAATCATTGAGCAAGCAATGATATCAAACAATGTCGAACTCATCAAGTTGCCTTCCCACCTTGCCGATCAACTCGAACCACTGGACTAGTGTGTTTTTGGTACAATTACCACAGCGTGGGACAAACTCTTGCTTCCCCATGGTAAAACAATAAAGGGATGTGTGTAGGACCAATCTGACCGCATGCAAACAGCAAAAGCCATATATAGAACAAAGTGCAAAAAACTGACTCACTTCGTACTTACGCTCTCGCGAAGGGACTGCAGAGCTATTATAGGTATGGTGACTAGTCATGATATATTGGCCGCACATACTCACAAAACAAAGATTTCTAGCACGGACAAATGCATAGAGGATGTTGAGGAAACTTTAGGACCCCTTCTGTGCGTTTGTCCGGTCTCATCAAAAACGCGTTTAAAATGCCTGGGAGCCCCACTGTTTGCGGATCTGCAGGACGCCTTAAAAACGGACCTCCCAGCTCTGCTTAGATTCGCCAAAAGCGCTGACCTCCTACATGATGTCTACTCTCAGTATTCATAGAGGTCGGTCTCCATCTGGTAACACTAGGCAGCAAAAGGTATACGCGTGGCTTAATGCCAACCAGGCTAAGTTAACCTAATTAACCAAATATTTTCGAATATTAATGAATAAATTAAGTGAAAGGTTGTCCAAATATTTTTAATTAAGAAGTAAATATTTGTCTGAAAATTAAATAAAGTTTGTTTGTATGAGGTGGTGTTAAAAAATCAGTTATTTAATTTTTATAAATAGTTAAAAAATTGAATTAAATAGTAATGCTTATTTAACTCAAAAAATATATATACCATAATTTTCCATATTGGAAAAATCTCACGTTTATTGAAATTTCTAAAAACCTTTTCCAGTTTACTACTTTTTATACCCAACCCAACCTTTCTTATTATAGTCAATCCTCCCAGACTGGCAGACAATTAATTAGCGTCTGGCGCTGTTTTAATAGCACAATCCTCTGCTGTTTTCATGATGAAGTTTTCAAGAGCTCTATTTTCAATAGCCACTTTGTTGTATCTAGAAATAAAAGACGATAACTTAATCCAAATCTTGAAATTTATTCTATGTTGCTGAGGAATGGTTTGCCAAAAGCTCGTACTCGTGCTCTTAATAACTATAGACAATTTGCAAGGGTAGTGAAACGGATCTCCGCAACTACCGCATATGTTGGATGCTGCAATATTCTTGTACCAGTTACCAAGGCAGACGGTAAAATAACGTTCGAAACAATTTCCACACCGCAAATTTTAGTATGAAAATTAGTATTAAGTAAATTCGCACAAGTTTCTCAAAAATTGAAATTGCGGTTTCGATTCGATTTTACAGAAAATATGAGTCTTTCGTATTTGGACCTCGTTGGTCTTCAAATAAACAAATATATTTTTAAACTACAGGCAAAATGAAACCAAATGTAACTTAACATTTTATAATTTATTTGGTATAACTCAAATTATGGGATCCATACTTAAAAAATATTAGGAAACATTGTAAGAGCCGAAGTTTATTTAGAAACCAGCGTTAACATCTATAATAATGTCAGCCTGAAAATCCAACGTACCGGGTCCACCACTCGCAGTGTAATCGTTGCAAAATGCCATAAATTTAGTTTGGAAAATTAATTTTATTCAATTCAAAATAAAAAATGTGTTAAAATAATACAAAATTAAGAATCAATTTACTTTTGCTCGGCATGACCACCTTTTGCCTTGACTATGGTCTTGAGACGGTCCAGAAACGAATCGTAAGCTGCAGGAATGTGAGTTGCAGGTATTTTGGCACGCTCGTGGACAATGGCTTTTTTCAGCTCTTCGACACTGGTGAATCTTTAAGTTTGGATCTTGCTCTCCAAAATCTCCCAAAGAGAATACACCAAGGGATGCGCGTCTGGTTATTTTAGCCATTCACTGGAGCTTTGAGAGACGGTGCCGAGTCCTGTTGAAACGTCCATGGTCTGCCACCGAAATGGTTGTCTGCCCACGGCTTCAAAACAACCTCCAGAATACTTTCCCGATAATAATTCGCATTTACCTTGACGTCAGGCTCGATGAAAACGATTGGAGAGCGCCAATCTGTGGTTACAACGGCCGCATCATAACAATATTCTGAACTGTCATTTAGCCAACTAACAGACAGCTGATACCCGTGATGCTCGTTCTCTTTCGACCTACAAAACTAACACTCTACAAGACTCGCATCATGCCCGTCCTAACGTATGGCGCAGAAGCTTGGAAGATGACAACATGCGATGAGGTGTCCCTTGGAGTGTTTGAGAAAAAGATTCTGCGGAAGATTTTTGGGCCTTTGCCTGTTCGCGATGGCGAGTATCGTAGGCGATGGAGCAATGAGCTGTATGAGCTTGACGACGCTCCCGCTCTGAAAGTATTCGATGCGGTATCAGCTGGTGATAGTAAAGAAAGAGGAAGAACTTCTCTGCGTTTGGAAGATTAGGTGGAGAAGGACTTGGAATCACTTGGTGTTTCCAGCTGGCACCGTTTCGTACGAGAAAGAAATGACTGGCGCGCTTTGTTAAACTTTGCCCAAATCGCTTAAGCGGTTATCGCGCTTATCAAGAAGAGGAAAAATTCTCAATGAATGGGAAATGTGGAAATGGGCAACAAATGTTCTGAACAGAGGCATATAACGGGTTAAAATTTACCGTAAAAATATATATAAAAAAATTCTTAAACTTCAAAACCTCAAAAGTTATGTTGATGCCCGACGCCCTATGTCGATTTACCATGAGAATGTGCAAGAAAAGGGAAACCAAAAATTCAAACGTTTTGTTTATGCTTTATGCTTTCCGCCGTAATCCATTGTTGAAAGATTACTATTTTTTGCGTTTTTTGCTAGTTATTCCCGTTGTTTGAAGGCCTAAAGGCCTGGCCTTCATGAATTTTCCATCAACTTAGAAATGATGAGTGGCACCTTGAGCCGCAATTATGTTCCGTAGGCACCTTTTTGAATTCAGTGTATAAGTTTTTGTTCTGATTACAACACTTTTAGGTAACAACGACATTATTGCTTCTTGAAATTATTGGTTCTTGCTTGAGACATGCAGAAAGTAAGTGTATCCACCAACAACTAATCACTAATTTCCATTATAGAATCTTTCAATAGTTATTTCCATTTTATCATAAAACATGCAAACCCAAATCCATGAATTCTTTCAGGAAAGCGAAAAAGACGGAAAGCAAAAATTTAGACGTGATTTAAAAGCATATTTTCTAGTGGCACGTTAGCAATTGATTGACTCATATTTTCAACAAATTCAGTTCTTAATCTCTAAATACAACTTCACTTAAAAATATTGCATTGCTATAGAAACTAACGGTAGTATATATAAGCATTGAAAGAAATTAGAAAAATATGTATTATATTCTTGTTGTTGCTGCAGCAGCACATATATTTCTCAGACATGTACGGGAAATGCAGCTGGAGTGACAGTTCTTGGACGTAAAACCGACGCGGCAACGAATTGGAAAAGGCATTCTGTTCTGGTTAAATTTGTAATCAGTTTTTTCCTTCTCTTTCAATGTAACAAAACCATGAGTTAGGACCTTTCCACATATTTTATGAAACCTGGGTAAATAAATTTTTTAGATTTTGGGGTGGGAGTTCTTAACTAAATTTTTTTTTGGGGTTTTGAAGATTTTTGATTTCAATTAAAATTCAGCCTCTCTCCGAACTTGGTGTCCAAAAGTTCGAAAGTTACTTCGATTGTTGGACGTAACGCCGTCTTTCAGATACCTTAGTTCGAGATCCAATTCTCTCGTGCGGCGAGTGCCGTCAAACAATATGGTTAGAATGCCACTATGGAGCTTTTCATTATCCTTACATTTATTTGCGAAATTGTACAACAATACCAAAAAATTTTGGTCTAGAACCCTGTAAATATCATCGAACAACCATTGTGTTCATCTGGTATGACTCGGATGATTTTTCCTTAATTTTCTTCTAAAAAAGAGCATTCACGCCGAGAAATGAAGTCGCTTCCGGAAAATTCTCGTTGAGCAATTCTCGGTTCTCTCTGGCAATTTTGTATTCATTTATTATTTATTAAATAAAAACTAACAATAAAATTATTAGTTCACAAAGAAGGAGAACTAAGTGGGCTCAACTGACAGTTTCATCTCTATTATACGTCTGCTATCGAGCCATATTATTTCTGTGATAATCCGCATATTTAGTTTAGGAGACCCCAGTAAGCTCTACCTTCATTGTTCATCAAGGAATGCCCAAACACGACATCCAAACACCTGCAGGTGTTTATCTTAGTCCACCAATGACGTGTTCGGAGATTTTCTGCAATTGAAAAAAATGGATCAAAGAAGTTGCATAAAATTGTGTGTTAAAAATGGAATTAAATGTTTAAAAACAAAAGTTGAAAGTGGCATACGGCGAGAGCACTCTGAGTAAAAAAAAACACCAGTCTAACGGTTAGACGCGATAGAAGTGAAACCTTCCGTAAAACAAACTGAGAGAGAATAAGACGAAAGCAGCATTAGGAGCAAGATAATTATAGGTTCATTATAATATTGCTATAAAGTTCATATTTTATTTTCTTCATTTTATTATTATTCATCCTCAATGTTTTCAATTTCAACAAATGATACGAGTGGCTTATGATAGCTAAAATATGATACAAATGCTTTGGTTTCGATGTTGTCAACATGTCTTTGAAATACCGCGTCAATGGTTGTTTTTGATCGTGTTGTCGATTCAGTGCGATTGTTACATATTTTTAAATTGAATGTTGTATTGAGAACGTCAATTAAAGGAACCGCTGTGTCCAATGCAAAATTTACGTTAAAATCGCCACTTAAAATCATTGGAACTTTATTGTAATCTTTTCTTAGTATCCGCGATACTTCTGGTGTATACTTTATTAAATTTTCGTGAATGAATTCCGTGATGCTATTGATTTTTTTTCTGTCGATATTCACGACACTTTTCTGCATTATTTTTTGGCATAATTGCGGTAAATATTTAAAAATGAAAATATTTACGAATATAAAAATACACACGCGGTTGCTATTATGAGCGTCCCCAGCAAAACCTGCGTGACCGAAACTCTAACACAATTACATTTTTTTGAATGTTACAAACACATATGAACGCAGGTTTTGCTGGGGCGTGACCGAAACTCTAACACAATTACACATATGCACTCGTATTTGTTTGAAAATCGACTTTTTTTTTTGGTTCTCCGTCACCTTTGGAAAATGTGTAAACAGTAAGCAAACTTTATTCATATATTTTTCCTCATTTTTGCATCAGTAAAATTAAACAAACGCCGTAGCCGAATGGGTTGGTGCGTGACTACTATTCAGAATTCACAGAGAGAACGTCAGTTCGAATCTCGGTGAAAACACCAAAATTAAGGAAAACTATTTTTCTAATAGCGCTCACCCCTCAGCAGGCAATGGCAAAACACCGAGTGTATTTCTGCCATGAAAAAAAGCTCTTCATAAACATATCATAAAATAAAATAAAATAACTGTATAAAAAAAAATTGTTTCTTGTGATTCGAACCAAGGATTTTGGATAGGAAGCTCACATTGCTAGCCGCTCGGCTATCGCGCCATGCTGTCGGCGCTGGCCTAAAAGTTATTTAGTTCGTCGCTACGTGTATATGTAATATTCGTAGCCAAGAGTGTCGCTTTTTTCGTTTCACTTTTTCTCAAATCACTCCCAACGATTCTAAAGAAGTTTTCACTTCAAAAATGCTTATATGTTGTGCAAGCTTTTCACAGAAGGTCCAGAAGATGTGAATGACAACGCTGTTAAGAAAGTGAAGAAAATTATTATGGAAAATCGTCGAATCACAATTAGAGAAGTTGCTGAGAATGTCGGCATATCGACATATCGGTTGGCTCATACCATACAATCTTTTCGGAAATTTTGGGCGTGAAACGTCTGGCAGCGCAGTTCGTTCCAAAATTGCTGAATTTTGACCAAACACAACGTCGCATGGGCATCGCTCAGGAATTGTTGAATGACGTCAACGATGACCCAGATTTACGTAAGAGGGTCATAGCTGATGATGAATTATGGGTATATGGTTATGACATCGAAACCGAAGCCCAATCGACCCATTGGAAGAGTCCAGGAGAGCCAAGACAAGGAAAGCACGCCAAGTTCGATCAAATGTCAAGGTTTTGCTCACTGTTTTCGACGATTACCATAGCGTAGTGCATCAGGAGTTCTTACCACAAGGTCGTACGGTAAATAAGAAATATTACCTTGAAGTCATGCGCCGTTTGCGTGAAGTTAACCAAAACACAAAAAGCGCCCGGCCTTGTGTAAAAAATGCATGACTTTTGAATCATGACAATGCACATTCTCGCTCATCTTTGCTTGTGAGAGATTATTTGGCCAAAAACATCACCGTTATCATGCCTCAGCCATCGTATTCACCAGATTTGGCTCCCTACGACTTTTTCCTGTTCTCAAGACTAAAGAGACCCATGAAAGAATGGCGATTTGCGACGATTGAGGAGATAAAAACTGAATCGCTGAGAGAGCTCAAGGACATCCCAAAAAGCGCATATCAGAACTGCTTCGAGGATTTGAAAAAACGCTGGCGTAAGTGTATTACATCTTAGAAGCACTACACTGAAGGAGATAAAATACAAATTGATGGAGAAATAAATATTTTTCGAGAAAAATGAAAATTGATCTTATTTTTTTTTGAACACACCTCATATACAACTTCACACTGCTTGTATCTGTAAAACAGCTTATGACATCAACGTCAAAATTTTTCTAATGACAGTTCAGTATATTGTTTATAAGCCATCAAAAGCATTTGCGTCTTAGTTTTGTTGAATTTTTTTTTTTTCTGTGATGGAATTCAAACGTAATAGTGTGATTGCGTTATATTTGGCTGGAAAATCACAACCAGCCATTGCTCGTGAGCTCAATCACCTCAAAGTGAATAAAATGTTTGTGTAACGCACTATAAAACGTTACAATGATACTGGTAGCATTGCAAAACGCTATGGAGGTGGACCAAAAAAAACCGCAGCAACGCCAGAATTGGTTCGGAAAGTGAAGACTCGACTTGAAGGAAATCCACGTCGAAGTGGAAGAAAAATGGCCAAAGAACTGAAAATATCGCAACAGCACTCGACGCATATTGAAAAATGAGCTCAAGATCAAGGCTTACAAGTTTCAAAAAGCACACGATCTTTCACCCCAGCAACAAAAAAGGTCGGTGCGAAAGAGCAAAGGAGTTGTTGCGCTTGCACGAACGTGCCGAATTTCCTAACATTGCGTTTTCTGATAAAAAAAATTTCCCGATTGAGCACTTCATAAACACTCAAAACTATCGTGTTTACTTGACCGAACGCTCATACGAGAATTTGAGCCTACGTATGGCCACTCGAAGCAATTTCTCATCGCAAGTAATGGTTTGGGCCGCAGTGACTGCTGATGGACGCTCTCCAATCGTTTTTATCGAGCCTGGTGTCAAAGTGAATGTTTTAGAAGCTGCACGGGAAAATGTTTTCGAAGCTGCTCTAGAGCCGTGAATACGCAAACATTTCGGTCGTAGACCATGGACGTTCCAACAGGACTCGGCACCGTCTCATAAAGCTCGTGTGAACCAAGAATGGTTAAAAAATCATGTTCCAGACTTCATTTCGTCCACACAATGGCTTTCGAATTCGCCAGATGCAAATCCGATGGACTATTCCATCTGGTCCATTTTGGAGAGCAAGGTGAGGACTAAAAAGTATGCCAGTATGGATGCGCTGATAAAAGCGATTATACGAGAACGGGCCAAAATACCTCAAGATCACATTCGCGCAGCATGCAACTCATTCTTTGACCGTTTGAAGGCTATAGTGAAGGCAAAAGGTGGTCATATCGAGCTAAAGTGAATATATGTTAAAATTATAATCATTTTTGAACAATTTTGTCTTTGAAATCAATAGAAACTAATTTCACACAAAAAAGTTATGGTGTTTTGAATAGATAACACTTCATATCGTTCACCCAGTATGTAGAGTACTCGTCTGCTTTCTTAGGAATATCACTGTATTGATTGACGATTTTCTGCTAAGATTTCTAGTGTAGATCGAGTTAACTTTTGATGGTCTAAGAGCCTTGATTTTAAAGATTTTCTACTCATCACACGACCTAACTCAAAACCAGTTTCCCTACTAATCCCAAGATGAAACTGTCGTGGGGTGTATCAGGCCGATTAACCTAAAGTAAACCTTAGAGCATCCATGAGCACTTTTCGTTTGCTGAATTTCGTGATAGAAGGAGACTATAGAAAAGCTGGATTAGAAATCCAAAACTCTTTTCACTTCACTTTTGTTCACTTTCAATTTAACTAAATAATTTTAAGGGTGAATCAACTTACCTTCAAATATATCGGGCAGATAGTTTAACAGGCTCTGTTGGCATGGTAAAGTGAACTTTAATATTAAAACATTGTATTTTAGAAAAAAAAGTTAGTTTTGCTTGTGCCGTCATACATCAGTGTAGCAGCAAATTCTTTCAAATCCAAGTTTTGGCTATTTTACTAATATAATTTTATTTTAATTACTGTTTAGAAATGTTTAATATTTATTGTTTGTGCAAAGTCTCGTGAAGTTGTTCCTATATAAACTAGGACCGAGAAAGGTTCTGTACACAGTTTGAAAGAGTTACTTCGTTGTGATAGTACAATGGCGCGAAAAAATATTTCTTTGTATTTGCTAATTGGCGGTAAGTCATTACATTTATATGTATTTTTATATTTTTAATTTCCATTCATTCGAAAATTGCTATTGTAAAGAAAGAGAAAGAAAGTTGGTTGGTTAGAGTTATGATTCATCCTGAATCCTACTAGCTTTACCGCACCATTTTGTTCAAAGATCCTCGTTATCAACTTGCTTAACGGTTATTTACAGCTTGCCTATATCCAGTTGGTGCACTTCAGGAATCTTCTTAGGTTGTTGACATCTAAGCCAGACAGTTTTTCGAGACACTTGGACCGCGGTATGCTAGGGTTGGCATTCTTTCCTTCAGCAGATCCCCCCTAGTTCATCTGCTTTTTCGTTACCTTCCATGTTTCGATGTCCCGAGAAAGAGAGAAAGATTTGTGGAACATTTATTGATAGGAATCTGCCTATATATTGGCTAAAGAAGCAACTATCGCTCAAGAAAAGGCATCGAATGCTCCTTAGTATGAAAAACAGTGCTTTGTACTTGGCAGAAATAGAAGCAGCAAGGGTTGCTGGAGTTATCGCTGTGACCCAGATTGGAAGGTTAACTGATCACAGCTGCTTTAAGCCATCGATTCGAAGACGAATCAGATCCTGTGCGCGACTGCAATGCAGGAGACCCAGTAAAATACTTTACCGATGTCTTCTTTAAGTGATCGCTATTTCAAAGTTATAGATGCAAGGTGGTGAATATTTTACTCCGGAATCACTTCTGATGCTCATTTTAAAAAACAACCAAAAACCGATGAAGAGGCTAATCACACCCGAGAGGCTGTGGCATAGCTGCAACGAATAATTGCATTTCCTCCACACAGAGTAATGCTTGGAGACAGTCGCTTAGCACGAGGAGCTCGACGATGGTGTTGCGCTATCCTCGAAGAGAAGGAGAAACCTTTGAATTTAAATATCTAAGCAATCTCTAGGATGCACTCGCATATCCTTAGTACACTACAATTGAGAAAGTTATCACGTTGAGATGGAAATAGCAGCGTACGGCCTGACGTGGCTGTTGAAGACAGTGTGACGCTATTATTTAATAAATGCATTGAATGTTTTGGCGTGAAGGATTATCTCTCGCGATGGTGATGCAAATTGACCTCCAGGATAAAGTGATTTGACTTCATTAGACTTTCTTTCTTCTGGGGCTTACAGTAGTTAGAACTGTAAGTCGTTCGCAAAGTTAACTGAATCCAGATCATTGCTTGAATTCAGTACGATTTATCAAAGACTGGTGGACTAGAGCGTGACTCAATGTCAAAGTCTATATCACTAGGATGAAATCATTGCAACTAGCGCTTTGCTATTGCATTGGATATTGTTTTCGGCCCATGGATGGCACACATTTTTTGGGCGCCTGCTTCAACTTTTCTCCCTTGCCACTATTTTAGAATGTCGTGAATAAACACTTTCTTATTATTGATTGACTGTTTGTGCACTGCGACTTGAAGAGATCTATTGTGCAGCCACGTGGCTTTTCAAACAGTTTTAGGCTGTTCGTAAATCCTAAAACTGCTGTAGGCTTAATTTCTAGTCTGCGTCGTGCCATTGCTGGGCAGTCGCGTAGAATATGTTCTGTTGTTTCTTCTGCCCCTTTGCAGAGTCTACGGGAATTGTTTTCTATCGCTCCTATCTTTTTCATGTGATAATTAAGTTTACAGTATCCTGCTAGTAGTTCAGTGTAAAATTGTATACCCTTTTCCATTATGTTAAGGATTGCTTCTGCCTTTATCCGTTCTGGATCTATGAGTCTTTTCGATTGCCGCAACCCAGATTGGGCTCTCCAGTAGTTGAGTAGGCCTCGTTGTTCCCGCTCATGTAAAAGGCACTTTTGAAGCTGTTATTTACCCCGCAGAAAGATTTAGGACCTATGACGGGGGTATTTGCCCCTTTCTCGCTAAAGTGTCCGCAATTCCATTTCCTTCGTGTCCCTTATGTCCCGGAAACCACATCAAGGTATCAGAGTTTCTTGATGCTAGGGTGTTGAGGCTTTTAAAACATTCCCAGACCAACCTTAATTGGAATGAGGAGCTATCTAGCATTTTAGTACTGATTGACTGTCAGAGAGAAAGTTATTATTGGCACCGCGCATGCCTCTCCGCAGACATTCTCTGGCACACAGCTCTAAAGCGAGGACCTCTGCTTGGAAAACGGAAGTGGTTATTACCTTTGCAATTTCTTTTTTGAAATGTGGTCCAACAATTCCAGCTCCGGCACTACCGTCTTCCATTTTGGATCCATCAGTAAACCACACCTGTGCCCCCTGTTTAAGGAATAATTAATTGCTTCCCATGCTGAGAGGTGACTAATGATCAATTTCAATTTCTTGGAGAATTCTAGTTTCCTTTCCATCTTGTGGTGGACTGTCAGGCACGGATAGTTCAGGATTGAACCCAGAGTGATCCTTAAATCGCCGTGTAGTTAGTAAGACCCATTGCGATACGCACATCCTGAGAAACATATGGCTCACAAAAGACGCTACAGCCACGGAAAAACTCAGATCTTTTTACTTCACCCAATTTTATTGATGTATAAGTTCCTTAATATATTTCCAGGTTATATGAAGTAGATAAATTTATTTAAATAAAATGTTAATGTGTGAAGCACACTTTTCGTGCCCACATCTTCCATTAAAAAAGTGCATTTAACGTCCATGAATGAGACCTGTTGCCGGGACCAAGGGAAGCGCCGGTAATACTCCTAGTAGGCCAGGCAGTACACCCGTTCCACCTAGTGCTCGACCGACAGGAAGACCACTTAAAACACCCGTTGCCAATCCCAGTGCCTCTTCTAGTGTCAGAGGCAATTCTTGCGGCCTACATTCGCAGGCGCTGAATAAAACTGTAAAGGAATTTATTTGTTTAAAACTACAAAATTAAAAAAATAGAATGTGAGTCGAGCGTACTTGCAACTAGCAACAGAGCACTAATAAATTTACGGAAAAGCGCCATACTTCAGTATTGATGTATTTTACAGAAGTAACTCAGCTTTTTATACCGGAAAGCAAACGAAATTTTTGTTTTATAATACGCATTTTGACACGTTTAAAATCGTGCAAAAAGTATGCCTTTTGATTTTGTCCAGTAGCAACGCGCCCATAGAAATATGCCAGTATCTCTAAACGTGTGAATGTATATATGTACACGCATGCATACGTATAAATAACAAGAGAAGTACATGAATTTGCAAGTTCACTTTTGCACCCTTTTTTGTTTCATTTTTGGAATTGCTTTGTTGGCAAAACACTTCAAGTGCACTAGCACGAAAACTTCATCACTTTGATTTTAATGAAATTTGCTGAGAAGGCAGCAACCACCCAAGGGACTCAAAATTTGGTTTCCTTATGCAAGCCTTCTTTCTTTAAATCGAAAGTTAAGTAATTGCCGATCTATGAGGAAACATATAAGATAGTTTGGGCAGGTTTTTATCCATACTTTTCAATAAAAAATGTAAAAAATTTTAAATATTTTTCTTAGAATTTTTTTTTATTAATTTTTCCATGATTCGACATTTTTGCTGTTCTTTTAATTATGCTCAAATTAAGACTTGGCACTTTTTCTTTAAAAGGATGTCAAACTTTTTATGGAGACTCAGAGTTCGTAAAGTTACAATACAGGGCTTCGTATTTTCTGACAGCTGTGCGCTGATCGATTGTGATTAAGTTTTTGGGCAGATGTTCCTACCCCTGTTTTGCTCCATTGAAGAAATGAATTAATCTCAGTAGTTATTAGTATTATTTTTGTATTATATTTATGCATTTATTTTTATTTTTTTTTCAATTTTTTTTTCCAAAATCGTTAAACTAACGATTTTTTTTTGTTTTCAGCCATTTTGTGCCTCAATCAGGTGCAAGCGCGTCCGGATGCCGATGCTGCAGATGCAGTTCCCGCTACCACTGATGCAGAGACTGATACCGCAGACCTTAATGCTGCAGCAGATACTCTGTCTGATAATCTCGCTGACGTGGCATCACTAGCCGGGACGGTTGGTATTTTGAGTGGAGTTCTAAATCCGATTTTGAACATTCCGCAAACAGCCATCGGCGGTATCGGTTCGATACTGGGTTAAAGTATTTTGCGCACGAAATATGTTAAATGGAATTGCAAAGTATAAAAACAAAAACTTATTAAAATATTCATTTTGAAGAAAGCCGTATTTATTAAAATCATCTATATTTGAAGGCATAGTTAGTGTGTCATTTTTGGGTGGGGCGAAAGTAATTTTCTATGACTGAAGTAGATAAAAAAATATTCATTTATCTCGGGTAAGTGACATGACCGTAAACGGGTGATAGCTTTTCTTTAAGGATTAATGTTTTCAAGAGCTTGGATTCTTCCTTAATGAGTAATTCAAAATCGCCATATTATTTTCCATATTTGATGTTTTCTAGCCAATTAGCTTTTTAAACCAGCGCTATCTCAAAGGTTGAGTCACCGAATTGATTTAAAGTTAGCATTTTTAGTTTTATTGGGTCTATAAGTAGAGCTAACTTTTCATCCGAGATATTCTCATCTCTAAATTTTGGCAATCTGCACATCTCAAGGAATGCTTTCTCTCAAACCGTCGTCACAAACAGATGCTGATGGTCTTTCATCTATTTTGCTTAAGAATTGTCCAGCGTTAGCAATTCCTCTAGAGATTATTTTTAATAAATCTTTATCTACGGTCACTTTCTTAAAAGGTTGGAAGTGGTAGAAAAAATGATGTTCGTAAGCAACCATCTCTAAACTGTTTGAATGCATTGTAAAGGACAAGAATTAACCCAAACCAACATAGTTTTGTAACTGGCCGTTCTACAACTATTAATTTTGCTGTTTTTAGCGAATTTTGTATTTCATCGTTTTCTAAAGGGCTCCAAGTTGATTGCGTCTACACTGACTTTTCCAAGGCATTTGACAAAGTATCGCACGAGATTTTAGTAAACAAGTTGGCTTGCTTGGGCTTTCACTGCAATGGCTTAAGGCATATTTGACGGAGAGACGGTGGTGATTTATGGAGTTTTATTGAACCACTTTGATGTACTACAAAGTGTAACAGAGTTTAAGAATCTTGGAGTGTTTTTCGATACAAAATTTCCCTTCAGTGGTCACATTAATTTTATTCTTTCAAAATCGTATTCAGAGGCTAGGCTTCATCAATCGGAATATAACTGAATTTTCTGATCCGTATATCTATAAACTGCTGTTTACGTCTTTTGTTCGGTTTCAATTGGAGTACGCTGTTACCATTTCAAGACCTTACGACCAACTCTCGATTAATAGAATAGAATGCGTTAAAAATTTGTTTCTTAACAAGCACTTTTGAACCTCTTTGAGAACCTCTTTCCAAAGTGTAAAGCGTTAATGTTACTATTTTTGGGGAGTTGGGCAAGTGGGAGCTGCAGGCTTAAGTTTTTGGCATATCTTTAGATGCCAGAAATTTCCCATCGCCGTGTTTAACGGACTTCGCCCAGTTGAGTGTGGAATAAATATATGTATGTACGTATCCAGCGCAGCTGAAGGGCAGAGCTGTTCGTATTGTCTGATGTAGGGAATGACTACAGTTTTGAAGAGGCTTATGTTACCATCTCTCCAACAGGTTCAGATCTCTTTGCACTATATCGCAACAGGTTTTCTAGAATTTACCTCTTGCTGCACCTACATACCTATCCCTGACAGCGGATATAAATATAATCGGCGCTTACATCCGCTTTGGGATGTAACCCTATGGGATGCTCTGAATTGTACTAAAGTATTGACTTGTCCACCTTGTTGAATGCTTTCGAAACGTCTGTATAATTGCGTCTATATGAGAACAGTTTTTAAACGCACGTACTATGATATGTAGCTACTAGGTTGTTCAATAAGTTCTACGATTCGATAAGAGAATGCGTTGCTACTAACCTAAATTTTTTTGTTTTTTAACATTCATTTCAATCTGTGACAGATTCATTCTTTGTCTTTTTAGTACCAACACGTCACAGTATTTTCTACAATGGAAAAAATCAATTATCGTGCAGTGATTGGATGTTTACTTTTGGAAGGTTTAAAGGGAATTTAGTAACAAATATTGAAAGTATATAAGGACTTTTCGCCATCAATTAGGAAAGTCAGAAAATGGGTTGCTGAATTTAAATATGGCCAAGCCTTGAAGACAATCCACGTCAAGGACGTCCAAAAGCAACAACAACACCAGAAATCGTAGAAGAAATACAGGAGATCGTATTGGAAAATCGTCGAGTGACTGAAAGAGGTTTAGTAGAAGCCCTAGGCATCCGAATGGGTAGTCAATATTTGACTGAAGTATTGGGTCTCAGAAAGCTGTGTGCATATTGAGTGCCACATTGACTAACAATGGAACAAAAACACGTACGAATGCGAGAAACATTTTGCTGCGTTTTCGAAAGGATAAAGTGGGTTTTGTGCATCGGTTCGTCATTATGGATGAGGCTTCAGTCTATCACCATTGTACCAAATCAAAACAAGAGGCTAAAGAGTGGTGGGAACCTGGTTATTCGGCTCCGAAACGAGTTCGTATCCAGAAAACAGCCAAGCCAGTGTTAGCATCAGCTTTCTGAGAAACGAACGGAATTTTGTTTGTAATTTACTTGCAAGCTGGTAAGACAATAAATTCTGAATATTATTGCAACCTTTTCAATCAGCTAAAGGGAAAAATTGGTAAAAAAAACACCTAGTTGGCAAAAGCAAGATATTATTTTTCATCAGGACAATGCACCGCGCCACAAGAGCATTTTGACAATGGCTAAAATCCATGAACTTAAGTTCGAATTGTTGGAGCATTCACCGTATTCAACAGATTTGGCTCGTGGCGACTTCGATCTGCTTCCAGACCTAAACAAAAAGCATGCGTGGAAAGCTTTTTTCATGAAACGATTAGGTCATAGCGACTGTGGAAGCGTATTTTGCAGCCCTTCTAGATTCTCACTTCAGGAATGGAATTCATAATGTGCAATTTCATTGGGACAAGTGTATTGATATTCAGGGAGACTATACCGAATAATAAAGTGTATTTCAAACCTTAATATTGTGTTTTTCTTAACGAACCGCAGAATTTGCAGAGTATACTCTTTTACCATTAAATTGATTGGGAGTAGTCCTGCTATAACCATAATGGCGTCTTCTGATCGCGTGCGAAATGCGCAGTACACTCAGAGGGCACTCAATAGGTACACTGATTTCATATACTTAACATAGGTATGAGGTGTAATTTGTGGCTTCCACCCATGCTGGAGCTGCATACAGCAAAATTGGTGGCATAACAGTGCTAAGTGGTCTCCTGCAGTTTCGCCTAGGACCTCTGATGTTCATCATTAACCCTTATGCCAATAACCGGGTACCCGGGTACCCTTTTCCATCTTTGAGATAGTACAGTTCAAACACTGCTTGGTAAAAATGTTTTTCCGCCCGGATCCTCGTTATTTGGTCAATTTTACATCGATCTTTGCTTTCAACTTTTTTTTTAATGAAAATAGCATTTGATTCCTGGGGGTCAAACTAATTAACGCGCTTGTTCAATAACCAGGGTACCCGGGTACCCACTTGATTCCAATGTATTGTTCGTGCTGTAATTGTAATAAAATCAATATTGAAAGTGTATCTAGAATTACATACAAACCATTATTTTTTTTCCATTTTTCTTTATTTATTGAATCTTTCTTGTATAAGAAACTGACAATAAGTTTACAAATCTTATATACTAAAGTAATATGTTTCCTTGCCAGTGCTAAGAAACGAATTATTTGCTCGAATGAATATATATTTACATATATGATTAAATCGGTTGTGAATCGCCAATTCTTAATAGTTCGAAGCTGGAAAGGACGTTTTTCCAGTCTCCGATTCTTCGTAGCTGGGAGCCGGAAAGGCCTAGTTTCCAGTCTCCCTTAAAGTTTCTGTTGTCCCTCATGTCGATTGTGAAAATGTTGTTGTTTTTTGTTTTTTTTTTTCGAGTGTGATAGATGTGGTTGGAGGAAGTTGTGGACGGACTCTCGTGTGAGATGAGATAATTAAGATAGTGCAGACTTGAAGATGTCTCTTTTTTAAATCGTGTGTGACCTTCATCTAAAAGTAGATTTCGCGCTAGTTTATTGGGATGGTCTTCTAGCTTTTGTAGGTATTTTTTGCTCAACCGTACTATTTCATCAGCTACACGAGGTATGCAAATATATCTGTGAATATTAGCGTTCTTTATGTACCATGGAGCTCCCGTGATTATCCGCAAGGCTTTAGATTGCACTCTCTGCAGTTTTTCGATATTTGAGGGCGTAGCCGTTCCCCACATTTCTGTACCATATGTCCATATTGGTTTTAGCATGGCTTTATATAGTAGCACTTTGTACTCTAGAGGTAATGCTGATTTCGACTTAAGCATCCAATATAGGCTTTTCATTTTAAGCTTGATATTCGACACTTTCTTTTCAATATGATTCCGCTATGTTAGTCTTCTATCTAAGTGAATTCCAAGATATTTTATTTCGTTTTGCTGTGGTATATTCTGACCATTTATTGTAACTGCAGGGCAAGTTTCTTTTCTTAGAGTAAAAGTATTGTAATATGCACGCATTTGGTTTCATTAACCTTTATTCTCCAGTTTTTAAGCCATACTTCTGTTTCAAGTATATGCCTTTGTAATATAGACGTTGCTACTTTTGGGCCTGTGTGAGTGCAAAGTATTGCAGTATCATCGGCAAATGTTGATGCCATTGTTTGGCTCGTCGTTGGCATATCAGATGTGTATAATACATATAAAATAGGGCCCAGAACGCTGCCTTGTGGAACTCCAGCGTCTATTCTACAATGCCGAGAGAAAAAATCTTTTTGCTTCACAACAAATTCTCTATTAGTGATATAGTTTTGCAGCAAGAGGTGTACATTCGTAAGCAGTAAACTAGTAATTTTGTGAATTAGGCCGCGGTGCCATACCTTATCGAATGCTTGTGCTACGTCTAAGAACAGTGCAGTGCAGTAATGTTTTTTCTCAAAGGACTTTCGTATAAATGACACAATGCGATGAACTTGCTCAGTTGTACTATGTTTTGCTCTAAATCCAAATTGGTGTTGAGGAATAATATTGTTATCTTGAATAAAGGGCATTATTTTCTGCAAGAGCAACTTTTCAAATAGCTTTGAAAGTATGGACAATAGACTAATTGGCCGATATGAGGATGCTTGGCTTAAGTCTTTCCCAGGTTTACCAATCATAGTGATTTGAGATAATTTCCAAGCTGTTGGGTAGTAGGCAGTACGAGAGATGGCGTTAAATATGTGCCTGATATGAAGAACGGCAATATTGGGAAGCTCTTTTAGCATTTTTGGGGTGATTTTGTCGTAACCTGGTGCTTTTTTAGGTTTAAGTTGATTAATAACTGAGAGTATGTTATTTGTTTTAACTTTATTCGCTTTTTTGGTGGTTACAATATGTCTAGTGGTAAAAAAGTAGTTGCAGAAGACTGATTGAGAATGAAAACAGATTGCAGATGTTCAGCAAATACACACCCTCTTTCAAAATCCGTACGTGCCCAATTACCATTTCCTAGTCGAATTGGTGATTTGTACTGTATGGGCCGATTTATACCATTATTATTGATAACAAAAATTTATGAAAAATATTTATTGAACATTAAAACATTCAAGACATTTACAAATAGATTTTGAATGCTCGTCACAAAAACGCTGATTTTCGTGTTTTCCTCCTCTTTCTAAATTCACCTTTATAACATATTGTGATGTTCCTATTGGACCCTCTGTAAGCGACGGCTAAGTCCTTCACTATTCGTTCGCCTTGATTCGTCTCACGACCCTCTGCTGATTTCCCCGTATAAATATGTCCATGAAATGGATATGAAATATCGCAAATCCACCAAACCTTTATTCCATATTTGGCGGCTTTCGATGGAAGGTATTGCATGAATCTTTTCATTCCTCGGTATGGATATAATTGCTCGTCGATCGTCAAACACTCAGATGGTCTGTAGAGTTGTGATAAATTTGTGTTTAGCATCGTCCAAATATCACGTATTGGTACAACTTTGTCATGACTTATCCGGGCTTCTCTAGTGTTAGCGTAATCAAGACGTATGAATCGTAAAATATTCCAAAAACGATTGAATCCCATTGTTGCTATATATAGTGGATAAACACTTACTTTCCACATGTCTCTGGTATGGTCTACGTTTGAATTATTTGCACCACTCATGAGGAGAATTCCTAAGAATGCGTAGACGTCAAATCTTTCCACACGCACTGTTTTTTTCAGGATGTGCTTCATTATACTTCTGGTACTCCATGTTTCCTTTCCTGTTAGTGAGTTGTATAATGATATCAACCATTTCATTCATGACAATCAATTCGAAAGTGGCCAAGATTGACAATGTCTCCGTGCTTCGATGAGGACCACATCTCTAGCGAATTATATTTCGAGCAGCAGTTTGGCGTTGAATGGTGGTGAAGCTGGTGATTTATTCCATCTTGTACCGTCCTTGGCCACAAGGAAATCAGGCTCCGATTCATGTGATGTGTCCACTTCAGTAGGCTCGTCGTTATCTTCCTCTTGCTCGACTTGGCTATCACGGTGACCGTGTATCTCTTCACTGTCAGAAATTTCAGTCTGACGTTGTGACTGTTCTTTCGCTAACGGTAACCCCTCTTCATCCTCACTATCTGACGTGGAACTCTCAGGGTCTGACTCATCTCCCAGTAACGCGGCCAAATACGCTGACCTCTCTACAGCAGTCAACCTAATAATGAAATACATAACAGATAATTTTTTTACTTTCATCAAAATCGGAAATTTATACCGAAATACTAATTTTACATAAGTTTACCTTGCGAATTCTTGCTTAGATAGTTGTTCTATTTTCTTCTTAATTAGGTTTTTTTTTGAATCACTCTGAAATCGTTTACACTTCTCAACTACTCAGCGAATACTAAATGAAATAGACGCCAAAGACGCGGTCACATTACAACCCAGGTACCTTATGACGTCAGTTCTTGACGTCATAGAGCTCAGGTAGTCGCACATCTGCCTACCATTTGTAGGGGAGCGTGCGACTACCTGAAAAGCCGGTACGTTATAAGAATAGACCTGGGAAAATGCAAAGAAAAAATATCTGAAAAATACTGCTAAATAAGCATATACGTACCGGGTACCCCGGTTATAGAACAATGTCGAAAAACTTGGTTATAGACAAGGGGGTTAATCGCTTTAGCGCAGTTACTGCTTCTGCTGCCCTTCTGCTCGCAATTATTGCAATTTGAAATTAAGCCTACGGTCAAATATTCCATCCAGGCTCTTAATGAATGGCTTCGATTCTTTGCCATGACCACCACCATCGACTCTACAATCTTCTTGCTGCTAGTTAGTACCGCTATTTTACAACCATTGTTTTACTATGCCGACAGCTTGGTTAATTATTTCTTCGGCTTGACGGAGTAATTTACCACGATCACAACAGCAATGTCGTCAGCAAATCCTAAAATTTGTGACCCTAGAGGTAGATTGAGGCGCAAAACTCCATCGTGCATAATGTTCCATAACAAGGGGCCTAGGACTGAGCCTTGTGGAACTCCGCCAGTTATTTTGTGCTACTTTACACTAGCATCGGTTTTATAGCGCAGGGGTCTGTCAGAAAGGTAACTGGCGATAATCCTACAAATGTACATTGGAATGTGGAAACTATCAAGCTCGATCAGAAATTTGCTCTAATTCGCCGTATTGAAGGCGTTCCTAATGCCCAGCGTTACAATTAGGCAGTACTTCTTGCTACCGTGTAGCCATCGAGTACCTTCAAGTGTCTTTTTTTTTTATCCGAAGGGGGAATCTTACATAGATACCGTCAATATAGATGGCATGCACGATTCATACTGATCGCTAAGGGTGCACCTCATTCGGGACCACACACAGTCAGTATTACTACTAAACTGGACTTGCGAAACAGTACACCTACGTACTAAACCCTAACTTCGACTTCTGTAGCTTTAGTTTGCCCTGCGGTACCGCCGTTTAAGCATTGCATCGCAGGGCCAAGCTAGCCATTATGGCTCTTCATTTATATTTCTGTCTCCGTCTATCCTTCATTACTTCTTTGTCTTCTTTCTCTAATGCAGTCCCTGTAACACATTTGCGGACCATTCTCTCATCTTGGTCCACACCAACTACGACCTTCAAGTGACTTCTGTGTGTGTGTCTGTACGCATGTATATCCGACTTGTAAGCCAAGCGATGGCCATATATGTATGTATGTATGTATATTAGCCATGATAGCAATTAATTAAAGACAATCGATTGCAATCGTAAGCAGAAACGTGTCAGCAATAATTATGCAAGAGATATTGAGTCATGCAATTCGAGCACGCACCGGCACAAATAGTTACTCGTATGTGCAAGCGATAGGTCAGCACGGAGATTAAGAACTGGTATCTTGGAGACAAGTACGAGCATATCGAGTCAGCAGTAGATACCCTGATATCAAATGCCGATGTTCTAAATAAGCCACTGCTAAGATAATGGCCACAATGCCAACAAATGGAAATGAACTTATAAATAGCCACTGCGGCCTAATATCTTTGAGTAACATGCACAACTGAACAACGGATGGACGACGCCAGTTTGCTGCTTGAGATAAATATAAAAATTATTATTAAAATTACGGAGCTCCCAAGTCGCAGCAAGGAGCAAAGGATCATCTTCGTATTCGACATAGTGCAGGGTGTCTGAGAAGCAATCCAAAATGACCAATAATTTAGTGTTAACTCTAGCAATAACAGTAGCTTGCGGTAAGCTGATTTTTCACCTATTATTCTTTTCCCTTTGTTTATAAATTAATAAAATATCTGCTTTTGGTATTTATTTTCAGTTCTGTTGCAGTATTGCTTTGCACAGGCGGTGGCAGTTCCTTTTCAACCGACTGCGCTTGGAACTCAGTCACTAAGAACAGTTTCTGCACTTCAAAGTCTGCATACTCCTCCAGCGCCTTTAGCTAAACAGGCAATATTAGCTCCAGCAACAGTGCAGTCTGCTACGGCCACCACATCACAAGGCATTCACACTTTTCCTTCACTACAGCTGCAAAAGTTATCACCGTTACCCATGATAGAACCAGCTAGTTCCTTTATATCTGCAATAGCGACAAAAAAACCTTCAGCTGCGCTTTCACCATCAGCAATTGGACTCTTTGTGCCGCTTCGCTTAACGGCAACAATGACTCAACCACCGCCAGTAGCTACGCCACTTCCAGTTGCAATACCTCAAAACACATCTGCTACTACTATTTCGTCTCCGGAGCTTGCCTCAACAACCCATAGACTGGCTTCGAACTCAGTAAAATCTGCCACATTTGCTACTCCATTTTCCACCGATGCTCCAGCCATGAAAATGGGTACAAAACCGACTCTATCACACAAGACTCTACTATCCATCCATAAAAAAGAGATGTTCGGCAAACATCCAAGCTATAGATATAAATCGAAACGCCGTTCTAAAGCTACAAAGAATAAAATGACTGCATTCGAGGCATACTCGAAAAAACGGGTACGAAACCCTAAAGAAGATTCGAGAACTTACTTTTCACCAGCTGTTTTTGTGGCTCCAGCGCCAATAACTTATTCGCCTAACTCAGTTAAGGAATCCACTGGCTTACCACCGGGCGGTTTCATCGTTATTATGCGTGCAAATGGCGCTTTAGAGCCGATATTACGGCCGCCACTTCCTCAATGAGCTCACACTAAACTTCTTGTGCTATAAGTGATTCTTTATTTTTATGTTAAGCAACTGTTTTATATTTAAGAATAAAATACAAAACAAAAGTTTTTGATTGCCCTATTTCCAGTATATATAACCAGCTGCCGCCATAGCCGAATGGGTTGGTGCATGACTACCACTGAGAATTCAGAGAGAACATTGGTTTGAATCTCGGTGAAACACCAAAATGAAGAAAAAGTTTTTTCTAATCGCGGCCACTCCACGGCAGGCAATGGCAAACCTCCGAGTGTATTTCTGCCATGAAAAGTTCCTCATAAAAAATATCAGCCGTTCGAAGTCGGCTTGAAATTGTAGGTCCCTCCATTTGTGGAACAACATTAAGACGCATACCACAAACAGGAGGAGGAGCTCGGCCAAACAACCAAAAAGGGTGTACGCGCCAATACATATATATCCAGCTGCCTCTACATCCCCGTTTTGGGTATATATCCTTCGGGTTGCAAGTCCAAATCGATTTTAAAAACAACCTAATTTTATGAAGTAGAGTTCTGAAGTTAGGGTGTTCATGCTGCATGTAGGCATATGCTTCGTCTAAGAAAAATTAGCGTAAAGCCTTGAATGAAACACCCATCCTTAAACTTAATTGGGGCAACACAACTCTTCATAGAGCTTTTGTGGTATGAAGTGAAGTTCGTTATGTGAGCCATATGTTAAGTTTTTTTTGTAAAATCGACCAGCTAACATGCTAAGGTTGTGTGCCGGAGGGCGGAGCTCTTGAAAATGACATTCTAGAAGAAATGTAGGAGTTTTACTAATTTTTTGAGACATCTGTTATTGTTGTAAGAGTATAAAAGAATCTCCATATAATGTATAACCGGGTAATGTATAACCGACTGTGGTGAAAACATTAAGGTCAATATACTTTCCTCAGTTTTGTAGCACAGCGATTGAAGGTTCGAAGATTGGGCAAATAAAAAATAAACATTTTGTGAGCAAAGGGTATTTTAACCCTAGAACGTCATCCTTATTTCTTGCACACTAACGTCATCCTTCGTCATTTTGACTACGATGTATTTTAAAAAGCTTGTAAAAAAACTTGTCAACAAAAATAGGTATCAAAATTGATTTGTTATTTTTATTTAGATACTTTAAAATTAATATTTAACGAAACTCATAAAATTTTATTATTTTTTTTGGCGTAAAATTAACATTGAATAGCCTTCTTTCAATTGGCATGGTTTTTTAAACAACTTATTATATAACATTTCAAATAAAAAATAAATCACATTTTTATCCATTAAGTCTTATAGTTTCTTATAAATAATACATTCAACTAAAAAAGGAACATTAGTTTTAAGATAAATTATTTCATATAAAGCATGAGTCACAACCTTCTATTTTGTGCTCGCCGCACAGCCTTTTCTTGCACTTTGCACAAACGACGTTTGTCATTCTTCGTTTAGCAGAAGGACAAACTGCGCATATTTTTCTTTTTCCAGTTGAACTTTTTGGTATTTTGTTTTCAGATTCTGTAGATTTATTTATTTGAAGCTGATTCTCGATATCATTTCTCACAGTGGATGTTATTGTTGGCATAACAAGCCTGTCCTTTAGTTGCTCTTTTATGAGTTCCGCAAAAAGTTTTTTCATAAAATTAACGCGATTTAGTGGCTTTTGACCACCTTGAAACACATTATGGGTATAAATTATATATGAATTAATGAAAGCTATGTTTAAAATTCCGAAAAATTGACATAATGGCCATCTGTTAGTTTTTCTTCAACAGCTCATAACACTGCACATCTGATCGAATGTATCAACTCCTCCTTTGGTACTATTATAAAACTCCACCATGTTGGGTTTATTTGTATTGGAATTGATAGTGCCCTGTTCGTTACATGAGGATAAAAGATAAACCATTTTTTTTGGCTTCGGCTTATACGATAACAATGTTAAGTTGCTGTCGTAGCAAAACATGGCCGAACCGCACTTACGACCCTTTTTTTCTTTTAGCTGAACTGGAATTTCTCTTTTGTTTGACCGAAGAGTGCCGACAATTGTCAAATTGTATGGGCTCTGCACTAATGATTTTGCCAGAGGTATTGAAGTGAACCAGTTGTCCATTGTAATATTTCGGTTTGAGCCATGTACAGTTTTCGTAAGCTCTTTCACATAGAACTCTCCAAGAGGCATTGTAGTATTGTTCGAATTTTTGCCCAAATATGGAATTGCGTCCACCATATACTTGGTTCCACTATCACATAACATCACCATTTTAATTCCATATTTGGCAGGCTTATTCGGGATATACATCTTGAAACTGCACTTGCCTCGGAAAGCCAAAAGCTGTTCGTCCACTGTAAGGTATGGACCAGGACTGTAATTTTCCCTGCATTTTTTTACAAACATTTCCCATATTTTTCTGATGGGTGCGAATTTATCACCCATTAATTCCCTCCACAGATAAATGCGTATCTTTTTTAACAGCGGTCAACACCAATATACCCATAACTGCATATATTTCATTTGCATTTGTGTTACGTCGTTGTGTCTGATCCGTATTTGCTAGTAAGATTGATTGGCGTTGATTTATTTCAACATTTGTCCACTTTACAACTTCGTCGACGATATCTCCTGTTATGAACAGTTTGAAACAGTCGAACGGATCAATTAGGTTTTTACACTGACGGGTAGGCCCTCGACTTTTATGTACGATATTTAGCCCATAATGATGAGTTGTACCTTTAATTGATGACCATTTATGACCATTTTTCCCTCGAAGTATAGTTTTCTCACATGTAATAACGTTATCTTCATCCTCATCAGTTGCTTCATCTGATGAGCTGGTGTTTGCAACGAAATCCTCTTCTTCAACTTCTGTGTCACAACCTATTTCACTGTCATCGCTTTCAAATTCATCGTTGCTATCACAACAAGAGAGAAATTTCTCAATTTGTTTATCTGTTAGTGATTGTTGATTAGCCATTTTAGAGTTACGATAAAATTATTCGTACTAAAAAAGTATTCCGTCAAAACTGGAAGTTACACAAACGTCATCTTTCGTCATTTTGACTACGGCAAAAAATTATAAGCGAAAAAAAAATACTTACAATGTGCGTTGTTTGCTGTACGTCTTCGTCCACCAACAGCTTCTAACCAACTAACGCTATCAGAAAAATCAGACCAAAACAATCTAAAAAAACCGGTTTTAATTTTAAAATAAAATCGCGCGTAGTCATTTTGACGAAGGATGACGGAGCAGGGTTAACCCTGAGAGATCTTCACCTGCACTTCAAACATTTAAATGAATTAGCTGCTATAAAGACTGATTAATACGGTGTATGGTGTGAAGCCTAGTCTAACAGCTGCTTAGAAAATATTTCAATCAATATCTAGAAAGTAATTTTTTTGTTTTTTCCTTGTTCACTCCGCACCGGAGCATAGAGCCTCGAGAAGACTTTTCCATCGTACACTGTTCTGGGCAGTTGTTTTTGCACCGTCCCACTTGATGTCGGCATCTGCCAGTCTACGCAGCATATACCTTCTCCATGTATTATTTGACCAACCACGACATCTGCTCTCTTGCAGGTTCCAATCCATTGCGATTCTCGTTATGCTATCTGACGGTTTTCTAAGCGTTCCTCATTCATTAATCTTCACAGCCAGTCGTGCCCAATGGTGTTCGGCCAGCCTATTCTACAGATGATGCGGAGGCATTTGTTGACGGAAGATTGTAGCCTCTTCGTGATGGTGTTAGAGACCAGCCATATTTCACTTTCGTCCAACAATACTGACTTCACACATGAGCTGAATATTCCCAGTTTCGAGCGTCTAGAGATTTGCGATTTGATACTGCAGTTGGCATCTTCATCTGCTCCGCCGTCTTCCATGATAGTGCAACCGAGTTAGCAGAAGCTTTCGACAAATTCCATCGGCCTATCGACCACCTTACGTCTTGTTTATTGAGGTTGACTCTCTTAGCCTGGGTCTTGGCGATGTTGACCTCCAGTCCGACAGTGCGTGCCCGCGTGACTCGTCTGTTCGCCCTCGCTTGCATGTCATTGAGTTTGTAAGAGAGGAGGCACATGTCGTCGGCGTAGTCCAGGTCCTCACGATGACTGGTGACATTCATGCGATGCCTCTTTTGTGTGGCTTCAGTTGGCTCATGACGTCGTCTAGGACGATGACGAAGAGAATGGGAGAAAATATGTTGCAAGTATACGAAATCTTATTATTTCTCTGAAGAGCATACGAAATCTTATTATTTTTCCCAGAAACTCTTCGATTCTGAAAATTTAATTAATTTTCTGCACTCCACTGGTGTAACCCTCCTCCAATTGGTAAACTGTCAATCGCCTCTACCCGCTTGACATTGCGCACTAATGACGTTACTGTCAATATTGACATTACAGACGTCACATGGGTTCGTTGATATTAGCGCCACTTGTACACGCGACACAGTGCCGACTTTTGATAATCAAAATGGCCAATTAAGACAATAGCAACGAAAAAGAGGGAGAAAGGTCTAATAGCCAAAAGAATATTTGGCTGCCACTCAAGGATTGGAAGTAATTTTCGCAGCCATAAAAATGCAATGAAGGGTCGCTAAGAAGAACACTGATTGCACAAGTCAATGATGTTTATATGTATACAGGGTGACACAATTCGATTGTGGCTGAGTTTATAAGAACCACAGTTCGTCCTTCAGATATTAGATTCTTTTAAGCAAATGCAACGAAAGCGTTTAAGGTTAGGTCTTCAAGGATTGAAAGCGTGTGACTTAAAATATACAAAAAAATTAAGCAAAAAGAAAGGTGTTAATTTTTTCCTTCAAAAATGTTACACGAAAATTTGTAAAGGTTGCTCAAAAATATATAATATAATAAAATAAAATTAGTGCGTCTTTTGCTTCACAAATCAGTAATAAAAAAATCACTTTGAAACGTTGCGCTTTAACTGCCTCACCCTGTCCATACGTTTACCACTAACGCAAACACCCCTAATTTGTTGCGTTTGCTAATGTCAAAGTTATTGAATGATGCTAAATATTTGTTGTCTTAGGGGTGTCACAGCGCGGTGAGCGGCAAATTGAATTGAAGTAAGAAGTGCATAAAAGTAATTAAAATCACAGCAGCGAAATTTTGCCACTGCGGCATTTCTTGTGCTTTCTTGCGTCATATTGGCAAATGGATCTATTTACAAAATACAGTATCTGGCCAACGGAATGTGAACGATAAGAAAATATTGCAAACACTAAATTTGGCTAGGAATGAAAATTAAAGTCCTAGGGCATATTGAATAGTTATAATTTTCATAACAATTTTTTTTAAATTCATATAAGTAGGGTTGTTTTTAATATTTTGATACCTTTCCTTAATGCTTCCATATACTATACATATATATGTACGAGGGCGGGTCAATAAGTCCGTGACTTTTTGTATTTCTGATTTCTTTACTGAAAAAGAAATACTGCTCCTGTCAGTTGACTCCTGTCAAAATTTGAACGTGCTGCGTCAGTTAGTTTGTGTTTTTCAGCTACCTTTATCAGACTACCCAGTAATTCATAGTCAACCACAAACGCAATCGTGTAATAACTTCACAGGAAGGTTTGGCGTTGTTTAATCGCAATATGGAGGAGTTTTTGCGTCGTTTTGCAACCGTGGACGAAACATGGATCCATCACCCCACATCAGAGACCAAACAACAGTCGAAGCAGTGGGTTTCTAAGGGTGAATCGGCTTAATAAGCACACGAAATTCAGTTTTTTCCATTTTCTCCTCAAATTACTGGGTAGTCTGATAAAGGTAGCTGTAAAACACAAACTAACTGACGCAGCACGTTCAAATTTTGACAGGAGTCAACTGACAGATGCCTGTTGACAGGAGCAGTATTTCTTTTTCAGTAAAGAGGTCAGAAATACAAAAAGTCACGGACTTATTGATCCGCCCTCGTATGTTTGCACGCACAATTTTTATTCTTTCTGTCGCTCTATGTAAGCAAGTTTTTATAATTTCTCGAGATTTTGCGCCATTTTCGCACACATTCGAGATGTCAGTCCCGAAATCCCGTCAATTCGGGAGCCGGAAAACGTCTCTTCTTTCTCTCATAAAATGTATGCGTCTCTCGAAATGTTTCATAACTTTCGCACACATTCGAGACGTTAGTCCCGAAATCGCGTAAATTCGGGACCCCGAAAACGTCTATTCTTTCTCTCATAAAATGTATGCAATTTTTTAGAGTCTCTCGAAATATTTCATAATTTTCGCACACATTCGAAACATGAGCCCCGAAATGCCGTGAATTCGGGACCCTGAAATTCAGGAATACTGGTGCTAGTCGAAACTTAAAAATTTATAAACATGAATTCATATTTGATTTCATATTTTAATCCAGAATTTATAACTTTTTTTAATTCGTTGAAAAAATTACCATTAATCCAAAATACGAAATTGTTTCACTTCTAAAGTCAATATGACTGTGATGCATTGCTGGTTTGAATACATATTCCACACTTAAATACAATTTAGGTAACATAAGTCATAAATGTCCATGCGAGTAAATTTCATTGAGAATTATTTCCTCTTCTTTGTTATTTTATTAAGGGGGTAGTATGGTATTTTTTTTTTTTTAATTTTTTTTTTTTTTTTTTTTAAATTATTCTATAACATCTTAAGATTATTGTGTGAAAGTTTGAAGTGCATTAGAGTAAAATTGACAAAGACACAAAGGATTAAGTATCTACCTCTCCAACCGGATTTCACGCTGCCGAAAATCTTTAAACGCGTTTTTCTCACACTTGCCTTTTTTACGGTCGGTGTCCACTGTAGATTCATATCTACTGCACCGATTCTTTTCAAATTTGGTTTTTTTGTTTCTTTACTTTATTCACGAGGTAATGACGTCGAGTTTTTTTTTTTTTTAAATTTTGTCATATTTTAAAACAACAAAGTTTTCAAGTTTTTTTTATGAAAAATCGGTGTTTTGACTTCAAAGCGCTTTAAAAAATTAAAAAAAAAAAAAAAAAAAAAAATTCGACGTTGTTACCTGCGAAACTTTATTAGCTGATGAAATCAATTTGGTTTTTTGATTTTAGTTGATCCAGTAATGAGTTCTGAGGGACAAACTTTTTCATGAGACGTCCGCGAAGATTCGCTGCCACCAACTCATTTCTTCATAAAAATCAATGAAAATTTCACACAATATTCTTTAAATATGACTTTATAATGAAGTAATTTTAAAATTTTGAATAAATCAACTGTGTCGACAAAAAAAATTTCGAAAAATATGCTTGTTTTACACCGAATTAACCATACTACCCCCTTAAAAAATAGGTAACATTGGCACTGGTTGTGTTTTTCGACTAACATTAAATAAATACTAAAATTAAAAATAATAAATAAATAAATTAAAAAGATTGAGAACTGTTTGTTACTTTGAAATAAATAATTAATATTCGAAACGTTTCCATTAAAACGGAATTCGGGATCACGAAATTACATTAAAATTATATCGAAATTGCGGGAAAGTAAAAGAAGCAAGCAATTCTCTAGTTTTATTAATCCCGAAAGTTCGGGGTATTTTGAATGTAATCTCGTGATCCCGACTGTTTTTTTTAAAAACACGTTTGGAATATTAATGGCTGGTTTTGAAGTAATACAAGCAACAGTTCTCATGTTTTATTAATGCGGAAATTTTGGGATCCCGAATTTTTGTTTTACAAGATCGCTTCGAATATTAATTGTTTATTTCAAAGTAAAACAAGCAAACAGTTCTTAAATTTTATTAATCCCCAAATTTCGGGATATTTTTATTGTAATTTCGGGATCCCGATTATTTTTATAAAAACGTTTCGTATACTAATTGTTTATTTCGAAGTAATACAAGCAAACTGTTCTCAAGTTCAGTTAATCCCGAAATGTTTAGATATTCTTAATGCAATTTCGGGATCATGAATTTTTTTATATGAACGTTTCGAATTTTAATTGTTTAATTTCGGGATTAATAAGAGCCGCTGATATTCACATTCATACTACAAATCGTTTTAAAATTATTACTACTTTCCGTTAAAGTAGGCACAATAATATTCTGCCGAGCTTAAGCCTCACGAAATTTCGGTCCACAGCAAATCTTCAAACCAAACTTAGCTTCCTAAGTGAGTTTTTTTATTAACACTTTGGGGACGAGTGCCGGCACATAGCCGCCCAAATTAGTTCGTAGCTGCAAGGCTCGCCACGTCCGTCGTTCTGAGCGATAAGATACGCATGGGTATAGTAAAAGAGTCACGTTTTCGTTCAAAGACATTAGAAGCAATTAGAGATGAAGTCTTATCTTCCTTATAATGTAAACTTACGATGTGAGATGACGGTTGAGTCAGAACGAATTTCAGTTCTTCGATTCAGTCTTTCACTGTCTCTACCAGAGGAACCAGTAGGTTTTTTATATATTTTATCCTACGCAGGATGACTAAGCGATCTAGAGATGATACGTTAGTTAGTGACAGTTCTGACGAATATTGCTTTAAATCTGATAAGGCGGAAAATGACGGCATTAATTCGTCAAGTGGAAGTGAAATCCGTGCAGTAAGCCATCCACTCAGGCATTGCAACGTTAACAGTGATAGCAGTTTGTTTTAAATAAAAAGTCTTAGGTAGACATATTAGAGAATTCTATCATTTTTGCAAAAGTAAAATTTTAAAAGCCTTTTGCTCAATGATCCTTTTTTTTTTGGCCGGCTGGAATCATAACTCAAATAAATATTTACAGATTTACTTTAGCATTTTAGAGCAAGCCGAACGGATTTTGTTGTAATAAAAACATCTTTAGTTATATAAAATTTAATACCTCTTATTTTGGCAAAAATTTGTATACAAAAATTTTCATATGTAAAAAAACTTTTTTGTTGTTCAAAGCTAAGAATCATATCCCAATGAACGAATTTCATTTCACGTCTATGTGAGGCTTTTTACTTTTGCGGGCAACCATAAAACCTTCCCTAGGCTGATAAATGTACGAGAAAGCTTACCGGCGACGAATGGATGTTCATCATACACCGGGAAAACTGTCATTTTTTTGTATGCATTAAAAAAAAAATTTTCACAGCATAGACACGTTTCCAGGGCAAATGATTTAAATATTTTGGGCATTGCCAGCAATTATTATAAAAATGATTTTGTCCGCATGCTTATAATAAGTCGTAAACTGAAAAAGAACTTTAAAAAATAATTTTAAGGGGGCTGCTCCTCCAGCACTTTCAAATTTTCCATTTTTTCTTCGCCTTATAAATTTATTTACGATCTAAAGAATATCTTTTCAATGTCTTAAGATTAAGAGCAAGGCGAATCTATTAAAGGTGGTTTTGGTAAATCAGCTGATTTGTGTTTTTTCTTCCCCATGTCCATGAGGATGTCAGCATAGAATAAAACAAGGCGAATTAATTTTTTGTTTTCTACTTTGTCGTGAGAATCAAACGTACAAAACATTTTTGTTGGTCTTGTGCCATCATCACCTTTAATAAATGCGCCTTGCTTAATAGAAAGTCTAAAAAGTCCCTATAGAGTCAGTGAAGTGATGAGTGTCGAACGAAAGATGAGTAAGAACGAAAACTTTAATTGCGTTTTTCTCGAAAAGCGTTTTTTCCGCGCTGTTGAATATAACTCAAAAAGTAATCAAGATATCAACTTAAAATTTTACAGGGATATTCTATGACATATTGGCCTTTGCTTGTACCTCAAATTTTATATTAATTATCACTAAAAATATTGTTTTGATCAATTTGTTTATAAAAAAAGGGTACATGTTTTTTTTTTCACTTCAAATTTTAATTTTTTATTTTTTTTTTGGTAAAAAAAGGTAAGTGCAAAGCGGAATAACTTATTTTAAGGAAAATTTATTATTATTAATTATTATTTATTAGATATATCAAAATGCTTATATCTAAATATAGAGGAGTACTAGCTGCCAGGGCTTACGACTCTTTCTTTAAGTATATAATACCTGTGTTGATTTAGTTCGAATTATGGAGTTTAAATAATCTTTATTGACTTACATTGTTTCAGCAAGTTATATATTTTGTGAATGTTTTTAGAAGAAGGTTTTTCAAGAAGTGCGGAGGGTTTAATGTCGCCAAATATTTTGATCCTGTGGCTTCGGAGATTAGGGCATTCATCTAGTAAGTGGTCGATCGTGGAAAGTGATCCACACCAAGGACATGTGTTTTTGGGTTTCCCTGTGAGGAGGTGTTCGTGTGTCAAGAGGATGTGCCCAATGCGTAACCGTATAAAGGTAGTGGTTTGGCTCCGAGTGTTATTATTTGGAAAGTGGGGCTTTTGTCCTGATGGGTTAACTTTGCCGTACCAGGATGAAAATTCTTTCCAATTCTAATCTTTCTCACTTTGAATATACCTATGCAGCAACGGTCCTAATCAAATCGTGTTTTTCAAATGTTGCAAAAGTAAGGCAGGGTTGGAGATGGATTTGTTTGGCGGCCACATCTGCTGCCTCGTTACCTGGGATCCCAGCATGACCCGGGACCCATAATAAGTTGATCTTTTTGTGATGAGTTATTAGTGCTGCTTTATATTTTGAATTAGACTACTGGAGGTGTTTACGCTTTGGAGTCCACTCAAGCATGATAAACTGTCTGTGCATATTACGAATTTCTCCTTCAGTTTTGTCGCATATTCAATAGCAATTTTGATTGCCAGTGCTTCGGCTGTGAAGACTGAGGTTCCACCGAAAAGCCAACGACCTGATATGATTAACTCTGTATTGGAAACTACGGCGAATGTGGCAACATTATTGTTTTAGATCCATCTGTGCAGATGAAGCTCCAGTTGTCTTGAGTATACTTTTCAAATTGTTCGCGAAATAGAGCTCTGTAAACTTCAGGACTAGTTTAAGGAAAATTTGTTATCTGCTTGATTTCAGTTGATTATAAATTAAATTAGCCACGTTTGCGCAGCTGTAGCTTTTTTATTTTTTATTTCAAGCAATATTTTTTTATATTCACTCAAACATGAGTATTAATATGTAATTTATTTTAAGATAATAAATACTCTCAGTTTTTTGCAATAAATTATTGGAAAATCGTTGTCTGGAGGAGCTGCCAACCTTAAATTTGGAATTTGTGCAGTATTGATAATTATGACGTTAATAGAATAAATAGAAGTGAATAAATACTTAGAAACTCGTTTTTTAAGCTTTTCAGCAAAAATAAAAATTATTTAGTGGGTGCAAAATTTTAGGGAAACCAAATTTTATTATTTTTTTGCGATCATAGCTTGGATCTCTTGAGCGCTGTAAGTTTAATGCTGAGTTGCCTTTAGCTCTTTGAGATAATATTTAAATACGTACAGTGAATCAGTGAGGTATGGAATACGTCTTTGTTTTTGCTGCAAAGGCCCAAACAAAAATATTTTCCCACATTTCGTCTTCATTCTTCATCGCACCGGGTTTTGTGGTGTCGTCTTTAACTTTTTTAGTAATAAATTCCATGAGAAACCTTTACCGTTCGCAATTCGTTGCACAGATCCTGTAACAAGTAAGAATGTACGCACACGCATACATATATACGCTCGCTAGAGTGTTGACTTGCATGTTGACATTTGTATGCATTTCTGTCAATATAATTTCACTGCTGTGCAAATGTACGTGAATGTGTGTGTAGGTGTGTTGTCGGCGCACATCGTTTGACAGTTCATTGACATGGCATTGGCATGCGTTGACGCAAGCAAAAAAACCAAAAGCAACAAGAAAACGAAAACAGTAACAAAAACGGAAAGCAGCAAGAAACGTTGAATGAGAATGCAGAGGCAAAAAATGTAAATAAAATGTTGTTGTATTTGGTGAGTATTGCAATATTACGCTTCGGTTTTTACCTATTTTAAAATTTTTTTTATTTTTACATTTTTGCTTTCATATCAGCGGTTCTGTTTGTGTTCAGGCTTTTGTTCTGATTTCTGTGTTATGGTTTTTAAGTACATAGAATTTTTTTTTTGCATTCTTTTGTGTTCGATTTTTGCAAACTCCGCATTCTCGCACGCGTTTTGCGCTGTTATCGCAGTTGTTACCGAGTTTTTTTTTTTGTGTTTTGCTGCATTTTATTTTCTGTTTAGCAGTTTTTGTTATTAGCCACTGGCATGTAGGAGAGGTACATTTTGAATTTGTGTACTCGCTGGCCCATATTCCGAGAAAAGCTATAAATTTTCGAGTCGCAATTATTGAAAAGTTCAATGTTTTATTAACCTTTTTTCGATTTCATAACAATTTACATACAACAGTCAGAAGTAGTTTATTGAGCACTTGAGCTTGTGTATATTTACAGTGATGGATAAAAGTCTACAGGCACCACTTATTTTCGTTGGCTTGAAAGTCCAAAGCGTTTATTGCCAGGTGTCGGCCACTGTTATACGAGGGCACTAACAAAAAACCCAAAAAAAAAAGAATTAAAAAAAAAAATTTTTTAGTTTTTATTTTTAATCTTCAGTACTTTTTATTTTCTCCACATAATCACAATTAATTTTAATAAATTTTTTTAAACTGTAAATCCACTGTTGAAAACAGTCGTCAACATCGCATTTTTGCAGTTTCTTAAGTTCAGCATTAACCGCATTTATTATCTCTTCAGACTTGTCTTCTCTCAAATTTTTCTTACTTTTTGGCAATAACCAGAATTATTCGGCACCTGATCCGGAGACGGTCAATGCGTAAAGTAGAACCTCTGCCGGTTTGTTGATTTGTAGAATGTAGTCCTGGCGTCCATCAGCAGTTGCTGCTTTTGCCACGCTCAACACTTTCCAGTCATCTGTCAGCACGTCCATGTTTTGTCTTTGTAATAGTCGCAGTGCATTTTCCGGTTTGACCACGCGCGGAATGAAAACTTTTGCCGTCGGTATTGAGAGGATGCAGCTGGGATCAATAATTTAAAATGATGCCCCTTCCCACAGGCCTTGAAGCGTTTTTACTGCTTGCTTTAACCATGTGAGCGTAGGGTCATCCTTGCATTTTATAATACCGACGCCGCTGAACTATCCTACTCCGTGAAATGCTGGCATGGGTTCGGTTTTGCGTCCATTTTCGTAAATAGGTTTTCCAGTAGCTTCATTTCCACTACCTTTCACCGTTTCTGCAACATTCGTCCCAGTTTGTCACTACGGTCAGTGAGTGCCACTATAAGATATTTCTTGGCAATTTCACTGGCCGTTGCTGCTGCTTTTGAGGTCGTAGATCTTTCTTCGTCTCTGTTTTTCGGTCATTTCGTGCTTGTGCTTCTGCTTTTTCGATGTCATTGTGGTCTCGCTATCCGCAGATCGCTGTCTCTTAATGGCTAGTTCTTCTTCAATTTTGTTCGCATACTTCGGATTGGAGGTTGCAAACTGTGTTTTTGCTGCGTAGAAGGCTCGGCCATTTTTTATTTCTTCTCTGGCCCAAGCCAACCGTTCCTCCTCTTGATTCGTCAGGCTGGACTTGCTACGAAATCGATCACAAACTTTGACCTCTGCCTTGTACCAAGCTTTGGCCTTCAGCTCCTCCTTATCGGGCTTGATTCTTGGTCTGTTCTTGTTATGCGAAGCAACCTCTTCCTCAGCTATATTTGTGCTCTCGACGCTTTCGTGGTCTGAGTCTTCGTGGACAACGGCGTACTTAAATTCATCTTTCTCGTACGACCACCTGCTCGACGAGGCGAGCGCCGGCCTGGTAAGCCCCCTGGCTGCAAACCGACCAATGGGCACGGTGCCGCATAAGGCACTAGATTAGGGGGTGGGCAAGAAAACACCACGAAGTTACTTTTCACTTTAGCAGTGGGAGCTGGCGCCCTATTGTGGCGTAAGAAGTAGCGATGCAGTTCCTTGTTTTCCCTATTTTCAAGTAAATTTTTGAATACGTTTCGTATGCAGTTTTCAGTATATCATTTGGAAGTTACTGTCTGAGAATCACTAAAAATGCTTCTCGACGCTCATTTTCCGACGAATCCGGTATCTAGCCGCCCCAGCCTGCGAGGTTTACCAATCTGTCCTCAGTACTGGGACTGGCTGCTGGATGAGCACCGCTTGGCTTGGGCCATTGGCTCCTTCGGGCCGTTCAAGTCGCCTGGTCTTGAAGGCATCATACCTGCCCAGCTGCAGAAGTCTGCGGAGGTGTCATGCCGCTGGGTGGGCCCTATCTATGCGAGCTGCATGGCCAGGGGCTATATACCGGGACCTTGGAGGGCGGTGAGGGTTGTATTCATACCCAAGGCCGGCAAGAGCTCACATGTCTCGCCCAAGGATTTTAGGCCAATCAGTCTCTCATCTTCCTTGCTGAAAAACCTTGAGAGGCTGATTAACCTACACATAAGAAGCGGAATTCCTCGGAGGCGTTTGTCGCATATCCAACATGCTTATTGAAAGGGCAGATCAGTGGTATATGCCCTGCACACAATTGTTAAAGACATTGAGGAATTTCTATTTCAGAAAGAACTCGCAGTTGGTGCCTTCTTCGAGATCGAGGGGGCTTTTAACAACGTTCTTCCGGAGGCAATCATTAAATCTCGGGGTAGGCTGGGGGTTGGAACCGACCTTTCCAGGTTTATTTACAGAATGCTTAGCGACAGAGCGGTCGTGGCAGAGTGGGGCGGCGTCTCTCTCCGTCGGCAGGTGCGCAGGGGCACGCCGCAAGGCGGTGTTCTCTCACCATTTCTCTGGATCATCGTTATCAATGACTTGCTGGAGGGCTGGTGAGGACGGGCTGTAGGATGATTGCCTACCCGGACGATGTGGCATCAATTGTTAGAGGAAAGTTTACGATTTAATGCAGGGGTATCTGAACGTAGCTGTTCGATGGGCAGCGGACTGCGGCTTATCGGCGAATCCTCTTAAGACGGAGCTCATTCTTTTCACGAGGAAATATAAAATACCCAGAGCTCAACTCCCTTCGATGGGGGGTGCTCCGCTGGTGCTTTCTGACAAGGTGAAGTACCTAGGTCTAATCCCTGACAGTAAGCTAACGTGGAAGCCCAACATTGAGGAAAGAGTAAGGAAGGCAACAATCGCCTTGTATGGATGCAAGGGCGCAATTGGCAATAGATGGAGACTCTCACCTAGAGTTGTTTTCTGCAAAGAGCTCCCCATCAAACTCACATTCAGGCTACCGGATCACTGAAGTGTGGCCGCAATTAAGCAGAGGTGGCCGCAATTACAGAAGTAGCTGACTGGCTAGTTACTAGCGTAATAACTATTAAGAAGGTAAATACTTACTCCGATAGCCAAGCGGCAATTAGGGCCGTAGGCTCTATTATGGTGCACTCGAAACTGGTCAGGGAATGCCTGGTCTCTCTCTCGATTGCATCAGAATTCTTCGATATAAAGATAATTTGAGTACCTGGTCACAGTGACATTGCTGGAAACGGCGGTAAGGGACCTGTGCGGTGGTGTGCCTGCGAAAGGAGAGCATCGGGATCCCCTTGACAACCTGCGCTCTACTCCTGGAAGTATGGGCTTTGCACCAACTACGCGAGCGCTGGGTAAGTACACGAACGTGTAGGGTCGCGAAGTCCTTCTGGCCACGTTTGGATAGGAGGCGTTCGAGGGATATTCTGAGGATGACGAAATCTCATCTCTCAAATTTCATGGGCATCCTTACGGGGCACTGCCCGCGGGGTACACATGCCGTGAGACTTGGAATCACTTCGAGTCCTTTTTGCGTCAGCTGTATGGAGGATGAGGTGGAATCATCTCAGCACCTGCTCCTCAGCTGCGCAGCTCTCGCGGGACTAAGATTCAAGCATCTTGGTTCTCACTTCTTTTCTGCGCCTGCTGATATAGAGGGTCTTGATAACAAACAACTTATGAACTTCATCAGCAGCATAGAGAGGTTAACACAACCGCAGACCAGTCACCGTTCATAGTCCACAAACACTCAACCCTTCCCACCACTTTCCCTTTCGTCCTATCATCCTTTTCCTTCACCTCTTTTCCCCCCTCTTGCAATGGTATCACAAAGGATGAACCAAACTCTTTCGTCCAAGTGGGCCCACTCTCTGGGCAACCATCACTACCTAACCTAACCTAACCTACTGTCTGAGAAGAGTCTAACGGATCAGCAGCAACAATTTTTGCTCAGGTAAACCGATGCCATCACTTTTGCTGCTGGCATTTGTATCTGGCTTTTACAGGTAGATTTGCTACTTTCGCGCTCCATACCATGGACTGTATTTTGGTTTCCGGGTCATAATTAAAACACCAAACAATATTCGCAAGCATTCACATTCAAGCCCAATTCAGTACCCCCATCATTTCCTGTGTTCGACGATTTTGGGCATCCTTCTCGAGGCTTGTCTTTGGCAGAAAAATGTCCAGTGCGGAATCTTTGATACCACTTACAATAGTCTTAAAAGATGGAATGTCGGTTTTATATTCAGTTTGATGCTCATTGAAAATTTCCACAAAATTGTGTTGGCGTCGAAAGCCGTAAAATATTGAGTACGAGTAACGAACGATTTTTCTGAAGTTTTAAATGAAACATCGTAAGACTATAACAAAACTAATGGCATTTTAAATTTTTTCAAAAAAGTAAAAAAATACCACCTGCTTATTGAACTTTTGCTAGTCGCCTCGTATTTTCTACATTATTTAGGTAATACTGCAGTCTTTCAGTGCAACAAGTTTTGGAAGCCGTAAACTTAAATTTATTGCCATCTGAATAACAAAAACCAAATACAAATGAGAATAACTTTGAAAAACATTAACGTGCACCGCATTCTTCTTTTAACAAAAAAAAAAAACAAAAACAACAAAAAACAACAAAAAAAATAAAATTTTATTTATTTATTTATTTATTATTGTTTTCTAAAGTTAACGACTTAAATGCTGTAAAGAAAGACTTCTTAGATATACTCTCAGACATAGCTCGTTGGGGCGAAGTCTCAGGTGCTAAAATCTCCATTAAGAAATGTAAAAACTTCCATATTTGTCGCAAACATGAATGTAATTATTTTAATTTAGATCACAACGATATACCAATTTTCAATACAACTAGTCTTAAGTTTTTGGGTACAATTTTTGACAAGGAGCTAACATTTAAAGAATATTGTTTAGACTTACGAAAGCAACTGGCTGTCAGACTAAGTATAGTTAAATATAATATTTATCATCAAAACGTTGTTTAATTAACCAATCTACTCTTATAAATGTAACCAAAGCTCTTTTACTGTCCGAGATTGATTTTGGTTTCCCGATGTATGGCAATGGTGCGAGAAGCAACATTAAGCTTCTGTATTCCGCATATCATACGACCGTTAACAGGAGCATACGCGCGTTTCCAAAATCTCTGATAAAATTCGGTTTAGTTGAAGCTGGATTACCGTCAATAGAAGAAAGATTTGATGCATGTCTCATGAAACTCATTCCAAAGTTATTTCTGTGCAACAACAGCACTTTATATGAAACAGTGTTAACCGAACTTCAGCGGAAAAAACGCCAAAACGGAAATCAACAATTGGACTTATCATCGACTTGGCTAAAGAACTTGGCATATACTCACCAGTAATCTCAGAAAAATAAGAATTGCCGCCCTGGCACATGAACAAGTCTTTTTTCATCTTGGAATTAGAAAAATTCAATAAAAGTGCCACTAGCCCAATAACCTATCAACGCTTATTTTCAGAGCTCACTAACCCTCTACTTGGCGAAACTGAGACAAGTACGTCCTTCGCAGTCGTGGATTCTTCGGGGAACACTGTCTCAGCAGGCATCCTTCCCCATTTTGCCTCTGTTTACACAGCTGAAGCCACAGCAATCCTGAACGGGATCATTTCTGTTGAAAACTCAAATCTTAAAACAATAATATGCACGGACAGCAGGTCAACAATAGCGTCAATACTGAATATAAGAAATAAAACTTATGTTATTTCCCAAATTCGCAACAAACTGATCGGCAATAACAACAACATAAAATTAATGTGGGTACCAGGCCACGCAGGCATTAAAGGGAACGAAATAGCGGACGAACGAGCTAAATTGGCCGCCATGGAACCGCTCAAAACATTTAACAAGTTTTCTAAAAAATACTTCAATAAATATGTACTCAATTACCTGTATCAAAAACAATTGGTTACATGGGGATCTACACAGCACCAATACGCTACATTTAATCCAAACAGGCTAAAACCCGACTATCCATCTTACTGCCGATGCAATGATGTCAAAATGTTTGTTCGGCTACGGCTTGGGCACACGATTGCAAGCCACTCCTATATATTCAACAGAACTAACCGGCCAAAGTGCCAGCACTGCCCTACATTACCACTAACATCAATTCATCTTCTCGACAACTGCACACAATTTTCCACAGTAAGGAGCAATATTTTTAGGGACCAAATCCCATCATCACTATTAAAAAATATATGCTACGAAAATATTATAAAAATATTAGATTACTTAGCACAGACCGATTTAAAGAAACTCATTTAACTATTGTAATTTACCATAACTTTACATAGTTTGCCTGTAATTAATTCATAATTCATTTTATAACAAATCAGAGAGCCGAAGGTCCTGGCAGCCAGTGCTCCTATTCTCGTGTTAAAATAATTATATTATTATACCACGTTTGTAAATAAATATTGTAAATAAATAAATAAAATTTTAAAACTTTATATTTTAAACTGAAATGTTTAATGCCTTAAAGCTGCTGTCCGTCGGGTAGTTAAAAAGCCATTATTGGTGAATATGTTCGTACCGTTTCTACTGAAGACTTTTATTTCAACAAAAATCAATAATTTTATCAATAATCTAGTCAAGTAAATATTTGCCGGTGCTGTTTACAACCTATTTCCGCCTCTCGATCAATTTTTTGATGCCGTTCCACCAAATTCCTTTGTTATCGAAGGTATCGCCCTTCGGATGATTTGACAGAGAGCGAGAACGATGGTAATCGGTCGGTGCAAGGTCCGGAGAATACGGCGGAGTGTAGACTCCCATTCGAGCTCCTGGAGTGCGGCTTCGACGACTTGTGCAACATAGGGCTTGCAGTTGTCGTGAAGGAGTATGGTTTGACCATGTCGATCAGTTCTTTTCAGTCGAATAGCTTCATTCACACGGTGTAGCTGGGCTATGTAGCATTTTCCAACTGGTTTGGCGACCGTTCGCCTTCACAAGCGATTCGAGATGTTCTTCATCGAATTCAGAAGGTCTTCCGTTTTTCCGCTGCGAGACGTATTATCGACGATCAAAGTCACCATTTCTTAACTTTGTCAACTATTTCCGGGCTGTAGACTCACATATGACACCTTCTTCATATACTTGGAAATGTCCCGGTCAGCTTCGACAACTTTTTGATCTCGATGAAAAACAAAGAAGAACAGGAGTCGAAAATGTTGACTTTTGCCTCCTGGGTATTCCGTTTCTAAGCCTCAAAGCCTCTGTAAAACTAAATCCCTCAAACATGAAATTAACATAATTTTGTAGAGCAGAAAAAGTTCTATCTTTCAATTCTTTGCTAAACAGCAAACAAATCGTTGTAAAATGAAAGAAAATATAAAAACGCTATGAACTTATTCCTCAACCCAATATGTTTGTCGTGATCATGCCCAAGCATGCCTCTATCAATTGACGCACAGCATAGATTGTTTCTGGCGCGAAAACGGTTTTGAGACGGTTTTCACGAAAATCATCCTGCAAGTAAGCGCTTTGGGTTAGTGTTGTTGTAGCGCTGAATAAAACTTGAATACCCAACGAAAGAATCCATAAAAGGGTGTTTACTTTGCGTCCAATTGGAGGAAGAAAGAGAGAAAGAGAGGACCAAAAAAGAGATGGCTTGATGACGTAGAAGCGGACTTAAAAGCGATGAACGTTCGTTATTGGAGGAGGATTGTTGATGAAGCTATGGTCCACCACAGACTGTGAAGCTAAGAGAGAGAGAGAGAGAGAGAGAGAGAGATGAAGTCAACAGTCGTCTTTGTCTATCTCATCTAACTGCAGGTCCAGGACACATTTGGACGGGGTAGTATCAAAGGGAGAGGGGCATTATAATAGTGGAGGCGAAGACTTGATAAACTTAAGTGGTTTGAAAAAGAAAAATGTGATCTTTTGAATTATTTGGAGAACACATGAAGAAGAAAAAATCATCTAAAAATGGCTGGAAAATTCAGGTCGATAATCGATAGAATCGATAGAGTATAGCGGCCGCCGTAGCCGAATGGGTTGGTGCGTGACTACCATTCGGAATTCAGAGAGACAACCCGACGTAGGAATCTCGGTGAAAGATGAAAATTAAGAAAAAGTTTTTTCTAATAGCGGTCGCCCCTCGGCAGGTAATGGCAAACCTCCGAATGTATTTCTGTCATGAAAAAGCTCCTCATAAAAATATCTGCCGTTCGGAGTCGGCTTGAAACTGTAGGTCCCTACATTTGTGGAACAACATCAAGACGCATACCACAAATAGGAGGAGGAGCTCGGCCAAACACCCAAAAATGGTGTGCGCGTCAATTATATATATATATAATCGATAGAGTAAGGACCGCTTAAGGAAATTATAATAAATATTTAAATATTAAAAAAGAGGAAAAAAACGAAAAAGAAGAAAAAATCACCAAAAAATGGCTGGAAACTGCAAGCCGATAAAGCACAGACCAGCTTAAGTCTATGCCTGTCCACAATTCGCTGCCATTTTGCTATGCTAATTATCTTTCGAAAAAATTTTCAACCACCGCCTAACAGTTGGACTTTTCAAGCAACGATTAAAAATAACTTTTGTGTCATAAATATGTAGTTAAAAGTTTGCTTTTAGGCATTTACAAATTTCTGCTCATTACAAAATTTTCTGTGTAACTAAAACGAGAAAAGTTTTCACTTTTACAAGCCATACAATTTACTCGAAAACCACTCAATAAAGTTTAGCACTCTCAGTGTGTGTGCGCGGAAGCTGACGAACGCGCCTACAGGCAGACTACCAGCACTTGCATACCTAAAATTCTTATCAAAACTGCGTAACCGAGCCAAAGAGCACACGCATACTCATGCATAATGTGTTGACTAGACGGTGATGAAGATATCACAGCGCAGCTGAACAATTAATGCATGCAACTTGCCGCTGCCATACTAATACTTCTACTACTACTTATTTCTCACATTTACTTTTAGCAGTCTGTGCATTTTATCCACAAATAATCCCGTTGTGCATATTAAACTTGCAACACCCACGCCGCATACCGTTTGCCACACGTCAGTTTGGTCGTATGCCACATTTCACTTTCGCACTTTTGCCTGCAACGTGCTGCAAATAACCTTAACTCACATTAGGGGTTTCCGTTTTAGTTCTTGTTGTTGGAATATACGGAAAAAAGGTTGCTATCCTAGGTGTGCGTCTGTGTGTTTTCGTGTGTTTGACCTCTACGCGTCAGACTCAATTAAATGCCGCCTTATTTATGTTGTGGCACAACTCGTGTGGCAGCTGTTGCAACTGCCGCTAACACTCACATCATTACTCACACCCACACGCTTGCAAACATTTTCATAGTATATGGGAAATAAAGTAAGCAAGAGAATACCTCAAATTCGCAAATAATCCCTGCCATGTTTGGACAAAGCGCTGAGCGGCATTTTATTGGAATTATTTCAATTTAATAGCAAATATAATAAATTTAAATGGTTTGGCGGATAAGTAAGGCTGCTTTTTTCAAGAGTTGCAAGCATATTTTACAGGATTTTTCCATGATTTTCGGATTTTATTAAGAAAGATTGGTACAACATAATATTTTTCCTAGAAGCTTCCACTTTTTCGCCATGTCTGAGAAAGCTCATGAATTTTGCTCATTTTTTGAAGCTAAGAGCGTACCGACACAATTTTCGATAGCTCGAGCTGAAGTGAAGCGTATTTCAGACTAGGCATTCCATGGAGAAAACAATTCAGAAGGTGTGGCTAATACCAGACCGTTAATCGGCTCTCTAAATATTTTGAAAGAATCAGATGATTAGCTGACGTAATCGGGATCATGACAACGGTTTGTTTACAAAAAAATTGCGATTGTATTGCTAATATACGAAAAAAAAGCCAACACAGTCTCTACTCATATTGAACGAGTGTATGAAAACATGTGAAATGAGCGAGCAGAATTCTGCTGTCGACTCCCTGATGATGTGACAGCCGAAGTTACTCGTTCAATTTCGGTTTTCATCATAGGTTAGGTTAGGTTGAGTGCGCAGACGCAGCGCACTACGTACTGCGTGTGCGTATAGAACGGTATCAGACGACGCAATATGCGTTGTTGCTAGAAAAATACCAATGAACAACCATGGGATGGAGTTGTGTCACCTATATGGAGTAAAAGAAGTGAAACCGATGGTAACAGAAAAGGCGATAGAAAGAACGCGATCGATGGTCGAATGACAAAGCAGATGGGATGAGTCAACCAAAGGCCAGTAGATTTACAAACTCATGCCAAATCTTGAAAGGTGGATGAATAAGAGGCATGGCGATATTGACTACTACCTAGCTCAGGTACTCACCAGACACGGCTGCTTCCTGGAATATCCACACCGTTTCCAACTGGCCGACAGCTCCTTTTGTCCGAGTTGCTCGAATACAGTCGAGAGCGCAGATTATGTGGCCTTTCACTGCAAACGTTTCAGTGAAGAACGAGCAATGCTGGAGAAGGCATTCGAACACCCGCCATTCCACACAAGATTTGTCCAGGATGTGTGCTCGATCATCACTAAATGGGACGCCATAAAAATGTGCGTGGCTACAGTCGTGACTAGGCTCAACCGCATTGACTGGAAGAGGAAAGCCCAGAAACGACAGCAGTAGTTGCAACTGCAGCAACAACAGCAGCTGTAGAAGCAGAATGATAGGTTAAGTATTTAATACTATTAAAATATTTAATTAATTAGGTAGCAAGGCCAGCTTTGTAGGTTATTTCTTACGTAATGTACTTAAGTCATAATTCGACAATTTTGACGAAAAAAGGAAGAAGGGAAAATGGAGTAAAAACCTTATAAATAATGTAGTTTATAATATAGTCGATTCGTTTATCAGTAAGTTTTGTACCTTTGCTAACAGGTGGACAGTGGAGATGAACTGTTTTAGACAAATCGACGACAGATACAGACGCTTGAGTCAAACACTCACAACAGTACCAAACTGAAGACAAGACAATAGATGGTGAGTATCGGACTATTGCCCATTCTCCGATGTTATATTTCCTCCACAACCACTTGAAATAGTAGTGGGAGGAGTGAATACTATCGATGGCGTAAAGTCTCCATACGCCCACAGGAGCGAAACCTGGACGAAGCAACCTGTCGTGTTAATAGACATAAACGCGTCTACACCTTGAACGCGGTCCTAGGGTGGAAATCAGCCGAAGATGTGCCGGCATCTTTGATGTTTCTGACATTTTGACTTACACCTGACTCAAAAAAAAAAAAAAACAAAACCGAAAGGTTGAGTGGCTGCCATCCGACACACTTTGGCCTAGATAGTCACATTGTGATACCACTGGCGCTCCTCCTTTACACTTCTAAGTCTAAAGTCTTAATTTCGGCAATCCTAATTGAGACACATTTTCAGAGCTGTCAAGAAAGGCGAGTCTGAGCGTGAAAATCCTTTTTCTATGTAGGGTAATGCATGCACATAGGAGATGTTCCACGGTTTCCTCTTCTTCAATATCTTGACAGCTTCAACAAAAGTCATTATTATGGTACCGCAGCCTATGTGCGTGCCTTCTAAATAGACAATACCCTGTTAGTACGCCTATTGTATTTCACATATCCTGTCTCCTAAGCTTCAGTTGCGATTTTGTACGGCCGAGCTTCAATTCTGGCCAAGTTTGCTTGGTTATTTTGCTTGCTGGCGATAGCCTCCACCGGGCAGCATTGATATAGTGTCTATTAGGCCGGGTCGATTTGTGGGGAGCCAAAAAAATCGCCCACTGCTCTGTGAAAATCATATTCTAGGGATCAAAATAAGAAACTTTGCCGAAGGAACCATACCTCTAAAACGAATTCTGATGTCCCCCAATTTGGGTCGAACTTTTTAGTTTCTTCTCTCATGTAAAGGCCAAATGTGGTGATATTTTGAAATGATTGTATGGGAACCCCCCATGGGTGTGCCACTGGCATGGGTGGATCGGCCGTCCAAAGCTAGTGGGGGTCGGTCATACATTTGGACTCGATTGGAGCACTCTAAATGGGTCAAAGTGGGATTTTTCGTTCGACCCAAATTGGGGGACATTAGAATTCGTTTTAAAGGTATGGTTCCTTCGGCAAAGTTTCTTATTTTGATCCCTAGAATATAATTTTCACAGAGCAATGAGCGATTTTTAAATCGACCCGCCCTAGTGTCTATCCATTAATAGTTTCCACGTAGCTAAGGGAATCGGTATCAGTACCCTTGCAAGCTCATCTGCTTCGCAATTATATATATATAATTGGCGCCTACACCCTTTTTGGGTGTTTGGCCGAGCTCCTCCTCCTATTTGTGGTGTGCGTCTTGATGTTGTTCCACAAATGGAGGGACCTACAGTTTCAAGCCGACTCCGAGCGGCAGATATTTTTATGATAAGCTTTTTCATGGCACAAATACACTCGGAGGTTTGCCATTGCCTGCCGAGGGGCGACCGCTATTAGAAAAATGTTTTTCTTAATTTTGGTGTTTCACTGATATTCGAACCGACGTTCTCTCTGTGTATTCCGAATGGTAGTCGCGCACCATTCGGCTACGGCGGCCGCCAATTACGCTATGGCGGCCTCGCAATTACCTTCCACATTTCTATGGTCTGGCATCCAGATCAGGTATATTTTCAAATATTGCGATTCTTCGCATAATACTTAGTGGCATTCAACTACCGTTTTTGACGAGTGTATTACCGACTCTAACGATTTCAGAGCCACCTGATTAACCGTGTAGACATATACGTCCCTCGTAGTTAGGGGTATCTTCTTTAAAAGCAATAAGCCCTCTCTTATGGCGATGATGCATTGATGCTCAGCCTTTCAGAGCGTACTGCTCCACCTACCTGCTCATCAAGCTTAGATCCGTCACTTCTCTTTTCACTATCTACCGTACCACAGTCCCAGTCCTCTTTAGGAGGGAATATTGTGGTAAAGAGTTTATTAAAATGGAGCTCTACACTGTTACAGAAACCTGTAGTAGCTGGAATAGTCGAAATCGTTCCTCGAATGATCTTTATTGAATATTTTTATGAGGACGAGTTTCCTGAGCCTCAAAGTTAACTTGGTCGCTCGTTGCTTAACATATAAGTGTGTAACATTATTTTAGTGCTTCTGTGAGAGGGATTCTAAGAGTTCCATTTATATAGGTTAGGTTAGGTTAGTCAGGTTGCTTGTGTCAGACAAAACACTCGGTGGCCCTAAGGCCCATTGTGATACCTGCTATTGTTGTCCTTCTCTAACTAAGTTGCTTAAACCACTTAGATCTTTTTAAGAAGGTAACACCAGTGAGACACTTTGCAAATTTCGCAGGTCTTCAAAGAAATAATCGCCAAGATATTTGGCACGGCTTCTTCCAAGTGCAGAACATTCCCAGAGAAGGTGAGTGGGTGGTGTACCGACTCAATTTGTTCCTCATCTCCACAGCTTCAGCAGAAGTCATTGTGAGGCATATAATTTTTGTGTACTGGCTAAGATCAGGACGCTGGTAGTTGACTTGTTGTATCCAAGCAGACATTTTGTCTTTTTAAGATTCAGTTTTGCTCACAGTGCTTTGGAGAACCTACAGTTAGTAGTCAGAGACCACCTTCTATTGGTTTCCATGATTACGCTCAAGTCTATCGCCGTGTATAACTCGTTTAGAGGAATGCTTATGCCCTCTACCACTCGCTGAAGGTCCACACTTTAACCAAATAGCATACCGAGTAAACCGAATAAATCTCTTTTATCGTTGAAAAGGTGTTCTAAACACACACAATAGCTGAAAAGAAGCACACAAATTATTTTATTAAAAATAAATAAAAAAACGTAGTACTAAGAATAACTGCTGAGACACATTCCATTCGACAATGCAAATTTCAAAAAAGAAATAAGAAAAATAAAATATTTTTTCTTCAAGCAAATTCGTGCACTTCAAGTATTATTTCTACAATACACTCGCATATGTGTATGTGTGCGTTACAATAGAAAATGTGGAAAAGCGCAAGCGAATAACCAGACAGTACTTTTGAAATATTTATAATAGCACTTTACTGTTAGAAAACCATAAAATTTTTGCACGATTTGAGACGTGCCAAAATGCTAATTAAGAAACTAAATTTTCTTTCCCTTTAGGCACATAAGTATTTTTTTTTTATTTTTTAGAAAGAAAAATTTTTATAAATATATATTCGACACATACGTACATATAAATAACTGCGCTGGCAAGTGTATAAATATAATTGGACATCACCAAATCATTTGAGTTACTTTTGTGTTATACATCAAAGTTAAAGTATGAATCTGTTCAGCAAATTAATTGCCTCTCTATTCCTGGTTGCAAGTAGGCTCTGCTCACTTCGAATTTTTATAAATTTTGTGGTTTTAAACCAATCAATTTCTTTCTAGTGTTATTCGCCGCCTGTGAATGTAGCCCCCAATTACCACCAATTAGTCTGCCGCCAGCTATTCTGCCGCCAGCTATTCTACCGCCAGCTATTCTGCCGCCAGCTCTTCTGCCCCCAGCTATTCTGCCGCCACTTACTCTGCCGCCAATTGCTTTGCCTCCTGGAGTCATTCCTGGGCGTTAAATACACTTTGCGAGCGGAAAATGTGGATATATAAACGTTTTCTTCACATATATATTAATATTTTACCCATACAAATCTTTCCACTTTGCATAAAATGTAGAAATATTGAAGGAACTTAGACAACAATAAAATTGGGTAAAGTAAAGTAGAACCCTGGTTCTGAGCACTTTTTACGCTGGCAGACTTTGGTAAGCCATATCTCTCAAGGTGTATACCGCATCGAGTCATTGTACACATCAATTTAAAGGTCACATTGCACTTCATAAAAAGTTCTTGGATAGTTTTGCGGCTTTGAATTTAGTTTAATATTTGCAGCACTCTCAAGTAGAGGCAAAAAGAGAGAAAATCGTACATATTTTGGGACAAAGATCAAAAGTTGGCGCTGGTGGCCAAAAAATGTGTACAGCTTATGGGCCCAGTGCAATATTGAATGCAATAACAAAATGGAGGTTCCGACGATTCCGTTGTGGATGTCGAAGAGGAGACACGTTCTGGTGGGCCAATTATCAAAATGTGAATAAAATCAAAGAATTAAGGGTAATCTTCTAGTAACATCGACTTGTCTCCCATTTTCGCCTTCCGAAAAGTATAATAAATTTCTGCGCCAATCGGGATATCTGCCAAGATATATTCAGGTGTTAGCCTACGCCTAGAAATCTGTAATGAGTGGCACAAACTAAAATGACACCACCTAGCACTATGAAGAAATGCAGTGGTTCTTCAATAGGACCCCAATTTCCAAAATTCAATTGTTTATAATAAAGTAATTTTTTTTGTTTTTTAAATTTTTCACACTTCAGATTGACCGCTAACTTCCATTAATCGCGATATTGAAATAGCTTTAGCGTAATTTGGATTCTCAGACTAAAGACTTGGAAAAAAAACATTGCGTTTTAACGTGTCTTCGGTGGTAGTTACGAACAACTTTAGAGCAAAGTTAGTTGCCAGGATGCACAACGAGTATGTTGCAGTATTATGTTTGCACCCTTTTTGTTCACAAATACGAGGCGTATTTTTAAAGTAAGTACTATTTTGACATAAAAAACAACAAATCAATTTTTTCTAAAAAAAAATGTTTCCAAAAAAGATTTATTCACTTGAAAGGCCATACTTTACTCTACTTTTCTACATAATTTCCATTACTATTGAGGCATTTATCGTATCTTAGGACCAGCTTATGTATGCCATCGTCAAAGAAGATTGCCGCCTGATTAGACAACCACTACTTCACAGTCGTTTTCACTTTGTCATCATCGGAATAGCGCTGCCCCGCCAGATGCTTTACTTTTAGCAGTCTGTGCATTTTATCCACAAATAATCCCGTTGTGCATATTAAACTTGCAACACCCACGCCGCATGCCGTTTGCCACACGTCAGTTTGGTCGTATGCCACATTTCACTTTCGCACTTTTGCCTGCAACGTGCTGCAAATAACCTTAACTCACATTAGGGGTTTCCGTTTTAGTTCTTGTTGTTGGAATATACGGAAAAAAGGTTGCTATCCTAGGTGTGCGTCTGTGTGTTTTCGTGTGTTTGACCTCTACGCGTCAGACTCAATTAAATGCCGCCTTGTTTATGTTGTGGCACAACTCGTGTGGCAGCTGTTGCAACTGCCGCTAACACTCACATCATTACTCACACCCACACGCTTGCAAACATTTTCATAGTATATGGGAAATAAAGTAAGCAAGAGAATACCTCAAATTCGCAAATAGTCCCTGCCATGTTTGGACAAAGCGCTGAGCGGCATTTTATTGGAATTATTTCAATTTAATAGCAAATATAATAAATTTAAATGTTTTGGCGGATAAGTAAGGCTGCTTTTTTTCAAGAGTTGCAAGCATATTTTACAGGATTTTTCCATGATTTTCGGATTTTATTAAGAAAGATTGGTACAACATAATATTTTTCCTAGAAGCTTCCACTTTTTCGCCATGTCTGAGAAAGCTCATGAATTTTGCTCATTTTTTGAAGCTAAGAGCGTACCGACACAATTTTCGATAGCTCGAGCTGAAGTGAAGCGTATTTCAGACTAGGCATTCCATGGAGAAAACAATTCAGAAGGTGTGGCTAATACCAGACCGTTAATCGGCTCTCTAAATATTTTGAAAGAATCAGATGATTAGCTGACGTAATCGGGATCATGACAACGGTTTGTTTACAAAAAAATTGCGATTGTATTGCTAATATACGAAAAAAAAGCCAACACAGTCTCTACTCATATTGAACGAGTGTATGAAAACATGTGAAATGAGCGAGCAGAATTCTGCTGTCGACTCCCTGATGATGTGACAGCCGAAGTTACTCGTTCAATTTCGGTTTTCATCATAGGTTAGGTTAGGTTGAGTGCGCAGACGCAGCGCACTACGTACTGCGTGTGCGTATAGAACGGTATCAGACGACGCAATATGCGTTGTTGCTAGAAAAATACCAATGAACAACCATGGGATGGAGTTGTGTCACCTATATGGAGTAAAAGAAGTGAAACCGATGGTAACAGAAAAGGCGATAGAAAGAACGCGATCGATGGTCGAATGACAAAGCAGATGGGATGAGTCAACCAAAGGCCAGTAGATTTACAAACTCATGCCAAATCTTGAAAGGTGGATGAATAAGAGGCATGGCGATATTGACTACTACCTAGCTCAGGTACTCACCAGACACGGCTGCTTCCTGGAATATCCACACCGTTTCCAACTGGCCGACAGCTCCTTTTGTCCGAGTTGCTCGAATACAGTCGAGAGCGCAGATTATGTGGCCTTTCACTGCAAACGTTTCAGTGAAGAACGAGCAATGCTGGAGAAGGCATTCGAACACCCGCCATTCCACACAAGATTTGTCCAGGATGTGTGCTCGATCATCACTAAATGGGACGCCATAAAAATGTGCGTGGCTACAGTCGTGACTAGGCTCAACCGCATTGACTGGAAGAGGAAAGCCCAGAAACGACAGCAGTAGTTGCAACTGCAGCAACAACAGCAGCTGTAGAAGCAGAATGATAGGTTAAGTATTTAATACTATTAAAATATTTAATTAATTAGGTAGCAAGGCCAGCTTTGTAGGTTATTTCTTACGTAATGTACTTAAGTCATAATTCGACAATTTTGACGAAAAAAGGAAGAAGGGAAAATGGAGTAAAAACCTTATAAATAATGTAGTTTATAATATAGTCGATTCGTTTATCAGTAAGTTTTGTACCTTTGCTAACAGGTGGACAGTGGAGATGAACTGTTTTAGACAAATCGACGACAGATACAGACGCTTGAGTCAAACACTCACAACAGTACCAAACTGAAGACAAGACAATAGATGGTGAGTATCGGACTATTGCCCATTCTCCGATGTTATATTTCCTCCACAACCACTTGAAATAGTAGTGGGAGGAGTGAATACTATCGATGGCGTAAAGTCTCCATACGCCCACAGGAGCGAAACCTGGACGAAGCAACCTGTCGTGTTAATAGACATAAACGCGTCTACACCTTGAACGCGGTCCTAGGGTGGAAATCAGCCGAAGATGTGCCGGCATCTTTGATGTTTCTGACATTTTGACTTACACCTGACTCAAAAAAAAAAAAAAACAAAACCGAAAGGTTGAGTGGCTGCCATCCGACACACTTTGGCCTAGATAGTCACATTGTGATACCACTGGCGCTCCTCCTTTACACTTCTAAGTCTAAAGTCTTAATTTCGGCAATCCTAATTGAGACACATTTTCAGAGCTGTCAAGAAAGGCGAGTCTGAGCGTGAAAATCCTTTTTCTATGTAGGGTAATGCATGCACATAGGAGATGTTCCACGGTTTCCTCTTCTTCAATATCTTGACAGCTTCAACAAAAGTCATTATTATGGTACCGCAGCCTATGTGCGTGCCTTCTAAATAGACAATACCCTGTTAGTACGCCTATTGTATTTCACATATCCTGTCTCCTAAGCTTCAGTTGCGATTTTGTACGGCCGAGCTTCAATTCTGGCCAAGTTTGCTTGGTTATTTTGCTTGCTGGCGATAGCCTCCACCGGGCAGCATTGATATAGTGTCTATTAGGCCGGGTCGATTTGTGGGGAGCCAAAAAAATCGCCCATTGCTCTGTGAAAATCATATTCTAGGCATCAAAATAAGAAACTTTGCCGAAGGAACCATACCTCTAAAACGAATTCTGATGTCCCCCAATTTTGGTCGAACTTTTAGTGTCTTTTGTGGGGAGGCAAAAAAATCGCCCATTGCTCTGTGAAAATCATACTCTCGGGATCAAAATAAGAAGTTTTGCCGAAGGAACCATACCTCTAAAACGAATTCTGATGTCCCCCAATGTGGGTCGAACTTTTTAGTTTCTTCTCTCATGTAAAGGCCAAAAGTGGTGATATTTTGAAATGATTGTATGGGAACCCCCCCATGGGTGTGCCACTGGCATGGGTGGATCGGCCGTCCAAAGCTAGTGGGGGTCGGTCATACATTTGGACTCGATTGGAGCACTCTAAATGGGTCAAAGTGGGATTTTTCGTTCGACCCACATTGGGGGACATTAGAATTCGTTTTAAAGGTATGGTTCCTTCGGCAAAGTTTCTTATTTTGATCCCTAGAATATAATTTTCACAGAGCAATGAGCGATTTTTAAATCGACCCGCCCTAGTGTCTATCCATTAATAGTTTCCACGTAGCTAAGGGAATCGGTATCAGTACCCTTGCAAGCTCATCTGCTTCGCAATTATATATATATAATTGGCGCCTACACCCTTTTTGGGTGTTTGGCCGAGCTCCTCCTCCTATTTGTGGTGTGCGTCTTGATGTTGTTCCACAAATGGAGGGACCTACAGTTTCAAGCCGACTCCGAGCGGCAGATATTTTTATGATAAGCTTTTTCATGGCACAAATACACTCGGAGGTTTGCCATTGCCTGCCGAGGGGCGACCGCTATTAGAAAAATGTTTTTCTTAATTTTGGTGTTTCACTGATATTCGAACCGACGTTCTCTCTGTGTATTCCGAATGGTAGTCGCGCACCATTCGGCTACGGCGGCCGCCAATTACGCTATGGCGGCCTCGCAATTACCTTCCACATTTCTATGGTCTGGCATCCAGATCAGGTATATTTTCAAATATTGCGATTCTTCGCATAATACTTAGTGGCATTCAACTACCGTTTTTGACGAGTGTATTACCGACTCTAACGATTTCAGAGCCACCTGATTAACCGTGTAGACATATACGTCCCTCGTAGTTAGGGGTATCTTCTTTAAAAGCAATAAGCCCTCTCTTATGGCGATGATGCATTGATGCTCAGCCTTTCAGAGCGTACTGCTCCACCTACCTGCTCATCAAGCTTAGATCCGTCACTTCTCTTTTCACTATCTACCGTACCACAGTCCCAGTCCTCTTTAGGAGGGAATATTGTGGTAAAGAGTTTATTAAAATGGAGCTCTACACTGTTACAGAAACCTGTAGTAGCTGGAATAGTCGAAATCGTTCCTCGAATGATCTTTATTGAATATTTTTATGAGGACGAGTTTCCTGAGCCTCAAAGTTAACTTGGTCGCTCGTTGCTTAACATATAAGTGTGTAACATTATTTTAGTGCTTCTGTGAGAGGGATTCTAAGAGTTCCATTTATATAGGTTAGGTTAGGTTAGTCAGGTTGCTTGTGTCAGACAAAACACTCGGTGGCCCTAAGGCCCATTGTGATACCTGCTATTGTTGTCCTTCCCTAACTAAGTTGCTTAAACCACTTAGATCTTTTTAAGAAGGTAACACCAGTGAGACACTTTGCAAATTTCGCAGGTCTTCAAAGAAATAATCGCCAAGATATTTGGCACGGCTTCTTCCAAGTGTAGAACATTCCCAGAGAAGGTGAGTGGGTGGTGTACCGACTCAATTTGTTCCTCATCTCCACAGCTTCAGCAGAAGTCATTGTGAGGCGTATAATTTTTGTGTACTGGCTAAGATCAGGACGCTGGTAGTTGACTTGTTGTATCCAAGCAGACATTTTGTCTTTTTAAGATTCAGTTTTGCTCACAGTGCTTTGGAGAACCTACAGTTAGTAGTCAGAGACCACCTTCTATTGGTTTCCATGATTACGCTCAAGTCTATCGCCGTGTATAACTCGTTTAGAGGAATGCTTATGCCCTCTACCACTCAGAGTCTATCCTTGTACACTCATCCGCTCTTTCGTTGGCCGGGAACCCAACAAAGTGTGGTGTTATGTTGTTGGATGAGCGAGAGCTGCTGAAGCAGCATCTAGGACAAACAAGGTACCCCATTGCATTTTCTGGATCACACCAATACTCGTTACATGTAATAAAATCATCTTGCTGATGAAAATTTAACGTCATGAGGCAGCGTATAGAATCCATTAGCAAGGTAACTTGGTTGTTTGGACCAAAAATTAATGGACTGTGTCTAATGTAACCCCAAGAAATCGTCTCTCTCACTTATGCGCTGTAGTGTTTTTTGATTTATTTGTATGGGTTTTCCAGAGGAGTTGGCAACGCAAGCCTAAACACCGTCAGTGTGGAACTTCAAACGCACTAAAACTGCTACCGTGCTCTATTGTGGGTTTTACGAATCTTCCTGGCGGATGGTCTATGACTTAGATGTACATCTACTTGGCTACAAACCTTTTGGAAACCAATGTGGAATTAGCTGATGCTTTGTTTTGGGGGATAACCGATTACGGACCTTTGCCCCAATTCGGGTGATTTGTTGCTTTATTTTTTGAAGGAGCTCAGCAAAGAAAGTAAGGATAGTAAAGTTGACTAATAGTTGTATATTTAAAATTAGAGCGAAACATTTATTTAGTATTTTTTTTATATACATAAAAGGAATACACTTTAACCAAATAGCATACCGAGTAAACCGAATAAATCTCTTTTATCGTTGAAAAGGTGTTCTAAACACACACAATAGCTGAAAAGAAGCACACAAATTATTTTATTAAAAATAAATAAAAAAACGTAGTCCTAAGAATAACTGCTGAGACACATTCCATTCGACAATGCAAATTTCAAAAAAGAAACAACAAAAATAAAATATTTTTTCTTCAAGCAAATTCGTGCACTTCAAGTATTATTTCTACAATACACTCGCATATGTGTATGTGTGCGTTACAATAGAAAATGTGGAAAAGCGCAAGCGAATAACCAGACAGTACTTTTGAAATATTTATAATAGCACTTTACTGTTAGAAAACCATAAAATTTTTGCACGATTTGAGACGTGCCAAAATGCTAATTAAGAAACTAAATTTTCTTTCCCTTTAGGCACATAAGTATTTTTTTTTTATTTTTTAGAAAGAAAAATTTTTATAAATATATATTCGACACATACGTACATATAAATAACTGCGCTGGCAAGTGTATAAATATAATTGGACATCACCAAATCATTTGAGTTACTTTTGTGATATACATCAAAGTTAAAATATGAATCTGTTCAGCAAATTAATTGCCTCTCTATTCCTGGTTGCAAGTAGGCTCTGCTCACTTCGAATTTTTATAAATTTTGTGGTTTTAAACCAATCAATTTCTTTCTAGTGTTATTCGCCGCCTGTGAATGTAGCCCCCAATTACCACCAATTGGTCTGCCGCCAGCTATTCTGCCGCCAGCTATTCTGCCGCCAGCTATTCTACCGCCAGCTATTCTGCCGCCAGTTACTCTGCCGCCTTTTACTCTGCCGCCAGCTATTCTGCCGCCTGTTACTCTGCCGCCAGCTATTCCGCCGCCAGCTATTCTGCCGCCAGCTATTCTGCCGCCAGCTATTCTGCCGCCACTTACTCTGCCGCCAGTTACTCTGCCGCCAATTACTTTGCCTCCTGGAGTCATTCCTGGGCGCTAAATACACTTTGCGAGCGGAAAATGTGGATATATAAACGTTTTCTTCACATATATATTAATATTTTACCCATACAAATCTTTCCACTTTGTATAAAATGTAGAAATATTGAAGGAACTTAGACAACAATAAAATTGGGTAAAGTAAAGTAGAACCCTGGTTCTGAGCACTTTTTACGCTGGCAGACTTTGGTAAGCCATATCTCTCAAGGTGTATACCGCATCGAGTCATTCTACACATCAATTTAAAGGTCACATTGCACTTCATAAAAAGTTCTTGGATAGTTTTGCGGCTTTGAATTTAGTTTAATATTTGCAGCACTCTCAAGTAGAGGCAAAAAGAGAGAAAATCGTACATATTTTGGGACAAAGATCAAAAGTTGGCGCTGGTGGCCAAAAAATGTGTACAGCTTATGGGCCCAGTGCAATATTGAATGCAATAACAAAATGGAGGTTCCGACGATTCCGTTGTGGATGTCGAAGAGGAGACACGTTCTGGTGGGCCAATTATCAAAATGTGAATAAAATCAAAGAATTAAGGGTAATCTTCTAGTAACATCGACTTGTCTCCCATTTTCGCCTTCCGAAAAAGTATAATAAATTTCTGCGCTCATCGGGATATCTGCCAAGATATATTCAGGTGTTAGTCTACGCCTAGAAATCTGTTATGAGCGACACTAACTAAAGTGACACCACCTAGCACTATAGAGAAATGCAGTGGTTCTTCAATAGGATCCCCATTTCCAAAATTCAATTGATTATAATAAAGTAATTTTTTTTGTTTTTTAAATTTTTCACACTTCAGATTGACCACTAACTTCCATTAATCGCGATATTGAAATAGCTTTAGCGTAATTTGGATTCTCAGACTAAAGACTTGGAAAAAAAACATTGCGTTTTAACGTGTCTTCGGTGGTAGTTACGAACAACTTTAGAGCAAAGTTAGTTGCCAGGATGCACAACGAGTATGTTGCAGTATTATGTTTGCACCCTTTTTGTTCACAAATACGAGGCGTATTTTTAAAGTAAGTACTATTTTGACATAAAAAACAACAAATCAATTTTTTCTAAAAAAAATTTTTCCAAAAAAGATTTATTCACTTGAAAGGCCATACTTTACTCTACTTTTCTACATAATTCCCATTACTATTGAGGTATTTACCGTATCTTAGGACCAGCTTATGTATGCCATCGTCAAAGAAGATTGCCGCCTGATTAGACAACCACTACTTCACAGTCGTTTTCACTTTGTCATCATCGGAATGGCGCTGCCCCGCCAGATGCTTCTTCAAGTGTTTAAACAAATGGTAGTGGCTCGGCGCTAGATCGGGATTGTAAGGAGGGTGGTCTTTCACTTAACAGTCCACTTTTTGAATCAGTTCATCGGTAATGGTTGAAAGTCTCTCACTTCGTTCCTCATCATGAATGTTTGTGCGGCCCTGACCCATTTCCGCACCATTCCATCACGTATAATGTTTTCAACGTACACTTCACTTTTCGCTGATTTGGTGATGAATGCCAACTGATTTGAAGCCTTGAGCACAGAGAAACCGTATTACAGCACGCACTTCACAGTCGGCGGGATTCTCAATAGGTGGAGGCATTTTAAAATCACGCAAACAGATGTAGACTCGATCGGATGGTTCCATAATGGAGTCTGTGGCTTCATGTAGCTTCATGTGACAGATGTAGCTACACGACGCGCATGCGCTGAACGGAGAACGCGGCGTAATTTAAAAACGGTACTCACTTTAAAAACACGCCTCGTATATATATACTTCTTTTCATTTTTATAAACTTCGCTATAAATTTTATTTACCTACCAACAATTGTTATTTATTATTATTTTTTTGGAAATTTCGTAGGTACTAACAATTTTTATTTCTCTTTTGTCTTTGCTTCATATTTGTTCGTCACCTTTTTTAATTTTTATAAATTTATTTCAAATTATTTTATCTTTTTACTTTTTTTAAGTTTATTTTTTAGCTTTATTCGCTCCTATCAATTCTTAAATTTTTTAAATTTATTTTTCACAACATTTTTGCAAACATTTTTCAACCCACTTCGTATATTTTATATGCATGTATATTTGGTTTTTAATTAATTAATTTATTTAAATTTTAATTTTAAGAAGTTTTTGTTTTCTTGCTTAAATTGTTTGTTTGTGTTTTTGTAAATTATTTTTTCTATTAATTATTTTAAAATTTGTTTTTTCTTTTGAATTTTTTTATTTTATTTTTAATTTTTATAAATTTGTTTAATATTAACTTACTTAAGTTTATTTTTTAGTTTTTCTATTAACTTTTCAAGCAATTTTATTTACTTTTCAATATTTTTTTTTTATTTTTTTTTTATTTTTTCGTTATCTTTGTATTAGAAGGGCGCCTATGTGGAAGACTTAAGCCGTTTGCCAACACACTGATCGAGCCTTATCAGTGCGGCTTCAGAAGTGGTAAGTCCACCATTGACCAGATTTTCACATTACGCCAAATCCTGGAAAAGACCCACGAAAAGCAAGTCGACACCCATCATCTCTTTGTCGACTATAAAGCTGCGTTCGATAGCCTCATAAGGGATTGCCTGTATGCCACCATGTCTGAGTTCGGTATACCAGCGAAGCTCATACGGCTCTGCAGAATGACGTTGAGCAACACAACCAGCTCCGTCAAGGTAGGAAATAACCTCTCCGAGCCATTCAGTACCGTTCGAGGTTTCAGACAAGGCGATCCACTGTCATGCAACCTCTTCAACTTCGAGATGGAAGGGGTGCTCCGAAAAGCAGGTGTGCATCGTAATGGCACTATTTTCTACAAATGTGTCCAGCTCCTTGCGTACGCCGATGACATTGACATTATCGGCCGCTGTAAGCTAGATGTCACGGCTACGTTTTCTGCTATCGAGAAGGAATCATCACGAGTGGGTCTGGCGGTGAACGAGGGTAAAACGAGGTATATGCTGTCTACAACGCGGAACGCACGTCATTGCGGACAACTATACTTTCGAAGTTGTGCCAGAATTTATTTATCTTGGCACCGCCGTTAACAGCCACAACGATATCAGCCTGGAGATCAAACGGAGAATCACTCTTGCTAATAGGTGTTACTATGGGCTAAGTAAGCAATTGAGTAGTCGAGCCCTCTCTCGCATGACCAAACTGACACTTTACAAGACGCTCTTCATACCCGTGTTGCTTTATGGCGCAGAGGCAAGGGTAGTGTCACAAAGCGATGCTGCCGCTCTTGGCGTGTTCGAGAGAAAAGTTCTTCGTAAGATCTTCGGTCCTGTGCGCGTTGGCGAAGACTACCGTTCAAGAATGAACCACGAGCTGTATGAGCTCTTCGCCGACATTGACGTAGTTCAACGTATCGCCATCCAACGCCTGCGTTGGCTAAGGCATGCCGTGCGTATGGATGAAGAAGCTCCAGCAAAGAAGGTGTTCGAGGGCGAAGTCCAAGGGAGCCGACGCAGAGGAAGACCATTGCTCCGGTGGAAAGACTAGGTGGAGGAAACCCTATGCTCGCTTGGTGTACAGAATTGGAGAAGGCACGCGCGGAGCAGAGGCGCCTGGAGAGAGCAAGTGAGGTCGGCCGTAACTCGGTAACGGGTTGTTATGGCCACCTAAGTAAGTACCTAAGTTGTATTAGAAGAGGTTGCAGTAATATTTTTCAATGCTTTTGCTTTTATTTAAATTCTTTTAACTTCAAGTTTTTGTTTTGTTATATAAACTGTTTTTTGTGTAAACTAATTTTTTAGTTTCTTAAATTTTTTTTTGTTTATTTTTTTTTTTTTGTAATTTTTATAAATTATTTGGAAATTAATTTAATTTCGGAATTTTTTATTTAATTTTTAAATTTTGTAAATCTGTTTGAAATTTATTTATTTTTTTGATTATTTTAAGCTTTTCTTCTAATTTTTCTATTAACTTTTATAAATAAAAAAAAAATTATTTACTTTAATAGTTTTGTTAATTTTTGTAATTTCTTTTATGTTTTTGTAGGTATCAGAGATGGTATTTTTCAATCCATATCGTATTAGCACTTGCTTTTGAATTTATTTAAGGTCCTTTTAATTTTAAGTTTTTTTTGTTATTAAAACTGTTTTGTGTGCTTGTGGAAACTAAATTTCACTTTGTTGATTATTTTAATTTTTGTTTTTTGTTGTTTGTTTTTGATTTTCTATTTTATTTTTTAAATTAATTCCTGTGTTTCCCTTTATTTTTAATTTTTACCTTTTTTAAGTTTATTTTTTAATTTGATTTTAATTTTTTAAGTGTGTTAAACAATTTTATTTACTTTTAAATCACTTTTTGGATTTTTCCATATTTCGTAGGTAATAGAAGAAGTTTGAGGAATTTTTTTCTATCCAATTCGCATTTATATTTTCTTTTTAATCTTTTAAATTTTTTCTAATTTTAGCAATCTTTCTGTTGTTATTTACAGTTTTTTTTTTGTTTTGTAAACTTTTGCTTTGTGTCTTTTTCTAAACTAATTTTTATTTTCTTAAAAAATTTAAGTTTTCCTCCTATTTTTAAATTATTATATTTTTTTGTTAATTTTTATATATTTTTTAGAATACATTTGTTAAGATTGCTTTTAACTTTTATCAATTTTGTAAAATATTTTTTTTTACACTTCAATACTTTTTGTTTTTAATTTTTCCATATTTTTGTAGGCAATCGAATAGGGTGAAATAATATTTACCAACCCATTTCGTATTTGGACATGCCTATTTGCTTTGAATTTATTTAATTTTCTTTTAATATTAAAAGGTTGGTTCTCAGTGATTTAATTTTTTAGGTTACTTGGCTTTTTAAACTTACTTTTAGAGTCATTTTTGTTTTGGTTTTTTGTTTGAAATTTATATATTATTTTATTGAAATTGTCTTTTTTCCAGTTTTTAATTTATATAATTTCTTACATTAATTTTAAAAAAATCGTGTATGGATTTTATAATTCAGAATCGAAAATTAATTGTCCTCGGAATCAAAATTTGTTGAATTATCTTGATGATTGAACTAAGACCTCCATTTAGCCACAGACTCACGCCTTTAATAAAGTTTAATTAAAATCAGATGATTATTTCGTAAAGGCGTCCGTTATCTTGGAACTCTTTGAGTTTTGAACAGCCATTTCATGTTCGCAAAGCAGCGTTCATTGAAATCGACGTTCATACGAGTATCAAATCGAATAATGGCTTGATATTTTCGCCACTTTTGACGGGCTCTGGCTCATGGCGGAATCTTGACCTGTAGCCACTCTAAGAAAGGAGTGCAATATTTACTTCAAAGCATTTTCTTGCACAAGAATGAGGTTTCCTTCACAAATCTCACTTCATAGTCTGATAGATTTAGCTAATGTCAGCTCATGGAACGTGCTTATATGGATACTTAAATGTCATGGGCTGAATTTCACCGTAAGGCGACTTCCAAGCACATCCTCCTAATCATTTTTCAGGTTTAAATTTTAATTGTAGTACAAAAGGTTGCCCTAGAAGGCGATAACTTTATACCTCATTACGTCTCTCGTAGCAAGCCATATTTTGATGTAGGCTTTAAGTGGAAACTCCTCAATATCTGGCGCTTCTTGAAATACCTTTTTACTCTACTTTTCCGAAGCTCACTTATAACTTCAGCTAATGAAATGTTCACACTCACTTACACTTATCAAGAAATCTTCCACAATTTTTTCCTTCTATTTTACAATAACGATTTTTCAATCAATGGAAATGCAACAAAAAATTCTGTAAATACTTGGTATATAAATATTAGCTTACCGATTACCAGCACGCACAAAAAGATGGGTTTTCGCAATTTGGAAGAATCACAACGAGATATTTCTTTCAAACTATCTGCTGAGCTATTCTCGTCCGTGGTTTATATAGGAATAATTTGAAACAGCTTCTCACAAACAATAAAAATAAATATTTCTAAATAACAATTAAAAGGAAATAATTGCGAAATAGCACAGCACGTGATTTTGAATAAATTTGAAGCTACAGTGGTCCAAGAACCATAAGGAATGTGTTAAGATTATATTGTCTAAGATTCTCTAACATTAAAGTTCGACAAACATTTTTTCACTATTTTCGTAGTGCAATCTAAAAGTACAGATTATTCGCGATCGCAGTTGAGGTAAAACAAAGCAGCAACTTTTGAATAAATTTTTAGATTGCGAGAAAAGGAAATGGGGTCTTAAAACTTGGGCAGAATGTTATCTTATTCCGTATCACAAACATTCCGCCCGGTTTCCTCTTTCCACTCTATCGCAGTAATACAGAAACTCTGATTTACGTAGGAGGAGTTTTAAATTAGTATTTGAAATATTGTAAATTATAGTTCACTGGAGGAAGTGTAGACCAATAAATATTTTTGGCATGCACGTAGTTTTGAGTGGTACATGCGTTGTCATGAAGTTAATAGAAGTTTTCTTAAATGTATTGTAGTTTTGACCGATTGTTAGAATAAGAATTTACTGATTGTGATTTAGAAATTCAAATAAAACAAATCAGAGATTTAGATTCATGTGATTCCGGTGTAAAAAATGTATGTGACAAGAGCTTTACAGGTGAAATTCTCTTCTGATTTTAAACAAGTTTAGATTCACAGAACCCTCGTCCTGATAAAGAGCGACGAATTAATTAACTTCACATTTTCGAATAAGCTTTCTCCTTCTCTTCTTTAATTGGCGCTAAGACCTTTTATGGTGTGCGTCGTGATGTTGTTCCACAAATTGAGAGACCTACTGTTTTCAAGGCAGAAATACACTCGGAGGTTTGCTAGCTGACGCAGACGCCCCCTGTTAGCAAAAACCTTTTTCTATCTGTTTGCTGTCTCACGCACGGAGATTCTTATCTATGCGCGCCCAAATGGTAGTCACGCACCAATCGAGTCGACTACGGCGGCCCACATATAAAAAAGCCCACATCTTCGAATAAGCCGATAGTTGGATATTATCATGTCGCTTTAGTAGATGTAAACGCTTTATGTTTGAAAGTTTCCAATGCGTAAAAGAACGACAGCTTCTGCGTTGGAAAAACTAAACGGAGAAGGGCTTGATCTAACTAGATGTTTCTAGTTGGCGCCACAAATAAAAAAGTAAAGGAGAAGATCTTCCAAGCGACTTAATATTTTGTGCAAAGCAAAGAATCACCCAATCACACTACTGGGTATAGATAAATCTTTACACGATTCTTTCTATCCATATAAGGAAAACTGACACTTGATGTCTCAAAAGCCGAACTTTAGGGATGTTCCTAAAAATTAAATGAGAGCTGGAAGCCTAACGAGCGAATGAATGAATGAGGATTTTTCGACTCTTCTGTGTCCTCTACTCTTCACAATACTTCGCCCAGCACCAGTTCGCTCAATAAACCTAACATGAAGCCTAGCGTATTTGCCTCTCTTACGGCTATACTAGGCTGATGTGTTTAACAGAAAGAATTAAACCGATTTGGCTGAAACTTGGGGTGTGTTCTTCTAAGAGATGCTACTAACTAAACATAGCCTCCATACGTGCCAGTAGTGCCATCTCTTTGACTTTGCACAGACTTTTAAAATTGCTCTCGTACGTAATAACTTTGCTTAGCGTAGCCCCTCAATTTGGTTGCAGTTTAAGCTTAGGTACTTTATCTCTTCACTTCTGATCTCTTTCTTAATGTTTTGTTGACCCCTCCATAGCTAGGGCTCAGGTTCTGTCCGCATTGTGTTGGTTGGAACTTACAGCAATAAAATTGGCTAAAGTAAATTAATAATTTCTGAACGCTTTTTTCTAGCGGACTTTAGAGAGTCATACCAGACACGGTGTGCATTTCATCGTGTTACACTAAACACCAATTTAAGGGTCACACTACACTTCAACAAAAGCTCTTTGACAGTTTTATGTTTGTTGAAATCAGTAAAAGAGTGAGGCAAGGAAATAGAAAATTCGATATGTCCTTCAGTACCACAAAGACTACGACCAAAAAATGGAGCGGGTAGTCAAGAAAATGCGTCGTGAAGCTAGCTAACTCTGTTTGGTCAGAAATAAACGATCTTGGTATCTGACCCAGCTGAACCAGAGTTGATTTTTCCATGAAAAGCTCTATACAAATGGCCACCTCGCTCATGCGTTCTAGTTCCCTTTGATTTATTTTTATTAGTTGTTTTCAGAGCAGGCTGTGGATCGTTTAACAATTGTCAGGACGCTGGTAGTTGATCTGTTGAATCCAGGCAGACACTTTGTCCTTTTACGATTCACTTTTCGCCAGAGTGCTTTGAAGGCCCTACAGTTAGTAGTAAGAGACCACCTTCTATTGGTTTCCACCATTACGCTCAAGTAAATCGCAGTGTGTAACTCGTTTAGAGGAATGCTTATGTCCTCTACCACTCGCTGAAGGTTCAGCTCAGAGTCTATCCCTGCAAATTAATCCGCTCCTTCGCTTCCCTCCAGTGGCTGAGAACCCAACAAGGTAGGTAGGTAGGTAGGGTGGTTGTCGCAAGACACACTTAGACCTTCGGCAGGTCCATTGTGATACCACTGGAGCTTATCCTTACTCTACGTGTTCCTTTTCAAACCATCCGGTTGCTTTAATAAACGAGCAGAGCTTCGTTAGTTTTAGATGGGCTATGTCCGCTACATCGGTTAGAAATGCTGTATCGAGGGTGCGCAGCCTTCTCATAGCTAGGCTTTCACACTCACATAAAAGGTATCTGACTGTTTCCTCTTCTTCTGTATTAAGACAGCTTCTACAGAAATCGAACTAAGGGAGTCCTAACCTTCTAGCGTGGCTGCCTATTAAGCAATGACCAGTTAAAACACCTATCATTTTTCTTATAGATTCTCTGTTGAATCGTAGCAAGATCTTCGATCGACCGCTGTTCCAGTTCGGCCATGTCTGTCTGCTTAGTTCGCATGTTGTGAGATTTTGCCAGATTGTATTTACCTTTTTGATGGTTTCCCTGTCTATAAGTAATTTACAAGTGGCTATGGGCATGGGTATCAGCGTCTTATCCGGTTCGAGACCGAGCGTTGTACCGGTTCTTGCAAGTTCATCCGCCTTACAATTTCCTGGAATGTCCCTGTGGCCTGGTACCCAGATAAGGTGCACCTTGTAGCACTTAGATACGTCATCTAGTAGTTTAAAACATTCTAGAACTGTTTTTGACGAGTGTGTTTTTGATTCCAGCGCTTTTATTGCTGCTTGACTGTCCGAGTAAATGAAGACTTCATTTGCGGATAATACTCTCGTTTTTATCTCTTTAAGTCCCTCTTTTATGGCAGTGACTTCCGCCTGAAATACACTGCAATGATCAGGCAAGCGAAATGATTGGCATACTCCGAGTTTGTCGGAGTAGACCCCTCCGCCTACTTGGTTGTCTAGTTTTGAGCCATCTGCGTAGATGTTTAAGTCATTTATCTTGACAATGAGCCCGTTATCCCATTCCTCTTTGGAAGGAAATACTGTGACAAAGGATTTATCGAAATTGATGTCCTTGGTCCTACAGAAATCCGTTGTGCTGGGAATGCAGGGGAATTGTTCTAAAATTGAGGAGTGCCCTCTTTGGTACGTTCTGAGTAGGCCGATTTCTCTTAGTCTGAGAGTTGCTTTGGCAGCTGTTTGCTTACCGTACTGCTCTATTGGTAAAATGTTAAGCATAATATTTAGTGCATCTGTGGGTGTGGTTCTGAGGGCCCCGCAGATGCAAAGACTGGCCATTCTTTGTACGTGTGCCATGGTTCTTTTGACGTACAATTTATCTAAAGCTGGCCACCATACTAATATGCCGTATGTTAGGATTGGTCTGACAATTGCCGTGTAAAGTATACGATAGATGGGGAGAGACCCCAACTTAGTCCTATTAGCTGTTTACAAGAGTATAGTGCTATTGTCGCCCTTTTTACTCTATCTTCGACATTTGCCTTCCATGTTAGCTTTCGGTCTAGTATTAGACCTAGGTAGCGGGCCTCATCACTAAATGACAGTGCCGTTCCACCTAGAGTCGGAGGAGTTATATTTGGAATTTTGTGTTTCCTGGTAAATAGGATGAGTTCAGTTTTATTGGGGTTGACGCTTAGCCCATTTGCTGTTGACCAGTTTTCAACCATGTTTAGTAAATCCTGCATGACTTCTATGAGTGTATTGGGGAATTTCCCCCTTACTACCAATGCAACATCGTCCGCATAGGCTACAACGTGTTGTCCTCTCTCCTCTAGGCTCTTTAGCAATGAGTTTAGTGCCAGCACCCATAGGAGAGGGGACAGCACACCGCCTTGAGGTGTTCCTCTGCTAACTTTTTTCTTGATCTCTGAGTCCCCTAGGGTTGCGATCACCAATCTGCTCAAGAGCATGTTTTTGATGAACTCAACCAGAGCGCCAGAGATCCCGAAGTCCGTCAGTGCCTTTATTATGGTATCCGGTAGGATGTTGTTGAATGCGCCCTCGATATCTAGGAAGGCTACCAGTGTGAATTCTTTATTATACATTGACTTCTCGATTTCTGTAACAAGTGAGTTAAGTGCTGTTTCGGTTGATTTCCCTTTACAGTACGCATGTTGTGAGATGCTGAGCTTATAAGGGCTGATGTTAGCCCTAATATGCTCTTCTAAAATTCTTTCTAATGTTTTTAGCAGAAAGGAGGATAGGCTTATTGGCCTGAAATCCTTAGGTGTCGTGTGTGAACTTTTTCCCGCTTTAGGGATAAAGACCACTTTTACCTCTTTCCATGTTGATGGGACACTTTTCAGTTTCAGAGCGGCCTTAAATATGACCGTCAACCACTCCATGATGTAGTTTAGTGAATGGTGTATTTGGGCCGGGAATAATCCATCTGGGCCCGGTGATTTAAATGGTTTGAACGTGTTCACTGCCCAGGTTATCCTAGTTTCGTTGATTATTTCTTCAATGTCAGAGTTTGGTCTTTCTGTTCCATTGTTGATTAACACGTTAGATGATTCGTTGCTGGGAAAGTGTGTGTCCACTAGCAACTTCAGAGTTTCGTCACTCGAAGTAGTCCAACTCCTGTTTGGTTTTTGGAGGTATCCGGTGGTATAGTGTTTTTTTGAAAGGATTTTACGCAGTCTGGAGGCCTCTGTGGTTCCTTCGATTTCTCCACAGAACGTTCTCCAACCAGACCTTTTCGCTTTCCTAACTTCTTTCTTGTAAATTTTTAGCTTAGTGCAGTAGCAGTCCCAGTCTTTACTCTCTCGTGTCGCTTTCGCTCTATTAAACTGTCTTCTGCTGTCGTTTCTTAGTGTAGACAGGTCTTCTGACCACCAGGGCGGCTTTTTCTTCCCCTTATACTTAATTAAGGGGCAAGCCTTGTTTAGCGCAGTTCTACAGACCTCCGTAAGGATTTGTACGTGTTCGTTCAATGATTCTCTGTCTTCAATAGTAATATTTTGGGAGTTTGGAAGTCGTTCCTTAAGTTCCCGTTTATATATATGCCAACAAAGTCTGGTGTTGTATTGTTGGATGAGCGAGAGCGACCTCTTGCATTCTTTAACACATCTTGAATTGATACACGTTGAGGCAAGTGCCTTGATCGCTGCTTGACTAACAACGAAAATGGTAAAGTTTGCTATAGGTAAGTTCATCCGACTTATCGTTTTTGCTACTTAGTATATAGCGTAGATCTCTGCTTGGGCGACGCTGAACCAGTCTGGAAGTCTAAATGAGCAATTTAAAGATAATTGCTCCGAGTAAATTCCTGATCCAGTGTCATCGTCCATCTTTGAGCCGTCAGTATAAATATGGTGACCACTATCATCTGATATGACTCTGGCCTTCTAATGCTTTCTGTCGGGTATTCGTACTTATACTCTCCTTTCCGATCTATCTTGGGACACAGATAGACAGTTTTCGACTCGTCTTGCAAGTGTTCCACAGATAGTAGGACTGATGTGCATGCCCACTTATAAATAAGCTTGTTGTTCTTTGAAGACTATCCAATCTATTCACAATAGAATTTTTATCAAGTGACACCCACCACACTAATATTGCATGCAGTGCAATCGGTATTACCACTGCTGAATACATCCGACGTACTATTTTCGGAGATGAACCCCAAGTTAACCCTATGATGAGACTTTCCTCACTTCTGCCTTCTACATTTAAATTCCAATTTAGCTTTCTATCTAATCTATCTATGAACTACAAGGCAATACCATTCAATGTCGGTGGTCTCACATCCAGTAAATTATATTTCCTAGTAAATAAAACCAAGTCAGTCTTGGTAGCGTTTACGCTCAGTCCACATGACTTCGACCATTTATCCACCTCACTTAGTAAGCTCTGCAGAGCAGACGGTGTTTCGGTGTTTCCCTTTTACAGCTACAACAATAATGATGATAGCAAAACCTGGTGAGCTATCATCCTTGTAGGAATTCCTCATTTAGAGAGGGAAATTTCTGTGCTATAAGGCGGGCGTAGTAAGGCTTTCCATGCGATATTTTCAAAGTTTTAACATGTTGCTTGCTGTGACTTGTGTCTGGTCACCCTTTTCAGTCATGTTCGCTTCATTTTATGTTCGGCATTATGCCTCATTAATGATTTCACCCGGATTTAGCAGCTCATAATACACCACATCCCACTGATCCCACCGAATACACAGCATCACCTTCGAGTCATGGATGTTCGGCTTTGGAACTTGCTTTACGTATGATTTCGTGCATTTAGAAATTTCCTAATGAGTACATTTTTCGTCCCTGGTAATGATACTATTTAAAAAAGGCTGTTTTTTGTACCACTAAAGCAGCATTTAAGACAAACAAGTTGGCAACGCAAGTCATAACACCGTCAGTGTGGAACTTCAAACGTACTAAACCTGCCACTGTCCTCTACTGTGGGTTATAGAAATCCTCCTGGCGGATGGTCTATGACTTAGATGTTACATCTACATGGCTACGAACCTCTTGGAAACCAATGTGGAATTAGCTGATGCTTTGTTTTGGTGGATAACCGATTACTTACCATTCCCCCAATTCGGGTGATTTTTTTCTTAATTTTTTCCAGGAGCTTAGCAAGAATGTAAGGTTGACCAATAGTTGTACATATAAATGTGGAGCAAAAAATTTATTGCCAAAGCAGCTGCTGTTTTCAATTAACATTTTTTATGTATACATAAAAGGAATACATTTTAACCGAATGCTTTATCGAATGCATTGAGAAAACCTCTAGGAATGGCCAAAACCGGTTTAATAACTCCACTCAGAAAATCATTACCCTGCGGTAATTGTCCAGCAGCTTTTACACTATCTGTAGCATCGGCACCGGTTTTAGGAGCAACTGGAGGGTCGGCATTTGTTTGATCAGCATCTGGAGCAGCGTCATCCGGACGGGCTTGCACCAGATTGAGGCACAAAAAAGCTGAAAAGAAGTAAAAAAATTAGAAATTGAATAGAAATAGAATTGAAAAGAAAAGAAAGGAAAAACATAATAATAAGGGTAACTGCTAAGACACATTAATTTCCACCATGCAAATTTTAAAAAAGAAACAACAAAAATGAAAAAAATTTTCTTCTAGCAAATTCGTGCACTTCAGTTGTTATTTCTACAATATATTCGTATATGTGTATGTGTGAGTTGCAATAAAAAATTAGTATGAGGGGTGCCTTTTATATGTCATGAGTAGAGAACAAAAACAAATTTTAATCATCGAAAATCACTTTTTTGTTTTTCAAAATATTCTCCATGAAGATCTATACACTTTTGCATGCGTTTGAACCAATTGTCGAAGCACTTTTGCCACTCTGAATGAGGTACCTCCAAAACATGTATTCTGAATGCCGCAACCGCTTCTTCAGGTGTCGAAAAACGTTGACCTCTCAGTTTGTTTTTTACGTACGGGAATAAAAAGAAGTCATTCGGTGCCAAGTCAGGACTATACGGCGGATGACCCATAATTCGATGTTTTGGGTGCTCAAAAATGCAGTTGTTTGAGCCGATGTGTGAGAGCTTGCATTGTCCTGGTGCAGAGTGATCCGTCTTTGGAGATTGGCTTTCCTAATTTCTTGGAAGACAACTGGCAAACAAATGGTGGTGTACCACTCAGAATTTACTGTTCTGCGTTGTTCTAGTGGTACGGTTGCGACATGTCCAGTTTTTCCGAAAAAACAGGCGACCATTTGCTTGGAAGTGCTTCGTGCGCGAACAACTTTTGTTGAAACACCCATGCAGTCGACTGCTGTTTACTTTCGGGCTCATACGCGTAAATCCATGATTCGTCACCTGTCACGATGTCATAGACGTGTTTCGAAGCCCCGCGATCGTATTTTTTGAGCATTTCCTTCGACCAATCGACACGAGCCTTTTTTTGAGCGATTGACAAATTGTGTGGGATCCAACGCGAACAAATTTTTTTTTACAGTCAAATGTTTATGCAATATTGAATGTATGCTGATCCCACTAATGCCTAAGATTGTCTCAATCTCACGATAGGTCACGTGACGATCTTGCAATATCAGTTCGCGCACGGCATCAATGGTTTTCGGAACAACAACTGATTTTGGACGACCTTCACGAAATTCGTCTTGGAGTGAGCTACGACCACGATTGAATTCACCATACCATCGATAAGCACTGGTTCTTGACGGAGCTTCATCGCCAAAGAATGAATTAAGTTCATCCATGCAATGTTGCTGAGTTAATCCACGTCGAAAGTTGTAAAAAATAATTGCACGAAAATGTTCACGATTTAATTCCATTCTTGGACCGAGATGAATCTTTTAAACTACTGTAAACAACACAAATAGCGCTGGTATTTCAAAACGTTCTGAGTACGTAAAAGCCAAAAACTGTCAAACTTTGCGATACAGCTGTCAGCTGCCAGATTGCAACACCAAGGTTGCCAAATCCTGCCAAATAAAAGGCACCCCTCGTAGAAGCGCATGCGAGTAGCCAGGCCGAACTTTTTAAATGATTCTATTAGTGCTTTACAGTTAGAAAAAGATACAATTTTTGAACGATTTGCAACGTGCGAAAATGCTAATTATGAGACTAAATTTTCTTTCCTTTTAGGCGCATACATTTCTTTTTAATTTATTAGAATGAAATATTTCTATAAATATATATTCTATACTTATATACATATACTTTTCTTTGTACTTTTTGAAATATGCTATTAACTTTTATAAATTTTGTAATATTTTTTATTACTTTTCAATAAGTTTTGTGTAAGTTTTCCATGTTTTTGTAGGCATTACAAAAGGTTGAAATAATATTTATCAACCCATTTCATATTCAGACATTAGGGCGGGTCTATTTTAAAATCGCTCATTGCTCTGTGAAAATCGTATTCTAGGGATCAAAATAAGAAACTTTGCCGAAGGAACCATATCTCTAAAACGAATTGTGATGTCCCCAATTTCAAAATATCACCATTTTTGGCCTTTACATGAAAAAATCAGCTAAATGGCTATGTTTTTTCTTTATTTTTATTTATTTATAATAATATTTATTATTTATTTATAATAATATCTATTTTTGCTCTTAAGAAATTTATTTAGTCAGAACATATGTAAATGAATGAATGTGAGTTATAGAAAAGAAACTAAAAAGTTCGACCCAAATTGGGGGACATCAGAATTCGTTTTAGAGATATGGTTCCTTCGGCAAAGTTTCTTATTTTGATCCCTAGAATATGATTTTAATAGAGGAATGGGCGATTCTTTTGCTTCCCCACAAATCGACCCGCCCTATTAGACATGCATATTTGCTTTCGAATTTATTTAATTTTTTTTTCTTTTAAAAGGATCATTCTATATTATGTTTTTTGTTCATAGGGTTTCTAGGCTTATGTTTAGTTTGTTAATTTTTTTTGAATTTTCATAGTATAGTTTTAATTTTTATTAACATTCCTTTTATTTTTTATAGTCATTTTTATTCGGTTTTTGGTTTAAAATTTAGTTTTATTAATTTTTTTTTTTTTGTTAGGTGTGCAACTAAGTTCTCGCTGTTTTTTGATGAAAATACAACTTTATTCTGAAATAATGGTTACGAGTGAATCATTGAAAGTATTGCCCATCGCCGGTTACTACTTTTTCCCATCTTTCTGGTGGATCTCGTATACCGTCGCGGTTAAATTGTTCATCTTTTGAGGCTATCCACGGATCAAGCCATTTTTTGATGTCTTCATATGAATGGAACTGCTGGTCAGCTAGACCATGTGCCATCGATCGGAACAGGTGATAATCGGACGGCGCAATATCTGGAGAATATGGCGGGTGGGGTAAGATTTCCCATTTCAGTGTTTCTACGTAGGTTTCAACGGATTTGGCAACGTGAGGCCGAGCGTTGTAATGCAGTAGAATCACTTCTGCATGCCTCTCCGCGTATTGCGGCCGCTTCTCGCGCAGTGCTCGGCTCACTCGCATCAATTGAAGTTGATACCGATCCCCAGTGATGGTTTCGCTTGGTTTTAAGCGATTTGGTCCCACCAAATATTGTACACAGCATAACCTTTGCAGCGTGAATATTCGGCCGAGGCGACGACGTAGAATAATGACCGCGCAATACCATGACTTTCTTTTCTTTGGACTGCTGTAATGAATCAATTTTTCATCATCCGTCACGATGCGATGAAGAAAACCCTTCCTCTTTTGCCGCTGGAGCAGTTGTTCACAGGCGAAAAAACGACATTCAACATTCCTTGGTTTAACTCCCCTGTTTCTGAATAATTCCCAAAGCATGTAGTCACGTGGAAATGGATTGGCGGGTAACTCCTAATACTGAAGCAAGCTCTTCTTGCGTTTCACAGGGATCCTCATTGAGCAATGCCTCCAATTCAGCGACTTCGAAGGTTTTTGGCCTTCCTTCACGTGGACGGTCGTCAACATTAAAATCGCAGTCTTTGAAGCGACGGAACCAATCTCGGCACGTTGTTTCACTTAAAGCAGCATCTCCATGAACTTTTCTTAGCTCTCGATGCGCTTCACCCGCCGTTTTTTTCGAATCAAAGCGGAAAATCAATACTTCCCACAAATGACGATTATTCGGCACAAAATCAGACATTTTCACAAAACCGAAAGTATATGATACCAAAATAAAATCACTAATATGTCGAAGCAGTTAGTTTACCATATATCTCAGCTTGGTTTATGATGTTTAAGTTATGTTAGAAGCGACTGGCACACACTGATGGCGGCATCTATTGACAAACAGCGGAAACTTATTTTAAGTTTAAAAAAATCGTGTATGAATTTTATTATTCAAAATCGGAAAGTAACTGTCCTCGGTGTGAAAAACCCATTTCATATTCGCAAACCAGCGTCGTTTCCCTCTAAGAAAGGAGTGCAATATTTAATATACTTCAAAGCATTTTCTTGCACAAGAATGAGGTTTCCTTCACAAATCTCACTCCATAGTCTGATAGATTTAGCTAATGTCAGTTCATGAAACGTGTTTAGATGGATATTTAAATGTCGTGAGCTGGATTTCAATGCAAAGGGGCCTCTAATCTTAGGATCCTCCTAATCTTATCTCTGGCTTGAATTTTTATTGTTGTAACAAAAAATAATATTTTTTTGTATTCCTTATTGGAGTGGTTTATCAAGGTTGCCCTAGAACGCGATAACTGTATGACTGCCTCATTATGTCTCGCACAGGAGGAAGAAATGGCCATACTTTGATGTAGGCTTTAAGTGCAAACTCCTCAATATCTGGCGCTTCTTGAATTTCCTTCAGCTATTCTACTTTTCCGAAGCTCACTCACAAATTCTACTAATGACACGTCTACACTCACTTCCACTTTATAAAATATATCAAGAGATTTACCACGTCTTTTCTTATTTTACAATAATGACTTTTCTAACAATGAAGGCTCAGAAAAAGTCAATATACACTTGACTTACCGCCGATCAGTAGATACAAACAGATATTTTTTCGTAACATTGCACAAGTACGACACGGGGTATTTCTTTCAAACTATCTGCTGCGTAGTTCTCGGCCATGGTTTATATAGGAACAATTTCAATAGACTGCTCCCTAGCAATAAAAAATAATATTCCTAATAAAAAACAGTAATTAAATTGTAAAATAGCGCCACACGTGGATTTTAATGTATTTGAAGCTACGGTAGTGCAAGGGCGATCAAGAATGAAGCAAATTTACTTATTCGAATATATATTTTTTTTATAAGCCATGTTTTCAAAATATGCTAATGAGCCTTCAGTCTACAAACTTCTAGTAGTGAACCTCACTTTATTATGCCTACAAAGCTTGTTAGACTTTCATGCTGAGATATGGATTCAAAAGTTAGTTGAAGCGCCGTTTAAAATTTAGTTTAGTAATTAACAATATAGCGGCCTCAGGAAATGTTTTTCCGATTTTCGAGAAAAAAACCGACAATTAATTGTTTAAAAAACGAGGTTGTCTGTAAAGTCGGTTTACTGACGATAGTCATCGATTTGACTTTTTCAAGACACATTACACTCGAAACACTCCCTTTCATTTTCTACTTTTCCTATCATCGTCCTATTCTCAACAGAGAAATGCCACACAGGAAGAGGGCATATGCAAATACAAATATGTGAATTTAAATACATATACAAGGTGGCGCAAAAGTAACATTGCGATGTTTTTTGGCTGTAATTTAAAAAAAAAATGAAAAACTTTGATTCTTCTTGTGGATTATTTCTATTTGGTCTTTTAATTTTTTTTACATCAAGTTGAGAATATGATGTCATGTAAATGGCCGCCGCCACAGTTGATTGTCATTTTGAGCCCTTTTTATGGCATTTTCCATCACTTTGGCCAAAACTTCCAGCGATAGGTCTTCACATTCTTGACGGATATTGTCTTTAAGAGCTGCAAGAGTCTGAGGCTTGTTGACATAAACCCGCGACTTCAAAAAGCCCTACAAAAAGAAGTCTGGAGCGGTCAAATCAGGCGATCTTGCTGGCCAGTGCAAATTACCAAAACGGGAGATTAGGCGCCCGGGAAATGCATCCTTCAACATATCGGTTGTGGCACGTGCAGTGTTTGCCGTTGCACCGTCCTGTTGGAACCAAATGTTTTCCAATCCCAATTCATCAAGTTGCGGCAAAAAGAACTCGTTGATTATTGCTCTGTAGCGCTCAACATTCACAGTAACCGTGTGGCCCGCGACGTCTTCATAGAAAAAAGGTCCGATGACTCCTCCAGCGAAAACAGCACACCATACAGTGACTTTGAGCGGGTGTAATGGCTCTTCGTGGGTTACACGTGGATTTTCAGTGCCCCAGAAGCGTAAATTTTGCTTATTTACGTACCCGCTAAGATGGAAATGGGCCTCATCACTCATGATTATTTTTGATGAAAAATCATCTTCCTCTGGGTGGTGATTAAGGATGGCTTGAGCGTATGTTAGACGCTATTGGCGGTCAGCAGCTAACAGCTGATGCACCAACTGGACTTTGTACGGAAACATATTCAAATCTTGTACCAAAATTCGCTGTACAGACCGTCGACTGATACCCATTTGCGTGGCACGTCGTCTGGTCGATGTCGACGGCACTTCCATGACATCCTCGGCTACAACAGTAATATTCTCTGCAGAACGGCTACTCCGGGGTCTGCCACGCCTGGCAGCATCTGGTGTTGTGCCAGTCTCTTCGAGGCGAGCGGCTAAACGTCGCAGTGTTTCACCAGTAGGCGTTGGACGGCGAGGAAATCTGCGACGAAATTCACGTTGTACCAAAGTCACCGACCGATTATTGGACAAATAAATAGTCAGCAATATTCCGCGTTCTGGAGCAGTGTAGCGTAACATTGTTTATTAATGTGTTTACTACACAAACGTCAAAACAGAACTGACATTAGGGGCCAATCGCAAAATTTATAGCATTTTCTGATAGGAGGATTACTATAGCGCCACCTGTTACATACATATATATGCTCACTCAAGTGGGAGAGATCCAGATGTCGAACGTTGCCGAACGCGGGGGCCGATTGTGCCTCTTTGTCGTTCGTTCCGCGCTCTCGCTTGCAATTCAAGCAAGATAACGCCGCATGAGCAAGGTAACGCTGCATTTTTTGGTCCATGCGGCGCCGGCTATATCGAACTATAAGACGTTATCACGTCGAAAAATCGAAATTTTGGAAAAAAAACCTTCGATCAGACACGAATTTTTTATGATTTTCAAAAGCAGTATAAATTTTATTGAAATCTACCAAGCGAGTTTTAAGCTACAGTTATCACCAGTTCAAAAAACATAGTTTTGAGAAAAACGCATTTAAAGTTTTGCTAATGATTTATTAGGGCTCGAGCGCCTTTTGTTAATTGTTGAATAACTCGAAAAGTATTTGTCGGATTCACTTCAAATTTTCACATAATATTTTAAGGATATAGTAGTTACTTTAAGAAAATGCAAAAAAAGAATTAAATTTTTAGAAAATTCTGGCTACCGCCAACCCCTTATTGCACTTTAATTAATTAATGTTTTTAACTTCACACGCATTGAAAACAGTTCCACAAACTAGTGCATTTTTACTCCAGCCTTGCCGTATTCTTGGAACTAGCGAATTTACTTCAAACGGGCAGTTTATCAAACGGAAAGAGTTAAAGGATACTTTAAAGTTAACTTCAGTTAGTTTAATAGCGAAATTAGTAGTGTATATTCTATTAGTTAGATGAAAAAGGGATCTCAGTCATTACCATATAAACTTAAAGCTTACTTTATTATGCCCGATAAACGAACTTTGGTAGTGGATTTAAATTACATTTATAGAGTTCTCGATTCATTTCTAGAGCTTTTCTACTCAGCCTCTAAAAAAACTAGCACCAAAAAAGTAAATAAACATCTGCCGAAAGGGAAATCAGCTGCCAAAGTAAAATTTCGCTAGAAAAATCAACCCAAACGTGAAAGGCCCTGTACGTACAAGTATGTAGTAAAAGTGCCTTATCATATTCGTGACACTTTGATAATCTAAAAATATTATTCACGAGTACTAATTCACTTTTGAGACAAAACAAAGCAACAGCTATTGTATAAATTTTTTAATTGTGAGAAAAGGAAATGGGGTCGTAAAATTTCAGCAGAATGCTGAGTTATTCCCGTTGTTCTCTTTCCGCACTATCGCAGTATTAATCCAAAACTCTGATTTACGTAGGTGGAGGTTTTCAATAGTATTTGAAATATTGTCCATTGTAATTCATTGAAGGAAGAGTCGGCCCATGAATATTTATCGTATGCACGTAGTTTTGAGTGTTTTATGCGTTGTCATGAAGGCCAATAGTAGTTGTTTTTAAATGATTCATCAAGTATTTTCATTGTCAACCGGTGTCGATCGACTTTGTTTGACTTTTAGAATAAGAATTTACTGATTGTGATTTAGAAACTGAAATAAAACAAATCTGAGATTTAGATTGCTGGAAGTTTCTCGTAGTTATCCGGTGTAAAAAATTTATGTGACAAGAGACTACAGGTGGAACTCTCTTCTGCTTTTCGAGTAAGCTTCCTCCTTCTCTTCTTTAATTGACGCTAAGACCCTATACTCTGTGAAATCCCTGCCTTATATAAGGACAGATTGTTAACCCTGGGCTAACCACTGTTCGAGAGTCTCGAACAACTATCAGGCTTAAGCGTCTACAACCTTATAAGGTTCTTGAACATGAATGAAACAAGTAAACAAGAAACAAAATAAACAAGTGGGCAACGAGGATGTGCCAACAAATTGGTGCGAAACCGATTGCTAGATTCTGGATGAATCACCACTTTAACCAACCACCCGTCGCCACCAATCTGTATGGGAATTTCTCAATCCTCAAAAATTACCATACGGCGTCAAAAGTTGCAATCGAAGGCTAAACATTTAACACGTCAAACAAAAAATATAAAAAAAGGGGCGGAAGCTTGAGCATCTAGTTTCCCTTATAAATATATTATTCCTAAATTTTAATTTTTTATAAAAAAGGAAGTAAGCTAAAACAAAAGTCAATCTAGAACTGGCCGAAGTATTACATTCACAGCAGGCAAATCTATTCGATGTAGAGAATGGCATTAATTATGACTCCGGTTAGGTAGCCTAAATAGTACATTGAGAAGTAAACTTAGACAATGCATTGGGTCTAGGCAAATTTTGAATGCTACCACTTGGGGATTCCATTTCAAATGATCCGATCAGTGCAGACATTGACATTTTAAAAACATTTAGAATTTTTTTTTTAATTTTTGCTATATTTTATCCTACAAACATTATAAACAATGCATTTCCGAGTGGAGAGGTAGGATTTGATCCATCTGGCTGAAAGCCATCACATAGACCTATTGGTCCTTAGTGGTACCAGATGAAGCTTGACCCATACGTTTCCTTGTAGTAGGCTTCTTGTAATAAGCCTGCGTCTTTTGTGAATCTAAGTAAGCTCTGAGGCTCTAACTCCGAGAGACATTCTAGTATTTTCATTGTCGACCGACTTTGTCTGACTGTTAGAATAAAAATTTATTGAGCCTCGAACGAACTAGGGATTAGGATTTAAGGGCATGCACCGGGAGCGTTAATGGGAAATGTACCTCTCCGCGGCTGGTTGATATCCTCGTAAGAACAAAGGCTGATATCGCTGCTATCTAAGAGAGGCGATGGACGGGGTAAGGTAATAAAAAATATAGGACCTTGCTAGGACTTGCTACAGCTCCTATGTACAGGAGCGCAAATTCGGTGTTGGATTTGTTGTGGGAGAGAAACTTCGTCGCCAAGTACTGTCGTTCACTCCGGTGGACGAGCGTCTCACAATAATCCGAATGAAAATGAGCTTCTTCCCTATCTCTCATTTTCGTCCACACCCCGACGGAAGAGAAGGACGGTGCAGCCATATATTCCTTCAATGAACGCCTGGAACCTTCTTATGAGCGTTGCCCCCGACACGACATAAAAATCGTGTTTGGTGACTTCAACGCCAGGATGGTTCGTTGGTTGGTTAGAGTGATGATTCATTCAGTATCCAACTAGCGCTTCTGCACCGTTTTGTTGCCACATCCTCGTTACCAACTTGTTTAACAATTATTTACAGCAAGACTACATCCAGCCTGTGCGGTTTGGGAACCTTATTAGGCTGTTGACGTCTAAGCCAGACAGTTGTTCGATACTCTCAAACAGCGGTTTGCCGAGGGTTAACATTCTGTACTTCCATAGGGCAGGACATTCACAGAGGAAATGGACGATTGTTTCCTTTTTCTCCGGTTATTTAAAACTATGACAGTATGTGTTGTGAGGGATGCTCATTTTGACTGCTTGTTCTCTGTTAACCACAAGCCAGTTATGACTGCCGTTAGTCTAAAGGTGTCCCGTCGTTTCATGTTTATCAATATCAACGATTGCTTGAGGTTGTAGGTGGGCCATAACGCCCTGCCAATTTTGCATTTCGTCTGGTCTCTCCATCAACAATCCGCGATTCGAAGGTATTATAGGGAATTACATTCTTGACTGCACCCAATGGTGTGAATACCGGTACTGCAAGAACGTTATTCATGGCAGGTCACCCCATTGTCAGTTCATCTGCGTTTTCGTTTCCTTCAATGTTCTGTTGTCCTAGGACCCAGATTAAGGTAGCTTTATGGTTTTCACTCAAAGTGGTAAGGTTAGTCTTACTTTGTTCCACCACTTTAGAGGTTGTTGTAGCCGAATCCAGTGCCTGGATTGCAGCTTGGCTATCCAAAAGAATAGCGATATTGCCCTTTGATTAGTAGCCAGTACTTTCGCCCAGAAAACACTGCTGGTATTAGGGAGACGCAAAGATTTTTCAATTTTAAGCCTATGAGAATATATACCTGCTCCAACACTACAATCCATTTTACTGCCATCTGTATAGACTGTAGTGTCGAAGTTGTTTAGTGAGAATCCCTTATTCCATTCCTCCTTAGATGGAACGAGAGTGGGACGATGTAATCAGGCTTCCCCGAGGTTAACTGAGTTTGTCGCAATAATAGACTTGCGTGACCATACGTTTTTTCTTTCCAGCGACCTGCTTCATTTAACCTAAAAGGAAGGAATAAAAAGGAAGAGAGATGTATTTTCAGAAAGGGTAAACGAGAGGCCGTAATATGTGAGCGCGAGGAGCATGGGATGCTGGCGAATAGGAACAATGTCCGAAATTCCACCAGAAAGTACGGCGGCTTACAGTAGTTTTCAAGACCGGTACGTTTCCCTGTAAGAACAAAGGTGACTGACATCCAGAGCATACTTAACTCGTTGACAATGGGACTGTCGTACCGGTACCCGTACATGACGAGGTGAGAATAGCGATAGCGCAGCTAAAGAACAACAAAGCAACAGGAGCGGGAGGACTGCGGGATGTGCTATTCGAACATGGCGGCGGGGAGCTGGTAAGGTTCGTATGCAAAATATGGACGCATGAAAGCATGTCTGCCGATTGGAATTTAAGTGTGCCCTAAACCACAGGGAGGGGGATACTGTAATATATGCCACTTACTGCGGGATTAGTCTTCTAAATATTGCCATTAAGGTTCTAGCGAGCGTATCGCGTTAAAAGAACAAGCCCACCATCAACCAACTGATTTCGTTTTGTTAGAGAAAGTCAACAACAGATGAGAAAGTTTTGAGATCCTTCGAGAGAAAAATTCTCTGTAAGATCTTCGGTCCCTGCGTTCTGGGGAGGAGTGTAGTGTACAATGGAACAGCGAGCTGTATGAGCTATATAGGGACGTGGATATAGTTAAGCGTGTAAAAATACAGCGCCTATGCTGGCTAGGCCATTTCACCCGTGAAAAGTTTTTACTAATTTGTAAAGATATTTAAATTGTTTAAAACACTAAACTTAGGGGGAAACGCGAATAAAAACGAATATTGCCTGTGGAAGCGAGATTAAAAATTAAATCACACTCGTCCGATTAACAATTCACGTTCTGTCCTTATGCTTAAAACTAAGATAAAAGAATAACGGAAATGGAAGAACAGTACGTGGAGAGTTAGGTAGTAAGTAGTTAAGTAAATAGAAACAATAAGAACGGAAAGTATAGCTGTAGAAATAGAGTCAATGATCGAAAGTAAATAGAAACAGGTAAAGAAGGTAGCGAAAGCGAGAAACAGTAATGTATATACCTATAGAAAATAACTTAATATTAATCTTAAATATACCTTCTGCTCAAATATGAACGAGACTTTATCAATAAAACGGTCCGCGGATGACATATGGCAAAAATAAATTGTTTGTTTATTGGTAGGACTGTTATAAGCTTACATGGCAAATTTCAGCGTGATATGTCACATAGTTTGTTTTCTGTGCTACTGTAAACAAGTCAAGCTCGAGTGTGTTTTTCGAAATTAACGATGGAAATTCAAGTTGAACAAAGAATTTGTTTGAAATTTTGTTATTCCAACAAAATTTCGGCTTCAGACGCCTTAATAATGTTGCAGAGAACCTATGGGGACTCTGCTCTATCGCGTGCACGTGTTTTCCAGTGGTACAAATCGTTCAAAGAGGGCCGTACATCGGTTGAAAACTTGCCTCATGAACGTCGTCCAGCAACATCAGTAAACGACGAAAACATCGGAAAAGTAAAGGAAATTGTGCTTGAAAATCGTCGTGTGACCGAAAGAGAGATAGCTAGTGAACTGAACATATCAAATGGATCCGTTCATACTATTATTCATGATGTCTTGGGCATGAGACGAGTGTCCGCGCATCTTGTTCCAAAATTGTTGAATTTTCTTCAAAAAGAACAACGCAAAACTGTCGCTAAGGAAATGCTCGCCATGACTGATACGGACATCCGGCACATCATAACTGGTGACGAGACTTGGCTTTATGAGTATGACGTCGAAATAGCCCAACAATTATCGGAATGGCGCTCCCCGGAGGAGCCGAAACCCAAAAAACCACGCCAAAGTCGCTCAAAAATTAAGGTTATCCTGACTGTTTTATTCGATTACGAAGGTGTGGTGCACTCGGAGTTCCTTCCGCAAGGCCGATCGGTTAACGCTGAATATTATTTAGACGTTTTAAAGCGTTTGCGTGAGAACATTTGTCTTAAAAGGAAGGAATTATGGGACAACAAGTCATGGTTCTTGCACCACGATAATGCACCAGCTCACACATCACGTCTTGTTCGCGATTATTTGAACAAAAATAATGTTAATATCGTTCCGCAAGCACCGTATTCGCCTGATATGGCTCCATGTGACTTTTTCCTGTTTCCCAAGTTCAAGTTGCCGCTCCGTGGAAAACATTTTGAGACAATTGAAGTCATAAAAGAGAATTCGAAGAAGGAACTGAATTCCATATCATCGGCCTTCCAGAAATGCTATGATGATTGGAAAAAACGTTGGCATATGTGTATCGCGGTATTTTATTTTATTAATTTACATTTCCATTATTTAAAATTATAAACAATATTTCTATTAGCTACTTAATTACCAATTATTAATTTATTACTAATCTTAATTTATTTAATTCAATTTTATATTATTTTATTCTATTAAAATAATTTTCCAGAATCTCCGTATGAACGACGACGCTCCAGCAATGCTAATCTACGACACAGTACTCCAAAGAAAACAGGCTAGGAAAAAGAAGACCAGATCTCCGTTTAAAGGGCCAAGTGCTTCAGGACTGTCAGAACTTGGAATTTATAACTCACACCAGCGAGCGCATAAGTAAGTAAATAGATGCTTCCCTCTTCAACAGGGTATGAACTTTCAACACAGCAGGCCCCAGTACAAAAAATGGTTTTATTGTGGGAACACATTTAGATATAAACTTCAGATGCTTTACTGCTTTCGATATGATCGCAATGGTCTTTCAATCGGAAGTCTTTGCAACACTTAAAGTAGAAGACAGAATAATAGTCGAAAGGCGGCGAAGAATTAAAATCCGAAGGTTTTACAAATCGCTCGCCCGTCTTAAAAAGTCGACCCGGAATGCAAAATGAATCTAAAATATGTTGCAGGGCAGAACACGAACGACTTTCTTTTGAGGGAACACCGGGACACTGGAGTGTTCCAACCAATAAACTGGCTGATCTATTAGCGAATCATGGTTCCCTGGAGTGCCCGATTGAATTCTATATCCAAGTATAGCGGGAACAATCGGGTACATCAAAGGTTTTAGTAATATGTGTCATCGAATCGTTCGTGCAGTACTGCCAGCTGAAAAACAACTAAGAATTTGCTGGAAAGGGCTGACAAAGTTGTAACAAAATTTTTTCTCAGACAGAGGACGAGTGAGCTACGAGCCCTGAACGGACTAATTACGGAGCAAAACCGGTGGAGACCTTCATGTTGGTTATGGGGCCACCATGGGCTTCATCGACAACCAAAAAATAGATTCGGTAAAAGAAATTTAGAGAAGACAGTTTTCTTAGACCATGGGCGCTTTCTTTACTAAAGAATTACACTTTAACAGTCAGACATTTAAGAGCAGAAGCAGTTTTGTTTTTTTTGTGTTTCGGATTTATTAAAATGTATAAAATATAAAATAAAAAATTTGTGATCTAATTTTTTCAATTACAATGGAATGCACTTTCACCGATCGACGGACCGACTGAAGCGAAAGGATTTTCAGGAATGATTAAACTAATTTTATAACTCCATACACCCGAGCGCCCACACCGGCGTGTACCATTTCCACTCTCTCCTTGAAAAGTGATCAATCGCTTTGATGTTCACGCAGAAAATGGCTGAAAAGAAAAAAAAAATTGTTGAGCTAATCAGCTACTCTACTTTTCCTTCTATTTTACAATAGGGATGTTTCAATGAGTGAAAATCTAACAAATCTATAAATACTTGGTATATAAATACTAACTTACCGATTATCAGCAGACACAAAAAGATGATTTTATGCATTTTGGAAGAAGCGCAACGAGGTTTTTCTTTCAAACTATCTGCTGCGCTATTCTCGTCCGTGGTTTATATATTATATGAACTATTTGAACCGCTTTTCACAAATAATAAGAATAAATATTTCTAAACTACAATTAAAAGAAAAGAACTGCAAAATAGCACAGCACGTGGATTTGAATAAATTTGAAGCTGCAGTCGTCCAAAATATACCTGGAATGTGTAACGATTATATTGTAGTCTCTAACATTAAAGTTCGATAAACATTTTTTCACTATTTTCGCAATGCAATCTTAAAGTATGATTCGCAAGCGCAAGAAAAAACAATGCAGCAACTTTTGAATAAACTTTTAGATTGTGAAAAAAGGAAATGGGGTCTAAAAATTTCAGCAGAATGTTGTCTTATCCCGTATGGCAAGTACTCCGCCCGTTGTTCTCTTTCCACTCCATCGCAGTATTAATCCAGAAACTCTGACTTACGTAGGTGAAGTTTTTCATTAGTATTTGAAATATTGCCCATTGTACTTCACTGGATGAAGTGTAAGCTAATGAATATTTATGGCATGCACGTAGTTTTGAGTATTTTATGCGTTCTCATGAAGGCCAATAGTGGTTTTTTTAAATGATTCATTAAGTATTTTCATTGTTGACCGACGTTGTCTAACGTTTAGAATAAAAATTTACTGATTGTGATTTGAAATTGAAATAAAACAAATCAGAAATTTAGATTGCTGGAAGCTCCTCGCAGTCAACAATTAATATGTATTATAATGTGAGCACACCCGAGAGAAACTCGCTTCTGACTTTGTACTATAGGGTGGACCATGTAAAATTTCCTTTTTGAATCGGCTATAAAAAAAAACTAATCAATATTTTTTTAAACTTTTTTTTTATTTTAAAGATTGAATATTGTCGTTTATGAATGACAAATAATATCGTTCAAATGACTGCCACGACTGGCCTTACAGTAGGCCATTCGATCAACCCAATTTTTAAGCACATTTTCTATTGTTTGGGCTCCCATTTCATGAATGGCAACTTCGATTTCGTGTTTTAAAGCATCAATCGTCTCTGGATGGTTCGCATAGCATTTGTCCTTAACGACTCCCCACAAAAAATAGTCCAACGGGCTTAAATCACAGCTCCGAGGCGGCCAATTGATATCGGAATTTCGGCTGATTATTCGGTTTTCAAAAACGGTAGCCAAAAGTTCGAGTGCAATTTTGGCAGTGTGACAAGTTGCACCGTCCTGTTGAAACCAAATGTCGTTCATGTCATCCTCTTCAATTTTTGGAAACAACTCGTTGAGCATGTCGCGGTAACGCTCGCCATTTACTGTAACCGCGGCTCCTCGCTCATTTTCGCAAAAAAATGGCCCGATGATGCCGCCAGACCAAAAACCGCACCAAACCGTGACTCGTTGTGGATGCATTTGCTTCTCTACAGTAACGTGTAGATTTTCTGAGCCCCAAATCCGACAATTTTCAATAAGACGTAGCCACCGATGTGAAAATCAGAAAAGAAGAAGAAGACTCACGAAGTTGGAAATAGGTTTTCAATATTTTCCAATTTTGTTCAAGCGTATAGCGTCCCATTTCGTAAATGTTAAACCTTTAAGTAAATTATGAACACATTTGACATGTCATTTGTGTTACCATTCTCAAAAAAATAGGTGGTTCAAAAAGCAAACGCTATATGGCCCACCCGTAGTTTTGATGCACATATTTCTCGGCCTGAGAATTTGATGAACTAATATACAATGGCATAGATCCAATAACCTAGATCAAAACCCTACATTTTTAGCCGCCTCGTACGTCTATTGTCACTTGAAGAAAGGGCCGAAGCTCCCCATATTCAAATAAGCTGACACGTGGATATTAATATTCCGGGTGTGACAGTTCGCAATTCGTAAGAGAAAGACAACTTCTGCGTTGGAAAATGTAAATGAAGAAGGGCTTGAACTGAGTTGATGTATCTAATTGGCGTCACAGGTCAAAAGTGGAAGGAGCTGATTACCCAAGCAACCGAATATTTTATTCTTAACAGATTTTACTACCATTTTTACTACCATTTTTGCCTGTCATTGTTACATATGTAGCTATCATCAGCGTGAAAGTTTAAACCTTGAAGTTTGAAGCGGAAATCGTTTTTCAGTTGGTAGCTTAAGTGCAACACTTTCTTGAAGTGCAATTTTTGTACCCTATGACCAGAAAGTACCGGGAATATTTAAATAAAACAAAACAGAGTTAAATTTCAGGCAAATTTATTTTATCTCCTTCTAAATATGATCCATCTGAAGCAACACACATGTGCCAACGTTTAACCCAGTCCTTAACCCTTGGTGGGCCGACGTTGGGATGGCCTTCAGCTCCTTCGTCGCATTCTTTTTGATCTCCTCTATCGACTAAAATCTCTTACCACGAAGTGGTAACTTCAACTTGGGAAACAAAAAAAAATCGCACGGGCCATATCAGGTGAATACGGTGCTTGCACGATGGTATTTACTTGGTGTTTGGTCAAATTTGGGCTCGGTGCGATGGCGCGTTATCATCATGCAAAATCCAAGAATTGTTTGCCCACATTTCCGGCCGGCCAGGGAGACACTAATGATCCGATGGCGCAGATGTGTGTCTTACAGTCCTACCAACATAAGAAAAACATATGGACCGCTTCCCACGTGCGCAGTTTGTTTAAATTAAACATTCCCAGTACTTTTTGATCAAAGTGTAAAACAAGAAAGACAAGTAAAGTTTGAGGTTCTATTGTTAAAACTGGCTATTGATGTTTTCAGAACTTCCTTGTTTTCTGAACAACTAAATAACGCTCTCACTTTTTCTTCTGTCATTGATTGCTAACATTGCAAGACAGGCAAAAATTTCATTGACGCGGAGGAGGTAGTCCACTAGCCCATTTAGTAAGGAACTGCACTTATGTCTTAAAGCAAATCTAGATTCGATTTGGAATCAAAATTTTGGTCCCAATGATCCACGCAGAAGCAGTGAAATCATTTATCAAAATAATCACACTTCTGGGTATAGATACATCTTTAGACGATTGTTTCTATCCATGCTTAAAGCAAGCAAGGGGAGTGGCGGCCAAAGTTTGCTTTAGGTATGTTTCCAAAAATTAAGAGAGAGCTGAAAGTCTCATGAACAAAAAAATGAATTAGGATTTTTCGGCTCTTTTGTGCCATTTTCTTTGCACCGTACCACAACCAGATCCAGCTCCCTCAACAAAGCATTTAGAATGTGTGGATTACGAACGATGACTGTGCTGCGTTTGCGTCAACATCTTTGTGCTGAAGATGAAATTCATCAGATTTTTAATGTCAACGCCAGCTATATCAGCAGGCATATCAAAGAAGTAAGAGCCAAGCTGCCTGGATCTTAGCCCCGCCGGTGCAGGGCAGCTAAGGAGAAGGCGCTGAGATTATTCCACCTCCATTCTCCATATATCCAGCGCAAAACGGACTCGAGGTAATTCCAAGTCTCACAGCATGCGTTCCTCACGCATAGTGACTTGTGAGAAAACCCATGAGATTCGAGAGCTGATATTTTGTCAACCTCAGCAGCTCGCCAGAGCGCCCCCGGTCCACACGTGGTCAGAAGGATTTTGCGACCTTACAAGTTTGTGTACTTGCCCAACGCTCGCTGAGTTGGCGCGATGTCCATCTTCCCGGAGCAAACCGCAGGTAGTCAGGGGGATCCCAATTCTCTCCCTTCGCAGAGAAATCACCTTGGTTTTGGCTAGCTCTGCCTGGAACACACTGCAGTGGCCCGGTAATCTGAATTTGAGTCTAATGGGAAGCTCCTCTCAAGAAACTCCTCCGCCAACCTTTCCAATTGTAGCCCCCCGTCCACTCTCCCCATGATGGAATATGAGTGGAGAAAGTTCCGGTTGGACTAAGCGAGGGTATACATTAATCTGTTGACAGGAGGATGAACTCGAAGTTTCTAAGGATGCTTGAGTGCCCATAAGTGAAGTTGAGCTTATAGTCCGAACCCCTCAGTCTGATTGCGGTAAGTGCAGCGGCAATTTTGCCTGCGATATCTACGGGTACCACATTTAACATTACGTTGAGCGCCAGAGTAGGAGTCGTTCGAAGCGCCCCACTGCTTCCAATGAGTGCCGACCTCTGAACTCTCTCCAGCTTCTTCACCAATGCCGTCTTCTCTAGTGAATTCCACCAGACTATGACTCCATATAACAAGATAGGCTTTACATTAGTATTATATAGCCAAAAAACAACTCTAGGCGAAAGGCGGCCTAGGTACCTCACCTTGTCAGAAAGCATTAGAGGAACGCCCCCTAGTTAGGGAAGTTGAGCTCTGGGTATTTTATATTTCCTCATAAATAGAACGAGCTTCGTCTTAAGAGGATTCACGGACAGGTAACAATCCGTTGTCCATCTAACAACTACGTCCAATAGAAAAAAGTAAATAAATATGAAATACAAATGTTTTTTTAAGATATCACCACATTTCATTGTGAGAAAATAAAATTTTAGGATGCAACATTTTTGATTACCTAGTGGCTAAAAACTGTGCACTTAAGTATAAGTATTAATTGAACTCAAAACTTCCAATTACCTTTACAAGAAATTATGATAGACGAAATCAAATAGGCATCAAGCTCTGATTGTCCTCGAATATTTCTACTTCTCCTCATCAAGGCTGTTCTTCATTAATGTTGTGAGGCTTTGGAATTCCAAACCTGAATCTGTCAATGCTGTGATCGGTAGGAATATGTAATGTATACAAATAATTGATTTCGAATTTTGTGACTTCTAACAGGGCTTAGAAGTGTTAGATAAATTAGTCTCAAATAAATAAAAAAAATAACTCCACTTGCAAAAAACAAATTTGCTTATTTTGTGTACAAATTTTACGTCCACGTAAAGAATATTTTTTGAATAATAAAAAACATTTTTGTTTAATAATTACATTCGAAATGAATTTGTGTATCTCTTTGTTTGACTGAAAGTTTTCAGGTAAGATAAATAAAAAATGTTCCATTTAAAAATAGATGTTACACAAACGAATATGGAAAGAGTAGTCACCTATTAATGTTAAACACAAATAACTTTTGCAATAATCATTTATTTAGGTTAATTGTTTTTATACATTGAATATATTTTATGGAAATTATGTATGAACTATTACATCAGACAAATGTCCACCATTTTTCTCGATACAAAGATTGGCTCTTTTTAACGCACTTTCCATTACACCACATAATGTTTCTAGTTGAAGGCTCAGTATTTCGCATCGAATATTTTGCTTCAGTTGCCTAATAGTTTCTGGTTTATTAAGATACACTTTGTCTTTTAAATATCCCCATAAAAAGAAGTCGGGCGCAGTCAAATCTGGCGAACGAGGTGGCCAAGGGAAATCTGAATTTTTGGAAATCAGAAATTTCACGCAGCTGGTCCATTGTTTGCCCAGCAGTATGCGCAGTTGCTCCATCTTGTTGCAACCACAAATTAGGATACTGCTCCGCCATTAGCCGTAACAAGTTTTCAATCAATATTCTGTAAGAAGCTCCTGAAACCGATTCCGGCGTTTCATCCTCATTTTCGAAGAAATATGGACCGATAACCCTAGTGGCCATAACACCGCACCAAACAGTACATTTAGATGGGTGCAACTGATGTTGGTGTGTTGCCCTTGGATTTTCAGAACTCCACAATCTACAGTTTTGTTTGTTGACATAACCATTTAAATGGAAATGCGCTTCATCCGACATCATTTAAAAAATCAATTTGTGTGGCTAATTGCGTAAAACGAATAGCGTATTGTAGTTGTTGCTGGTGGTCTTGCGGTACAAAAAGAGAAAAATAAATATATCAAAATATAAAAAGTTATTTGTGCTCAACATTAGTAGGTCTTATTTGGCACACCCTGTACAACTGACTTGGACTGAATAATTTTTGTAACCCTTCTCGTTGGAAAAAAATTGTTTCACAGTGGAAATAGCTTTACATTCTGTGAAAAAAGTAGCGGGAATTGTTCAGTAAAACGCAAAATAGTTGTTTAATCATCAATATTTATTTTGTCGCCTTCAAAATAGGCTCCACTCGAAGCAATACGCATATGCCAATGAGTGCCAACGATTAGTCCAGTCATCAAAGTACCTTTTCAACGCATTTGAAGAGATCTTCTTCAGCTCCTTCAACGAATTGTCCTTAATGGTCCCTATCGACTCAAAGTGGCGTCCGCGGAGTGCCAATTTAAGTTTTGGGAAAAGGAGAAAGCCACAGGGGGTAAATCCGGAGAATACGGTGATTGTTAGATGATATTTGTCGAGTTTTTGGTCAAAAAAGTGTTCACAATATGAGCCTTGTGAGACGGTGGGCTATCAAGGTTCCACAAATTGGGCCGTTTCCTACGTACATTCTCTCTCAAACATCGCATAACTTCCCAATAATATTCTTAATTTACCGTAGAACCGTTTGGAACGAATTTCGAGTGCACAATACCATGATAGTCAAAGACGACTTTCACTTTTGACCGACTTTGACGTGGTTTTTTGGATTTCGGCTCATGTGGATAACACCATTCAGCCGCCTATTGACTGGTTTGCATGTCAAACTCATATACCTACACCTCATTACCTCAAATTACGTTCAAATGATAAAACTTTATTATCAAAATGAGTGTTCGTTAAGGGAAACGTTGCGCGCATTGCGCCCATTTTTCGGTAGACCATAGAACCATATGGACCTAGACGACAAGTGGTTCCAGCAGGACGGCGCTACGTGCCACACAGCAAACGCCATTTTATTCCATTTCAACATCTACCCGCCCTTATTGAAAAACGCTTTATAATAATCACTTTCATTTTTTTCTATCAGATGATTTTTATAAAATTTTTCTCCACCTCTAACTAAATTGGGATAATCCTATTAAATTAATCTACAGCAAAAAAAAACAGATATTGTTGTAAGCAGATAACAGTAATTTTAATTTACACACAAAAATATGCTATTTTAATGAAGCCAACTTTTCCTTCTTTCTGCTTCCGTAAAGTTCCAGTAACAGACTACTGCAAAAATGTCTAAATGGAAACTAGACATACAACTCGCATATTTGCAGTTTTTTCCTGAAGGATTTTTATCACATTGGCTTGCTTAAAAATGTGATTACACCCGCATGGGCATCTGAGTGCACTTAACTGAACTTTTGTAATAAATAATTTTAAATCACTGAACTCTCTAACTCAATCGGTATTAGGTTGAGAATAGCCTCGAGAGTTGTCATTGGAGTCTTTGGACTTTTATCAATGGGCTGAGATATATTGTCTTCCTTACCGCCTTCCACCACACCAATATGACATACAGTAATACCTATACTTGTAGGTATAGCAACTGCAGTGTAGCACGAGCACATAAGAGCGGGTGTTAGCCCCCATGTGCTTCCAAGCATCCTTTTACATGCGTATAAAGTATTCGTGTCCTCCAGCACCCTCTCCTCTACATTGGATTTCCACGTCAGTTTATTTCCCACTATTATACCTAGATACTGAAGGGTTACTTGGGTAATGTTAACTTCAAAAATGTACCGCAGTTTCACTAATTTACCATGTGCTACGAGTGCATTGCTCTGTTGTCGGCGCAACCTGATCAAATAAATTTGGTTTGCTAAAATTCATTAAAAAGATGTCGGTAATTAAATTCATTGGGAAAAATTAGGCGCGAAATATGCGAGGTGCCTCAACTTACCAATTACCAGCGCTTTTATTTGTCTAAATATAAAAAATTTACTGATCTATACTATAAGTGACAGTTACAGATCCTTTAGTTACTAGTAATCAATTAATAATGATTTTCGTTTTTTCTATCGCTTTTGAATCGCACACCCAATCAATAGCAATTTCTGCACCATAAAATTTTAATAAAAATAGAATTTCCAGCAGCTAATACAAATTTAATATTCAATCCTTTTTATTGTTGCACTTCCGTGCGAGTTGCTATTGCGCCAAAAACTTTGTCTGCCATTTCTAGAAGCATCAAGACAAAACGCATGCCACGTTCACGCTTGCCAGTTAGCCCTTTTTGTGTTGAGCAAATTTCCAGTAATTGATTACTTTTCGTGCTTTTAATTGTTTGAACTGTTTGTAATGGTATTTTAGTGAACGCCACAAGAGGTGCGTTTTATAGCTACTTGGCGGCATTCGCCTCCGCACAATCATGCGCGCTGCCGCGTAATATCAGTAGCTGTTGGCTCCTTTGTCGAATTTTTATGCCGTTAAAGTTTACAAGGGGATTTTTTTTTTACCTCGTTTTTCTTTGTTTGCTTCGCATTTTATTTATTGCCATTTGTTTGGCTCGCCCACCTTCTGCACCATCCATTGGCAAGCCACCGCTGCTCACCTGTAATTTTATCGCACTTAAGCCACCACCACCACCCATAGAGTCGTGGCGTAATGCTGCTTGTGCTCATAAAATCACGTAGTTTACCATTTATTTCACATACGCTCTTTTCCTCCAGTGCAAATGGTTTATTGTTGCTGACTATTGGTCCATCTATTTGAGTTTTTTTTTTGTTCGTCCCTTTACTTATGAGCAGCTGCAATTTTGTATTTACCAGCTCACACGTTTTTTGCACTTAGCGATTAAAAGAACGTCAATGTTTACCACGTAACGAGCATCAGTTAGTAGCGTCAAGGCGAAAGTCGGGCGGAAGAGAGATTACAAAGAGTTTCTGTATTTTTGTCGAAAATATAGCATTCACAGCGCTGGCGAATAATGGAAAGGTATAAAAATAATCAGCATTATCAGTGATCAGTTATAGTCTCTTATAAAGTACAAGTTAGTAAAAGAATAAGCGCCATAGTGAAATACAACAAGACATGAATAATGAGACGAAATTTCTGCAAATATTACAAAATATTTGACTGGATAAGCAGAAAATGATATCTAATATATTAGTAAAAATCTAAACTACTCAATAAGCATTCGAGCTCATGAACTGGCATTATATGGAAACCAGTTCGATAGTGACTATAACCGGACTAGTTTCAAAATAACAAATTCGGACAACTAGTTCGCAAAAGTTCAAAATAACTAGTTCGGACTGGTTTCAAAATAACTAGTTCGGCCTAGTTTCAAAGTATCTAGTTCGGACTAGTTTCAAAACATCCAGTTTGGACTAGTTTCAAAATAACTAGTTCGAGAGTGTCCAGTATCGGACTAGTTACAAAAATACCTATTATAACTGCATTCGACAAACGAAATATTTATGTATTGTATATATATAATTTATATTGTTTGGTCGCAGCGCTCCTCCAATTCGTGGTGTTCATCATGCTGTTTCATGGGACCTATAGTTTGATGCCATCTCCTCATGGCAGATGATTTTCATTAGAAGCTTTTTCAAGCACTATTTAAAAAAATTTATCAATCATTTGATGCTTTAGGGGGGAGCCTGGTTTATAAGGTCAAAAAAATCTATTTTTTTTTTTTTCGTTTTAAGCGATTCCTAATATATTTCAGAATATTCACACAAAGTTACAGAGCCTAATTCTCAATATTTCCGTAGATACAAAGCCAAAGGTAGGTAGGTAGTTACGCTGTGACCGGCCAGCTATAGTACAAACTTTAACTTCTTTTCTCGACTTTTCATTTTTATGATTTCTTTGAATTGGCGTACATGAATGAAAAAAAACTGATGAACCTTTTGAAATGAATCATAGCTTGTTTCCTTCAGTATTAAATTCTCTTCTATTTTAACTAACAAAATAGATAAAAAAAATTTTCAAGATTTTTATACCAAGTTGAAGTGAATTTTTTTTTATAGAAAGGCATTTTTTTTTTAAACCTCCAAAAAGTTGAAATTTTGGAGTTTCTCTCAGTTTTCTTAGTTCATCTAGAATGAAAAATCATGATAATTAGAAATCTATTTGAATTTTTTGCTTTAGATAATAATTACGAGCTGTATCTTGTACGCCAGTTGGAAACTCCAGCGTTGCAGCGCTCTTCTAATTCTATTCTATGTTAAACATTTTTTTCAACTTATTTTAACCAGTACAAAAATTGTTTATACTTTTTAAATGTTCATTAAAAGATAGGAAAAACTTTGCAGTGCTAAATTAATTTTTTCCTTAAAAAAAATCGCAAAGAGATGCAATTTTTAGACCTCATAAACCAGGCTCTCCCCTTTATGCCTGCAGTGAGTTTCATAGCCGGACGCACCGAATGCGAGCAACGCACAAACACACTCGACTACGATGGCGACCACAACATATCAAGCCTTGAATTGAAATTAAATTAAAGCTTCCAACAACTGTTCCCTTATCGAAAAAGCGTCAGGAAGTTGATGCTTGATGCAAGTATTTTCCTCTCAGACCCCACCACTGAGGCTAAACTGAAGTCTTATAATATTTCAATTAAATCTCCTTCGCCTCATATGGAACACGTCTTCTTAATAACACAAGTAAGTTCGTTTCATACAGTAACATTGTGGCTGATCATTCTCTCATACTATTTCACTGTATCCTGACGATAAAATCCATCGCATTAGACAAGCTTAATTTAATTTCGTTCAGCTCATTTTCCATATGAAAAATATACGTCCAAACCACATTACATTTTAATGCCAGAAAATACATAATAAGTACATACAAACGATTACATAAGTAGAGCTGAGGTAAAAATCGAGTCCGAAACATCTGAACGAATTACTTTGGTAATCATCCCCTCAGCGAATGTTGCCAGTGAGTGAGCCAGATAAGTGAAGTTGATTGGTTGGGTTGCAGTTGTATGAGTGGCAGGCCAGTGGGAATTAATACATACAAATACAAATAAAATAAAATTCGAGTACGTAAGAAAGCATACAAAATTGCGAAATCGAAATGTCTCGATTGAAATGCCAATTGATTGACAGTTTGACGGTTGCAACAGAATAAAAGTGCGCTGCATATCAAATGCACAGCAATGAAAATTACTGAGTCCCAAGAGAGTTGAAAAATACAGAACTTACGTTGAGAAGAAGGCAAATAATATATTATATTAAAAATTTCTGAAGAAATTTGTAAAGAAAGTCAGAAGTAATAATTATTTAGTAGCGAAGTAGTAAGTTTTAATAGGAGCCTTTAACTACAGACTTGCTAGGACTAACTATTGAACATCTCAATTGGACATTAGTAGATTCTTCTCTACTGTTTGGATTGATGTGGCTTGAGAAGTTTACCGAACAGCTTTCCTGAAGGCCCACGTCATTGGGCTATATTTCAGAGTTCCAGCTTAGACTTAGACTGCTTCTATTCTACGTGTATGTAATATCCATTGAAGAACCTTTTGACTGACTGCTCACTAGCATTTTAATCTTTAAGGAGGTCAACATTTATTCTGATAGCTAATTTAGCTAGACATGACTATCTTACAGACGTTTCTAAACAGTAAAATTATAGAGAATTACTTAGCTGTACCGCTGGATCTCTTCTGCAAATGCTCAACAGCCTGTTCCGCATTATGACTCAGAGCGAGCTCACAATGGAAGACTGTCACACATGGACATTCAAGGCTTCTTATACGGATATACCCAGTGATTGAGATTATCACCCTCCTATTCCCGGCTTCGAAAGGAATTTCTCAGTGAAAATCGCTTCTAGACTGGAATGGCTGGAAGAAGATCCATCACTCAACACACCCGTTAAGATCTAAATGGATACCAGTGTAGGATCAGGGTTATATTGCGAAGAGCTTTTTATTATTGAATCCTTTAAACTACCGAATCACTGTACTGCTTTTAAAGCTTTTCAAGCGAAAATAAACACTATTCGTGAAGCCTTTAGATAGTTTTAGATAAACAGAATATTATCAAAAGATATCTGCACTCTATCAGACAGCTAAGCTGCCCTATGGGCTCCAGATGCATTCCAAATAACATCAAGGAGTGTCTTACATTGTCGCCAATCGCTTAATGAGATGGATAAACAGTATCGTACTATCTTATGCTGGAGGCCAGGTCACAGAGATATACCAGTCAACAATAGGCCGACCAACTTGCAAGAGAAGGTACGTGTATGCTAAACATAAATAATTTAATGGGGGTACCTCTCGCAACTTGTAAGCTTCTAGTTATGGAAGCACTAATCTATTCTGTAAATCATAGATGGATTAGTGTCAATACCTGTAAAATTGCTAAGCAAATATGGTCAAGGCTAAATTTCCGTTTATCCAAGAATATTATAAAATTGAGTAGACTTAAAATTTGGACCTTAGTAGGAGCCCTCACAGGACATTGTCTCGTAGGAAACCACGCAAGGAGTTTAAGCGTTTACATGCATGATTTTTGTCGTAGCGATAGGAATTAAGAGGAGTTGGAAACAATTCTGCCAGAAGCAGGAATCGATATTTAAGATCCACCTTTTTAATGAGTATAGATAAGCCAGTTCAGTAAATGCTGTGCGAGCATCTTGGCGTATGTATAAGCGAATGCTTCTTCTAACTATGAGTGCATCGGCGTTCTGATGAAGCTTATCCAGCTAAGTTATATCAGATTAGGTTACGGTGGTTGCCACACTCCAAGAGGGTGAAGAAAGCCCCACTTATAGTAGGCCTGGAAGCCTATTGTGATACCACTTTCTTGAGCTCAAGTTTCCCTCTCCAATTCTCAATGCAATGAAACCGCTTTGCTTCTCCAATAAACAGTGAAATATTGAGGTTGTCTGGGGATTCTAAGTCTGCCAGATTTCGAAAGAAGTAAAAGTTGAAGATCTTTTGTTTTTTACCTATTTTAATTTTTTTGTTTGGGTTTGACAGTGGCAGAGAAATTGTTCATAACTCTACCACACTTCACTTCCTTCTCGTTCTTGCAGCTGTGACAAAAGTCTTTAGAGGGAAGCTCTGTACGCTTCCCATGTGTACCCATTAGGCCTAATCCAGTGCTTATTTGTGGATTTGTAGATCAGCTCATTTCCGATGCAACGTGCTCACTATGAATTTGTCCTCATTTGCCTAATGTGCCTAGAAATTTCGTGAACGCCCGGCCTTCATTAGGCAGATCGATCGATCGCTATGGCTGTCGATCTGATGGAGTTCCATCTAAGGGCTGATATTCGTTTCAAGAGAGCGACACTCTACTCAATCATCCAGAGACTTTGGCAACCTAGAAAGTGGGCCTATATAGATGGCTTGAATTTAGCGCATTTGACTTTTTATGGTATATTTTAAATATTGCTGTTGCTTGACAGTTGCCATATGGAAGCATTAATGTTTATACGTATAAAATTACATTTGGCCCTCAACATATAAGAATTGATATCGCAGAATTTTTGTCAAATATTACATACCATCACATTTTCAGCTTAACTATTATGCCATTAATGAAGCGCTTTGTGCGCCTTGCTACGGCGTAGAGGTTACGATGGTTTGGGCATCTACTCAGAATGGAGGATAACAGGGTAATGAAAAAGATATTCAACTCTTGTAAGAAATGCGTTAGGACTTTGAGGAAAAAAAATACAAAACATTTTTCCCAACCTAGATCCAACAAAAATCAGCAATTACTCACACTGGCGGACAACAACGAAGATCAAGAAAACAACACCTCACCAATATGCAATTTTAAATGAAAACAAAGCATGGATCAACACGCTACTATAAAATGCTAGTGTGCTCGCCAGACACTTCAAAAAGACATTCACAAATCAAAAAGACACTCAAAATTATAACCTGCCTGCTACATCTGGCACAGCTAACAAATCAATCAAAAGAGTAACTCCGGACGAAATTCGACGCAAAATCAAAGCCATAAACATCCAAAAATCTCCTGAATATGACAAAATCAATGGACAAATATTAAAAGAACTACATGACAATGGAATAATATAGTTAAGAAACATCCTTAACTCATCCATTAGACTAAAATATTTTTCCCTTCCATGGAAAGTTTCAGAAATAATAGCATTGCCGACACCAAATAAAGACGCCAGTAAACCATCATCATTGGTAAGCTTCTTACCAATTCTTTCAAAACTATTTGAAAACTTGATCCATGATCGTCTTGACCCCATCATAACAGGTGGCGCTGAAGTAATCCGCCTATCAGAAAATGCTATAAATTTTGCGATTGGCCCCTAATGTCAGTTCTGTTTTGACATTTGTGTAGTAAACACATGCGAAATACACGTTAATAAACAATGTTACGCTACACTGCTCCAGAACGCGGAATATTGCTGACTATTTATTTGACCAATAATCGGTCGGTGACTTTGGCACAACGTGAATTTCGTCGCAGATTTCCTCGCCGTCCAACGCCTACTGGTGAAACACTGCGACGTTTAGCCGCTCGCCTCGAAGAGACTGGCACAACACGAGACCCTGCCAGGCGTGGCATGACATCGACCAGACGACGTGCCACGCAAATGGGTATCAGTCGACGGTCTTTACAGCGAATTTTGGTACAAGGCTTGAAGATGTTTCCGTACAAAGACCAGACGGTGCATCAGCAGTTAGCTGCTGACCACCAATCGCGCTTAACATACGCTCAAACCATCCTTAATCACCACCAAGAGGAAGATGATTTTTCATCAAAAATAATCATGAGTGATGAGGCCCATTTCCATCTTAGCGGGTACGTAAATAAGCAAAATTTACGCTTCTGGGGCACTGAAAATCCGCGTGTAACCCACGAAGAGCCATTACACCCGCTCAAAGTCACTGTATGGTGTGCTGTTTTCGCTAGAGGAGTCATCGGACGTTTTTTCTTCGAAGACGTCGCGGGCCAAACGGTTACTGTGAATAGTGAGCGCTTCTTTTTGCCGCAACTTGATGATTAGGGATTGGAAAACATGTGGTTCCAACAGGACGGTGCAACGGCACACACTGCACGTGCCACAACCGATATGCTGAAGGATGCATTTCCCGGGCGCCTAATCTCCCGTTTTGGCGATATGCACTGGCCAGCAAGATCGCCTGATTTGACCGCTCCAGACTTCTTTTTGTGTGGCTTTTTCAAATCGCGGGCTTATATCAACAATCCTCAGACTCTTGCAGCTCTTAAAGACAATATCCGTCAAGAATGTGAGGACCTATCGCCGGAAGTTTTGGCCAAAGTGATGGAAAATGCCATAAAAAGGGCTCAAATGACAATCAAGTGTGGCGGCGGCCATTTACATGACATCATATTCTCGACTTGATGTAAAAAAAATTAAAAGACCATTTTTTTTAAATTACAGCCAAAAAACATCGCAAGGTTACTTTTGCGCCACCTTGTACAAGCGAAGAACATAATTCCCTCCCACCAGTTTGGATTCCGACAGAAACATTCGACCATTCAACAAATGCACTGAGTAACTAACAAAATCATAAATGAAATTGACAAAAAAAACTACTGTGTCGCAACTTATCTCGACGTAGCGAAGGCTTTTGACAGCGTATGGCTCCCAGGACTACTATACAAGTTAATATAAATATTCCCACTTGACTACTATCTATGTATTACTGGGAACTTACCTAAGCGACCGGTACTTCTATGTTAAACATCAGGACGAATGCTCGGAGGTATTAAAAATGGATGACGGAGTACCACATGGCAGCTTATTGGGACCATTTTTGTATATAATTTACAGATATGACATTCCCTATCCAAATGACGACAGCATGGTTGCTACCTTGCTAGGAATATAAATGTCGCTTCATCGAAGTTACAGAATCTAATTGACACAATGTTGACTTGGTTCGCAAAATGGGAATCCAAGTAAACGCAGACAAACCGGTCCAAGTAATATATACCAACCGCAAACATGACTGTCGTACGCTAACAATTAATAGCACAGTCATCACTCAAAACGCAAAAGCTAAATACCTGGGCATTGAGGCAAAACTGACCTGGAATCTGACCATATAATCCAAAAAAGGAACGAACTGAAAAACAGATTCAGACAACTGTATTGGCTACTCAACAAGGACTCAAAACTGTCAGTATACAACAAACTACTAATTTATAAGACCATGATAATACCCATCTAGAGATACGGCTTAGAACTATGGGGGACAGCATACAAATCAAATATGCAAATAATTCAACGACTTCAATCAAAAATCTTAAGTGTTATCGTAAATGCACCAAACAAAAAAAAAAAAACAAATCGTGTATGATGGACAGTAGAAAACGCGGAAGACCCGCAAAAAGATGAATTGATAGTATATCCAAGATGACCTACGATGCATAAATGCTAGAAGGAGCCACGCAATGAAGCGAGAAGCAGGGAGCGACATTTTAAAGGAAGCACTGGCTTACCCCGAGCGGTAACTGCCAAGATGATGATGATGATTGTGCCAATAATTGAAATTGACAACACAAGAGCAATTCTTCAGTGTGCAATATATCCACGTCACTTCATAATTTGTCACGCATTTTGGGCTGAGGGATTGATTCGAACGTTCTTCGAATTCTATTCTACCCTAAGCACGCTACAAATTATCTCTGTGGGCAAAAAGTAAGGTGAATTTGGTTGTAAAATGAAAAATCTTTATTTATTCCTGTAAATAAATTTCATCCCCTTCAAAATAATCCCCTCTCGATGAAATACACTTATGCCAACGATCTTCCAATCCCCGAATCATGCCAAATAGTCCATTTCCGGTATAGCCATCAGCACCTTCTTCGATTCAGCTTTTGTCTCCTCAATCGACTCGAAACACGTTCCCCGGAGTGGTCTCTTGAGTTTTGGGAATAGCCAGAAGTCACACGCAGCCAAATCAGGCGAATACGGTGGTTGCGGAACGATATGCGTGGAATTTTTGGCGAAATGGTCACGAAGAACGAGTGCAGTGTAAGACGGTGCATTATCGTGATGCAAAAACCAAGAGTTGTTGGCCCATAATTCTGGTCTTTTTAGACGAATTGCTTCACGTAAACGACGCATAACGCTCAAATAATATTCCTTTTTAACAGTTTGGCCAGGTGGAAGGAGTTCATAGTGCACCACACCACGAAAATCGAAAAAAATGTCATCATGACCTTTATTTTTGAACGACTTTGACGTGCTCTTTTCGGTCTGGCCTCGCCTTTAGCACGATATTCGCTTGATTGGTCGGTTGTTTCAGGGTCGTAAGCGTAAATCCAAGTCTCATCTCCCGTAATGATGCATTTGAGCTTGTCCTGATAGTCTGAAAGCATTGTTTCACAGACATCAACACGACGACTTTTTTTCAAGAAATTGAGAGTTTTCGGTACCAAACGAGATTTGACTTTTCGTAGGACCAAATGGTCTTTCAAAATGGTTTTCGCAGATCCTTCTAATATTCCGATCATATCAGTAAGGTCTTTAACAGTCAACCGACGATTTTTGAGCACTAACTCCTTCACTTTATTGACGTGTTGGTCATCTGTTGACGTCGATGGTCGTCCGGAGCGCTCCAAGTCATCAACACGTTCTCGACCCTCTTTGAAGTCTTTGTACGACTTATAAACATTTATCTGCGACATGGTCGAATCACCAAATGCCTTCTGCAACATGCTAAACGTTTCCGCAGCCGAAATTTCATTCCGCAAACAAAATTTGATGGCACTTCTCTGCTCAATCAAATCAGACATTGTAAAAATCGAAAAATGCACTCTTGGTCGTTTGGTAAACACAAGCGTAAATATATTATTGATAATGACATTCACATGAAAGTTGGCCCAGATGTTATTAACAGTGCTGCCAACTCATGATATAAATATCTAGAGCGAGATTTTAATCCCGCGAAGTTTGACAAATAAATTCACCTTACTTTTTGCCCACAGGTATAACATTTTGCTCAGTTTTCACCATTTTTTATTCTTTTTTTTTACTGGTTATTGCTTTTTTATAAAAGTATATTATTATTTATTGTCTGGTAAAAGCCCTATAAATTCAAGTTCCAAACTTTATTGCAAGCAAAATTTCGGCAAACTTTTCATTTCAATGGCCCAATTTTTAATTAAAATACCTAGAAAGATTTTTTGCATGCATAGGTTATTAAATTTTAGTAAAGTCAGAATATATATGAAGTTGCAAAAAAAAACACGTTGATTTTTTATAACTTTTTGTCTTTCTTATAATTTTTTTCTTTTTTTTAATTTTTTTTTTCCTTTTTATTTTTTGTATGTTTTTCCTTTTTATATATTTTTCCCACTTTATAAACATATCCTTTCATATTATCGCATCATATCATATCAGTTTATGATAATTAGTATACACACACACACGCATGAACTTGTATGTATGTGTTGTATCGGTATTATTTAAGCACTTGTAATCGTGCAACTACTACGAGTACTTAACTAAACCTATTTAGCTTTTAGTAAAACTTGTTGTTGCAAAACATGAGATTGTTATCCATTTCATGACCGACATGTTTTTCCTCAACAAACACAAGTATAAATATATTTTATACACGCATAAACAAGTGTATGTGTGTATACGCCCAGTAGGGAAATGTTCGACTACTAGCGGTCATTTTTGCAGTTTTAGAGAATTTCAAACCAGCACAAAATTGTATTAATACATTATTTGAGATGTGTTGTGCAGTATGTGGATTTGCTACATTGCACAGTGGTTCCGCCGCGTAGGAAGAGCGGTCATAAGAACTTTTGGCGTGATAAATGACTTTTTATTACGTTTTTAAGTTGAGAAATGTTTTTATTTGTTACAAAAACATTAAGACATATAAAAAGTAATATATATATAATAAGAATATATATTTGATATAATAATAATAATATATAATAAAGTAATATATAATTAATATAAAAAGTCAAAGGAAAATTAAGTTCACACATTTTTTATACAATATAAAATTTTTTTGTTTCGTTTAAAGTTTTGCATAAATCTTAAATTATAAACAATAATAGAAAAAAACATTAAATTCCGAAAGAATGAGCATAAAGTATACTTTGATGCCAGTTAACTTATTCTTATTTGAAAACAATAAAATATTCACTTCCAAAAAAGTTAATATACTTAGAAATACAAAAGTCATCATAGATTTCTTTTTACATGGTAATTTTCGTAGACTAGATATAAATTGATCGCAATTAAGAAGAAGTGCAAAAGATCCGTGTTAGTTACAGTTCTTGAGTGCTTTCTGGTATTGTCACGTCTGAATTGTTTCACTAATTTATTACATGATTCAGCTGCCTCCTCTGATAATTCTCCAATTGATAATAAACAATGATCGATCACCTCCGACCCATGAATGAGCACTTTATGAACTGATGCAGGTAAATTATACCATGAATATTTACTAACTACAATAGAATTTTAGCAATGTCTAGTGCGTATATTTTGAATTTATTCGAATTAATTTTAAAACCAGAGGAAAGACATTGTAGGAGATAACTACATCTGTCTATAACGTGTTTGTCTATCCCTGTGATTTCGGATGATATGGTTGAATGAAGGAACAATTTTCGTGCTGTATTTCCATCATTAGAGGTGCCACTTCCTCTACTTCGCGGTTTTTCAACTATCAAGCCTAATTGTTCTCTAAACTCCCTCTGAACAAATTCCTTTCTCTTAGCTAAAAGTGCTTTTGCCTCAGATGAACGTGTGGCAAGCACATAAATTCGATTCTATAAGAAACATGAATAAAGTATTCAAAAAATCTAATCCAAGAATGCAGGGGTGATAAACCTAATTCAAATCTACTGGAGTTTACTTGTTTGTTTCTACACTTTTCTAAGTCATTCATTTCTTTAGGTGTTGCACCACAAATATAACATTTACTCGTAGATGAGTCACTAAGAGCACAGCACACTTTACCATCAACCATAGTTAATTGTAAAGAATGACTTACTTTATAACTATGGTTATCGATTTTAACAACAGTCGGATTCAAGTCACTAATAGCTTTTTAAAATGCTCTTCGTCTTGAACACAAAGAGCTTTATTTTCTTTAGCAAATCGAAATCTTTTCTGTGTCTCTGCCTGTGTTCGCTCGGAGAAGGACTCGTAGAGTTTGTCACCTCGCCCGAATCCCGCTTTTTCAACACACATAATTCGGTTTCAGTTAACCAATTACTGTACTTGGCGATCCGCCTTGTTTTTGATCTTTGTACTTTTTTCCAGTATCGAGAAATCCGTGAACAGATCCAAGAAACACGATTTTCAACGCCTTCTAAGGTTAAATTCTCAGAGTTTGGTAAAGCTTGAATTATGTTCTTCAGTACGTGGCGACATCTATCAACATCATTTTTAATGCTATTGTAACATAACTACGTGTCCAGAATATGCATGCGCGTAAATGAACACTTCAAATTTACACCTAAAACAAAAAAAAATCTTTATTAGTAATCTTGGTAGAATCACATTTTTCAAAATTCTACACATAGGTACAGATTATCCCCTATATCAAGCGCAATCGCAGGTCATCGCAGCTGGAAATTATTTTTCCTTAAAGAGGACATATGTAAGAATATTTTAAAGTATGTTTCATTTGTGCGGATTCGTGCGAACTTAGTTAAAACTTTACAAACTTCTTATAAAAAAAATAAACGGCAAATTTTAAAGTACGCATTTCGTACGGTCTGAAAACCTATTAAATAACAATTAAAAAAGATAACAAAACGTTTAGCATGTCGTACATACCTTCAACTTGAATTTCCATTGTACAACAGGTCATAAACACAGTAATGCTTAGAAAAATAACATTTCCCGGAACTGCGTAAGTACGGAGCGGAGACCACGCTAACTATCACTTTTCAAATTCTCTTACTTTGGAGGCACAATTATAAGTGAATTGTTTGTGCAGTTGAAATTTCTTTTGTACTCTAAGTTACTATGACTAATGAACTAACTTTTAGCTAAATAATGTTGCATAATTTTAACAAGACTATTTTCATCCAATGTCCTATGGCGGAACCACTGTGCATTGAAGCTACATCTTTACTTTATCTTTCAGGCAGCTTACGGATTCCTCTAACGAAAAATTCGAGCTCTTTTGAGTGGTCCATTCATGGAGTAAGTTTGCGATGCTTTCGTAAGAAGTGAACCGCTTTTAAATAAGGGCTGACTGTATTGATCGAAACAGATGGTAACCCGAAGGTGCAATGTCTGTGGAATAGGTCGGGTGGGGCAAGATTTCCTAATTCAGTCCCTCTAAACATTTCTGGACCGATTTAGCAACGTGTGGTCTGGGGTTGTCATGCAGCAAAATCAGTTTGTCATGTCTACCGTAACGTTCCGAACGCTTTTCTTTGAGAGCTCGCTTCAAATGCATTAGCTGCAGTCCGCAACGATCGGCAGTGATGGTTTCAGATGGTTTAAGGAGTTTATAATAGATGACACCCTTCTGATCCCAGCAGATGCACAACGTCACCTTTGAATTTTTTTTTCGCTGTCGATGGACCTGGTTCACCTGACAGGCTCCTCTATATATAATTGGCGCTTACACCCTTTTTTGATGTTTAGTCGAGCTCCTCTTCTTATTTGTGGTGTGCGTCTTGATGTTGTCTCATAAATGGAGGGACCTACAGTTTTAAGCCAACTCCGAACGGCAAATACTGTTTTTTGTGAGGAGCTTTCTCATGGCAGAAATACACTCGTAGATTTTCCATTGCCTACCGAGGGCCACGCGCTTTTGGAAAAAACTTGTTCTTATTCTTCTTATTATAATCTGGTAGATAATTTCATGGCATTTATTTTTCGAATAGGATATGCGGCATATGTCCGCTGCAGCTACGAGTTACATATATAGGTTTTCCATAAATAATAATAAATCTGAATAATAAATCTAAATGAATATGTAGTCGAAGCACAAAGGCCAACAAGTGGAGAACGACAACGAATCGACGTTTCGGTACCAGTACGTAAATACATTTTCGTCTTAAACCCGAAATATGTATCGCTATTTCCAGTGTTTCCTGCTAAGTATTCTTCCGCACACATGTATGAGTGCTTTTGCTTTTATATACAAATTTATTTTACTCGTACAAACGGGGGCTGTTCCACCCACTTCTGCTCTCATTTGTCACACATGTCACGTTCGTTTGTCGTAATTATATGGAACGTGGGATATTTCGTTAAGAAATGCTTAACACTTTGTGAAACAGCACAGACCGTTCTTGGAGGTGCTAAAATCAAAAACTTATGAACAGAATCAACAACTTTCGGAATAGAGAGCAATTGGATGAAGGCACAACAGAGAATTTTGTGCATAAAAAGTGTGATTTCCTAATTTCATGTCCATATGATTTGAGCTGAAAAAGATAGCTTAGCAAATTTGCAATTTTAGTAACGTTTCCATGGCCAGGCCAAAGGTCAAGCGAGTGGCAACTATTTTCGACGTACTGTTGATGATAAAACAGGTTTAAATAAATAAATTAATAAATTTAGTCAAAGTTAGTGATGGAGTTATTATTATATTAAAAATGGATAGTTTGTAGTACACAAACACTTTTTAACTACGAAAAAATACCAAAAATTATATTACCTACATAACTTTTGTACCTTACCTCCTCATAAAGCTGATTCAAATTTAGAACCAACAACGGGTAACACTTTTCCAAAGGGCTTTGACGTACTGTATCCGAATTTGAAATGAAAAGACATGTAACGCGTTAGGTTCAAAATGTTCTTAGAAGGTGAAGACTTGCAGTTTGTTTGGACCTTAGTACAAGCTGAAGTCCAAAATAAACAAGACTGGTCTCATAAAAATACTTTTTATGGCGCCTTCATTTTAATGAGTTACATTCCTAACTGAATTCCAGTGAAGGCTTGGTGACATTCGGTTCAGGGGAGGCGAAGTTATTGCGTCTAAAGTGTCGGTATGTCTGTGTGATCGGTACAAAACTAGGTTTAAAACAAAGACCTAATATCAAATTTTGTTTTAAAATCGGTAAAACGTTTACCGAAAAATTTGAATTGATGAAAAAAGTCTATGGCGATGATTGTCCATCTCGTGCCAGAGTTCATGAGGGGTTTACACGTTTCAGAAGTGGTTCTCTTCTTCTTAATTGGCGCGATAACCGCTTACGCGATTTTGGCCGAGTTTAACAAAGCGCGCCAGTCGTTTCTTTCTCCTGCTAACCGGTGCCAATTGGACACACCAAGTGAAGCCCAGTCCTTCTCCACCTGATCTTTCCAACGCAGAGGAGGCCTTCCTCTTCCTCTACTACCACCAGCTGGTACCGCATCGAATACTTTCAAAGCCGGAGCGTTTGTATCCATTCGGACGACATGACCCAGCCAACGTAGCCGCTGGATCTTTATTCGCTGCGCTATGTCTATGTCGTCGTAAAGCTCATACAGCTCATCGTTCCATCGTCTGGGATATTCGCCGTTGCCAACGTGAAAAGGTCCAAAAATCTTACGCAGAATCTTTCTCTCGAACATTCCAAGCGTCGCTTCATCGGATGTTGTCATCGTGCAAGCTTCTGCGCCATACATTAGGACGGGTATGATGAGAGTCTTGTAGAGTGTTAGTTTTGTTCGTCGAGAGAGGACTTTACTGCTCAGTTGCCTACTTAGTCCAAAGTAGCTCTTGTTGGGAAGAGATATTCTACATTGGATTTCAAGGCTGACATTGTTATCGGTGTTAATGCTAGTTCCTAAATAAACGAAGTCTTTTACAACCTCGAAATTATAACTGTCAACAGTGACGTGGGTGCCGATACGCGAGTGCGCCGACTGTTTGTTTGAAGACAGGAGGTACTTCGTTTTGTCCTCGTTCATCACCAGACCCATTCGCTTAGCCTCTTTATCCAGTTTGGAGAAGGCAGAACTAACAGCGCGGTTGTTAAGGCCGATGATGTCAATATCATCGGCATATGCCAGCAATTGTACGCTCTGCGGCTCGTACGATGCTCTCCAACATCAGGTTAAAGAAGTCAGACGACAGCGAGTCATCTTGTCTGAAACCTCGTTTGGTATCAAACGGCTCGGAGAGATCCTTCCCAATTCTGACGGCGCTGCTGGTGTCGAGCAACAACATGAACATACGGGTCGCCTAAAATCAGTAATCACCGAAAACTCCATCGAAATTGTTCGTAACTTTTACAAAAATGAACCTAAATCATTGTTCAAATGGAATCGTAGTTGAATATCTCCAGAACATCGACTCATCGCATTTTAACTGATCATTTGGGCTTAAAAAAGTTCTGTGCACGTTTCATTCCGCACAAACTGAACTGAAGACAAAAAATTGCTCAGAATTCAACATTCGAAAGACCTCATTGAATAGGCGAGAAAAGACGAGAACTTCCTTTACAACATTGTAACGGGTGATGAAACGTTGTGTTTCCAACATGAGCCTGAAACTAAGCGTCAAAGTGCCGAATGGAAGACCCTAGACGAGCCACTACCCACCACGCGTTTGGACAAATCTAAAATCAAGTTGATCCTCATTTGTTTTTACGATTCCAAGGAAATTGTCCACAAGGAGTTCGAGCCAACGGGCCAAACCGTCAATGCAATTTGTGCATTCTTAACATTTGAAGCTTTCTTATTTATATTATGTAGCTATAGTATTAATCTTATTTGTTGTAGTCATTCCGAAACTGGACCGTTTCTAACCCCTCCCGAACCTAGACATTTTGCAACTAGTCCAATTCTAGTCCCTCATGAACTAGTTTACATCTATTACCAGTTTATGGACTAAAATGTTTAGTGGGTGGTTTGGCTAAATGCAAACATATGCACATATGTATATACATATATCTCTATATATTGCCATGTTTTGCATGCATGAGCTTGTAAATATATTGTCAAACCAAATTGATGGTGAACCCAATCATATGACATCTCCACCCATTGCAAAACTTGCACAAAAAAAGTTGAGGCGTATGCTTGTGGTTAGGGTTGCTGTGGAGTAGAGATTATCAGCGTAGCCATAATTGCTCATTGAACAGGAAATTATGGGCGAGCCGCACAAACACATGCACGCACAACTCCTGACTACGAAGTGAAACGGGCTCGTTATAATGCAATTCACAATTGCTTTCAATTCACAAACCTTCGCCAAACTACTCCCACCATAAAATATACCGTTATATAATTCATCGTATGTTGATGTTAACGGATTTTTTGTGCTTGCCAAAAAAAAAAATGACAACATGAAAATTTGAGTTTGAAAATTTAGGTTGAAATGTGGTGAATTTTCAAATGATTTTGGTTTCGTTTACACATGGCTGTTGAAAAATCAAATCAGTAATTTAAATTGAAATGTGCGGTGGAATTTTTAAACCAAAATTTTGTGTGTTTTGTGAAACAAGTGAAAGTTAGTCAATGGCGAAAAGCCAAAAAAACAAAGAAATAAGTATGCCTGCCATCTTTTCTTTTCCATGTTCGTAATATCATAATTTTATAATACAGAAGCATATCTCATTGCCTATCAAAAATCATAGACATCCAATTTTAAAATTTCATAAAAAAAATTAGAAAAATTCCATAAACTTTTCATCCCAAAGCCAACCAAAGTTTAGTTTATATGAATTCATAACGAACAAAAATTCTGAGCTTTGATAAAACGGATCACTAATACGATTCCCACGAATATCTCGACACCAGCGTCACACATTCAGTCCAAACAAACTCATAAACCATCCCAGATATGCTCGCACCTCTTAAAATTTTAATGCAATCGGCGATTGTAGGTGAACACAGGTCTGGCGCTCAGTGGTACAGAAGGTTGTTGTATAGCCAAGTCTGAGTCTTGTTGAAAAACTTATCCGGAAAAGCTTTAGCAATGTCGTATAGTTCCAATTTTTGTGACAAACCAGTCTATCATCTCTTTCAACATAACTGAATTATCTTACTCTAGTATCAAAGTTCTTCGCTCCTACTTTTGATTCATTTCTTGTTTTTGTTTTTTTGTGGGTGAGGTAGGGTTCAAAATGCCTTGGCACTTACAGCGACCGTCGTCTACTGCATCGTGTGGTGTGCCCACTAAAACGATCCCTCCTCTTCTTATGGGGAGACACCCTTCCTTTGCATTTTAACTTGAAGATCTCCTAATCGTTTCACTCGTCACGTTACCTCATCGAAATCCAATTCCTTCAATAAGATCAGAATAGAGCTGAGTCATATGTGAGTATAGGAGGCTTTTTTATGTGTACTCCGAGGTGTCTACTCCATTTTCTTGCTATTGCATTGCATTCGAGAAAAAATGTGCTGGAGCTTCGGGGTATTGGGCACGGAAATCACAGGAGCTAGTGAATCATATCTCGGGGCTGTGCAGACGGCAGTGTAATCTATGAGAATACCTGTGAGCGTTCTAATTTTGCCCTTAGGGAGGCTTAAACGACGCTTAAATCTCTTTTGGTGGTATCCTCCTAATAAGATCTTCGTCTGGTGTAGCTCCTAAGTTTAGCGTCAGCTTAGCTTTTCACTTCCAATCTTTCCCTTATCGGTATGTTGTCTTATGGCAAGGAAGGATTCGGGTCCTTTTAGTAGCAGCTTCTCTAGCCAATACATCAGTCGCCTCATATGTAGGATTTCCATGTCTCCATACGCCGATAAGCTGCGAAGGTCACGGGCGTGCTAAGCAGGCTCATGGCAAACATCGGTGGACCAACACAGAGCAAAAAAAGGCTAATGATGGTTACCACAAACTCAGTGCTCTTGTACGGCAGTGAGGTAATATAGATATGAGGAGTTGCGCTAAAATTCAAAACCAAGCGCAAAGTGTTGTAGGCTGCACAACGAACAACGACAATTGATTCAGCCTACTGCACTGTCTCAGGAGCAGCAATTTTTGTGACATCTGCCGAAATTAAAAAAAAAAAAAATATGCCACCCCTAGCGCCGTGGTACGGAGACCTCAAACGACGCAGCGGTGGCAAAGCCGAATGGACACTGAGTCGAGTGGCAGATGGACGCCGAAACTCATTCTAATAATAGGCAAATGAGCTCACAGGAACTTTGAACTATCATATTTCATGATTCAGTTACTCTCGGGCCACGAATACTTCCGGAAATACGTATACGGCAGGGTAAGTTAAGCGATCCCAGCTGCATATATGGCGCAGCACCGAGCGATGACGCCGAACGCACATTTTTTAGTTGCGATAGATAGCTAATGGAGGGAGATGTTCTGAGGGAGCAGATTGATGACTTCAAAATGCTTGAATGCATTCACGGAAAAAAAGATAGACCTCAGCACAAAACAACAAAGCGAAGCCTCACAGACAGAGACATAAGAAGACGAGAATACAACAAACATGTTGGACCCAGACGTGGGTGAATAGTACTGGTCTATTTCATGGACACCGTTCGAGGTACCGTACCGAAGTAATGCAGAAAGTAATTCCGGAAAGGGAGTGGCCCCAGACGCGGTAGTCGATGGTCACTGTAAGTGCGAAGGCATGACGGCATTCTGGCACTCAAGGACTAGTGAGGACTTAACCTCAAGGGATGATAAAGCCAGAGTGCAGTCTGGCTATCGCCCGGAATGGCGATTCGCTCATTTCTGAGTTTCCTTTCTAAATTGATCTGAGAGCCATAGAGCACACAGTTTCGTTCGGAATATGGTGGGAAAATTATTAATCGGCTTAATCAGTTTTGTTTTTGAACCACAAATCTAAGGGCCTATGCCTTCGGGTGCTATCGAGCCACGGTTGCATTACCACCTATAACTTTATACTCTAGCCTCTATTGGTAACCAGATATTAAAAATCTGGCCCTTCATCTGCGGGGCAGCACCCGAAGCCTCTCCAAATGTTTTTCGAATTTACGTAGACGACTCTGCAGATATATTAATAAATATCAATAAACATCTTTACGTAAGCAAACCACAAAAATGTATATCGACAAAAGCACCTCTGGAAAGTCACCAACGCGCGTTTCAACCAACCAACTAACCAACAAAGTGAACTGCCTGTCAATCTGTCCAGCCGCGCAACCATTTGCCTGACTGATGTTCCGTAATGACATCACGTTCGTAACTAATTTTGCCACAATGCCACCAAAAAATAAATAACAATAAAAAAAGAGAAGCACACGCACACACAGACACATATGCACACATGCATGTGGTAAAACCGCAACAAAATGGGGAAGATACGGACAGGACAGCATAAAAATCCGAAAAATCAATGTGTCTGACCGCTTTTGTTGTCTGCGAAATTTTATTATTCAGCCCCACTGCGGCACACTCACGTACACATTAACAATTGTTTGGATGCTACATTCATGCATGCGTTAGTGTGTAAGTTGTTCGATTTATGTGAGCCTGCCTATGTCCAATGGTAGAGCATCTGCCGGCCAAAGAGTAGAGGTGGATTCCTTTTTGTTGTTGCTTTGCTGTTGTGCACTTGTCACTGGTTGTCAATTTCAATTTTGACATTTATTAGTCTGATATACTTGAATACACTTTAATCCAGACATATGTCTGTATCGTACATATCTACTTTCATATATATACACATAGGTCCTCATGCAGCCTTATGTAGTTTCATTATGGATACAAAGGATTCAAAACGCCGCAATACATCAATTCGCTCAATCATCATTGGTCGTCATTCGTGGGATCTATTGAGCGAAATCATTCATTCATTTCAATTATTCATGCAAACAATTATTCACGTCAGACATTTATAAGCGGTTTCTATATATTCGCTCTGCAATAGTCGTCCGCAAATAGCAAATTAAGGAGCTGGTAATAGATAGGTAGCAGGGGGGAAGGTAAAAATACATGAGTAGTTCTCAAAAAAGGATACTATTCGGTAGTGGATTATTGACAACTGGAATGAAAAGGTTTGGTTATTTGAAAAACTATCTCTTTGATAGTGATTTATTTATTTGGTATCCTCAAGATCCGGACATTTCAGATATTCACAATACGCCAAGTCTTGGAAAAGGCCCATGAAAGGAGAATCGATATATACCATCTTTTTCTCGATTTTAAAGCTGCATTCGACAGCACGAAAAGGAGTTACCTATATGCCGCTACGTCTGAGCTAAGTATCTCCAAGAACTCATACGGTTATGCAAGATGACGTTGCTCAACACCAGCAGCGCCGTCAGAATTGGGAGGCAACTCTCCGAGCCGTTTGATACCAAACCAGTTTTCAGACAGAGTGAATCGCTATCGTGTAACTTCTTCAACCTGCTGCTGGAAAAGATAGTGCGAGTCGCAGAACTTAATCGCTCAGGCACAATGAGCGTACAATTGTTGACGTATGCCGATGATATTGGCATCATCGGCGTTAACAAGCGGCCTTTTCCAAACTGGATAAAGAAGCAAAGTGAATGGGTCTGGTGGTGAACGAGGACAAATCGAAGTACCTTCGGTCATCAAACAAACAGTCGACATACTCGCGCATTGGCAGCCACCCATGGTTGGCAATTATGATTACGAGGTTGTAACAGACTTCATTTATATAGGTGTAGGATGGTACAATCAGCTGTATGAGCTTTACGATGCCATATACATAGTGCAGCGAGTAAAGATCCAGCGGTTCCTTTAGCTGGGTTATGTCGTCCGAATGGATACAAACGCTCAGGCGCTGAAAGTATTCAATGCGGTACGAGCTGGTGGTAGCAGTGGAAGGCCTCCTCTGCGTTGGAAAGATTAGGGGGACAAGAACTTGGCTTCATTTGGCGTTTTCAACTGGCGCCGGTTAGCACGAGGAAATACGACTGGCGCGCTTTGTTAAATCCAAATCGGTCAAAATCGCTTATGGCGCCAATCAAGAATAAGAGGAATGTATATAAATACACCGCCGGCTGCCGTAGCCGAATGAGTTGCTGCGTGACTACCATTCGGAAGACGTAGTTACGAAGCTCCGTGAAACAACAAAATGAAGAAAAAGTTTTTTCTAATAGCGGCCGCCCCTCGGCAGGCAATAGCATACCTCTGAGGGGATTTTTGCCATGAAAAAGCTTCTCATAAAAAACCATTTGCCGTGCATGCAACAATTGGGAGTAGAAGCTTAGGGTGAGCCCAAAAAGGGTGTAAGCGCCAATTATATACATATATATATATAACGGGTTGTTCAATACGTGCGCTTCAACTTTTTTCCGATAGGGAGGGCGAACGACGCAATATTTTTTATTTTTCGCTTGTCATTTGTAAACTTCATTAGTATACATTTCAGCATGGAACGCTACACTCTTGAGCAACGATTGCAAATCGTGCAAATTTTTTATAAAAATAATCGTTCTGTTGCTGCTACTTTAAGAGCATTACGGCCATTTTACGGTCCATTTAACAAGCCGTCCCGTTTTGGGGTTATGTGAAGTCATTGGTCTATAGTAACAAGCCGGCGACGATTTGTGAGCTCAGAGCCAATATTGAACGCGAAATTGCTGGAATTTCGGCCGATTTATGCAAAAAAGTGGTCGAAAATTGGGTTCAACGATTCGACTTCGTAAAACGTGCACGCGGTGGTCATGCTAAAGAAATCGAATTTTATACTTAAATGTATATGTTCAAAATCGATAATAAAAAAAAAATTAGTTAAAAAAGTCGAACCGTTTGTGTTTTATTCAAAAAAGTTCAAAAGTTGAAGCGCTCTTACTGAAAAACCCTATATTAGGCCGGGTCGATTTGTGGGGAGGCAAAAAAATCGCCCATTGCTCTGTGAAAATCATATTCTAGGGATCAAAATAAGAAACTTTGCCGAAGGAATCATACCTCTAAAACGAATTCTGATGTCCCCCAATTTGGGTCGAACTTTTTAGTTTCTTTTCTCATGTAAAGGCCAAAAATGGTGATATTTTGAAATGATTGTAAGGGGAACCCCCCAGGGGAGTTCGAGGGGGTGTGCCACTGGCATGGGTGGATCGGCCGTCCAAAGTTAGTGGGGGTCGGTCATATATTTGGACTCGATTGGAGCACTCTTAATGGGTCAAAGTGGGATTTTTCGTTCGACCCAAATTGGGGGACATCAGAATTCGTTTTAGAGGTACGGTTCCTTCGGCAAAGTTTCTTATTTTGATCCCTAGAATATGATTTTCACAGAGCAATGGGCGATTGTTTTGCCTCCCCGCAAATCGATCCGGCCTAATATATATATATATAAAGGGTGGTTAAGTTTCAAGGGCCGGTGTTGATTTTGAATAAAATACATTTTTTTAGGAAATTATTGCCACTTCTCTTTACTGTGATAATATTGGTGTGGTTCAATTATGTATGGAACAAAATATCGGCGGCACACCTCCATCCGATGGGCCAAATTTTCGATGACACCCAGGCATAATTGAGGTTCTATGCCGTTAATGTGCCGAATTATCTCATTCTTTAGCTCTTGAACTGTCGCTGGCTTATCGACGTACACGTTTTCTTTCAAATAACCCCAAAGAAAGAAGTCCAACGGTGTCAAATCATATGATCTTGGCGGCCAATTGACATCGCCGTGACGTGAGATTATTCGGCCATCAAATTTTTGGCGCAAAACAGCCATTATTTCGTTAGCTGTGTAACAAGTGGCACCGTCCTGCTGAAACCACATATCGTCCACATCCATATCTTCCAATTCGGGCCATAAAAAGTGCGTTATCATCTCACGATAGCGAACACTATTCACAGTAACAATAAAAAATACGGCCCAATGATTTCGCCGGCCCATAAATCGCACCAAACAGTCAGTTCCTCTTTGTGTGTGCATTGGTTTTTCGGCAATCACTCTTGGATTATCATTCGCCCAAATGCGGCAATTCGGCTTATTGACGAATCCACTGAGGTGAAAATGTGCCTCATCACTGAAGATGATTTTCTGCGAAAATGGGTCATTCACTGTTGCCATTTCCTGCCACCATTCTGACCATTGACGACGCTTGAAATGGTCGAGAGGTTTTTGTTCTTGAGTCAATTTCACCTTGTAAGCGTGTAAATGGAAGTCTTTATGCATAATGTTCATCGACGACGAGCGTGAGAGGTGCAATTGTTGGGCACGACTACGAGTTGAGGTGGACGGCTCTTCAACCACACTATCGCGAACAGCAGCAATATTTTCTGCAGTACGAGCTGTACGAGCATGCACTGGTGTTTTCACATCTCCTACAGACCCGGTTTGCTCAAACTTTTGCACAATTTTTCCGATTGTACGCACATTTGGACGATTAAATTGATCGAAAAAATCACGAAGTGCGCGGTATGCATTTTGATTTGAACGCCCGTTTTCATAATAAGCCTGAATAACTTTAATGCATTGCTCAATTGTGTATCTTTCCATGGTTCAAATTGAGTTTGTCTGAAATTAAAAAATGTCAAATCAAATGCAAAAAAAAACTTGACGTTTAGGTGTGGTTCACATTCAACATCGGCTCTTGAAATTTAACCACCCTTTATAAATATCTCTACACTCGGCTGCAGCATCGCATTTCAGGTTTTGCTCAATGCATTTTTCAAATGTTCTGCATTGTTTTCATTTGCTCAAACTTTTGGACCACAATCTTTTCCGCTTCAATGTTTGCTCTCAAAATCTCCTACAAATTTCTATGCACTTTGAAACGTTTCAGTCTCGATTTTATCACGACATTCCGAAAAGTGCCGTAACAGAATTATTTATTTATTTATCGATCAAGTAGATATGCAGCTTTTTTGTTAGCGACGCCTTCCATTCGGTTGCTGCTCGCCTAAAGTCCATTTGTCGTAGTTGCTTTTGATGTCGTCTGCGGCACAAAGTTTGCAGCGTTGACATGTTTACATCCATTCGCTTGCTCATGCATGGACTTTACTTTACCGTATCGCGCTAGCATACCTTTGCTTGCTTTCTCCTCTCCTTTCTCGGGCTCGCATAAGCCCGCACTGTCTTTAACTTTTCCATGCAAGCAGCGTCTTTTGCAATTTGAGCTGATTGTGTTTTACCTTTCACTTTTCTGCTTTTGCTCGCTCCAGATACCTCGCACTCCACTTACAAAGTAGTCGGCTTTTATGCTTTCACTATAGTAAATTGCTAGTTTCGTTAAAGTTGCTAGTTGGTGAAAGTCAAAATAAATTTTGACTCGCCGAATTGTCTTGTTAGTTGCCTTTGAGAATTTCTGCTTGGTTGAACTGGTGTAGAAGGGAGTATTGGGTGGTGTCGCTTTAAGTTATAGTAGTGGGTGGATTTCAAATGCCAACAATCTTTTGACATCTGCAGTCATTGTGGGAAAAGTTGTGACGGTGATTGCGCAGCCACAACCCACACTATGGCAATGAGATGTATACACAATATATAAGGAAGTATTTATCTTAACGCGGACTCACTTACATACAAATATTCAAGCAAACATAACCCCAAGCATATGCCGCAAAATCAACTTCCACCCAAATCGTAAGAAGCGCAAGAAAATGGAGTTACTTCTGTAAGTTACGGGTACCAATTTCAACTTTTCTATTCTCTTCTTCCTCTTCCTCTTACACTTTCACTTCATTTTTGTTTTTCTCTTCATCATCATTTTCCTCTCCATCATCTTCTTCATCGTTACACCTTCACTGCATACATATCGTTCACCTGCTTTCGTTGATTGCTCTGCTTGTCCTTTCGCTGACAGCCAGACAGCGCATGTGTGTGTGTGCGTGCATGGCGGACGATACAGTGCGCAGTATGATGCCGAATGATGTAGTGTCTGCTGTTGTTCGTTAGTGCGGCTTTGTGGCTGACTTGCGCTCAAATAAATACCCATTTATGTATTGTAGTTGACTCTGTTGCTAGCGGTGTGGGACGTCAAGGTAATTTCGGGGTTAAATTCACCAACAACCCCATCAATTTAGTTGTGTATTATTGTTGTCGGTTGAGCTTGGGAATGGGTGTGAGTGTGTCTGCGTTTGGCATTTGCTGGTTGGAGCAAATTGCGTGGGCGAACTTTAAAATTTCTTTAACAATTTTTGAAAATTTGCCATGAAAAGTTAAAGAGAAGCTCATAGAAAAGTATGACTAATGGCTTTATGTATCAATTAGATGAAGTAAAATTTTTAACCATTTTCCGCTAAGTACCTTAAGTGACACATACCGCATGTCCACTATACGACGAATTGTAGCCAATCGATAAATCCTCTCAAGACGGAGTTCGTCCTATTCACGCGGAAACATAAACTAGAGCTAAGCTACTTCCAAAAGGAGGTCCTTCTTGTTGCTTTCTGACAAGGTGAAATACCGAGGTCTCATCCCAATATTGAGCAGAGAATAAGAAAGGACATAGTTGCACTGTATGGTTGTAGAACCACAATAGGCAAAAGATGGTACCTCCCTGGCCTAGAGTTGTATTTTGACTTTTTTAATACATACATTACAAACTTAAATACTTTATAATACCTTACCTGGTGGAGCTCGGTGAAGAGGTAAACATCAATGAAGAAGCTGGAGGGAGTTCAAAGAACAGCGCTTACACTATTAGAACTTCTTAATGCAATGCTAACTGAGACACCTGCGGATAGCATCCCAATCAGACTGAGAGGCACGGACAATAGGCTTGATCTAATTTGCGGGCACTCACGTATCCTCAGAAACTATAACTTCATCCTCCTGGTGACTTATCAATGTAGATCCCCGCTTGCTCCGAGCCGGACGTTCTCCACTCATATTAAATCAAGGGAAGAGTGGTCCGAATGCTGCATTTGGAAGCAGGTGGCTCTTTTCATGGATGGCTCGAATCTTAATGGAAGAGTTCGAGGAGAAATATTTTGTGAGGAGCTTCCATCAAGTTCAAGGAACTTCCCTTCAAGTCCAAGTTCAGGCTACCGGACCACCAATGTAGTGGGTTTCAAGCGGAGGTAGCCGCAATCAAGGAAGTAGCTGATTGGTTGCTCACTTGTGTTATTACTGTTATGGAAGTAAATATCTACACCTGCAGTCAAGCGGCAAATAGAGCCCTGAAACTTGTCAAGGAATTTCTGACTTCACTTTCGATTGCTTCTGAGTTCTATGAAATAGAGCTCATATGGGTACCTGAGTAGAGGCCATTTCAAGAAACTATTGGGTGGATGAGCTAGCTAAACAGGGGATCTGTGAAGTGGTTTCCACATGTAACGAATAAATTGAGATTCCTTCTACTACTTGTGGCTTACTACTGGAGAGATGGGTGACACAGCTCTGGGCAAGTTCATAAACTTGTAAATTCGCGAGATCCGCAATCCAGATTTTTTGGATCCGTATAAATATAAAAATAAGTAATTGGATGTAACCGTTTTTGGGTACTTGGCCGAGCTCTTTCTCCTATTTGTGGCATGCGTCTTGATATTTCACAAGTAGAGGGATCCACAGATATTTTTTATGAGGAGCTTTTTCATGGCAAAAATACGCTTGGAGGTTTGCCATTGCCTGCCGAGAGGCGACCGCTATTAGAAAAAACGTTTTTGGTGTTTCACCGAGACCCGAACCTACGTTCTCACTGTGAATTCCGAATGGTAGCCAAGCACCAACCCATTCGGCTATGGCGGTCGCGGCCGTATATAGTAAATTATTTAACGCTTCTGTTACATATGCTTCTATGATCTGGCGATCTGCTGAGGCGTCATATACAGGATTACGATTACAGGATTACATAGGAGGAAAGTAGTTCCGAATACTTAAGGACTTTATTAATTAGATTGTTTCTGACTAAATGGTCTGAAATTGAAACGCTTTGGAGATATTTCGTTTTAGAGAATATTTTAAGAAAAAAGTGGACGTACTAGTTAGTTCAATGGCTTGACTTTTTTCTGTATTTAGTTAAAAGACATGTCAGTTAATGGAAATCCTCAATTAAATTTTCGTCAAGCGCTTTCAGTTAAAAATGGCTGCTGGATAAGATTTTGAATGTACGCTTTTTCCTTAGCATTTCCTGTTTCATATCTTTAAAAAAATAATAAAAAAATTATAAAAAGGATTCCACAAATTATTTTAGAAAGTAGCATGTCTTTTAAGCTATCCAAAATTCGTAAAGTATTCTAAGCAAAATTTTCCAACAGTCCAACATAACGAAACATTGGTTCCAAACTCTACCTCACGATCCCACGACAGTTGGTTCTGTGTTACCCGAAAGACCCGGATTTATAGCCTACCAAGGACTGTCACTCCAACAGCATTACCGTACATGTATGGGCAATGTTTATGCTGCTGCAACAACTACAACTACCTGTTTACTTCTCTTCTCCTTTCATAGCATTACAACGCAGGGTATGCCAAAGCTTCCTTCAAAATGCGGTCTATCTTGAGCTATTGCTTCGTAGTTACGTATTCCTAACTTCTTAAGATCGTGTTCCACTGCGTCCATTAGCTTTCCTGTCAAGGCGTTTTTCACGGTACATTCAGTAGCCTTCTTTTGCACTGCGCTTTAAGGAATCATACGACGAGTTAGATCGTTCAGTTCAGAATTCAATCGAATTCTGCAGGTACCATCATCCATTCTTATTGGGTCAAAGATCTTTCTTAAAATGTTTCTTTCCATGCTGGCAATCTGTGCGCAGTCATCAACCCTAAGAGTCCATACCTTACCAACATAAGTTAGGATTGGTCGAATTAGTGTCTTGTACATAGTTAACTTTATACCTTTAGACAAAAGTCGGGACTTGAACAACTTAACCTGACTGCAGAAGTTGAATCACCGCTACATGCGAACATAACTCCTAGGTACTTAAAGAGCTGCACTGTTTCAAAAGTATAGGTTCCCACATGGAAATTTTGCATCTATGTAAGCGCCCTCGATTTCAACAGATATTTGGTTTTGCCCTCGTTTACAAAAAGGCCAGTATCGCTCGCAATTTTTTTAATTTTTAAGAAAATTTTTTTTCAATCATTCCTATTTCTTGAAAGAATAGCGAAGTCATCTGCGTAAGCACATATTTGGGATGAATACATATTTTGCTCTCGGAAGACCCTCTATGAGTGTATGCCTCATTTTTTAATTATTCTTTAATTTCTTTAGTCGCTTCTGCGATTCGTCCTTGGTAGGTATGTTACTCTGCTGCTGTGATGTGTGATGGTCACGTGCTTTTGGAGTTATGGAATACATGAATCCATTGAGGCGACTAGAGTTTTGCAGATTTACACTCGAAACCAATGTCGAAAATACAAAGATGTTTTGAAAGAAGGGTAGGATAAACTCTTTTGCCTGCCTCTACCATGGACTCTCCGTCCAGTGTTCATTTATTTATCACCCAGATCATTTATTCTAAAGCTCTTCACTGGAGCTGCGGATTAGCCTGATATTTTAACCATTACTCTGACCTCTTCCTCTGAATATCACTACTAGAAATACAGCTAAGGAATTAATTAAGGTAATGCTTCATTCCGAAATTGCAGAAAAAAAAATTAATAAAATAAACCTCCACCCACCTGAAAAAGAAGTTTCTGGATTCCCTAGCAGCCACGTTTGTATGTTTCTACATACATAAGTGCTCGTGCACACATATTCAATCACCCATTAGCAAGTATTTATAATACACATACAAACATACAAAACACTTCCAAGAAAGAGACAGACTTTAACTTTTTTATGCGCATTTCTTTTCAAATTCCTGAATGTGAAATTCGCATGACATGAAAGAGGCAGCTGTTGTGTTGGAAATTTTTAGGCTCAGAGAGAATTTTAAAAACTTTGCAACTCAGCTGTGCCATAGAAGAGTAATTATAATTTAATGCACGTAGAAAAATAGTAATTACCAAATGACTTTCAAATAAAAACGAGAAATATTAAGGGGTCGCCAAAAAAGAAAAAGTAGGTGGCCATGAACATCCAGTGAGGTTGTAAAGGGGCAGCGATGAGATACTGGCTATCATTGACAAGGGAGAAGAGGAAGGAGGCTATCGCCGAAGTCTACCGCCAGGTCCTAGAGGAACACACTGGACCTCCTCCACTTTGTCACGACGCAGGCTAGTATCAAAGTAGAGTTAAACTCAACGCCTGCGAAGACAATAGGTCGAAAAGGTCAGTAAGGATGAAATTCCAATCAGACCTCGAGCTCAAGTTTAGATTCCGACCAAGCCGGCAGAGCCGAATAAATTTGTTGAGATCTTCAAATACTGCAATAGTGACCTGCCAGTAAAAGGTAGGAGACAGCTGATGCTCATCCTCAATGGAGAATCGCTCGCTCACTGGTGCAGAAGAACAACGTTGTGAGGTACGGGTTTGTTGACACAACCATTCGGATTTATCGCAGCGACGAGCCGGCTTTGCACAGAGCTGACAAAGCCGGCTTGCGCAGCGACACTGAAGAAGGGTTGGCTAGCAGCTCAACCGACTCTGACCGGTATACGGCCGCTCTTCAACGAAGAGGATCTTCTCGCTGACATCTAGGCTGGGGAGATCTCGGAGGAGGACTTCGATGTCACGATGGCGGAGATGAAACGAACAGATTCACATGAAGCTGATCCAAACTAGTCTTCACCACTCTAAACCTGCGTCCGCGCAACTTTCTATCCGTTTGGCTGCTGGTGAACTTGACATAACCCTCATCCAAGAGCCGTAGATATGTGGCAATAAAATCTGCGGTGTCGAAGAGAAGGGCTTCAAACTAATTGCCGTACAACATACCGGTAAGATTCTTTGCTGCATCCTGGCAAAAAATAATGTGAATATTTTCTTGTTTCCACAGTCTAGTAGCGGCGACATGTTGGCGTCAAGCATCGAGCTCGGGAAAACCGGGTCTTTGGCTAGCCTGCGCTTATATATATGGCTTACGATACGGACGCTCCGCCGGATGAGATTCGTACGCTTGTGCAACGGGCAGCTCGAAGGGACAAAAACCTGGTTGTCTCCTATGACGCAAATGTTCACAACACCCTGTGGGGGAGCAGCAACACTAACGCTAGAGGTGCGTCACAAGTTGACTTTATTCTAGAAAACAAAATTAGTGTTTTGAATTTAGGCTCAGACCGGCTTTTATTACTATGAACAGAGAGGAAGTTCTGGATATTACCCGGGCTCGCGACATGTTTTCCATCCACGTTAAGAGATGGCGAGTTTCAAACGAATATTCGTTCGCAGATCATCTGTATATTGAATTTGAAATCGACACTAGATCTCCTCAAGTTAGTAAGTTTAGAAATATACGGAAAACCGACTGGGGAGCTTACAGCAATAAATTAAGAGCTTTACTGCCAAAGAAGGCTCACAAAGACCCCGCTACATGTGGGGAGCTAGATAAATTAGTTTATCAGGTAACTAAAGCAATGAGTAGCTCCTTAAAAGCTAGTTGTCCGGTTGTTCAGTTGGTTCTTAATGGATTTCTCTACGGCAAGGGTGAATCAACATTAAGATCCAAATCGTAGAAGATCCAGCTCTGATCCGAAAAAGACCTTTTATTGGAGACCCTCCAATTGTCTAACCTTACTAAGCTGTTTTCAGATAATAAAGCAACATCGATCACTTCCTTCGATCCCCTGAAGTACTCCGTACTGGTAAAGGTGAAAGTGGGAGTATTACCCCATGTTACATAACTACAAGTTATTACTAATTATGAAATCATATTGTAAATAGGTGAGTCTAATCCGCTTCCCCGTAAGGCGTGCCTCGCATTGGTACCGCATCCGAGATGCAGGGTTTTTTTTAGTTTCAAGCATAAGGGCCTCCTCAGGCGGTGCTGGTCTATCATGTGCCATGTATATTGAGGCAAGTGTTATTCTAACTCCATCAATGGCTTCCACCTCAACACAGCCTGTGCACTATATAATGGGATTAAAAATGTATTTAAATGTTTTTTAGCTACAATACATAATCTGGGACTACCTTCAATCCGTTTATAGTATATATTGTAGCTTTTTTTCTGACCACTTGTCAAGCTCTGGTTTTCCGCGGTGGAAGGTTTCATCTACCAATGCCATTTGAGGATGGTCCCGTGCCACCACACTAAATCGCTTGGTAAATTTGGAGGCAACTGCACCCTGATCCGAGATCTTGTGCTTCATCGTTACCTTCCCAGTTTCGCCGTGCGAGCAGTTTCGTGTTTTGGCATCTGTCTTATTGGCGGCGTGGAATGCCAAGTATTCGTCAACCACCTATTGACATCTTGCCTTGTCGGTTGCATCTTTGTTATGAACTTTACCTTCGGTCTCGTTTTTTCGAATTCTGCTAAGGATAGCGAGAGACCTCTGGTAGAGTTTATACCTCGAGGGACCTTTGTTGCTATGCTTTTGCGCTATGGCTTTAGCGGAAGTTCTTGGTTGATTTATAGTTGTTGGCGTGCTATGGCCGCAGCTTTGCCCTCAACTGTTTCATGGTTGGTGGAGGAGAGCTCATCCTCTGAGGGTGACCCACTCATTCTCAATTCGTCCTTGCTCGTACGTCTTGTTCATTTCTCCGTTTTCCCGTCTATCTGTTTGCTTGCCCTGTGATTTTGTTCGCATGTTCGTTTGTATATGTGTCCGTGCTGTCAATGCGTCCGTTTTTCGAAATTTTTCCGCCATCCGAATTTTTGTTTTTTGATTTGGTTCGTACGGTCACTTGTCCCGCCAAGAGAGCTACGCATGTCGCCATGTGCGGTGACCAGAGAGGATAAAGGGGAAATATTCGATCGATCAGGGCAGCGCCCCATACAATGGCAAGGCCACCGTTACAACATGAGGCGGCCTGATATCAGGAGGGCTCTGTTCGAAAACAGCCTTACTTAGTCCCCCGGCTGGCAAACCCACCCAATAGGAACGGGTCGCACATCTTGGGTTGAGGGTATTTTTTTTAACGAAGTTTACGTCCTCGACCTGTGTGGTTCGCGGGAGATAATTGCTCTCCTACCTCACATATCTGGGAGGTATTCCCCTATGCACCACCTGGGGACGTGCCCCCTAAATAAAACCAATGCACCCACAAAGAGTGACTGTTTGATGCGGTTTATGGGCCGGCGGCATCATTGGGCCGTATTTTTTCCAAAATGAGGCCGGTCAGGCAGTTACTGTGAATAGTGTTCGCTATCGTGAGATGATAACGAACCTTTTATGGCACGAATTGGAAGATATGGGTGTGGATGATATGTGGTTTCAACAGGACGGTGCCACTTGTCACACAGCTAACGAAACAATGGCTCTTTCGCGCGAAAAATTTGATGGCCGAGTAAATAATCTCACGTCGCAGCGAAGTCCATTGGCCGCCAAGATCATGTGATTTGACTCCGTTGGACTTCTTTCTTTGAGGTTATTTGAAAGAAAAGGTGTACGTCGATAAGCCAGCAACAATTCAAGAGCCAAAGGATGAGATAATTCGGCACTTCAATTATGCCACAGCGTCATCGAAAATTTGGACCATCGGATGGAAGGGCGCCGCCGATATTTTGTTCCACACATAATTGAACCATACCAATATTATCATAATGAAGAGAAGTAACAAAAATTTCCTAAAAAATTGTATTTTATTCAGAATCTACACCGGCCCTTGAAACTTAACCACCCTTTATATATAATTGGTGCGTACACCCTTTTCGGGTGTTTGGCCGAGCTCTTCCTTCTGTTTGTGGTGTGCGTCTTGATGTTGTTCCACAAATGGAGGGACCTACAGTTTCAAGCCTCGGGGGTCCTTAGGTCACCTTCTTATTTCTGTTACCACGATTTTTATCACTTCTCCATAGAACCTGTGAGCGAAAATGAAGTTGCCAATGAAATTTAATATAATTCTTTAGTTAATATGCATGAATATAACGGCCAGTCAGTTGATTTAATCAATTGAATGTCAAGTTGAATGGTGTAGGCCTGGCTTTATGACAGTAAGCGCTAATTTTTGCTACTAATTTTTCCGCACAGTGTCTACATACGTGCCTACAAACTCACATACAATTTATTTAGACCTCTTCAAGTGCAGACTTTTCATGTGACAAACTTCAGAAAAATGGGCGCAAATGTGCAACAAATGTTGAAACAAAGAAACATGTGATTCTGGTGAATTGAGCAAGCTGTCAATTTTTGACAACTTCAACACAACCAACGCAAATAAACTGTGTACAAAAACTTTGGCAAACTTTAGTGTTTTGCAGTTTTTCTTTCGCTACAAGTGTTGAAAAGTATGCCGAGAAAACCCACGATGGCGTAGTCATATGTAAGTATTATGTAGCTACACATGTACATAGATGCATATGTATGTGTGCAGCGAGTGTTAGCGCCTACAAATATGCCAAACACGTTCTACCGCTATAATTAATTCGTACGTGAAAATGTGTACGTGAGCTGTGTTAAGCTTCCGTGAGACGCTGGTGAGTAAAATAAACGTTTTTGGATTTTCATTTGGTTTGGGGTTCGCGTTTGCCTGTATGTATGTGTGCACGTGTGTGTGGTGGGGAATAGTTAAAAGAAAGCACACAAATAAGCAAAGAAAACGGAAGACGAGCAAACCGGAAGCGAGGTCAGTTGAAACGTACCCGAGTTGCGAAAGAAATGTGTTGGCCCACATGTGCCACGAAAACAAGCCCATATGTGCTGATTTCTAGCCATTATGCGTGTTGGGGCTTGAACAAATGTGTTGCTTGGTTAAAGTTTTTATTTCGTTATTCAGCTTGTTTATGTTAGGTAGCTTTGGAGTGTTGTGTATTATAGAGTTTTTAATTTTCTGCTGGCGCGCTTGAATTTTCTTGAATTTTTTTGTTTGTAGCAAACGACAGCAAAATTATTGTACTAAAGTTGCGTCAATTCGGTGATAATTGGTTGCAATTTTGTTTTAACTGGAACATTTTAAATTGGAGAAGAAAAAATTGGGAAAAAAATTGGAAAACAATTGGAAAAAAATGGGGAAAGAAATTTGGGGAAAAAATTTGAAAAAATATCTTCTTCTTGTACTTCGTGAGGAAATTCGTTTGGCTTTGATGTGAATGCTGTAGAATAGCTGGATGATCAGATAGACGATAATTTTTTAAAAATGTACAAGGTTTGCAGTCGCTCAAAAAGTAGCAATGCGAGGAAGGAAAGCAAAACTTTTTTTTGATAATTGAAAACTTTTTTATTATTAATTTTTCTTCTATAGTTGTATCCCAAATCCTTCATTTTTGTTCAATATAGTAAAATAATAGCGATAAACTAGTGCTATAATTCGGAAAGTTAAGTTAGTTAGTTAAGATTTCTCCTACTCTCTTCTACAGCCATCAAAGCGACGGTTAGCAAACTGGTTACTTCAACCCACAAGCGAGTTTGGCAGGCTGAGAGAGGCTGCAGATGGACAAAACTGATGTTACCTGTCATGTCCGATCGACTGTCGCAGTTCCTCCTGTCACTAAGCAGAAGGGCAAAGCACATGGAAAACGTGAGCATCTCAGACAGTGCACTCTGCCCAGCATATGGAGAGGAGGATGAGACGGCGGACCACTTTCTGTGCGTCTGTCCGGCCTTCGCTCGCATCAGGCTTGAGGTCTTTGGCGCTGATGTGTTAAGAAGCGACCACCTTGGCTCCTTGACACCACAAGATCACGTAGATATCTTCGGGGGTCGTGTAGATTTAAAGAAATTTTAAAAAAGGAATCCGAGTGCAGTTCAATGGACTTAATGTTGTCTGAGTCCTGCACTTCCTAGTTTGTCCCGACAAAAAAATGATTAAAATTAATGCTAAAGTTGAGGTTAAATGGGAAGTGTGTTTCGCAGGGCGCGGGTAGAATGAAATGGAACTTTTTTCTATAAAAATGTCAAGCTCCTTGCGTATACTGAGGACATCGACATCATCGACCATATGGCCGCTTTTACGGCTTTCGGAAATGAGTCCGCACGATTGGGTCTGGCGGTAAACGATGGCAAAACCAATTATATTTTGACGTCTTGCAGAGAGTCGCGGCATCTAGAACCACATATCGAAGTTGACAACTAAAAATTCGATGTGGTTAAGGACTTCCTATATCTTGGTTCCGCTATTACTAGCAACAACGATGTCAACTATGAAATCAAGCGAAGTATAACTCTTGCCAACAGGTGCTACTTTGGACTAAGTGCGCAATTTACCAGTAAAGCCTACTCTCGACGAACGAAAACAACACTCTACAAGACGCTAATCATCCCGGTGTTTCTATATGGCGCTGACGTTGCTGTCGCTTTTACAGTTTTCGAAAGGAGGGTACTTCGCAAGATCTTTGCTTTCCGGAGATATTGACATAGCCAAACGAGTTATCTTGCAGCGACTAAGGTGGCTGGGTCATGTCATCCATATGGAAGAAGCTGCTCTGGCGAAGAAGGTGTTTAAGACCTGGCCTAGCTTGGCTTAAGAAAGCGGAAAAGGTGTGCAGAAAACAGACACCCCTGGTGAGACATTATTCGGCAGGCTGTAACTCGGTAATGGGTCAGTAAGTTAAGATACAAGTCTAAGTTAAGATTAAGGTCAAGGTTATGGGTAAGTAATGATTATAGTAAATTTGATTTTTAAGATTAAAGTTGAGTTGGTTAATATTAGAGTTAAGATCAGATTAAAATTTAGGGTTGAGCTTAAGGTATTGGCTAAAATTCAGATTAAGGATAAGGTTAAAACGAAGAAGGATTAAGTTTGAAAATAAGAAAGGAGATTCTTCTACTTGCTTTTGTTTCAGTAACAAATTTTTATTAGGAGCGATAAGTTGTTGGTCCCTATTCGCACAATGGGGCTGCCATCTTAAAGTTAGCAGGTGGAAGCTGCATTTTATTGTTCAGCCGCTTACTCCAAGGCTTACGCTGTTTTGAGCTAAATGCTTATTGAAAGGCGGCACTTCCTCGCATTGTCAGTGATAGATTGAACGTTGTAGTTTTTATAAGATTCTACGGAGCCCACTAGCCAATCTTGTACTAGGGTATCCATCATCCGCTACTTGCCCGGGACTGCTTATTTATTAGAAAAATAAAAATTATTAATCGAGCCAAGAAGCACAGGGAGATTTAATGACTCCTAATACACTCAGGCAAAATAGCCCATTGTATTTAAAGCTCTGGAAAGTGAAAGGGTATATAGTCGAGGAGGAAAGCAGAGAAGTAATTAGAAGAGGGAAAAATATTGACAGAATAGAGACATAGAGGTAGTTGGACCTGTGAGAATTTTCAAGATTCTTTGGCAAATCTGAAAATATTCTCCAGCTTGAGAGAACGAATATTATTCATTCTCAAAACATCGGAACACAAAATTCGTAGCCTTGCTCTAGCAAAGGCTGGACACTCGCAGAGAAAAGGCTCAGTGTTATTCGACTTCTCTAAACAATACAGGCAAATCAGTTGCTCAATGATTCCAATGGTGGTCATATGCTGACCCCTGTAATAATACCGACAATCAACCGAACGTCTTTTCTTCCAAGTTTTAGAAGATAGCTCGACAGTTTTCTGTTCGGGCTTGTGATGTTTTTTTGTTTTTTGCAGTTCTGCAGTGTTCTAGACCGGACCATCGGTCTTTATGTAAGCGGTTAAGGTTGAGATTAAGATTAAGCTTAAGGTTAAGATTTTGGTTAGGGTTAATTTAAGGTAAAGGTTGAGGTAAATATGCAGGTGAGTGTATAGGTTAAGAGTAGTGTTAAGTTAAGTGTTAAAGTTCCGATTAAATTTAAGATTAAAGTTAAGGCTATGTTAAGAATAAGGTTAAAGAAAAATTTAAATCTAAAGTTAAGGTTAAGGTTGAACTTTGGATTAAGATTTAAGTTATGGTTAAGGTTAAAGTTAAAGTAAAAGTAAAGCTCAATGTAAAGGTTAAGATTAGTGGTAAAATAACAGCTAAGGTTACGTTTAAGGTTAAGGTTAAGTGTAAGGTTAGTTGTAAGGCTACGTTAAGATTAAACTTAAAGATAAGGTTAAGGTTAGGGTTAAGGTAAAAGTTAAGATTACTATTATGTAAGTGCTGAGGTTAAAGTTAAGCCTGCGAGTGATTTTACAGTTAAAAGTAAGTGTAAAGTTAAAGTTAAGATAACGGTTAAGTTTAAGGGGAGGGTTAATATTAAGGATAAGGCACAAATTAAGGTTAAGGTTAAACGAATGGTGAAGGTTAGGTTTAATTGTCAGGTTATGGGAAAGTTTTAAATAAGGTTATGATAAGGTCAAGATAATTTTAAGTTTAAGCTAATTGTTTTGAGGATTTAAGTATTTTCTTAATCCTGTTAATTATTTTTTCCGAGTGAAAAACAATGTGTGGATTTGTTCACGCACCAAGTAGAAGAGGGTGCAATGTATTTTCGCAACCTTATTTATAGTATCAAATCTGCAAAGCAGGCACTGTTAGCTTAACGAAAAATACAGATAGAAAAACAAATATGATTACAATATTATATGTATGTACATGCTAATTTTTGGTACGGTTACAGAAATCGGATGTTTCTACAGTTATTTTATAAGGAATGCCTGTAGGTATAACAAAGAAAGAATGCCTGTAGGAATAACTTAAACTAAATGGGGGTTTATGCAGATCCCTGCTGCTTACACTAATATTAAGGCTAAGCAAAGGTTAAGGTTGAGAGTAAAGTTAAATTCACAGTTATGAATAAGTTTGCCTATCGGGCTTGCTGTTAAGAGTAGAGCTTTTGGTGTTGCTTTTATCTAAAAGATTCTCTATCTCCTTTGTGACTGTTCGAAATTCCGTTAATGAACTTTTTAATTAATCTAGCCCGCATCTTTTTGTTCTAAAAAATCATTTCGACGAATTTTATTTAATATAACATAAATTCTTAGTCAATACCTTCATAATAAGATTAGCTCAGTACATATACAAGCTTTAAACACAATGACTTGCCTCTCCCAGGGCATGCAAGTTGTCGCCTGCTAAATGAAAATCTGCGTTTAATCAAATTATTTTTAATTAATGCTTAAGTGAATTTACCTGCAGCAAAGCAAAATGTATGCGTAATGACAACTACATCAACACTCACACATAGGATATACTTGTATGTACAATCATACATAGCCAGCCATCAGTAAGAGTGCTGGGCTTCAACGCACGCTACTGCGCCGAAAAGTATGCAACAACCACTTCAAAATTAACAAAGGCAGGCCACCCGCTGTGCTTTCGCACATAATTACATTTCGATTGTGTTTTTGAAGTTTGTAACATGGCACAACAACATTAAAAAAAACGACAGCTGCAAAAATTGCAATCACGGCGGTGTTAAGAAAGATGGCAACAGAAGGAGCAGAAAACACACGATTTAATAGGAATAACTTAAGTTTAAATCGAGAATTTGCATTGTCTGTAGCAGCTTTAGAAATTTGTCAAGTAAAGAAAGAGCAGAAAAATCGGCCGCACTGTGGTACTTATATAATATATATTTGGGAAAAGTAGACTTTGAAATGAGGATGGAGAAAGTCAAGTTAAAATTTGTACGAATGAGACAAGTTGTATTATTTTGTAGCTTTATAAAGAACGTAAAAAATATTTTTTTTAGATAAAATGTTGGAAATCATTTTGTGCCTAAAAATAAAGTTTTTATCTCTGAATATCTATACATTTTTTATTCCATTGGGGGCCGAATTTGGCAACTCAGCTCCATAGCTTAAGTAAACAATCAAACTGAGGCTATGGAAGTTGCGAACAGTTCTATAAAATGCGTCGAATACGAGTAGTTGGACTGCAAATAAAAACTTCCACAGTGATGAAAGTGATGAGGTGCTGATAGACTAGAAGCTCGCAATGCAGTCGGTCTTGGCTTAGTTAATTCAGTACCCGATGTGAAATTCAAATCGTAATATTTCCTACACTAGGCAGCATTGAACGAATTGCACATAAAAATCGAGCAAAAAAAACTGAGTAAAAATAATTGCACCAAAATTTTTGGGGTAGTAGAATTGTTCTCCTTGCCTTGTTTCCAGAGAATTTACTCAAAGAGGGCAAATAAATCCGCTAAGCAAGGCGAAGCGCGAGTAAAATTGTAAATAAAACTATTAAATGTGCAGTCGGTCCTCTTTGGTTTATACGTACCTCGAATCTCGAGCACGACCTAAATATTGACTCGGTAGCAGATACACTAAAAAAGACAGCGAAAGCCCTCATTTTTGTTAATCGAATTTATTGGAGAAGAAGATTGAAACTCAAACAACTCTTTTAAAAAGAAGCAATGTACAGACTCCGGTACTTGAAGTACATTCAATTAAAAAGGCCATATATTCAGTTTAGAAAATTACTTTTATTCAAATCAAATTAAAAATTATGTGAAAATTATACAAAATTAAGAATCAATGTACTTTTGCTAGATATGACCACCTTTTGCCTTGACTATGGCCTTGAGACGGTCTAGAAATGAATCGCAAACTGCCCGAATGTGCCTTGCAGTTATTTTGGCCCACTCGCGTACAATGGCGTTTTTCAGCGCCTCGAGACTGGTGAATCCTTTAGTTCAGACCTTGCTGTCCAAAATGACCGAAAGAGAATAATCCATCGGATTCGCGTCTGGTGAATTTGAGAGCCATTGTTTGGACCTGAACTTCGGTACGTTGTTGTTTAGCCATTCTTGGTTCACTCGAGCTTTTGGGAGACGGTAGCGAGTTCTGCTGAAACGTCCATGGTCTGTCACCGAAATGTTTGTACGTACAAAGTTTGTATGCTTCAAAGCAAACTCTAGAATACATCCAATTCTCGATAAAAACGATTAGAGAGTGCCCATCTGCGGTTACAGCGACGAGTAAAGGATCTCGGGTGCTGCCTCTTGGAGCCAATCGATGACTCAAATTCTCGTATGAACGGTCAGTGGAATAAACTCTATCGTTTTGGGAGTTTACGAATTACTCAATTTGAAAAATTTTCTCTTCGGAAAACACTATGTTCGGAATTTGGCTGCTTTCGGCCAAGTGAAGCAACTCCTTCACTCTCTCAAGTCTGACTTGTTGCTGCTTTGGGGGGGTGAAATCATGTGCCTTTTGGATCTTGTAAGATTTGACTTTGAAATCATTTTTCAGTATGCTACGGTCAGATATTTTTAGTTTTTTCGCCATTTGATTGGCACTTCGTCGGGGATTTCGCTTAAGCCGCTTCTTCACTTTTTGAACCATTTCACGTGACGTTGCAGTCTCTTGATGACCACCTCCATGATGTTTCGCGTTGCTACCAGTATTATTGTAACAAGTAATGGTGCAATAAACAACAACTTTATTTACTTTAAGGTGCTCGAGCTCTCGAACAACCGCTTGTTGCGATTTTCCAGCCAAATTAAGGGTTTTCCAATAACAGGTGTTATGATTAAGGAGAAATGATTGACGACTTTTTATGGCCGGAATTGGATGGTATTGATCTGGACAACGTTTATTTTCAACACGACGACGCTATGTGCCACACAAGCAACGAAACCATTGATGATTTACGGGAAAAGTTTCCGGACCGTGTTATCTCTGGAAGAGGTGATCACAATTGGCCCCAGAGATCTTGTGATTTAACGCCTTGTGACTTTTTTCTTTGAGGCTACGTGCAAGAGAAGGTCTACGCCAACGGCCCAGGGTCGATTCAAGACCTCAAAGATGGAATTCGTGAGGCCATCGAGGACTTAGGGCAGCCACATTGCAATTCAGTTAAGGAAAATTTCATGAAAACGATAATGCCCTGTAAGCGTGGTCGTGGTGGTCATTTGCCTGATGTTATTTTCCAGTATTACCGGCATACCTTCCTCTTTTTATTTAAATAAACATCCGATCATTTATATTAAAAAATAGCATTTTTCTTTAAATATCATAATAACATCTCCCCATACTTTAATACTTTCGCTGTGGCGTTGCATTTATTTCTGCGTAAAACAGAGAAAATCCGCACAAACACTTTTATATGTTGCTTAATCCAATAAAGCAAGTCAATTTGTCATGGAGCATCCATCCTGCCATAGCAAAACTCTTAATTATTCAACCTCACATTTACCACAACGACCTGCACTTTAATTTTCCAATCACGTTCCAGTCTAAAAATAAATATTCGTAGAAAATACAATAATAAATGCAATACAATTCATCAACACTTTCACCAGAAATTATTTTAATTATTTATTTGCACCGAATCGCTCATTCTACTGTCAATGCCTGAGTCGGGCATTTTTGCAGCTGTCAGTTAACATCAACATCACCACTTTACTGTTGCTTTTTGTTGTTAGTGTGGTGAATACTGCAATGCTAACAAATACAAAATAATTCATATAGAAGTCACATAAAGCAAATAAGTAAATAAGTTTGATTGTCTGACAATCGCAGGTCGCACGCGTCAGCGTGGGTTGTGGGGGTGTAACAACATGTTGAAACAAGCCTCCTCGTAATTAAGGCGTACAATGACAACAGCAAGCAATATCGAAAACAATATTGACATCAAAAGCAGAAAGCAGCAATAGGCGGCAAAAAACTATGCGTAGGTATAAACAAAGCCAGCCGTGCGTGTTTACCGGGCGCAGGCGAAGTGAATACGAAATTTGTGATTACACTTGGGTCAAAGGGCTTTTACTGTATACCCCACTGTAGTAAAAAAAAAAAAATACATTTTATAAATAAAACTGAATTAAAGCAGAATTTTTGTGAAACTTTGCACTCAGTATATTAAGTGAAAAAAAGGTACAGAATACTTTCCACTCGAAATCTTTACTGAGCCATACCTCGTCAAATGTGCGTTGCAACGGGTTATATGTACTATTCGGCCATTTAACCCTTTCGATCCGAAAAGCCGCTGAGGTAAAGGGAACTTGTTTTATGTGTTCAATAGTTACAATACGGGAAATAAAAGTATTCCATCACTTCAGGATTTGAATCGGGTAAAAAGGGGTGGTGGGAGGGGCTGGGACATATATGTCCCGTCAGTGTTTTTGACTGGGACTTATATGCCCCGATTAGTATTTTATGATCCGGTACCTCATATATAATTGCACTTTGGTTTTATATGAAACTAATTTTATTTGGAATTCAACTATTTTTTTCGGTAAAGAATATAATAGAAAGTAATACAAAAGCAATATATTTAACATGAAAAAGTTGGTCTTTATTTATGGTACGGAGCGAAGCAATCTTTACAGAGAGGAATCTGACATTCTTCGCAAATCGTTTTTCTTCTCCTCTCTTTTTTTTTATCTGCACAGCCTGTGCAATGTCTTCGATTGTGAACTGGAATGGGTAGGTGACCTGTGGCTAGCTTCCTTTTTCTTCCTGACATGCCACTGCGTTGAACAACTGCTCTTTCCATCCCTTCAGCAATCATGTGTTCCACCAGCTCTATCATAAAGTCTGTAAGTGGTTTTTGTTTCCGTCAAAGTTGCGAACTGATTACACAACAACTTCCTACTGGCATCATTAACAATCGGTAAAAAACTTTTTTCCACCATTTATTAGACTTATCCAACTCATATTGCCCTGCAATTTGATCAGCTCGGTCAACTCCTCCCATTATCCGTCTGTAAAATTTTTGTCATTTCGGGGCAGTCCACGTTATCTTTTTGACAATTTTTTAATTTCTCTTCTATTATGGAGATTTCAGAGGAGTGACAATTGCTTACAACTACTACTTTCTTGGTATCTTGCCATTTAGCATACATTATACCAGTGTTGCTTTCTCGGAAAACGCATTGACCTCTGTTTAGCTTTGTGCTGATGACTGGCAATTTTTTGCGATTCGACATAATAGTTCCTAACGCTGCATAATTAATAGACTCTACTTGTGAAGAACCGATCGAAACACAGAGTCACATCCGTTTCTCGAATTGTTGCAGCTAACTGATTTACCACGCGCTCGCCTAGAGTTCCTTCGACATTTCCATCTTCTCTCCCACAATAGATATTAAAATCGTAAGTATAGCCAGTAAGAGCATCACATCTGAGCCAAATTTTGATACCACGTTTAGTGGGCTTCAATGATAAGTATTGTTTCATAGAGGAGCGTCCCTTGAATTTCGTCATGCTTTCATCGATACTTTGGTAAGCACTTTCGTTCCGTGCACTTGCAAATCGAGACTTTAGGCACTCAACCATATCTTCCACGTAATAAAGTTTGGATGCTCCCTCAGGCTTTTCTGGTGAAGCAAAGTACATTTTCGATGATAGTAACTGGAATCTATCCCGCGTTATAGCCGATTTTACTGCATCGTTTCCCATAGAATTATGTTTTGACCAATAGTGTCTTACAGGTGGCAAATGGTTATATGACATAATTATTATGCAACCAATAGCGGCCTCCGTAGCCGAATGGGTTGGTGCGTGATTACCATTCGGAATTCACAGAGAGGTCGTTGGTTCGAATCTCGGTGAAGGCAAAATTAATAAAAACATTTTTCTAATAGCGGTCGCCCCTCGGCAGGCAATGGCAAAACCTCCGAGTGTATTTCTGCCATGAAAAAGCTCCTCATAAAAATATCTGCCGTTCGGAGTCGGCTTGAAACTGTAGGTCCCTCCATTTGTGGAACAACATCAAGACGCACACCACAAATAGGAGGAGGAGCTCGGCCAAACACCTAACAGAAGTGTACACGGCAATTATTTATTTTTTTTTTAACGATGTTAATTTCTCCAATATCTGTTAGCTTTATATTTTTGTACGCTAGTTTCGCATTATCTCAAAAAGGCTCTCTCCGCACGGGGAGAAGGCAATATTTGCAGAATCAGCTGTAGAAGGTATTACTGCCAAAATAGTTTCTGCATCCTCCTCTTTACTATCATCCATATCTCCTTCATCAGCAGATGAAACCTCACTATAAGAAGGCTCATAATTATCACAGCTACCGTTTGAAAAGTCGTCATCCTCACTAGATGATTCCAAAATATTATATTAGCAAAGGCATCTTTATCAAGCTTTTTAGGCATTATGAGTCTGCACAAACAATGTGAGTTTACAAATGAAAAATAATATCAGTACCTACATTTTAAAAAATTTCCAAGAATGTTCAATACTGACTGGGACACCATGAATACTGGTGGGGCACATACGTCCCAGTAAAATGAAAATGCTAATCATTTTTAAAATAAACAAAAGAACGAATACTTACTTACCTCAGTACATAACGAAACCACTAACACAATAAATTACTATACTTTTGGTTGGTTTTAAAACTCAAAAACCACGAATAATTGCAAAAAACAGTGACACTTACGGAAGTCGCGTCCAAATTTGCGATCTTTTTTCAACTTATGAGCATGTGTTTACCATTAAATATCAAATAACGGAAGGAAATGCCGCTAAGAATACCATAAACTACGAAATGGGATATGCTAAACCCATTTTAGTCCCTTAATTTCCAGGCTGGGCATCCTCGAACATTTACCGGGACACATAGGTCCCGTTCGGATCGAAAGGGTTAAAGACGGCATTACGCTTCGAAAATAACTATTTGAAAAGTGTGTATTACGGCATTCCAAAATGGCGTTAATAAAGATAAAATTCGATATATTCTTCAGTACCACTACAACAAAGGTAAAAAGTCGGCACTGACAGCCAGAAAAATCAAAAAAGAATGTTTATGGACCGAGTACGGTATCGTATAAAATAGCTTGGCAGTCCCAGTTGATTAAGCATCCACCGTAGCCCAATGGGTTGGTGCGTAACTACCATTCAGAGTATGTAGGTTCGATTCTCCGTGCATGAAGCAACAATCGCTAGAAAAAGTTTTTCTAATAGCGATCGCCACTCGGCAGGCAATGGCAAACCTCCTAGTGTATTTCTTCCGTGAAAAAGCTCCTCGTAAAAAAATATCTGCCATTCAGAGTTGGCTTAAAACTGTAGGTCTCTCCATTAGTGGAACAATCAGTCTCGTGGCAAATTTCGCTTGTTAACAATGAAGTGGGGAGCTACAGAAAAACGCATTCCAGCGATTGCTTAACAAAAGTGCGGCAAAAGTGCAACTGAGATTTACGAATTGCTGAAAAAATAAAATTTAAAATCTCCAGCGTGTTTGTTTACCGCACACTCAATCGTTTTTCGCAAACGTCTGAAGTGACAGACAGAAAAAGAAGTGTACACCTAGCGTGGTTCGAACCAGTGCAGCCACAAAAGCTGTTTCAGAAAGAAGTTCGCAGAAATCCCTTTAGAAAGCAGATAATTATGCCTGGAATGAATGTATCGACTGGATCCATGGCAAGACTACTCAGAGATGATCTCCACATGAAAGCTTCCCGCCGCTCAACTAGTAATTTTTTGACAATGCGCTTGAAGAAAATTAGACTCGACAGATGCAAGCAGCTTCTTCGGTGGCACGCGGCCAACGGCCTTGAAAATATTCTTTACACAGATGAGAAAATTTTCACTGTTGAAGAAGTTTTCAATAAGCAAAACGACAAAATCTAAGCTAAAACTTCTAAAGACGCAAAAAATGTTGTTCCAAGGGTTCAGCGTGGCCACCATCCAGCCTCCGTAATAGCGAAAACTACCCAGCAGTGGCCGCAGAAGATGACCTTCTGGAAATTTAGATATGAATCCATTGAACTACAGTTTGCGATCAGAATAGCAGAAAATGGCCTGTCGAAGATCTCACAGAAATTTGGAGAGTAATTAATATTTTACATGATAAGTTGGCGATGAAAAAATTGTTGGCCCGATGGGTGCCGCATTTGCTCACGGTGCACAACAAGTGTTAACTTCGAAGCAGTGTTTGGAGCAATTTAAGCGAGATACGAAGGAATTCGCGCGTTGAGTTGTCACCGTTGATGAAACTTGGATTCTTCATTACAACCAAAGACTAAGCAACAATCAAAACAACGGATTTCTCGCGGTGAATCTGCTCCAAAGAAGGCGAAGACAGTCCCATCGGCCAGAAAGGTCATGGCGACAGTTTTTTGGGATGCGAACGTCGTCATTCTTGTGGATCACTGAACTGAATACTACAGTGAGTTATCGGAGCGCTTTCACAAAAAGTAAAGAAGACACGGCCGGTGAAAAGGGAGGTGCCGTTTCACCATGATAATGCACCAACACATGCATCTGTAGTTGTCGCCTCCAAAATGCATGAATTGCGTTATGAATTCCTGTCGCATCACCCGTATTTACCCGATCTGAATCCCTGCGACTTTTTCTTGTGTTCTGACCTGAAGAAATGGCTCGCGAGAAAAAAACTTATTTCAAACAAGAAAGTCAGCGCCGAGACAGAAGCATATTTTGGAGAGTTCGACAAATCCTATTTTTTAGAGGGATTAAAAAATGGTCGGAGCGTTGGAAAGGGGACTATGTTGAAAAATAACAAAAAAAAATTGGAAAAATGGTGTCTTCAGTTCTAACACGAGTACTTGTTGTACCTCTTGCAAAATTTTAAAACTCACCTTATTTTTTTAACACACCTCGTAGATTGAATTTGTAGGTGAATGCTGGTGTGACTCTGACGATAGTACTTCAACAGGAACTGCTTTCAGCATAACTTTCTCATTGTGTGTGAGATTAAGGGAAAGATAAAGCTAGACGAAAGCGTATTTTTGCTCAGTAATGATTGTTGAAATGAATGTTGAACCAGCCGGCTGAACACAGTTTAAGTAATTTTAATTTTCGACGTACGAGTACCAACTCGAAATCGAATACAACTTTTAACTAGCAGAGTCAATCTCATGCGGAACTTCAATGCATGAAGTCCCTCTTTTCGCTTCCCCTGTTTCTATTCCACATCTGAGTAACAACTACTTACCTTCCACCTCTCTCACCCACCTAACAAAACACAGCAAACAACAACACACCTGCAGCATGTGCAGCTTGTAAATATGTACTTGAGCTAATTTTATTAATGTCAACAATTTATTTCGACTTCACCAAACAACACCACTGCCAGCCCTTTGCAGTTGCCAGTTGTGTAGCAGCAGCTACGGATTTCGATTGGAAGAGTAAGTGCTTTTGCTATAAAAATTGTTGACTCCACCCATTCACGTAGCGCATGAAAAGAAAATATTGCTGTAATATTTCGCTACGCAGGCAATTAAATACGGAATATGATTAAAGAGTAAGCAGCAGCAGAAGAAGAAGAGGAAGTTAAATAAATACAAATGAAGTGCCGAAATAGTAGTAAGGTGAGGAACAAAGTGCTGAAGAAGCGAAAATGGAAAAGCAATTCGAAACCATTGCGGCGTGCAGGTGCCCCCCTTTTGGCGTAAGATGAGTAAGTAAGTGGCTAAATGAGGTGCAAATTAGTTTGATGAACAGAGTAACGGTATATGTACATGCTTGTGTATATTGATAAGTGTGCAAAAGTGAAAACAATAATGGCGCCATGTAGAATAATAAGAAGTGAGCCGAATTCGTTGGAAAAGTAGAAGAAGATATGAGGAGGGGAAGGGATTCACACAATTTAGGAAGAAGGTTTAAGCAGTTGAGTCCTATTTATATTTATAGTAGTAATATAAGCTTATATAAAGGCACGTTGTTGTTTAGAATATTAAGTACTATTTTCTTGTTTGCATTTAGAGAAAGTTTTTGCGCCTACATAAGTAGAGCTAAACTCTTCTGACCCTGAGCTGCATATGCGCACTTTCATCTTTTTCCCCCAAAAGTATCATTTAAACGGAATATAGGTAAAAAAAAAACTTTGATTTATTTATTGGGTGTGGATTGCGCCCTCGGAACAGAGGTGTCGCTGCTGATACTAAAGGGTTTTCCAACAACAGGTGTTACAAGTGAATGGATTGCGCTATCGAGAGATAATTAACGATTTTGACGTGATAACGTCTTATAATTCGATTTAGCGGGCTGCACGCACGAAAAAATGTGTCGTTACCTTGCTCATTAGTGTTACCTTGCTCGTTTGTCATTACCTTGCTCATTGCCGTTACCTTGAATTAACTGCAAGCGAAAGCTCGGAACGAACAAAGCAAACGAACGGCAACGTTCGACATCTTGCTCTCTCCTACTTAAGTGAGCGTATATATGTATATATACATGCGCATATGTAGGTATATAAATTCACATACTTGTATTTGCATATGCCTTCTTCCTGTGTGCATGGTAATGAACCATTTCTCTGTTGAGAATAGGACGATGATAGAAAAAGTAGGAAATGAAAGGGAGTGTTTCGAGTGTAAAGTGTCTTGAAAAAGGCAAATCGATGATGGTGCCTCTTAGTGTTGTTGACTTATTAACATCTGATGCACAATCGAAATTGAACATATCTTTCATGAATTTGATAAATGGTTCGTCATTTTTCACGTTTGTGTAAATGTAACTTGACCTATTCCATTGCAATTCCATTTACCTCCTCCTCTATATCCATACAAAATATCCATCAAACAAATAAAATTAAAATTTTGTTTTGAAAATTGCAACCATTCCATCAATATTTTTTTATGACGTTGTCACGTTAAACTATCGTCAGTAAAACGACTTTACAGAAAACCTCATTTTTATGGCCGGAATTGGGTGGTGTTGATCTCAGCAACGTTTAATTTCAACAAGACGACGCTACGTGCCACACAAGCAACGAAACCATTGCTCATTTACGGGAAAAGTTTCCGGACCGTGTTATCTCTCGAAGAGGTGATCACAATTGGCCATCGAGATCTTGTGATTTAACACCTTGTGACTTTTTTCTTTTGAGGCTACGTGAAAGAAAAGGTCTACGCCAACGGCCCAGAGTCGATTCAAGACCTCAAAGATGGAATTCATGAGGCTATCGAGGACTTAGGGCAGCCACTTTGCAATTCCGTTTATGGAAAATTTCCTGAAAAGTATATTTTCCTATAAGCGTGGTCGTGGTGGTCATTTGCCTGGTGTTATTTTCCACTATTAACGGCATAAAAAAAAAAATAAAATAAATAATTGGCGCGTACACTTCTGTTAGGTGTTTGGCCGAGCTCCTCCTCCTATTTGTGGTGTGCGTCTTGGTGTTGTTCCACACATGGAGGGACCTACAGTTTCAAGCCGACTCCGAACGGCAGATATTTTTATGAGGAGCTTTTTCATGGCAGAAATACACTCGGAGGTTTGCCATTGCCTGCCGAGGGGCGACCGCTATTAGAAAAATGTTTTTTTTATTAATTTTTCTTTCACCGAGATTCGAACCAACGACCTCTCTGTGAATTCCGAATGGTAATCACGCACCAACCCATTCGGCTACTGCGGCCGCCAACGGCATACCTTCCTCTTTATAATGAAATAAACATCCGACCATTTATATTAAAAAATAGCATTTTTCTTTAAATATCAAAATAACACCTCTTATTGGACAACCCTTTACTTTTGTGTTGTTAGTAATATATTGGTGATATGAAGGCGTATATGTGAGGTCTTGATCGGCGCATGTCGAACCCTTGATGTCTAAAGAGTTGGTTGCTGACAGATCAAATGTTGGTAAACTTTTGCATGGGATGGGAATGGTCAAGAAAGCAGTTAATTGGGTCCCACATCAATTTAAGGAGAGGAAGAGGGATATCGAGAGACGTTTGGTGACATGTGAGATGCTTCTTGAACGGCAGAAAAGAAGAGGTTTTCTGCATCGCATCGTCACTGGCGATCGTCGAAAATGCTGGAGCGTACCAGGTGAACCATGTCCATCGACTGCGAAAAAAAATATTCATGATTCAAAGGTTATGTTGTGCATCTGGTGGGATCAGAATGGTGTCATCTATTATGAACTCATTAAACCATCTGAAACCATCACTAGCGATCGTTACTAATGCGTTTGAATAGTGCTCTCAAAGAAAAGCGACCGAAATGGTACGGTAGACATGACAAACTGGCTCAAGGAATGGATCAAGTCGAAAGATCTCGAATTTTTCGTAGTAGGGATTCGTATGCTGCCTGAAAGATGGTGTAAAGTTGTAGCTTCCAATGGAGTGCAAAAGACTGCAGAAATATGTGCTATGAGCACAAATCCAAGAGCGGCAATAGAAAGACTTCTCGACTGGCATCCAATCAAATTAGTAGTGAGATTCTTAGCCGAAAGATCTGCAATAAGACTAAGGATGACTGGACAATACTCCCAAAAGCTTTTTGGTCACAGGCACATGCAGGACATAAACGGAAGGTCAGACTACGTTATTCTGCAAGTAAACTTTGGCAAGAGGCCTGGTCTTGTATTAGAACAGAATAGCTGACAGAAGGGCTTACAATCCAATTACCGCGCATTCAATTTCTTTACAAATGGATCGAACACGGCGGAAAGAGTAGAAGCGGCTACTTTCTGGCTACAGTTTGATCTGCAAAAGGCTACCACATCATTGCAGCATACTTGAAGTTGAGATCTATGCTATAACCAAAGTAGCTGAATTATCGTTGGAATTTACTCATCTCAACACTCGCACAAACATCTTCAGCATTAGTCAGGCAGCTATTAAAGCAATCATGACTGTAATGATTTGCTCGAGATGCGTGGAGCACTGCAATTTCAAAATGGACAAGTTCTATCAGGATAAACGGGTCACAATGTACTAGGTACCAAGGTAATGGAAGGAATAAACGGAAATGGGAGAGTTGACGAGCTTTCCCAGGCAGGCACACGCTTGCCTTGGGTGATGTCGGAACTGGACGAGGGGCTAACTCTGGAAGCACAGTCTACATGGGAGGCCTCGACATCCCACAGAATTGCCAAAAGAATGCTACGAACTTGCAACACAAAAGCAAGCAATTTTACTTTATCACTCCGAAGGAAGGAATGTAAAATATTGTTTGGAGTACTGACGGGACATTGTCTCACTTCGTATCACGCAGCTAAAATGGATTTGCTCCAGAACGATGCGTGTAACTTATGCGATGATGAAATTAGTACATTAGGACACTTACTTTCTCACTGTCCTGCTCTAAGCTGAACTCGTTACAACTTCCCGGGATCGGTATACTTTTCATATCTGAAGGATAGTGCTGACAAAAGTTTAAACTGTTTATTAAAACTCGCCACGACATGTACTACGAACTACGTTTAACTGGATCCAAACAACACTGTTAACACTACGGTATCTTGTAGTCTCTATGTGAGATCTATGCAGATCTGCCAGATGTACCTAAACTAACCTTACTTATTCCTAAGTCTAAAAGGGTAAATAATAAATAATTATATAAATATATAATTGGCGCGTACACCCTTTTTGGGTGTTTGGCCGAGCTCCTCCTCCTATTTGTGGTGTGCGTCTTGATGTTGTTCCACAAATGGAGGGGCCTACAGTTTTAAGCCGACTCCGAATGGCAGATATTTTTATGAGGAGCTTTTTAATGGCAGAAATACACTTGGATGCTTGCCATTGCCTGCTGAGGGAGCGACCGCTATTAGAAAAATGTTTTTCTTAATTTTGGTGTTTCACCGAGATTCGAACCAACGTTCTCTCTGTGAATTCCGAATGGTAATCACACACCAACCCATTTGGCTACGGCGGCCGCCTAAATAATTAATCCCTAGTAATAAGAGATGCTAATACCGGGAGCCCGATACTTTTGAGATCCCGAAAATCTATGCACCTTACCAGCTCCCTTTTTTGGTTTTTGTAGAGGAGGGGAAGCATCAAAAGTCTATGGTTGTTGTTATTGCAGTTGTAGCAGCATAAACATTATCCATATACGAGGAATGCTCCTGAAATGACGCTCACTTTAACCCAACTAATCCCCCCTCATGTCCTACGGAATGTCCTCCCGGAACCGTTAAGTAGTACGTCAAGAGGCCGTTGAAAGTATTTAATACTCAATCGTTCTGTTCTGTACATTACGTTAAGGAGCTCTTTCTAAGGACCTACGTGCATATTCCGCGTATTAAAGGTTCTTCGTGATATTTGCGGCCACTGCATATGTCATTTTCCAGTTTTCTTCGTTTTCACAAATATTATATGTGGGATAAGATTTGTCTCACTTATGTTTTCACCAAACGCTCTCTCAAGCATATTTCGCTCATTAATGAATCGCGGCCATTGGAACAAGATATGCTTCGGTGTTGCTTGTTTTTCGGGGCACTGCGTGCAGTACGGGTCGTTTTCAAGATGGAACCTGTGTAGGTATGCTTTGAAGCAACCGTGTCCCGTAGGCAACTGTGCAACACAAAAATCAATTTCTCTATGTTTTTGCTCAATGGACCTCGCAATGTTTGGAGTCAGTTTCTCGGATTGCTCCCACCGTATTTGCCATTCTTCAATTGTTCGCAGATTTTCTTCTTTTTTAGCCACGCTCGACGGTTTGTGCCCATTTCTGTTGTAGTCTATATATCTCAACCGCCCATCTGATATATATTCCATACATCTCAACCGCGACAAAGTCGATATGCACCATTCCCGTCATGACATAGATTGCGCCATCTGAGACTAATCGTAGGGCGCCAAGTTTGTATGTGGCTCGTATGGGTTGAAGGTACGATGACTTCGTGTTTGCACAGATTGGTGCTGCGTACAAAATCACTGAGCTCGTGACTGTTAGCAGCTCCCTCTCGCCATGTTTGAGTAGCTCAGCCGGTCGTCCGTCAGCTCCCACGGCTTTGTTATTCTTTAGCCGCGTTATCGCTATTCTGACCTCGTACTGGTCGGGTAGCGGAACGACATTCCCTTCGTCAACGATTGGCGTATCGGGATCTTCACATTCTCTGTGATATGCGCAGTTCTCACTATTTCGCAAGTTCGAGAAGTGTTCCTTCCATAATTCAAGCACGTTCTGGACGCCAGTTACCAGACCGCCGTCTTTACTCTTACAGGAAAAAGCCAACTGTCTAGTTCAGAAGTGTCAAATATAATTGACGAACGACGCCATATGCAAAATTTATAAATCTTCCGATAGTGTAACTAATTTTGCGCTAAAAGGCGGATTTACATATCGAAAAACAGTTCGGAAAGTAAGTGCCATATTCGTTAATAATTCAACAAAAAGCTGTGAAACAGTACTTTGCAGCGCCTTTAGAAAAACAGTATAGTGATAGTAAAAAATTGATTGAGGAATATTGGAATAAATATATGGAAGTTGACGAAAATTGAAAATGTAATTTTAATTGAAGTGAAATTTGAATTGGTCGAGCCAAGGAGCACGAAGAGACTTGGTGGCTCCTAAAACACTCAGGCTAAAAAGTCCATTGTATTTAGAGCTCTGGAAAGAGGGTAGATAGTCAAGGAGGAAAGAAGAAAAGTACCAGAGAAAGAGATAGGAAAGAATAGAGACAGAGACAAAGGTAGTTAGTCCTGTGAAAATTTTCCAGATTCTTTGGCAAATCTGTAAATACCCTCCAGTTTTAGTGAACGAATTTTACTTGTTCTCATGACATCGGCACTTAAAATTCGTAGCCTTGCTCCAGCAAATGTGGTACACTCACGGAGAAAATGTTCAGTGCCATCCTCTAAGCAAGGAAGGCAAATCGGTTTCTCAATCATGCCAATTGTGGTCATATGTTGACCCCATGGATTGTGTCCTGTAATAATACCGACCATCAACCGAATGTTTTTTTGTCGAAGTATTATAGTAGAAGAAAGTCCGGCAGTTTTCTGTTCGGGATTGTCACAAAATGCTTTGCAGCTCTGACGCGTTCTAGACCGGGCCATCGCTCTTTATGTAAATTATATACAAGTTAGCGCATTGCACACTTGCAAAGCTAAAACAGAGATTTGATGATTCCCTTGAATCACTCCCACGCTACTGGCTGTTCGTAATTAGATCGCACAGCTTACTCCTACGCCTGCCCGTCTTTTGGATTTTGCAAATAAACAAATCTTACAGCGGTCAAGCTGATCATCAATTTACGTACGTGACTTTTGGCAGCTTGAAGAATGCAGCTGAGAATGCATTCGTACCAACATACAAACAAAGCTGCCGGCGCAACTACACCAACACAAACTCAATAGCTACACCGCAAGTAGGGATTTAGGGTAGATTGTAAGAATATAGTTTTTAGTTGAGATTGGAGTTTAATAAAGAACGGTCGAAAGTTGAGATTGGAGTTTAATAAAGAACGGTCGAAAGTTGAGATTGGAGTTTAATAAAGAACGGCAAAAATTAGAAAAGTGGCGCCCAACTAGCAGGACAACTGAACCCAACTAGCAGAATAACTGAACCCAACTAGCAGAACAACCGAGCCCAACTAGCAGGACAACTGAACCCAACTGGCAGAATAACCGAGCCCAACTAGCAGGACAACTGAACCCAACTGGCAGAACAACTGAATCTAACAACGAAAGATACAATCAACTATTTGTGGAAACGAAGGAAACCTGCACGGCAGAAATGATTGCAATACGTGAAATAATAATACTGTAAGTAATTGTTCGGTTTTGATCCAGTGCAATTAAAGAAAAGTTATATAAAGTTTTTGTAAAGCGAAATACCTTCGGCTCTTTCTTACCTTTTTTTAAAAAAAAAAAAAAAAGCAAAACAAAATTAACATGAGTGTAACTAGGGAACAGGTAATAGAAATTTTAAGACAACAAAATGAGCAAAATAAAAAAGAATTAAAAGCCCAGTTGGATGAAGTGATGCAAACTCTTCGGCGCTTAGAGCCGCCATCCGCGGAGAGTTACATTCCCGTGGAAATAAATCCAACTGTGGTCGGGGGCAACACAAATATGGATTTAATAAAATCTATACAAGAATTTAAGGGGGATACTGCTTCTTATCCGGCCTGGCGTTCCGCAGCAGAATTCGCCATTGGCTACTACAAAGAGGGTTCAGAGCAATATTATGTTGCCATGGGGATATTTAGAAACAAGATAGTAGGCCCCGCAAATGCAACGCTCGCTTCCTTCTCAACTGTTTTAAATTTTAAAGCTATAATAGCTAGATTGGACAAAGCATACGCGGACAAAAGACCGCTACATGTTTTGGAAACAGAGCTCAGCGTTCTGAGGCAGGGCAGTTTGTCAATCTGCCAATATTATGATACGGTAGACAAGCAATTAACACTCATAACAAATAAAAATATAATGACTCATTCAAACAATACGCAGCTTGCCGCCGCGCTCAATGATAGAGCTAGAGAAAACGCATTAAGAGTTTTTATTTCTGGCCTAAAGCGGCCGTTATGCGACATTCTATTTTCTGCCAATCCTAAAGATTTGCCTTCTGCACTGGCTACTGCCCAGGAGTTAGCGAACAACCGCATGCGTTATGATTTCGCCAGAACATTTGCGGTTAACAACGTAGCAACTACCACTAGCCCAAAATACCACAATAACTATCCTGGCAATCCCCAAATGCTCAAGGACACCCCTACTCCAATGGATGTAGACCGCGGATCCTCCGCATTCCGACGTACAAAACAGTCCAACCAGAGTTATAGAAAGGGAAATGCCGTGGGAGGGCACCCCAAAAGGGATGCTAATCAATACGTGAATAAACGGGAGCACAGAAGGGGAGATTCAGTAAATTCACGGAAGCCGAAAGTGCAACGGACCAACCATTTGGAGACAACCCCAGAGGTGGATCCACAAAAGAAAATTACTGTGGACCGTGACAGTGATTCGGATGTCGAGATCGCTTCCAATTTCGCGATGGAAGACGAGGTTAATTTTTTAGTATAAGGTCGCTCCTACCTTACATTACCAAGAAGGCGTCGGAGGGGCAGGAGCTTAGGTTACTGATTGATACAGGAACTTCAAAAAACTATATCAAAAATTTGAGCTTCCTAAAGGGAATTATCCCTGTGGAGAGACAGTTTACGGTCAAAACTATAAACGGATGTAATCTCATAGAAAAAAAATGTAAGGTTTTCGTTTTGGGGAAAGTCTCAACTTTCTTCATTCTTCCTAATATAAAGGGCTTCGATGGTATAGTGGGATACGATTTCCTTAAGGAGATAGAATCTAAAATTGATACGACATCCGGATACTTATATTACGAGGGTGGTAAGGAAAAATTAAATAACGTCAAATGTGAGCAAGTTAACTCCATATATTTGGACAAGGACTCGGTCCCAGCTCTTGTGAAAAACGAGTTTGACTCTATGATTAAAAAGAATTTTAAGGCCTTTGCCGAACCTAACCGCGCTTTGCCATTTAATACTAAGGTCAAAGCTAAAATTCGTACCACTTCCTCGGAACCAATTTACACCCGATCTTATCCATACCCGGTTTCGGCGGCAGGATTCATTAATAAGGAAATAGAAATACTGTTGAAAGAAGGAATTATCCGAAAATCTAATTCGGCGTATAACTCTCCGGTCCATGTAGTGAATAAAAAAGGCCTGGATGAATATGGTAAACAAAAGCTCCGCATGGTAATCGACTTTCGAAAATTAAACGAAAAAACGATTGCGGATAAATATCCTATACCAGATATTTCTACCATATTGGCAAACCTGGGCAGTTCCAGATTTTTTACTACTTTAGATCTAAAGTCTGGATTCCACCAGATAATCCTTGAGGAGAAGGACCGCGAAAAAACAGCCTTCAGCATTAACAATGGCAAATACGAATTTAATAGATTGCCATTCGGGTTAAAAAATGCGCCCAGTATCTTTCAACGGGCTATTGATGACGTCTTGAGAGACGACATTGGCCAAAGTTGCCAAGTTTATATGGATGATATAATCATCTTTTCAAGGGACGAAAAGTCTCATATTCAACATGTCGATAAGGTACTGGGGAAGTTGGAAAGGGCCGGTATGCGAGTTTCAGCAGAAAAGACTAAATTCTTTAAAGATAAGGTTGAGTTTCTTGGCTTTATTGTCTCTCGAAGGGGGATAAAAACATGTCCAAATAAGGTCAAGGACATAATCGACTATAGGAAGCCGGAAACACTTCGAGCATTACGCTCTTTCTTGGGTCTGTCAGGTTATTATAGAAGGTTTATAAGGGATTATGCGTCTATCGTCAAACCATTAACAAAGTATCTTCGGGGGGAGAATGGCCATGTGTCATCCCACAAGTCCAAACACACTAAAATAGTCCTTGATGACGAGGCCATTCAAGCATTTAAAAGGGTAAAAAGCATTTTGGCATCGGAAGATGTTTTGCTGTTTTATCCGGATTATGACAAAACATTCGAACTAACAACAGACGCTTCCTCTAGCGCTTTAGGCGCGGTCCTCTCCCAGAATGGTCGGCCCATTACAATGATTTCAAGAACATTATCAAAAACAGAGGAGAATTATGCAACCAACGAGCGTGAGCTCTTGGCTATAGTGTGGGCCCTTAAAAACCTTCGACATTACTTATACGGTATTAAAGACATCGTAATATTCACAGACCACCAGCCTTTAACTTTCGCTATTTCGAACAAAAATCCTAATACAAAAATGAAGCGATGGCGTGCGTTCATAGAAGAATTTTCGCCTAAATTTGTTTATAAACCCGGCAGAGACAACGTCGTAGCAGACGCTCTGTCCCGTCAGTTTTTGAATAATATGACTGATACAGATGCTACAGCACATAGCGAGTCATCGCTCTCAAACACAATTAAAACTATCCAGTATCCAGTAAACCAATTCAAAAGACAATTCATTTTGACGAAGGGGGATCATTATCACCAAAGTACAAAAATAATTTTTCAGAAAAAAATTCGTTATACTATAAATTACGACACAATAGTAAATTTGTTGCATAATCTTAAGAAACTCGTAAACCCTAGCGTTACAAACGCTCTTTGTTGCGATCTTCCGACACTATCAGAGATCCAGGGACCTCTTGTCGAAGCATTCCCGGGGGTTAAATTTATTCATACAGAAAAATTTGTAATCGATCTAACGAATCCGAACGATCAACAGGAAGCAATAGCAACGGAGCATGCCCGTGCCCATCGATCTCTGTCCGAGAATTTTAAGCAAATTCTATCAGAATACTACTTTCCCGACATGAGGAAAATGCTCAGGTCAGCTGTATCAAATTGCAAGATCTGTCTGGAAAATAAATACCAAAGAAAACCACCAAATCCGGAAATTGGGAAAACTCCAATCCCAGAGCACCCAGGAGAAATTCTCCACTTAGACATTTTAATTACTGGAAAGCAGCTATTCTTAACTGCTGTTGATAGGTTTTCAAAGTTTGCAATTGTTAAACCTGTTATTTCAAGATGTACCATTGATATAAAATAAGCTTTATTAGAGGTATTAGGTATGTTCCAAAACACTAAAACAATTGTCACAGATAACGAAAGAGCGTTTACTTCAAATTTAATTAGAAACATGCTACGCGATCATTTCTCCATAGAACAGTTTTTCGTACCCACCTTACATAGCGAAAGCAACGGACAGGTCGAAAAGTTTCATTCAACCCTTTTGGAAATAGCCAGATGCGTGAAGGCACAGCAGCAGATAAGCGAGGTTAAAGATCTGATTTTGCTTGCTGCTTACAAGTACAACAGAACAATTCACTCGGTTGTAGATTCGAAACCAATCGAAATTTTGCAGAACTGCCCAGCGGAGAAATTTGGGGAAATTAGGGATAAATTAATAAGAGCCCAGAATTTAGTATTGAATAGATTGAATGAGAAAAGAATAACCAAAACATATCAGCCTGGTGAAAGGGTGTTTCTTCGACGAAATAAGCGATTGGGAAATAAATTTGAGAAGGTGTTCGTGGAAAAAATAGTAGAAAGAGATTTAGGTACAACAGTACAGATAGAAGGCAGGATAATTCATAAAAGTAATTTACGATAAAATCAATTTCAGATTGCCGCTTGCCCTAGTCTTCGTCACTAGAGCCAATTTAATTGACTACACCTCCTCACAAGTTATCACCATCCCTCGGGGAAATGTGGCTATTTATAATGAATTCATTTACCTCGTGCACGCCACCAACCTAACAGATTATCGCCAGATAGCTTACGAAAGCCGATGGTTCACATCAAAATCAAAAAATCAGGTAGTGAACGAAAATATTTTGAAACAGCAAGGTGAGGAAATACTACACATAATTCGCACTTTGGAAATACCTAAGAGAATTGCAAGGTCAATAGATTTTCTGGGGTCCGCCCTGAAATTTATAGCCGGTACCCCGGACCACGAAGATTTTGAACTGCTCTTGACAAAGGAAAGCATACTAATAGAAAACAACAATAGGCAGATTAGAATTAACTCCGATTTACAAAATAGAATTAACGAAATTACCAACCTAATCAATACACTTCGCGGAAATCAAACGGATTGGATATTAAAAGACGAGGAAACATTGCTCTGTGAAAATTTGGTAAGAAGAAATAACCATATAATCAGCCAACTAAACAGACTAGCACTCTCCATTGTGTTGGCAAAAAGTAATATCATAAATCCACTTATTTTGGATGACGAAGAGATGGATCAAGCGTTCAATTCCGAACAATTACCCTTTAGTTTAAGTAATTTACTTTTAGTATCTAAGGTAAAAATTTTGCAAAGTTCTGATGTTATTTACTATATTCTTAAGGTTCCTAAGGTTACAAATTTCTGTCAATTCCTAAAAATCTATCCTGTAGTCCATAATAATAGTATCGTAAAGCTAGAGACCACGCTTGCGGCAAAATGTAGCGATACGTTTCAACCACTCGAGAACTGCAATGACACTCTGGTAGCTAAAGTGTGCAAACCGGCTCACTCAGATTGCTTGGGTCAGATGCTAAATAATAGCACAGCTAATTGTTCATCAGAATCGGCATATCACATACCATCAGTTCAAAAAATAGAAGAGGGCATCATTATTCTTAACAACGTGCAACCAACGACAATATTTGATCAACGAAAATTGGAAATAAGGGGAACGTATCTGCTTCTTTTTCGTGACTCTATCACCATAAATGATACAACTTACGTGGTAAAAAGAGAACCGACTTATATCCAACCACATCCTCCAAAAACCGTATCCATTAATTACTTGGAACACCATACGAGTTTGTCCCTACCATATTTGCACCAAATTTATATCGACAACATCTCTCGCATTCACGAATTGAAGGAGGGTATATCTGTTCATCGTAATTTGTTCTGGACGATTTTTTCTTTTCCTCCATTATTATTGATCGCAATAGCTATTTTTTTCATCCACCGCAGAAACAAATTAGCAAGTAATAAAGTAAAAACTCAGAGGGCAGTAGAGGAAATTTTGGCACGAGTCGAGGACGGCTCGTCTTAAGAGGGGGAGAAGTTAGCGCATTGCACACTTGCAAAGCTAAAACAGAGATTTGATGATTCCCTTGAATCACTCCCACGCTACTGGCTGTTCGTAATTAGATCGCACAGCTTACTCCTACGCCTGCCCGTCTTTTGGATTTTGCAAATAAACAAATCTTACAGCGGTCAAGCTGATCATCAATTTACGTACGTGACTTTTGGCAGCTTGAGGAATGCAGCTGAGAATGCATTCGTACCAACATACAAACAAAGCTGCCGGCGCAACTACACCAACACAAACTCAATAGCTACACCGCAAGTAGGGATTTAGGGTAGATTGTAAGAATATAGTTTTTAGTTGAGATTGGAGTTTAATAAAGAACGGTCGAAAGTTGAGATTGGAGTTTAATAAAGAACGGTCGAAAGTTGAGATTGGAGTTTAATAAAGAACGGCAAAAATTAGAAAAGTTACATAATCGCTGATCCAATGCATGATTTCTGCGGCACTGATTTCGATTATTGGCTTTGGCCTTTTTTGGGGACCGCTGACTTACTGTTGGCCAATTTATCGGCGATTTCGTTTCCTTGAACACCGGAGTGCCCCGGAACCCATATAAGTACAAGCCTGTTCTGTCTTGCGAAAGAATTAAGCTTCTTCTTACATTCTTGAATAATCTTTGAAGTTTGCTTCGCATTCTCCAGGGACTTCAGTGCAGTCTGACTGTGACTGAAAACTCCAATCTGTTTCCTGCTCCATCTCCTTTCGGTTATCCATTCCGCTACTTTCAGGATGGCAAAAATTTCCGATTGAATAAAAAAAAATTAGTTTCTTTTAAAAATCCGCATATATTCATCTTTGTGTTCTTACTATTCCAGCGAAATGTTCTGAGGATCAGAGTAATGTTATTAAAAGAAAGGTCGCTCCTATATGCTTGTGTTGTCAGGTATCCTTTAAAATTATCCGATACAAGTTTGTCATCTTTTTTTTTACTGAGCTCCTTTAAATTTTAGCCACATGGCATTCACATTCAATAAAGCGGTAAATTCGCTTGTTGCGTATTTTAGTTGATTTTTTTTTTTGTTGTGGTATTTGGTTTTTTTGTTTTTTTTTACTTTGTTTTCTTGCATTGAAATCCGCACCCAACGAAATTGAGGCAATTTCAAGTGCTTTATCACTTATTCTACACCCAGCTCAATTTTGTTTTTGCAATTCGTAGCATACTTTTCAGCTTACTGACGTCTGTCCTCAACAAAGTTTTTGCATACTTTCACTTGTAGCGAACGCAAAGATAACAAATAAATGTGATAAAATGAGAGAAAATGGATGGAAAGTTGCAGAAAATGTAAGAGAGAAATGTATTGAAAAAACCTGTCAGACATCGAACGTGCCAAGGGAGGGCGGGCAACGCCGGATAGCGGAAATATGATACAGGAATTTGCATAACTGATTTACAACTTGTTCGCCGATTTTTGGTTTTTTTTCTCCTTTGGCTGGCACAGAATTTTGCAGTGATTTTACCACTTTTTTCAGTGGCGCTGCTTGGCTGCATGTCGCGTCGCGTTTGTGTTGCTATTGCAACAGCGCATTTCTCTTGCTGTCTGACACGTGTCAGCTACATTTCCAGCTACGCATTCTGCAAAGTAAAACTTTCACCTTATCATTTCCTGCAAGTGGCTTTCTCTCTGGCTTCGTTCGCGCTTAGTAAGATTTGGAATATTGGAAGTGATTCAATTGGGCATAAAAATTAAAACCACATTAAAAGCTTAGTCAGACCCAGGGACTGTATTCATTATGCATTTTATCAAAAACATTTATATTTAATATTTATTTTGAGATTTAATAATTTTTCATCAAAAATTGATTCCTTTATCGAACTATATACATTTTTTTTATCAAAAATAAAACTCTGAAATATTGACTATTTTCTAAGGTATTACTGTTTTGAGCAGAAGTGATGTTTCATTTTTTATTTATATTTTCTTTCTGTCTTTTTTTAATGGAATATTCAACTCCTTTCCTGCCCTCTTTTTGTTTTCGACAGATTTAAAAGCTCAAAACGATCCTTACTGTAGCCGCTGCAGCCTTACTAACAGGCTGAGGCATATAAATCCGGGTCGTTCCGGTTACGTAGAATCGACTGCCGTGGGAACGATGTCGGAGTGTCATATAATTCCTTCTACATACACCTTTCTCATCGCATTGCCTTCATCCGAAGAAACAAAAACTAAAAACTGTTTATGGCCTCATATGGTGTGGTATGTGATGTTCATCTTACGAGTACTACGGTGATAATTGGCAATAATTTCTTTCTTCTGGGTTTTTGTGGCAGTAGAGTCAGAGTTTCTACTGGCTCCCTAATTTCCGACACCTCGGTGCGAAGAACGCAGTGGCGTGCAATTTTGGCATCAACAATCAGTTAGGAAGGGCAGATATAACGGGATAAAGTTGGAGGGCGATACTTTCCTGCTTGCCTACGTCAATGGGCCTATTAATTTTGGTTGCGAAGTGGCTATGATTGGCTGTATTGAAATCGCCAGCGCGCGCTTAAATCTGCACGCTCTTATAGAAAGAATATCCAAGCAATTTAATGGTGAAGTATCAATTGCACTTTAAGTAATCAATTTAAAGAAACGGCACTGTAGAGCGGAACCTTACATGAAACCTGCTTATCAATTCTTCTGGTGCTTAAAGTTTGGTTAAACGGAAACTTACATAACTTTTTAATTTTTGGTTATCGGATTATTGATTGATATCGGGTTTGTGGTAGACTTACACTGTGGAACAAATTCAGGTTAGCAAAAAATTAGGTCCATTCTGAGAGTGGCGGGTGAAAATAGAGGCGAAATTATTGTAGAAGACCCGTATCGCGCCGTTTTTTTATGTTAGTTCGAATTTTTTTTTAATCGGCCTTCGAAGTTTGCAGTCAAATGCCGATTTTCAGTATATTGTTTCATAAGTACCACAAAAATTTACGAAATCAATTTTTTCAAAAATTGTAATTGTTGCACAGGTCTCTAGCAATAATTTGGTTTTTACAGATTGAAAAAATATCAATTAGTCGACGAGTTATAGCCAAAAAACCATATAAACAATTTTGCTCCGATTTCGAACTTCGAAGGCCGATTAAAAAAAAATTCGAACTAACATAAAAAAACGGCGCGATACGGGTATTCTAATTTCGCCTCTATTTTCACCCGCCACTCTCAGAATGGACCTAATTTTTGCTAACCTGAATTTGTTCCACAGTGTTATTCCAGTGTGTTTTACAATTTTTCTTCGATAGACATGAAAATAACAGCCAGCCGGCTGAAAATGTGATCGTAATGCTTTGGTTTCGTCAATCCGGTTCAGGCAATTTTAAGCATAAGATGCATTCCGCTCTGGAAACACAATTATTGACCACCAAATTGTTGCCTTTTTAAAAATTTCTATTTGCTGGTACGACTCCAAAATATTAATTTAAAAATTGGAAACAAATACTTAACGTTTTGTATGCTTTGCAATTTTGCAACTGCGTCTAATAAGAAACACCCGAATGTCTATGTAAAATAGCGTTGACAGTTCTTAGTCAGCTTTCTATGCAGGTGGTGTTGAACTATCCGGTCCTGGAGTGGTTGTTTCCACATCTAAGTCACTCAATGGAGTTCCCGTTGGCCCAGGAGGTGATCCTCGAGCCTTTGGTGGCAAATCTACTTCCCACCATGGAATATCCGTTGGCCCAGGATCCCTTTGTGCCAAATCCAAGTCATCTAAGTCTGATGGAGGTAACCCATTGGCACCTGGAAATCTGCCGAGGAGTGTAATTACTGTAAAAGAAAATTATTTATAAATATATTTCGCACATTTCACTCGATTTCTTAAAACTCGTTTAAAGTCGAAAACCCTACCACTAATCAGCAAAGCAAAATAATGAAAAATCTTCAACATTTTGTAACACACGATTGCTGGTACACAATTAAGAACTGTCTGAAAAAGTTACACAATATGGGGTTTATATAGTGAGCTCGACCTGAACAACTGAGGTAATTATTTTTATCGTAAAATAAACTAATAAAATATGGAATACTCCTCAAAGCATACGTGGGTTGGCACTCAAGTTTTGAGGTAGACTAGTAAAAATAATATTGGTAATCGAAAATGCAAACTTAAAAGCCATGAAAGATCAAATGATCACCTTAAAACTTCAGTTCACCCACACAGTACTGAATTTTTTCTGAAACGACAAGCGAATTTGGTCGACCTTGACGAAATTCATCTGGTAGCGATGATGATTGATTTGAGAAAACCAGAAAATTCGGTGGCTCGATATGTAAAGCAACAGCGCGTTGATCGACACGCTGTTGCTGGTTTGATCTACCTTTAAAGTCATAGAAAATCATCACACGAGAATTTCTGTGATTTATTTCCAATATTCCAATATTTCCAATATTTTCCGAATATTTGGATTATCTGTAAACAACACAAACTACTACTCCTACTACAGACTACCTTTAAGAATACCAAACTGAACGCATCGAATGTCAGTAGACGAATTCACACTGCCATATTGGCATAACGCAACCCTCGTACCTATGTACATAGTTAGTTAGTTACAGTTACTAAACTTCAACATGTGTTTTTTTTTTAATAATCTCACTTCTTATTGCTATTTGCTGTGTTATTACATTCTCGGTCTCTTTCTGAAAATATTAGAAAAGTAATAAAATTTTATTTACTTTACACTGGGTAATTAAATTTTGTTATCGCATTTGTGTTAGTTGCCTTTATTTAGTACTGGTGCAGTAAGTCATGCTTTCAAGCGCAAGAATGAAGTTATATGAAACAAGTAAGGTAGGCCCAATTTGGTCCGGACCTAGCTTTGTATGTATGCGCGTATTTCAGCAAAATTCAATTTGAGCTGACTGTTAATTTTTGGAATAACACAACCTATGGGCAACGTTAATTATGGTTTGTAATATCCGATGAACGGAATCCAGGCAATTTATTTATATATATACTCTTTTTTATATTCTTGTTCACTCCGCTCAGGAGCACAGGGTCTCGACAAGTCTCTTTCATCATACACAGTTCTGGGCTGTTGTTATTGCGCCGTCCCATGTGATGTCGACATCTGCTGGTTCGCGCAACAACGACCTTTGGAAAGTCATCTTTGGCCAACCGCGACCTGTGCTCCATTGCCGGCTCCAATCCAGTGCCATTCTCGTGGTGCTATCTGGTGGTTTTGTAAGCGTGTGACCTATTCAACGCCACTTTCTGCTTTTAATTTTCCTTTGGGTGGGCTCCTCATTAGTTGATCTCCCCAGTTGCGTGGTTGCTGATGGTATTAGGCCAGGCAAATGATGCGGAGGCATTTGCTGACGAAAGATTGTAGCCTTTGTGTGATGGTATTGGAGACCAGCCGTGTTCCATTTCCATACAACAATACAGACTTCACACATGAGCTGAATGTTCGCAGTTTATGCGTCTAAAGATTTGCGAATTCACGAATTTCGATTCTGGATTAATCTTGTCACTTGGGTATGGCAGACTCCGAACATATTAGCATACTTGTCGAAACTAGTGGAATACCATCGGTGGCGGCCATGGGTGAGGCTGACTGACTTAGCAACGATGCTCCAACGGGCATCGGATCGACTTTTCCTGCTGGTAATATGTCGAATCGGGTGTGAACAACACATCCATAATAAGATCAATCCATGGAACTCAACCACACTTCGTGGTATGTACCACTTATGCACCGCTAGTTCAAACCACGCGAGGGAATGCATTTGACCTAGCCGATTATTTAAATGATCCTGTCCTGCTTAACGACCTGGTAGATAAACTACCAAGCGATCACAGGCGCAATCGGTGTGTGAGTCACGTGACGAGATGCGAGCTATCCACAAGAGCAGCTGCGGTTCATAATAGTGAAATAAAGAAGTCGGTAACGCTCTGAACTGATCATTGCTGGCATCGAAGGTAAGGGTCATGCCATTGAAGCTCATTTCAACGCAGAGGTTGGAGTTAATGACAGCAGTTCTGGGTATACGGTAGGCCATTTTTATAAGCAAACAACTTTTTATTGAGCTAAGCCGTAGCATTTTTTGAACAGATTCGAAAAACGCGTTATTCTGGGTGCGCTCAGATGCAAGAAAACTCCATCACTTCTTTACCCTACCTGTTGGTGAAATTCCCGAGGGTTCCTTGGTAATGAGTAAAGTTGGCCTGTAGCGGAGCTAGTAGGCACTATATCAGAGTTGGATCTCATAATCACAGACACACCTCTAAGCTGTCAGTAACTTCTCCAGACATGCAAAGGTTTAGCCCAAGAGAAAGACTGCGATCTACACAACAATTTTTTTAGCATTTACTGCACCTGATCTTAAAGGTTACGCCACTTTCGCTGCTGAAACTTCTTAAACTGCGCGATATTTAAGTCGTTAGCCACAAAAAATGCGTTTTGCGAAGTAATCAAGAACTCAAAACAAAGTCAAAATATCAGCGACAATCTGCTATCTATAAATAGGTGCCGTTTTTGGACGAGATTGGGATTCTTCGCGCGAACGGACTCGACTTCTTAGAAGGAGTGGCAGTCAATGTGAAGCGGCCTGTCCGATACTATGTAGGTGCATTGCGGACGATGGTAGAAGAGTGCACCAAAAATGCCAAATGTGTCGCAATCGTAAAGCTAAGCCGCAACCACCGCAAATGAGAAATCTGACTGTAGGACGACTGTTCACAGGAGTTTACTATATTAGCCTCATTGACGGGGCTGTTGAGCGGCGCCGTGATAAGCGCTGTGTTTTGCTATTTATGGGTCCAGCGATTCACATTGAAATCGCGGCGTCGTTGCCGTCGGAGTCATTCTCACTGACGCCGCAGCAGTTTGTGTGCCGCAGAGGAGTCCCTAAGATAGCGACAGAAATTTTCGTGGCGCCGACCGAGCTCATATCAGCGAGATAAACATGATCCTTCATTCCACCTTCGGCTCCTCACATGGGTGGCGCATGGAAGCGAATGATACGACCAACAAAATCCATTTTAATGAACATTACGCGAAAAGCAATACTACGTGAAGAAGTTCTAAGGGCTACTCTGGCTGACATTATTCTCAATTTAAGACCTCAGACGATTGCGATGCGCTAACGTCAACAATTTTCTGTTAGGAAATTCAAGAAGAATTCGCCAATCAGGCTGTGATGACGAAGGCGCGTGAGCTTTCTGTCAATGCTTCCGAATTTTAAACCAGCTATCACACCAACTCTGGAAGTCTTGGATCCAAGAACATCTCCAGAGTCTTATCAGCCACTCTAAGTGGTTCCACCAGCCGATTGGACCGATGGAAATAAACGACGTTGCAGTTATCATCGACAACAATGCGAAAATGAACTCATGACCGTCGTGGAAAGGACGGATAGGCTCATAGCGCTGTGGTGAATTCGCTTCGTAATAGAATTCGTAATGACAAATTGAAAAACTCGAACCGATTCTTATAGGATGAGGATAATGGTGAGCGAGCCATCCCTGTACGTTAATGACCTCATATGGTGTGGTATGTGATGTAATAATCGACAATAATCTTTTTTCTGACTTTTTGTGGTACTAGAGTCAGAGTTTCTACTGGCTCTCTGAGTTCCTCGGTGCGAAAAAACGCTTTGGCGTGCAATTTTGGCATCAACAACCAGTTAGGAAGGGCAGATATAACGGGATAAAGTTGGAGGGCGATACTTTCCGGCTTGGCTACGTCAATGGATATATTAATTTTGGTTGGGAAGTTGTTATGACCAGCGCGCACTTGAGCCTTCACGTGCTTATAGAGAGAATACCTAAGGAATTGAATGGAGCAGCAAGAACTGCTCTTTAATTAATCAATTTAAGGAAATCGAGAATGTAAGCCTACTTGAAAGCTGCTTAGAGCTCCCTACCAATTCTTGTGGAGCCTAAAGTTTTGTTAAATTTACATAATTTTTTCATGAGTAAAATTTTGCCTTTTTGGTTACCTGATTATTGATTGATATCTGGTTTGTGGTAGACCGATTGCAGTGTATTTTACAGTTTTCTTCCTCGATAAAGATGAAAATACCAGCCAGCTGTCTGAAAATGAGATCCTAATGCTGTGGTATAGTCGATTCGGTTCCGGTAATCGGATTCGGTTTTGAAGCAAAAGATGAATTCCGCCCTGGAAAAACAATTATTGAAAACCACGTTGTTGCCTTTTTAAAATTTTAAAAATTTAATTTGCTGATACGACCTGAAGATATTCATTTAAAAATTCAAAACAAATACTTAACGTTTTTTTATGTTTTGCAATTTTGTAACTGCGTCTAATAAGAAACACCCGAATGTGGATGTAAAATAGCTTTTGCCTGTTCTCAATCAGGTCTTAATGGGAGGTCTTGGTGGGGAACCATAACTAGGTGGTCCTGGAGTCCTCGCTGCCATATCTAAGTTATTCAATGGAGGTTTCGTTGGCGCACGAGGTGATCGTGAAGTCTTTACTTCTATATCTAAGTCATTTAAGTCTGGTGGAGCTAACCCATTGACACTTGGAAATTTGCCGAGGAGAGCGATTACTGTAACTGTGCTCGATTTCTTGAAAATCGTATAAAGTCGAAACCCCTACCATTAATCAGCAGGGCGCAAAATCTTCAACATTTTGTAACACTCGATTGCTGCTACACAATTTAGAACTGTATGATGAAAAAATATGGGGTTTATATACTGAACTCGACTTGAGCAACTGAGGTAATTATTTTTATCGTAAAATCGTGCGGCGTGAGTTTTGAACGTGCACACCGTGCGCACCATTAAAATGAACTCATAAAATATGGAATATTCCTCAGAACATAGGTGGGTTGGCACTTAAGTTTTGAGGTAGACTAGTAAAAATAAAATTGGTAATCGAAAATGCAAACGTAAAACCCATGAAATGTCATATGAACATCTTACAATTTCAGCTCACGTACAGTAATGTTTTTTGTTTTTTCAACGACAAGCCAGTTTGGTTAACCCCGATTTTCCAAAATCATTGGACCTCTTCGCATAGGCGAAAATGATGGAACAGCAAGCTATATGAACTATACGGAAATGTAGGCATAGTGAAGCGTATTAAAATACAGCGGCTGCGCTGGCTTGGTCATGTCTCGAGGATGAACGAAAGTGCTCCGGAACGGAAGTCCTTCGAGAGGGAACCCACTGGTGAACGATGAGGAAGAAGAAGACCTTATATACTTTGGGGAGATCAAATGAGGGATAACCTGGCAGCACTCGGTGTGTCCAACTGGCGCCAGCAAACAGCGAACCGAGCTAGATAGGGCCATGTTTTAGATTTGGCCAAAATCGACATACGGTTGTAGTGCCATCTATATAAGTATTTATTATTATTATTGATTGGCTATTTGTGCACTGCGACCTGAATAGATCTATTGTGCAGCCATGTAGCCTACTAATAAATCCTAAAACTGCTGTAGGCTTAATTTCTACCAGGAGGTTTGGTTCTTTAGCCCCATTTCCCAGGTAATTTAGTCTGCGTCGTGGCGCTGCTGGGCAGTCGCATAGAACGTGTTCTGCTGTTTCTTGTGCCTCTTGGCAGAGTCTACAGGAATTGTTTTCTATCGTACCTTTCTTTTCCATGTGATAATTAAGTTTACAGTGTCCTGTTAGTAGTTCAGTGTGAAGTTGTATGCTCTTTCTCATTACGTTAAGGATTTTGGTTCTGGCTTTATCCGTTCTGGATCTATGAGTCTTTTCGATTGCCGCATGCCCAGTAATCGATTTTTTGAAATGTGCTCCGACAATTCCAGCCCTGGCACTACCGTCTTCCATTTTGGAGCCATCAGTAAACCACACCTGTGCGCCCTGTTTTGGGAATATTTCATTGTTTGTCCACGCTGAGCGGTCACTAATGACCACTTTGAATTTCTTGGAGAATTCTAGTTTCCTTTCCATCTTTTCGTGAACTGTCAGGCACGGAGAGTCCCGGATTGAACCCAGACTCCTTACATGTCCTGCAAGATTGCCTTCTTTGAGATGGAGTGAATTAGGAAGCCTTAGAGCTGCACTGATTGTCATATCTTTGTATACAAGATATAGGGGAATCAGTCCAGTGATCATTCCTAAAGCTGCTGTGGGGCACGTTCGATTTGCTCCCGTAACGCTCAGACAGGTTATTCTGTATATCTTGTTAAGTGTTATCTGAGTCTTAGTTTGGTCTACTTTTGGCCACTATACCAGAGAGGCATAGGTGGTCATTGGCACTACATATTATTGTCTTATAAGACAATGCCATCATCTTTGACCGCAGACCCCGCGTTTTACCGCAAAGCCTTTGGCATAGGTATATTGCTCTCAAGGCTTTATTTGTAATGTGCGATAAGTGATTTTAATAGGTCAAGGTTTTGTCAAGGATTATTCCCAGATATTTCATGTCCCCAGATAGAGAGTTAGGCCAGCGCCCCCTGGTTTAAGGGGACTGAATTTACTTCTTCGGGTGAAGGGTACTACACAAGTTTTGTTCGGAATTAACGAAAGCCCTTTCTCCCGACACCAGTTTAAATAAGTAAGTAAGTAAGAAGTTTAGTTCCGCTTTAACTAGTAATTGGCTTTTAGAAATTTGTAGACAGTAAAAATATTACTTGCGGAGGGGTCTTCAAATCAGAATTTGATCTCACGTTGCGCTTTAGCAACAAAACGGGCATTCGGCTTGTTGCGTACGTTGGAGAATGTGTGCGTGTAAGTTCAAGCATTTGGCTTCAACGGAAGTATTTCGCGGATGTCTTTTCCCTAAAGACACGTTCCTGAAAGCCTTAATAAGATTGACATTGCGGGTGAAAAGTATTGTAGTTTTGGTAAAAGTTGATGAGTGCTAACTTCGCTCCTATCCGGAATCGTTGGCAAACCAGTTTCCGTAAACATGGGGATTTGTCAGGAGATTTCTTTAGAAGTCTTCCTGTGGTTCCATCGTATTCTGGGGACTTACATTTATTTTTGCCTCAATACAGAGTTTGATTGAAAAGTAATGAGCCTTATTTTTTTAAGCAGTTTTATTAAACCTTTTGGCTTATACAACTAATATTCTTCAAAATAGGACCCTTGAGCGTCAATGCACCGCTGGTAGCGGTCCTTCCACTGCAGGAAACATTTTTTAAACTCATCCGCCGGAATCGCATTCAATTCGGCTGTCACAGTTTTTTGGATCGCCTCGATGGAGTCGAAACGCCTCCCCTTCAGTTTTCTTTTCAGGCGCGGGAACAAGAAGAAGTCCGGAGGGGACAGGCCACCGTTTTACCTGGGCACTGGACAGAGATTGGTCCCCGTAAGCCTCCTTGAGTAACCCAATGGTTTCGGTACTCGTTTTGTTTAGCTTTACGCAAAATTTTAACGAGCGTTGCTCTTACGATCGCTGCATTTTCGCCACTTCAAAATCCTAACACACTTTTGAAACAGCTTTCACGCGCGGAGCGATGTTGACTGCACCACTATTGCCAGCGAACTGGGACCGGTTTCTAGTGGAAGGGGAAGGTCCAACGATCATTTTCCCCCACCAGACGATTCGGTTGATAGCTTGGCAGACGCTCCGCGCGGGAAGGCTCATTACTTTTCAATCAAACCCTGTAGATATACGTATACGTAAGTTATTTTTTAATTGGTGTATTTGATGGTGCTTGTAAAGTGAGCCTGAAATTCTGAGTTATGAATGTCTTCGTTATTATGTTGATTTTTTTTAAGTGATCAGCGAGTATTTTTGCTTTTTTTGTTGGAGTTTTCGTCGAAGAATTTGTCCCTTTTGGTGCATAGCAACGTTGTTAATTTTTTTGCATGCCTTCCATAGGGTACAGTTTGTAGCTCTAGCAGCTATCAGTGATGCGATAAATTTTTCACATTTTTTGTCCGTATCCACTTTTCACACGTCTTTAAATTCGTTTATTACTAGATTGAGCCTTTTTTTAATGCTCGGCGTACATGCAGATTGTCAATGTTGCCTTAGTTTTCGTTTGTCTCTGATTTTTTCCAACATTCTATGGGATATCTTGTATTTGTTTACGGTCCGTGTAGTTAAGAATGCTTTAATTCATATTATTTTAGAGCAATGACATTAAATTTTGTGAAATATAAAAAAAATTCAATTTTTCAAATTTGATTTTTAGTTTCAGTAAAAGTTAGACTGTTTTAGTTTCCTCCACCGGTCATAATGCAGTGGCTGAATTCCGAGCTAGTATTCGTTTTGTGGCAGACATAATAACTTAATTAAATTGTGGCCGTAGCTTTGCGTGGTTGCCTGGAATATCCAACGGCATTGCCAAGCTTCCAAAAAACGGCAGCCGTAGAAGTTTGGCAAAGCTTAGGAGTCAGGAAGTATTCATCAAAAATGTTGAGCAAAAATGTGTTGTGCACGTGCATTTATGCATGTGTGTGTATGTGTGTGCATGTGAGTATGCCTGCATGTGTGTGGGTAAGAGCTTAGTTTGAGCACTGCTTATTATATTAGGTGATGTAATACTTTATTGTCAAACTAAATGAAAGTTAATTACTTTGCCCAGCAGAAATTTGTCACCGAAATTTGGGGATATAATTTTTTTATGTATAAATTTTGTGTTTTTTTTTAGTAAAAATAAGTTTTGCGCTTAATTAACTAAGTTTTAGTTCAGCACAACTGAATTAAGCAGTTATTAAGTGGTGGTTAAGTACATTTTAATGAGTCGCTGCAGCGCCAGCAATAAAGAGGAATATTCGCTGTGAGAGTTTGATTGTGTTTTACTTAAATTTTCGCATTTCGAAAAATGGCATTAAAATGATTTCCGTAGAGAAAACTTAGAAATACGGTGGACGCCAATGCTAACTGTTTACTGTATTTTTGTTTAATGATGGAAGGTTAAAAATGCTATTCAAGAATGTTAGAAAGAAGATTGCGCCCATCAGAGAGCACGTGACGTCACGTTTTTCCAAGTTGTGCAGTATTGCCAACCATTTGCTCTTCGCAGTAAATTTAGTGGTTTTTTATACCGAAAATGTGAAAATTTTGAAGTTTTGTGTTTGTTTCTTTTTTTTTTTTAATTTAAAGCTATCGAAACTTTAAGTTAAAAAAAAAACCGTATTATTATACAAAAGAAGGTTAAAAAAGGTCACTCTGAGAAGATTTTAGTTCTAATGAAAATTAGTTGGTTCTTATAAAATTTGATATTTTGAAAGTGCGAATTTAATTTTTTGCTCCTTTTAAGGTTATGCAAGAGTATTAAATGTCCCTCTCTCAACTCTTCTTAAGATTGAAAACTTTTTACACATTTTAAAAGGCGTTTGACTTTACTGAATGCGGATTAAAACCATAGAGGTGTAATCGGTTCTTCCGGCCATCAATCCTTAGTGGGACATAAGGCATCAAGAGGTGTATTCATTGTAAAAATAAGCAACAAAATACCAGAAAATACTGAAAAAACCATAACGACATTTTTACAAAAAGAGTACTTTATTTTGTTACATAACCTGAAATACAGCAAATAAGTCATTCCCTTAAGGGGTTACATGGGTTTCGTCGGGTAAAAAAAGGCCTACTTTCAATATTTTTTTTCTACGTAAAAAATTATTTATTTAATTCAAACTTTTTTCTGTTTTATAGATACATATTTCTTAATTTCTGAAATTTTCAAAAAAAAAAAAATTATAACTCCTCCATTGTGACGTCATTTCCGGTGACCCCTCGAAACAAAGGTGCGGCCGCGTTGTCAGCATAACTCCTGACAGGCTCATTAAAAATGAAAAAAACCAAAAATAAGTGTTTTAGTTAAGACCATAAACTCGTGCTTGAACGAAGGAAAGAAAAAAAAAGTAAAAATTGGAATTTTGGCAGACATTTTTCCAAAAAAATTAAAATTTCGGTCAAATTTGCTATTTTTTTAAATAGTTTTAATTGAAAAAAAAGCAAAATCCTTCGTTCAAGCACGAGTAATTTGTATTTCGAACACCTGTGTAAAATTTCATCAAGATCGGTTGAGTAGTTTTCGAGAACATTTAACAACCTACTTTGAAAACACGGTTCCGAGAAAAACGCGTTTAAAGTTTTGAGTAACAATAAAAGTGGCTTGTAGCGCACACATTCCGAAGGCTGTATCTCCGAAACTATTATCCGGATCGACTTGAAAATTTATGATAATATTCTTGAGATGTTGTAGAAATTAATAAGCCAAAAAACAAAATTCGATTTTTTGAAGCCACAAAACCCATGTAACCCCTTAACAAAAGAGTTTCTTTTACCAAAAAAACTCATCAATTAAATTGTACATTTCGATAACACATTTATTTAAAACAAAACGCACATTTTAAAGACGATTTGTCACGCATTCAAAGTATCTCAAGTAATTCAATAAAAATTTGGTATCTTATTTTCTTTAAATGCGTTTTTATATCCAAAGCTAGGCAACACTGCAATAGCGGGACATAGATTTGACTGCTGAAATGAGAATAAGAAATATAAAAATTCTTATATCACACGCTTTATTGAGGTTCTTACTATCACAATTTTTCACTGCACATTTCATTTTTCCTTATTTTTCACTTATACACTTTAACGAATTATCTTATTTTTGCGTAAATATTCACTAAAACGTTTGGTTAATTAACGCTCATTTCAAAACAGAAACGAATATTCATAAACATCAACAATGACCGCAATCATGGGCAATGTGAACAGAACTTAAAAAAAAGTAAAATTAAATAAAACTAAGAGAATTATTGAACTAATTTTTAAAAAATGTATATTTCACAAAATTATAAACATTACATTTTAATTAGAACATATTACAAACATTTCATGAAGAAATAACTAAAACTCGGAGACTAAATAACAAAAAAATTCTAAATCAAGTCACGAAAATACTAATGCTAAAATCACGTCAGTCATTGTCAAATTCGCTGAGAGCAAAGTAACGGAACCACGATAGGCGGCTTCTCATTATTCTCTCCATCGTGGGGAGACACATCAGATGAAATCGATTCAAAAATTCAGGTATAATAAATTCATTTTCCGATGGTGCGTTATATGGTTAAAAATCCACGAGTTGTTTCCCAACAAATCATCTCTTTTTGTGCCGATTTTTTTGGCGAAAACGTACCGTTGTCATCCATAAAAACCTTGAGCATCATCTTCCTTTTTGACTGAAAACGATGCGATTTTTTGTTTTTGATCTTGGTTCATTCGCAGCTCTCCCTCACTCGCCTGATGTCCGGATTGCGTGTCGTACTTATAATTATCCACGTCTCGTCTCCATGGCGCAAATCATTAACTACAATGAGCTAAACAAATCCATACGCAATATTCAAGTCCTCAGCCAGCTCTCTGATGCTCTGATGGTTAATTTGCGATTATTAATCAACCTTTCTTTCACGTTATTGATGTTTTCATCAGTGTTTAGATGTCGGCGGCCTGCCACTGTCATCCTCGATTCACTCACGATCTCTTCTGAAGCATTCATGCCACTCGTAAACGGCTGTTTTCTTTAGAGTATCATTACTGACACAGTTTGCCAATACCTGCAAATTTTTCGCACCATTGAATCCATTTTTAACGCAAAATTTAGTCTAACTATTTGTTGAAAATTCAAGTCCATTTTTAAAAACTGTGAAAAATCGAAAACACGTAGAGAGATTTACTCAAGACGGACTAAATTTTTCAAATGTCAAGCAATGATGATAAAATTTTGGTAGGAATGTTAATCACAGATGTGGCAATCTAACAAAAACAAATAGGACTCAAATCAGTTGACTTACGGCGTCACCTGCCGGATGTTACAGGAACTTTTTAATCAAGGTGGTATTACGCATGTTATATAAGAAGGCTTGAACGTGTCCAGAAAGCCTTTGTCCGTTATGCTTTGCATTCGTTGCATTTCACTAAACTAATTCCATTCTATAATGATTGGCTCGTTCGATTTGATAAGTAGAGCGATTGACTCCCCATCTCAACGTTACTCAAGAAAATTAATTTCAGTATTCCTCAACATCTCTGGTTAGGGATAACTCGAACTTATTATGCTTCCAATGCTCCGATTTCCAGAAGCTTGAGAGAATTTTATTCGCTTTCAAATCTTATGGACTTTGATTTTTCTTCCAGAAAATACTACAGCAAAAACCTTCAATTCATTTAAAACTCAGCAACTGCATACGGTTGAGTAAAAAAATGGAGCCATAACAAAATTCATTCTAATATATTACAACTCGCCGTTGTCTTCACTATAAACTACAACATTAAAAGGAAAAAAAAAAAACAAAATTAAACAAGTATTATTCCTCGTATGCTTTCTCCTCTTCAATTCAATACTCGACATTCTTGCTGTCGTTTTATCAAATCGCTCTCCGACGCCTCAGCCGTCTTCATTTGCCATCGCATATCATCAATACTCGTCATTGAACGACGCATTCGTGGAAGAATCACGTCCGTTCACAACACAAACTGGAGCAAATGCGTGAATGCGCGTGCCAACACTGAGAAGTGCATATCCTGCAGTGACAGGATACTACAATTCAATAGTATGAACTGCTACTTGATGATTAATAAGTATGCGACAGATGCAGAGGATGCTTCAGCAGATTATTGTTGGAGTGAATGCTGCGTTATTGGTTCGTTGGTGGGTTGACTGCCTGCGTAGCGTTGTTGTTTTGAGCTGAGGAGCTTTCTTTCTATTCTTGTTGTTATTTCCGTCTCTGTTGTTGTTGTTATTGTTGTCGTCTGCAACGGCTTCACATTGCAGAGCATTTAACGTGCTTCTTCAAAGCAAGCGACAAAGCACGCCAAAGGACTCACCAACTCACAGAATGCAGCGTAACAGCGTCTGACAAAGTATTATAACGAGCGATGGCGAAGTTGTGCACCGGTTGCTGGAGAGGCCGAAGAGTGCCAGCTGTGTGGGTGAAAATATGTTACTAAAATAAGTTTTGTATGTGTGTTGGTAAATGTAAGTGCTGCTAGCGGCGTATTTGAAGTAGGAAGCCAATCAATCGTAATTTGTGTTAAGTAAAATAATGGGACGAGCAAAGAAGCGGGTTTTGAGTGAAAATGTAGAGGTTGTGAAACTCAATGATCTGGAGTAATTAATTTTGTAACTGCATATGTATGTATGTATGTATGTATGTACGTATGTATGTATGGGATGACTCAAAAATCTTATTTTATGCACAGACTCGAAGCAGCGTGAAATGCATCCGAATGATGTTTTTTTTTGGAAGAACTTAATTTCAATGAAGTGCAAATTTGTGTTTGTTATAATTTCTTAGAATATGAATTTCGAACTGGCAGCTGAAGACATTCGCAAGGCTGGTACATTCAATCGATTAACGTCCATTTGATCAACAAAAGCTGTGGTTTGTATCTGTGTATTATATTATGTTGCTGTGTTGTTAGATCCACTAAGATATCACCTTGCCGAAGGTTCCATAGCAAACGTCAGGTGAGTCTCTAAGGCAGCCGATTTAAGTACTCTTTTTTTCTAGGTTGCCACATCTATGACTAACATTCCTACGAAAATTGTATTGCCATTGCTTAAAACTTGTAAAAATTACGCCGTCTTGTGTAATCTACCTCGGTAATGATACTCTCAAGAAAACAGACACGTTCGAGTGGCATGAATGCTTCAGAAGAGATCGTGAGTCGATCGAGGATGAGAAACGGCACGCCGTCGACATCGAAAAGTGATGAAAACATCAATAAAGTGAAGAAAAGTTGATCAATAATCGCAAATTAACCATCAGAGTATCAGAGAGCTGGCAGAGGACTCGAACATTGTATTTAACGAATAGGGCTAGCTCAGCAATACGGAGCTGCTGTAAAATTGGTCCCAAAATACCTACATTTCATGCCAAAAAGGGCTCAGGTTGACATCGCCAAAGCCATGTAAACTATGATTTAAAAAAAATTAAAATTTGGCAAAAATAAAATTTGACTAACTTTTGACCTTTTTTATTTTAAAGGTCCAAAATAAATACTAAATTTTTTTTTCTGAATGATCGTAGTTCACGTGTTAACGACAGAAATTGTACGTCATTTAAATTTTATTTCTCAAAATCGGTTAAGTAGAACCGGCTATATCTTTGTCGCCAGCTTAAAAAATGTAGTTTCGAGAAAACCGCGTTTAAAGTTGTTGGTTCATATTTTGCATAAGTACATACAAGCTCAAGTCAAGTTTTGCATGAAAACTAATTTTGAAGTGAAGGATGAGTAGACTCTCTCTAGTGGGAGTCAGGAGGACCTTATCGAGACTACAACGCACTATGGCCATCTGTTGCGCCGGAGCTTTTCCGACTACTTCAGACCCGGCATTAGATGGTTGGTTTACCACCACTTGATGCTTTCATCCAAGGAGAGGCCTTGAAGGCCATCTGCAGACTGACACACAATGGGAACTGGTACGGCCCCTTTCCGGCATTGGAACACAGAGAAGGCATGGACGTCGATCCAACGATTCTCTCCATGCCCCTTGACTCCATGCCATCAAGAGTCGTACTTGAAAAGAGATACAGTGTAGTGCTACCAGAGGCTCAGTTGTGGGAAGACTCAGAAAATGAGCCCGGCAAACACTGTTTTCGCATTTTTACTGATGGCTCCAGGACCGAGCATGGCTCCGGCTCTGGGGTCTACGTGAAATCCAGGGGGACAAAACTGCACTTTGCTCCTGGAATGCATGCATCTGTGTTTCAAGCGGAGGTGTATGCAGTTCAAGAAGCGATGAACTTTATTGTGGAAAAGCGATGGAGAGGCAGATCTATATGTGTCTGCAGCGTCAGCCAAGCTGCGTTTATGGCCTTAGACAGCCCTCCAACCACATCAGGGGTAGTTAAGTCCGGTAAATCCAGGCTGAACTATGTCGGTAGATATAATATCCTGTTGCTAACATGGGTCCCGGGACACGTGGGTATCGCGGGTAACGAGACCTCTGACTCCTTAGCCAAGATGGGCTCTGAGGCCAACTTCTTTGGCTTAGCAGGCTGAGAGAAGCCGCAGATGGACTAAACCGATGTTACCTGTCATACCCGATGGACTGTCGCAAACCCTCCTGTCATTAAGCAGAGGGGAGTGCAGACGGCAGGTTGGACTGATGACGGGCCACTTTCTGTGGGCGAAGCACATGGAAAGGTTGGGCATCTCAGACAGTGTACTCTACCCAGCTTGTGAAGAGGAGGATGACACGGCGGACCATTTTCTGTGTGTCTGCCCCGCCTTCGCTCGATTCAGGTTTGAGGTCTTTGGCATTGATGTGTTAAGAAGAGACCATCTTGGCCCCTTGGCACCACAAGATCTACTCAGATTTCTTCGGAGATTGGGTAGATTAAAATATTAAAGAAAATTAAAAGGGAATCCAAGTGTAGTACAAGGGACTTAATTAATGTCTTAGTGCTGCACTTGCTAGTTGTCCCGACAAAAAAAAAAAAAACAAAAAAATTGAAGTTTTGCTGGAGACACTAAAATGGCTATATCTTCGTAAATATTTGGAATTTCGAAAAGTCGTTCGAGGGTGATATTTTTGAATACTTAGTCTACATAAATAAATGAAAAATAAAAAAATCGAAAATTGTCTTAAATGAGGCGAGAGCATTAAAGAAATATGCTTGAAAGGTAAAGATAAATAGATTTTGAAAATTTTTTATTTGTTTCAAAACAACGCAAACAAAGAATTCTTAAGGGGTTACCTCTACCAGATGCCTGATTGGTAGTCAATTGCTTTATTTTACAAAAATGAAAACATAGCATTAATACATTATGTTTCGACTTGAAAATTTCACAAAAACAAAAAAATGAATAATTGTAAAAGTTATCCTTGTTTGTGTAGAACCCGTTTCTCCAGAAGTCTCTTGCGGCTCATTGAGAAAAAGTGGCGGGGTAGAAGTATTGGAATTTGTAGTGGCAATCAAGCTGCACTGAAAGCCCTTGTAAGTCAAAACTGAACGGTGTTTCAAAACATAACAAAGTTAATCTTATTTGGGTACCTGTCCATTGTGGTATTACAGGGAACGAGTTAGCTGATAAACTGGCTAATGAATGCTATGCAAGTATGCCACTCTAGTCCCTGAACCCTTTCTTGGTGTTAATTCTGCATTCATTCAACTATGGAATGACGACTTCATGAGGTCTACCCATAGAGGACGTTGGTTTGGGTTGAACTCGTGCAGAGTAGCCAAGTGCTTTGTGAAAGAACCAAACAGGAAAATAGCGACCTTTCTCCTAAAATTTAGAAGCAAGAACCTGAGCGTATTGGTGGGTGTAATCACAGGGCACAACGTCTGTAGTCAGCATATGGCTGCCATGGGGGTCGTAGACAGCCCGATATGCCTATCCTGTCTTGAAAATGACGACACTGCAAAGCATTTTCTCTGTAGCTGTCCGGCGTTTTCCAGAATCAGACTTAGGATATTGGGTTGCGATATACTGAGTATGGATAAAGTTCATACTCTTCCGGATCTGATAAGATTCATCAATGAATCCAAGAGATTTGTGGAAGAGTGACTTCAAACTAATTTATCCGTCTTACCACCCACTTTTTACTTTTCCTATCTCTATTCTTTCTACTGAAATCTATCCGGGTGTAGTACAATGGTCTCCTGACTGAGTGTTTGGACTTATCCAACCCCCCACAAAACTAATCTAATCTAATCTAGTCCCTTGCGGTTATTATCCCAAGTCCTTGGAGATTCATCTAAAATCAATCGGACAAGAAAAATAGGTTTTATTAACAGACAATCTTGTGCCTGATCGAAGCTTTTATTTTCAAAATTAACAATATGGCGGTTTCAGGAAATATTTTTCAGATTGTCGAGATGAAACCCGACAATTAATTCCTACAAAAAAATTTTGAAAAAAAAATTCTTCGATCAGGAACGAATTTTTGATGTGAAACATCTAGAGGCTCACTTGTAAACCGAATCGTGCTTGCCGTGGCAACGGGTCGCCACGCTATACTAAGGTATACATATATATATTTTATGTGTAGTAGTATGAGAAGTGCTAAGCCAATTTCAAAGGAACAACTCACAAATGATGTGGGTTAAAGTGTGTTAGTATGTGTGCCATGTTAGAGAGACAAATGTAGAGTTGCTAAAGAGCGGCAAGTTGGATGCTCGTGAGGGCTTAGTAAATGTTGGTGCGTTATGTGTTTTTGAATGTGTTCGGTAATTTGCTATGTAGATAATAGGAATTCGATTACAGAGAATTTATGGGAAACTGGAAGGCTGGCTAGAGTGGGCACCTTTGAAGCGCGCTCTCTGTGCGAAGAAATGACGAAGGTCAGTGTTTGAGTTGAAAAATATCAAAAGGTCATAGAAAGCAGAGCCACAGCAGAAAGAAGTTTCATTACTCAATTATTTAAACCAAGTGGAACTATTTTGCAATGCCAAATTTATTGCTTTATTAATTCGAAATGAAAAGTGCAAACTTATTTAATAGCAAATTCGAGATATGCCAGCTCGTAATGAGCAAAAAAAAGTTTAAGCCTATGGAGGAAGGCATATTTCAAAGACACATTTTGATTATCATACAAAGTGACACAAAATTAATCATGCTATCGGATTATTTATATTTTTTACAAATAGTGCAGTACGTCAATCATAATTGAAGTTTGTGAAGTGTAGAGCTGCTGTATAAAAACAGACAAGCAATGGCGGGCGTAAAGGTCAAAAGTCATCACTCAATATAATTTCTTTATTTATTATTTTTTTAATTTTATTTAATAATTTTCGAATACAAAACTGGATGATTAATTTTGCGCCATCTGAAAATTCAAAAAATTGCATCACTCAAAGTCATTTTTTTATTTAATTTTTTTTTTAATTTTATTTAATAATTTTCAAATACAAAACTGGATGATTAATTTTGCGCCACCTGAAAATTCAAAAAATGTCATCACTCAAAGTCATTTTTTTAATTAATTTTTTTTTAATTTTATTTAATAATTTTGAAATACAAAACTGGATGATTAATTTTGCGCCACCTGAAAATTCAAAAAATTGCATCACTCAAAGCACACTTCAAAAAGAATTTCAATTGCAAATCAACAACAATCCAAGAGAATCTACTCCCAAATATGGAACAACAATAGATGCTGTATTTGTGAGATATCTTGATAATATTTCATACAATACTTTTGTAACGTACTTTAGTTATCATCGACCAATCGTCACAGTAATACCGGCAGAGGAAACATCGAATATAACTATTACTGAAGTCACAGAAGAAAATATTTAAATTGTGGCTTGATATTAATATCGAAATTTGATATCACATATAAATAAATGTTTATTACATAAAGTTACCATTTTCTGTAAGAAATTCGTAATACTTAATTTTTTCATTAGGCTGTATTTAATTCCTGTAATAATATTATCTTTTATGCATATTACTTGTACACACACGATGTTTCACATCTGCCAGGCGTCCCATGACGACTCACATTTTTTTTATGTTTTTCAAAAGCAGTATACATTTTATTGAAATCTATCAAGCGGTTTTTAATTTACAGTGATCACCACTTCAAAAAACATAGTTTTGAGAAAAACGCATTTAAAGTTCTCTCGAACGCTCCGGAGCGCCCCAATGGCCTTTGTTAATTGTTGAATAACTCGAAAAGTATTTGTCGGATTCACTTCAAATTTTCACGCAATATTTTTAGGATATTGTATTTTATTTAAAAAAAATACAAAAAAAAATTAAATTTTTTGAAAATCCTGTCTACCCCAAACCCTTTAAAACAGGAAGGAACACAGAGATTAATACCTTTTTCCAATCGTATTTATTTAAGGCACTACTTAGTGTAGACGAACTGGTCTTCATTTGGTGCATCTAACTAACGCCGGTTAGCACGAGAAAGCAACGACTGGCGTGCCTTGTTAAACTCGATCAAAATCACTCAAGCGCTTATCGCGCCAATCAAGAAGAAGACGATTTACGAAACCTTACGATTAGAAACATCGGTTAGAGAGCTAGGAGAAGGTATGGAAAAATATCTCTCACACTTTCAAATTTCCTTTTGTGCTAAAGCAAACTTATGAAAGCCTAAAAACTCGGGCGCTTGAGAGAGAAAACTTTGTAAATTGGATTAATGTAAACTTTCTTTCAATAAGATTTCATAGCAAATTTTTTCCACACTCCCACTTAAAAAAAAAACAGAATATCGTCTCGATATCAAGCAAATTTTTTCTACACTCGCCCTTAAAACAATACTGAAAATAGTTCCGAAACTCATCTCAAGCAAGCTCCAAAATGTGTCGCATAAATTCAATGCCGCTTTGTAGCGACACCACCACAGCCTTGTATTGGGTGCACCCTTAGTAAAAATTTTGCATTTCCTCCGCTTACATATACAAACTTATAAGTATGTGTGTGTATGCATGCCCACATATTATATAAGCACATACAAATGTTTAGCACCCTCGAATTCAGGGTAGTGTGACACATTGGCATTTCCTCTTCATGCGATTCACGCCATTTGAGCCATCGCGACGCGTCGCTAACAATGGTTGCTGACTATATGACTGCGGCATGTTTTGGTAATGCGATAAGGATTCATGCGGTTTCCGTACGACGATTCGCAACGAAGGGCGTCCACATAACTTGTGCGCGCCTTCTCCGAATTCTCTGCGCTCGCGTCTGTCAATAATGATTTACATATTTTCTTGTAGTTAAGTTTTTGTCACTTTAATGTTCATCGCATTCCAGGATATAACTGACATACAAACATATGAGTATACATACATACTCACGTTTTTTAAACCACTTGAGTGGTGAATGAAGGCACTGCTTTTCAAAACACTTGCCCACAATTTATTGCTGTAGATTTGAGTTTTGCGATAAGTCATCTGTGGGAAATCTCGATTGATTTCCTTGCGGAAGCATTAAATGGGGTGCGTAACCTCGTCAAAGAATGGATTTATGCTGCAATAGAAATTCAGGAAACTATTAGTGAGTGTAGAGCATAATCAAGTATCGCGTTGCTCAGGAAAGCGCACGAAAGCGCACGAAAGCGCAGAAAAGAGCTCCATTTTTTCATGTGTTATTTCGAGAACCCTCAGAAGGCAATGGCAAACGTCTGAGTGTGTTTCTGTCATGAAAAAGATGCTCATAAAAACCATTTGCCGTTCGGAGTCGGCATCAAACTGCAGATCCCGCCATTTGTGCAACAACATCAAGACTCACGCCACAAATCGGAGGAGGGGCTCGGCCAAACATGCAAAAAAAGATGTGTATGCGCCTATTATTATAATTTTTTTATTATTATTTTTATTTGCAGATTCCAGTAGATGATACCGAAATATTTTAGGTAAAATATAAAGGGACTTTTGGGACAGCTTCAACAGTTGCAACTAAGTGGTAACGTAATTTCTTATGAAGCTTGAAAGAACAGAGGTGCGCTCGTAGGTTGCGTTGATCGTTGCGACAAATTCTATGGTACCAACATTGTATTATTGTAAGCAGCATCTGCAACTCAATATACACAGTATGTTCAATAAATAACATAACTTTTCAGATGTAGAATAAAACACGTATCGTACTGTGTTTGAAAGTTATTTTTTATTCATAGTTATTTATAATTATATTTCTAATAAATAAATAAATAAATAAATAAATATTTTTTATTCAAAATAGTATCCATTTAACTCGATACAACGTTCAGAACGATCAACCAGTTCCTGCATGGACTTTCTTATGTCATCTAAGGGAATGTTCTTTAACACCTGTGTCACGGCTGCTTGAATGGCTGGAATATCATCGTAAAACGCACCTTTCATAGCAGTTTTCAATTTAGGGAACTGAAAATAGTCGCATGGTGATAGATCAGGAGAATACGGAGGGTGGTCGTTGACACAAATATGTTTTTGCATAAAAAATTCACGAACATTTTTGGTTTTGTGAGGTGGTGCATTATCATACAATAAAAACAGCTGTTTCCCCTCTGGATATTCAGCTCTTACCCGAACAATTCTTGACCACAAACGACGTGAAACTTGTAAATAGTATTCTCCTTTAATATTTTTACCTTCTGCAACAAGTTCCTTGTGTACAATACCCTTGGAATCGTAGAACGTGATCAACATTGTTTTGATTCTTTACTTCTGAAAACGCAATTTCTTTGCTTTTGGCCCCTCTTTCGTCTTCCATTCTGCAGATTGACGCTTAGTTTCAGGGTCATATTTGAGGCACCATGTTTCGTCACCAGTTATGATCGAATCAATCAAATCTGGATCGTTTTCAGCTGTTGAAATGATGCCTTTACAATGCTCTACACGAGCGATTTTTTGATCTTCATTTAATTGGTGTGCAACAAAGCGTGCACAAACCTTTCTTTTACCCAAGTCGTGAGTTAAAATTTTCCAAATAGTACCGGTAGATGAATTTAATTCTTCAGCCAACATTCTTACAGTGAAATTTGCGTCAACAGCAATGATTTTGAGGACTTTTTCCACCAATTCAGCGCGATTACTTGCTTCTGGACGACCAGGTTCTTCATCATCATTCAAATCTTCACGACCATTTTTAAATCGTTTAAACCAATTATATACATTTGAACGAGCTAAACAATCATCACCATAAACTTTTTGCATCAATTCGTACGTCTCACTAAATATTTTTCCAAGTTTAACACAGAATTTAATATTTGCTCTTTGCTCCATTGTATTTTTACGAAACAAGCACGAAACATACTGTCAATAAAAGGTGCGTAACTTTTTAACCTGTCAAACGGTTTACATGAAGTTGGCTGCGGTTGAGAGCCGACGCTTGTACCTTTTCAATATGATCAAAGTTTAATAGATAGCTCTATGTGTTCCATGATTTAAATAAAAAGTTGTGTTACTTATTGAATGTGTATGTCTGATGTCAGAAGGATGAGGACAATGCAGTCTACATTCTCAGATTTTGTCCGGCGCTCGCTAGGCGAAGAGGTGTGTTTTCCTGTGAGCTGAGAGCGGATCTGATCTCATCCAATTTAGCCACAAACAAATTTCCCAGATTCATCAAAAAGGCAAGGTAGGCTAAAGAAGTCTTCGGCTTGCAATATTTCTGCTCTGTTTCTGTCTTGAGTCTCAAGTACAATGGACACCTCAGCTGGAGTGATTGGGTTTCCGAGTATGATGGTTTGGCCGTCGCAAATCACTTCAATAATGTAGCCATTCCTTTCAATCCAGAAGTATCCAATTTTAATTCATAAAATGGATGAGACCGAAAATTCCAGCATGTATTTTTGCGAAAACATAAAATTGGGTATGGATGTGACTGTTTAATTTATAAAAAAAATGTGAGTCGTCATGGGACGCCTGACAGATGTGAAACATCGTGTGTGTACAAGTAATATGCGTAAAAGATAATATTATTACAGGAATTAAATACAGCCTAATGAAAAAATTGAAGTATTACGAATTTCTTACAGAAAATGGTAACTTTATGTAATAAACATTTATTTATATGTGATATCAAATTTCGATATTAATATCAAGCCACAATTTAAATATTTTCTTCTGTGACTTCAGTAATAGTTATATTCGATGTTTCCTCTGCCGGTATTACTGTGACGATTGGTCGATGATAACTAAAGTACGTTACAAAAGTATTGTATGAAATATTATCAAGATATCTCACAAATACAGCATCTATTGTTGTTCCATATTTGGGAGTAGATTCTCTTGGATTGTTGTTGATTTGCAATTGAAATTCTTTTTGAAGTGTGCCTTGAGTGCTGACATTTTTTGAATTTTCAGGTGGCGCAAAATTAATCATCCAGTTTTGTATTTGAAAATTATTAAATAAAATAAAAAAAAAATTAAATAAAGAAATTATATTGAGTGACATGAAGCAATAATTAAAGGTGATGTAAATAGCCTAATTTTCACCCTGTGTTAGCCATCTTGAAGCTACTTAATAAATCCGTGTTGTCCTCTTGGAAAAGCTACTTTTTTATTTCAGAGCAAATTCTAAAGAAAAAGTACTCAAAAGCGTAGAAATTAAAACTTTTGCTGAAAAAGTTAGCAGGCAATACTGTTTTGCCTATTCCATTTTGCTTAGACTTTCGCATCTTTCAATTCTATTGAAAGTTCTGTGAAAATCATTGTGAAAATTACATTGCATTAATTGCATTTGAAGTGTTGGGACTTTTGATAAATAGCTAACAAAAAATCAGATTGATAATCTGCAACAAAAAACTTACCTTAATTAGCCACATTAAGGTAAGTTTTTTGTTGCAGATTATCAATCTGATTTTTTGTTAATAACTTATAATAAATTATAAGAAAAAAAAATGCCAAAGAATAAGAAAATAAACGGAAAAAAAGACTTCTTGAAGTGCTTTATTTTTAATATGTAGCTTAAGATTTTTCGTGAAATAGCATTTTAAGTAAATTAATAAAATTGAGATTTTTAGAATACTTTGTTTATATTTAAAGTACAATAAAGGAAAACACTCAAAACACTATGTTTTTCTTAACAATTTTCGGGGAAGATTTTATCAAAAATGCCTGTGTTTACTTTACTATTAGTTTTTGGATTGAATCTTTTAACAGACGAAATATGCCAAAACCAAGCTGTGTTTTGTGCCACAAAACGTGGACAAAAGAGAAAGTTAAGTTTGTTCATGTTCCCAAAGACGAAGTGAAAAGAAAAAATTGGGTGAAATCATGCAGTACTTCGTTGAAGCCAGGCGAAAAAATTTGCATGTATCACTTTTCGGCAAAGGATTTCGAGAACGGACCAGATCGGAAAAGGGCTAAATTGTATAGTGATGCTCTTCCGATGCCTATCGAAATTTTGCATTGTTGGAATGAGCCTGAGACAGCCCCTCATTTAGTTGACGCTTCTACCCAAACAGAGTAAATTCTTGCTTATTTGAAAAGTGTAGTTTTATTTAAACGAATTTTGACTTTGATAGCTTTAATAGCTTACACGAAGATGCCCTTGAATATATTGCCGGTTACATAATACACAAGTTTTATACTTGTAACTTTGCAGGTAATCTCGTTAAAAAATCAAATGTATGATTAGCGGACGTGACGAAATAAAAGTGATTTTTCCTCGTTAAGAGTTTCCACTATTCTCAAGTTGCTTAATTTATTACTTCAGTGTAGGTTTACAAGTGGCACATATAGATTCCAATCCGATGCATGGTCAAAATACATATACATATATATAATAGGACTATGAATAAGTTCGTGCGGTTTTACAACAGATGGCGTAACTTGATTATTATTCCATCGATCCACATTTCCAAACATTCATTGGAGAGCTACTGTCGTAAGGCACAAACGTCAGTATAAGTTTTTTATTTGAAGCGTAAACAACAATATTTTTACCACACTTGAAAATGTCGAATTTCGTGCCAAATAATGTGTTTTTGCGGGGAATTCTTCTTCATTATTTTAATATGAAGAAAAAAGCAGCCGAAAGTCGTCGTATCTTGGTGGAAGTTTATGGTGAGCATGCTCTATCTGAGCGAACGTGCCAGAAGTGGTTTGCACGCTTTAAAAGTGGTGATTTTGGCTTGGAAGACGAAGAACGCGAGGGTGCGCCGCCAAAGTTCATGGATACCGAATTGGAGGAATTGCTCGATCAAGATCCGGCTCAAACGCAAGAAGAGGTTGCAAAAACTTTGGGAGTTGATCAATCAACCATTTCCAAACGTTTAAAAGCCATGGGAATGATCCGAAAGGTAGGCCATTGGGTGCCGTATGAATTGAAGCCAAGAGACGTTGAACGCCGTTTTATGGCATGCGAACAAATGACACAAATATTATGACACAAATCCATGGGAATAGTTCAGTTAAACATATAAATAATTAAGTACCACTTATAAAATAACATAAAATTATTCTATGGCTTACAACGACCTTTTCCAACTTTTTACTACATTTTCAGAAAGGGGATAAACTTATGCCCTTTTTTCGCTTGCTTCCAAATTGCATCAATGGATTAAGTAGCATCCGAAATCAGTTGTCAAAGTTTACTTAACCTTGTATAAATGAATCATGATTGAGTGTTGACTTTTGACCTTTACGCACGCCATTGCTTGTCTGTTTTTATACAGGAGCTCTACACTTCACAAATTTCAATTATGATTGACGTACTGCACTATTTGTAAAAAATATAAATAATCCGATAGCATGATTAATTTTGTGTCACTTTGTATGATAATCAAAATGTGTCTTTAAAATATGCCTTCCTCCATAGGCTTACACTTTTTATTCAATTTCAACTTTTGCTCATTACGAGCTGGCATATCTCGAATTTGCTATTAAATAAGTTTGCACTTTTCATTTCGAATTAATAAAACAATAAATTTGGCCTTGCAAAATAGTTCCACTTGGTTTAAATAATTGAGTGATGAAATTTCTTTCTGCTGTGGCTCTGCTTTCTGTGACCTTTTGATATTTTTCAACTCAAACACTGACCTTCATCAGTTCTTCGCACAGAGAGCGCGCTTCAAAGGTGCCCACTCTAGCCAGCCTTCCAGTTTCCCATGAATTCTCTGTAATCGAATTCCTATTATCTACATAGCAAATTACCCAACACATTCAAAAACACATAACGCACCAACATTTACTAAGCACTCACGAGCATCCAACTTGCCGCTCTTTAGCAACTCTACATTTGTCTCTCTAACATGGCACACATACTAACACACTTTAACCCACATCATTTCTGAGTTGTTCCTTTGAAATTGGCTTAGCACTTCTCATACTACTCCACATAAAATATATATATGTATACCTTAGTATAGCGTTTCGACCTGTCGCCACGGCTAGCGTCGCCACGCCAACGATTCGGCTTACAAGTGAGCCTATAGATGTTTCACATCAAAAAAGGAGGTGTTAGTTTTCCCACATCTAAACCTAAACGCACATTAAAACACAAAAAAACATGAGTGGATTTTAGTCTGTGAACTTGCATGCACTGCTAATTGTTTGTGTAAATATTGTCAGCATACAATAAGAGCCGAAAAATATGCTACACATTTAATTGCTGCGCTCTGTTGCAGTTAAACAAATAAAATGAACGGATGTGAACATATGCCGTTACATACTCGTATGAGAGAATATGTGCGTGCTTTTTTTCATACAGCTAAACAACAGAAACGGAAGAAAATACGATGTGTTAGTAAATTGGTAAACAAAAGTTGAAAAGATCTTCGAATGCACTCAAGCGCATATCTTAATTTCTAAATAAATATAGTCTTTACAAATTTAACTTTCACCTCAAGGCAGGCAAACAGATAAACAACCGCTCAAGGATACTGCAGGGCGGATGGAAATGTGCCGACATCAACAAATCCAAATACGTTAAATGCATGTATGTGTGTGTGTGTGTGTACGAGAGAACCAGCTGAATGTGGCTTATCAAATTTTATTTGCCAAAAAGGTGAAGATAAACACTTGGCGTGGCAAACTCATGCATATATATGTATACATATACACACACATATACATATACAGAGAAGTTTAGTGGAATCTCAGGTAAATAAACCATTGGAAATTAATAGCCAAAAATCGGTTGCTGTGTATGAATGCCTGTGCGCTGATTAGTATGAGTGTATGTGTGTGTTGTTACCGGCTGCGTGAAGCTCGTATTTATTTAGATTGTTGTAGCGAGTAACAGTGTTATGGCATTTATATATAATATAATACATACCAACACAAAAAGATAAATAATGTTTACGAAGCAGTGATGTGTCAATTATTCTTAAACAAACCAGAATTTAGTGAGATTGACAGTATCAGCCAAAATTTATGCAACACTTATAATATCTTCTAAAGCATTATTTTACGAAACAATAACTTTTTGAATTTAGATTTTCAAAAAATACAAAACATATACAAATAAATAAATTTAATATGAAAACATCTAAAATGGACAAAATGAAAGCACTTATTCGCTTTAATTCGCTCATAAATTCTACCATGATTCGGTGACTTTGCAGTACTAAGTAGTTAACCCTCCGTTGGGCACTCAGGTCTGGTCAGACCTTATTCAATATTGGACGTGAATTTAACATATTTCTATTATAGATTTCTATTGAAGTGACTTCCAGCTTCCCGATAGCTTCATAAAATTTAATATTCTATCGGTTTATGAATAGTGAACAGGACGAGAAAAAGGATTTAAAAAGTTACACTTTCGGTTGGGCACCTCGGTCGTTTGTGTGGTAATACAGCTAGTAACAGAAGTAAGTATACACCGGACATGTTTTCAATTTTCCCCCAATCGTTTCTTTCAAACAACCTAAGTTATAACAAAACTGTGTTTTATTTACTTGACTGAAATACAAAAATCATATTTAATTCAAATAGGGACAACATTTTAAAAAGGAAAAAAATTATGGCTTTTTATATTAAACTTTATAAAAATGCAGGTCTCAAAAGTACGTAAACAGTTGATCATATTATTAATTTGTGAAATCAAAAACATAATTAAAATCAAATCCTAGTATTTGGTAGGATAACCATTAGACTTTACAATCGCTTTAAGTCGTGATGGCATTGATTTCACCTTTTATTCCATTCCTCTCGAAGGACGTTTTTCAGTTGCTCCTTATTTCTAATCGGATGTTTAAGTATTTGCCGCTTTAAGTGTTCCTATAAATGTTCGATTGGGTTGGTATCCGGGGACTGTGGCTATGTTTTCAGCTGTTTTCGTACATTGTATTGCAGCCACTCTCGTACAATGTTGGTTGTGTGCTTGGGCTCATTATCCCGCTGGAAGATAAACGTTCCTCCAAGGCCTAATTTTGTAGCGCTTTCTTTTAAATTATTTTTAAAAAATATTTAAATAACCATATCGGTCCATAATATTTTCGATAAATACCAATTTTCCAACCCTTTTCACAGCCACACATCCCCAAACCATCACAGAGCCCCTTCCATGCTTCACAGTGCCGGTCATATTGTTTGGATTCAATTCCGCGTTACCTTTTCTCCAAATTTTTTCAAGGCCATCAGATCCACAGATACTAAACTTACACTCATCAGAAAATATGACTTGGTTCCAAAACGTTTGGTCATATTTTTCATGATATTTTATGAATGAAATCCGTTTACTCCAATTGACACTACTCACGAAGGGGTTTTTCCTAACATTGCGACCATGATTACTAGCACTATGCAAAACCCGGCGAATAGTTTGGATGCTAAATTGTTTTCCAGTCTCATTTTCAACTTCAGATTTCAATTTGGAGGCACTTATTTTGGGGTGTGTCCTGATTTTCCGTGCGACTAAGCTTTTTTCTCTGGGACTTAAGAGCGGCGGACGCCCACAACGCTCTTTATTAGTGGTGCTTCCCGCACTTTTGTATTTATTCACAATCTTTTGAACTGTAGCAAAACTCCTATCTATCAAATGACCGATTTCTCGCAATGATTTATGTTCCTTGTGATATTTTATAATCAGTTTTTTTAAACCATCAGAAAGCTCTTTTCCCTTGTGTGCCATTACTAAAAATGTCGCAAAAATTAATACAAAACGTACTTCCCTAAATTTTTATACTCACTTTAATTATTTCCTTTCAGTAGCTTTAACTTTTTTAATCAATACGTAAAAATAAATGCTATGCTAACTGAACAATCATTTGCTGTTTACAAACTTTTGTGACATAAATTTCGCTGGCATCAAAGTCAAAGCAATGCGTGGATAACGGTACCTAAAATTTACAGCTTAATTAAGGCGCATATGAAAGCTTATCCCACTAGACAATTACCATGTGTAAAATATTCTGATTACATATTAAGGAAAGCATTAGCGTCAAACAATTCCATAAATCAGGCTCCTGTATACTTATTTATGTTACTAACTGTATGTGGCAAATTCGCCACTTTTATAATTCATTTTTAAATATCGCCACTATATATTTTTAATTTCTTACCTTTTCACCGGCTTTATGGAAATGGAATCTTTCAGTGGTTTTATCTGGTAATTTTGAGAATTCACAATCACTGAGTAGTTAAAATGTGAGTGAAGTTCCTAAGTACTGAAGCCTTAAGATAATTTTTTAAGTTTTACAAAGCACGAGGACGTCCAAGACAAAAAAGGTTTGAAGAAGTTCTAATGAACCTGAGGACATCGGATGTTTGAAACTGGAGAACGGGTACCAAGGATTGAGTTGCATGGAAACGAGCCGCGAACTAAGCTGAAGTTCATTCCGAGCTGTAAAGCTGTCCGATGATGATGATGATGGCATAGCTCCCTCCTCAACTCACAATCATCGCAGGTTCTAAGGCACTTGTCATTTGGACACCATCAAATTGCTTTCCACTTGTCAAACAAGCAGTCCAGATGCTTCGCTGATTCATTAACGCTGGCTAAACACTTTTTCGAAGACTGCCAAAGTCTCAAAAGCTCCATTAGGTGAAGCGTAGCTTTTGTAAAACAAAGTAGATCCTTTAGTTGAGCTCCATCTGGTCCGCATTCATAAACATCTTTCTGCTGAATCTTTAAGTAGTTCATTCATAAAGAACTCTCTGCTGAAGCTTGCGCTTCTTAACCGAATGGAAGTTTTGGCGTTCGCAGATGTACTACTGAAACGCAGTATCAGGATCTTTTAGGCACATAAGCCCATTCTGGAGAGGTACATCTTCTCGAGAAAGAATTCCGTAATTACACCAACAATAATCCACAAACCTCTTTAATCCAATCTCAATAGAAGTTTAGTTCCACCGCTCTTTGAGAGTCTTAAAGAAACATTTTGGACTACTTACAGTACTCAGTACTTTCAGAGGTTCTGTGGGAAAAGTCAATGGATTGCAGTATTGTTCGGGTTTAAGATGGTGGTCTCGACAGCTGGCTGCGGTTCAATGAATTTTCCTATCGAATCAGTACTGCTCAGTGTTTCAGCTTTTTCGTAGTCCCCAAAACACCGAAACCCCAGGATATTTTTTTTGACACTTAAAAAACCAAGAACACGTGATGCCGAGGTTTACGGGGTTATGGAAACCCGGTATTTCGGGATTGATGCGCTAAGTATGTATAATAGATTACTTACAACAACTCTTCCCGAAATTTTCGATACTTTAAAGTAGCAAGAACGCCGTTTTTCAGGATTAAGGGTTTCCGGGTCTAGAATGTCTATGTGTATTAGGGCGGGTCGATTTAAAAATCGCTCATTGCTCTGTGAAAATCGTGTTTTAGGGATCAAAATATGAAACTTTGCCGACGGAACCATACTTCTAAAACGAATTCTGATGTCCCCCAATTTGGGTCGAATGAAAAATCCCACTTTGACCCATTTAGAGTGCTCCAATCGAGTCCAAATGTATGACCGACCCCCACTAACTTTGGACGGCCGATCCACCCATGCCAGTGGAACGCCCCCTGGAACTCCCCTCGGGGGTTCCCCATACACTCATTTCAAAATATCACCATTTTTGGCCTTTACATGAGAAAAGAAACTAAAAAATTCGACCCAAATTGGGGGACATCAGAATTCGTTTTAGAGGTATGGTTCCTCGGTGTCTTATTTTGATCCCTAGAATATCATTTTCACAGAGCAATGGGCGATTTTTTCGCCTCCCCACAAATCGACCCGGCCTAATGTGTATATATCGACATGTATTTGTTTATATTCCCTTGCTGTTGTTAAATATTTTCTGGTATTCATTCTTGCATTGCGCGTTTATGCAAATTAGAAATATTGAATAATTTCACTTTTATTTCTTCTGTTTGATCAAAAACATTTATCGAGCAAGCGCGAATTCTACAACAGGAAGTATGCAAGCAGACAAAAATAAAATTACATCGAAGTAAGCTGAGAATTGATTTTTTAGAAACAAAGACCTGATGTTCAAAGTACAGAAGCGCCGCTACCGCAGGGGCTTCTTTAAATCTCTCTGAGCGGCATGGGCGTGATAAGGGTCGCGTTGTCTGACAATGCGTGTTACAGCAATAAGAACAAAGGAAACCACTTAGTGTCTGCCTTTAATAATATCCATTCGCATGCATATGTCAGCGAGGTAATAAAGGAATGTAAATACAAATGAAACCACAGAGTATAAACGCCTTACTACTCGTAATATGGAGTTGCCAAACCGGAAAAGTCTTAATTTTTGTAATACATTCGACCCTGAATTTGAAGGAAATATTTGATAAGAAACCAGTTTTACTACAGATGTATTATACGAGGGGTGAACAAAAACAAATTTTAATCATCGAAAATTACTTTACTGTTTTTCAAAATATTCTCCATGAAGAACTATACACTTTTGCATGTGTTTGAGCCAATTGTCGAAGCACTTTTGCCACTCGGAATGAGTAACCTCCAAAACATGCATTCTGAGTGCCGCAACCGCTTCTTCAGGTGTCGAAAAACGTTGAAGTCTCAGTTTGTTTTTTACGTACGGGAATAAAAAGAAGTCATTCGGTGCCAAGTCAGGACTATACGGCGAGTGACCCATTAATTCGATGTTTTGGGTGCTCGAAAATGCAGTTGTTTGAGCCGATGTGTGAGAGCTCGCATTGTCCTGGTGAAGAGTAATCCGTCTTTGGCGATTGGTTTTCCTAATTTCTTGGAAGACAACTGGCAAACAAATGGTTGTGTCCCACTCAGAATTTACTGTTCTGCGTTGTTCTAGTGGTACGGTTGCGACATGTCCAGTTTTCCCGAAAAAACAGGCGACCATTTGCTTGGAAGTGCTTCGTGCGCGAACAACTTTTGTTGGATTTGGCTCATCTTGAAACACCCATACAGTCGACTGCTGTTTACTTTCGGGCTCATACGCGTAAATCCATGATTAATCACCTGTCACGATGTCATAGACGTGTTTCGAAGCACCGCGATCGTATTTTTTGAGCATTTCCTTCGACCAATCGACACGAGCCTTTTTTGAGCGATTGACAAATTGTGTGGGATCCAACGCGAACAAATTTTTTTACAGTCAAATGTTTATACAATATTGAATGTATGCTGGTCCCACTAAAGCCTAAGATTGTCTCAATCTCACGATAGGTCACATGACGATCTTGCAATATCAGTTCGCGCACAGCATCAATGGTTTATGAGACCTTCAATAGGCAGATATCTACAGCCAGCCAGAGCTAGTGATGTAATGGAGAAGACTGGTGAGAATTAGGTTGGCGCACTGCACCAGGCTGTCGAAGAAAAGAGCATCTAGTGATTTTAATCGTTTAGCTATCAAATCCGGACATTTACAGTTTAACAGCGTCCTTCTCGGAAAGGATGGCCACAGTTTCTGCAATAGGGGTTAAATGGTAAACCTAGCTTTTCTGCGTTTGAGCCGATCGTCCAACGACCCATAAACACAGCTACGAGTATAGGAACTGAATGGAGTGGAGTCCCCAAGACTTTCTGAATTCTCATTCTATTCTACTGCGACCAACGGGTTTTCGAAATAGTGCTTTAACCCGACTAGAATTACAGTTAGGCATGCCGAAGAATCAGTTAGGCCCGAATTAGGCAGGCCTTACTGAGGCACGCCTCACTATTACCTTACCAGGCCCACGTTAGGAAAGGCAAATATTGGCATGCCAGAACAATACCAAATTTGGTTGTGGTCACGAAAATCTGTGGCAGTGTCTCACTTAGGCATAAATTGGAATCCCTAAGTGATTTGTAGAAGGGCAGCCTGAGTATTATCGAAGTTCGGTTTTTCGAACCTGCGCCTAACGAGGCAGATGTGTAGCGATACCTTTCGAGACTTGGACCTAGTTTGGCCGCCTTATGAGGCGCAAATTTGGAATGCGGTCCGCCTTATTTGCACCAAATCACCGCCTTACCAAAATTTCTAGTCGGGAAGAAACTGAATTTAATATTTTCTGCGCTTTCCTGAGAAATAAGTTGTGCAATTCCCCATTAACAACTATCAGGGGGAGGCCGATGCCCGGGTAGGAGGTCTCAGAGGCCGTTTCAGTCCTCCTACTGGCAAGCTCATCAGCAATTTCATTTATCTCTACGTTCCTGTGTCGTGAAATCCAAACAGGGAAATGTTGTCTGTACACCTAAGAGATTTGATCTCCTCCTTACAGGAGTTGATTAGTTTCGATTTGCACTATGGAGACGTCAGAGCCTTGATCGCGGCTAGACTGTCAGCAAAATGGTAATATCTCCTTCGTCCCCACGTGCCCTAAACATTCTGTAAGCCTGCAGAACCGATTTAGAGAAAACTTCCGACTTCCGATTCCCCCTTAGAGCTGCCAGTAAAGACAGAACTGCAAGCTTCGGTGTAGATTTTCCCCTCGTTTCAACCCTGCCTATTTGAAAAGATTACCTTAGCATTACCCGCAAACTCCAGTTTGCGGTTATAGAGATCTGTCCGAAGATCATAAATGTGACTACCGCCAAAACTGCGTCGTACTTCGAACGAAAAAACCACTCTTGTGGTATGTAGTTGAAGTGACAGTGGTTAGTCGGTTACAAATCCTGGTGGTTCCACTAGCATAGTTTCGGCCGTATTAAAAACCATGACGAGTCTATGAGCAGTCCTGTTTCTTGAATCTGCTAGTGTCTATAGTAAGCCATATTCTGTTGTTTTTCTCAGCAATTTAATGTAGGTATCAGAAAATTCTGGAACACTTAATTTCACGTCGGACGAAGAAATCGATAAATTGTTTATACTTCCCTAATTTTTAATTACCAATAGTTTTTTTCTCTTTAGGCGCATGAAAATGGTAGGAACTGTGATATTTTGGGTTTGCACTTAAATCGAAGACCAGTTTGCTGTTGAGTAATGCAATTCTTTGACTATTTGTTAGAAGGTATCGAATGCTCTGAACTTCCTGAGTCATTGGATAAATTCTAAAACTTTAACTAACTTCGCTGCTGAATTCTTGTAGCAAACACGTCATAGATGATGAAAGTGTTTATATATCAAAACAATCGATTTTACTTTGTTTGTTTCAGTGGTCGCCAGATGATATTTTACGACGACCTCTTTTATTGCAGATATCCAGTTGGGCACTTGCCATTGCCTGCCGAGTATTGGTATTTCAGCCCACACCGGGTTTCGAACCCGTGTGCTACCGGCTGCTACCATTAGTTCTGCATTCACTTCTTCTTCTTAATTGGCGCGATAACCGCTTACGCGATTTTGGCCGAGCTTAACAAAGCGCGCCAGTCGTTTCTTTCTCGTGCTAACCGGCGCCAATTGGACACACCAAGAGAAGCCAATTCCTTCTCCACCTGATCTTTCCCACGCAGAGGAGGGCTTTCTTTGCCTCTGTTACCACCAGCTCACCAGCTGGTACCGCATGGAATACTTTTAGAGCCGAAGCATTTGTATCCATTCGGGCGGTATGACCCAACCAGTGTAACCGCTGGATCTTTATTCGCTACGTTATGTCTGTGTCGTCGTAAAGCTCATACAGGTCATCGTTCCATCATCTGCGATATTCGCCGTTGTCAACGTGCAAAGGTCCAAAAATCTTACGCAGAATCTTTCTCTCGAACACTCCAAGCGTCTGCATTCACTACACTGGATAAATAAGCGAGAAGAATGAGTCTGATGGTGGGTACGGACAATGCGAAGCACGTCATTCACCACGCCTGTCCTATTGTATAGCGCGGAAGCTACGATGATGACAACTACCGATGAGGTGACTCTTGGAATGTTTGAGAGAAATATTCTGTGGAAGATTTTTTAACCCTTGCACGTTGAGGACGGTGAATATCACATACGATGGAACAATACGCTGCGTGACTCTTATGGCGGCATAGATATAGTGCAGCCGATAAAGATTTAATTTTAGTTCCGCTGGGTAAAACTTGCCGGCCGAATTGTACCTCCTGGTGATAGAAGAGTCCTTCTTTGTGTTGGAAATATCAGTTGGAGAAGGACTTCGATTCACTCAATTTGAGCAACTGGCGCCGATGGTGCGAGAAAGAAACCAAGCAAGAAGAAGAAGATTAACGTAGCAAAATTGAGTTAAAGAGACTGGAGCAGTATGGGCGAGCTTTTTGTTTTTAATGCAATAAGACGCTTTTGCACCCCCGCACTTGTGTATAACAGCATAAATGGATCGAGATAGATGTCGTTTTGCACTTACTTCTCACCGACATATTTCCACCGATGCTCAAAGTGCAATCAGGTTGAAGGAGGTTAGCCTTTGGAGGCAATCTCTCAAGGGACATGGTAGCATTTTCAGGTGCTTAAAACCGTATTGCTCAGAACTTTGTACAGATCTCTTTATACGCAAACTGGAGTCGTGCCAGAGAAATCTTTTCAAGTAGGCAGGATTGGAATGAAGCTGGTACCTCTGGAGTCGGAGCAGTGGTTTTCTCTAAATTAGCCAATTTATCTATTTCCCTAAATTGCTGAATACTGCTAGTTGTTTTCAGGCAGAAGTCTTTGCGATCCTGCGCGCATGCAAAATCCCGAGGGAACGTGAGAGCGAGGGAGGTATAAAACAGTTTTACCGATAGTCAAGCTGTGATCAAGGCTCTAACTCATCATGGTGCAGATCCTAACTAGTTAATTCCTGTAAGATCAAATCGCTTGGGTGCGCGGGTACGATTCCTCTGATCTGGGTTATAGGAGATAGGAACATAGAGGGAAATTGAGGTGCTAATAAGCTTGCTAGGAAGGGGAGTGGATTTATCTAGAGACCTCCTACCGGGCAATAGCATCTCCTTGACTATTGTTAAAGGGGAATTTACGGGTAATTCGACGGTCGGCACACACGCGGAAAAGCTAAGTTTACCATTTAATCCTCCTTACATAACCTGTGGGGGCGTTTCAAGGAAGGAGACTGAGAGTGTTGAGCACTTTCTCTGTAAATGTCCGAGGTCGCACGCTGGAAGATTAAGTCCACTGCGTGCTCGGTTTTTCGATAGTTTGGGGCAGTGCGTCAGCCTAAATTCTATCAATCTGCTCCATTACATTAACAACTCTGTCTAACGGTAGATAGCCGTCCTTTGCAGGTCTCAGAATGGTATCAAAACCGGCGCTTTAGTGCTACTTGGGAAGGGTCGAAATGGTCAAAAGGGTCAACCATTTCACCAACCTCACCTATATAATGCTCGGACCGGATCCAATTTCTACTTCCTTGTTAGTTAATCATTAAATTTGTTTCAGTAAATTCAGCAAAGTTGATAAAAATGTAAGTAAAAAAATTAATTCAAAAATATTCGGGCGTCTTTTATTTATATTTTATTTATATACCTATATATTGGATTCCAAATGAAAGATGGGCCATGCTGTAGTGTGTGGAGAATTAAAAAACAAAAGGCAAAATAAGTTGGTGTCAAAAGGGTTCATTTGCAAGACAAATGACAAGCAGGGCCGTGGAGAGAGTATTCGGGCCCCGGGGGAAGCTTGAGATGAGGGCCCCTTCAATTTTTTTTTATTTATCAAAATGCGTATAGTGATATAACATTTAAACATTGAAAACTCATTGATACAATTTTTGATAGAATTAATTATGAAATATTGATTAAAATGAATTATAGAAAACTCTTCAGCAGATCTGAAATAAAAAACGCAGCTGAAAAAAGTTAAAATTTTGTATTCATTTTGTGAGCCTTACAAATATAATATTTGAAAATGACTGCCACGATGCTTAGAATTTTGCTTTTCTTGCTTTAACTGAGACAAAAGCTCTTATAATATCATCGAAGTCGGGTTTCCTTGCTAACTCAGATTCCAAATACAAAGTTGCTAATCCTGTTACTCGACTCTGAGCTGAACAAGAACGATGGTAGTCTTTGATCCTTGATAAAGCGCTGAACGATCTTTCGGCGCCGGCAACCGATACTGGCAGGGTGCAGAATATTCGCAAAGCAATGCAGATGTTCGGGAACAGAGTATCCAAGTTTTTAGCTGTGATGGCATTCAACAAGTCGAACGGAGGCATACAACATTCCGAATTTCCAGTAAAATTCGCCTTGTACACACTTTTCAAGTGACACATCTCAATTGAGATTTCTTCCGACACATCAGAAGCGTATTTTTTAGCAAAATTAAGATCTGCTGTCTGAAGTTCTGCTTTTTCAATTTTAGGAAATAGCCACAGGAATGAGAAAATGTTGTTTATGTTTTTAATTGCAGTAAACCGAGTTTCAATACCAGTGATAACTGAGTCCAAGATGACGAGGAATGTGTTCCTATTGAAATCAATTTCTTCGGCGGTCATATTTTCCGTTGAATTCTCAGGTTCTTCATCATTACGTTTCTTCTTTCGGTTTGCTGGCAATGTTGACCAAGTGTTTGGCAAACCTTTTGCAACAGTTTGACATTCTTTTAAAATCGATCTCCATTGGCTGCGTAACAATTGTAGATCTGCTACTAGGCATTCAAGATTCTTTACCTCGACGTAAATCGTTGCTTCTTTTCTTTGTAAAATCAAACTGACGTAGTTTATTGCTGTGAGAATCTTGAACCATATGGAAGACATTAAGACACATTCAAATTTACTTATGTACTTAATAACTTAACTTAATAACTTAATAACTTGTTCAGATCGTATATGTTTTAAGGGGTTAGGGGTAGTCAGAATTTTCAAAAAATCGATTTTTTTTTTGCATTTTCTTAAAGTATAATGTTTTAAAAATATTGTGTAAAAATTTGAAGTGAATCCGACAAATACTTTTCAAGTTATTCAACAATTAACAAAGGGCGCTCGGCCGCTCCGGAGCCGATAGCAAAACTTGAAATGCGTTTTTCTCAAAACTATGTTTTTCAAACTGGTGAACACTGTAACTTAAAAACCGCTACGTAGATTTCAATAAAATTTATACAGCTTTTGAAAAACATAAAAAACTTGTGCCTGATCGAAGGATTTTTTTTTTTTTTCAAAATTTCGATTTTTTTTTAACAATTAACTGTTGGTTTTTTCCCGAAAATCTGATATATATTTCCTGAGGCCGCCATTTTGTTCATTTTGAAAAAAAAAAAAAGCTTCGATCGGGCTCGAGATTATCTATCAATAAAAATAATTTTTCTCATCCGATTGGTTTTAGATGAATCAGCAAGGACTTGTGATGTTCACCGCAAGGGACTTCTGGAGAAACGGGCTTCACACAAACAGCGATAACTTTTGCAATTATTAATTTTTTTTTTTGAAATTTTGGTGAAGTCAAGTTAAAACATGATGTTTTTATGCTATGTTTTTATTTTTGTTAAATAAATTAATTAAGTAGAAAAAAAAAATTCGTGAAAATCATCATTTTTTCGGGCCTCTGACTACCCCTAACCCCTTAAACTCAAAATAATTGACAAGATTACCAGAATATAACGTTATTTCACACAGCAAACTTTTCTTGAAAGCGGCCACGCATTAGTTGCCGAAACATAAAAAAATAAAATAAAAGTGTTAAATTGACTGGGGAAACGAATTTAAAAAATTATTTATATAATAACATACCCAGTGAAATATCAAACATTTCTAGTCTATAAAAAGTATTATTGCTATCTCTACATTTAATTCTTTATCAACGTAAGGACAAATTGCTGTAAAGAATAACTACGTTTCAAAATTGGTCTTCATTTAAAATACAACTATCTAAATTTAATCTAATCATCACTATAATTATTAATTATCTTATAAATCAGTAGCATAAAATGTTCCATTTTAATAAGAACTCAATAATGTACACTTTTGTATCACCATATTATATTTATTCTTCGTAATCGTGATCATAACATTCGATATGGTGACACCAAAAAAAGTCTGTGACGGAACTCTGGTAGAAGTATTATTTACTATATTTTTTCAAGCAGGAAATTTCTTGGAATTACCCTCGAGTCCGGGCCCCTCTGAAAACTCCGGGCCCGGGGGAAAAATTACCCGAACAACGTGAACTTTTAGCAATCTCACTTTCTCTCGATTTTACTGCATAGATGATTTTCCCACTAACGCCTATTTTATATTCAAACTTTCAAATGTGAAAATTATTTTTCTCTTTAAAATCCTGTCAGCCTATCTGGCAACTCCTGCGCGTAGTTGTGATTATTGTCTGAATAAAATAAGAAAATTATGTAAGTAAGGATATACGCAACCGCCAATTTTCTACTTATCCGTACATATCGTGCGCCTCTCCAACTCCACAGCAATGGGCAACAACAGCCAGTGTTCTGATGTGTAAACAGAATCAGTGAAAGTCGCCGCTGTTGAAAAGTCAAAGAAACCCGAAACTGAAATTGCAAATGAAAATGAAAATGAAAACCGCAGAGGCAACGAGAAAACAAAGGCACGCGTTGCGGATTTGCGAAGCGAGACATAAAAACCGCTAGCAAATAGGCGGTCAGGCAGGCTAGGCAGAAGTACAAGCAGTGGTATGAGATAAACAGCGAGACAAACAAAGCAGCAGCTAGCAAAGTGGAAATACAGTCTACGCAGGCTGCGCGGCAGACAGTCTACGCAGTCTAACAAATGCAGAAAAGGCCAAAGAAGGTTGAATAGTTGTTGGCTGTAGATGAGGTTAATGCATATTAACAGCTACGACAGCGGTTTTCGGCTGCCACATTCCCGCTGCACGCCCATCATCACGCTTTGCGGCATGTCTACGGCATTTCTACAAATTATATTAAGTATTTTGCTGAATTTGTAAATTTGTTTGATTTGATTTGATTATTTTGGGTAAGTGTTTTTCTGTGGATGTGTGTGTGTGTGTTTAAGTGTGTATGCGTGCGCCTCTTCAGCGGCTTCCGCGCCAATGCTGGCACTTCAGACAGTCGCATGGCAGTCTATACTTAAGTTTACGATTATTCAACTGTCTGGCTGTCTGTCTGTACTTCTGCTTCAATTAGGCCGCTATCACAACTTAGCTGCTTGCCTAATTTACATTTACTTCAAATTGTTAGCATATTTTTAGGCGTTTTTGCATACAAAACCACAGCCACGTGGTGGGAAGCTTTGTTTTACTTTGCTTTTCAGATTTGTTTTTATTCTTTATTATTTATTTTTTATATTTAATCTTTTTTTTTATAACCAAACTAATTTTACCTTCCTTCGTTTTATAAAAAGCTTCACTTACTTGCTGCTACTGCAACAACTCGATAATTTTTGCAGTTCAATGAGTCGAATTCGATCTGCTACCCCAACCCCTGCATGCATAGGGACATCGGTTTTGTGTTCCCCATAGTCACTAATTGATTTTGTTGTTTTGTTGTATGTGCCATCAGTTTGAGCAGCATGCGGCATGTGGCATGTGGCACGTCTTCTTATACATAAACAAATTACAAATATTTGTAGATACGTTCAAGTAAGGAATGCTTGGCTGTCACACTGACATATCGACTAATGGATTTCTCACATCAATTAACAGCGAATTAGTGGCTTACATAAAAGTATATCTAATAAACAATTTGTCTATTTCAATGCCCAACGGAAATTCGATAAATTCTATTCCCCGATTGACGTTTGTGTGCAGCAAGCAAATAGTTGACAAGGCAGATCAATAAATTTCCTAAGAGCTTTTGAGTGCAAAAGTTATGTTATATATTATTAAGTTGGGTAATAACTTCGTAGCGTAGACGTTTATTTAAATGAAAAAACAATACTTATATCAATAAGTTAATCATTTATATATTCGTCGTTTCTGTTTACAACCTCTTAAACCTCAAATTACAGATTTGTTGATGCCGTTCCGTCAAAAATCGCGTGGTCTGGTGTCAAAGAAGTTGTTAAGCCAGTTTTTAAGGGCCTCTTTGTTATCGCTCCCCCCTTCGTTTGGTTTGACAGGGAGCAGAAAAGATGGTAATCGCTCGGTGCAAGGTCCGGAGAATACGGACCTCCCATACAAGCTCTTGAAGTGCGGTTTTAATGTGACGGAGTATGGTTTGACCAGCTCGATCAGGTCTTTTCAGTCGAATAGCCTCATTCACGCGGTGCAGCTGGGAAATGTAGAGCTTATTATTAACCGTGACATTCTTTTCGAGCATTTCCCAGTCCCACCACGTCCTCCCAGTCCCACCAATCACATATCATGATCCTCTTTGATTTGATCCTCGGCTTTGGCGTATATCTTGGAGCCACGCACAATAGGCACAATTTCTCATCTCCCGTGACGATTCGGCAGAAAAAGTGCTGTTTATGAACAGGTGTTGCTCGATGGCGGGCGAGATGCTGAAAAGCAATTTGAAGGTGACTTTCTTTGTTTCTTTTTCGTTCAGCTGATGATTTTTCCGTAAGGGACCCAGGCTCCCAATTTTTGAGTAAATCCCATTGAATGAATGTGATTGAGAATCGTTTAATAATCAAAGTCTATTCTTTCAGCCAATTCACGACTGGTTTGGTGACCGTTCTCCTTCAAAACTGATTTGAGACATTCTTCATCGAATTCAGAAGGTCTTCCACTACGGGACGTGTCAACGATGTCAAAATCGCCATTTTTGAATATTGCAAACCATTTCCGTGCTGTAGACTCGGTTATGACACCTTCTCCATACACGTCGCAAATATTCACAGCTACTTTGGTAGTTTTTTGCCTTCTGGGTATTATATTTCTAAAGAAAATATAAAAATGCTATGAACTTATTCAACCTAACCCAATACCGGGGCTGTCAAAAAAGTTCTCGGATTGGTGCGGAATTAAGAAAACTAAACATTTTTTTAGCTACATTGACTTATTTTATTAAAAATAGTTCCCTTCTGACTCCATTCATCGCTTTTCAGGGTGAAGAAACTATCAAATGCTTCATTGAACTTGTTTTTGGAATTGGATTGAATTTGCGCTGTGATTTTGCATGTTATTCTATCCAGGCTAGCAGCTGTCGTCGAACTTCTAATTTGTTTAAACGGGGGTGGAGTAAAGGTGGCAGCGTACGCCGATGACTTCGTTCTACTAGTTTCAGAACCCTTTCCCTCAGCCATGGCCGAAGTTGTGGAAGGAACATTGGCCGTACTCAGTCGATGGGCTGCCAGTTGTGATCTTAGAGTTAACGCTGACAAAGCAGAGTTGATGCCATTCACAAGAAACTGCAAACCTTCACCTTTTAGATTTCCTAGATTAAATAGCCAGTTTCCTACGCTCTCGTCGGAAGTCATCTTGTTGGAAGTATCTTGGTGCAACAAGCTCCATTGGAAGCTGCACATCGTAAATCGAGTTAAAAAGGCCCGTACAGTTTATTTTTACTCCTGTAAATCTGTCTCGGTAAAAATGGGGTCTCAAGCCACGTGTCGTACTTCTGCAATTTTTGACATATGGCTGCCTAGTTTGGTGGGTAGAGTGAAGAGAGTAGGAGAAATTGAAGAGGACTGCATTTATAGGCAGTACTGGGACGTGCCGCACTTAACGTAATTATGCATTTACTTCCTGTTTATCTTCAATCCAATGCAGCTCAAAGCACTATTAGGTTGAAGGAGGTCGGCCGCTGGAGCCAATCTCCTGTAGGACATGGTAGAATTTTGAGGCAGATTTCACCTTCTTTCCAGTAATTTGTAATTTGTACAGATCTTTCCATCCGCAAACTGGGTTTTGAGGGTTATGCTAGGACTATATTTCCCAGCAGGTTGGATTGGAAGGAGGAGAGAGCCTGCACCGACAAAGGTACTTCTGTTTTCACCAACAAAACGGCACTCTAGTGCTACTTTTAGTGTACCAGGCTTACTCTTTTATCTACTTACCTACTATCAAGGCATCAGCCTTTCCTCTCGTTTTGTTTGAAATAACACCAAACCAATGCGGATTCGTAGCCGGAAAGTCAACAAGAGATGCGATGCATTCAATTAGCGTACTAACGGAAAAACACGTAGTAGAAAGAAAAATCTGCATATGGTTTTTGTAGATCTAGAGAAAGTCCCAGTGGTGGTCGGTGTGCATCAAGATTCAGCACTCAGCCCGTTGCTTTTTAACATTGTTATGGATCATCTGACAGCTAAAGTTCAAGACAAACCGCCCTGGAATATTCTTTACGCGGACGATAGAGTCTTGAATGAATGAAGACCTCGCTTGTCTGAAGAGAAACCCGAACGGATTGAACAACCAATGGAATACGCATAAATGTGGAGAAAACTGAATACCTGCAACCACCGTTTAGCGAAGAGGCCACCTGTATTAGTGGGCAACCAATAACAGTCACAACAAGTTTAATGAACCTATGAACGATTCTGAGCGAAAACGAAAACACAGACGAAAATGTGGTGTACAGAGTTAATGCGGCGTGGTTAAAGTGGCGCAGCCTACTAGCGCCTTATGTGACTGGAAAATGGGACAAACGATTAAGGAAAAGTTTTGGCAGCGCAACCTAAGCACAACGAGAAGATGCACGTTGGGGAAATGAAAATATTTCGCAGAAGAGAAGATATGAAAATCGCACCAATCTCGTAGCACATGAGAGAAGCCAGGCTAAGACGAAGAGTACATCGGCAAACTCGCCATGAACATTACTGAGCCAACAAAAACTAGAGGAAGTCCACGATCTACCTGGCTAAATACAATACAAAGAGACATAAGAGAGCAGCGCCTTGATGATGTGACGACGTAGCACAGAGGAACCTGGCGCATTAAGACTATGGGAGCCGACCTGAAATAAGGATCAGCTAAAGAGAGAGAGAGAGAGAGAGGGATCTTCATGGATAACTCAACCGGTAAGACCCTAACAATCACTAAGCTCCCACACAAAGGTCCTCATTGATTTTGAACGGTACTCGTCACTTGGACTTCTTGAATAAATTCTGCAGAGCGGACTGTGTCAGAACGTTATTCGTGTTTTTTGCGCTTTGTAACAGGATACTGATACTTCCAATTCACGGCGAACCTTATGAATGCATGAACGAGAGCATTTAAGAAAATTAGAGATTTATAAATCGGTGTGATTTGTACTTACAATGAGGATAACCGCAATTCTCTTCAATTCTTGCCTTATCTGAAAATAGCAAAAGTAAAAATAATGATAGTTAATACCTGAAATGTTAAATTTACGTCGGCATGGAGCTCGTAGCGCGGAAGGTGTGAGATGGTCTCTTCCTCTGCCTCATTTTTCACACCCATCTTCTGGGCCTCACTATTAAGCAGTACTAGGTTAAGTTAGGTTCGGTTGAAGCGGTTGTCCACTATGAGACACACTCAGGCTTATATCCCATTGTGACGCCGCATGCGGGACTTGCCCTTGTCTCTACTAAAACCAGTGTGTACTTTTTCGAAGTTTTATAAGATCCTTGATTCCGACAGAGTTGATATCTTCCAATTCACTACGAGTCTACGTCTGGATAGAGCAGAACAGTGACACAAAAGGCGCGGGATCGTCTCTTCCTCTCATCTAGACAGTTCAGCAGAAGTCATGTGTTTGCACACCCATCCTCCGGACGTGCCTAACTATTAGGCAGTGTCCCGTTATAACTGGGATCAGTGTGTTAAGACTGTGCTTACTTTGTCTTAGCAGATATTTCATGTATTTACTCGTAGCATTGAGAATCAGCCACAATTGTCGGATAAGTCTGTAGGTAGTTTCATTACCCCATCTTTCATCCGCCGGTCTTAGGATTTCCTCAAAGATGAGTAGCTTACATGTTTGTAAGGACATGTCGACATCTTTGTTTGTGTACTCATCGGTCAATTTGGTGCCGAGTCTCGCTAGTTCAGCGGTTCTGCAGTTACCCTCAATGTCGCAATGACCAGGAACCCTTGTTGCCATTAGGTGAAATGACTTAGCCAACTCGTTTATTTATTTATTTATGAGTCTAAAACATAATCAGGTTTTTACAGACTACTTTGAACTAGTGTAAGCTTAAATTAATACAAATACTTAAATTAATAAATTAAAGAAAAGAGTTTAGGAACTCATGCAATTCATTCTTTGACATCGAAAAGTCCAGCGGAATAGAGCTCGAGATCTCATTGAATTCTCTTAAAGTGCGGGCAAGAGGGGCATTAGACTGGCCGCAGCTTGTATGGAGAAAAATAAAAATTTAAAATCCAAAAGTTTTCGGGTCGTAAAACATGAGGTTAGATGCAATAAAGAACCGTATATTTTTTCAGCCCGATCCGATGATGTCTAACCGTGGCCATTTGATCCCAAAGTATGGAAAATTAGAAAAAATCACTATTTTTACTAATTTTTTTTTCGTTTCCAATTTTTTTGTTCGAATCTTATATTTATTGATGTGATGCGATTTTAATTAATGATCTTGCTTACTTTATGGCGGTATGGCCCAATTTATATCGCGAAAGCCACCTGACAAAAGGCACTTTCAGCGCACATAACTGATTAGTGATACGTGGAAAATATGTCACCGTCAGTTGAGTAATAGAAATTGTGTTTTATGAACGGTGTGTTGAGCCAGCTGCTAAATGAAATAATTATTTTTAAATTTTATGCAAATAATAAAAATAAAAATTTGTTTCATAATCAACACTTTGGTGATCACTAAACAATTCATCAACTGTTGTGTTCGTTGAATACGCTAATCCATCAATGAAACAGGTGCTCCAATTATTGTTTTACAAAATGAGGCACGAAAACTTGACTTTGGAAAGCAGTATGAAATACACGATTGGTGCCACGATTGAATTTTGGAAAAAAGCTAAAATTCCCACGGCGCAAGAAAAACATTTTATTAAAAAACTTAAAAATCTTTACGAGGAATGGAGAAATTTCAAAAAACATTCCAAGACTCCTAAAGAGAAGTGTCGTAAAAATTAAGCAGAGTTTAAGGATAAAATTGAGAACTTCATATTTGACATTGCAGCCATGGATGCCTTAGGTATAATGAAAATACAGGAAGATAAAGACTTTCTTTTGCTCCAAGGAAATAGAGGACGTCCAGGTAGTATGTATGGTGCCGATACTGTACTCACAAGAAAAGAAAAACGCAAAGAGCAACGAATGGAAGGAGAAAATATGGAAAAACTGCTGGGGATACCAAAAATTGAAAGTTCAACGGGAGATGCAATAGCTGCAGAAATACATAATTTTTTGTGCCAGTGGAAGCTCGATGATTTAGTGGAAATTGTATCATTTGATACAACAGCTGCTAATACGGGAGTTAATAATGGAGCAGCGTTCTTGCTTGAAAAAAGGTTGGGCCGAAATCTACTTTTCTTTCCCTGTCGTCACCATGTTAGTGAGTTGCTAGTCAAAGCAGTGTTCGAACTAAATTTTGACAAATCATCAGCACCGGAAGTTCTCTTATCCAATCGTTTCTCTAACAGCTGGAAAAACATTAATTCTAAGTCATTCAAAAGTGGAATATCGGAAAATGAAGTTCGGAAAGTCTTTACAATAGCTGAAGTGGAAATATTTAAGAATTTTTGTCTAACTGCATTAAATAGTCACCATACTCGTGCCGTTTATAAAGAATTACTACAACTATCGTTGCTCTTTGTTGGGGAAGACGTACCAAATTTTTCACAAGTACGGTCACCTGGTGCAACATCTCACGCAAGGTTTATGTCTATATGCCTATATTGCTACAAAATGTTTCTGTTTCGCAAGCAATTCGTGTTAACGACTTCAGAGATAAAGAGTCTAAGAAGTGTTTGTATTTTTTTAACCTGCATCTACGTTCCATATTGGTTTTGTTGTGTGGATCCAATAGCTGCTCTACAAAATGACCTTAAGCTCAATCAAGATGTGATTGTATATTTCGATAAGAATGTATCCAATACCTTGTTACATAAAATTAAAAATCATTTATGGTATTTGTCGGAAGAGGCGGTTGGCCTTTCATTTTTTGATGATCAAATTCCTTCACATACTAAGCGAAAAATGGTGGAAGCAATTACTAGCGATAACCAGAAGCAAGATGCTGTTCCAAAGAGAGTTGTTGCAACAATGTCAGAAATAACGCTTTATGGCAGCAAGTATATAAATGATTTTATTTCATCAAGAACTAAAACATTCTTTACCCGCTTAGGAATTGAAACAAGTTTTTTGGAATCAGATCCTTCAACATGGCAAGAAAAAGAAGAAGTATATAGCGGGAAAACGAATTTGTCAGCATTTGTCTGTAGTTAATAATGCTGCAGAGAGAGCATTGAAATTGATCACAGACTACAACAGATCGCTTACTTATAATGAAGAAGATAAATAGTACTTACTGCAAGTTGTTGAGCACTACAGGCAATTGTATCCGTTTTACATCAAAACATCTCTCATTAAATAGACAATCAATTCTTTAATTAAAATTTTATTAAATTAAAATAAATTATATAAATAAAGTTAAATTGCATATATATTATTGTAAGTATATATATATTAAATTAAATTAAACTATGTAAATTGGAAACAAAAAAAAAATTTGGTAAAAATTGTGATTTTTTGAAATTGTCCATACTTTGGGATCAAATGGGCACGGTTAGGCATCATCGGAACGGGTTAAAAAATTACACCGTTTTTCACTACTCCTAACCTCATGTTTTAAGACCCGAAAATTTATGGATTTCAACAAAAAAAAGTTACGGCCAGTCTAAGGGGCATTACGTGCATAATTCACGTTAAGTAATTTAAGGTGAAAGGAGTAAGTGATTCGGAGAGATCTAGTAGGAATATGAAAAGGAATATTGCTTAATAAGGATGAACAATCAATATCACCTTTAATTAAACTAAAAACAAAAGATAGCGAGAGTATAGATCTTCTATTTTCTAGCGATTTTAAGTTAATTAACATCAAACGGGAGTTAAATGAAGGAATGGGATGTGAGTATTTTAACGACCTGAGAGCAAACTCAAGGAACACCTTCTGTACACGTTCAAGTCTCTCAATTGCAAATTGGTGGCAAGGCCTCCAGATAAATGTTGCATACTCTAATCTAGAGCGAACAAAGGAAGTAAAAAGTAATTTGAGAGTGTAAGGGTCCGAGAATTTCAAGCTATTACGCCGTATAAAGCCTAAAATTGAGTAAGAGGAGGATACAACAAAATTAATGTGACTATTAAATGAAAATTGGGAGTCAAAGATCTCACCTAGATCTTTGAATGCATGAACCGGTTGAAGAAGAGTATCAGCAATGTTATAGGATGATTTTAGAATATTTTGAGTTTGGCAAAAGTGACATGAAAACATTTCTCTATGTTTAGGGAGATCCCAGAGTTACTGCACCAGCGAACTAGTGCATTAATATCCGCTTGCAACATAGGAATATCCTCAGTTTACCTAATAGCAGAAAATATTTTCAGGTCATCAGCGTATAAAAGAAAATTTGCAAAAGAAAACCAGTTACTAATGTCGTTAATAAACAGAACGAAGAGAAGAGGACCTAAAACACTGCCTTTTGGCACGCCTGAAGAAGCAATGAAAGGTACCGAGCATTCACCCTCAATCATTACCACACATCGTCTATTGGATAAATAAGATTTCAGCCATTGATAGAATATAGAATGAAAACCAAATGAGCCTAATTTGTGCAATAGAATTGCATGAGAAACTCTATCGAAAGCCTTAGAAATGTCCGTGTAAACACAGACCACTTGAAAACCATCAGCAAAAGTTGAAAAACCAAATTCCCTAAACGCAGTTAGGTTGGAAACTGTAGACCTACCCATTACAAAACCATGCTGATGGGGCGAGATTAAACTCTTAGCCGCGAAGTACATCTTATCTTTTATAATTCCTGCGAAAAGTTTTGATATAATAGAAAGCTTCGAGATTGGTCTGTAATTGCACACATCATTATTTTTACCACTTTTGAAAATTGGGTTAATGGTTATGATTTTCCAATCATTAATAAAAACTCCCGAAGATAAGGATTTATTGAAAATACAATAAATTTGAGAGGAATAATGATAGCCGGACAATTTTTAAGAAAGATTGCGGAAAGCCTATCCTTATCAGTCTTAGTAGAAGTTCATTCTCAATGTCACGAGAAACAAGTTTTAAGTCTCCGAAATTCAAGGATGAAGGAAGATTAGTATGACACGAAGAAAACAAGTCTGGATCATCCTGACTGAAATTAGATTTGAAAAAATCGGCAAACAAGTTAGCTGCACCCGCAGGTGTAGTAGCAGATTTACCATTGAAATGAACGGCAGAGGGGACTCCGGTACTTGACTTTTTAGATTTAACAAGTCTCCAAAAGGCTTTTGGATTGGATTTAATATTAATTAAATTATTTAAACAGTTGAATTTTTTCAAACATTGATGGTAAATTAATAAGATAGTTTGATTCTTAGATTCTAAAAATTTGTTATGAAGCTTATTCCGGTTGTTTTTAAGTTTATTAAGTTGGAAGCTTGAAGGGACGTTTTTTAAATTGTGGTACATATGTATATCATAAAAATTTCAAGCAACTTAGCTTTAAAGGCAGAATAGCACTCAACAACATCTAACCCTGAAAGCAAATCTTCCCAGTTGATGTCAAGTAAAATGCAGTTCAACCTAGAAAAGTCACAAGAAGAGAAATTGAAACAAAGTGTCTCGTCTTGTTTACTACCCGTAAATTCATAAAACTCAACATGAAGCAACAAAGGGACGTGATACTTATCAGCAGGCGAGAAGGATGAGAAGCATTCAGAGACAGAAGAATTAATATTAGCACTGACGAATATGAGGTCAAGAGTACGATTGAGCTTATTTCCAAAAGAATTAGTTTGTACTACAGTGCTACATATTCGTTTAAACGCATTGCATTTTGACGTGATAACGTCTTATAATTCGATTTAACAGGCTGCACGCACGAAAAAATGTGTCGTTACCTTGCTCATTAGTGTTACCTTGCTCATTAGGGTTACCTTGCTCATTAGTGTTACCTTGCTCATATGTCGTTACCTTGCTCATTGCCGTTACCTTGCTCATTGCCGTTACCTTGAATGAACTGCAAGCGAAAGCGCGGAACGAACGACAAAGCAAACAAAGCAAACGAACGGCATACATATATATGTATGTATATGCGCAAATGTACATATATAAATTCACGTATTTGTATTTGTATATGCCTTCTTATTGATTATTATTAATTTGATTCACTTGAAGAATTTAAAATAAAACCAAGTTTGTTAATAATACCTGTTGTTTTAATGTTATAATTATTAATTTTTTTATTATATATGAAGGAAAAAATGTATTTTAATATTTACCATATACCTTATAAAATATGTGGTCTATACTAATATTATAAAGAGGAAAACTTTGTTTGTTTGTAATGAAGAGGCTCAAAAACTACTGGACCGATTTTAAAAATTCTTTCACCATTCGAAAGCTACATCCTCCACGAGTAACATGGATTATATTTTATTTTGGAAATAGGGCTCGAGATATAGGTCAAAACGTGGACCCGGGTAACCTTCGGATGTGTATGTACAATATGGGTATCAAATGGAAGCTGTTGGTGAATGCTTTAGTTCAGAGTATTTCCATCCGCTCCGTGACTAGGATCTCGAGATGGAGACCAAAACGTGGACCCTAAAATGTGTTTGTACAATATGGATATCAAATGAAAGCTGTTGATAAGTGCTTTAATACGGGGTAATTTTCATACCTATTGATGACTAGGGTCTCGAAATATATGCCAAAACGTGGACCCGCCGTGTCTTTGAACCGAATTAAACCAAACTTACACACATTGTTAAGTAGGTATTGAAGATGATTTCCGTATAGTTTGAATACCTATTGGTAGATAGGGTCTCAAGATATAGGTAAAAACGTGGACCCGGGTAACCTTCGGACGTGTATGTACAATATGGGTATCAAATGAAAGCTGTTGGTGAATGCTTTAGTACAGAGTATTTTTCATGCCGCTCCGTGACTGGGGTCTCGAGATATAGGTCAAAACGTGGACCCGGGTAACCTTTGGTTGTGTATGTACAATATGGGTATCAAATGAAAGCTGTTGATAAGTGCTTTAATACGGGGTAATTTGTTATGTTATGCTATGTTATGTTATGTTATGTTATGTTATGTTATGTTATGTTATGTTATGTAATGTTATGTTATGTTATGTTATGTTATGTTATGTTATGTTATGTTATGTTATGTTATGTTATGTTATGTTATGTTATGTTATGTTATGTTATGTTATGTTATGTTATGTTATGTTATGTTAAAGTATATTATGTTATGTTAATGTTAACTCATTCTCTATATCCATACAAAATATCTATCAAACAAATAAAATTAAAATTTTCTTTTGAAAAATGCAACCATTCAATCAGTATTTTCTTATGACGTTATCACGTTAAACTATCGTCAGTAAACCGACTTTACAGACAACCTCTTTTTTTTCGTTTACTTTAGAACTGTTTTAAGATTACAACAATAACAACAACAAATATTCTTCCAAACTATTCGTTTAGGTAACAGTAAACCATCGTTTCATTTGTTTCTTATCTATTGCTTCTTATTGTAAAATAACGGGTCTCTATTTAAAATTGTGCTTAAAAATGCTACATATTCGTATAAGCGCATAGTTTGTTAAAGAGTGCAGTAGTGAAGTTAAAAGGGATTGACTTGTGAATATTGTTTGTAACTGAATATTTTGGTAAATTCTTAAAATTTTTTTACACATTCATTAAAATTTCTTAGTTAAATTAAATTTGTTAACCTAATTTCTTCAGATTTTCTAAAATGCCTAAGGCAAAATACTTAAATGATGAGGAACGGGTATTGGTCAGTGTTTACCATGAGTAGGGCTATTCCAATCGTGAAATTGGACGAAAAATTGGAAGATCGGAAGGAGTTGTGCCTGCTTTCTTAAAGAAAGCAGACAATTATGGAATAAAGAAAGCAACAAGAGGCAACACAAAATTGTCACAGCGTGACAAAAACAAAATAAAGTATGAGGCTACGAAAAATTTTTTGAATTGCACACAAATAAAAAATAAATTGGGTCTTCCTGTAACGGCAAAACACACTTTGCACATTTTACGAAGTGATGAAAATATAAAATGGAAAAAACCAAAGTCTAAGCCAATGTTAAAGGAACATCAAAAAAAAGCTCGTTTGGAATTTGCCCGTAAACACATTCATTGGACTACGGAATGGAGGAAAGTTGTGTTTTCGGACGAGAAGAAGTTCAATTTAGATGACCCTGACTCATACTCATGTTATTGGCATGATCTACAAAAAAATAATGTACGCATGTCGAAGCGTAACTTTGGTGGTGGCAGTGTTATGGTGTGGGCAGCATTTTCGTCAGCTGGCAAGGCTCAACTGTGCTTTGTGCTGTCAAAAATGAACTCAAAAACGTACACCGATATGTTAGAGGATGCCCTCATCACATTTTTAGATGAAAAAATGGACGAAGACAGCATTTTTCAGCAAGACAACGCTTCCATCCATGTGCCAAGGGAGTCTCGAAATTGGCTTAAGGAGCATAAAATTGCCGTTACGTTATTGCAACGATGGTTTACTGTTACCTAAACGAATAGTTTGGAAGAATATTTGTTGTTGTTATTGTTGTAATCTTAAAACAGTTCTAAAGTAAACGAAAAAAATGCAATGCGTTTAAACGAATATGTAGCACTGTAGGTATAATCCTAACAAATTATCAATAACATATGATTCGAGAGAAGATGTCACATTAGTTGGTAAAATACCATGTTTGCAGAAGTTAGAAGACCAAACAATATTCGGAAAATTAAAATCTCCAAAAACAATAATATGGCTATCATCGACCTTATATAAAACAAGGGCGACAATGTTATCAGTATGTGATTTGTCAAGATCGTAATTACTATTGGGCGGGATGTAAGAGACCAATAAAAATAAAGACCTATAGCGAGATGATCCCTTTACACAACACACAATTGATCTAGGATAGGGTCCTCATTTAAGAGCGAAATATGGAATGCTTTTAGAGATGTGCGGCACTGCGTGGCTACTTTGGAGATTGTCGACTGCTTTGTGAAGCAGCGCATAAAGGTCGAAATAAGTACTTCCATCATATTAATAAAAAAGTTATTTAAAAACAAAATTGTATGATTCATTTTGTGCCACATTGTTAATGAATGTATGCTTGTATATCACACAATTTTTGATGACCGCATAATCGTGACTCTCGATTTATGGGAATTAAATAGTAGATGCACTCACAAACTCTTAGAAAAGCTTGGCTAATATTTTATTTAAAAGTCTTGTGTGCAAAATACATTAATTTCTCTTATGTCACATTTTAAATATTGCTTGGGCTTGAGTAAAGCATATGAGCTTTTATTATTTTTGGAATGATAGCAAATGGAAACTGGAAAAATAGCAACAGCAAGAAAACCCAAGTAGATAGCAAGAAACTTCGACCATATTTTAAATGTTAATTATTTCAAGTAAATGTTGCATATCTTGCGGCGTTGAACAAAGAATAAGTTCAAACTTGAGCGCCAGTAACAGGGCAACATATTCTACAGCATTATTGTAATGGGCTAGGCATGTATGCAAATGTATGCAAATGGAAATGAAAAGCATTCATAAATAATTAAGTGTCGGTGTGTTTGCATTTGACCGCAAAAGTGTACATGTATGTGTGCACGTGCTATCCGCTGCTCATAAAAGTAACAACTTGACCATAACAAATTTGCTAAAAGTTTTTGAACTAAAATGTATTTGACATTTGGTAGCTTTAATTTACATATTTTTAGGCGCTTTACCCCAAAACTTCTTTAATAGCACCAGTGCAAGCGGCTGTGAAGCAAAACATCACCTTTTAGATTGCTTTAAATGCTTTAAGCTGCCTGAAGTTCTAGTTCGGCTTTGAAAGCCTACTTTTCGGCGCACAGCATTAGTACAAACCAAAGTACTTGCGCATTGTTTACCTTTAGACTGCAATGATTCGCAATTAATCTATGCCTGCTCGCTGCCAACTCAACTTTGGTCGGCTATCAATCGCCTGGCAAAACAAACTCACCTGTCCAGGCGGAAGCGCCTGATTTTCTGCCTCATATGCCATCAAATTAATTTCAATCAAATAAATCTTCACATTAATCAAATGAAGCACTTTTGCTTGCCAACCTACGACTTTTGCCGGCTATTTTGTTTGATTCTCGGTTTTTTGTTTTTCCTTTTTTGATGTCGAAGCACAAAAGCCACTTCAAACGTGCAACCAGGCCACACACAGAAACACAAGCCCACCTATAATTGATACAAAGCTTGCGCCTAAAACTGTGCTAGTGCAACGAAGGTAATCCACAGAGTTGATTTGCCGCCGAGACTGAGATTCAACATGTCAGCCTCGATAATAGCGAGCGTCTCTACAGCAACTCTGGCAGGGGGCAGGTGGTACAGCAGCGAGTGCATGAAAGAAGAAAAATTACTCTTGGCATGTTGGCAAACTGGCGCGTCCTCTTTGTGGCACATCATTCGGAAAATGGATTGGGGTTGATAAGTGTTGCAGTAGCAAAGCTATTGGGGATAGCCAGACCCTTTTCAGCCAAATCGCATAGGGAAATGCTGGGCACAGACAACAGACAACTGAGCAGTGCGGTTGGACAGCTTGCGCTCTTAGTGGGCACGCCATGCCTATGTGTATGCATGTATTTGTGTGCAAGCGACGAGTAGCGTGTAAAGGAAGTGTGCGACGCACATCACAGCAGCACAGAGCAGAAGCAAAGGGCCGCATAGGGCAAACAGTGTGCTTTTCTTCTAGAAACATTCCACGATATTCTCCCCATCAAACGCATTTATGTCTATGTATGTGTGTGGGTTTTTCGAAATTTATGCAAAGTTTTTCGACCACTTGAGTGTTTATTTATTAGATAGACTCTAATAAAATGCGCTCTGTACTTATATACGAATGCGAGCGATGGCACATTAGCGCACTCAGTTGGAAGAATCCACTGTTTGTCCAGTAAGAAGAATAGCAGCATCGAAAAGTAGTGCAACAAATTTAATACAAAAACAAAGATGGACCATCCAAGCAAATGAAGAGAAATGGCAAGCGCTTTTTTTCAATCTATGCCTTTTTTCCAACTCGCTTTGGGGGTTGCATTACACGCCTAAAATTATGCAAAGCCTGCACTCGAGCAGTCAAATTCACATACACCGGATTATTGTAGATAATTGAGGAGCTAAAAGGCAGACAATGGCGGGGAAGTTGTTGTTGTTGGCGTAGTTGTAGAGGCGAGTATGCAGGAAGTAAACAAATTTGTAGTTGGGTCTGATCAACTTTGTCTATTACGAGAACTCTGTTACTCCGCCCTGTTTTCGATTGAATTTCGAAGTCGCCACTTCATGCTTACGTTGCTTATTTGCATTATGCGCTGAAGTGTGCGTGAAAGCCTAAAATTATGCAAGCTTCACGAAAATTGACGGTTTTGTTTGTTGCGCCTTTGTAAATCTTTTTCTTTTTTTTCTTTTAAGGCAAGTGAATACTTTCGGACGCCACTTTTCAGTGCATCCGCAGTAGAGCGGCTCAAAAAAAAACAAAAAAAAAATGAGATGAAATATGTGAATGCGACATGATTTTGTTATTCTGTAAACAACAATTTGCGTAGACAAACAAATAAATTAGTGAGTTGCCAATAAATTTATGTTTACAGGGCTGCAGTGCAAATACAAAAGGGTTGACTTTAGTGGGTTGTGCGTAGACGTTGATTAGAGGGATTAGTGTATGGATAAAAAAAACTCTCTTTAGGGGTTACTTAACAGCGCCGGAAAAATAAGCATATTTAGGAAATTTTTCACTGTACTGCAATGAAACAAATCAAAATTCTGAAAAAGCACTTTGTTGTACATATCGCGCATTTAACTGTATATACAGGGTAGAGTGTCCCAAGCTACAAGGGGGAATTTTTTTTCGGTATTTCAATACGCATACCCTTTATTTTTTTCCATTTGACTCTAAAAACTTAAATATAAAATATTATTTAGATCGGATGTCATTAACCCGTGCCGACTTGAAGTCAATAGAGAAATGTTTAATTGAATTTTTAGATTAATTAAATAAATAAAAATAAGTCACATATTTCGAATTTATTTTCTTTTTATTATAAAAGGGGCATCAATCAAGAATTTTCTTTTCAAAGTTTGCTGTTTACATTCGGGATATACCTGTCTGTGTTCTTGTACGCAACCGTAATAAAAATAGTTTTTGCTCCTCTTGAACAGTGATCAATCCATGGAAGTCTTGCATTAACTTAACCGCTCTTTCTGCCGTATCATTAACTGCTTTCGGTCCTACCAGCTTCCTTTTAGCCTGCAGAAACGAATCATCATTTGACCACGAAGAGGGGCACTTGTTCAGAAAACTGTCGTCAATCTGGAGTCGATTAAACAGAAACTTGCTTTCGACAGAGACGAAGTCATCAATGTTTTTCTCTGAAATTAAAACAGATAGATCAGTTATCAAATATACCTATTAGCAAACTTAGTAAAAGAACAAAATCAAAGCTTAATTAACGTACCAAAAAGTGGGCCACAGAGTTCTTCTTTGGATGCAATGTAACATTTATTGTGGACTGTTGGGTTTTCTCTAGTTAAGTTAGCAATCACTTTTACTTTAGTTTCTAGATCGCCATCATCATCAAATAAAGCCAGAATAGATACTTCATCTGTCAAATACCACAAATGCTGGCAAAACTTCTGCATAGCTGCTTTTGAAATGCTTTTGTCTATTGTTTCTTAATTTTTCAGGGCCTTCAAAAACACAAATCCTGATACGGCGCCCTTACTGCCAAAATACATTGGAGCCAGGGTTATACGTAGGATGTCACGATGAACAGACATACGTCCAACAGAGCTGCCTTATCCTTGTTTGAAATTCTGAATTGAGAGCTAAGTAACGATATTTTTAATAAATAAATGGCTCTCGCCATCCATCAAGCCTGGTGCATAGCACCTGGAGGCCGAATCTTAAATTCCTTCGCTGAATCTCCGCCATGAAATATAATTGAAAGCTCAATTAATTCGCGATAGTCATCTCTAACGATTTCTTTGGTTAATTCAGTTTTGTACAATTTTAGCAGTTTGTCAATTTCCGAAACATTAAAACAAGAGCTTTTCTGTACAGCTTTGTATTTTCTCGGGATCGCCTTTAAGTACTAATTCGTAAACGTGATGACGGCAAGCAAAAATAAGCACTTCTCTACCCAGTTTTTTTCGAGAAGCACACATGCTCCATTTATGCGGCCTGTGTTAGAAGCAGTAGTATCACAACAGAGAATCTGCACTTTGTCTTCAAGGTTCCAGTTCATAATAGCATCCCAAACTGCGTTTGCCTGTTCCCTTCCTGTCGAGCTATCCAATTTCGGAACAGCAATAATTTGTTCTTTATTATCGTATGTAATAACTACCGGTAGGCGTTCTTCTTTACTTTTACGTGAATCTAGAGCTGGCAATAGTTTTCCGTCCCAGTGGACAGTTACTGCGCCCGGGATCTTGTTTGAAAACCAATTTTTATAGATTCAACCCGTTCTTTTCGCATTTCCGTACGAACTCTATGGATGGAGGACATACTTATAGGGAATTCATCCGTATTGAGCCCCAGAGCCTCAATAGTAGCTTCAATTATAAATACAGAATCCCTCACACTGTCTAATGCGGCAACTATCTTGGGAGTTATGATATTTTTCCGCATAGAAGTTTTATCGGGCTGAGAGGAGGCTTCTCTTGCGCTGGGCCTATTTTCTTCTAATTCTATTATTTCGGAATCAGAAGATGATTTTTCTAGTGGTGGTTCGCAAGAAGATGTTGATGGTATTAAGGATGAAAAATGTTTAGCACGTCGCTTTTCCTCCTCGATGATTCTAAGGCGCGTCCTTTCTCTTTGATTGTTACTTTACACTCCAGCTAAGTGACCAGGCCGACCTGGTTCTCTTTGGCGCTGCAAGAAGATCTTATCTTCATTTATTTAAATCAATTGAAGAGCATCAGCATGTGCGATGTCAAACAAATTGCTTAAGTTTGAAATAAACTCCTGTCGACGCTGTTCAAACACTTCTTGAGTTTTTTCGCATTTTTTTGCAATTCTCTCCAAACTTGGTACATATAAGTTAACTAGTTTCTTAACACAGTTAGGTATTAATCTGGTCGGTATACGTGCCTTTTCCCTATAAATAATACACTCATGAATTGTGAGATTTGCACTTTGACACTTAAGTTCACTTCACGAATATTATAGAACAAAACTGTCAGTACTTGCCCGTTAGAGGGAAGTTTAGAACCGGTGATTTGATGTTTTACGTCCCCTATTAAAATATCTCCTTTTTGGAACTTCGTAACTCCACTGACATGTTGACTACACGAAAAAAACGCGATTACTAATAAAATAAACAAGAAATTACACGCAATCAATCCGACAGTTCGCGCGCGCCGTACTATACAAGTACCGACAGGTTTCCGCGCAACTCGGCACGGGTTGCCGTGAATCTAAATAGACGAAACTTTATTTTTAGATGTTTTGAGATCATTCAAATAAAATAAGAGGGTATGCGACATGTCCGACATGTATACGACGAGACATCGCAGCCAACGTTGCCAACTGTATGGAGGACGATGAAAATAGGTGTCTGACAGTGACGAAATTTTGCACATCTGCAAAAAGATTAAAAGTAATAAGGCCCCCATGCGATTCCGAATGAAGCACTCAAGTTGGCAATCCAAAAGCATCCAGAGATCTTTGTGGATGTTTACAACTCTTGCACATTCCCGAAAGAGTGGAAGCTGCAAAAACTAGTGCTAATACCCAAAGGGTCTAAGTCGGCGGAAGATCCCTCAGGCTACCGTCCGCTATGCATGCTGGATACGGCAGCCAAAATATTAGAAAGGCTGATTGTGAATCGCCTGGAAGTTGCCATCGATTGTGCCGGAGGGTTATCGCCGCTTCAATATGGATTTCGTAAAAGACTCTCTACTAAATATGTGGTTCTGGTGGTTAAGTGAATCGCTCACAAAGCGATTGAAGGCTCTCGCTGGCTCTACGGAGATAAAGAGTATTGCCTAGTCACAACGTTGGACGCAAAAAATGCATTTAATACAGCCAACTGCGTCCAAATGCTAAATGCTCTGGAGAATTTCGGAGTCCCAGTATACATTCGGAAAATGGTTGCAAGCTAGTTCTCTAACAGAGTCCTGTAATATAAAACCGACGAAGGAATCAAAAGGTACAGAGTAACCGGAGGAGTCCCACAGGGATCAGTGCTGTGCCCACTCTTCTCGAATATAATGTACGATGGAGTCTTACGTCTTCAACTACCTACAGGATCCCAAATCATAGGGTTTGCTAATGGCATTGCAATCGTGGTCGTTGCTAAATTCCATAACCAGGCTGAATCAATCTGCAACCAAGCGATCGAAATCACAAAAATGTGGCTGCGCAATAGAGGTTTAAGCCTTGCAAACCATAAAACAGTGGCAGTTTTCATCAGTAGCGGGAAAAGAGTTGAAACAGCAAATCTCAAAGTAGGTGAACACGTACTCAAGTCTAAGCTGTACAGAAAATACCTTGGAGCAATTATTGACCATAGGTTGAGCTTTAAGCAGCACCTAACATTCGCCAGTGATAAAGCAGCGAAGGCTGCAACTGCATTGACACGTATTATGATGAATACGAGAGGACCTAAGTAGGCTTCTAGGAAGCTGCTTAGCAGTGTGGTATCGTCTATCTTTCTATATGCGGTACCGGCCCAGGTCGAAGCAACAAACTGCAGCTCATACATGAAAGGCATCAAATCGGTATACCGGTTATGTGCCCTGAGGGTGTGCTGCGCATTCCGCACAGTATCGGCGGATGCTGTATTGGTCCTCGCGGGTGTGCTAACGGTTAATTTGGCTGTAATTTGCCGAAATAAAAAAACATCGAACGGATCCGGCGGGGCTGACTAACTGAAAGACTGAACGCGAGCGAAGCATCCATACGTGGCAATAGAAATGGAGGAACTCTATGAACCAACGTATCGATTAATTCCGAATATCACCAAATGAATAAATCGAAAACATGGACAGATAGATTTTTACCTGACCCAAATATAATACTTAGTGAGCATGGATGCTTTAAATTTTATCTGCATAGATTTAAGCCTGAAGACAACCCGTACTTCACCTTTTGTGACGGTCTAGTTGAAGATGCAGAGCATGTCTTCTTTGTCTGCCCCTGGTTTGAGCTGGAAAGGGAAGATTTGAGTGATAGGGTTGAGAAGCCAGTTATGGTTAGTAACCTAGTAGATATCATGCTTGACTCAGAAGAACATTAGTAAGCTGTCAGTAATACGGCAAGAATGGTAATTACCAAACCGCGTCGCGCTGGGCAACAGCGCAGATTTTCATGAAGAGGGAATAGGCCGCTCCCCCTCCCGTGAAGTACTACCTAACGGTTGTCCCGCGGGAGGGAAACGGGGAGGGGTGGGTTTTTAGCGGGTGAGTCGAAAGACAAGTCCCACACTTTTCGGCTTTCAATGATTTATGCCACCTCCAGAAAAACAAAAAAAAAAAAAACAACAGGGTGCATACGACAGTTAAGAAGATCCATATATATGGTGAATTGGAAACATCATGCGGAATCTGTTGCAACACGCAAGAAATGCGAGAAACGTTCTGACATTGTCCGATCGGCAGAATTTATTCACCAAGCGCAAACGCATTGCCGGGGACCATTCAAAATTAATGAAGGCCCTTGCGAGGGAATTTAATGTTTTTGAGGGTCTTATCTGTCGATTTGTCCATAGAGATCTCCTGTATAAATGCTACTTTAAGCGCAGAAGACACTTAACGACGGAGAAAACACGAGAGCAGCGAGTTATCTGATCAAAACGCTTGCCAAACAAAATTGAACACCCTGAATCGCCTGAGATGTTAATGGTTGTTTTTTTTTTTTTTTTTTTTTGATGAAAAAGGTTTCCTGCAAGACCAAAAATCAACCGCAGATGGCCAGGTTTCAATCATATAGAGGTTCCTGTTGACTTGCACACTGTTATGGTTTTAGGTGCTATGAGCAACAATCGGCAAGCCTTGGTACCACACAAAGATTTCGAGTGAGTTCTGCTGCATATATCGAGGTTCTGTAGCGAACAGATGGCAAGCACGAACGCCTAAGGTAAGCCTCTAGAGTCTAGACGAACCCAAACAGACGACAAGTTGATATCGACCAACGATCTTGCAACTTTTCGATGCTCCATTGGTCACAGAGTAGTAATGGAGGCTACTGATACCGCATAACCGGCATACGCAACTAATATAGGAACCCGGACGCAGTTATTTAATTTATCTAAAAAGCACATTCGCGGCTGCACCTTGATGAAATGCATTTAGCAGTCCCAGGGTGGAATCAGCCGGAGGGAGGCATGTTGTGTAGTGTTAGTGGGAGAGCATACCTCACATACCACTAGCACCTTTGATGATGTTTCTGAGAGTTTCGGTTGTAAACTCCTTTAAAAAAAAGACGGTAGTGAACCCCGAGACTGATAGTGTACGCCCATATGTCTTTCAACAAGACTTTTCTCCTTCACAAAAAACTACGAACTTATGGCCGGTTAACTTCCCAGACTTTAATCCCCTGGATTACCACGTATGGGGCGTAGTTGAGCGTGAAACCAATAAGCATCCTCATCCTCATAGCAACATTTCTTTTCTGAAGGCTGCAATTAATACCGTTAAGGCCATTTGATTCAATTTTGCTCAGTCTTTTACAATACTCAATACGGCGATAATGGCGGCAAAATATATGTCTGTATTGTATCGGAGCAACAGTGGAAGTAACTACAATTAAGGAAGCAGTGGATTAGTTGCTCGCTTCTGTAATTGCTGTTAAGGAGCTAAACATCTACTCCACCCGCTAAGCGGCAATTAGCGCCTTGAGCTCGTTTTTTGTGCGTTCGAAATTAGTCGGGGAGTGACTGATTTCTCTCTCGATCCCATCGGAATACTTCGATATTAGGCTCATTTGGGTTGCGGGCATAGAGGGAAGCTGCTGCACCGATGAGCTGGCTAGACAGGGGACCCTGGAGACGGCTTGAACGCAACATGAGCGGATTGGAGTTCCCTTAAGATCCTGCGTTCTGCTACTAAAAAGATGGGCCGCGCGTCAACTCAGTGCACAAATGGCCTTCTGGCCACGGGTCGCGAAAACTTCTCAGACAAACATACCCGCAGCTCTCAAATTTGGTGGGTATCCTCACTGGACATTGCCCGCTGGGTGTCCATGCGGTGAGGCTTGAGATTGCTCAAGTCCTTTCTGCAGAAACTGTCTGGAGGACGAGGTGTAATCAGCACCTTCTTCTCAGCTGGCCTGCTCTCGTCGGGCTCTCATTTTTTTCGCGGGTTTAAATATCACACATTTGGTGAATTGTATCAGTAGCCTGAAGTGGTTAATAAAAGTCCAAGCTCCTTATTCCTCTTTCTTCGAACTGACTGGTTCCTTTCCTTCTCCTTTTCCCTTCTCCTCACCCTGTATGGTATCACAACAGTCAAATTTTGTCAAAGTGGGTCCCTAACTAGGGCAGCCATTTAACTTAGCCACTTTCCTGTATCTTAGTGCAATTTTAATCTCACATTTTGTGTTATCCGGCGAAAAAGAATTCACATACTTTCTAACTCATATTTGCTGCCTGGCCACTCTAATTTAATTTTTCCATTCTTATCATTCACTATTGCAATTTGTCATTTCCTTTCTTTTCTATGTTTTGCTGTAATGTATGTATGTATAAACAAGTTGGTCCAGCTTAGCGAAAGTTAGTGACCTTTAATCAAATCGTTTTTACTATAATAAAGGGTGGTTAAATTTCAAGGGCCCATGTTGAATGTTAACCACACCTAAACTTTTTAGTGTTTTCTGCATTTCCTTTGAGATTTTTTAATTTCAGACAAACTCAATTTGAACCATGGAAAGATACACAATCGAGGAACGCGTTAAAGTTATTCAGGCTTATTATGAAAACGGGCGTTCAAATCAAAATGCATATCGCGCACTTCGTGAAGAAAATCATCTTCAGTGATGAATCACATTTTCACTTCAGTGGATTCGTCAATAAGCAGAATTGGCGCATTTGGGCGAATGATAATCCAAGAGTGATTGTCGAAAAACCAATCCACCCACAAAGAGTGACTGTTTGGTGCGGTTTATGGGCCGGCGGCATCATTGGGACGTATTTTTTCCAAAATGAGGCCGGTTAGGCAGATACTGTGAATAGTGTTCGCTATCGTGAGATGATAACGAACCTTCTATGGCCCGAATCGGAAGATTTGGATGTGGACGATATGTGGTTTCAACAGGACGGTGCCACTTGTCACACAGCTAACGAAACAATGGTTATTTTGCGCGAAAAATTCGATGGCCGAATAAACTCACGTCGCGGCGATGTCAATTGGCCGTCAAGATCATGTGAATTGACACCGATGGACTTCTTTCTTTGGGGTTATTTGAGAGAAAAGATGTACGTCGACAAGCCAGCAACAGTTCAAGAGCTAAAGGATGAGACAATTTGGCATATTAACGGCATAGAACCTCAATTTAACCTCTGCGTCATCGAAAATTTGGACCATCGGATGGAGGTGTGCCGTCCATTTGGTCAATATTTTACTCCATGCGTAATTGAGCTTTACCAATATTATCATAATAAAGAGAAATGACAATAATTTCCTAAAAAAATTGTATATTATTCAAAATCAACACCGGCTCTTGAAACTTAACCACCCTTTATTAGCTAGATGCGGTCACGCCGCATATTGTGAGTGTTTGGAAAGCGACGGAAACGTCGTTTGTGAAAATTCGTTTGTTCATTCGCCCAAGTTAAGAACATAATAATTTACTGCGAGTTTATGAAATGTTTAATCTTTACTACTTGAATTGAAATCTTTTCTTGTTAAATTACAATTTAGTCTTCTATTTACAAGGCACTCGCGATAATATGAACTAATTAAAACCAGGCCTGTTCAGTTTTGCGAGATTGTTCATATTTACGAAAGGCAACTAAATTGAAAAATATTTTATTATTATTTATTAGATATATCAAAATGCTTATATCTAAATATAAAGGAGTACTAGCTGCCAGGGCTTACGACTCTTTCTTTAAGAATATAATACCTGTGTTGATTTAGTTCGAATTATGGAGTTTAAATAATCTTTATTGACTTACATTGTTTCAGAAAGTTATAAATTTTATGAATGTTTTCAGAGGAAGTTTTTTCAAGAAGTGCGGAGGGTTTAATGTCGCCAAATATTTTGATCCTGTGGCTTCGGAGACTGTGGCATTCATCTAGTAAGTGGTCGACCGTGGAAAGTGATCCACACCAAGAACATGTGTTTTTGGGTTTCCCTGTGAGGAGGTGTTCGTGTGTCAAGAGGATGTGCCCAATGCGTAACCGTATAAATGTAATGGTTTGGCTCCGAGTGTTATTATTTGGAAAGTGGGGCTTTTGTCCTGATGGGTTAAATTTGCTGTACCAGGATGAAAATTCTTTGCAATTCTTATCTTTCTCACTTTGAATATATGCTGCCACCGTCCTAATCGAATCGTGTTTTTCAAATGTTGCAAAAGTAAGGCAGGGTTGGAGATGGATTTGTTTGGCGGCCGCATCTGCTGCCTCGTTACCTGGGATCCCAACATGACCCGGGACCCATAATAAGTTGATCTTTTTATGATGAGTTATTAGTGCTGCTTTATATTTTGAATTAGACTACTGGAGGTGTTTACGCTTTGGAGTCCACTCAAGCATGATAAACTGTCTGTGCATATTACGAAATTCCCCTTCAGTTTTGTTGCATATTCAATAGCGATTTTGATTGCCAGTGTTTCGACTGTGAAGACTGAGCTTCCACCGAAAAGCCAGCCACCTGATATGATTAATCCTGTGTTGGAAACTACGGCGAATGTGGCAACATTATTGGTTTTGGATCCATCTGTGTAGATGAAGCTCCAGTTGTCTTGAGTATGTTTTTATTTAATTAGTTTTGAGAGATTTTTGTTTTATTTAAAACCGAAAAAGAAACATTATTTATTCATTTTTTCACATTTAACAAATAAAAAATTAGTTACAGGCAAAAAGTTTTTCATACTTAAATTCATGTTTATTGTTTAATTAAAAAAAAAATTGAGTTCATGTCGAAAAAAAATCAGTAATCCGCTTTTGTTTTCTCTTGTGTTCTCTCTCACGTTCACGCCGGCGCGTACCACCGGTCGCCCGCACAAGTCTGCTTCATGGGGCGGCGCGTACCACCGGTGGCCCGCACAAGTCTGCTTCATGGGGCGGCGCGTACCACCGGTGGCCCGCACAAGATTGCTTCATGGGGTGGCGTGTACAACCGGTGGCCCGCAAAAGATTGCGTCATCTGGCAGCGCGTACCACCAATGGTACTTTATTATACAGTACCTATGAGATGAGATGCCATAAACGACTACCCTTACGAAAAAATTTCGTTTTATGACCTGCAATCGCTTCCGATAGAGCGAAAAGATGTTAACATTGCCGTCTGTGGGCGAAGACCTTGAATAACAGCGCCGGCGTGAACGTGTTAAGTATCTTAAAAACTGCCTTTTCCTTAGCTTCTTCAACACATTTAAATCCCATTTAGCAAACATTTCAATCTCAGCCCATTCCAAAGTTTTATTAAGCATGTCAATAGCTTCCTTTGATGTAATCGTCTTTTCCGGCTTCACGGAACAGTCATCATCATCGTCAGAAATTTCCTGTATTTCATTGTCATTGCATTCAATAGCATCATCGTTCCATTCTCTAACGTTGAAAGCAGTGAATTTAACCTAAAGTGAAATTTAAAAAAATAAAGAACAAACTTCTTTGACTAACTGTTCTAAAACACAAACCTCAGGTCTCAAGTGTGACGAAAGATTGGCTGCAACTTCCTCCAAATCCCTTACATTCATAATTAAGTTGCTCCAGCATTTGGATAGCACAACAGCATCTACGTTACTCCATGCAGTTTCTAAGGTAACAATCGCTTCCTTAAGCGTAATTTGCTTTAGAGCGTCAAGCAAATCATACCGCTTTGCAGCAACCGAAGCCAAAAGACTGTTTCTATAGTAAAGTTTCGTAATCCTGATGCCATTTTGATCCATAGGTTGTATAAGAGGGGAGGCATAAAAATTGTTAATATGCAGCCGTCTTCAGTTATTAGTTCATCCTCGGGTGGGTGCGATGGAACGTTATCAATTAAAAGGAGAGCTTTTATTGGTAATCCCTTTTCCATCAAACACTTTGTAACCTAAACAAATTTTATGAGTTTTAACCTACTGAGATAAAAATATGAAAGCTTACCTCAGGTATGAATTAACGGTGGAATCAATCTTTAAAAATAGCCGCAGTCATTCATGCGGGTTTCGAATGTCGATAATGCACTGGGCAGTCAAAACCTTTAAAACAACGGGGATTTTTAGCCTTTCCGACTACAAGAAGCTTGAGTTGATGAGATCCCGACGCATTTGAACAACACAAAAAGTTACTCTTTGCTTTTCCATCTTTGCACCTGGGACAGTTTTTTCTAACGATAACAAATACGTCTTTTGTGGCAAAAGTTTCCAGTACAAACCGGATTCATCGGCGTTGTATAGTTGCTCACGACTTAATCCAAGCTCATCCATTTTCGTCATTAACGCCTTTTTGAATGGGCCAACTAACTGGGGCTGTGAAGATAGTTTTTCTCCAGAAACTTGGAGCAACCGAACGATATGGCGGTATTTTTAAAATTTTGAAGCCATCCATCACTGGCATTGAATTCAAGGCGATTTTCTTTAATTTTAAAATTAAGGTCTTTTGCTTTTTCTTTCAACAGAGGCCCGCTAAGCAGGAGCTTTTTGTCTCTCATATTCAAAAACCATCGATACAGAGATTTTTCCATCTTTGGGTACTCTGAATGATATAAAGTGTTCCTTTTTCCAGGACCGATTAAAATGTATTGTTGACACATTTAGAGATAGCATTTTTATTTTTATTAATTCCGCTTTTGGAGAGTTACTCCATATTTACGCGATAAATTAGTAACACTTTGACCCTTTCGTAAATATTCTACAATATCTGATTTTTCTCTTAAGGTCAAAAACTTATGCTTTTTTGTGTGCATTTTTTAAACTGCCAATTATGTTCGCATGAAATGACCAACTTACGACGTTGAAAATTTGTATTGACGACTGAACATAGGAGAAGGCAAAGCATGTACATGTGTATGGGAGTTAACGCGAGCATTTCTCAGCGACGGTTTTGTCCATTTTAAATTTTATTAACTAGGGGATTCCCCGATTTATTAGGCTCATGAAATTCGATAGAAATTTGAAAATCAATAATGTTCATAGTTTAGAGCTTTTTGTAAAAAAGTTCATATTTTAGAGTAGTCAATGGAAGCGAAAAAGTGTTCATATTTTGGGGTGTTCATATATTAGGGTGTTAATATTATCGCGAGTGCACTGTATATGTAATGCTAAACAAAACTGATTTCATTGCGTTGAATGAATGTATGTATACATATTTGTTGTTGGACTAATGGAACATTATGCTCACGCCACTTTACGAGTCACTTTTACATTTGTTTGTTGCTGGACTATTACTCACGCCATTTTACACCTCCCGAACATTATGCTCACGCCACTTTACATCTCCTTTATAGTGCATATGTAGGTATATTTGTTGCTAATTTTTTACTTCTTATTGAGAAACACTTAGATTAGACTAGTGGAGCATCAGTGTACAAATAATTGTCACACCACTTTACGAGTAGCTCCAATGCAATTGTTGTTATGTATTTGACTTGCATGCCGTTTACACATGTATGTATGTATGTGTCTTATATTTATTATGTTATCCGAATGAGTGAGAATGAGCTAGGTAGATAAGTGAAAACAATGAGTCCATATATGAAGTATGTCTTTTGTGAATACATATTTATATACATATGTATACATATAACTCCCGCGCTCCATTAAAAAAATAAATAATTGGCGCGTACACTTCTGCTTGGCCGAGCTCCTCCTCCTATTGGTGGTGTGCGTCTTGATGTTGTTCCACAAATGGAGGGACCTACAGTTTCAAGCCGATTCCGAACGGCAGATATTTTTATGAGGAGCTTTTTCATGGCAGAAATACACTCGGAGGTTTGCCTTTGTTTTTATTAATTTTGCTTTCACCGAGATTCGAACCAACGACCTCTCTGTGAATTCCGAATGGTAATCACGCACCAACCCATTCGGCTACGGCGGCCGCGCTCCATTAGAGGCGATGAAAAAACGAATGATCAAAATTATGCAATGCAACAGGGGAGATACCTGCTCGCACCCAGGCATAGTGTGAAAGGCGAGCAGAGTGCAATAACAATAAGTACTCGTATTACAAATGCTGATTAAAATGCCTCTCATTGGTTCTATTAGCTTAGCACAGCATATTACAATGTGCATGTAGGCATGTACATTTATACATATGTACATATGTAGATATTTGAGCATACACCGGCTCAATAAAGAGCTTTGACACCTCAGTAATATGGTTTTAAATAAAAAAACATATTAAAATGCTAGTCTAATGCGTTTATGTGTTACATTTATTTTCGTTATTAAAGCGTATTTTTCAAAACTACAAAAAACATAAGCAAAATGCAACTCACTCGTACAAAGAAAATACGCTTCTTGCAAGTTAAAGGATTTATTTTCCCCCACTCTGCCTTAATAGCATCTTTTAGGACTTTCTTGCTTTTTCAGTTTGTTTTCCAAATGACCCTACAGATGTTCAGATGACGTCTGGAGATTGTGGAGGTGTTCAAAGTACTTTAGGGCAGTTGAACATAAACTATAAGCTGCCTTATGCTTGGGATCTTTGTTACGATAGTACTGGATATTTCGCTTAGTTCCCAACTTTTCAGCACTTTGAACCAAATTTTCTTTCATAATTGTTAGGTATTGGTGTTATTGGTGTCGTTACTAAAGCACAAACTTCCAGTACCAGCAGCGGACACACAATCCCCTACCATTACAACAACAACAAAACGCGCTTACAGAACTCGAAATCCTTATCCCCATGACGCTTTGCTAATTTTATTCTGTTGTGTCGGTTAACCTCGTTGATGAAATGTTTTTTTTTTTGTTCAACTTTTCCATTATATGTACTAATTCTTTCTCATCACTATACGTATACTTTCGGGGTTGCAGTTAATATTAAGGAGTTGGGCGACTTCTGTTGCGAGCTCAAATTTTTATTTGTCTTAATTTGTGCCACTAACCACCGTTCATCTACATCCGAAAACAGTTTTGGTCGTCCCGATTTCTTGCCATTTTTAACGGATTTAGTTTCTTTGAAACATTTTATCACGTCGTATACAGTCGGACAGGGTCTTTCCACTATTTCTGCGACTTCCCGAACGGTTTTGCCCTTTTCATGATGACTAATGAATTGTGTTTTGTCCACGCTGTCTACCCACGACTGAAATTTTATTTCAATTTATTACGATTGGTTCTTTCTTTGCACTTACCGAAAGCAAACTAATTCTGGGATTCCCCGTTTTAAAGTGCCAACTAATCGCAATACATAATGCCAAATGCCTAACTTTTTTTTACACCAATTTTGCGAATGCTGCATGATACATTTTTTATATTAAGTAAGTAATAGATTTCTAAATTACAATTACTATTTTTAAAATCCTATTTGAATACCCCATAGAAAAATATAAAAATAGAAATATTTAACTTGCATTTCTTACAAAAATTTGGAATTTGAAGCTGCCCGCTATGTATGCCCGAGCTCTTTATTGAGCCACTGTGTGTATGCAGGTGAGAGCGGAGCTGCTGAGTGAAAACATTGACTGTGCTGCTTGCGCTTGTTTCGCTGTTCTCTTTGGCAGCGTAATCAAACACTCCGTATGCAAGTACAGGGTGGGCCATGTAAAATTTGCTTATTGAATCGGCTATAAAAAAAAAAACTAATCAATAGTATTTCAAACTTTTGTTTTTTATTTTGAAAATTTGACAATATTCATTTATGAATGAAAAATAATATCGTTCAAATGACTGCCAAGACTGACTTTACAGTAGGCCATTCGATCAACCCAATTTTTAAGCACATTTTCGATTGTTTGGGCTCCAATTTCATGAATGGCAACTTCGATTTCGTGTTTTAAAGCATCAATCGCCTCTGGATGGTTCGCATAGCATTTGTCCTAAACGGCTCCCCACAAAAAATAGTCCAACGGGCTTAAATCATAGCTCCGAGGCGGCCAATTGATATCGGAATTTCGGCTGATTATTCGGTTTTCAAAAACGGTAGCCAAAAGTTCGAGTGTAACTTTGGCAGTGTGACAAGTTGCACCGTCCTGTTGAAACCAAATGTCGTCCATGTCATCCTCTTCAATCTTTGGAAAGAAAAACTTGTTGAGCATTTCACGGTACCGCTCGCCATTTGCTGTAACCGCAGCTCCTCGCTCATTTTCGCAAAAAATGGCCCGATGATGCCGCCAGACCAAAAACCGCACCAAACAGTGACTCGTTGTGGATGCATTTGCTTCTCTACAGTAACGTGTGGATTTTCTGAGCCCCAAATCCGACAATTTTGTTTATTGACGTTGCCACCGATGTGAAAATCAGAAAAGAAGAAGCAGACTCACCACTTTGGAAATAGGTTTTCAATATTTCCCAATTTTGTTCAAGCGTATAGGGTCCCATTTCGTAAATGTCAAACCTTTAAGTAAATTGTGAACACATTTGACATGTCATTTGTGTTACCATTCTCAAAAAAATAGGTGGTTCAAAAAGCAAAGGCTATATGGCCCACCCTGTATTAAAACCTGAATAAATGTTTAATAATAAATTGAATTAAATCTCAATACAAAATGTTAAGCTAAAATAAAATATTCTGCTTCATACAATATAAATATTTTTTGAAGCCGTCTACCAGCTTAATAATAATCACGCATACAAAACTGGTGAAATCGAGACTACTTTCCAGAATCCTGAGGCTTCGAATATATAAAACCGTCATAAAACCTATTCTCCCATACGGTTGCGAAGTCTGGGTGCGGAAATCAAATGTAGTCGATCAATTAATTTCTTTCGAAAGAAAGATAGCCACAAAGATATATGACCCTGTACGACTCGATGATGATACTTGCCGCATTCGGTACAACGACCAGTTAGACACTTATGTATATTAGGGGTGCAAATAGATATTATCAAATACGTTAAAGCGCAAAGAATTCGATGGTACCGTCACATTCTGCAACGGAAGCAATGGTTCACACCGAACTGTGATGCTATGACGATGGTGATAAAACACAGAATACTTGAGACACCGAAAAAATGTTCGAAAAAGTTTTACCCACCCTAATGCATGTAGATGCTACGATTCATAAAAGTATTGTATCTATATTATAGTTGTATTTTCAGTGAAAGCGTCCGTATGGATGAATCACGCTGGCTAATGGCATTGGAGCGAAAGTGAAAAGGAACCCAAAAGGCACATAATTACACATACGTACATATAAGCAACTCCAAGGGCAAATACTCGTACTCGTATACGCCGAATTTACTTATATAAATGTCTCATAGCAATGGCTGCAAAAAGTATTTATATCATATTTATGTATGCATACAAGTGTGCATATGTGTTAGCGATGTGAATTTTTGCGACTTTTTCCGGCTTTTCGGGACCAGTCCGGATATTTTTGGGACTAGTACCGGTACTTTTGGGACTAGTCCCGGGATTTAGATATTCATTATTTTTGTTCTTATTTATTAACTTCATTATTGTATAATAAATAATAAGTAATTGAGTTATATACAGGTAAGCTCCATATAACACCGCATTTCTATAGAGCGGATTCACTCTAACATGGTGCGAGAATTAGGCAAAACCCTAATAAAACTTGAAATGTAATAAAAGCCGCCGTAGCCGAATAGGTTGGTGCGTGATTACCATTCGGAATTCACAGAGAGGTCGTTGGTTCGAATCTCGGTGAAAGGAAAATTAATAAAAATAAAAAAAACATTTTTCTAATAGCGGTCGCCCCTCGGCAGGCAATGGCGAACCTCCGAGGGTATTTCTGCCATGAAAAAGCTCCTCATAAAAATATCTGCCGTTCGGAGTCGGCTTGAAACTGTAGGTCCCTCCATTTGTGGAACAACACCAAGACGCACACCACAAATAGGAGGAGGAGCTCGGCCAAACACCTAACAGAAATGTACGCGCCAATTATTTATTTATTTTTTTATTTTTAATAAAAGCTATTAAAAACTATCATACTATCAGACTTTCCTGCAGAATTCTCATAAGCTACGTAGATTAAACTTTTTCAGGTGTATGTAGTACTCAACCTTTTTTAAAGAAATGACAATACTGGGTAGTCGAAAAAGTTTTTCTAATCAAACTTCAACTCATTTTTTTATATTTATAATGAACTTTATTAAACCAAATATGTACCATTTTGGTCGACCACCTTTTGCCATTTTTCTTCTAGAGGCATTATTCCATCAGTGTAAAACTTTTCTCGCCGAAAAACTGCGACAAGTAATTTTTACAGGCTTCTCTTGAAGCCAACTTTACTCCATTAAGGGAGTTCTGCATTGACCGAAACAAATGGTAGTCCGATGGTGCAAGGTCAGGGCTATATGGTGGATGCATCAAAACTTCCCAGCCAAGCTCTTCCAGTTTTTGCCGAGTCATCAAAGATGTGTGTGGGCTAGCGTTGTCCTGATGGAAGGCGACGCCCTTTCTGCTGATCAGTTCTGGCCGTTTTTTTTCGATTGCTTGCTTCAATCTCATCAGTTGTTGACAGTAAAGTGTAGAGTCAATCGTTCGAGCAGGCTGGAGCAGCTCATAGTGGATGATTCCTTTCCAATCCCACCAAACACACATCATAGCCTTTCGAGGCGTTAATCCTGGCTTTGCGACCATTTGTTGAGCTCCACCACCCTTGCACCATGATCTTTTTCGCACATTATTGTCGTATTTGATCCACTTTTCGTCTTCTGTTACCATTCGCTTCAAAAATGGTTTGATTTCATTTCGTTTCAGCAAAGAATCGCAGATGTTAATTTGGTGTATTAAATTTTTCACAGCCAATTCATGTGGTACCCAAACATCGAGCTTCTTTTTGTAACCAGCCCTTTTTAAATGGTTCAAAACCGTTTGATGATGAATGTTTAGTGCCTTGGCGATGTCATGGCAGCTTATGTGACGGTCCTGGTCAATATTTTCAATAATTTCATCAACTTTTTCAACGATAGGTCGACCTGAGCGAGGTGCATCTTTCACATCGATATTTCCAGAACGGAAGCGAGCAAACCATTGTTGTGCTACACGAACTGATACAGCACCGTCGCCATAAACTTCATAAATTTCATTGGTGGCTTGCGTGGCATTCTTCCCTCTTTTATACAAAAATTTCATAATATAGCGAATTTCTTCATTATTTTCACTCATTTTTGAACAGCTATAACTTTTTTTCAACTTCTCCGAATTTAATTTTTTTGGTTAAATGAAGCTTAAAATGTCACCTTTCTAACACCATATGATATGACACAGTGCGGTTGGTAGCACTGGAGATAAATGACTCCAACGACATCTATTGACGAAGTACGAAAAGACTTTTTCGACTACCCAATATTTAAAAAAACACGTGTTATTGGAAACCCCTTTAAAATGTTTACATTTTGTGCGATTCCCGGATATATTTTTCACTTGCTGCCAGGCCAATGTTTTCCTCTTCGATGCAGCGTCGCCAAGAGCCCCCAGGTCTGCCTCTTCTGCGCTGTCCTTGGGGGGTCCAGTCCAGCGCTTGCCTGCTGATTTCAGTGCCACCTTTGCGTAGGATATGGCCCAGCAACTTAGTTAGGAGATGACAATCAAATGCAGGTATCACAATGGGCCTTAGGGCCATCGAGTGTCTTGTCTGAGCCAAGCAACCTGGCTAATCTAACCTAATGTCAATGCTGCTTTTTGTGCCATAAGAAGGATATTTTTCTGCCTCCATTTCATATGCCTCGTAAGATATTACAAATCCCGAAAACCACGCGATAATTTTCCTACAATCAGGCAACTTTTGCGACTTAAAACAGCCTGAAATCCCCTGACCTCTTGATAGCCATCCCTATTATGTACGCTAGGCCGGGCCGATTCGTGGGGAGGCAAAAAAATCGCCCATTGCTCTGTGAAAATCATATTCTAGGGATCAAAATAAGAAACTTTGCCGAAGGAACCATACCTCTAAAACGAATTCTGATGTCCCCCAATTTGGGTCGAACTTTTTAGTTTATTTTCTCATGTAAAGGCCAAAAATGGTGATATTTTGAAATAATTGTATGGGGAACCCCCCAGGGGAGTTCCAGGGGGTGTGCCACTGGATGGGTGGATCGGCCGTCAAAAGTTAGTGGGGGTCGGTCATACATTTGGACTCGATTGGAGCTCTCTAAATGGGTCAAAGTGGGATTTTTCGTTCGATGATTTTCACAGAGCAATGGGCGATTTTTAAATCGATCCGCACTAATGTACGCATATAAGTATGTACGTACATAAAAAATATCATTCCGCCCATGCAATGACAGCAGCTTGTCAAAACTTTTTTGATTATCTTAATTGCAATTTCCGGAAATGGCCAACGGATGGCGGCTACCGCAAAGTATTTCTACGCATTGAAATAAAATGTAATACTCGTATTATATAAGCAAGTATTGAGCAAAATAAATGTTTGGGGCGCAAAATACGAGTGAGAAAAAGTAGAAAGCAGGGTAGAAAATGCGTGAAAATCAAGAAAAAATACAGTATAAAAATATATTTAAACGGCCGAGATATAATAGCAGACAAGGAAAATAGTTGAGTGGGAAGAAGTCAAACTGAAATTAACGCAAGCCTGCGCGAAGCAGCAACAACAACAATAACAAAGAAAGGCGTATATCAACAAGAAGGCTAGTTTTTGCTACAAAAATAATAGAAAAAAAAATACAAGACAGTCGTAGTGGTGGCTAGTTGCTTCAGACGCGCACAATAATGTTGCTGTCAAAGCTTTTGTGTGACGGTCATAAAAATGGCAAGAAAGTTTAACAAGTTTACTTGCCGCCATCCAATGGGGGTTAAGTTGGTTGACCATCAGCATGGCTTTAACCAGATATTTGTAAAGTTTTCTATGTAGCAACTTGTGAGCTCGTTGTTATTTTGGTTGTTGTTGCACTTATTTTTCCTATTTTCTCTTGAAAATTTCTCGCCTTCTTCTTCGTCTGCGTCTTCTTCTTTTTCAGTGATCATCCTTGCCGCATTTTCTTAACCATTTTTGTTGTTAGCCATAATCACAATTGGAAAATAATAGTTAAGTTGAATTCTTGATTAACTTGGGGACCAACTGTGTTGCAGCAACGCGCCGAAGGACCCCCCAAAAATCTCTTTCCATGCACACAAAAACAACTTTTAGTTTTTCCTTCTGCGTAAAAGCAAGAGCGGCTATTTGACTATCACAATTGAGCGTCCCCCCCTGACTCGCATTTATTTTCTTCATCTTCTTTCTTTTTTTGCTTTTGATTTTTGTTGTTTTTGGTGCTTTTTTGTGTTTGTTTTTTTTGTTTTGTTCAGTAGTCATCCCTCCCTTTATGACCTTTCATTACGCGATTAACCATCGCCCGCTCGTCCATTCACTAGACCAACGCAGACAGACAATCGTATACACAGACACATCGCACACACATACACTCATATACCACATATTTGGCAACAACTGCAACTAAAGTTCCGACAAATGCAATTAAAATCGCCGCATTCACCGAAATATAATACAAATGAAATAAACGAACTTCCGTCGATGTATGCGAATGTATACCTACATAGAAGCGGCTAAGGGGAAGCGCGCATAACTGTAACCCAAAATTGTCCAGATATAAAAGTAATACTTGTACAGTTATAAAAGTTAGCAAACACACAGATTTTATTGTACTTTCACTGCTCTTTCATTTCTTTTTAACTATTTAAACTTTTTTTCTTGCTTTCCACTTTAATCAACTTTTAGGCGTTCGCGCCACAATAACTGCCATTGCCCCGGTACTCGTTGCATAGTTTCCGTCGTCTGCGCACGCTCAAATAAACATACAGCAGTAATTAATTGGCAATGGCGTCTTGTCTTCAGGTCCATTGGGTGTTTTGCGGTGAATCACAACGAATTTAATTGCTGCTGCACAAAAATGTTTTCCAAAACAAAATTGTCCAGCAATTGAGCGAGTGGCGAACTGAGATTTGCTGATGCGCTCGAGTGGGATTTATAGAAATATGCTGGCGAAGTGGAGTGTAGTTGCGCGGTTAGCTAAGATTTAATATTTGTAGTAAAAAGTTTATTAAACATCCACTTCGTGCGTTTGTCTCTTTGACTCGTTACAGCTGCACGCAATTAAACTTAGAGGTAATGGGTTGTTCGGAAAGTAATTTCGTTTTTTTGTGATGAAAATTAAATAAATATTTAATTAAATTATTTATTGGCCATTCGGATTAAGCACCGTTTGCCATCTTTCTGGTAGTAGCATGATTCCAAGCTCATAAAATTTTTGGAAACTGATCCAGGTGATTTTTGATGTGTTAATTTGAGGTTAAGGTTTTACCGTCCAAAAAATGTTGCAGTGACCGGAACAAATAATAATCCGCAGGGGCCAGATCTGGAGGATATGGTGGGTGTGGCCAGTGGCTCCGCTAGGCATCGGTGGCCGACATCCTTGCGCCTGAAGGGGCCTCGCAGAAAAACTAGTAACCTATTTATTTTCGTTTCGCTAATCATTCTGGCTTCGCCCTAATGAGCGTGAATCACACACACTGCCCGACACGACAAAAGGGTGTGGCATTTATCATTTATTTATTTATTGAATTCATGGGTGTAGGTAAACCTAGGAATGCAATAAATAAATCAGTTATACGTGCAAAAGATCTTAATTTAGCATACCTGTGGGCAAAAAGTAAGGTGAATTTATTTGTCAAACTTCGCGGGATTAAAATTTCGCTCTAGTTATTTTTTTCATGAGTTGGCAGCACTGTTAATAACATCTGGGCCAACTTTCATGTGAATGTCATTATTAGTAATATATTTACGCTGGTGTTTACCAAACGACCAAGAGTGCATTTTTCGATTTTTACAATGTCTGATTTGATTGAGCAGAGAAGGGCCATCAAATTTTGTTTGCGGAATGAAATTTCGGCTGCGGAAACGTTTAGCATGTTGCAGAAGGCATTTGGTGATTCGACCATGTCGCAGAAAAATGTTTATAAGTGGTATAAAGACTTCAAAGAGGGTCGAGAGCGTGTTGATGACTTGGAGCGCTCCGGACGACCATCGACGTCAGCAGATGACCAACACGTCAATAAAGTGAAGGAGTTAGTGCTCAAAAATCGTCGGTTGACTGTTAAAGACCTTACTGATATGATCGGAATATCAGAAGGATCTGTGAAAACCATTTTGAAAGACCATTTGGGCCTACGAAAAGTCAAATCTCGTTTGGTACCGAAAACTCTCAATTTCTTGGAAAAAAGTCGTCGCGTTGATGTGTGTGAAACAGACTATCAGGACAAGCTCAAATGTATCATTACGGGAGAAGAGACTTGGATTTATGCTTACGACCCGTAAACAACCGACCAATCAAGCGAATATCGTGCTAAAGGCGAGACCAGACCGAAAAGAGCACGACAAAGTCGTTCAAAAATAAAGGTCATGATGACAGTTTTTTTCGATTTTCGTGGTGTGGTGCACTATGAATTCCTTCCACCTGGCCAGGATATCGAGCTTCGAGGTTAAGCCCAGGCCTTTCAGGTGGTCATAAACAGTTGTTATTCACCGGTTTCCATCAACTAATCCCTTTATCGCGTCTTTGTCAGCTTCAACCGGCCTTCCAGAATGTGGTTCATCTTCGACATAAAAATTGCCGGATCGAAATATTGCAAACGAGTTCTGACACTGGCGTATTCTCAACACTTCTTCTCCATACACATCGATTAATTTCTTTTAGGCTTGAACAGCATTTTTATCTTTTTCTATAGTGAAAAGGAAAATATGACGAAAATGCTGCTGCTTAAGTTATTCACACACAAGCCTTATTATATCAGCTGTCAAACCATATAATGACAATGTGACTTAAGTGTGAAGTTAGTTGTGAAAAATACAATTAAATCCTTTGTCGGAAAAAAACGAAATTACTTTCCGAACAATCCAATATATTATACTAGCAACAAAAGGGCGTTGAGGATAATTCGAAATCCCAACTGCTATCAGTAACGTGATTACCGGGACGCGAGCGCCAACTACGTCTTGTCCTTATTCACCACCAGACCCATTCGCTGCGATTCTCTATCCGCTTAGAAAAGACCACAATTTTGCATACTGAGCATTTTGCCTCAATGGAAACAGTGGAAATCGTATCCAAACCAGCATTCAAAAAAGTAAAAATTAAAATACTTTCGGACAGTAAAGCCTTAAATAGCTGTACGTTCAATTCAAAATTCTAAACTGGTGACTCGTAATCAGGTTTCCCTGATTTGGGTACCAGGACATGAAGAACACGAGAAGGTAGACCTTTATGCTTAGAAAGGTGCGGAAGAGCCATTTCTTGGACCAACCCCATGAAACTAAAAAACGGACCGAAAATAAAAACCAAGGAATACTGGAACTGCACAAACGGCCTTTAACACTCCAAAAAGTTGCTGAACTTTACTGAACTGAACTGCTCTAACTCTACACAACAAGGGCCTCAGATTTCTCTGTGGAGCACTTGCTGGCCACTTTGCCTGCAATAAACATTTCAATACAATAGAACTCTCTGGCACTAGTTTATGCAGATTCTAATGTGATGAAGAGGCGTCCATGGAACATTTAATCACAGAATCCTAGGCTCGTACCTACTAGAGAAAGAAGACCTACAAATGCTCCCTCGTAAGGAACTGGTTCAATTCCTCGCAATACAAAATAATTAAAATTTAGCACTTAAGGGCGCACAATAAATCAAACTGGTCGAAGTGCATAAAGACTTTGTGCTAACCCGGGCAAATATTACCATTAGAAGAGGCAGAACTAACAGACCTCGTTTTGTTAGAAACCAGCTTAACACCAATAATAATGTCAGCCTGGAAATCCAACAGAGAATTTCTGTTGCCAAGAAGTGCTACTTTGGACTAAGGGGGTAAAGTCCTCTCTGGACGAACAAAACGCAAACTTTATAAGTCTCCCCTGAGGTCCATCTTTTTAATGGTGCAGAAACTTGGATGATAACAACATCTGATGAGACGTTCTATGGAATGATCGAGAGAAGAGTATGCGAAAGATTGTTGGACTTTTGTACGTAAGCGGCGGCGAATATCGCAGACGATGAATATTGTGGAACCCATAAAGCTCCAGCGGCTCATGACTTTGAATAAATACAATCGCTCCGAATCTGAAAGCATTCGGTGCTGTACCTGCCGTTGCAAATTTCAGATGTAGAAGGACTTGGATTTACTTGGTGTGTGCAGAGGGCACGATTAGCTCAAGAAAAAAACGACTGTTGTACTTTGTTAACCCTTTCGAACCTCCTGGTACACCATATGTAATAGGTCTATTTATAAGTTCGTGCGGTTTTACAACAGATGGCGTAACTTGATTATTATTCCATCGATCCACATTTCCAAACATTCATTGGAGAGCTACTGTCGTAAGGCACAAACGTCAGTATAAGTTTTTTATTTGAAGCGTAAACAACAATATTTTTACCACACTTGAAAATGTCGAATTTCGTGCCAAATAATGTGTTTTTGCGGGGAATTCTTCTTCATTATTTTAATATGAAGAAAAAAGCAGCCGAAAGTCATCGTATCTTGGTGGAAGTTTATGGTGAGCATGCTCTATCTGAGCGAACGTGCCAGAAGTGGTTTGCACGCTTTAAAAGTGGTGATTTTGGCTTGGAAGACGAAGAACGCGAGGGTGCGCCGCCAAAGTTCATGGATACCGAATTGGAGGAATTGCTCGATCAAGATCCGGCTCAAACGCAAGAAGAGGTTGCAAAAACTTTGGGAGTTGATCAATCAACCATTTCCAAACGTTTAAAAGCCATGGGAATGATCCGAAAGGTAGGCCATTGGGTGCCGTATGAATTGAAGCCAAGAGACGTTGAACGCCGTTTTATGGCATGCGAACAACTGCTTCAACGGCACAAAAGAAAGGGTTTTTTGCATCGAATTGTGACTGGCGATGAAAAGTGGGTCCATTACGACAATCCAAAACGTCGGGCAACGTATGGATACCCTGGCCATGCTTCAACATCGACGTCGGCGCAGAATATTCATGGCCTGAAGGTTATGCTGTGTATCTGGTGGGACCAGCTGGGTGTTGTGTATTATGAGCTACTGAAACCGAATGAAACGATTACGGGGGATGTCTACCGACGACAATTGATGCGTTTGAGCCGAGCACTGCGAGAAAAACGGCCGCAATACGCCGATAGACACGACAAAGTTATTTTGCAACATGACAATGCTCGGCCACATGTTGCACAAGTGGTCAAAACATACTTAGAAACGCTCAAATGGGATGTCCTACCCCACCCGCCGTATAGTCCAGACCTTGCGCCATCCGATTACTATCTCTTCCGATCGATGCAACATGGCCTGGCTGACCAGCACTTCCGTAATTACGATGAAGTCAAAAAATGGATCGATTCGTGGATTGCGGCAAAACCGACCGAATTTTTCACAAAGGGAATCCGTGAATTGCCAGAAAGATGGGAAAAAGTAGTAGTAAGCGATGGACAATATTTTGAATATTAAATTTGTAACCATTTTACGTCAATAAAGTTTCAAATTTCGAAAAAAAACCGCACGAACTTATTCATAGTCCTATTACTACTAAATGTTTATAAAGGTCTAAATCCCAAAAATCGATGCCAAACTCAATATAAAATGTACCAAAGCAGGCTTTTTATGTTATCTAACGGTACATGAAAGCATTAATTCATTTTCTCTCTCGTAGCGTGCACGGTTCTGAGTGAAATAGCGAAGGTTTCTGACATGTGTTTGATCCGTCTTTTGTAGCGGTACCTATGTGTAACAGCAGTGCTTATTTGCAATAGCTAAGGGACCTGTTTTTTTTATAAAGTGATACCATGTCGAAAAAACTAAGGACACATGAAATAACGGAAATGCTGCTGGATCAAATACTGGACTCAGATGTCGAAAATGTAGAAAGTGATTTTTCCAGCGGAAGTGTTGACAATTATGAACCGGAATCGGGTTTGCAGGACGAGGAATCTAGTTCATCTTCATCGTCGAAAAGTGAACTATCAGAACTTGAAAGCACCGTTTCGATGGATGAATTAGAAGAACCCCATCAACAACAAGGAAGGTTATGTTCTTCTCCTAAAGGAAATTTTGTTCCTAAGCATTTTGTAAGTGATTATCGAGAGTGTAATATAAATCCAGGAACCCCCCGTACTTCTTCGGCAATCGAAATTTTTCTTAAGCTGTTTCCTCGTAGCCTATGCATGTATATCGTACAATGCACAAATGAGCGCATTTATGAATTTCGAACAGCAAAAAACGGACTAATATTTTAAAAACTGATGTTGCAGAAATACAAATTCTTCTAGGCTGTATGTTTGTTATGTCATATAACAAAGTTCCGGCATTGAAACATTACTGGTCAAACCATCCGTCCATGAGTAATTATTCTATTAAGTCTGCTATATCTCGTGACCGCTATAAATTTTTATCATCAATATTATATTTCGCACCTCCTCAAAAGCCAATGGACTGTAGCAAAACATACTATATAGATGATGTTGTCGAGTGTCTGAAAAATACATTTCAGAAATACCGACAGGATAGTACTAGGCAGAGTATTGATGAATCAATGACGAAATTTAAAGGAGAATCGTCCTCAAAACAATATATGCCACTCAAGCCAGTAAAACGTGGTATAAAAATGTGGCTGCGATGCGACTCTGAGACCGGGTATACATATGATTTTAATATATATAATGGAAGGGAACAAAATCAGTGCGATGGTACTTTGGGAGAACGTGTTGTTAAAAGCTTAGTAATTATAATTAGAGAACGTGATGTGACGGTACGTTTCGATAGAATTCCCAGCTTTTGGAACATGCATGCGAAACAGAAAAAATCTACCAGTATTAGATGAGAAATTAAAAAGAAGCAAGTCTTCATTCAGAGTCAGCACATCTGGCCTTCTTTGCGTTAAGTAGCAAGATACAAAGGAAGTTATGATGCTAAACAACTGTCATACGTCACCAATGACAACAGTTAATAAAAGGCTGAAAGATGGAAGCAAATATCAGTATCATGCCCTGAATCTTTAACGTTTTACCGAGAAGCAATGGGAGGAGCAGATCGCGCCGAATTTACGAATACGATAGGAAGTCTACAAAATGGTGGAAAAAGGTTTTCTGCTGTCTATTAATGTTTTCCGCAGTAAATTCCTGGATAATTTACTGCGACCTTAGAAGAGAAAAACTTCCTTCCATCGAATTTCTAATAACATTAACTGAGTCATTAATAGCAGAAGGTAAGAAAACTGCAGCCGTCCGCAGATCCCAATCATCAGGTCGTTTAGCTAAACGTCAGAGACAGCTGGGAAACGTATCTTTGCATTTGTTAAATTATTTTTATTTAACCCTTTCGCTACATCTTTTTATTGCGCCATTCGAAAAATCCAAATTTTTGTCTGAGTATTTATTTTAGGACCAATAACAATACAAATAAATGTTTTCTTTTTTTGTTAAGTGCTTTTTTTTAATGTTGCCATATGGCAACAAATGTTTTGTATGGTAAAGAAAAACAGTTTATTTTTAGTTTTTGCATAAAGGTTCGTACATTTATTAAAATTTGGTTTGACATCAAAATTTCAATTTATTTATAATTCAAGATTTCTAAACTAAAGTTCCAACAATAACAAAATATTTAAAATACAAAAATCCATTCAATACTATAAATATACACGTACATACATATTAAAAAGTGAACAAGGATATAAACTAAAAACATAAAATATTAGCATAAAAAGTATTATAGAAAACTATAGCTATAAAAATTACTTAAAATAATACAAAGGAAAGAAGTATTTTACCAAGAATTTAGTCGCTGCAGTGATAAATCTTAAAGCAATCGCACAAGTGAACCGAACACTTTGAACATGTGTAACTGGAAAATCCTGAACATCCTTTTAATTTGCATCTGTTTTTTTTTCTCAGTGTACTCCACCCAATGTTGATTTCCATCATAGCGGACAGAAACTGATGGTGCTGTTTCATATCTCTTTCGAGAAGTAGATCGGCTGTCGATGTTTTCATTCAAAGTGACTTTTGGCCGTCCACGTTTGCGACAAAATGCGTCCTTATTTGCTTGCTCTAGCAGACCATCAGCAATGTCGTTGCGGAACTCAAGCAGATCCAGGTGTTTCTGCTTTTGTCCTTTATTATTACCCTCATGATCCTTCCTGTACTCCAGCCATGAGTTGCATATGGCCAGGTCAATAAAGTGGTCAAATATTTTAAGTGCCCATTTTCTTGACCGCATCGATATTCTATACAATGAAAGAAGGAAGTCTATTTTATCAATTCCTCCCATATTCTTGTTGTACACAGCCACAATGTAGGGCTGAGTTATTTCAACTTTCGTCTTTTGTTTTCAACTAAATGCACATTTTTAGGCGGCTCTTCGTTATATATTGATGAAATCAATTGGATAACACCTCCATCAAGCCATCTTATGACATAAAGATTGTCCTCCCTTGCGATGCCGTAATCAAAACTACCTCTACCTTCCTTTTTTAGTTCCTTTTCAGATTGCAAAGGCACTTTACTACACCTATTTCCTCTAATTGTACCCGTAGCCCAAATACCTTTTTTCTGTGAGTATATACAGTATCAAATTAAGTGTAGAAAAATATATTAGTTGTCAAAAAATAGCTTCAAAATAATTTAATTCCCCATTTTATTGGCTTTTTAGGCATGTATTGTCTAAGGACAGTCCTTCCTTTGAAAGGTACCATCATTTCATCCACACAAAGATTCTCTTCTTTGGGGATAGTATACAACTTTTTAGTAAATATATTTATTAATGGACGAATCCTGAAAAGTTTGTCATTGCCTGGATCACTTGTTGTGAACTTCAAGTTGTTTCGCAAGGAATGAAATCTATTCTTTGTCATATTTTGACGAAATGCCGGAAGATATGTGGGCGCTGTCCAGTACATAGACAATCTGGGATAACCAATTGTCCCAATCATAACCTCCATAGCAAGAAACTTAAAAAATTCTTCTTTCGTTCAGTTAAATGATCGACCGTCTTTTAAAAGAGAGGCTTGGTTAGTCGCCTGCACTACTTCTTCAAAAAATTCTACAGTAAAATACTCCAAAAAGTACTGTACTGGAAGTTTTACAGCGTTACTTGAATAACACTCAGAAAACTCAGCTTGAGGAGGAGCCCACGAAGTCTTTTTCCATCGAAATTCATTAACTTGTTTTGGTTGATAGTTCGAAGTACCAGCTTCTGAGCTAGAGCCATTTTCATCCAAAACTAGTTCGTCATTACATTCCCCGTTGATATTTGTAATGCTTATATCATACGCACCTTGACGACTAAGCTCCTCCATCATAAACGTTTCATTATTGTCAAATGCCTCAAATAAATCCTCTAATATTTTTTCCGATTCCGAATTCTCAAAGTCTGAGAGATCTGAGTCCTCGAAATTCTCCAAAATCTTTTCTATAACACTGTCGCTAATTTTTCTTGCCATATTTGAAAATAATATTCCGCAAACAACAACACGTTGTCTGCTATCAGTTTCAATCGCAAATAAACTTCTTCTGCAATCTAATGCAAGTTAACACCTTACGAGAAATTTGTTGCCATATGGCAACAAGCTTAGTTTTAAAAATTAGCACAGCTTTTAAAGCTGCGAGCAAAAAAATATTTATATGCCAAATGACAGATTGAACATTTTTCTATATGCTTTATTCAAAAATTGTTGAAAACATTTGCCCAAAATGCCTCAAAAATCTAAAAATGCAAAATACAAATTTCAGAGTGAAGTGCTACATGCCAGAAGGCTTTCTTTAAAAATGTTGTATTACCGATATATAATGGGCGGTTATTATTTTTTTTTTTCTGTTTAACCATTAAACTTCAATTTTTGAAAATATGTATCAAAAAAGTTGATATTTTTTACAAGAGAGTGTTGACGGCCTTTTAAAGTTTACTGTTGCCATATGGCAACAATATCGCGAAAGGGTTAATAGGCTGAATGCCGGTTCGAAAGGGTTAAACTTGACAAATATCGCTTGTGTGATTAGTTTTGTTAACAAACGAAAATGCCTCTACTGGAGATTCGATAAGATCTTTTGAAACCGACTGTTTGTATGCGTTGTGTGAATGGGAAAGAATATTCTGGCTCGAATAAATAAAAGAACTAGGGCATATGCACAGCTGCGTCAAATCTGGAACTCATCACAAATAACCTTGCAAACAAAAATACGAGTATTTAAATCAAATGACATCATAATGCTGCTCTATGGACGCGTGACCTGGCTTGTAATCGACCATCACACCGGAAAAATTCAAAGCTTTGTGAACAGATGCCTGCGGCGCATTCTCAAGGAGTGATACCCAAACATCAGCGGCAATGGTGATTTATATAAAAAGTGCAACTTGGCACCAATAATGCACTCTTTCAAATTACGCAAATGGATGGGGATAGGCTACACATTGCGCAAAGATGTTACGGAAGTTTGCCTACAAACAGACTTGATTGAAACCGCCAAGGAAGCCGCAAGAGGGGCCATCCTAAGACTACATAAAGCAGATGGCAACTTTTCATGCCGTAAATTGAACAGCGCTCTGAAATCCTAAAGGTATACGACTGTGCTCCAATACGAATGACTATCGAAATGCCATTTGGCAGAAATATGTCGGCCATGCCTGATATTTCTGAAGACAAACAGTCCAAATATCCTGTTCGTTGTCAATAATGTGAGTTTGAAAACCGTAAAACCACACGCAAGGTTTGCAGTCAACATAGTTTTTTTTTATATGTTCAAGTAATGCTCCACACAAGTATATGCCTGATACAAGTCCAGACTACCGGCCACCTGCGCAAGTTTACAATTCCGAGCATCTGATGGTTAAAGTAAGGAAAATAGATATATTCACATATTTTCTTGAGCTTCTCTGTGCAATCTATGCATTGATATATTCACCAATACGAAGTATTAATTGCTTTTTGAACGTTCAAAAATCGCTATTTGCTTTCGTAGGTGCGCCCCAATGTTTTGTCCACTCTTAGCTGCACCAATTTTTGCAATGAATTTTCAAAATAAAGGCAACAAACAAAATATACGAATATGCACACATATATCAGCAAATTGCAATCCATTCCCTTTCACTCTTTTTCATAAGCGATCCATAAAGCAGTCACTCTTTTCCGACTATTTTCAGCTTGCCTTGCCAAATACAATATAAATCTGTCGTTTGCCGGAAGTTGCGCCATAAATTTCGCTGAGCCACCACACCAACCGAGCGCTGAGGTATTCCAGCTGTGTGCCTATTTTTGTTTGTAAAAGAAAAAGAAAAATAAAAATATTTTTATTTGAAACGGTATAACCTTTTTTGGGCTGGCGTGAGTGGAGTGTGGAGAAAATAACAGATACAAAATCAGGGCGTATATATGGATGATGTCATGCATAGATCACACACGAAAATAGTTAGCAGCTTAAGGTTGTATGTAGCTATACCATTATCCTATCAGAGTATACGAGGTGTGTTCAAAAAGTATCGCGAATTTTGTGTTTTTTCAAAAATTATTTATTTATTCATTAATATCGATTTTGTCCCCTTCAAAGTAATGTAAGTATTATGCACTTGTGCCAACGTTTTTTCCAATCTTCGAAGACTTCAAAAAATCATTTTTTTTAACTTGTTCAGCTCCTCCTTCGATGCCGTCTCTATGAACGCCCCTGCAATCGAAGAAAACGGTAAGCAAAACTTTTACGTTCGACCGAACGTCATAACCATAAACCCACGGTTCGTCACCAGTTATGGCCCTCTGGAGTAGTCGTCGCGGACAGAGTTCAACATCTCAGTAGCAATGTTCATGCGATGCTGCTTTTGGTCGAAATTGAACAGTTTTGGTATGAATTTTGCGGCGACCCGTCTCATGCCCAAATCATTGAAAAAAAACCAATGGTACGAGCCAATCGATATGACTAGGTCCTCAGCAACTTCTCTAACGTTGATCCGACGATTGGCCAATACCATTTTCGTCACTTCATCAATTTTTTCGTTTGTTGTTGAAGTGCTCGGACGTCCGGCACGCTTTTCGTCGTTCACATCTTCTCGGTCTTCTGAGAACATTTTGTACCACCGATAAACGTTGCTTTGGTCCAAAGTCTCAAACGACTGGTGGAATTGCGCATACGTCAGAAGTCGCTGAAGGCTCACCCTCTGTCTCCATTTCAGCATGCCTATCAGAGTGGAAAATCCTGCGAGTCGGCACTGCAAAACCTTGTTGCTAGGGTAGACCTGGCCATCGACAGGAGGGACTACGCTATGGGCATCTTTTTAGACATAGAGGAGGCGTTTGATAATGTCACTTTTGACAGTATGTGTAACTCTGCTAGTAGGCACGGCGTAGACCGGGTGCTATTTAGTAATTTGGATTCGTTCGATGCTGGCCCAAAGAATCGTTTCGGTGCGAACAGAGGAAGATCTGCTGGTGTCATCTGGGGTTAATAGAGGCTGCCCCCAAGGCGGTGTGCTATCTCCATTGCTCTGGTGCATGGTAATCGATGCTCTACTCACCACCTTAAACGAGTCGGGAGTCTACGCACAAGCATATGCGGACGATGTTGCTTGTTTGGTAACAGGCTCTTCGCTTATGAACATCTGCAGGAAAGTGCAGAAAACTCTGGATCGGATTGACACTTGGTGCTGTGCGAACGGGCTGTCGGCAAATCCCGCCAAGACTGGTATTGTCCTCTTTACCAGAAGGAGGAAGCTTGATGGACTCGTTCTGCCAAGGCTAAAAGGAGTCACAATCCAGCTATCCAAGGAAATTAAATATCTAGGAGTAATCCTCGATAGTAAGCTCCTATGGAAATCACACGTTGAGACAAAGGCATCCAAAGCACTGACAGCTTTCTGGCAGTCAAAGGTGTCTTTGGGAAAACGTGGGGTCTCTCTCCTAGCAAGGTCCTATGGATCTACACGGCTATGATAAGACCTATTTTCACCTATGCATCAGTGGTCTCTAGTGAGAGTCAGGAGGACCTTATCGAGACTACAACGCACTGTGGCCATCTGTTGCACCGGAGCTTTTCCGACTACTTCAGGCCCGGCATTAGATGCTCCCTTTGGTTTACCACCACTTGATGCTTTCGTCCAAGGAGAGGCCTTGAAGGCCATCTGCAGACGGAAACACAATGGGAACTGGTACGGCCCCTGTCCGGCATTGGAACACAGAGAAGGCATGGACGTCGATCCAACGATTATCTCCATGCCCTTTGACTCAATGCCATCAAGAGTCGTACTTGAAAAGAGATACAGTGTAGTGCTACAAGAGGCTCAGTTGTGGGAAGACTCAGAAAATGAGCCCGGCAAATACTGTTTTCGCATTTTTACGGATGGCTCCGGCTCTGGGGTCTACGTGAAATCCAGCGGGACAAAACTGCACTTTGCTCTTGGAATGCATGCATCTGTGTTTCAAGCGAAGGTGTGTGCAGTTCAAGAAGCGATGAACTTTGTTGTGGAAAAGCGATGGAGAGGCAGATCTATATGTGTCTGCAGCGACAGCCAAGCTGCGCTTATGGCCTTAGACAGCCCTCCAACCACATCAGGGGTAGTGAAGTCCTGTAAATCTAGGCTGAACTATGTCGGTAGACATAATAGCCTGATGCTAACATGGGTCCCGGGACACGTGGGTATCGCGGGTAACGAGACCTCTGACTCCTTAGCTAAGATGGGCTGTGAGGCCAACTTCTTTGGCCCGGAGCCCATTTTGCCATTCCCTTCTGCGGTCATCACAGTCACGGTTAGCAAATGGGTAACTACCACCCACAAGCGAGCTTGGCAGACTGAGAGAGGCTGCAGATGGACTACACTGATGTTGAGGTCTTTGGCACTGATGTGTTAAGAAGCGACCATCTTGGCTCCTTGGCACCACAAGATCTACTCAGATTTCTTCGGAGATCGGGTAGATTTAAATATTAAAGAAAATTAAAAGGGAGTCCAATGTAGTACAATGGACTTAATTAATGTCTGAGTGCTGCACTTGCTAGTTGTCCCGACAAAAAAAAAACAAAAAAAAAAGCTTCTCCGTATGACACAGTCAACATTCATAATGCATCCGTGCACTTAATTTCGTTTTTCGCACAAAATTTAATACAGGTCCTTTGATCCATCTTTTTGAATAGGTAAAACTTGAAGACGAGCCGAAACTCGTGCGAGCAAAGCAGCTGCAGCTGTCAACAATTAACTGAACATTCAAAATGGCCGAACTAGTCGGCATCAGTGAGAGACATAAGTACCAACATATCGCCACAAAAAAATCGAAATTCGAATATACGTAACCTGCGAAAATTCAAAATTCGCGATACTTTTCGAACACACCTCGTATTTATATAAGGGCAGCTGTAGAATTAAGGAAAGAGAAAGTTAGTTTTAATTTGGAACTGGGAGAGTGAACCCACTTGAAGGGCAACTAGTAATCAGTCCTTCGAGGTACCATTAAATGTAAAAGAGGAAGAGGAGAGAAAGGCATCATAAAGTTTGCTCGTTAAAGTCTAAGATTAGCTATCTTTAAGCTGATTAAATGTATTCCGTAAATTTGAGAATTTAGCTACTTCATATTATGTTAAGATGCCAAAAAGGCTTCTTTCCTCTCTCGGAAGTCTGACTATTGCAGAATGTATCTGACTTATTATTTCTCCCATATTGCTGCAAATTATATCTACAGCAGCTCATACGTTAAGCCATTACATTTTTATAAACAACTGTTTTTTTTTAATATGTGAAGGAGAAAGGTATTTCACGTAAATAAACATAAGCCTTGGATCATAGAAACCCACGAAAAACAACTCGACAGACACCATCTCTTCGTCGATTTGATAGCACCGATAGAAATCACTTCTGTGCCGCTAGGTCTGAGTTTGGTATCCACGTAAAACTAATATGGCTCTGTAAGATGACGTTGCGCGCTACCACAAGCGCCGTCAGATTTGAAAGTAAATCCTCCGAGCCGTTCGAGACCAAGCGAGGTTTCCAACAAGCTGACTCTCTATCTTGTGACTTTTTCAACCACTTGCTGGAGAAAATCTTTTGCGCTGTCGAGCTGAACCCCAATGGTATTATCTTTCGTAAAAGTGCCATGCTACTAGGATTTGCCGATGGGCATCGACATTATCGGCGAAACCGACCGCGCTATATGCTCGGCATACTCCAATTTAAAGAGAGAGACGAGCAATGTGCCTCTTGTGGTGGATGAGAACAAACAAAGTACATACTGTCAACACACAAGGAGTCTTCCCGCCTTGGACAATATGTGAGTGTGGACAAGCAACAATTCGAAGTTGTGAAGGACTTTGTCTACCTTGGGACCAGCATTAACAACTTAAATGATGTCAGCCTGGAGTTTAAACGGAGAATAACGCTTGCCAACAGGTGATACATTGAGCTCAGTAGGCAATAGAGAGGTAGGTATCTTTCTCGAACAACCAAATTGCCACGCCGTTCTGCTATATGGAGCCTTCGCGAGAAAAAAAATCTAAGTAAGATCTTTTCTCCCTCCGCGTTAGTGAGGAGTACCGCGTACGGTGGAATAGCGAGCTGTGTGAGCTATATAGGGACTTAGTTAAGCATGTAAGCGCGGCTACGCTAGCTTGGCATTGTCACCTGTATGAAAGAACGTGCTCCAGCAAGACGAATTTACGACACGGGACCCTAAAGAGGTAGACCGCATCTCCGGTGCCTCCACTGGCTTCGTAGTAGCGCGTTCTGTTAACTCAGTTTTCCAATACTTTTGTGATGATTTTGGGCTCTCTTTCTTAAGTGGCTTGCATACCATTCGCCTCAAGGACCAGAATTATTAATGGATTGCTCACATGATATCGCTAATCGCAGCCAGGTGGCCAATTGATATCGCTGACACGATTAGCGCACTTGGCACGCAAAAGATCGATTGTGGCATGAGCTGCGGGCATGGCGCGCTTGCTACTAAAGTCTTGTCTAGAACTTCGGCTACAAAAAATGGTTTGTCATCCCTCTGTAGCGCTCAGCGAAGTGGCGTTTTTAGCAGAATTTTCTAAACAAAATGAGCCACTGATGCCAGCGTTACAAAATTGGCCCCAAACTGTCACTCTCTGAAAATGTATGAGCTTCTCGACGATCCCGGTCTGTTTTTTCATCGCCAGATGCGACAGTTTTGCTTGCAGAAAAACTGATTTTCGAGTAACACTGTGGCCCATTTCGGGCTGCTGTAAGATCCAAACTGAAAAGCGTTGGGTGTGTGCCTTCAATTGCAGAGTCAATTGGATCTTGTAATCGAATACACAAGAATACAATGGCATTGGTATAAAAAATGGCTCCAAAACCTCAAATGAATGGTACACTTCTTCTTCTTTTTAATTGGCGCGATAACCGCTTACGCGATTTTGGCCGAGTTTAACAAAGTGCGCCGGTCGTTTCTTTCTCGTACTAACCAACACCAGTTGGGCACACCCAGTGAAGCCAAGTCCTTCTCCACCTGATCTTTCCAACGCAGGGGGGCCTTCCTCTTCCTCTGCTACCACCAGCTGGTACCCGCAGAGTCGAACACTTTCAGAGTCGCAGCGTTTGTGTCCATTCGGACGACATAACCCAGCCAGGGTAGCCGCTGAATCTTTATTTGCTTTATGTCTATGTCATCGTAAAGCTCATACAGCTCAATGGTAGACTACTTTAACAAAAACAAATTTGTATTGCTTGCACCAGTTAATATTTATAACCATTTAGGGGCATCAGCGCCAAAAGTGCCCGCAAACTTCATAGCTGTCAAAATGAAAATCTACTGCAAATTGATAGAATTTATTATTTATAATACAAAAAATATGTGCATGTATATGGAGCAAGAACTGGCATAGCAGTAGAAGCCACAATTACAACAAACACCATTCAAAGCAATAAAAACAATAATAAAAACCGAACTTTGCGGGTGAAAGTGTGAAAATCCAACAAAAGTGGTAGAGAGTAGAAAATAAAACAAAGTCCCTAGAAAAAAAACGATTTCGTTGCACTAAATAATAAATGCGAAATAAAAAATTCAAAACACGTTCAACATGACAAAATGCCAAATTGATATGACAGACTTGCATTGCTTTGCAGAAGTGCTGCTCGTGCTAATGGCAGCGCAGCGCGACGTGATGTGAAACGTCTGAAAAGCAAAGAAACGCAGAAAAAAACTTATGAAAAAAAAAACAAATAATTGGTAAGAAAAACCACCCACTAAAGCTTTTCAAAATACTATGGCTGCATATCGAAAGCCAAAACAAGAAATTTATAAAATTACTCAAACGTAAGCACCAGCAGAAATGACAGTTTTGGGTTGTTGATGGGTCTGGGTTTGTGCCTTTCGACAAAGCGCTGAGGGTTGAATTGAAATTCCCACACTTGGAGAATGGCAATGACAATACTGACAGTCTAAAATACATTGACAAAGGTATACAATTTAGGAGTTTTCGTGTTGGAATGCAAGTGCTTCGCAATGCATGTAAATGTGTACGAGTGTGTGTGCGTGGTTGAAAAAAGTGAGCGAATTATATTTGGAGTGTTAATTTTTTTCTCTTTTCAGAGATATTATATTCCTCTGCACACTTAACTGCACTTTGGGCGCCGTCAGCTGCAAACGCACTCACACCACTTGAGAGAAGAGCGAAAAAGCTTGTTAGAATGTTGTTTTTGTTGCTTGGACACCTCAAATGATTTTCATGTTTTCCCATGTTGCGTTTGACACTTAGATGCCTATGGCAAAACGCACTTATAAAGAGGGTTCAAGCGCACATTTCGCAGGGGTATTACGTTTTTTGCTCTTCTCTTAAACTGAACTAAATTTCAATGCTAAGATAATTTAACTTCCCGCGGCCGCCGTAGCCGAATGAGTGAAAAAAGTGGTAAAAAAAAAAATGAAAAAACAAAAGAAATTGTTAAAGGATGCAAAAGAAGAGCACGAAAAATGCGTAACTTTGATGAAAAAATTAATAGTCTTATCTTGCAAATTGTCAACAATTTTCAGAAGAAAAGAGATGATTTAAGAAAATCACAACAAAATAAAATAATCTTGACCATGTGGACTTGGGCTTTTAAGCACAAATGCATCGAAAATATAATCCACAAAATTCAAAAAAAAAAACATGTTTTGAAATCTCAGAATACCATAATTACAATCATGTTTATTACAGTACAAATGCCAAGACAATCACATAATCATATTGGTCGTTCGACAAATAATAATAGGCGCATGAGAAATGCCCGGAATAACGCGACATCATAAGAACGTCAAGAACAAAATGAAGTAGTCAAACGATTGATGAATAATGTTATCCAAGCAACTATTTTAATTGGCAAATTCAAGAATGAAGACGTTCTAATACCAAGAATTCCAATGATTCCACCTGAATTACCATTTGAATTCAAGCGTTTGCAACTGCCCATTCGTTTAGCATTTGCAATAACTATCAATAAATCACAAGGGCAAACTTTAGAAATATGCGGGATGAATTTAGAAGAACCAGTATTCACCCATGGTCAACTATACGTTGGCTGTTCACGTGTTGGGAAGCCAACAACACTATATACAATATTTACTCAAAAACAAATAGAAAAACAAAAAATATTGTTTATGCCAAAGCGCTTGAATAAAGAATAAAGAAATAAATAATATGAAAACCATATAGGTCTATTTATAAGTTCGTGCGGTTTTACAACAGATGGCGTAACTTGATTATTATTCCATCGATCCACATTTCCAAACATTCATTGGAGAGCTACTGTCGTAAGGCACAAACGTCAGTATAAGTTTTTTATTTGAAGCGTAAACAACAATATTTTTACCACACTTGAAAATGTCGAATTTCGTGCCAAATAATGTGTCTTTGCGGGGAATTCTTCTTCATTATTTTAATATGAAGAAAAAAGCAGCCGAAAGTCATCGTATCTTGGTGGAAGTTTATGGTGAGCATGCTCTATCTGAGCGAACGTGCCAGAAGTGGTTTGCACGCTTTAAAAGTGGTGATTTTGGCTTGGAAGACGAAGAACGCGAGGGTGCGCCGCCAAAGTTCATGGATACCGAATTGGAGGAAGTGCTCGATCAAGATCCGGCTCAAACGCAAGAAGAGGTTGCAAAAACTTTGGGAGTTGATCAATCAACCATTTCCAAACGTTTAAAAGCCATGGGAATGATCCGAAAGGTAGGCCATTGGGTGCCGTATGAATTGAAGCCAAGAGACGTTGAACGCCGTTTTATGGCATGCGAACAACTGCTTCAACGGCACAAAAGAAAGGGTTTTTTGCATCGAATTGTGACTGGCGATGAAAAGTGGGTCCATTACGACAATCCAAAACGTCGGGCAACGTATGGATACCCTGGCCATGCTTCAACATCGACGTCGGCGCAGAATATTCATGGCCTGAAGGTTATGCTGTGTATCTGGTGGGACCAGCTGGGTGTTGTGTATTATGAGCTACTGAAACCGAATGAAACGATTACGGGGGATGTCTACCGACGACAATTGATGCGTTTGAGCCGAGCACTGCGAGAAAAACGGCCGCAATACGCCGATAGACACGACAAAGTTATTTTGCAACATGACAATGCTCGGCCACATGTTGCACAAGTGGTCAAAACATACTTAGAAACGCTCAAATGGGATGTCCTACCCCACCCGCCGTATAGTCCAGACCTTGCGCCATCCGATTACTATCTCTTCCGATCGATGCAACATGGCCTGGCTGACCAGCACTTCCGTAATTACGATGAAGTCAAAAAATGGATCGATTCGTGGATTGCGGCAAAACCGACCGAATTTTTCACAAAGGGAATCCGTGAATTGCCAGAAAGATGGGAAAAAGTAGTAGTAAGCGATGGACAATATTTTGAATATTAAATTTGTAACCATTTTACGTCAATAAAGTTTCAAATTTCGAAAAAAAACCGCACGAACTTATTCATAGTCCTTATTTTCTGTTCTAAACCATATCTATTCTATTTTAGTGTGCCCAGCGAAGCGGGCCGGGTTTGCTATTCTTTTGTATAAAAAATTAACAAGCATGGAAGCGCCGCCATCGTCGTATGGGTTTATATGGAACGCTCAAAACTCACTATGAGACGCACCTCGCCAGGCAATGGCAAACCGCGTAGTGCATTGAAAAACCTTCACATAAAACTTCATAAACTGTAAGGCCCTCCATTTGTGGAATAATATAAGGCTTAATTCGATACGGTCCGAATTCTATATATCCGCGCACAATGTCGTCACTATCATCAGCAGCTTCTCAGTCTTTGGCAGACCAAAGCTTCCGCAGCTACAAGCTTCCATTTAACCCGATCATTAGTCAGCTCCTACCAGTTGGATCCTTCCAGTTGTCCTTAGATCATCTACGGCAGAGTCCAGCCACTTTTCCCGCAGTCCTCCTCTGCTTATTTTCTCCACCGGTGTTTTGTGATACGCTATGCTAGTACCTCTCCTTTTTGGCATTCTAAATATATGACCCAGCCATCTTCTTTGTTGACTCTTTCTATATTTTACTGCATTTTGTGTTTCTATAACTACATCGAGCTCTTCGTTATATCTTATTCGATATAGACCACACTTTCCTGAGTACGAGTATTTTCCTTTCGAAAGTCAATATTTGCGTTATGTCTGATGCTGGACCCTCCATACCTCGCAGCCGTACGTGAGGATGAGGAGGACGACTTATCCATACAAAGTTTCTGCACTCTGGTTAACAGTCGCGATTTAAAGAGTTTCATTTGTGGGTAGAATACTTTGCACGCAGAGTGTATTCGAGCACTTATGACCACAGATGTTTCGGCATTGCTGTTGCTGATTATGCCTCGGTATTTGAACCTATCCACTCTTGTTCTTGATAGTTAAGGAATCTCTCGACATCGGATTCTCGGCAACACAATTACGGGCACAATTTAGTAAATTTTGATTTTGAGCTGACTATTTTTTTTTGGAATCAAACAAACTCATTGGCAATGCGAGTTATAACTTGCAACATCATATAGACGGACGAAAATTTAGTTTTAACATTGAAACAGTGGGCGAGGTTTTCATCCGATCTCAATAATATTCAGGTCGGACTTAAGTCAAGTGCGAAGCAAAACGCATACCAAACCCTGGCGAGTATTAAGAAGCCCTTATCGACTTACCACCATATACACTAAAGTGGTGGCATAGTATCACCCACTTTTGGGTTCATGATATCTACCAAATTTTACTTTTTATTTTGACGGATATCACTGTGGCGGGTTTTGAGCAATTCTGTTGCCAAGACCTGGTTGCGGCTGAGGTTTATTATAAGGGTAAACGCGGAAGGTTGAAGTTGGTGCTCTCTGTCTGCTTATTTTTCCTACGATACTCTGGAAGCGCCACCACTTGGAAAGGCCACCAGTCTCGTGCGGTTCTGCCAGCGGCGCAATCTAGACGTTGTTCTAAGTTGCGATGCTAATGCCCAACATACAATCTGGGGCAGCATTATTATGAAAATAGCAGACGAAGCATGTAAACGAATTTCCGTGTTTCTTTATCTCCACTACCCTGTATTATAACATTGTTCTTGTTATGCTTAAGATTGAAATTTCGAAAACCTAACGTATGTGGGGAGTGGGCACGACCTGACTAACATTAATTTTCAGTACTTCTACTGAAGTACTCCGACATATACAAAATTGATTAGAAAAAATTACACCCAAAAGCTTTCTATAGTTTTCAACATCACCTGCTTCAAAAGCATGCTGACTTTTTCATATAAACAAAGCCTTGATTTATTTTCAGTTGTATAACCCATTAGCATACGAGTGTACCCCGAGGAACCTCTGATCAAACAAAATTTATTCATTACATTAGTCCAACTCCGAGGCAAATTCATAGTGCAGCAAAAGAAAAATATATAAAAAAATATGTTCGCCTGTCATGCGAAGTGTAAATGAAATGTATAACAGCAAAAGTAGTGACAGCCTGCCTCCCCGGGGGGGTGTAGAATGCAAATTGTCGATACAAGAATATGAATGCAAATTAGAATATAGAATAGAATGAATTCAAAGCGGGGAAAAGGGATAAATAAAACATGCCAACCAAATTGCCTGGATGCGGATGCGGATATGGAGCTAGAGTTTTGAATCTACGAGAACGAGCGTAAGCAAAGCGTAGCCGGATTGGTTAAACTTTAACATGCATCCGCCGTGTCGTACGCCCGCCCGCTTGTAAGCGCCCGAATTGGCTTCAAGTCCAAACACCAACTTGGCGCCATAGCGAATCGCCACAGCAGACGCATACCCGTAGATTCCTGCACAAATTCAATTCCGACAAAACAGCAGTAGTCGGAATTTGTGGAAACTCTCTCTCTCCTCAACATCCTACATGTTGTCCTACTTACAACAACATCGATTCATATTTTGCGCATAAAACAATTGCTTATGATAAAATTTTTTGGCAACAACTTTTTAATTTGTCTGCTGCACACTTTCTTGGCATTGTGTGCGTGTTATTCACCAAAGTGGACTACAAAGGGAATGGCAGTGAGGCAGAGAGCTGCTAGTGCATTTGGCTTCAAGTGGCATCCTTGCGAGGATATGGTGCGCGAAAATCAAATGCACTCGTGTCGTACGTGAAAAACTTTCGAAATGAAAATTCAATTTGCTCTACCAACACTCCAGTTGCAAGAGCAAGCGCAAAAGTCAAAGCAATATACAAATACACACACACACACGCATAGTGCCAGTGCCTGAGTGCAATGGTAACAGCAAATATTTGACTATTGAGCAAACGCATGCATGAGGAAGTCATGGAGCGGTAAGTTTTGAATTGGACTGCATGCGAGTGAGAGCAACGGAAATACGAGTAGTGCAATGCTGGAGATACAAAGCAGAAATTGTTCAACAAATTTGTTATGCGAAATTTGTAATAATGAAGAAAAGAAAATGCCTTGGAACTATTTATAATTAAAATTCTTCAACTTTATTCTATTCTTATAGATTTTGTTACACTCTCCTTTATTCAATGTTCGAATTATGAAACGCAGAAAAACTACTTCGAAATAATATTTCAAAAGACCATACAATTAAGTTTTTTTTATTGAGCCGCAAATTCTTTGTTATTATCAACAATTACAATTCTAATATTTTAAAATTACACAATGGCATACCTCAAGGTTGCCCTCTTTCAGTAATTTTGTTCATCAGAGCTTTGAATGAAATTACTTCCTTAATTTCCCCACTCCCATCTATTAGTCATTTTGTTTACGCTGATGATCTGGTAATTTTCTCTGACCTAAACGACCTTTCCCATATAAAAACTCATTTTCTAAATAATTCAAGTCAGATCTCTAAATTGTCTAAATCATCAGGAGCTAGCATTGCTTTGAACAAGTGTGCAACATTCCACATCTGCCGTAAACATAAGTGTACCTTCCCTTACCTTTCCATTTCTAACACTATAATCCCCCACACTAACACTCTTAAGATACTCGGCGTTGTTTTTGACAAAAAACTTACGTTTAAAGACCATTGTAAATATATTAGAATAAGCTTGTTATCTCGATTAAATATTATAAAATATCTTTCGTCTAAACACTTTTTAGTACATACTTTAACCCTAATAAATATAACGAAAGCGTTAATACTATCAAAAATTGATTTTGCCCTGTCTATATACGTTCACTGTGCCAAAAATCATCTAAAACTACTGCAAGCACCATATCACACAGCCGCTAGAAGATGTATCCGGGCTTTCCCCACATCCCCAACCAAAGCTGTCTTAACGGAAGCAGGACCACCAGATATCGCCTCCAGAGTACTGAGCAAGACGCTGAAGTTAAGCCGTCGGTCCTGTCGCGATGCATCACACTCGCCAAAGAATTGAACATCACATCGACTCCGATCCTTATGAGAACACCAACATACCCTCAGTGGGTTTCCCTCAAATCCTGTTTCTTTAATAAACTATTCTGCCTCAAAAAAATTGAAACAGCATTGGTCGAATACATGCAGCACTATAGCTAAGCTACTGAACCTTTTCGTGCATAATGGGATTTTGTATTCACTGACGGATCCAAATCGGACACCAGCACAACATTTGCTGTGACAAATAGCGACGGTGCCACAATTTCTGTCGGTGCACTGCCTACATACTGCTCAGCTTTCACAGCAGAAGCAGCTGCACTGCATGAAGCAGTAATGTTTGCCTCCCAAACGAGCAAAAAACATCGAATATGCAGCGACAGCAAATCCGTCATCGAAGCCTTGCAGAACCCAAAAAACGATCTGTTACTCATCAATATGATAAGAAATATTATATATGGGAAGAAAGATGCAATAAAAGTTATGTGCGTTCCTGGCCATGCTGGAATCAAAGGCAACGAAGTTGCTGATGAACGTGCAAATAAAGCACGGATGCAGCCATTACATTTAACCACCTCACTCCTAAAGACCTACGGAGGTATGCGTCAAATTACTTAGCCGGAAAATTCATGCATGATTAGGTCTCATATCATCATTACTACAAATTAAATAATCCCCGTGGAACTAAACCGATTTTCCCATCTGACTCTCCTTGCAGAGGTATCAGAACTTTTGTGCGTCTACGAATCGGACATTCAATTCCCACTCATAGTCATTTACTAAATGGAGCTTTGAAGCCGCCATGCTCATACTGCAATATACCAGATTTATCAGTACAACATCTCCTGGACGAATGCCCTGGCCTAAGTCAGATCCAAACAACAGTTTTTGGCACCAGCAAACCCTCGGACCATCTGAAATTAGCAAACTCAGATAATATTAACGCTTTCCTTAAATTTCAAATCTTAGCTAAACTAAATATATAAAATTATTGTTACTTTCATCCGTTACATTGTTTTTTTTTTCTTTTTTTTTTTTGTAATACTTAATGTGAATTATCTCTAAATTATCTAAAATAGTCTTATATTGTAACTATAAATCTCGAGCCGAAGGACTTAGTAGCCAGCGTTCTTGTTAAATTTTAGTGTATTGGTTATTTATAACTATTACTCTTACACAGGCCCGACGAGAGGGGGGGGGGGGGGGGGGGGGCGGTTGGGGATTGGGTACTTTTTCCCCCGGGCCCGGAGTTTTCAGAGGGGCCCGGACTCGAGATTATATGTGTTTATATGAATTAGACATCATTTGAAAGGGCCCGCATTTGCAATTTTCCCTCGGGGCACGGATTTTCCCCCGGTCCCGGATATGCTCTCTACGGCCCTGCTCTTACATATAAATAAATAAATAATATTTGAAAAGTGACAGTGCGCAGAGACAGAGGAGTGCAGCGATAACATCAGTTAAATCTCTGCCGATCTCTCGTAAGTTCTCCTTAAGCCAATAACTGCTATATAGGCTAAGGGACAATGTGATTGGCTCATAGCACCGTGCTTGCGGTACTCCTCTAACATATGGTTAAACCCATGATGCAAAGAATAATGAGATGGCGCCCATCGTGGTCCCGTTACTTTGCGCTCAGCGAATTTGACAACTAGTTACGTGATTTTAACTCCAGTATGGTCAGATTACCATTTTCGTAACTTGATTTAGCATTTTTTTTTTTGTTATTTTTATTATTTTTTGTCTCGGAGTTTTAGTTCATTCCACATGACATTTTTCTAGCCTATTCTAATTAAAAGTAATGTTTATAATTTTGTAAAATATACATTTTTTAATAATTATTTAAATAATTCACTCAGTTTTATTTAGCTTTACTTTTTTTAACATCTGGTGGCATTGCCCGCGATTGCCGCTGTTGTTGGTGTTATTCTGCTTTCGGCAGTCAAATCTCTCTCTCGCTACTGCAGAGTTGCCTAGCTTTGGATATAAAAACGCACTAAATGCCCATTTAAAGAAAATAAAACACGAAATTTGTATTGTGTTACTTAAAGAACTTTGTATGCGTGACAAATTGTCTGTAGAATGTGCGTTTTTTTAAATAAATGTGTTATGCTTATGTACAATTTAATTTATGAGTTTTTTTTGTTAAGCGAGACTCTTTTATTAAGGGAACGATTTTTTTGCTATATTTGAAGTTATGTAACTAGATAAGGTACTCTTTTTGTAAAAATGTCAGTATGGTTTCTTTAGTATTTTCTGGTATTTTGTGGCTTATTTTTACTATGAATACACCTCTTGATGCTCTATGTCTCACTAAAGATTGATGACCGGAAGAAACGATTACACCTCTATGGTTTTAATTCGCACTCAATAAATTCAAAGGCTTTTTAAAATATGTAAAAAGGATTTCAATCTTAAGAAGAGTTGAGAGCGGGGCATTTAATATTTTTGCATAGCCTTAAATGGAGCCAAAAATTAAATTTGCACTTTCAAATTATCAAATTTTATAGGAGTAAAAAAATTTTCATTAGCACTAAAATCTTCTCAGAGTGGCCTTTTTTAAACTTCTTTTGTATAATAATACAGTTTTTTTTTAACCTAAAGTTTCGCTAGCCTTAAATTAAAAACAAAAAGAAACAAACACCAAACTTAAAAATTGTCGCATTTTCGGTATAAAAAAGCACTAAATTTATTGCGAAGAGCAAATGGTTGGCAATACTGCACAACTCAGCAAACGTGACGTCACGTACGCTCTGATGGGCGCAATCTTGTTTCTATCATTCTTGGGTTAAACCGATGTGTGTGTGATGAGTTAATGGGTAAAAATGAGGTTTACACTGTGTGTTTGATACTAAAGCTTAGTTCTATACAGAGGCGTAGCGAGCTTTTTCAGCGCCTGAGGCAAGGTGACAATTTAGCGCCTTTTGTATATCTCAAGTAGCGTAAACCCCTAGTAGGGCTCAATACATGACATAGTATTAGGTGAATAAAAAATCTCTGCACTTCATAAAAATCGAATTTTATGGTATGGAACAGTAGCAAGATGTTGAGTTTAAGCACATAGTAAAGATTTCATGTGTATTTATATTCCCACAAAAGGACATTATTCACACTCTACTCTCGGAAAATTACAAAATACATGAAATCCTCAATACTCAATAGATACATAAAATGAAATGATATATTGCGTAGATTATTATCTCAAAAATTTATTTTTCTTGCTTTGATAGCAGCAAATTCGTCAATAACATCATCAAAATTTAACTGCTTGTAAGTCCTTTTTCGATGGAAAGTATCGCCATATTAGATAATCGTTCTTGACTCATCGTCGAGCGAAGGTAGTTTTTGATGAGTTTCAGTTTGCTAAAACTTCGCTCACTCGAAGCAATTGAAACTGGTAGAGTTATACGAATAGCTATAGCTATATTAGGATATGATTCTTGAAGTTCGAAATCATAAATCATTTGAAGTAAATCCAGCAGAGATGCATTTTCTAGATCTTCTACAGTTTTCAATGCAGTTTGTTTAAAATCGACTATTTCACTGCAGAGTTCAAGAGTACTGAGATCGTCTTTATATTTGAGAGCTAAATCTGTAGCATTTTTTTTCAGATCTTCGGGTTCCATGGTACTAAGACGATCACCAGAGAGAAATCCGAAATCGTCAGAAATGCGCGTAAATTTTTTGTATCGCCAAGTGAGTTGTGAGAGAAGGGCATCAATAGATTCGAAAATCGGTGTTCGAAGTTTTTGAATCTTTGTTAAATTTGGACCATCATCTTCGTCCTCGTCGAGTTCTAATCGTCTTTTCTTTCTTGTTCTTGATTCTTTCACGTTCTCAGGGATACCCATTTTTACAGTCGTCTCTCTGGCGCAATCGAAAGCATTTTCCAAATCAGAGTCACGAAGTTCATTGATCGAATTGATCAGCCCATCAATGAGTTTAGTCGCTTTCTCTAATGACAAAGTTTTCGATTGCAGCGCTTGATTAACTCGATTGATTTTACTTAAAATCTGATCCCAAGCCTCCAAAAAACATAAAAATTCGTAATCAATACAAGCGAGCAAAGTCTTAGCATTTGTTTTTGTCTCAGAGTTAAGTGATGAAGAACTGATCTCATTTAATTCTTTTTGAACACCTTTAATTTGTGAGTTCAAGGCATTTACAGCTTTGGCTTTAGAAGCCCACCTCGTATCTGAATGTGCCTTAAGTGAAACTTTAAGAGTCTTCATCAATAGTGACCATCTTGTCGTAGAGTGTACGAAAAAGATATAAATTTCTGTACTGTACCGAAAAATTTTGACATTACAGAATTGGTGGAAGCAGCATGGTACCCAGCTAGGTTTAAGCAATGCGCTGCGCATGTAATAAAAAAGGCTTGCTCATTCCTGTTTAAAATCCGAGCCTGAACATCATTGTATTCCCCAGCCATATTGGCGCCATTGTCGTAAGATTGCCCTCTCGCATTTTTAATATCGATTCCGTCTAATTTTAACTTCGCAAGTATTTCATCAGCTATAACTGCTCCAGTTTTTTCCTCAGTACTTATAAAATCTATAAAGCTCTCTTCAATACTCACTTTCCCGTTTTCAATATTCACATCACGAATAATTTGAGCCATCTTTTCATGATGAAATACGTCAGGTGTACAATCAAACATGAAATTGCTGTACGGATCGATTAATTTGGATTCATTAATCAAGTAAACACATAGCAGACTTGATTTTTGACAGTGTCATTGATTTGGATTTTTGTACTTAAATATTTGCCCGGTCACCCATATGTTTTTTATGTGCATCTATGAATTTGTTTTATTATTTTTGTTTTTTTTTTGTTCAATTACTAGCGACTATTAAAAAATTGAACAGACCAGGAGGGCGCCAAAATTAGATTGATATACAATAATATAACTCTCCTGTTTTTATTCGTAGTGCAAAACAAAATTCACCTATGGCATTTCAAGATATTGAGTAGCAGGTACTGTGAAATATCGGGCGAATACACGCAATTGGTTTATACTAAAAACCACACTGGCGCCTGCACTTTGGGCCAGTGACTGAAAAAGAGACACGCCAACCTGTACGTGCAAGAAAAATTCTTTGAAATTAATATTTTCTTTTTTAATTTTACTATAATCGATGGCAAAGTGTCTTTAAGTAACTAGCACCAAATATGGGCGTCGATGTGGTTTTGAGTATAAACCAATTGCGTGTATTAACCCGATATTCATCACTCATTACCAGGATGGGCCATGATGATCATAAGTGGATTTGATCCGCACCACGAAAAAAAAGTTCTATATTATATCCGTACGATTTCGGCGCCCTCTTGGTCTGGCGCCTGAGGCGGCCGCCACACTCGCCTCGTCCTCGCTACGCCACTGGTTCTGGTATCCGGCACTGGAAGTGTAACCAATTTCAGACCGCTCGCGCAGCTCATGCACTGGCAGCTGATGGACTGTCTATTAGTTGCCTAAATGTTTACAAGCGCGCGGAAGAATTTTGCCGAGATTAAATGCGCAAAAAGAAAACCCGGAAAGAGATTTCAAACGTACTAATGTGATTGCATTATATTTGGCTGAAAAACCACAACCAGCGATTGTTGGTGCGGTCAATTTCCGAATATTGTGTTTTCTGACGAGAAAGTTTTTTCAAATTGAGCAATTCTTAACCTCCTAAAACGATAGGATTTATTTGACCGATCGTTCATACGAGAACTTGAGTCATTGATTGTCCACCAGGCGCAGGCGGGCAGCACCGCCACAGGTAATGGTTTGCGCCGCTGTAACCGCAGATGGGCGCTCTCCAATCGAACCTGGCGTCAAGGTAAATGCGAAATTTTATCGGGAAAGTATTCTGGATATTCTGGAGGTTTCTCTGAAGTCTTGAGCAGACAAACATTTTGGTGGCAGACCATGGACGTTTCAACACGACTTGGTACCGTCTCACAAAGCTCGAGTGAACTAAGAATGGCTAAAAAACAACGCTCCGAACTTCATAACGTCCACACTATGGCTCTCAAATTCAACAGTCGTGAATCCAATGGATTATTCTCTTTGAGCCATTTTGAAAAAAGCCATTCGCCGCGAGTGGCCCAAAATACCTGCAACTCACATTCGGACAGCTTGCGATTCGTTTCTGCATCAAGGCCATAGTCAAGGCAAAAGGTGGTCATATCGAGCAAAAGTAAATTTATTCTTAATTTTGTCCTTTCACACATTTTTTACTTTGAATTGAATAAAACTATATTATGGCCTTTTTAACTGGTTAAATTTTGAGTGCTGGACCCTGTGGTAAGCCTTACTTTTTTCATCAGTAATCAGATTTATATTTGAAAGAGTTCAAAAATGCACTTAGTTTCGAAAAATTATTTGCTCTATATAGGTATGTAAAGGGGGATCAATTTAGAGGTATCGGTCTTTAAATTGAGATACAACCAGGAATATTCAAATTTATTGGGCAATCTTTATTATTTTCGTGTAGAACAATTCATGTCATTTAATTTTTTTGAAAATATTTCCTTCCAGAAGTTGGCCGCAACTGCGCCGAAATTCAGCCATTCGTAAATGTTTTGACTTGCTGGAGGACTTCGATCGGTATCTCGTGAATAAGCATAGTAATGTTGGCTTTCAATGCCTCAATTAAAGCTGATTTATACACAAAGCATTTATACTTTACGCCTTCTTCGTCTTAATTGGCGCGATAACCGCTTTCGCGGTTTTGGCCGAGTTTAACAAAGCACGCCAGTTGTTAATTTTTCGTGCCAACTGGCACAAGTTGGGCACACCAATTGAAGCCAAATACTCATCCACCTGATCTTCCTCTTCTTCTGCTACCACCACCTGGTCCCGCACCGAGTACATTCAGAGCCGGAGACCCCACAATTAAAAGTCCAAAGGTGTGATATCACACGATCTTGGTAGCCAATTCCTAGTCAGACGGAGACGAATTCCTCCGAGACGAGAGATGAATTGCTCACTGAAACGACGACACAGTAAATCGATTGCTTCACGCGCTGCAGTGCCGCACAGGTAGCGCCGTTGGAACCAAATGTTGTGGAGATCGCGGGCTTAAATATCCGGCATCAAAAAGTCGTTTATCATGACGCAACAGAGTTTGCCATTCACTGTTACATTGGCACCAGCCTCGTCTTTGAAGAAATTTGGGTCGATAATTCCTGCAGCCCATTAGCCGCATCAACGATTTTTTTCAAAGAAGATAATGACTGTCCTTGAATGTGTTCACATTCCTCTTCAGGCCAAATATGACAACTTTGCTCATTGACGTACCCATTAAGCCAAAAATGAGCCTCATCACGGAACACCATAAGTTGGTCTGAGCGCGCGATGAACCCTTTTCACAGAGCATCGAGTTTCGCATTACAATTGTTCTTACAGATTTTTCTTTTCATTGATTCGCGTTCTTAATTTGAACAAGGAACCAAAGGTAGTATTAGAAAAGGACGGAGGTGGAAAGAACAACTTTCAATGCGCCATACCTTTCTTTTACATTGACAGCCAAGCATCATTCAAAGCAATAGCAGCTGTAATGACAAACTCACACTACGTACGACAATGTCGGAACAGGGTGGATGAGCTAGGAACTGAGAAACAAGCCACCTTCTACTGGGTACCATGCCACAAGGGAATTGAAGGAAGCGGGAAAGTGGATGTACTAGCCAAGCAAGCGCTTATCTTCCTGTAGCTAGCACGGCCGGTATGCAACCACCTCCCTGCAAACAACGACTGAATATAGACGCAGCAATGATCCAAGAAGCGAGCTCAAGATGAAAAAGAACCAACTCATGCAAGATCGCGAAAAACGTGCTATGGAGGTACAATGTCTGGTCTACAAACTTTATTTTATCTCTTCCCAGGAAGGAGTGTAAACTTGTAGTGGGGATACTGCCTGCAGAACTGTAGTGCAGTAGGATACATTCACAATACGTAACGAAGACAACGCGAGAGGCGCTCTGGAACACCTGCTCTGCCAGTGCCCTGCACTTAGCAAAACACAAATGGTCAATTTCTGGTCTATGTGTGATCTACAGGGTTAGTCAAGTCCAACTTAACCTACACTAAACAACCTTAGCTTGTCATACGTAGTGATTTTTTCTTGAGGCTATTACTATTTTTTTTTATTCACAATGTGACTTCATATTTTGTAGATAGCGACCCCAAGATGAACATAATAATGAATTTGACGCCGGTCCAATTATTTTTTAAAAGTCTTACCGGAATTTCGAGTTTTTGAAATCTTAATTTCGATTCGTAATCGACAACCGCGAAAACACCTAAGTGAACACCTCGGCAAAAAGTAACGAATTAAAAAAAAGTTGCGCCTTTTTGACTTTGTCAATTTGGTCCAAAGATTTCAGTTCAGCCCAACTTCAAACTTTAATGAATATTTTGCATCTAGCTTGCTATTTTTTTGTTTTAAATCTGCGCAGCCGTTAAAAGATTATCTACATTGCGCCACATTGAGAAAAACAGCGTTTCGCCGAGCGACGGATGGCTTTTATGAGTAGCAGAACTGCAACTGAACGAAGCATAGCTAAAGTTGACTCCAAATCCTTATGCCTAAATCCTTATTGGTGGGCTAAAATCAGAAGAGATTAAAATTGCACACGAATCTTCCTAAAAATAAACCGAGAGTACTCATAGACCTTCTTACAGGTCATAGCAGATGCGACGTCAGCTGCACAGGCTCGAAATGTGGCCTAACTCTCTAACCTGTCGATTCTGTGAACTGGTGAACTGCTCGAATGTGATGGCATAACGAGAAGAAGGGGTACAGTGCGTTGCCAAAGTATTAGGGACATCATCTTTCGATGCACTTGACTGCAGTTTAAGCGGATAAAGTGTTAAAGAAATTTATTTTCCGTTTGGCATGTTTCTTCTGCTCATAATTCAAGTGGTTCCTGGAAGGTCTAAGGCGAATTTTTTCTAAAATTTTTTAATTATTGGGCGACCCTCAATACGATGAAAGCGTGAGACAATGTAAGAACTGTCCAGCGAAGATTGCGAAAGGAAGGCTTGGCAGGACATCGTTCAGTAAAGAAACCACGCCTGCCTGAAGCCATATAGAGGAAGCGACTAGCCTGAGTTCGGGAACACCGCCAAATGACTGTTGAGGATTTGAATGAGGTCTGTTTGTCTGCTAACAATTGATAATCATTAATTTCGATACTATTTTTAAATGTTATTAAGTTTTTTCAGGTGTGTTTCTCAGATGAAACTACTGTTGAAATTCTAAGCGACAAAAGTAGCTTCGTCAGAAAGCGACCAGGTGAAAAATATCACCCTGACTGCATCGTGGAGCGGATTAAACATCCCATGAAAATATTAGTGTTGAACGCCTCTACATTGTTCAGGGGACAATGAAACAAGACCAATATAAAGAAGTGTTTGAGAAGCGATTGCTGCCGATGGTTCCAGGATGGTGAAGATTTCATGTTTATACACGATTCGGCGCCCTGTCATAAAGCCAGAAGTATTGTCAAGTTCTTGAAAGACAATAACATTCCAACCTTACCTTGGCCGGGCAATTCTCCGAATATGAACCCCATAGAAAATCTTTGGGAGATCAACAAAGCTGAGATTGCCAAAGAAATGATAACATCCAAAGTAAAGACTGATAGAAAGCTAATCGAGGTTTGCCATCACAACCCTAAAATAAAAGAAAGTGCCAAACAATGCATAGAAAGTATGCCCATGCGCTTAAAAGCCCTTACTGGGGCTAAGGGAAATGTTACAAAATACTGATATGGTGTTTTTTTATATTTTTTTATTATGTATATAATTTCCTAAGATGCTGTTCTTATCATAATATCATGTGGCTGCTTATTATCATATGGCTGCCTAGTTTGGTGGGTAGCTCTTCAGAAGGCTTCAACACCACTTAACTAGAGAGAGTGCAGAGAATTGCATGTGTGGGCATTACGGGGGCTTGTAGAACATGTCCCACTGCTGCCCTCAACGTAATTCTAAACTTACTTCCCGTGGATCTGCAAGTTAAATCCATTGCTGCTCAGAGCGCTGTTAGGTTGAAGGATATTGGCCTCTGGAGGCAACTTCCTGTACGACATAGTAGCATCTTGAAACAGATCTTCCCTTCCTTCTCTGTACTTCGCACGGTTCTCTCCATCCGCAAACTGTGTCTTAAGGGTTGTGCCAGGGCTATCTTTCCGAGCAGGCAAGATTGGGAAGAGGGGAGAGTCGCCACGGATATAGGCACCTCTGTTTTCCCTGACGGATGCAAGATGGAATCTGGGGTGGGAGCGGGGATTTTCTTTAAATCAGTCAATATTTCGGTCTCCTTTAAATTGCCGGAAACGAGCAGAGTTTTTCAAGCATTTTGTATGCTTGCAGGATCGCGGAGAGGGAGATACAAATATTTTTTCCGATAGTCAAGCTGCGATCAAGGCCTTGTCGTCGCCGTATTGCAGTCTCTTCTCTCGTAAACTCCTATAAGGAGGAGCGCAAACGTCTCGTACGTGCAGGACAAATGTTCCTTATCTGGGTTCCTGAGCACAGGAATATAGAGGGAAATGAAATTGCCGATAAGCTTGCTGGGAAAGGATCGACAGAACCGGTTTCAGTTGTCCCCTCCCAGACATCGGTGTCCCCTTGACCGTTGTTAAAGGGAAACTACACCATTTCTTTCTAGCGCAAGAAGATGGAGGTCTGTCTCATCGTGTGCTATTTCGAAAACACTATGGCCTCACTACGATATAAACGGAACGCTTAAGGTGATGGAAATCCCCCGCCATTCAATTTCCAAACTCATTGCGGTATTCACAACAGTGACCAGTGGGTGGTCGGTACTCATGCGGAGAAGCTTGAAATTCCGTACAACCCCTATTGCAGAAGCTGTGGGGGCAGAGAAAGAGTCTGTAGAGGACTTTCTCTGCAAATGGCTTAAAGAAATTCTCCAGCCTAGATCTCTTTTCTCTCCTCCATTACATAAACAGCACTGGATGGCTGTAGCCGGTTTTCTCTTCGCACGTACTGGTCCACATTATGGTATCAAAACGGCATGTAAGTGCTACTTGTAGTGTGCCTGGAGTACTCTTGCCATCTAACCTACCTACCTACCTACTCAACAAATACATTTTTGGCGACTGTCCCTAATAATTTGGCAACCCACTGTAAGCAGCTCAGCCTGGCACGGCGGGAGGAGATGCTCGTATGCAGACCAGGTTAGTACCAGCTTTGGGTTAGTGAGTTGCACTGTATGCTGTACATATGCTGTACCTCTCCATAGGTATCTTTTGATATACTTACATAGCTCCTAGGACTACTTCTCAAATCTATTGAGATCGTTTTCCATCAACAGCCTCAGCAACACTCAGTTTACTCATCCACAGCATAGATTGATGAGACGCAATTTTGCAGCTTCATCTGCTACTAAGAGTGCTATTACTACCATTTCATAACCCTTCCACCGCTGTCCTCACTAAGTGCAATTTCAGACTTTCAGTGCCTATTGTTTGCCTCAATATAATGGTTTTCGTACAGTTTCCTGCCTCATTTTTGGCTTTTGTTATTTCTTTGTGTTTTCTTTTCTTTTCGCTTTCCACCAGCTCCAATAATTGACTACTCAGTTTATGCCAGCTTTATGCTTCAATTTCCTTTTTTGTGTGTTTCCGGTAAATGCATTGACATTTGATACGCCCTAATCAAGCCAACCGGCCAAATGCGCCACAATGCTAGCCAAGCACTAAAACAAATACGTACGTATATGGATTCCCCTATAAACACTTGGCACCAGCGAAATATGCTGGTTCATTAAGTCTCTGACTTGTCGTCGAACGCACTTGGCAGGCAATACTCGTATTCGTAAGAGAAGATATGTGTGCATATACCTTGATCAAAAAGTTCCCGGAACAACCGCCAGATGACACTCTGAGTCAACTCATTTAAGTTCGATTTAATTTTATTAGATTGCCACATTTGTGATTAACATTCCTACCAAAATTTTATCATCATTGCTCGAAATTTGTAGAAGTTACGTCGTCTTAAGTAAATCTGCCCCTGTAGTGCGAATCACTAACTCTTATCGATTCGACAATTGTTTGTTTTGTCGACAGTATATGTCGATTGCACTGTCGATTGTGCTATTCACCAACTTATGTTAACTAACACTGAGCAGCTGTTTTCTTCTATTTATTCAAACTGATAGAGCGTGGCATCTTTGTCAAATTAAATGTCAAAATGAGCGACTAACACAAAGAAAAAGAACAAAGAAACATACTAGCCAAGCTGTTAGATTCAATTTTAAGTGTTTTTTATCAATTATATTTGCATAAAGTAAGTACAATAAAATAACTGTTTATTTGAATTTATTGTTTTATTAATACTTTTTGTATATTGTTTTAGGATGACATCGACAGCTACTAAAAGAAGCCGTGCCACACCCGAGCAGCTAAATCGTATGCTTGACTACCTAATGGAAGTCCCGGGTGTAGCAGGATCTAGGTTCCACAGCCTTCATGGTAAGTTCGAATGCGACAAAAAGTGGAGCGAGCTAGCAACAAAGTTAAATAGTCTGGGTGGAGCAGTGAAGACAGTCAATCAATGGCACACGGTAAGAAAATATTGTGTTATTACTTAAAAGTAGAGAGATGTTAATCATTTCCCTAAAAAGGTATGGCGGGACTTAAAAAGCCGCACCAGCATCAAAGCACGAAATCGGCGAAGGCAATAAGCCTTAACTGGAAACAGGCCTATCAGTGAGGAGCCCCTAACGGAATTCGAGAGGCAGGTGTCTGCTCTTATAGGGGAAGAATATATGAATGGGCACGATTCAACAGCTGAAAATATTCCACTAGAGGAGGTAAATTGCATGAAGTCCATGTTTTAAAGTGTAACTTAGTGGTGTGTAAATTTTTAGGTAATCCAAATGGAAAGGATTGTCCACATGCCGAGCAAACTTCGATCAACTATTTGAGGGCTCACTTCCTCCTCTCCACGCGATAAATCATAAGCCAAATACTCAAAGGACATACTCGAGCTTTTTAAATAAGTTTTTGATCATATAATTTCACAGTTTTGATTAAAATCACTAATTCTTCTTTATCGTTTGATTTAACAACACCAAAATTATTGCCGTTTAGATTGCGATAATCGACATCGTAACCAAACAGCTGATTTTGTCTTGTCGATTTTAGTAATGAAATGGGTTACTGAATAACAAAATCGTAAAAATTGTGGTTAAGGAAAGATAACAAAGCGAATATCGATAAAACGTGTTTGTGAATCGCACCACTGCACGTCTTTTCGGTTTTTTTAGTTTTAAAAATGAATTTGAATTTGCCACAACGAGTTGATATTTCACTTTGCATAAAAATGGATTCCATCGTGTAAAATCTTAGAGATATTGGGAAACTGTTGCGGTAATAATACTCTCAAGAAAATAGCCGTTTACGAATGGCATAACAGCTTCAGAAGAGGTCGAGAAACCATCGAGGATGATAAACGTAGTGGCTGGATGTCGGCATCGAAAACTGATGAAAACATTAATAAAGTGAAAGAGAAGTTCATTAATAACCGCAAATTAAACATCAGAGAGCTGGTGAGCTGGCAGATGGCTTTAACATTGCTTATAGATCCATTCAGGACATTGTTGTTAATCATTTGGGTTTGCGCCGTGTTGCTGAAAAGTTGATCCGAAAGGATCTGAATTTCATGCAAAAAATCCGCGCATTGATATCGTCAAAGCCATGGTTTCTCAGGCTGGGACCGATCCAATATTCATCAAACGCCTAATTTTAGTGGAGACGAGTCGTGGGTTTATGAGTAGAATGCACAGTCTAGATATCAGCTGAGTGCGGGAGAGCTCGGAATGAACTAAGACTAAAAAAATGTACGTAATTTTCAGTCAAAAAGAAAACAGTTTCTATAGATTACAAAAATTTTGGACAGAAGGTTAGACAGTTAATCAGTTAATAGGGACTGTTAATTGAGCGTACTCATAATGAGACTTTCACGTGAAGAAATGCGGCGAAAAAGAAAGGATTTGTGGAGAAACGATTCGTAGATTTTGCACCTCCCCACAGTGAATTTATTATCCATGAATTTTTGACTAAGAACGAAACGAATACCAACCAACAGCCATCGAATTCAATTTATATGGCCCTCCGCGATTTTTTTCTGTTTCATCGAGCCAAAGAATCACTTCAAGGGACATCTTTTAACAGCTGAAAGAAGTAATCGAAAAATCGAACACGGCTGTAATGGCTTTAACGAAAATAGAGTTCCAGAAGTATTTCGAGAGCTGGATATGGTCCACGCTGGCATAAGCGCGTTGCAGTTGATGGAGTGTACTTGGAAGCCGATAATAACACTTTTGAGGCATAAAATTGTACTTTTAATTTTCTGAATATATTCCCGGAACTTTTTGATCAAGGTGTTCCCTCCACATACCTCCTGAGTACCAGGTTTAACGCACAAAGGAAAGAATATAACATGGCAATACAGCCAATGCGAATGAAACAGAAGGCGAAATGAAGCGCTAAGCGAACTGTAAAAGTGAAATAGAAAAAAAACCCTTCACAACCCCTAGGAGCAACATGTGGTTGTGCTCGTCTCTACGTACATATGTATGTACACTACATTATTTGAAGACAATGTGGATAGTGAAAGTTGGTTTTTCCCACTAACCCACACCGGTGCAGGGGCGTAAGGTGTTTGTTGCCTGTACCAGCGGAAGACAGTTCCAAATGCAATCAGGACACGGTTTTGTGATACAAATACAACATAAAAGCCTCTAATGGAAAAGCCTGCTGTCTTTTGCAACACCCCCCACTTCACTGTAGGTTTTAGTATTCATTTCTTTTGTGTATTTAGAAGAAAACTACTATGGGCGTGTGTTCGCGCATAGCCGTCGGTCGTCGCAGTCAGGTGTCGACGTGTCCATTGGGCAGAATAGAGTAGTTTTTGTCGTCACTCACGGGAGGGGTTGACCAAGTCTTTTGTATTCTGCTTATATTCCTATTACCGCGACAACGGAAACTGAAATTATTCTACGTACTTTTTTTATTGCTGTTAAGTAAAAATGTATGTAGCAGTGTGGGGGGTGAGCGCATTGTGTTTAAATGTGTCTAAAATTAATGGAAGTCAGTGGAGGAGGGAAGACTTGGATGGCATAATAAGCCAGACCTTAAAATGGCTACATTGCTGAAAGTAGAGTAGAACAAATATTCGGGGAAATTTAAGTGAAAGTGGTTGAAATTTTAATACACTTGTAAATGTGAATAAAAGAAGAGCGATATATAGTTTTGACTAATTTTTATTTTTTATTTCATTTTATTTATTCTTTTATACTTAACGAGTTCCTACTAAAAACAAACACGATAGTATTCAAAGTACTGGCACAAAACTAAAAGAAGTTTTCATGAAAATTTCAAACTTTTTAGTCAGAACTTTTGAGAAATTTTGAGTATGCAGTTTGTAGCCCATTAACAAAGTTCGAAGTGGCTCAAAAATGGTGCTGATTTTTCACAATTTTCTTTTGCATTTTTTTATATCAAAGCTATTTCGAGCATTCTTTAAATGGGAGTAAATGTATAACCCCGTCAACAAAAACCGTCTTCAAAAATCAACACGCATTCCGAGTCACTTTAACCGTAGATCAGCCCTACAAAAAACTTCACAATTCTATACCGTGTATCTTTTTTGATACATACTGAATTATTATTAAAAATGAAACAAACCAATGTGTTTTTAACTAGATTTTTAGTTAGTTATAGAATTAAGCTTTATTGACGCATTTTGTACAAATATTTTCCATATGTTTGTCTTTACAATAAGGTTTTTTGCATTTGCTGCAATATAAAGAGGTCCATTTGTTTTTATTTTCTCCGGAACTATAACACATACAACATCTTGCTCGATTCTTTTTTTCCAAACTTTCCATCTTAGCCTTTTTTGATGATCCAGCTTCGTTCTCGTCTGCACTGTTGACGACGCCAGTAAAGAAAATCGGCGAATGCCATTTTGAGTACGTTGGGACTGTTTTTCAACATAAGGTTTAGCTAATGAAATGGCAAGTTCATGAAGAAAACACTTGCGTTTTGTGTGCTTCCTTGTAGACTTCCAGTTTGGATCTATTTCATTACATATAATATATGAGTTTAATGCTGAGATGTCAATCATATTGGAAAAAACTGCCATAGTCCAACGATTGTTTTTTCGCTTGCAACTGTATCAGGTTAACATTTTGTCCACCGTATCAACTCCTCCTTTCGTCGAGTTATAAAAGGAAATTAATTCTGGCAATTTTTTTGAGTTACCTAGAACATTCGCGTCGTGGTGCATTGTGCTCATAACAATTGTGCATTTGTTTTTATGGCTCATATACGAAACAAGAGTAGTGTCCGGAGTAAATGCAAAAGTTGTTATATCTAGTTGTTATATCTAGGAATGTTTTTGCACTGAAGTAACTTTGGAGGAATGGATCTCTTATTTTTGCGCATTGTTCCAACCATTGTTAGATTTCGTTTTAAAAGTTTTTGACCCAAAGTATGGGACGAGAAAAAGTTGTCCATGGTAACGTTGTGACCTTTCAATCCTTCCACTAAATCAAGTACGACCCGCTCGCCTTGGTTGCGCTCTGGAACTCCAGTAATTCCTTTTTCCAAATAAGGCTGTATTTTCCAAACATAACATGTTTCGGAATCAACGGCCAACCAAAACTTTATACCGTACTTCTCGGGTTTCGACGGAATGTACTGGCGGCCGTGAAAACCCAATAATTGTTCGTCTACTGTGATGCAATCATGAGGATTATAGAACGTTGGGAGTAGTTTTACCCACCGTTCCCAAAGATCGCGAATTGGTGCAAATTTATCTTCACTTCTTTTCTCTCGTCGACTAAGTACGTCATCAAAGCGTATAACTTTCAATACATATAAAAATGTTTTTTCGGTCATAATTGTGCGAAATATAGGTCGCCCATATGTAGTATCGAATAAATCATGTAAAGTTTCAGTTTTAGATCTATATAAGTATTCCAAAAAAACAATTTTTATTTATGATATTTTAGTTTTTGAATATATGTATTAACGTATTTATATACACCAGCCAATATCAAAACAGCCAGAAAAGCCAGAAGTAGATCTTCATCAATTTCTAAATGTTTATCTCCATGCAATTATTTCCCATAATTATTCGAATTTTCAATTATTATTTTCGTAATCGATGTAGGGAAAAATAATAGCATGGAATCTCGGATGTTTCCAACTCGGCTAGATGCGTTTCTTGTTACTCCTAAAAGAAGTAAGCCAGTATGTAAATTGCAAAATCGTAATATAAAAAAGCACAGTGGATTCCATATGGTACCATCTTTTGCAGTATATAACGGATCAATATCAAAATTGAGACCAATATTCTCAGAAATATCTGATAAACAACTTTCATTTGAGTCATTTTCAAACACATAGTCCTCCGCCTCAGTTTCTGAATTGGAAAAATTTCCATTTTCAGATTCATCGTTTGAACTGTTATCCAGAACTTCATTCACCAGCTCCTCTAAACTTAAATATTGCGGACGCGACATTTTTGAACCAAACTTCACTAACAATCACTTATTCACAAAAAAACGTCCGAATAATGTCAAAACAAGGATGAAACTAAAACTATTCGCACGAAAAATCATAAAAAATTTCATATGTATCAAATATGATACAATGAGTAGAATTATGAAGTTTTCGTTTTTCTCGCGGCCTACTTGATTTTAAAATTTGAAACTCAGTTTAAAATGCTTGTATCAACGGAACAAACAAAGTCATAAAAGTTGAGGTAAGTGTTGCCAACGTGGACGAATTTATTGGCTTCTAAAATATGAAATGTATCATTTTTGATACAAAGAACGATCTACGGTTAAACTGGCTGCTTATTATACTAAAATTTAATGGACTATAGAACTGTATACCCAAAAATGTTTTTTAAATTTTTACTAAAAAATGTGATATTTTGATGAAATTTTCGAATATTCTTCAGAGAAATGGGTAGGGAAATGTACAATTTTACGTAATAGACAACGCGTTAAAATGATTGAATCTTATTACGAAATGATTAAAACAAAGTCTTCGATCTTTAAGAGCAACTTATCGCAAAATTCGTAAGTTATTTGGTGGAAATAATCATCCGAATGCGTCCACAATTCAAGGGTTGGTGAAAAAACTAATATAAAAAAAGAGGTTGTCTGTAAAGTCGGTTTACTGATGATAGTTTAAGGTGACAACGTCATAAGAAAATATTGATGGAATGGTTGCAATTTTCAAAACAAAATTTTAATTTTATTTGTTTGATAGATATTTTGTGTGGATATAGAGGAGGAGGTAAATGGAATTGCAATGGAATAGGTCAAGTTACATTTACACAAACGTGAAAAATGACGAAACATTTATCAATTTCATGAAAGATATCTTCAATTTTGATTGTGCATCAGACGTTAATAAGTCCACAACACTAAGAGGCATCATCATCGATTTGACTTTCTCAAGACACATTACACTTGAAACACTCCCTTTCATTTCCTACTTTTCCTATCATCTCCTATTCTCAACAGGGAAATGGTTCATTACCATGCACACAGGAAGAAGGCATATGCAAATACAAGTATGTGAATTTATATACCTACATATGCGCATATACATACATATATATGCTCACTCAAGTAGGACAGAGCCAGATGTCGAACGTTGTCGAACGCGGGGGCCGATTGTGCTCTTTGTCGTTCGTTCCGGGCTCTCGCTCATTAACTTACATTTGCTTGCGTACGGAATAGATTCGTATATTTGATATGTCCATATGATTTGTATGCATCTTTACATATAGATTTATTCTTTTTGAAAATTGCGCGAAATTGTATATGTATATGCATGTTTATATATTGTACATATATTAGTATACAACATATCTTATAAGGTATGTGGTAAATATTACCATACATTTTGTCCTTCATACATAATAAAAAATTTAATAATAATAACATTAAAGCAACAGGTATTATTAACAAACTTGGTTTTATTTTAAATTCTTCAAGTGAATCAAATTAATAATAATCAATAAGAAGGCATATGCAAATACAAATACGTGAATTTATATATGTACATTTGCGCATATACATACATATATACGCTCACTTAAGTAGGAGAGAGCAAGATGTCGAACGTTGCCGTTCGTTTGCTTTGTTTGCTTTGTCGTTCGTTCCGCGCTGTCGCTTGCGACAATAAGCAAGGTAACGACAAATGAGCAAGGTAACGATAAATGAGCAAGGTAACGACACATTTTTTCGTGCGTGCAGCCGGCTAAATCGAATTATAAGACGTTATCACGTCAAAAAAACGTTTCTGTCGAGGATTGAAAAAGGACTGGCAGATTAAAAACGAAACGTTCTCGTGAGAATATTGCTGCTGTGGCTCAAAATGTTGCCGAACAACTTTCCACAGCGATATCTTCTTCTTCTTAATTGGCGCGATAACCACTTACGCGATTTTGGCCGAGTTTAAGAAAGCGCGACAGTCGTTTCTTTCTCGTGCTAACCAGCGTCAGTGGGACACACCAGGTGAAGCCAATTCCTTCTCCACCTGATCCTTCCAACGCAGAGGAGGGCTTCCTTTTCCTATGTTACCACCAGCTGGTACCGCATCGAATACTTTTAGAGCCGAAGCATTTGTATCCATTCGGACGACATGACCCAACCAGTGTAACCGCTGGATCTTTATTCGCTGCGCTATGTCTGTGTCGTTATAAAGCTCCATCGCCTGCGATATTCACCGTTGCCAACGTGCAAAGGCGTAAACATCTTGCGCAGAATCTTTCTTTTAAACACTCCAAGTGACGCTTCATCGGATGTTATGATCGTCCAAGCTTCTGCGCCAGACATTAGGGCGGACATGATAAGAGCCTTGTGGAGTATTAATTTTGTTCGTCGAGCAATATCTGGATGTTCTCAATAACTAGGCGTTCATAAATCGACTGTTTGCCGAATTTTACCTGTAGACGCATCTTGAATAAAAATACCGAAACGTGATAGAAACTACTCGTATAATATTTTTTTACATATTTGAAAAAAAAAATACATCTAAGCGCGTCTTTTGCGAGACCTTTCATTATACATTTGGTTACTTGGCGGGTTTTTTTTGCCGACTCAGTACTCAATAAGCCACTTATTCTTCTGATACTCTATAAATGGAGGGACCTACAGTTTTACGCCGCCTCTGAGTTGATAAATGTCGTCCATGGAGCCAGTTAATTTTTATTATTTTCAAATTAAGTTCACGACACGCCAGGATTGATTTTCTCTTGTTTGGAATACTCATTGTCGTATTTTACGCGAAAATGGCTTCAGTTACATAGGATTTCATAAACGCACTATGTTGAAGTGGAAGGCATGAGTTCAATTCGTGGATAAGGCCTTCGTCACAAACTTTTTCAAATACTTGCGCGACGTACAGGAATACTGCTAGGCATATGGCTTTCTCTTCGAACGATTATTCTCTTTGATCTGTGATTCTGTGCACGATAGTCTTTGCTGGAGTGCATGCAATGAAATCCAAACTGGTGCGAATGTATCAAATTATCCTACAAGATTCAGTGATTGGTTTTAAGCGATTTAGAATGAGCTTTTCCAGTGGTTTTGAAATTTGTGACAATAAGGAGATTGGCCAGTATGAAGAAACTATATGTGGATTCTTTCCTGGTCTGGCATCATAATCATCTCGGCAACCGATACAGGTGCTTTTCGTTGCTTGATTTCTCTTTTCATTTCGCTTATAGTTATGAGTGAGATTAGATGGATTCTTAATTTAAGGAAGAATATAAGTCATCATCGCATTGATTCTCGTTTGATTAAAAAGTGTTGGATATATTGGATTGGGGAAAAGTAATGTCGTATTTTGTCAATTGAGCGTGACATTTAAACATATCTTGCGTTGTACTTATTGCATCGGGTCACACTAAACAGCGATTTCAAGACGACAATCTGTACTACAAGTATCTCTTTCACAGTGTTGTGATCGTACGATTCAGTCTTAAGTTATAGCGCGTCAAAGATGGAGTCCAGCAAGCAAGAAATTCGTTATATTTTACGTTTTTACTACATTAGAGGTAAAAATGCAACGAAGGCGGCGACAAAAATTTGTGAAGTTTATGGGCCTGATACTGTAACGATTCGCACAGCACAGCGTTGGTTCGATCGATTTCGTTCTGCTGTAGTAGATGTCGAAGATGCACCCCGTACTGGTAGGCTAATCGACGTAGAGACTGATAAAATCGTTGAAATTATCCAAAGAGACCGGCATGTGAGCGTTCGCTCGATTAGTCAGGAACTAGGTTGTAGACCACAAAACCGTTTGGAACCATTTGCAGAAGATTGGATTCCAAAAAAAGCTGGATGTTTGGGTGCCACACGTGTTGACGCAAAATATCTCTTGGACCGAATCAATGCTTGCGATTCTCTGCCCAAACGGAACGAACTTGACCCATTTTTGAAGCGGATGGTGACTGGCGATGAAAAGTGGATCACGTACGACAACGCCAAGTGAAAAAGATCGTGGTCGAGAAGCGGCGAGTCGGCCCAAACCTTCGCCAAGCCCGGATTGACCGCCAAGAAGGTTTTGCTATGTGTTTGGTGGGATTGGAAGGGAATTATCCACTATGAGCTACTCAACTATGGCCAGACCCTTAATACAGTCCTCTACTGTGAGCAACTTGGCCGTTTGAAGCAGACGATTGACCAGAAGCGGCCAGAATTGGTCAATAGGAATGGTGTTGTGTTCCAACAGGACAACGCTCGTCCTCACACATCTTTGATGACCCGCCAGAAGCTACGGGAGCTCGGATGGGATGTCGTATCGCACCCATCATATAGTGCGGACCTGGCACCAAGTGACTATCATCTCTTCCGGTCCTTGCAAAACGCCCTTGGTGATACCAAGTTGGCCTCAAAAGAGCCTTGCGAAAACTGGTTGTCTGAGTTTTTTGCAAATAAGGAGCGGGGGTTTTATAAAGGAGGGATAATGAAGTTGCCTTCTAAATGGCAACAAGTTTGCGAACAAAACGGGGCATATTTGACATGACTCGGATAATTCTAAGTACTTTAAATAAAGCGTCAAATTTCGATCACAAATACGACTTATCTTTTTCCCCAACCCAATATATACATATATGATTGACACATTTACCCTTTTTGGGTGTGTGACGGTTCTCTTCCTCCTATTTGTGGTGTGCGTCTTAATGTTTCAAGCCGATTCCAAACGCCAGACATTTTTTTTTATGAGGAGCTTTTTCATGGTAGAAATACACTCGCAGGTTTGTCATTGCCTGTCGAGGGGCGACCGCTATTAGAAGAAACTTTTTCTTAATTTTGGTGTTGCACCGAGATTCGAACGTACGTTCTCTCTGGATTACGAATGGTAGTCACGCACCAACTCATTCGGCTACGGCGGCCGGTGTTGGATAGATGCTTTGCAGTTTTTACGGCTTTAACCTTATCACTTCTCAGCCAGGTGTTGTTCTTCTGTTGTGGTCGAGGAGTTATTACGTGTCTTGCCTTGAAGGACTTTTTTAAAGGATTTTCAATATGTGGGTTTATTGTGCAGGGTTGGTGGTTGGTGTTTTTCGACAATTGCTTTGCTGATTTGTTAGATAATAGGACTATGAATAAGTTCGTTACGGTTTTACAACAGATGGCGTAACTTGATTATTATTCCATCGATCCACATTTCCAAACATTCATTGGAGAGCTACTGTCGTAAGGCACAAACGTCAGTATAAGTTTTTTATTTGAAGCGTAAACAACAATATTTTTACCACACTTGAAAATGTCGAATTTCGTGCCAAATAATGTGTTTTTGCGGGGAATTCTTCTTCATTATTTTAATATGAAGAAAAAAGCAGCCGAAAGTCATCGTATCTTGGTGGAAGTTTATGGTGAGCATGCTCTATCTGAGCGAACGTGCCAGAAGTGGTTTGCACGCTTTAAAAGTGGTGATTTTGGCTTGGAAGACGAAGAACGCGAGGGTGCGCCGCCAAAGTTCATGGATACCGAATTGGAGGAATTGCTCGATCAAGATCCGGCTCAAACGCAAGAAGAGGTTGCAAAAACTTTGGGAGTTGATCAATCAACCATTTCCAAACGTTTAAAAGCCATGGGAATGATCCGAAAGGTAGGCCATTGGGTGCCGTATGAATTGAAGCCAAGAGACGTTGAACGCCGTTTTATGGCATGCGAACAACTGCTTCAACGGCACAAAAGAAAGGGTTTTTTGCATCGAATTGTGACTGGCGATGAAAAGTGGGTCCATTACGACAATCCAAAACGTCGGGCAACGTATGGATACCCTGGCCATGCTTCAACATCGACGTCGGCGCAGAATATTCATGGCCTGAAGGTTATGCTGTGTATCTGGTGGGACCAGCTGAGTGTTGTGTATTATGAGCTACTGAAACCGAATGAAACGATTACGGGGGATGTCTACCGACGACAATTGATGCGTTTGAGCCGAGCACTGCGAGAAAAACGGCCGCAATACGCCGATAGACACGACAAAGTTATTTTGCAACATGACAATGCTCGGCCACATGTTGCACAAGTGGTCAAAACATACTTAGAAACGCTCAAATGGGATGTCCTACCCCACCCGCCGTATAGTCCAGACCTTGCGCCATCCGATTACTATCTCTTCCGATCGATGCAACATGGCCTGGCTGATCAGCACTTCCGTAATTACGATGAAGTCAAAAAATGGATCGATTCGTGGATTGCGGCAAAACCGACCGAATTTTTCACAAAGGGAATCCGTGAATTGCCAGAAAGATGGGAAAAAGTAGTAGTAAGCGATGGACAATATTTTGAATATTAAATTTGTAACCATTTTACGTCAATAAAGTTTCAAATTTCGAAAAAAAACCGCACGAACTTATTCATAGTCCTATGTATTGTATATTGGGCAATGATCTGAGTTGAGAGCGGACCCTTCACTGATTTGAACATAGTTTTGTCATATTTTTTTTATGACGAAAAAGTCGATCAGGTCTTTGGTTTTGTTGACATTTAAGTAAGTTGGTTTAACTGTCGAAAGAAACTCACAGCCCGTTTCTTGTGCTCGTCCTTTTGTCGCAGTTAAGCGCGACCCTCAAATGATATTTTTCGCATTGATGTATCCGGCTATTATAAACATAAATCTGCGCATATTTATAAGTGATTGAAATAAAATTCTCTTTATTGAAATGATGCTGGTAAACAGAGATTTAACGGTTTTAAAATACATTCAACTAAAGTACTTTTTACCGCAACTTCGGCTGTTAGAGAAGTTGTTAGTGACGTCTGCAACAAAACATTTATTCTTCTCCGTTTATTTGCAGACCTCGATGTCCACAAGCGCATTTCGGTATGCCATTAGAGTGTGTGTCAGCATTACTTTGGCAAAAGGCGAAGTAACAAAGTGGAGAGATCGTTTTTTTGCAAAGCAAAGCAGCAAAGGATTCAAATGCGGCTGCCTTTTAAATATGTCAACAACTTGTTCGTACAACTAATGCAATTATGTGTGAAGATGTCAGCGCTGTTGTTGTTAATTCTGTTAGCTATTCGCAGTTGTTGGTATCAGTGTGTTGTTGTTCGTTTTTGTTTTTTGTTGTGTTGTAGTGTTTTTGGCAAAGGATAACTTTTGCGTGCGAGTACCAAATAGATGATTGCGCCAACTTAGTCTTTAGTAATAGAACACATTTGACAGGACTATGAGCGAGCATGTTTTTATTGTTCTAGTTGGTATATTTAATGCGATTACAGCAGGTAGGTTAGGAATTTCTAAAGCCATTACTAGATGAGAATGGGAAACAAGTTGTGAATATGCGAGCATAGTGAGTTTCCCAGATGGGAAATGGATGGCATACTAAAGTGAGTAAATGTAAAGATTTCGCGTTGACGTTCTGTGTGAGCTGGCCTGCCTCATAAAATGTGTAAAATGACTTGATTCTCTGCTGTTCCTTCCAGTTGTTGACCTTGAGTTTCCCCATGTCCACATTCTAGTTCGCCAAACCATCTTGATTTTGGTCTTCCTCTTGCTTTCGTTGCAAATGTCTTAAAGCCAATTATTTTCCGCTGAGCTCTCATGGAGTCCATTCTCATAGTATGTCACAGCCATCCGATTGATGAACCGTTCAATATTTTTTCCTCTTATAAGTTGATCCATACGAGCAGCGCCTTCAGAATCGGGAAGTACCTCTCCGAGCCGTTTGATACCAAACGAGGTTTCAGACAGAGTGACCCGCTGTCGTGTGACTTATTTAAACTGCCGCTAGAAATGATTGGGCCAGCCGCAGAACTTAATCGCTCAGGCGCAATTTTTTATAAGAGCGTACAATTGTTGGCGTATGCCGAGGATATTGACATCATCGGCCTTAGCAACCACGCTGTTAGTTCTGCCTTTTCCAAACTGGATAAAGAAGTAAAGCGAATGGATCTGATGGTGAACGCGGATAAAACGAAGTACGTCCGGTTATCAAACAAACAGTCGGCGCATTCGCGTGTTGGCACCCACGTCACTGTTGACAGTTGTAAAAGACTTTGATTATCTATAAACCAGCATTAACACCGATAACAAAATCAGCATTGAAATCCAACGGAGAATCTCACTTGCCAACAAGAGCTACTTTAGACTAAGTAGGCAATTGAGTGGTAAAGTCCTTTCTCGACGAACAAAACTAACACTTTATAAGGCTCCCATCGCGCCCGTCTTATCGTATGACGCATAGGCTTGGAAGATGACAAAATCCGATGCGGCGTTTCTTGGACTGTCCAAGAGAAATATTCTGCGGAAGATTCTTGGGAGTTCGCACGTTGGGGTCAACGAGTATCGCAGGCGATAGAGCAATGAGCTGTATGAGCTCAGCGCAGCGAATAAAGATCCAGCGACTCCGTTGGCTGGGTCATGTCGTCCCAATGGATATCAACGCTTCGGCTCTGAACATATTCGACGCGGTACCAGCTGGTGGTAGCAGTGGAAGAGGAAGATCTTCTCTACGTTGGAAAATTCGGGTAGCGAAGGACTTGGCTTCACTTGGTGTGTCCAACTTGCGAGGTTAGCATGAGAAAGAAATTATTGGTGACTAGCTTAAGATTAAATCGCTTCAATCAAGAAGATGCATAGAAAAATTCAACGTTCTGACAACGCTTTGCGTACGTTTTTTTTTCAGTGCTGGTAGTGCTAGGTACCAATATTTAGGGTTAACTGTTCAGTAGAAAGTTCGTTAAGAGCCCTTTTCTCACCATAGCAATGGAGTATGCTTTACTAGCCGAGGAAATGAATTCTTTCTTACTTCAAAGAGCTCTTCGATTATTTTTGTTTCACTGTCTAGCACAGTGAAGTCATCGTTGGTGGTTGTCTATGTCATCGGTTGGCTGCTTCGATGTGGCTGGTTCAAAGGGCACGAGGTGTTACGTTAGTGGATTAAAGGGCCATGTGCGTGACCCCTTCACATGCCGGCCAAATGATGAGTATATTCAGACCAATTCTGTATAAGTCGGAGTTTAGACCATTGCAATGTGCGCAATGGAATGTGGTTGGACTCGAGGTATGTAAACTAACACTAAACGATACTTCTGAACTATAAATACTAATAGTGATGCGTGGATTCTCTTTGGGTGTTGCTAGGCGGCTCTTTAATGGAGGTCAGTCCATAAATTTTTCACAACGCGGAGAGTTTTAAGTACCTGGGTGTAAGCCTTAGCAGCGCTACAGACCCCCTAATTGCCGTGAAGAACAGACTACAAGCAGCTAAAAGAAGTTATTTTCTTCACCTGAAACTTCTCAAAAATAAATTACTTTCGGGTGCGTGTAAGTTACAAATCTACAAAACGCTAATAAGACCAGTAGCAAGATCTGACTGCGAAGCATGGGTACCAGAACTACCTTCTCCGCTTTGAGAGTTAGCTCCTAAGCAGGAAGCTGATGGATCTTACAGAATCCTACACAATAATGAGATCGAACGGCTGATATCAGGTCAAAACATTGTGCGCTTAGCTAAAGCTCAGTGGCTGAGATGATTTGGACACCAACTCAGGATGACAGCAGAATGACGAAAATGCCTTCAACTCTAGAAGCAGTAAAAAGCGTGGATGACCGCCAAGAAGATTGACAGACGATATTGATGCAGATTTGCGCCTTAAAAATGCAAGGAGAGGCAAGGCAGTGAGCCGAGTCGTTTGGAGCGCGATTGTGAAGGACGCACTGGCTCATCACGTACTGTAATGGCTATGATGATGATGAGGCGGTATTTTATCTAGTATTTCTTCATTGCTTGACCAACCTCATTTTACTTCCCTCTTAAAGCTTGAGAAAGCCAGAGGACAACATCTGTTATATAAAATATACCTTAAACACTCTTCGAAGTAGCCGAAGTTCTTTCATATTATTCCGAGCAGTATTATTTTAAGCTACAGTCTGTGTCAGAAGAAAATAACCGGTTTTTTTCTTATAACTTCAAAATATATTTCATTCTGCTTTTTGCTGCGTAATAGTCCCACTCACGCACCACGACGCCAGTGCTAACTCAGGTTAGTATCGTTCGAAACTTTCGCGTAAGTCAGAAATACGCGAATCATTTTGAGGCGGAATTTTCATGCACACATTCGAAAGGGCCGAAATTATCTTACGCTGCGGCTGCAAAAGTAATTAAAAAAATCAAAAAAGTTTGTTGTGATGTAGAATCAGCGGTATAAGGTGTACAAAAATGTTGATGACATTTCCGAAGCGCTTTCGCGGCTTGAAGCGAGAGACGACAAAAAAGCAGGATGAAGTGATCGTCCAACTTTTTAAGCGGCACCCTTCTTTGTGACTACGCCAAGCACGAGTGAGTATCAACACCATCGTACGTCGACTGAAGGAGGCGCACATATCCTACCGTTCCACATCATCAAAACCACTGCTCTCAGAAAAACACATTTAGAAACAACAAAACAAGATAATAGCGTCAGGGTATTGGACTGGCCTTCCCAGTCTCCAAACGCCAACCCCATTGAAAATGTGTGGGGAACTATGAAAACGAAAAGATAGTCCATTATTTAAAGCAACTCCTGCCTAAAGTTCAGCATCTAGTCCTGCTTGTCGACGAGCTAAGCAGAAAAGCTGGTTGCCAGATACCAGATACTCGACAACGATGGTGACTACTCGGCTTATTGAATAATTGCGACTCAAGTAGTTTTGTACATACTTCCATGTAAAAAATTTTAAATATATGTCTTTGATACTTCATGAATAATCGGGGTTCCTTGTATTACTGGCTTGAGAAACAATTTTATTAAACGGCTTACGAAACAATTTTATGGTATCTGTGCTCACTCAAAAGTTCTGCATACCGATGAAGGTTGCTAGCAACTCAGCCTAAAACATGGCAGGCGATTTGTCTATTCTGTTTCGCGAATATGGTTTCAGGTTCTCAAATTCATACTTCATCAAAATTTCATTGATCTATCTTTGAGACGCCTTTGCATCAGTGTATATATCCGGAATCAATTTCCTTATGTTTAGTAACCGCTCGCTATTCCTCAGCTCCTCATTGCCGTTTCTCTATTCACAAAAAATAACTATGTACCTTTTACGAATTAGTTTTCCGGCTGACCCTTCGTTCATTAGAGTTTCAGTAAAGCAAGCAGATGAATGGAACTTACCTACTTTCATCTTTCACCTCGTCGCAGCTCTCAATTCTTCTTCAGTACTTAATACCTTCTCTGGCTCACCGTAGGGGAAATGCTAAAAAGTTGTTTTTACTAACTTCTATGAATTCCAAGAGCTGCGAATGTGTGTGTCTGTGTGTGTGTATATTTACATGTTTGTATCGCCCTCCACTACACTATTTATTGACGTCGTTTCGGAAATTACTCGACTCTTGACTTTGTGTAGCCACGCAAATGCAAAAACTACAAACAGTTGCAACTAATTGTGGCCAACACAAGAATGGCAAGGATTCACGGCAAACCAAAGGTAGCAGAGTTGAAGAGTAAGTAAACAAAAAAAAAAAACAAAACATGGTTAAGCTTGGCATTGATGAAGTTTAAGGAAATTGCATGTGGACATTTTAAAATGCAGTTAAATTAATGTGATTAGTATAGCTTTTTTGAGGTTAAAACAGAAAAGTATGATACTTAACTTTGGTACATCTACCCAATGGCAAGCTGCTTAGCATATATTCGGATGTGCTCGGTTGAAGAGGAGACAGCAAAGTGCTTAAAGGAGGAAATGACTGACACTTAATGCACTTACATGCATGTATGTGTAAAAATAAGCAGGAAATATAATTTTGTTACTTGACTTACTAAACTTTTTTCACTACAGTGGACAAATTAGAATTCTCGTCCAAGTGAGCAATGCTCCATGGGCCAACCACCTAACCTAACTCATGTTGTCAAACTTTTTACAAGCGATGCGTTGTACATTAGTGGTAATGTAAAATAAAATGAAATGGTAAAACTGAGGCAAGGATCAGGAATTTTCATGTTAAATTTAGGTAATGAGTTTGTTAAGAAAGCACCAACAACTCGTTTTACCTATACGAGGACAGTTCAATAAGTATCCGTGTTTCCTGATGGAAGTTGGTGCTAGCATCGTGAGCTGGCATCTATCAAACGACGGCAAACTATATTTCAGACTTATTGAAAGGCTAGTTTGGATTTGGCAGCTTTTCGATAAAAGACGTGTTTTGTGATTTTCGCTAAGATGGAAAAATACCAGCATCGTTCGGTAATGCGCTTTTTGTTTCTGGATGGGGAAAAATGTAACGAGATAAAAGCAAATTTGGATGTTCTCTACGAGGACCCCTCACCATTTCTGACCACAGTTAGATATCGGTTCAAGGAATTTAAACGTGGGCTAATATCCGTTTTTGATGAGGAGCGACCAGGACGCCCAGCAGACTTGGTTACTGAGCAAATCAATCAAAAAATCCACGACATGATTCTCACTGCTCTCATCGAACGAAAGTGCGCGAAGTAACAGAGGTCATGGGTGCGTCTACCGGAACAGTAATTAATATTTTACATGATAACTTGGCGATGAAAAAATTGTCGGTCCAATGGGTGCCGCGATTGCTCACGGTTGACAACATGTGGATGCGGCTGTTAACTCCGAAGCAGTGTTTGAAGTAATTTAAGTGAAACCTGAAGAGATTTTCGCGTCGAGTTATCACCGTTGATGAAACCTGAATTCATCATTGCGCACCAGAAACTAGGCAACAATAAAAATTATGGATTTCTCCCGGTGAAACTGCTCCACAGAAGGCGAAGACAGTCGCATCGGCCGGAAAGGTCATGGCGATGAGTTTTTTGCTATGCGAATGGCGTCATCCTCATGGATTTTTTAGAAAAAGGAAGAACGATCAGTGGACTACTACAGTGACCGCTCCCACAAAAAATTCCCCGCATTTGGCGAAAAAGATGGTCTTGTTTCATTGCGGGAACACACGAAACTGCGTGAGCATTGGGAGAAGTGTAACTTTCTAAAAGGGGACTATATTGAAAAAAAAAAAAAAAAATTAAATGGTTCGTCATTTCTAACACGGGTACATTTTGAACCCCCCTCGTTAAAGACAAATTCGTAATAAATCAAAGTTGGTTAATGTTAGCGCTCTTTCCAATTATATTCATTATTCTTGTTGTAACAGCATCAAATATGCTGCATAAATTCTTGGAAAATGCTGCTAAAGGGAACTGAGTTGCTTTCGCCACCTAGAAACCCAGTTGGTTCTAAACTGCTTCCGATTAGTTCCAATCGCTTTTCTGAGTCTTGTTAGCGTAACGGGCCTAAAGTTGGAAAGATCAGATGGAGAAGTGCTTGGCTTTACTTGGTGTGTTCAACTGGCGTCGGTTAGCACGAGAAAGAGACGACTGGCGCGCTTTGTTAAACTCGGTCAAATTTGCGTAAGCGGTTATCGCGCCAATCAAGAGAAGAAGAACGGATCTGGAGCTGCAATTTCTTATCGTTACATATTTCTGGGAGGCAGCCTTTGTCAGGGCTTAATTCCAAGTCTTTCTGGTAATGCAAAGCAACCACCTCTGCAAGCATACCACTAGGCGCTGAACCCTTTCATGCAACATGGTCTTCAAATCGGTTAGCCGGCTGTATTTGGCGCAAAGACAATGAAATGTTGCTATCGACATTTAAAGCGATTGGCCTGCCGGTTCTAAACTACGCTGCGCCTGTCTGGTCACCGATAACTAGTGACACGCAGTGGACAAATCTTCAGACATGCCAAAACACAGCCATTCAGACAGCGACGGGATGCCTCCTGATGTTCCCTCAACAACACCTACACAACGTGTCACACATGCTACCTGTAAAGGAGTACAACAATCTGCTCAGCAAACAGTCTGTGATATGGTGCTACAGCAGGTTTCATCCATGTAGACACCTGCTTGAGCCAGAGCCGCCTCCAAGGCATGTGGGGCGGCACCTCTTCAACTACGCTGACGATATCCAGGATAAAACGAATCGACAATTACTGAACTATGGAAGATTCATTGGGAGACCCTTACCATCTTCTTAAGCTTCCGACCTGCGAATGCCGTAATCGGAGTCCAACTACCATCCAGAGCAGATGAAGAGCTCCAACTATCCCGAGAGACCCGCGTAACCCTGGCATAACTACGTTCTGGATTTTGTAGTAGATTAAATTCCTAACTATTCAGAATTGAAAAGAGAGAAATTAAGAGTTCTTAAGGGAGAGGATCCGCGGAAGGTATGTGGACGGGCAATTAACACACTTCTTATAAGGTAACCAGTAAAACTATTAGAGAGGGGGAGAGAGAGAAAGAGAGAAAAAGAGAGAGAGAGAAAGACAGAGAGGTAGAGAGAGAAGGAGAGACAGAGGGAGAGAAAGAAAGTGAGTTAAAATGAATTGACTAATCAGGCTACTTTACGGAAAATGGGTTTTATCCACGAGAAAAGCAAGAAGCTCGTGTTAGTTTACACCTCACCAAGCCACCAATTTTGTTTTCACTCCTTCACTCGTTAAAACAGTTAGCTACATTAAATTTAAATCACATCTTTCCTTCAACATAATTTAATCATTAAAATGAATTTCTTTTATTATTGTACCTTACATTGAAAGTAATTAGATGTAGATGTGTTTGTTAAATTACTTGTACTTGTAAATATTCATGCGTCTTTGTATGTGTGCGAGCTCTGCATCTCTGCTTGCTTAGATTGTCTGTTTTAATTAAATTTGAGAAACAAACTACATTGTTAGGTATACGCACATACACATATACACATACGTAAGTCCATAGAGTTAAATATACACAAATACACAAACAAGCCACATCATTATAAATATATTTCCATTAAAAGTTTTCTGGTTGAAAATTTTGATACAAGTTAAAACCACAATAACCGCCAATAAGAAGAAATCGAATTTGAACAGCCAAGGGAAGTGTCGAAGGCAAGTTTTGTTGTATGAAGAAAAAAGCGTTGGATTTTGAATAAGGAATATGCGAATAAGGAATGAGGATACAAGTGCGAATAGCATTAGGATTTGGAAAGGGTATAGAAATAGGAGAAGGTCAGATTCTTAAAAAGACTCTGCAAAAGTGCATCAAAAGATATCGTCCATTTTCAATTCTAAAGCCACTTTTGATGGCAGAAAAATGAGTCGCATATCAATCATCTAATTTGAATAACTTTTTACTAAATAAAAAATAATAATTTTGAGTGTTGGAAATCTTTATTTTGATCTTTACGCGCTCCACTGACTGGCTGTTTATATAATTAAGCTTTCTAGTTCACAAGTGCATGTAGAAGTCCATACAAGAGGGGAATGCCACAAATTGCCATGCACTTGGGAGTGACCAGGACGATTCTTTTACATATATTGTTCAAGCTGCCCACAACTTCCCGGCTTTGCCAAAGTATCCTCTGGGTAGCTTCCGAACAGCCGTTCGAGAGCGAGCTAATGTGAGAAGGCGAAGCGTCCCAGGATAGCTGGTTGTGCGCTGAGTTTGGGTCCCACCACGTAACAATCCCACCCCATGAAAACACGATTGTTCGCCTCCAACTTTAGACCCGTTACGCCTCAGATGAGAACTTCCTATACTGATGACGACTTCTGCAAACGATCTGAGGACTATGATTTGAGGGCATGCGCCTGGATAATCCGGTCCCTTAATGGGGAAGGTGCATCTGCCCGGCTGGTTGATGTCCTCGTGAGGATACAAGCCAATATCAATGACATTAAACAGATGCGATGGATGGCGCAAGGCCTTATCAGTGTGGCTTTAGACCTGGAAAGTCCACCATCGACCAGATATTCACAGCACGCCAAGCCTTGGAAAAGAACCATGAAAGGAGAATCGACACACACCATCTTCTCGTCGACTTCAAAGCTGCATTTGACAGTACGGAAAGGAGTTACCTGTATGCCGCGATGTCTGAATTTGGTATCCCCGCAAAACTAATACGGCTATGTAAGATGACGCGGCTCAACACCAGCAGCGCCGTCAGAATTGGGACGGACCTCTTCGAGCCGTTTGATACCAAACGAAGTTTCAGACAGGGTGACTCGCTGTCGTGTGACTTCTTTAACTTGATATTGGATAGGATCGTACGAGCCGCAGAACTTAATCGCTCAGGCACAATTTTTTATAAGAGCGTACAGTTGTTGTCGCATGCCGATGATATCGACATCATCGACCTTAACAACGGCGCTGTTAGTTCTGCCTTCTTCAAACTATATAAAGAAGCAAAGCGAATGGGTATAGTGGGGAACGATAACAAATCGAAGTACCTCCGGTCATCAAACCAACAGTCGGCGCACTCACGTATCGGCACCCACGCCACTGTTGACAGTTATGCTTTCGAGTTTGTACAAAACTTTGATTATGAACCAGCATTAACATCGATAATAATGTGAGCCTGGAAATCCAATCAAGAGGAAAATAGGCAATTGAGCAGTAAAGCCCTCTCTCGACGAACAAAACTGACACTCTACAAGGCTTTGATCATGTTCATCCTAACGTATGGCGCAGAAGATTGGGCGATGGCAACATGCGATGAAGCGTCACTTGGAGTGCTTGAGAGAAAGATTCTGCGGAAGATTTTTGGCTCTTTGCACGCTTGCGACGGCGAGTTTCGTAGGCGATGGAACGATGAGCTGTATGAGATTTACGACGACGTAGATATAGCGCAGCGAACAAAGATCCAGCGGCTACGTTGGCTGGGTCATGTCGTCCGAATAGCTACAAATATTATCTGAAAATATTCTATGCGGTAACAGCTGATCGTAGCAGAGGAAGAGGAAGGTCTCCTCTGCGTTGAAAAGATCAGTTAGAGAAGGACTTGACTTCACTTGGTGTATGCAACTGGCACCGGTTAGCACCCAAAGGGCCAATCCACGAAATTTTCAATATTGATAATGATCTGTTGGCCTCAGTTTTGGTGTTAGTTGAATTCTGTAATGATGCAAATCCAAATCCTTGCACAAAACTATTCACACAATCAAGTCGCTTATGAATGTTGGTCAGCATAATTTTCCGATACAGTCGCAATATTCTCTACGGAACATTCAGTGTTTGATCCGCGAACCCAACAATAACTTTGATGCGTTAAACTAATGTCAAAGATGTCATAAAAACAGTTACCGGCTAGAAATTATTCACTGCTGACATCTAGGCGTCACTTTTGAAAGACCTCAACTCAGTTTTAGGCTTACGCAACTACGTGTCCTCAGGCTGTTACGGATAAAGTTAGACTAAGTTAGATTGAAACGGTAGTCCTGTGGAACACACTCAGGATCATAGCCCATTTACATGCCATTTGAATAGAGCAACACAATAGGGCAGAAGGTGCCAAATCGTCTCTGCATCCTCTCCACATCTGGACAGTTCTGCAGAAAATCATATTTATTAAGCAGATAAGCTATTGAATATTTGTAAGATAAACATTCATACATTTGGAACGTTAATAACTTTTTTTTTTCAAATAAAACTGCTCACATTTGCGCTGCCAGACAAATAACTTCCACCATTGTGGCTATTTCCTGTTTGCCGTTCCCGTGCAGCAGAATACAAAAAAAAATCCATTAACTAAAACGGATATTACGACAAATTAAAGCGTCGCAAATATTAAGTTTTAATAGATATTTAAATAAAAAGTCGTACACCAACCAACACATATGTATGCTTTACTTATGAATGAAATTTTAAATGGCTGCCATGCCAATGAAATATAAAAAAAATAAGAGAAAAAAACTTGTCACGCTCATTTGCCCCAAACAACAGCTGATAGGGTAAATACATACACGCCTCATTGCAAAAAATATGTTTGTATTTTCACACAACATTAAACAAGTTGACACCAAGCATGCACATAATTGCATACGAAGCTGTGTACCTAGGAAAAGGGACCTTCGAAAGGGATACTCGAAACTTGCACGATTGTTTCAGCTAAACTCAGTTGAAAGAGCGATCCTTATGTGGTTTTTTGTAGGAGAATGAACTATGCAATAATGGCTTTCATTCGCCGTTTTAACTCTGATTTTAATAATTAATGGTAATGGTAGTAAAGGGTTAAGGCATGGCCCTTTAGCATTGCCACCATATTGATCTATTGTGCAGCCTATGCTGTCTATTGACTATTAAGTATGCTTAGGAATTGTACCAGCTCCTTCTGAGGGAGTGATTGAAGGTCTTCATCTGTAAGCATGAACTTGTTTAAAAACCTTTTCCTTCTATGCATCAACCCCGGACATTTGATGATGAGATATTCTATAGACTACTCATCTTGCTGGTGTTAGTTATGCCTAATTTATGTAGGTGTTTGTTGGAGGTGAAGTGACCCGTGAGGGCGCCGGTGAGAGTGCGAATGCTCTTTTTGTTTAACGTGAGGGCCATGTTAGCTCTTTTAGCGTTGCAACTTAGGAACTTTTTGGAGTGTCTAAGACCCTCTACGTTGTTCCAATGCTGATTTAATAGAGTTTTGTCCCAGTATTTTACTTTTTGTTTTAGGCTGTTTTTGTTGAATCCAAACATGGGACTCGGTCCGATGAAGTTTACATCTGCCCCTTTTTTGGCATGAAAGTCTGCATTTTCGTTGCCGTCATATCCCTCATGTCCTGGTACCCAAATTAATGAGACATTGTTTTTGGATGCCAGGTTATTGAGTGCCTTGTGGCATTCTAAGAGAGTTTTTGAGTTGTAGGTGTAGCTATCTAAAGCTTTTAGAACTGATTGGCTGTCCGAGAGTATTTTAATCTTTACTCTCTTGTAGTTTCTAGGTTGCATGATGTTTGCTGCTTCCATTATTGTGTATAATTCCGCTTGGAAGATGGTGGTGTCCCGGTGAGAGTGAATGATTTGTGGATTTTGGGCCCCACTACTCCTGCTCCTACACCATAAGGTGTTTTTGATCCATCAGTGTACCATTTTTGTGAATCATCATTCATCCATTTTGGGTTTGTTTTCCACTCGATCCTCTCAGGAAAGGTAACTGTGCATCCTTTTGTGAAACAGAGGGTTGGGTCAATGTTATCTGAGACTTAAGCCATGCTTATGGTGTTTTTGATTTTATTTAGGATACTTAGGTGACCGGTGAGGTTGCCTAATTTGAAATTTTCTATCATGTGTAGCATGAGTGCTTGCGTAGCTGCTTCCTCTTGGATTGCTATATGAAGTGGTGGGAGATTAAGAGGTGCTTCCATGCCAGCTGTCGGGGTAGTTCTCATAGCCTCTGATTTTAGTGGTCCGTATAGACTTTGGCCGAGTTTAGCAAAGCGTGCCAATCGTTTCTTTCCCGTGATAACCGGCGCCATTTGGAGACTCACCAAGGGAAGCCAGGAAACCTTGCTCTTCTTTTGCTACCACAAGTTGGTACCGCATCGAATACTTTCAGAGCCAGAGCGTCTGTATCCATTCGGACGACATAAAGCCGTAGGATCTTTATTCGCTGAGCTATATCTATGTCATCGTAAATCTAATACAACTAATCGATTCATCGTCTACGATATTCGCCGTTGCCAACGTGCAAAGGTCCAAAAATCTTGCGCCGAATCTTTCTCTCAAGCACTTCAAGGGACGCCGCATCGGATATGTCATCGTCTAAGCTTCCGCGCCATACGTTATCACGAACATGATGAGAGCCTTGTATACATAGTGTCAGTTTTGTTCGTCGAGAGAGGACTTTACTACTCAGTTGCCTACTTAGTCCGAAGTAGCACTTGTTGGTAAGTAAGATTCTACGTTGGATTTCAAGGACGATGTTTCCGCGTGTAGAAATCCAAGCGAGTGAGAAAAGTCCGCGCAGCTCACAATTTCCGGTCTTCGCCCAAATATTCTCTGGATAGCTTCCGTACATCCGTTTGAGAGCGAGGTAATGTGTGAAGGCGAAGCAACCCAGGATATCTGGTTGTATGCTGGGTTGGGGACCCATCACATAAAAGCCATACCCCGATAAGAAACAAAACTAAGCCTCTTTGAGTTCACTACTTGAAAATATCGTTGCTGTGCGTGAGAGTGTACAAGAAAATCAGAGACTGTCAATATTATTTTCCTCCTCGCGAGAAACATACTTTTTTCAGCAAGCTTCAGCTTGACAAATTTTTCATCAAAGATTTGGACTGCATTCGCGTAAGATCCTATGGATCCCGACACTTAAGCTAATGCTCCCTAAATAGTAGAACGTAATCGCTGAATGGACTCTGGAACAGTTGGAAATAGGCGCAAACTGCCCAAAAAAGAAAACATTAGCTTTGACGGATGTATGAGTGAGTAGATGTATGAGCAAGTAAGAAAGTAGGTTTTGGAATGATACCAATCAACACCAGACATATCAGAAAATCTTGAGAGTTTTCAAGTTTAAGTGCATTGCTAAACCGTAGCTGAGACTTGAAAATATGCAGGTTATAAGCTAATGAAATTCAAATTGGAGTATGTACAATATTTGAAGTTCTGCTTCAGGCAAAGTTTTTCCTTCACGCTCTATTCGAATTTCTTAGGGTTTTAAGGACGCGGGTACGCATTCCATGGAATTTTGGTGTGATAAAATGCAAATTTGAACTAAATAAAAAATCACATTGAATTTTGTGAATTTTTTCGGACACGGTCTTGTAAATTTTCTCCATTTAACGCCTACTGCAATTTTTTTGGAAAGAAATTACCCAATACCGTCAGTAGTAAAAATTGTCAAAAATCAACCAAAATTCAGTGCTGCATACCGAAAATTTTTCCTAAAATTCTAAGCAAAACTTTGAAATTTTGATGAAAATTTGCTGAATTTTTACAAATTTTGTAAAAAGTTCGGAACTTTCCTTAAAACGGTTATCGTTGTAGTTTGAACTAAAATAAAAGAATAAAAAATACAAAACTCATAAATATCCGCCCCAGATTTTCTCTGTGCGGCATTTCTCAAACTAAATGGCTGCCAAGAAATTCACAGTTTGGCGCGGATTTCGGTACGGCAGGACTGTCGGCTCATAATTCTTCCCATACGAAACTGGTATTGCGAAAGCGGGTGGCGAAAGGGGCAACGGTAAGTATTACATATTGGCACTAAGCAACTTCTTGTGACCTAAACTGGTTGATATGAAGACCAAGAAGATGTGATGCCAAGAAGATGATGACTCATGGCAGAGAGAAGCATGCAAATCACTAAAATTCTAGAAGGAAGTTGGTGCAAGAGTAGCTATCTTTTCAGACCTTAGACTCCAACTCCATTTCATTCAAACTAGTCTTCCAGTATAGAGAGGAACTAGAATTGCTTAGTCATTGGCTTGAAATTACTCTGATGTGGGTTCCCGGTCATAGGAACATACGGGGTAATGAGATAGCGGATGAGCTAGCAAGAAAAGGTCGACACTAGACGTAACAGAGGCGGTGGCAGTCTCTACCCCACTGAACACAATAAAAGCATCCATTGCTTCACACTATCATGCTTTAGCCGTAAGAAGGTGGAAGCAATTAACTATGATACATGGTTTACAACAAAACACACATGGCCGTCGTACAAATTCCAAAGGACGAATCACCTGCAACCCTTACACATCTTAGGTAGATGATCATGCAGCCAGACTCAACCTCCCCTTCAATCCCAAGTGCAGAAGCTGTCAAGCGAAAGAGGTGAAGAGGAAAGTCTTTTCCAATTTTCTACTTATGTGAATGTCCAGGGCTAACTAGGGCACGACTTCGCTCTTTCGGTAAGCCTTTTTTACAGCAAATTTATGAGTTCTCAGACATCGGGATAAAGAATTTGCTGCTATATTTAGATCTCACAAAATGGATACTTAGAAGCAAAACAAAAAAAAAAAAAACAAAAAAAAAAAAAAAAAAAAAACAAGACATCATCACACAAGGACAGTAGTATTAAAACGGTACTGGTCGCTAATTAGGATTATTTCAGTAAAAATCCTTATCCTCAACAACAACAACAACAACGTTAGAGGCAGCTAAATGTCTATTAGAATAGAGCGATTTAAAGACATAGTGAGAAGTTTTCGCCGAGATCGCGCAATTTGTTGGTGCCGGTTTGGATCTTAAGATGCAAGTAAGTCATGATCACGCCATCTAGTAAATGTGGCCTAATTTATTCATAATCTAAAATTGGACTTCTCGAGCACATATACAAATATATATATAAGTGTCTATGATTCCGCGGGGGCACAAAGGGCCACAACCAGCTTCCTTCATTCCTTTCTGTCAAACGTCAGCCATTTCAGTTCGTTCCAACTTTTGTTTGTCCTTGCTATTTCCGTTCTTAATGTTCTTCTCTAGGTTATCGCATCACGGGTGATGTCGTTCGGATTTCTTCTTAAAATATGTCCAAGCCACAGTCCACTTTATTTTGAATATTTCCTTACGCATTGTAGTCTGGTGCGTCATAGCACATAAGCTTTGGTTGGAGATGGTGTTGGGTCAAAAGATGTACGGCGGCAACGTCTCACAAATATTTGTAAGCGCTGCAAGTCTGTAGCTACAAGATTCGAAGTTTCGCAGCCGTACAATAGGATGGACTTTGTTATTATAGCTGAATATTTCAATTTTGGTGTTACGAGTGATCACAGGTGATTTCCAGGCACCTTTAAGAGAGCCAAAAGTCTGCTTCGCTTTACTTACGCGATTGGTAATATCTTCTTTTGAGCCTCCGCTTAAAGACAAAAGGCTACGCAAGTAGTAGAAGGAGTTAACTTCTTCAAGCTCAGTATCGTCGATTTTAAGGTTGTGTATGCAGATCGAGTTTAAGGGCATTCCCTTGATTTTACCGATATTTATTTCCGAAGCAAACTTTCGCTGCTGTTTCTATTGGTTGGTTGGTTGGTTTGAGGGTGACCCCGCATCGGAGTGCCACATAGACCGCAAGTTGGGTCCATTGTGTTACCCAAGAGCTCATTATATTATATGATTTCCCCACATAACCGAAATTTTAATATAGATTTTGGTCCAAGATATTAATTCGTTTCGAGAATTTAATGAGAGATTCCATTTTCAGGTCCGAAAGTACTGAAAGATTGTCAATTGTTGGAGAGCCTAGAAGAGCGAGTCGACTTCTGGCTAGACCGGGAGAACTGCCCAGCAAATGCCAGCTCGATACTTCTTCATCTTTGTCCTCGCAGTATCTGCACAGGTCGTTTTGAGGAACCCCGAGCCGACGTGCGTGAGTGCCCAAAGGGAGTGGCCGGTGATGAGAGCTAGTATATGCCTTAGTTCGTGTTTCGAAAGACTTATAAAGGTTTTTGTCTGTTTCAGATTGCGGGATGGCCAGATTTGTCTGGTCGTAACGCAAGTAGTTTCCACTCGCCACCTCCGATCAGCAATGCTGTGAAATTCTCGATCAATGAGCAATTTACATGTTGAGAGCGGAATGTGGATTGTGGGTAAGTTACTAACATTTGATTGCGCAGCTCCAGCTCTTGCGAGCTCATCAGCTTTGCAGTTACCTTCGAATCCACTGAGACCCGGTATTCAGATAACTTGGACAGAATTCTGAACACTTATCGCGTTAAGAGATAAGAGACAGGATCGAACCACATCTGAGTGGGTATAAGAGGGGCTGAGTGCTCGAATGGCCGCTTGACTGTCAGTGAAAAAGCGGATATCCTCTAGGGACATTCTGTTTTCTAAGAGAGTTTTCGCAGCCAACCAGATAGCGCACACTTCCGCTTGGAATACACTACAGTAGTCGGGTAATCTAAATGATAGATTGGTGTGAGGGGAATGGAAAAATATTCCAAATCCCACTTTACCGTCTTGTTTTGCACCATCTGTATATATAATCAGAGAGCCATCGATTTCGGTAAGATTTGTCCTCCATTCTTCTCTGGTTGGGAGTGAACAGGAGAATAGCAAGGGTGGTAATGGAAGACTTACATGATAGTCTATATCGGAAGAGATAACAGTGTTCCTGTTCAGTATGGCCGAATGGCCAAGATACTTATTCCATTTCGATATGGCATCCATGCGTGTCGCTGCTTTCGCTGCAATCGCTTTGCCAGCCAGATCGATAGGGAACCAGTAAAGCAACGTATTTAGAGCCTTAGTAGGTGTTGTACTTAGGCATCCTGTCATCAGGAGGCAGGCTGTTCTTTGGACTCGATCAATTGTGGCTACTCTACACCGTTTTTCGAGTGCTGTCCACCATACAACCACACCGTAGAAGAGTATCGGTTTGATGATCGAGGTATATATCCAATAAATTATCCGAGGTGAAAAACCCAGGTTTTGCCTATAGCTTTCTTTCAAGTATAAAGTTTCTATTACTAGCGTTAGTTTTTTCGACTATCGGTAAAGGTGTGTTTTTTCATGGAATGACGCTCTTCCCGCGGAATTGTTAAAAAAAAAACATTACCTCATTATCCATCACCTGGGGGGCATATCCAGTCTTGGAACCCCGGCATACATTAAGTTCCATAACAGTGGACCTAGATCTGATCATTGAGGAATCCCTGCTCTCACGATATACTCTTTTTCCTTTATAAACCGCAGTTTATGGTCCATGAAATAGCTCTGAATTATTTTGATAATATAACTAGGTGGCCCTAGCGCAGGTGGCGCAGTACTCTTTTTCCCCGGCTCACAATCTCTTGCCTTCAATGGCCTCTGTTGCTAAATCCACCACGCATTTGATAGCATTCACTGTTGAGCGGGATTTTGTGTCTAGTGGACATATTGGTTGGTAAGACTTGGGTTCGCCAAGCTTTTTGTTGCCCTTGGGTAAAAGCACAAGTGTTTGCTTCTTCCACCTCTTTGGGAAAATGCCTTCGTTAAGGCAGGTTTACAGGAATACTGCTAGAAATATGTCTGGATGTTTGGAAATCGCTAATTTGATGGTTCTATTTTCTGGACCTGGAGCTGTCATAGACTTTATTATATTACACGCCGCTTGGAGTTCTTGATCGCTAATACGAGGGATGTCGGTAAAGGTGTGTGCCATAAGGCATATGTCGTCGGCATAATCGAGATCTTCGAGACGTCCCTTCAGTACCCATGTTATCCATTGCTTTGCTCATAACACAGTCCAACACAATGCTAAGAAGGAGTAGTGGAAGCACACAGCCCTGTTGAACCCTTGTTGCGATGTTTATTGCATCACTCAGCTCTTTTTTATTCCTCACATGACCACTTGCGTTGTTCTACAGTGTTTTTATGAGCTTAATAGGAGTAGCTGGAACTCCTTTACACGCCAAGGTACTCCAGACTGCGTCGTGGTGGAGCGTATTGAATGCTTTTTGAAAGTCGACGAAGAGTAGATAGAGAGAGGTTCACACCTCTGCTGATTGCTGCAGTAAAACGCGAATACTGTTGGCGTGGTCGACGCATGATCGGCCAGGTCGGAAACCCGCCTGCTGCGGCCTGTGCTTTGGTTGAAGAGCCATCGATAAACGTTTATTGATCATTTTGGCGATTATTCCCATATTCCCGAGCACATAGCCTCAGGTAAACCACAGCCCTTCGTTTTGTACGCTAAAATTACTTTAAAACAAAAACCTGTTGCGAATATCTCACGCAGAACTTTCATTCAGAATTCAGAATTGCACAAATTAATTCAATCACCCTTTGCATGCCCTCTTACTTGCGCGCATACCCGAGTGTGTATGCATGTCTGTATGTACTTAGGGACACAAGCCACTGGGGCTGGCATCCATGTCTGTTTCATAAACGGAAATGTTGGCGCCGGAAGCGACAAACGCAGTGCAGTGACAGTGGCAATGATGATAGCGCGGCGAAAGTATGGTGGGTGGCTGCAGCAACAACAACAACAAATGGGTGAATGCTGCAACAATAGAAACATTACACTGGATTTAGCGATAAAAAAGAATGCGGCATACAACAAAAGTAATAAGCAACAACAATAGGTGGGTACATTTGATTTCGAATTTTTAGCATATATTTAGGCGCTTATAGCTATTTTCTGGTATATCCACTTAAACGCATTGAAATATCAAACGCCCACGTAGAGCGTCAACACCCACACAAACAATCAAATTTACAATTTGTGCACAAGTACGTGTGTGTGTGTGGGTGTATTTGTGAGCTTTAGTATGTGAAAACATTTCCTGTTTTTCTTTCTGGCTGTGCACGAAATTTATCTGCCGAAAATAATTCAAACACAAAAACCATAGCGATATTTTAGGCGTTAGACATAATTGAGGACGGTACAGGCGCGCAATTTGAACTGTGAAATTCTTAAGCGAACGCATTTCTTTGAGCAAATTTAATTACAGTCAGCATTCGAAAGTCATAAATTTTGTCTAGAATCTACATAGGAAAGGCTGCAACGCCTCAGAGCATGCTTTAGAAAACATATATTTCGGCAAATGAAAAAGCAGCTGCTTTAAGAAACTCAACCAGTTGAGCGGCAAATTTTCTAGCTATTCTATAAGTAACTAACTCTGGTCACAGACAGTTAAGCGGCGCGGGTAGGCTGCTACATGTCTTCACACCCATTATATACTCGTATTTACCTGCATCAACCATTCCACCAGCGCTCCACATACACTTGCGCTATTATCTCCACTAACTGGCACATTTTCACCAATAGCCCCCACCACTTTTGCCGCAAATTGCTGTACACCGCTACGTTTTCGTTGGAAATTAAAATATTCCAACATGCCAAGTCAAATTAAATTGCAATTTGTGGCTTAATTTATTTTACGCCTCGAGGTAGGCTACATACTTACTTACGCTCACTCGCTCCCTCACTAACATACTTGTCTTTCCATGCTGTTTATGTCATGCCAGCTTACTCTTACCAGCACTGCTGAATTTGCTGCTCTTGTTTTTGTTGGCTGGTAAAACTTTAAATTCCCACAGATATGCAGGAAAAGCAGTGCTACCAATTTGTGCCTTTACTAAAGCACTTTGCATGCATTTATGTTGAACTTCCAGCACACTTTTAGGCGCACTTTAAATTCACTACTTGTTTTCATGCTTACATTTGGGCAATACGTTCTTTGGCTGGCCATGTAATTTGAGCGAAGCCCAACTTTGAATACGACAATCGTTTGTCGGAAGTAATCGACAATCGCTCGGTTTGGTGAATATTTGGAAAAGGCAATTTATTTCGAAATTTAATTGAAGTGTTCGGTATTAGCGGTTACGCGCAAGTGTTTGTTGAGCTCAACAGGAAGCTCGTATAATCATCCTGCAGTTGAACCTAGTAGATCTGAGTTACTTTACAACCAGGTTGCTTTGCAGCTGAAGTATGCGTTTTATCCTCAGTGCTATTGATAACTTAATTAAGGATTTTCTGAGTGAATTTGAAGCTTTTATTATAAAAATTTAGTACAATATATTTTATTCAAAGTATTGTCCATCGTTAGCCACTACTTTTTCCCATCTTTCTGGTAATTTGTGGATACCGTCCCAAAAGAATTGCGTCGGCTTGGCTGCCAAGAAGGAATCGAGCCAATTTTTGATACCCTCAACTGAAGTGAATCGTGTTCCAGTGAGTGCTTTCTGCATCGACCGGAACAAATGGTAGTCGGACGGGGCAATGTCTGGGCAGTAAGGCGGGTGAGGTAAAATTTCCCATCCATTGTTTTCCAAATATGTTTTGGCCGGTTGAGCAACATGCGGCCGAGCGTTATCATGTGGTAAAATTAGGGCCTCGTGTCTGGTTGCATATTCCGGCCGTTTTTCGGCGACTGCTCTCTTCAAACGAATCAATTGTGTTCGGTAGAGGTCCCTTGTGCTCGTCTGGGCCGATTTCAACAGCTCATAATAGATCACACCTTACTGATCCCACCAAATACAGAGCAATACCTTGGCGCAATGAATATTCTTCTTCGGCGTCGATTTCGCTGGTTGGCCGGGCTTCACGTTTGATATTTTGCGCTTAGGGTTGTCATAATGGATCCATTTTTCATCCCCAGTCACAACCCGATGCAAAAACGACTTCAATTTGTGGCGTTCAAGCAGCAATTCGGCCATGCATTTTCCCCTTTCAACGTCTCTCGGCTTCAGTACATGGGGAACCCATTTTCCAAGCTTCTGAATGAATCCGGCTGCTTTTAAACGTTTTGAAATGGCTGCTTGAGTGACTCCCAATGATTTTGCTAGTTCTTCTTGAGTTTGACAGCAATCTTCATCGAGTAATGCCTCTAATTCTTCATCTTCAAACTTTTTTGGCTGTCCTGGACGTTCCTTGTCTTCCAAGTCAAAATCTCCACTCTTAAAACGTCGAAACCAGTACTCACACGTTTGTTGCGATGGAGCATGTTCACCATAAACTTCACACAGCAATCGATGCCTTTCAGCTGCTTTTTTCTTCCAATTGAAACAGAAAAGTAATGCTTCCCGCAAATTGCGTTTTGTTGGCACAAAAGTTGACATGTTGATGGCTACAAAAAAAATATTGTTTACACTTTAACGAAATGACACATACTGAAAAATAAAGTGCAAATTTTATAGTAACGTCACAATGACGTTAGTTAATGTGTGACCTGTTGCGATTTTACATTGGTAACGCCATCTCTTAGAAAATCCTTAAAATTAAGTTATAGAACCAAAAGTTTTTTCAGTGCTAGCAAACGGTAGTCTTTCCCTCAACCCACCGTCGACAAACTCTTCAAGGCTAGCATCCCGTCAAGAAGAAAGTGGCAAATGCAAAGACCATGGAGAAGAGGGGAAATTTATTTCTACACGGATGGATCCAATCTGGAGGAAAAAGTAGGAAATGCAGTTTAAAAAAAAAAAAAAAGGATTAGAATTATATGTCCACCTTCCGCACTACTGTAGCGTCTACCAGGCAGAAGTCCCCAGCCATAAAGGAGGTAACTGTGTACCTAATACAAACGCAGTAACAAAACCTACGATAAATATCCTCTCGGACAGCCAGGCCGCCATCAAATCAATGGAGGGAGTTATACTAAGATCAAAGGGAGGAATGCTTGGCAGCTCTAAATGATATTAGCATCGTGTTCAAGCTCAGCCTTATATGAGTTCCGGGCCATAGAGATGCTGAAGGAAATTGCAAGGCCACAGAGCTAACCAGAAAGGGTACTAATCTTCCACTGCTTGAAAACAGGAACAGGTATAGCACTATTCTTCTTGCAAAATTTCTAATTGCATTCCAGCAAGTGTTTGATGCCATTATCTGGGTGCCTAGATTTTTCCGGCCCAGCTGAGCTCTGAAACGATCGCAGTACAAGAATACGTGTTGCACACTTTCAATCGCGTTGTTGCTGTTTGGGTAAAATGAGGTGTCCTACAGATTAAACCCATGGAGGTACTCCAAAAAACAACCGCGACCACTCAGTATTTGAGTGTGTAAGTAGTCAACGTTTCCAAGTTTCCTGGCCACTCATCAGCTAAAATTTGAGATGACCCTATAAGTCCAGCGTCGGTTTGTTGACGAATACCATCTGCTTTGCCATTCTTCTATCGAATGCTGCCACTGTGGAGCTTTTTCTTCTACTGACTGCTTAGCTCCTCGCCTGCCATAAAGACGGCTCAACTCATTTGCCTGAATGTCAGCTGGTAGTTTGTCAGTTATCGTTTCGCTTCGAGCCATCAGTACAGAACCGTAAGCAGTTTTTTAGACCCGGAATATTGTGAACCCACTCACGTCTAGCTGGAATTCTGGAACTAAATATGCTTTCAAAATATTTTGTTGGTTCTTTAGCAACCGACTCTGGTTTCTTTCGAACTAGTATTACTGCTCCTATAAAATAGCAGTTCATGGATTAGAATGTCCGCTCATTAGTTAGGGTTTACACTGCGGAGATCTAATTGGGCATTTTGCAACTGGCCTGATTGTAGTCACTTTCGAACTAGTATGACGTTTCCCATCAAATCCAGTTAATGCACTGAAATGACCGCTGATTATTTAGGATTTATACTGCGGGGATCTAATTGGTTCATTTGGAACTGGACCAAGTCTAGTCACTTTCGCACTAGTATGACTTTTCACATCAAATACCAGTTAATGCACCAGAATGCCTGCTGCTTAGTTTAGATTTACACCGCGGGGATCTAATTGGTAATTTTGCAACTGGTCCGATTCTAGTCACTTTCGAACTCATAGTATAACTTCTACCATCAAATACCAGTTCATAAACTATAATATTTACTGAGTGTAGGTAATGGCAAACTACATCAATATAACTTACCAAGCACTTGATGGATCGAATTATTCGGACAAAGTCAGGTTAAAGTCTAAGGGGTGTTAGTTTGTTTGCTTTACTGAGTAAGTGAAAATTTGGATGGCGCGGTTTTTTTTATTATTAGTAATTAATTATGAACTATATTCTTTTTAAATGGTTTATTGAATAAATATAGGGATTAAACTACAGGGAAAAGAGATCGGAAGAGAGGCGCCTCTTCAGACGCAAGAAACGAGAACAGGAGAAGCGTGAGCGTGAGCTACTAGAGGAGTACAGGGGCAGGAATGATGCTCGAAAATTCTGTCAACAAGTCAAGCGTCTGACACAAGGTTTCAAGACCGCAGCATCAGCCTGCAGAGATAAAAACGGAAATCTGGTTATGGATACACAGTCCACACTGGGCATATGGAGGGAACACTTCTGCAATTTACTTGCTGCTTTATGGCCCAGTAGAAGACGACCTGATACTGCCAATCGACGATAATTTGGACGTCCCACCACCTAGTCATGCCGAAGTCAGAGTTGCCATTCAGCGGTTCAAGAATAAAAAAGCGGCTGGCGCTGACGGCTTGCCCGCTGAATTGTTCAAGACTGGCGGCGATGTGCTGATAGGGAACATGAATCAGCTCATCTGCAAAATATGGTTAGCAGGAAGCATGCCCGGCGATTGGATTCTCAGTGTTCTTTGTCCTGTACTGAAGAAGGGTGACCCGCCGATCTGCACCAACTACCGGGGCATCAGTCTTCTAACCATCGCTTACAAGGTCCTGTCTAGCGTCCTATGTGGAAGACTTAAGCCGTTTGCCAACACACTGATCGGGCCTTAGAAGTGGCTTCAGAAGTGGTAAGTCCACCATCGACCAGATTTTCACATTACGCCAAATCCTGGAAAAGACCCATGAAAAGCAAGCCGACACCCATCCTCTCTTTGTCGACTATAAAGCTGCGTTCGATAGGCCGATAAGGGATTGCCTGTACGCCACCATGTCTGAGTTCGGTATAGCAGCGAAGTTCATACGGCTCTGCAGAATGACGTTGAGCAACACAACCAGCTCCGTTCGAGGTTTCAGACAAGGCGATCCACTGTCATGCAACCTCTTCAACTTCGTGATGGAAGGGGTGCTCCGAAGAGCAGGTGTGCATCGTAATGGCACTATTTTTTACAAATGTGTCCAGCTCCTTGCGTACGCCGATGACATTGACATTATCGGCCGCTGTTAGCGAGATGTCACAGCTGCGTTTTTATGCTATTGAAAAGGAATCATCACGAGTGGGCCTGGCGGTGAACGAGGGTAAAACGAAGTATATGCTGTCTACAACGCGGAACACACGGCGCACATACAGATATTTGAAAGATCTACGGGTCCAAAAGTCCATTTAACAAAACAATAAATACATTTACAAAAATGACTCCCTGAGGTACCTGACCCTTCCGAGAACAAAAGCCAGCCCCTCCCGCGCACCCTGCAAGCATTTGACATACGATAACGGCAGTCGGAATTCGATCGTATCACCTCGTGTACGTTATCTGTTCTCGGCACTCTTGCAAAACCCAAACTTTAAAAGTGAAATTTTATGTTTTTGTGTTCAACAGTGGAGTAAAGAGTTATTGATTCTGAAGCATCAGGTTAGTAATGAATGAAATCAATTAGAATCTTTATAATTTTCAAGTATTAAAGTTAACTTTTCAACCCTATAAGTATACACCTTCTCAAACTACTTTTTTTTTCTTAAAATAATATTTGTTAGTCAATAAGTAATACTATCGAGATAGATCCGGTTAAGATTCGATTGTAATTGTTTAGTATGTACCTTGTTTTGACAATTCATGAAAGAATTTGATCCGGATAAGTCCGGATAAACGGTATTTTAGTACTTTGAATGTTGTTGGTAAAATTTTAAGGAAAAGGTCTTTTCCATTACAAGGGATTAAGCGAAATATTTATTTGTTGTAGGTTCAATGGGAACATCGGGAATGAAGATTGTGACTAGAAAATACTTGTTTGACCTCATGAACAATGAAAATTTATCCAACCTGAAGGCAAGGCTAAATTTCTTGAAAGATCAGTTTATGTCTATTAAAGGATTCTCTGACAGTCAAATTGAGACGTTGAAAAGCAATTTTGCACATTTCAAATCAGAATTTAAAAATCGATGGACTAAAGCTCATTATAAAGAAGCGGTATTCCTAAAAAGTAATGAATCTTGGCTGAACGGAACCTTCGCCATTCCCGTTGTTGCTGACAGTCCTTCAAATCGAACAGGACGACCGAGTAAATCTTTTGGAGATCTGAGCGAAAGAAGTAAAAGAAGAAAAACTGAGGAAATGCGCTCTAATTTTGATAAAAACCTTATCGTGCATGCTGCGCAAGTAGAATTAAGAAAGTCAGGAAAACGAGATGCTTCGAATGTGCTAAAAGAAATCATTACTTCGCCAACTCACGCAACCAAATATAAAAAGGCCTATTATCGAACAAAGTCATCAAAAGATAAAATTTGCCCCTTATCTGTCCAGGAAGCAATGCAAATGTTCATCGATGCAGATCTAACACGAGACCAATACGAGACAATAAGAAGAACAAATAAGAAATTCTTTCCTTGTTATAGTATTTTACAAAAAGAAAAAAATAAGTCTTATCCGCCACCAGAATCTTGCACTGTAAATAGTACAGGTGCGGAAGCCGAATTGCAACCTTTGGTCGACCTTACCGTTAGACGATTATTAGACTACCTAGAAGAGGTACTAACAACATTGAAGGCCCAAGAATGTGAGACCCTTAAATTAATTTGTAAATGGGGTTGCGACGGGTCCCAACAGACCCAGTTCAAACAAAAGATTGAAAATGATACGGATTCAGATACGAACATTTTTCAAAGCTGCTTTGTTCCTGTAAAATTAGTATGCGGCCAAAACATGGAAAAGACTATATGGGAAAATCCAACACCACCTTCTCCTCGATTTTGTCGGCCTATAAGATTTAAATTTATCAAAGAGACTACTGATGTAACGGAGCAAGAAATTAATCACGTCAATAATCAGATAAACAGTCTGGTTGCAACAGAATTTGACTTGAGTGGCAAACATTATTCAGTGAAACACGAATTTATAATGACAATGGTTGACGGAAAGGTCTGTAATGCTGCCACAGGAACCACATCAACCAGTCGTTGCTATATTTGCGGCACAACCTCAAAGGATTTCAACAATTTGGATAAAACAATAGATGTTAATTTCGAGGCTATTCAATTCGGCCTTTCGGTACTACATGCCAGGATAAGAATATTAGAGAGCATTCTCCATTTGGCTTATAAGTTGTCAGTAAAAAAATATAGAGCAAGAAAAACAGAAACTGAAAAAAGCCTCGAGAAAGAGAGAAAAGAAGAGATCCAGGACAGGTTTCGCCAAGAAACGGGATTGTTAATAGATATGCCAAAGGCGAATTTCGGTAATACCAATGACGGTAACACAAGCCGAAGATTTTTCGACAATCCTCAATTAGCATCCGATATAACAGGCATCAGCTACGAATTAATATATAGACTGAAAGTTATTCTAGAAACAATTTCTAGTGGTCATAAAATTAATCCTGAAAAATATGATATTTATGCAACAGAAACTGCTCGATTATATGTGGATCTTTATCCGTGGCATCCCATGACACCCACAATGCACAAAATACTTATTCATAGAGCTGTTATAATAAAGAGTGCTTTGTTACCAATTGGCCAGCTCTCTGAAGAGGCTGCAGGAGCCCGAAATAAGCATTTCCGCTCTTACCGGCTAGATTTTTACTAGAGAAAATTGCAACAGGGATATTTTTAACCGCCTCCTTTTAAGTTCGGACCCCTTAATGAGCTCTAGGAGGCAAATAAAAAGAAGAAAGTCCCAATCATTTCTGCCAGAAACATTGGAAATGCTCATGTCTGCCGATCCAAACCTAGAATTTTCTTCACGTAGCGATGAAGAAAATCTAGATAATACCATTTGATTGGATGCTTTTTTTAATTGTTTATATTTTTTTATGTTTGATCTTGTAAATCTTTCTTCATTCTCATATTATATTTCATTCAATAAATGTTTTAAGTTCATTATTTTAGTTGGTTTTATTCAGAAACATCCATTAGCACACGTTAAACCCAAAAAATACTTTTGGCCCCTTAGATTGTTCAAATACCCCTATGTGCGGCGTGTAGGAACGCACGTCATTGCGGACAACTATACTTTCGAAGTTGTGCCAGAAATTATTTATCTTGGCACCGCCGTTAACAGCAACAACGATATCAGCCTGGAGATCAAACGGAGAATCACTCTTGCTAATAGGTGTTACTATGGGCTAAGTAAGCAATTGAGTAGTCGAGCCGTCTCTCGCATGAACAAACTGACACTTTACAAGACGCTCTTCATACCCGTGTTGCTTTATGACGCAGAGGCATGGGTAGTGTCACAAAGCGATGCAGCCGCTCTTGGGGTGTTCGAGAGAAAAGTTCTTCGTAAGATCTTCGGTCCTGTGCGCGTTGGCGAAGACTACCGTTCAAGAATGAACCACGAGCTGTATGAGCTCTACGCCGACATTGACGTAATTCAACGCATCACCATCCAACGCCTGCGTTGGCTAGGGCATGTCGTGCGTATGGATGAAGAAGCTCCAGCAAAGAAGGTGTTCGACGGCGAAGTCCAAGGGAGCCGACGCAGAGGAAGACCATTGCTCCGCTGGAAAGACCAGGTGGAGGAAACACTATGCTCACTTGGTGTACAGAATTGGAGAAGGCTCGCGCGGAGCAGAGGCGCCTGGAGAGAGCTAGTGAGGTCGGCCGTAACTCGGTAACGGGTTGTTATGGCCACTTAAGTAAGTAAGTAAGTATATAATAATAATTATTGCATTTTGCAATGTGATTGTTACGAAAAGAAACATCGACATTGCACTATTTGCACAGTCAGTAATACGTGAAAAATTAATAAAAGTAAAGAATAAAAGTAATAAATAGAGAAATACATATAAATAATTAAATCTAAATGATTAATCTTTAGAGTAATTCAAAATTACTGATCGGAATGTAAACATTGATTTATCTTTTCTGAGTGCTCATCACAAACGGGCTTCTCGCACTCTGCACAACACTTCCTTGTCTTCCGTCGCTTACGAATAGGCTGCTCGTTGCAAATGTAGCTTGAGCCAGCTACAACTTTTCTGCCAGTGACGTCTCGACGTTGGTTGTCATCAGGTACTACCGTCGCCACCTGGCCTTCACATAAATGAGAAATTTAGGGTGCAGCTGCTTGCGTTTTATACCTGTTATAGAAGTACCAAAGTTACTGTATGTAATATTATTGATGTATTCAGTTAGAAATATGTTCTTACAACATAAATAAATATGCAAATATTTAACGAATGTATACAACTATGTCGTGATATAGAGGAATTATACCCAAGAAATTGTCGTCGGGGTACCCGGGGGGCAGAGTATGTAAATTTTTTTGGGTTAAAACAATTTTGGATTCCTTTAGCAACTGCGTATCGAATTTTGATAAAGGCTTTGGGTTCTTGAGAGCTTAGTTCTAGATTTTTTTTTTTTCCATTATAAATTACGATCTGTTAATATTAACAATAAGTAATTGGTGTTAGGGCTTGGACTTAAAATGTCCCTTCCCTTTGAAAGAGAACATTATTGTCTTTGGTGGTATTTAGTTACAATTTTACTAATACATAGTTTGCTATACTTTTATATTATTATATTTTATTTTATACTACAGTACGAGCAAGATCTGTAGGTGTTTTGCGCTTTAGTCTTCTTGGTTTCCGGTTCCATTTCCGGTATCAGTCTCATCTCATGGTTTTTGTGCTCTAATAGTCGCAAGATGTGCTTACTGCTGCTTCTTTTTACTGCTTCAGTGACAGTGTCTATGCCGAGGTCGCGGTGAATATCGTCATTTTTTATGTACCAATTTGCGTTTGTGATTGTCATTAGCATCTTAGATTGACTTCTCTGAATGATTTGTAGGTTTGATTTACTGGCAGTCCCCCAAATTTCTAGTCCGTAGGTCCATGTCGGTCTGATTATTGATTTGTATATCATTTGTTTATTAAATAAGCTTAAGGTTGATTGTTTTCCTAGTAGCCAGTAGAGTTGTCGGAATTTGTTTTTCATCTCGTTTCTCTTGTTCAGTATGTGTTTTTTCCATGTGAGTTTTGAGTCAATCGTTATGCCTAAGTATTTTGCACTTGAGTGTATTTTTATGTCTTCCCCGTTAATTTGGATTGGATATCTTACAGATTTTCTCTTCGCGTATATTACATGTTGTGTTTTGTCTTTATTGACCTCAGTGCCCCATTTTTCAAACCATTGCGTCGTATCTGATAGCGTTTCTCTTATCTTATCTTGCAGTGTTTTTGTTGCTGCTTCTTCATTGTGGTTAGCTGACATAAAACTGTGTCGTGTGCAAATGTAGCTATCATTGATCCTCGAGTAGTTGACGTTGGTATATCTGCTGTGTATACTAAGTATAGTATGGGGCCCAGTACGCTTCCTTGAGGTACTCCAGCAGACGCAGTCAAGATAGCAGAGTACTCATCGTCATATTTTATGAAGAAGTGTCTATCAGTCATGTAGCTTTTAAGGGTATTAAATATGTTAAGTGGTAAAATGGTTTTTAGCTTATATAGAAGTCCTTTGTGCCATACTCTGTCAAAAGCTCTCGCGATGTCCAAATACACGGGAATGCAATATTTCTTCTTATCGAAGTCGTCTTTAATTTTGTTTACTACTCTGTGAATCTGTTGCACAGTTGAATGTTGTTTTCGGAAACCGAACTGGTGTGAGGGGATAGCGTCTTTTTGTTTTAGAATCGGGGCAATTCTGTCAAGCAGTATTTTCTCAAACAATTTAGAGAGGATGGGCAGCAAGCTAATTGGTCTGTACGAGCTAGCAACAGTGGCGTTCTTGTTTGGCTTGTGGATCGCTATAACTTGTGCAACTTTCCATGCTTTTGGGAAGTATTGTAACCTAATTATTCCGTTGAAGAGGTCTCGTATGTAGTTTATTATAGTATCGGGTAGTTCGTTTAGTATTTTTCCATTTATTTGGTCATATCCCGGTGTCTTTTTGTCTTTAAGTTTCTTTATATAATATTTGATTTCTTCTTTTGTCGTGTTTTGTATTGTGTGGTCGGTTTGGTTGGTTGGTATGGTTGTTTTAGTGAGTATGGTTGTTTTAGTGAGTTTTTTAGTTGCTTTCCATAGGGAATAGTTGGTAGCTGTAGTTGTTTCGAGGCTGCTAAGGTACTCCTTCAGTTGATTGTCATTATGTTCTTGGAGAGTTCATTTGATGATTTATTTAGTTTAGTTTTATCGGTTGGGTGTTTGGAGCGTTGCCAGTCTTTCCTGAGTTTGCGTTTTTGTTTAATTTTGTCTAAAATAAAAGCAGGGATTTTCTTTGTTATTAAGGTGTCTAATATTGGTGTCGATTGTGTTACTGCTTTTATTATGTTATCGTTTAAGTATACGATTGCATTGTCCAGTTCGGAGGAGGATTTCAAAGAGACTCGAGTTTCCATGTTTTCTTTTATGACATCACGAAATATATTCCAGTTCGTCTTATGGTTATATAACGAGGTGATGGTTTTTCTAACAGGTATATCCTGGAGCGTTATTATTAATGGTGCGTGGTCTGATGATAAGCCAAGGCATGATTTATTTGCAATGTTTTCATGAGTCAGGTTTTTCGTAATACAGAAGTCGATTAAGTCAGGAAGTTTTTTAGTGTCAGTTGGCCAATACGTGGGTTGTCCCGTGCTTAATATGCTGTTGTTATTTGCCTTAGGGACCTCATATAGATTTGTGGGGTACGAATCAATTTCCAAACCCAGAACTTGTGATAAGTAAATGCAATAGCCAACAAAATTATTGCAAAAACCCGAATATTTTATAAATGTGATTCTCTCCAAATAAGCTTCCAAAATTTATTACAGTTTTACAATTAAAGAAAATTTCAAGGGATTCAATCCTATTTGAATAATAAAATTCTTTTCTAAAAAATGTAGCAACTATAATTTTATTCACTTGCAAGCCGAACAAAAATTAAATCAGTGCCTTGAGTTTGCATTGTTTTTGTGAATATGCGCTTACTGAAAAGTAATTTACATCATTCATAAGCTCACGTGAAATGAAAGTTATAAGGGCTCCCAACTAATCTTTTCAGTAATCTTTTGTCAATGTGAGACATTTATAATTCCAGAGCAACAACTACTCCATTATTTAAAATTAAAGCAACAAAAATCATGGCTCACAATGCATATTAATCACTTGGTCTGTGTGCTGTGACTCTATTTAAGGTTTTGGAATTTTCGGAATAAAAATTCCATAGCACGCGCTGTTAGATGTCATCAGCCGAGCATGAAACGGATGCTAGGCTTCACACACCGGCAGACAATTGAACGTACCATATATGAGCTCACTTGAACACATATGCATGTTTAAGCACACACACACACACACACTACAGAAGTGTACAGTTCCACACACATACGCACATTGTTTACATACAAGTCCATGGGTTGCTCTATTACGTTGCGTTGCGTCTAACCAGTTTACACGCCAAATGGTTACCAGTGCCAGAGCAGCAGGCACGAAAAAAATTTGATAAACGCAACCGATACGCAGCCCCAGTAGAAGCTACAATTCATAGACTGGCGGTGAGGAGTATCGAAAACAGGTGGTAGCACGCCGAAAAGTATACAATGAGAGAAAACGAGCTGAGCTATGGTAAAATACTGCTGCAGCTTGGAAGTTCATTGCAGTTTTGTTATTTTTAAGTTTGCCAGAGTACTTGTTTTTGTGTGCTATTTGTTGTTGCTGCAGGATTGCTTTGTTTTTGTGCATATTTTGTAATTTGACGCGACTCGCCTTCGTGTTGGCTATAAAAATGCTGTATAGCCAACCCAAAAACAGGAAGTAAAAGAAACAAAAAAGTATAAAACTGAAAAACTGAAAGCCATCAAAAGGCAGTGGGAGGATGAATTGAATTGGGTGAAAAATACCATGAAAGCACAGTGTGCTAAGTGATGAGTGATGAGATTTGTAAAAAATTTAATAGGACTATGAATAAGTTCGTGCGGTTTTTTTTCGAAATTTGAAACTTTATTGACGTAAAATGGTTAAAAATTTAATATTCAAAATATTGTCCATCGCTTACTACTACTTTTTCCCATCTTTCTGGCAATTCACGGATTCCCTTTGTGAAAAATTCGGTCGGTTTTGCCGCAATCCACGAATCGATCCATTTTTTGACTTCATCGTAATTACGGAAGTGCTGGTCAGCCAGGCCATGTTGCATCGATCGGAAGAGATAGTAATCGGATGGCGCAAGGTCTGGACTATACGGCGGGTGGGGTAGGACATCCCATTTGAGCGTTTCTAAGTATGTTTTGACCACTTGTGCAACATGTGGCCGAGCATTGTCATGTTGCAAAATAACTTTGTCGTGTCTATCGGCGTATTGCGGCCGTTTTTCTCGCAGTGCTCGGCTCAAACGCATCAATTGTCGTCGGTAGACATCCCCCGTAATCGTTTCATTCGGTTTCAGTAGCTCATAATACACAACACCCAGCTGGTCCCACCAGATACACAGCATAACCTTCAGGCCATGAATATTCTGCGCCGACGTCGATGTTGAAGCATGGCCAGGGTATCCATACGTTGCCCGACGTTTTGGATTGTCGTAATGGACCCACTTTTCATCGCCAGTCACAATTCGATGCAAAAAACCCTTTCTTTTGTGCCGTTGAAGCAGTTGTTCGCATGCCATAAAACGGCGTTCAACGTCTCTTGGCTTCAATTCATACGGCACCCAATGGCCTACCTTTCGGATCATTCCCATGGCTTTTAAACGTTTGGAAATGGTTGATTGATCAACTCCCAAAGTTTTTGCAACCTCTTCTTGCGTTTGAGCCGGATCTTGATCGAGCAATTCCTCCAATTCGGTATCCATGAACTTTGGCGGCGCACCCTCGCGTTCTTCGTCTTCCAAGCCAAAATCACCACTTTTAAAGCGTGCAAACCACTTCTGGCACGTTCGCTCAGATAGAGCATGCTCACCATAAACTTCCACCAAGATACGATGACTTTCGGCTGCTTTTTTCTTCATATTAAAATAATGAAGAAGAATTCCCCGCAAAAACACATTATTTGGCACGAAATTCGACATTTTCAAGTGTGGTAAAAATATTGTTGTTTACGCTTCAAATAAAAAACTTATACTGACGTTTGTGCCTTACGACAGTAGCTCTCCAATGAATGTTTGGAAATGTGGATCGATGGAATAATAATCAAGTTACGCCATCTGTTGTAAAACCGTAACGAACTTATTCATAGTCCTATTAAGTGAACGATAAAATTAGAAACTAAAAATTGTAAATTAAAATTAAAATGAAAAATTAAAATAAGAATTGAAAATTAAAAACTAAAAACCAAAAATTCAAAATAACATGAAAATTAGTATTAAGGATTAAACTTAAGTTTAGAATTAAAACTAAAATTAAAAGTAACTTGACAATGAAAGCGAAAATTAAAATTAAAACTGGAATTAAATTCAAAATTAAGAAAAAAACATAAAAATAAAAAGGAAACTTAAAATGAAAACCCAAAACTAAAATTAAATTTAAAAATTAAAAACTAAAAATTCAGCCTAAAAAGCTTTGAGTCAAAACTAAAACTAAAATTAAGAAGCGAAAATAAGCCATAAATTTTAATAAAGATTTAAATAAAGTTAAAATAAAAATTAAAATTATACGTGTAAGTACAGTTAAAATTTAAATTATTATATATTAAAATTTAAAAGTTAAAACTAAAAATAGAAATCAAGTTAAAATCAAAATTTATCAATATTTAAAATTTTATTGTAATTAAAATTAAAGCAACATGAAAAATAGAACTAAAATTAAATTGTGAAATAGGACTAAAATTAAAATAAAACTAAAATCTAAATTAGTTAAAAACAAATTGAGTTAAGAATTTAAAATTTTTATTGAATTAAAATTAAAATTTAAACTCATACTTTTAATAAAAATTAAGCTCAAATTAAAATTAAAATTAAATATTAAGACTAAAAATTTTAAATTAGGATTAAAATTTAAATAAAATTAAAATATAAATTCAATTAAAACAAAAATTAGAAATTAAAAACTCAAAACTGAAAATTTAAAATTAAATGTTAAAACTAAAAATTTGGAATTAAAAGTAAAATTCGAATGAAATTAAAATCGATGTTAAATTTCGTGAATTAAATTAAATTAAAATTGAAAATAAAAACTAAAAATTAAGAACTCACAGTTCGTGAATTACAAATAGAAAACTAAATGTAAAAACTTAGAATTAAAAAATTAAAATTAAATATTAAAAGCTAAAACTTAAAAGTTACGAATCAAGAATTAAAATTTAAAAGTAACAAATTCAGATTCTAATTTCAATTACAACTAAAATTAATAAAAATTAAAAATTAATTATTAAAAATTAAATCATATATTAAATTTAAATTGAAATTATTAAATATTAAAAATTAAAAGTTTAAACAAAAAATATAAACAAATTTCTTAAAAGGAAAACTAATAAAAATTTAAAATTCCAATTGATATTATAATTGTAATTAAAAACTAAAAGTTTAAATTTAATAGTTTAAATTGAAAAAAAGAAAATTTTAAAATTAAAGTAAAATCAAAAGCATAAACCTTTTTGGTGGACTCCAGAAATCTCAGAACTTCGCAATCGAACTCGGAAACTCTTTAACCAATCTAAAATAACAGACGAATGGGAAGAATATCGACAATGTCTCAAAGACTTTAAGAAAGCTGTCAGAAGTGCAAAACGCACATCCTGGCAATCATACACTCAAGAATTAGAGAACACCTCAGAAGTAAGCAGACTACGAAAGATTCTTGCATCAAACCCAGTCTCTCCCAGTTTTATCATGACTCAAGATGGAACTTGGACTACTTCAACTGGCCACACTCTTAGAATACTTCTAGAATCTCACTTTCCAGGCTGTGTTGCCAACTTACCTGCACTTCCCAGCACTCTGCAGAGTAATTATGGGAATAGATCAGATCTAATCAGCTCTAATAGCATCTCTACAGCAATACTAAGCTTTAAAAAATTTAAATCACCAGGTCCTGACAACATCATTCCAGCAGAACTTCAAGAAGGACTGAATATTCTACTGCCTTGGTTAACAAGGATCTTTAACAAGTGTTTAAATCTCTCTTACCATCCGACAGTTTGGAAGAAATCGAAGGTAGTATTCATTCCGAAAACGGGGAAACCTTCACACTGCAAAGCAAATGACTTCAGGCCCATTAGCCTAACCTCTTTTTGCTTAAAGGCTTTTGAAAAAGTCTTAGATGAGCAAATCAAAAGCCAACTTGATACTAAGTTGTTCTCTGAGGCACAACATGCCTACACTAAAGGGAAATCGACTGAAACGGCACTTCATTCACTGGTGCAAACAGTGGAAACTTCCCTTCACAATAAGGAGTACTCTCTTGTCGCATTTATGGACATAGAAGGTGCTTTTAATAATATTGAACCCAACGCTATTTTGTCTGAAATTGCCAAATTGGGTATTAATTACTCCATCCGAAAGATGATCGAACAAATGCTCCAAAATAGAATAATCACTTCAGAGCTTGGGTTAAGCCGCATGAGAATGTACGCCGTCAAAGGCACTCCTCAAGGCGGAGTACTTTCACCCCTTCTCTGGAATCTCGCTGTAAACAGTTTGCTTCGTAATCTCGAAAAAGCAGGCTGCAAGGTTGTAGCCTATGCAGATGATATTGCTCTCTGCGTGTCAGGCAAACACCTGAATACCCTCACTGAGCTCATGCAACGCTCAATCAATATTCTGTCAAAATGGTGCACCGAATGCGGACTAAAGGCGAATCCAGCAAAGACAGATCTTGTGCCCTTCAATAGGAAACAACAATCTCCTCCACTGCAAACAATAACCTTAAAAGGAGAATCATTACTCCTATCTGATTCAGCTAAATATCTAGGAGTTATTCTAGATAGGAAGTTGAGTTGGAAATTGAACATCGAAAACAGATGTAAAAAGCTTTCATAGCTCTTTATACTTGTAAGAAAGCGGCAAAACCTGGGGTTTTTCACCACGGATCATTTATTGGATATATACCTCGATCATCAAACCGATACTCTTCTACGGTGTGGTTGTATGGTGGACAGCACTCGAAAAACGGTGTAGAGTAGCCACAATTGATCGAGTTCAAAGAACAGCATGCCTCCTGATAACAGGATGCTTAAGTACAACACCTACTAAGGCTCTAAATACGTTGCTTCACTTGTTCCCTATCGATCTGGCTGGCAAAGCGATTGCAGCGAAAGTAGCGACACGCATGAATGCTATATCGAAATGGAATAAGTATCTTGGCCATTCGGCCATACTGAACAGGAACACTGTTATCTCTTCCGACATATACTATCATGTAAGTCTTCCATCACCACCCTTGCTATTCTCCTGTTCACTCCCAACTAGGGAAGAATGGAAGACAAATCTAACCAAAATCAATGGCCCTCTGACTATATATACAGATGGTTCAAAACAAGACGGCAAAGTGGGATTTGGAATCTTTCTCTCTAGTGTATTCCAAGCGGAAGTATTCGCTATCTGGTATGCTGCGAAAACTATCTTAGAAAAGAGAATATCACTAGAGGATATCCGCTTTTTCACTGACAGTCAAGCTGCCGTTCGAGCACTCAGCTCCTCTTATACCCACTCAGATGTGGTTCGATCCTGTCTCTTATCGCTTAACGAGATAAGTGTTCAGAACTCTGTCCAAGTTATCCGGATACCGGGTCACAGTGGATTCGAAGGTAACTGCAAAGCTGATGAGCTCGCAAGAGCTGGAGCTGCGCAATCAAATGTTAGTAACTTACCCACAATCCACATTCCGCTCTCAACATGTAAATTGCTCATTGATCGAGAATTTCACAGCATTGCTGATCGGAGGTGGCGAGTGGAAACTACTTGCGTTACGACCAGACAAATCTGGCCATCCTACAATCTGAAACAGACAAAAACTCTTATAAGTCTTTCGAAACACGAACTAAGGCATATAATATCTCTTATCACCGGCCACTGCCTGTTGGGCACTCACGCACGTCGGCTCGGGGTTCCTCAAAACGATCTGTGCAGATACTGCGAGGACGAAGATGAGGAAGTATCGAGCAGACGTTTGCTGTGCAGTTGTTCCGGTCTAGCCAGAAGTCGACTCGCTCTTCTAGGCCCTCCAACAATTGACAATCTTTCAGTACTTTCGAACCTGAAAATCGAATCTCTCATTAAATTCTCGAAACTAATTAATATCTTGGACCAAAATCTATAGTAAAAATCTCGGTTAGGTGGGGAAATCATATAAAATAATGAGCTCTAGGGCAACACAACGGACCAAACTTGCGGTCTATGTGGCACTCCAATGCGGGGTCACCCTTAAACCAACCAACAGACCAAAACTTAAAATTCAAAATTAAAAATAACTAAGAATTAACATTAAAAAATTAAAGCGAAATTTTTAAACTAAAATAAAATTGCTTTTCAAACTTTCGTGACTACTTAATGAATATGAGAAATTTGTTGAGATGTAATATAATGTAGCTGATCCACTTTCAGTATATCTAACCCAACAATGCATCTTTTTAGTATAGTGAGTGCCTGTACGAAAATATAAGAAAATATTGACACAAATTGCATTTTGAATGAAGTATAGTAGCCATACGTATTTTCTCATGGAGTTGAACTCGTCATCAATGCAACCAGCGATTATGGATATTTTCTTTTCAGCATGCCAATGAGTTCTACTTCCACTCCGTGCGCATTTCAGCAAGAAACACTTAGTTACTTTCCAGGTCTTTAGACTACATCAACAATCTTTGTGTCTTCGGTACAACATCATCCATCTGAACCTTCCAATCGGATCTGAAACCTCATCCACACTTAAATTTCTACAAACTTGGATCAGTAATTATCTCTCGTCCCATTTCATGAGCCTCACATCCGCGTCAAACTACCAGCTCAGTAATTTCAACACCACAGTGATCTAGTACCAACATAACCTGGATATTGATCCTCTTCGCGACCGAATTTGGATTAAACCTAAGAATAGTTTATGAAGAGGTACAACTATCTTCTGTGCCTTCAGAATTTGACTGATACTGGTGGCACCTAATTTAAATTATACATTCCACTGCACTGAGTATGGCAAAACTGTGCGATTGAAAAGCTCTCAGCAATAATATACAGGGTTGCCCATATTCGACGAACCCATCTGGCAACCCTGTATCTTTTGACAGAGACGTCAGATCGCTTAATGACATACCGCGTTGGAAGCGTCAGTCCGAGCAGATTTTTACCATGGAACATTACACGCCACGCGAGCGCTCCCAAATTGTTGAAATTTACATTCAACAAAAGAAGTCAAAAGAAGAAGAAGAAGAACAAAATCATCATGTCCGATGAGGTTCATTTCTTATTGAATGGGACGGTAAACGAGCAAAATTGCCGTATTTACGCCACTGAAAATCCTCACGAAATTCAAGAGGTACCTCTTTACGACGAAAAAGTCACTGTTTGGTGCGGCGTTAGTGCGAAAACGATTATTGGGCCGTTTTTCTACGAAAATGAAAATGGTCAAGCTGTTACCGTCAATCAGGAGCGTTATCGCGATATGATAACCACTTTTGTGATGCCAATTATTCGACGAAAGCGTATGATTCAGTTCTGGTTTCAACAAGACGGCGCTCCACCACACACAGCTCGCACCACAATCGATTTTTTGAAGAAATTATTTCCTCGTCGTTTGATGTCGAAAAATGGCTATTTTGACAGGCCACCGCGTTCGCCCGATTTAACGCCACCTGACTTCTTCTTGTGGGAATATTTAAAATCAAAGGTTTATATTAATAAGCCAAAGACCATAGAAGAGCTCAAGAACAACATCCGTGAGGAAATAGCCGCTATTCCAGCCGAAATGTTAGCTAAAACTATGGAAAATGCTGCAAAACGGGCACAATACGCCGTACAGGCTCAAGGCGGCCATTTGAGAGATATCATATTCAAAAAGTAATGTCAGCAAATCTACTTGAACCAAATAAAATGATTATTATCGTCAACATCAAAAAAATTGTGTTTTTCCTTGATTTAAAAAAACACATGGGTCCGTCGAATATGGGCAACCCAGTATAGTGCGTAAAAAAGGTGAAGTTGTCTCAGATGGTATCCAGTTCTCCAGTTTTTGGAAGCCGTCAGTAAAGAAATTTTTGGATAAATCTATTATAAATCACTACTACCTTTAGTGGCCGCTAGGAGGTAAACGTATACCTTATTTTCTCCCAAAGAAGGCATCAGGCTCAAGGAACGCTTCTGGCATATAAAAGACATGCAACACGGCAGTAATGGATATGGTTCTGATATCTGTCGAAATAATTTTCCTTGTGTCCATACTAATGCAGTGGACATATTGCCTTCATCGCTTCGTCTTAAGTCTGTAGATTCAGAAGAAATATTTGGAATAAAGCTTTAAGAGCTGGACCTAAATTATACTATACAGATACGCCTCGGCATGTTATAGCCTATTCCGCGCCATAAAGTCGACGCTACATAAGCGAGAATTGATCTGATCAAAACCAAGTATACCCAAGTAAAAAAGCTGATTTCAGACTCCTAGTTTTATTAAATGTTCTCCGGTATCAACTATCGATACTTCGCTAAAGGAAGTGACAGGCAACGAAACTTTTTCGTCCTTTCCAAAAACCGGTAAATGGTTATAAGGAGCAGAACATCTGACAACCTACATAATCAATTGCGCTTTCGGTCGGTATTTCTTTTATGAATCTCAGCGTTCAATAAATACTGCTTTATACTCTTTAATGAAGAAACGCTGACTGATAAGCCCAGTCAGAAAAAGTTGCCCATATTGTATGACTTCAGTGCATGTTTTTATTCTTTTCTAGATTTTGGCCAAATTATTTGGACTTCAATTCTTAAGGGCTGTAAGAGGAGCCAAATGAAATGATAAGCAAAAGTCGGAAATATGCCACATACTAACAGGCGAGAACACAAATTTAATGCAACTGGTTCAAATAATACTAAATCGCCGAGTATCTAAATAATGTTTATTATTTTTGACTGAGACCTTATTGAATTCGCACCACTGTGCGCCATTGCTAAAAACAAAAGGTCAGAAAATAAAGCGAGTAAAATGCAGCTACACGCCGTTTAGACGCAGTTAGGAGTAAATGTGCATGGGTATGCCTTTGAGGTAAGAGTCGGAACACGGGACAACAGAAAAAACTGCAATGTTGGGAAAGATGAAAAAGCTGAGTTACCTTCAAAGCTAACATTTACGGTATGTATTTTGCTGAAATGCCCATCGCAGTTGGCTGCTAGCTTTCGGCTGCGTTTGTTTAATTGACGCGAGAACGGAAGTGGGTTAGCGCAACGGGGCTTTTTTGCGAAACGCAGCTCACTTCAAAAATATGTCCGTATATATGTATGATTGAGCTGCTGCGTGGGCATAAACGACAATAACAAGTGACTTTTTTCAGCATATTTCCAAGCTTCTGAGCAACCAACTTCCACTTGCCGCATAGTGCTGCACGTCACTGCGATGCATACCTTAATCTGGCAACAACTGCTTGACTTTTTAAATATAGAACAATAGCTGTAAATGGCGATGAGTGGTTGTGGCAGGTGTCGTTGCAGAGGGTAAGGCGCGAGGCGGGCTCTACAGTCATACAACACATAAAAATAAAATTAAACAAAATAAAACAAAAATCCACTGCCATTGCCACTGTCACGGTAAATCAAAAGGCATTGGCGGTTGTTTTTTTTGCCTACGCTGTTTTTAGATTTTTTTCCTCCCTTTGTTGTTATTTTGCATCGCTCACCTTATTTTCAACTATTTTGGTTTTCTTTTGTGTTGTTTGTTATTGTTGTGTGTGTGTGTTTTTTTCCTTTCGTTGAATGTCTCCCCAAGGATAATTCAGGCGTGAAATTACAATCGAAGTACCATCTAACAGCTGCCAGAACGGCAGACAGCGCCAGCTAGCTGTAAAACATTTCCGCGCGCGCCCCTCACGCCTCTGGCTGTATAAGGGTGGGTGCAGGTTGAACACCCCGCGTAAAACAACATCAACGCCAACATCAGAGCAGCAACACCTTTTACTGTTTTTAACACACCTTTCTAAGCAACCTAAACTCAGCGCTGGCAACTATGACTCTTCTCTGTAGATGTGTTGCACAAATAAATACATCATCTCCACCTTTTATTACGCTTTCAAAATTGCGCTGCCGTGAAAATTCATCGTTCGAAAGAAATAACTGACTGACTCCTTCCAGTTGGTCGCGTCGTTGAAGAGATGAAAAAATTCCGGAAGCTGTGGCATAGCAACGACAATGGCTGTAAAAAATAAATTTTGCAATAAGAACAATAACGTTGTATAAACCCTGCAGTCAAAGCTGCTAGTTCGAAACTTTTTGACTGTAAGTTTGCTTTGCAGCTGAGGCAGTTCGTCTTAGGCCCTTTTTTAATGCCAGCAACTGGTAATTTTAATACTGCAATATTCTATGAAGTGTTAATTTTTAGACTGTAAAACAGTGTTTTATAAACTGACTAGTAGAGTCAGCCTGTGTCTTACATTCTTACACCAGTTCATGAACTAGTTCCTAATTGGCCAAAAAAAAACTAGTCCAATTAGTGACAAAAATCACCAGTTTGGAACCAGTTGAAAAAGTAAGTACAAATTTATAAATTAATGACTTAAATATATTTTGCTATAAATTAAAATATTCCACACAATTTTTTCTTTTCTATCAATGCGTTGTTCGGTAGCAAAGTGAATGGGAAAACAAATTTTGTTTGTGTTAAATTTCTTCTAAATATGCATTCGAGTACAAAAAATAAATAAATAGCAAACTTTAAAGAAAAATTTTAGACAACATTTTTTTAAACTAAATTTTTAAATTAAATTTGAAGAAAATGTTGTTGTTAAATGGATTTTTTCATGAAAATATTTACTTTCACATAATAAAAGCGGCACTAAATAAAACGTCTCCTCGTCTATTTAATAACTTCACCGACTGGCAGTACTTCCAACTGCAATTACAAGCTGTAGTGGTAGACACCGACCGTATCGTGACTATTGATGATCTTGATGATGCCGTGCTTCAGTTCACGCAAATAATTCAAAACGCAGCATGGAACAGTACGCCCCAGCAGCATGTTCCATCAAATATATCAAGACAAATTGAAACTCAACCAAACAACAAAACAACTACACGTTCAAATTCAGACATTCAAAAATGATAATTTCAATCGATTTCTTAAGAGCCTCACATCTGATAAATCCACAGACTACTCTTTATGGAAGGCAGCAAAGTCATTTAATCGACCGATAAAATACATAGCACCCATCAAAATAAACGACACCCAATGGGCAAAATCCAATGAGCAAAAAGCAAATTTATTTGCAGAGAATCTTCGTAAAACCTTCTGTGCCAATGATGGATCTGAAGATATTGACATCTCGTCAAATTGGATTGAAAGCGATGTCAGCATTGAGCCAGTTAGTAACGAAGAAGTAATGAGCGAAATTTTCAAAATGAAAACGAAAAAAACGCCTGGTTTCGACCTCATAACGGCAGAAATTCTTCAGATATTGCCCGATAATTGTGTTACTTGTTTGTCTCAATTGATTAATTTGTGTTTTTTTGTTAAAATATGTTCCTATGTACTGGAAGACAGCAGAAGTAATTATTATTCTGAAAGCCGGAAAATCGCCAAATGATGTGTCTTCATACCGACCTATTTCTCTGCTACCAATGCTGTCCAAACTTTTTGAACGACCGTTACTGACTCGAATGTTGCCGATTATAGAAAACAAGAGAGTTATTCCAACGCACCAATTTGGCTTTCGAAAAAATCACTCCACTATCGACCAAGTTCACAGGGTTGTTAGAACCATAGAGTGTGCGATAGAGGAAAACAAAGTTTGCATACGGGCTTACTCCACAAACTAAAATTGATTTTGCCCAGGAGCTATTGCGAAATCCTTTCTTCCTACCTTGATGGCAGATACTTTCGTGTCAGACTTGACAACACCTATTGATCATTGCAAAAAGCACGCGCGGGGGTACCTCAAAGAAGCATCCTAGGCCCTCTCTTGTACCTCTTGTATACGTATGACTTACCGGTTCACGAGCAACACGTTATCGCAACCTTTGCAGATGACACGGCTATCCTAGCAGTTGGAGAAGTGACGAAATTGCATTCAGCGGTGAGTTCTATTGCAACATGGACAAAAAAATGGCGTATCAAATTAAATAATTGCAAATCAGTTCACATTGTATTCGGCCTGAAAAAAACAATTTACAAGCCAGTCTACATAAACAGCGTAAATATACCGTACGTCAACGAGGCAAAATATCTTGGTATTACTCTTGAAGGAAGGCGCATGTCAAGAAACAGCGTGAAGAGCTGGAATTAAAAACAAAAAACCTTCTTTATCTTATTGGCAGACACTCTATTCTGTCAACGAACAACAAACTACTGCTATATAATCAAATACTCAAACCGGTCTGAACGTATGGCATTCAGCTATGGGGATGCTCAAGCGAATCTTGCATGTCTATTATCCAACGATTCCAAAATAAAGTGTTGCGCAACATCGTCAATGCTCCATACTATGTGAGAAATCTCAACCTCCATCGTGATCTTGGTATCCTACCCATCACTGACGTAGCGAAAAAATAGTTTTTCCTTTTTTAATATATATGTTCAATAAAAATTGCGCGTTAGTATCTTTATTTAGTTGTACTAGTTGTAATTTCTAAACGTTATACTGCTTATACTTTAAGATAATAAAAGTTAATAAAAAAAAAAAAAAAAACAGTGATTTTGAATAATTTTTCCTTCAATTATTACACTGGAATTACTCATTCAAAGAAATTGCGGCACCACTTTTTAAATTGAAATTTCACAGGCAACATTAATTGATATTCTTCTATTAGATAGATTTTAGACAAGCGAACATAGAAGGTATAGGCAACGTATTTGTTAGGAAGGAAGGTAAGTGAAATGGTTGAAGTACCAGTCTGGCACTCCTCAAGTAGCACTGAAGCGCCGTCTTGATACCATTATGAGACCTCCAGCAGGCAGACATCTAAAGTCAGCCAGAGACTGATTTAGATCGGCATACTGCCACAGGCTTTCGAAGAGAGAGCATACAGTAACCTTAACCGTCCAGCTGCCAAGCCCGGTAAGCGCTCAACAGTCTCCTTCCTTCAAAGGTTCCCACAGATTCTGCAATGAGAGTTAAATAGTAAGCCTAATTTTTCCGCGTGCGTGTCGATCGTCCAGTGACCGGTAAACACAGCTACGAGCTTGGAAATTGAATGGCGAGGAGTCCAAAGGATTTTCCGAGTCCTCCGTATATTGTACTGGGGCCAAAGGGCTTTCGAAATAGCACATCAAGAAATGGAGCTCCATCTTTTCTGCGTTTTAATGAGAAATAATTTGTGTAGTTCCTCTTCAACAACTGTCAGCGGGATGCCGCTGATCTGGTAGAAGGTCTCTGAGACCAATTCATTGCCCTTCCTGGCAAGCTTAACTGCAATTTCATTTCCCTCTGTGCTTCTTTATCCTAAAAAACAGATCAGAGAAATCTTACTTTCACACCCAAGTGATTGGTTCTCCTTCATACGGGAGTTTATATCTGCACCATGACATCATCAGAGCCTTGGTCGCGGTTTGACTAAAGGAAAAAATGTTAATATCTCCCCCACTCTCACGTTCCCTAACGACTTGCATACCTGTAAGATCACAGAAACTTCTGCCTGAAAAGCACTAGCAGTATTCGGCCATTTTAAGGAAATACATAAATTGGCTGATTTGGGGAAAACCTCTGCTCCGACTCCCGATTCCATCTTGAAGCCGTCAGTGAATGCAGAGGTACCAGTTTCGGTGCAGATTTTCTCTTCGTTCCAATCCTGCCTACTTGGAAAGATTTCCCTGGCGCGGCCTTCAAACTCCAGTTTGCAGATAGAGAGATCTGTACGCAGTTTGGAAAAATACGGTTTTAAGTGCAAAACGACATTCAGAGCAGCACTGGGGCAAGTTTTTCATGCTCCGGTGATGCCAATGCATGGTGTGCTTTGCACTCTCCAAGGTTTAGTGATATTATAGCCCTAGCAAAGATCTGTTCTCCAAACCAGGCATCCATACATTAAAATTGGCAATGTCTTTGTTACTGTAGAATAAATTTTTGACCCCTGTCACCTGTAGGTGACACTAGAAACTAACCGCTCGGTTGTATGAATGAATTTTTCAAAATTTCACACTTAAAAATTTTATTATATATAAGCATATAGAAACTAAATAAAAGCAGCTTCAAAAAATATATTAAATACTCCCATTCAAAACTTTGACAACAACACAAAAATAAATAGTGGAGTAAGTTGTACAATTTTAGGCACTTGCGGACTAGTTGCGTTTCTTCCATCAAATACCTTTATACGAATTAGCACGTTTGCTGAATAATTCGATTTCTCACGGCAGGCATTTAGTTGGTAATATTGCAACAAGTGCAACTCTAATCACTTTGGGACTAGTTCACTTATTTTCATCAAATGCCCGCACACGAACTAGAGTATTTACTAAGTAATTCGGCTTTTCAGTACAGGAAACTAATTGGTCATTTTGCAACTAGTACAAATCGAGTCCCTTTCGGACTAGTTCAGTTTCTTTCATCAAATACCGTATACGAACTAGAATGTTTGGGGAATGATTCGGCTTTTCACTGCAGGAATCTAATTGGTCAATTTGCAACTAGTACAGTTCTAGTTACTTCGACACTAGGTCAGTTTCTTCCATCAAATACCGTACACGAACTAGAATGTTTGGGGAATGACTCGGCTTTTCACTGCTGGAATCTAATTGGTCAATTTGCAACTAGTACAGTTCTAGTCACTTCGGAACTAGTTCAGTTTCTTCCATTAAATACGAACTAGCATATTTGCTGAGTAATTTGACATTTCACTGCTGGAATCTAATTGGTAAATTTGCAACTAGTACATTACTAGTCACTTTGGAACTAGTTCATTTTCTTCCATCAAATACCGTATACGAACTAGAATGTTTGGGGAATGATTCGGCTTTTCACTGCAGGCATCTAATTGGTCAATTTACAACTAGTACAGTTATAGTCACTTTGACACTAGTTCATTTTCTTCCACCGAATACCGGTACACGAACTAGAATGTTTGCTGAGTAAGTTTTCCTCTCACTACAGGGCTTTTACTAATCTTTACACACATTTGCATATGCATGCATACCTCTTACGCACACCAGAGTGCGAGTACATATGCTATGAAAGTAATTTAAAAGAGTTGCTATTCATTTATGTGGTAGTGGTCTATATCCTTCCTTTCGCTTTGTTGGTATGCGTACATATGCATTGTTATTTTACCTTGCAATGCAAATTATTTTCGTTTAAGTTTTTTTTATGAATTTATGTATTTGTATGAATGTTGCATATTTTTGTGCTGCGCTTACTAACATAAGCAAGCTGGTATATTGGTTCTTGTAGTTAGATGGGTTGTGTATGCATAAATCCAATTTAAATTTTTCTTTGTTTTGAAAAAATCATACTCCCAATTATGTTTTAAATAATAAATAATGCTTTTTTGTATTCTATTTTATTTTTTATTCTAACCAAGTAAAGGATGTGCTCTAAAGTCTATCGGCAAAGGCTCTCAAACTGGTGTGGTACGGTACGTAATAAAGAATGTTGCAGGATTGGAAAACAAATTTGATACATAGGCTCGTATGCTGTGACATGTCGCACGCCTTATTGGCGTAATTTTAATAATATCTAATTTTTTAAAAGTATCGAAAAATTTTTAAACAACATTTATTTGAATTTAATAGTTTTGAGACGTGGTGTCTCAAAGGGAAAGAATGTGCAACGAGATGGCAGATCGAAAGAAATGAAGCCTTTCACCTCTTTTTTCCAATTCCCTTACAGCGCCTTCACGTGGTGACACTGTTAACCTAGTGCGGATATCAAGTAGCTATCTTTTTACAAGAAAGAAAAAACCTTGGTGGATGCCCTAGGAACGAAATACGTAAGGTGAGCACCCCCGAAAGGGGACTGGCCTTTAGCCTGACAACCTAATGTCAGTATAAAAAAACTTGTCTCGACACATCAACTACAACCTCGGATAAGAAATGGGCATTAATACTGACCCGTGCAACGTTTAAAGGACTATGATTTGACACTTGGAACATAGAATGTATAGACTCTGCTGCAACCTGGAAAAATGGCGGAAATTGCAGACGAACTAATGAGATATCAAACAAATATTTGTGCACTACAAGAAATAAGGTCGAAAGGCACTCAAGTGAGAAAGAAAGCTTACTCGATTTTTTTTAGTGGTTCTGAAACTCAAGGCTTACGCGGAACAGGATTCTATGTAGACAGTTAAATCAGAAAAAGCATATTGAATTTTTCTCCCGTGAACGATTGTATATGCTATTTAAGATTGCAAGGTAAATTTCAAAATATAACTATTATAAGTATATACGCACCTACAACGATAGCACTGATGCTATAAAAGATAAATTCTATGACGACCTTGGTGACGTAACGAACAATATTTGCAAGCACGACATTTTATTGATTGTAGGCGATTATAATGCAAAAGTAGGAAAGGTAGAAGGCATCATCGATAAAGTTGCGGGAAAACTCTCCATACACAACCACACAAATGACAATGGTATACGAATGTGTAACATTGCGAGTGAACACGGGTTAGTTGTCAGTAGTACAGCCTTCAAACACAAACGAATTCATCTTCAAACTTAAAAAATGCCGTGCCGCAATATGGCTAATCAGATCGATCATATATTTACTTGCTGACAAAAGACATGCTACATCGGTCATAGATGGTATGATGAGGAATGCAGAGCAGCTGATTATGCGAAAAAGGAAGCTAGAATAAAATATATGGTAAGAAACACACGTACAAATAGATTATAAAGGGTTTTTCAATTGGCGCGGGTCGATTTTGGCGCCCCGTGGCAGCCATTTTGTTTTGGTGACATCTGTCAAATCTTTTGTTTATTATTCAGTTGTTTACGCCAAATCATCATGGCAAGTTACACGATTAAACAGCACGTTCAAATGATAAAACTTTATTATCAAAATGAGTTTTCATTAACGCATTGCGCCCATTTTTCGGTAGACGTGGTGGCCCTTCCAATTTCTTATGGCCCATATTAAACCATATGAACCTAGACGACATGTGGTTCCAGCACGACGGCGCTACGTGCCACACAGCAAACGCCATTTTATTCCATTTCAACATCTACCCGCCCTTATTGAAAAACCCTATATTATAAAAATAAAAGAAAAGAAGCTAAGAAAATAATGCGAAAAAAGAAAAAAACATACATCAAGTGGCAAATTGAACAAATTGAAAGCGATTTTAGAAACAAAGGTGTTAGAGCTATGTATCAGAACATCAAAAAACAGACTAAAACATTTCAACCTCGAACAAATATATGCAAAGCAAAGGATGGTTCCATAATCAACGAAAAACAACAAGTACTCGTAATAGACAGATGGAAAGAATATTTCAACGAACTACTTAACAAAGAAAACTACGATAATAAAAGTAAGGAGGAACAAGTAGTACGTACGACCGAAATCTATGTTGAAGAATCTAGCTTTGACGAAGGACTATTGGCTATAAGAAAACTTAAAAACCATAAAAGCTGTGGTGAAGATGGAATACCCGCAGAACTTCTGAAATATGGTGGACATTAACTACATAAACAAATATTCACCTTAGTAAACCAAATATGGCATTCAAATGAAATACCCACTGGATGGGCATCAAGCATAATAGTAGCTATACACAAAAAAGGACATAAAACTGAATGCCAAAATTACAGAGGCATATCTTTACTTAATACAGGTAATAAAGTATTTAGTAACATTCTATTTGAAAGACTGAATATTTATGCCGAAGACATCCTAGACGATTACCAATGTGGTTTTAGAAACAACCGCTCAACGATTGATCAAGGTTTTACTGTCCACCAGATATTCGAAAAGTTTTACGAGTATAAAATTGATATATTTTGCCTCTTTGTTGACTTCAAACAGGCATTTGACGGTATAAATAGAAAACAAATAAAATACTGCTTTCAGAAAATTGGAATACCTTTGAAGTTAATTAATTTAATTCTCTGTACATTGTCGAACACAACAAGTAAGGTACTGGTGCAAGGAAGCCTATCAGACCCATTCGAAATCATATCCGGAGTAAAACAAGGAGACGCATTGTCATGTTTAGTATTCAATTTAATGCTACACACGACTGTTCAAGAAATAAACACGAATGGAACATTATTTAATAATGATTTTCAGATATGTGCCTACGCTGATGATATTCTTATTATGGCTAAAGACAGAAACACACTTTTATTGATAAAAATGCAAAAGCTCTGGGACTACATGTAAATACCGAGAAAACCAAATACATGATTCGGTCAGCCAACAACAACTTTGTTTTCGAAAATATCACTGAATTTAAATACTTGGGTTTTAAACTATCAGCAGATAAAGATTCGGCGGTAGCTATTAACGACAGAATCCAAGCTGCAAATAACGCCTATTATGTCAACGTAAAACTATTTAAATCAAGAGATTTGTCCAGAGCACAGAAAATAAGAATGTACAAAGCACTGATACGACCCGTCCTTACATATGGCGCAGAAATATGGACGCTGAAAACAAATGATATTCATCAGCTGATGTGCTTCGAAAGACGTACCATAAGGAAAATATATGGTCCGGTTGCAACAATAGATGGGAGCTACCGCATTCGCTACAACAATGAAATCGAAGAAATCGTTCAAAGACAAAATGTAATACGTTTTATCAAAGCCCAACGAATTAGATGGATTGGGCCGTACTGCGCATGCCGAAAGAGCGAAATGCTAGGAAAGCTTTTATTTTAACACCCATTGGAGGAAGAAAAAGAGGACGCCCACGAAAGCGATGGTTAGATGACGTCGAATCAGATCTTAAGCAAATGAACGTACACAACTGGAGAGATGTAGCCGTGGATAGAAAGGAGAGGAGAAAAATTGTTTATGAAGCTATGGTCCACCACGGATTGTGAAGCTAAGAAGAAGAAGAAGTTTTGAGATGTCGTTATCAAGCTCTGATGATGAACTAATAACATTTTTTCCTACCAGCTGCAACTCTACAATGGAAAAAACGCTCATATCGTATATTTCATCACTAACACTACAATCAATATACAAGTTGGATCTACTGACCAAAAACTCTCTTGTTTATGAGCCCAATAACACGGCTCCACTATTATAGACATCGAGAAGGAGGCATGTTCTAGTAGGCCAATTTCAGAAATTCCGATGAATTCATAAAAATTGAGCATTCGAGTCAACATTTGAGCGCTTACTTCATTGCCAACGAAATGACGATTAATCAGAAAACAGTTAGGCCACACGAATTGGCATAAACGAACCTTTTGGACAGAATCGATGCTAGTAATGATTTGCTAAAGCGTAAGAAAGTCGATCTACTTAACGGCAAACGGATAATAACTGATGACGAGAAATGGGTATCGTACAAGAACATTAGTTGGCTAGCGGCCAAATCCTACTCTTTGTGTTTGATGGCATTGAACCGTGGCAATTATGCGATTTCGTCAGGCCAAACATTCCATTCGTAATTCTTCACTCTTGAGTATTGTCCAAATTGCAGCAGATGATCATTCAGAAATGACAAGAATTGACCAAAAGGAAGAGTGTTGCTTTCCGCCAAGGTAACGCCAAGCCATGCATCTCTGCAGTGGCGCACCAAAAGCTCAAAGAGCTTGGATAAGAGACTCCATCACATGGGCCATATAGTCCAAAACTGGTATCAGGCATTTATCACTTTTATAATTTACTTTTGCAAAATTTCCATGACGGTACCCTACTGACCTCAAAAAAGGCTTGTAAAAATGAGCTGTATCCCAGTTCTGCAAAAAATCGAAAAAAATTTTCATATAATGACGTCCCACTGATTCGACCTAATCTGCTCGATTGCTAGGGCAAAACTTTCATGTAAGCATAAATCGACAAAATGTGGAACAGTAACAGAAATGGTATTGGCCAATCGACCAGAAATATGTGAAATCTAATAGACAATTCTTTGTGCCCTAATATAGCGAAAGCGACACGAGAGAGTAAAGACTGTGACTGCTATTACAGTAAGCTAAAAATTTACAAAAAAGAAGTAAGGAAAGCGAAAAGGTCTGGTTGGAGAACGTTCTGTGGAGAAATCGAGGGAACCACAGAGGCTTCTAGACTGCGTAAACTCCTTTCAAAAAAACACTATTCCTCCGGATACCTCCAAAAATCGGATAAGAGTTGGACTATTTCGAGTGACGAAACTCTGAAGTTGCTAGTGGACACACACTTTCCCAGCAACGAATCATCTAACGTATTATATTAATCAACAATACTATAGAAAGACCTAACTCTGACATTGAAGAAATAATCACTGAATCCAGGATAACCTGGGAAGTGAACACATTTAAACCATTTAAATCACCGAGTCCAGATGGATTATTCCCGGCCCAAATACAACATTCACTCAATTACATCATGGAGTGGTTAACGGCTATATTCAAGGCTGCTCTGAAAGTTAAAAGTGTTCCATCAGTATGGAAAGAGGTAAAAGTTGTCTTTATTCCTAAAGCGGGAAAAAGTTCACACACAACACCTAAGAATTTCAGGCCAATAAGCTTAGTATCTCACAACATGCGTACTGTAAAGGGAAATCTACTGAAACAGCACTTAACTCACTTGTTACAGAAATTGAGAAGTCAATTTATAATAAAGAATTCACACTGGTAGCCTTTCTTGATATCGAGGTCGCGTTCAACAATATCCTACGAATACCATAATAAAGGCACTGACGGATTTCGGGATCTCTGGCGCTCTGGTTGAGTTCATCAAAAACATGCTCTTTAGCAGATTTGTGATCGCAACCCTAGGGGCCTCAGAGATCAAGAAAAAAGTTAGCAGAGGCGGTGTGCTGTCCCCTCTCCTATGGGTGCTGGTATTAATCTCCTTGCTAAAGAGCCTAGAGGAGAGAGGAGAACACGTCGTAGTATAAGCGGACGATGTTGCAATGGTAGTAAGAGGGAAATTTCCCAATACACTTAGAGAAGTCATGCAAGATTTACTAAACATGGTTGAAAACTGGTCAAAAGCAAATGGGCTAAGCGTCAACCCCAATAAAGCTGAACTCATCCTATTTACCAGGAAACACAAAATTCCAAATATAGCTCCCCCAACTCTAGGTGGAACGGCACTGTCTATTAGTGATGAGGCCGGCTACTTAGGTCTGATACTACACCGAAAACTAACTTGGAAGGCAAATGTCGAAGATAGAGTAAAAAAGGCGACAATAGCACTATACTCTTGTAAACAGCTGATAGGACGAAGTTGGGATCTCTCCCCATCTATCGTATATTTTCTTTACACAGCAATTGTCAAACCAATCCTAGCATACGGCATATTAGTATGGTGCCCGGCTTTAGATAAATTTTACATTAAAAGAACCATGGTACACGTACAAAGAATGGCCAGTCTTTACGTCTGCGGGGCCCTTAGGACCACACCCACAGATGCACTAAATATTATGCTTAATATTTTACCAATAGAGCAACTCGGTAAGCAAACAGCTGCCAAAGCAACTCTCAGACTAAGAGAAATCGGCCTACTCAGAACGAACCAAAGAGGACACTCTTCAATTTTAGAACAATTCCCCTGCATTCCTGGCACAAAGGATTTCTGTAAGACCAAGGACATCAATTTTAATAAATCTTTTGTCACAGTATTTCCTTCCAAAGAGGAATGGGATAACGGGCTTATTGTTAAGAAAAATGACTTAAACATCTACACAGATGGCTCAAAACTGGGCCACAAAATAGGTGGAGGGGTCTACTCCGATAAACTCGGAGTATGCCAATCAGTTCGCTTACCTGACCATTGCAGTGTATTTCAGGCGGAAGTCACTGCCATAAAAGAGAGACTTACAGAAATAAAAACGAGAGTATTATCCACAAATGAAGTCTTCATTTACTCGGACAGTCAAGCGGCAATAAAAGCGCTAGAATCCAGAACACACTCGTCAAAAACAGTTCTAGAATGTTTTAAACTACTAGATGATGTATCTAAGTGCTACAAGGTGCACCTTATCTGGGTACCAGGCCACAGGAACATAGCAGGAAACAGTAAGGCGGATGAACTTTCACGAACCGGTACAACGCTCGATCTCGAACCGAATAAGGCGCTGACACCCATGCCCATAGCCACTTGTAAATTACTTGTAGACAGGGAAACCATCAAAAAGGTAAATACAAGCTGGCAAAACCTTACAACATGCGAACTAAGCAGACAGACATGGCCGAACTGGAACAGCGGTCGATCGAAGATCTTGCTAAGATTTAACAGAGAAACTATAAGAAAAATGATAGGTGTATTAACTGGTCATTGTTTAATAGACAGCCACGCTAGAAGGTTAGGACTCCCGTACTGCGATTTCTGTCTTAATACAGAAGAAGAGGAAACAGTCAGACACCTTTTATGTGAGTGTGAAAGCCTAGATATGAGAAGGCTGCGCACTCTTGATACAGCATTTCCAACCGATGTAGCGGACATAGCCCATCTAAAACTAACGAACTAACTAACTCTGCTCGTTTATTACAGCTACGGGATGGTTTGAAAAGCAACACGTAGAGTAAGGATAAGCTCCAGGTCTAAGTGTGTCTTTATGACAACCACCCCACCTACCTACCTACCTTGAGCCCAAATTGAGAAAAGTAAGCACGAAAAACAAAATGTGTTTATAGAAATGTTAGTATTGATAAATAGTTATTTGTTTTTTTTTTGTGACTCCCCTATGATTTCAGATGGAAGTATTTTTTTTTATTATTTTATTGATTTTTAAGTATTTTTAGATCGAAGAAAGTTCTCAACATCGTACGAGTAATATGGCTGAAAGTGTACATACATGGGGGACCTCGCAACTGCGAAGACTGTAATTGTGCAAGAGGTATTGCAATATAACTTCAAGTATAAACTTGCATTCGAAATACTTACTTCTTTATTTCTTGTTTTTAGGAGTTTGAGAACTTAAAATGATAATATATATATATAACTGGCGCTTACACCATTTTTGGGTGTTTGGCCGAACTCCTCCTTCTATTTGTGGCGTGAGTCTTGATGTTATTCCCCAAATGTAGGGATCTACAGTTTCAAGCCGACTCCGAACGGCAGATATGTTTATGAGGAGCTTTTTCATGGCAGTGAGGAGCTTTTTCTTAGCAGCATAATAATACAAAACAGATATATTATGGGAATGAAATTTTTTATTATAAGCTGGTAGATAATTTCATGGCATTTATTTTTGAAAATTTATTTGATATTCGGCATATGTTCGTCGCAGCCACGAGGTACAAGGTCTATTCGATCAGCCCAATTTTTGACTACTTTTGCCTAATAAATCTCAATAATAAATCTAAATGAGGTCATTTCGCTTCAATTCTCGCACGAACTGTTAAGATCCTTACGTCAAATTTTCCACGTCGTCGAGGGCCAACAAGTTAAAAACAACGACGAATCGATATTTCGGCGTCTTCGTCAACACCTTACTCTACGAACTTCGAGAACAGATTTTTTTTTTTGACAAATTCCGTTGCGTTGTTTTGGCGTTAAACGTTTCTCTTAACAAAACTTACTGAACAGAAATGTATGAACTATTTACCATTCTCAGCTGTCCAATAATTGCTATCGATATCGATAGTTCTGATGCAGCTAAACAAAACACCCATTACTAACAATTTTACCAAAATACTTATCATATGTATTTCTTCATTATTGTTCCCCTTCTGGCGTCATTATAAGCCCGTAAGCCATTTAATTAGGAATCATATCAACAGCAGCAAAACTTATTACATTTCATTCACATTTTTTATTACACTAATTTACAAAATTAAACTTTTCTATACAGACGGCGCCATGTCAACCACACCATCGAAAGCATTATATGCGACATTAAACCTCTACCGGAAGGTAGATCTGCAGCCAATATATAACGCACGCAGTGCGGCAATAAGGCTGAACACTCTAAACAAGTGATCAAACACGGATTATGGCCACGGTAAAATCCTGGCTGGCACTTTGGGGCTTCCCGGACTGGTGGACTATGTACTCCCGCCTATACTTGCCATTACATCGTTTACGACCCTCCTACCCTCAAGGGAAGAGTGGGAACTGGACGATGTGAGACAGGGCGAGTCCATCCATGTATACACAAAGCTCGAGGGCAGGGTGGGCGGAGGTGTATATTCTGAACATCTGGGGATATCCTTCAGTTTTCGGCTCCCCGACTACTGTAGTGTCTTTCAGGCTGAACTGATGGCAATAATAAAAGCCGCGACACTGATACAGTGTGATGCGATATCCGGAAATGATATCTACATTTTCACTGATAGCCAAGCGGCGATAAAATCCCTCACAAAACAGTCGACAACCTCCAAGGTAGCCATGAAATGCCGCACATCTCTTAACGAGATGGCTGAGTCATTTCACCTAAAGGTAACTTGGTTCCTGGCCATCGCGACATTGAGGGTAACTGTAGAGCCGATGAACTAGCAAGACTCGGCACTAAATTGTCTAACGAGCACATACATTATGACATAGGGATACCCTTACAAACATGTAAGCTACACATCCTTGAATAAATTGTAAAGAAAGCAAACGAAAGATGGCGAAATGAAGTCACCTGCAAAATCGCCCGCCAACTGTGACCGACTCTAAATGCTAAGCGCACAGAATCTCTGCTAAGCCAAAATAAGCACAGTCTTAGCACATTGATCTCAGTCATAACGGGGCACTGCCTAATAGGTAGACACGCCCAAAGGATGGGTGTACAAACACATGACTTCTGCAGAAGTTGTCTAGATGAGGACGAGGAAGAGACAATCTCGCACCTACTGTGCCACTGCCCTGCTCTATCCAGACGCAGGTTTACTATTCTGGGTAGACAATTGTTTAATGAGTTAGAAAACGTCGGTTCTATAGAAATCAGAGATATTTTAAAATTTTTGAAAAACACACACTGGTTTTAGGAGAGATAGGGACAAGCTCCCCACGCGGCATCACAATGGGCTAGTAAGCCTGAGTGTGTCCCACAGGACAACCGCTTCAACCTAACCTAACCTATACAGAAGAGTAGATGCTGGTGATCCATGAACTACTTTTTTTATAGATTGCGAATGCGTTAGTAAAACTATTTCAACTTCTTCAAACTCCACTGATGCCATACAGAGGGAAAATGGGGGAAAAATTAAGAAGAAGGATGATGGTGAAACGGTGACTTAACACGTTAACCATTTCAATCTGCTGCTGCGATTTACAAGGCGCGTTGTGCTTAAACCTGCTATATCCGCAGCTGTAGCAAACAAGTGAGAGCCCGGTTATTTGAATCTTAGCCAGACGAAAGTTGGGCAACTGAGGAGAAGGTGTTGAGATGATTCCATTTCGTCCTTAAAACAGCTTCTGCAGGAAAGGCTTGAAGTAATCTCAAGTATCACCGCATGGACACTTAACGGCCAATGTCCGGCAAGGATACCTACCAAATTCGAGGGCTGGTGTTTTGTTAGCCCCAGGAGCTTCCTCAACCGCCCCTCAAGGAAACCCAAATCCGCTCATTTTGCGAAGCAACCATCACGTGGACCCCCTGTCGAGCTCATCCGACCCGCAGTTTCCCGCATTGCCACTGTGACCGGCGATCCAAATGAGCTTAATATCGAATTATTGGATGCAGTCGAGAGAGAAGTCAGGCATTCCCCGACGAATTTGGTACGCACAAACCACGAGCGCAAATCTCTAAGTGCCGCCGGGCTGCCAAAGTAGACATTTACTTTTCTTAGCTTTGCGTGATATTCGTTGACTTTAGGAAGGCGTTGGACACAATCCCAGGAGACGCAGTATGGCTGGCATTGAGTAGAAAGGGAACTCGCGCTAAGATAATCCGTCTGATCAGAGCTCCTTATGAGAACTCCGAACTGGCAGTGTTTCACAATGGCAATATCAGCGACCCATTTACCACCTACGTAGGGGTAAGTCAAGGTTGTTCTCTGTCATTCTTGTTGTCATGAGGCATCGTGAGGACTTTGCTTATGACATCTGCTTCCTCTGACAGGTAAGCGAAGGCGGACAGACTAGCGATGCTGGCACGCATTGTCGCACTGCAGGTCAATATCGCCAAGACCAAAGCTATGAGAGTCAACCATTTTAAGCCCGAATTTCCTAAACTTGAGCAGAGCTCGTATAAGTATCTCCAGTATTCATTCTTGTCGCAAATTTTTGTCGAACAGTGTTATGCATTAAGTGTAATTAGATTCCACTGCATTTGTCGTTTTTGGTTTTGTCCTTTTTTTTGCTATTTCGTAAACTTCAACTTTATGTCAAATTAAAGAAAAAATGGAATTACCCAAACTTTTTCAACACTCAAAGGAATTTTACGGCTGTTGTGCTGTGCAACACCCCAGGATATGTTTAACTAAATCTTTCATTATTTGGCTTGGCTTGAGGGCTGCCACAACTACAAACACCTCAATTGCGCACAATTCCAGCGCATATAATGCATACTTTGTGGGCCACACAGACCAAAAGTATTTCGTTTTTACTCTTTTCACTCAACTTTCAAGTAACATCCTATTCACCACAACCCAGCGCCATGAGGCACTATGCTTTTGGTTTCGTTTCTTCTTTTTCTTTTAATTAGCTAAACTCACCGATGCGAGTAAACTCGTCGAACTGCAACTCGAACAGCTTCGCAACAACACTTACCAACGCTTCGGCGGGCAAACGCTTTGAGTGACGGTGATTTCGCTTTAATTGCCACAAAATATTTACACACAGAAATGCGAACACTTCGTTTGAAGTGAAGTAAGAAAGTGTGGTGTGAGCGGAGTGGTGAGTGGGTGGTACAGGTATGCAACAATACGTCAGATTAGTCAAATATCATACTTGACGCGTCGTTTTGACGTTTTACGATAATAAATGAGCGCGAGCAGGGCTAAAAGAGGAATAAGATTGCGAAATGCTACACTATTCTGAAAGTGCTGAACATTTTTGAGATGGAATGCCTCAAGCGAAAATGTGGTAAAGTCGTTGGAAAGCACAAATTACAGTAGAAATTTGTTTAAATGACAATTAGTGGGCAGAGTGGAATTCTTTAAATTAGATCTCTAGATTACGCAAGCTATCAAATCGAAGAAGACGAAGATAATTTCAGTGAAACGTTGTTTTAAACCTTTCAGTTCCACGGACGCACACAATGCAGTGCCAGGAATACCTGCCTTCCCAATCTTGATAGGGAAGGGGGTTACTCTACGAGCACTAAGAAAGGGTCAAATATTTCTCAGAATATATTGAAATCGCATCGAAATGCATAAACAATCCTGTAGTGAAATTGCGTCTTGCGACGACTTCTGACTAAATTTCAAGATATCTGTCTTAGATCGAATGTTCTGGGACAGAAGTAATCCATAATTTCAACCTGACTCGAAAATCTGGTACATAGACGAGTCGATGCTTGGGGATAGTAGGATAGGTGCGTGTGTCTCTGGGTCGAACTTTAACCTTTCGTTGGGTACCCGTGTCTGGCCAGACTTTTCCGACTTCGGTCGTGAATTTAACACATTTCTATTATAGCTAACGTCTTAAGCTTGCAGGCAGCTTCCTGAAACTAAATTTTCTACCTATTTATGGATATAACCTCTTAAACGGGATCTTCGAACAGTTTTTGAAAAGGGTATCTAACGGAAGGTTTAAGGATCGATGCGTTCGGTTACCACCCAGTGTTTCAAGCGGAGATCCAAAAAATAAAATCATTCGTGGCAGGGGATTAGTAGAAGCAAGCATCTGTTTTTTTCTGCGAGCTGGATGATAAAAGGCCAGAGCACATCCTCTGCGAATGTGCAGCTCTCCCAAGGCAACGTCTCATCCACCTTGGTGGTGCATCTCTACATCCATCACTAATAAAAAGCAAAAAGCCCAAAGGTATACGTTGGAAGTCTTCAGTATTGTAGGCTTCCCTTTTGTTTTGGAAAGGGGAGGATAAAAACGTCACAAACATTTTGATTGAACAAAACAAACCTCCCCTCATCGGCTGACTTCCATCCCGGTACCACATTTGCACTACATCGAAAATAGAGACGTGATTGTGTCTATCAACCACAGAAGAAACCTGCGTCCAGGCTCTCTACCTAGGACCCATGTAGGTTATACGTCGCTGATGGTTTCCATTTCTTTCATTAGAATGTGTGCGATAATGTCATGCGCCTTATGGTCTCGGCTACGAATGACTCAAGCGTCTGTAACTGTCGTCGGTACGTCTCAGACGACCTCCTCTGCAACACTGTTTCATGTTGAATTCAGCACTTGTTGGGAAGCTCGGTGGTGATCAGACGCGGCCCAGGGCGTCGATATTATTTGGTCACCACGCACTACGCAAAGAGTGCAAGCTTTGTAATGCAAGAAAAGCTTTATGTGGAGAATCTTTGACAATCGAATAATCTGCCGAAAAGGTGATCTCTATTGGCCCTCTAGAAGCTGCGATTTGACTCCATTAGACTGTTTTCGTGGGGCGCCGTTAAGACCAAGCGTTGCTCCAATCACCCAATGACGATTCAAGAGGGGAAACAGCGAAACATGGAAATCGAAGTACGCCTAGGTTAGATAAATACCGAAACTGGCGGATATATACTTAACAAATCAGTTGCAAGGGAAGTCTAGTGCAAACTTCCAGACCTGGAAATAATTTGAATGAAATTGCGTTCCATTTTTAATGGTAGGGATTAACATTTCCAGCATGTGCCTTTTGCGCCCGAATCGCGGTCTCTTGATAAATGCTCTGAATACGGGACTCGTCTTATTTACTAGGAAATATAAAATATTTATAATTTTTCGTTCTAAATAGCGGGCAGTCATTTGGTGCTCTCTGACTGGGCTAAGTACCTGAGACTTATCCTTGACAGAGGGCCAACGTGGAAGCCCAACATTGAGGAGAGAACTAGGAAGGCAGCAGTCGGCTTTTATGATTATAGCGCCTTATCGGCAAAAGATGGGGCTTCTCGCCTCAAGCTACGTTTTGTCGCCATAACACAATTATAGAGTCAATTTTGTTATACGGAGTACTTGTTTGCTGGAACTCGCTGGAAAGGATGGTTTCAGCTAAAAGCTGGAGAGGGTCCAAAGGTCTACCTTTATTAGAATCAGTGGGGCACTTCGGATCACTCCTACTCTAGCGCTCAACGCTACGCTATGTGGCACCAGTTGACATGGCAGGAAAAACTACTGCTGCACACGCCGCAATCAGATTGAGGTGTTCGGGTCATAAGATAGACTAAAGCTACGGACGTATTAGCATTCTTAAAAGCTTTGAGTTGACCCCTATCATACTGGATCATTGTACACCCTCACTAGGTCCCAGCTGAGCTTTTTGCATTCATATTTCCTCAAGGCAAGAGTGGACGGGGTGTAACATTTGGAGACATGTTTACGAATGGCTCGAAGTTGGGCGGAAGAGTTGGTGGGAGAGTATTCTGCGGGGAGTTCTCTATTAAGCTCAAATTTAGTCTTTCGAACCACTTTAGTGTTTTCCAAGCGGAAGTAGCCGCAATTAAGGAGGCAGTGGATTAGGGTTCCCTTGCGAACCTGTGGTCTGCTAGTGGAAAGATGAGCCTCGCGTCAACTCACCAAGTGCTGAGCTAGTGCGCAAACGTGCAAAGTAACAAATACTTTTGGTCACGGCTAGTTCGGGGGCACTCGAGAGAACTTCTAAGGCTTACAAAGCCGCAACTCTCGAATTTGGTTCATATCCTTACCCAACATTGTCCGTTAAGTGTCCATGCCCTGAGGCATGGGATTGCTTCAAGTTCTTTCTTTCTGAAATCATCTCACCACCTTCTTATCGGCTGTCTTGCTCTCATCGGGCAAAGGACTCCCACTATTTTGCTACACCTCCTGCCGATATTGCGGGCTTAAATATCAAACACCTGGTGAAATTCATCAGCAGCTCGAAGCGGTTAATACACACGTAAATCGCTACTGTTGGTGTTCAATCTCTTATCTTAAGCCCCTTTTTCCTTTTCTTCCGTCTGTCTGGTTCCATCCTATCTGCTTTCCTCCTTTTAATTTTTGTCCAAGTAGACCCTTCGCAAGGGCAGCCATTTACCCCATACCTAACCTATGCATGCGCCTTAGAACTGCTGAGCCATATTGACCTAACCACTGGCAACCAGAAGTTGGAAAGCTGCAAACTCCAGCACTTTTCTCTGAACACGAAAAAAGGATGAGCTCTGTAACTTTCAATATCCCTAACAAGAGAGGGGAGCAGCATTTATCTGTTCGGCGTCGGCTTACATGGGACAATGAACATAGGGGTCACAAATAATGGACCTCCCCGTTTTGATTACCCGACATATATTGCATACGCACCTTTTTTGTTTATTGTTTTTTCGACAACAACACAAATGGGCTCGTTAAATGACCAATTTTCCATACGCGCTTGTTTCTTTTCAACTTTAATTTACCATTTCGATAAATCCTACATACAATTGACCTTTTCTCAAAATTTAAAGGCACATACACGCGCCTGCACAGAAGTTCGATCGCTGTCACAAATAACTCGTCGCTACAAAAAGGTATGCGACCCATAGCTAGCTGATTATTTGCCGAAATTCGACAAATAAAATGTCATTTGTCTACTACGTGCCTGAAATGTGGAATTCTGTGTGAATTGTGTTTCTTCAAGAATAAGTTGTTGCTAGCAACCAGTCAACGTCACTTCATTAGAGCATTTCATTGGAGTGGGCGGGTCTTAAAATTTCGAAATCAAATTCACTTTACTTACGCGTACACTTCGGCTGCTGCCGCCACCAAATTGATTGCGCCCTTCGTTTCCCTTTTAGCTGCTCTTGTCATTTGGTAAAGAAATCGCACAATAATTTGAATTACTTACGACAAAGTAAGGGACAACATATGAGCAACAAGCACTTAGCGCATGAAGAAAGTCAATTGATGCCAACAAGGTTGGAAGAGCCTAACGGTGTTGCCATTGAAATATAATAAGCACTTGAAAACCAAAGCCAAAATATATTAGGTGGGTTGGTTGGGCTACAACGGCTGTCTGCTTTGTTTCATCGTCCATAGATTTCTATTTTGGCATACATTGTATTGAGAGACAGGTTGGACATTTGACTGTTGTCCCAATACATTCGGTATTACTTGGGAAGTATGTGTTTATGAGATAGTCTAATGTGACGGCCAAGGATATTGTCCATTCTCCGTTGTCTTTTCTCAAGAAAGAATGACAGTAGTGTTCTGTGGATAAAAGCATAACAGTACGCATAAGAGCTTCCTCTTCACGGGCGTCATCCCTGAAGAAAATCCTCAGTGCGTCTCCATGTGCTCTACGGCTACAATTCAATTAAAATCGCTTTTTAATTTATTCTCAAACTTACTCACACACCATAAGGCAGCTATTAGCTAGCAGAAAGGTAAGAGTGGAGTGGAACGATGCAAGCGTCACCAAATATGCATGCAGAGGTACTCCGCAAGGTGGGGTACTATCGCCGCTATTATGGTTACTTGTAGCAAATGAAATGCTTAAGAAACTTGACGGAGGGGCACCAAAACTAGTGGCATATGCCGATGACAAAGCTATAGTTGTTACGGGAAAGCACCTGGACACCATCAGTAATGTGATGAACAACACTCTCAAAACGATACACCAATGGGTATCTCGCACAGGGCTAGGGATAAACGCGGGAAAAACGGACATGGTACTTTTTACCAGGAAGTACAAAGTTCCGGCGTAGAACCTCCCCAAGCTAAGCAACAACGAACTATTTCTCAAAGATTATGCGAGGTACCTCGGAGTAATACTGGACAGCAAATTGCACAACGTTGAGGAGAGAGTGAAAAAGGCCAGTAATGCATTGTACGCATGTAAAAGAATGCTGGGTGTTACTTGGGGTCTATCACCCTCTCTGATGCATTGGTGCTACACAGCAGTAGTTAGACCGATATTGCTGTATGGAGCCTTAGTATGGTGGACTGCGACAAGAAAACTGGCATACTTAATGCCACTGGAAAAGATTCAACGACTCGCTGCTCTGCGCACAACAGGAGCGATGAAAACCACTCCAACGGCGGCGCTGGAAATGATACTCAGCATTCCACCTATTGACCTCATGGCGGAAAACCTGACAGCGAAATCCGCAAGGAGGCTAATGGCTGCGGGGGTATTCACCTGCAGAACCTTCGGTAACAGCTTAATAGGAAAGTGGAACTCAGGTGGCACGGACTACATGACTCCGTACTTTAATTGGGAGAGAAGGTTTCGCACTACAATCGAAGAGGAGGGATGGCACAAAGGCATGAAGCTGGGCCATAGAACTTTTCACATCTATACAGACGGCTCGAAAACTCCAGACTGAGTGGGAGCGGGTATCTACTGCTCAAAACTAGGAATAAGGCAGTCTATCAAGCTGCCAGACCACAGCAGTATTTTCCAAGCGGATGTTTTTGCTGTGGGGAAGGCCGCGGAGCTAGCCTACTCTAGAACAAGAAAGAAATCAACAATTAATATATACGTGGACAGTCAAGCAGCAATAAGAGCAATAAGCTCATATTGTATTAAGTCCAAAAATGTTCGACGGAGCAGGGAGGCCATAGAAAGGCTAGCCGGAAACAGTAGGCTGTATATCTACTGGGTACCTGGTCACAAAGGCATTATGGGGAACGAAATAGTAGATGAATGAGGAAACTTTAGAACACCTTCTGTGCGTTTGTCCGGCATTATTAAAAACGCGACTAAGGTGCCTGGGAGCCCCACTGTTTGAGGGTCTGGAAGACGTCTCAAAAGCGGAGCTCCCAGCCCTACTTAGATTCGCCAAAAGCGCTGACGTCCTACATGATGTCTACTTTAGGTATTCATAGAGGTCGGTCTCCATCTGGTATCGCTAGGGACCAAAAGGTCTATGCGCGGCTTATTGCCAACCAGGCTAACCTAACCTAACCTAACCTACTCACACACCTAGTGAGGTCAAGTCTATCTTCATCTGATTTTTCCAACGCAGAGAACCGCATCGCATTCTTTCAGAGTCGAAGCGTTTGTATCCATTCGGACGACACGACTCAGCTAACGGAGCCGCTGAATCTTTTTGTTCCAAACTATCGTGAGGAAAAATTAAAAAAATGTTTCTTAGTAAAAACCCAAACACGGCAACTCTGGCACCTAAAAGCATTACAAGCTTACGAGTATTACAAGAACAACTTAACATACCACTTTAGACTAATCCTCGCCACTCCATTTCATTTGATATGTAAATAGGTAGTATTTTTCTATTTCGGACGCAATGAAGTGTAGTCGCTTTAGATTTGTAAATTTCATACGAAAGCATTTCACTCAGAGGCGCTGAAAGCCCATCCCTTACCAGCCATGCATTCGTGCAATGTATTCAATATTTTTCTACAGTCTTCAATCCTGAATTACTTACGCCCATTTCTGTTGCATGCGAAAATATGCAAATTTAAGTTGATTTTTTCCATTCACTTGCAGCGAAGGGGGTGTGGTTTGGGGCAAGTCTGTAAGTTAGGCCATTGGAATTAAGGAGTGAATTTTGTATTGTGAAATAAATATTATGTTTGCTTAGTGAGTTCATTAGTGGTATTTTCTTATTTCTTGTTCATTAATTTATTTTATTGACCTACTTTTACGTTTCTTTCCATGTAAGTAAGATTTTATGCCGGGTACTGAGCTGTGACTTATTCAGTATTATTGTAAAGACCTGTGCAAGCTTTGTGATTTTTTTCCAAAAATGTATTATCAATTATTGAAAGAAGTATATTAGTTTTAATGGAAAATATGTATGTGTGCGTATATCTTAACTGAACAAATCTTAGCATTAAGTACAATCAGTGGTGACTTCATCTCATGGAAGCACTCCGTTTTAGCTAGCATCTCTGCAACGCCTTCTAGACTAAAATATAATCACATTTCATGTAATCATAATCATAAGTCCCTTTCGCATTTGCAAAGTGAGCCAGTAATGAACGGCTTACGATACAATAACTTTCGAAAAAATAGGAAAAATGGCGTCACCATCTCAAATACAATACAATTCGATTCAATTTTCTAATTAAAGTTAATCTGTTAAAGGTTCTTGTTGTGGCAGCCATTGGGGACAAACTCCGCCAGCATTTGCGTAAAAATATAACACCGTCGACAAAAAATGACCAAAAATCACTTTAATGGCACAATGTTAGTACTCAGATATCTGCTAGAAATTCTCATTAAAATGTTTAAGGAGCAAAGTTTAAGGGGTTTGAGTAAACTTGAGGAATATTTTTTTGAATATTTTGGAAATTTATTCAAAGTTTAAAACTTGAGGTCATATACTTTTTGTTATATAATGAACTATATTTTTATAGAAAATACAAAAAATTAAATAACAAACAATCAATGCTAAACTACGCCTTTCCAGTTTGTGATCCCCATTTTTCGCTGGTCGGCTGTGACCTCATCAACCCAGCGTCAATTAGATCTCACCCGACCTCTCCGTATTTTTGATTTCTATGGAACGTTATACTGGCAGCTCTCCATTTGGGTATTTTCTATGTATAGGTATGTATGTGCCCCAGCCATCTGATTTGTTGACTTTTTATAAAACGTATTGCGTTTCCATTACGTATCAATGGGCCCAGCTTGTGTTTTTTGTACCTTATCCGATATGTGTCGTCGTCTCGCCGAAAGGGGCCATATATTGTTCGCAGTGACTTTCTTTCAAACCTCAGTATTTGGTCGATTGCTGTTGTTTTAAGTACCTGGCTGCTGTATGTTAGTATGGATCTTGCAAGCGCATTATAGATTGCCATCTTTTGAGCTCTTTAGTCGGAAAATAAAGAAATTTAAAAATGATGGGTTTTCTCGTTACTTGCATTCATTGTCCAACGATCGTCGTGTGGATTACTCTTTATGGAAATGCACAAAGTACTTAAAAAGGCCACAAATGCACTGTCCTCCTCTCAAGATAAAAGAAGGAAAATGGGCTAATAACAATTCCCAGAAATCAGAACTATATGCAGATTATCTAGTTGATATTTTTACACCTCATGAGGCAACATCCGAAAGCCTGTCTACATCCGTGCTCCAAGAATTTGAAGAAATTCCACGAGTCACGAGCACCAAACTAAAAAGAGAAATTAAAATGCTAAAAAATAAAAAGTCCCGTGGTTTCGATATAATCACTACAGAAATACTCAAGCAGCTCCCACCTAGAAGACTCCAAATTCTCACTAGCATAATGAATGCATCTTTCAAGTTTCATTACGTTCCTATTCTCTGGAAAACTGCGGAGGTTATTATGCTCCAAAAACCCCAGGCAAACCTGGACACGAAGTTTTATCGTATAGACCTATATCACTCCTACCAGTGATCTCAAAGCTGTTGATTAAAAGACTCAATAAAAGAATAGAATGAAAATAAATAATTTCAACACATCAGTTTGGTTTTCGAAGTAAACATTCTACAATCGACCAGATACACAGGATCACGCACGAAATAGAAAAAGCACTCGAAAATAAAAAAGTATGTTCTGGCGTATTCCTCGATGTGGCAAAGGCATTCGATAAAGTTTGTCACACAGGTTTGCTTTTTAAACTAAAATTAATACTTCCCAAGCAATACTACGAAATCCTGGAGTCGTACTTATTAGATCGCTATTTTCGAGTCAAGCAAGATGATGCTTATTCAAGTCTTCGACAAATAAATGCAGGAGTACCTCAAGGCAGCGTTCTTGGGCCTCTGCTGTACCTTATCTTTACACATGACCTACCGTCTGATCCTAATTACGTCACAGCAACGTTTGCAGATGACACCGCCTTGATTGCAGTTGGTGAAACTGAAAACGAATCGACATCCACATTACAAACCGCGTTAAATAAGATCTGCCAGTGGACTAATACATGGAAAATTAAACGTAACCTGTACACGTAATTTTCATAAACACTAAAATACAACACATACCACTATACATAGATGATCAACAGGTCCCAAACTCAAACTATGCGAAGTACCTAGGTACCACTTGACTGCAAACTTCGGTGAAAAGAGCATGTCAAGAAAAAGAGGGAAGAATTGGACATCAAACTCAAAAACATGCAATGGCTCATGGGTAGCAGATCAGCTCTCACGATAGAAAACAAGCTGTTAATTTACAAGCTTTAAATTTATGGTGCGCAGCTATGGGGGTGCGCCAGTCAAAGTACGAAAAACCAAATCCAACACTTCCAAAATAAGGTTCTTAGGTGCATTGTCAAAGCACCATGGTACTGCAGAAGAGTTCTTACATTGAGCGCGACCTTAAAATAAACTCCATCAACACTGAAATCGCAAAGATTGCAGTTGCCCATAAAGAAAGACTAATAAAATGCTTTATGTCATGTAGAGTGAAAATTGTGTAATGTTATCATAATTAAGTTGCTTGTTAGTCATTTGTAAATATTTATGAACTAGTTGCAATAAAAAATTAAAATAAAAAAAATAAAAAAAAACAGAGGTTGTCTGTAAAGTCGGTTTACTGACGATAGTTTAACGTGACAACGTCATAAGAAAATATTGATGGAATGGTTGCAATTTTCAAAACAAAATTTTAATTTTATTTGTTTGGATATAGAGGAGGAGGTAAATGGAATTGCAATGGAATAGGTCAAGTTACATTTACACAAACGTGAAAAATGACGAAACATTTATCAAATTCATGAAAGATATCTTCAATTTCGATTGTGCATCAGACGTTAATAAGTCAACAACACTTAGAGGCATCATCATCGATTTGACTTTCTCAAGACACTTTACACTCGAAACACTCCCTTTCATTTCCTACTTTTTCTATCATCGTCCTATTCTCAACAGAGAAATGGTTCATTACCATGCACACAGCAAGAAGGCATATGCAAATACAAGTATGTGAATTTATATACCTACATATGCGCATATACATACATATACATATATGCTCACTCCATTAGGAGAGAGCCAGATGTCGAACGTTGCCGAGCGCGGGGACCGATTGTGCTCTTTGTCGTTCGTTCCGCGCTCTCGCTTGCAGTTCAAGCACATTAGCTTACATTTGCTTGCGTACGGAACAGATTCATATATTTGATATGTCCATATGACTTGTATGCATCTTTACATATAGATTTGTTCGTTTTGAAAATAGCGCGAAATTGTATATGTATATGCATGTTTATGTACATATATTAGTATACAACATATCTTATAAGGTATATGGTAAATATTGCCATACATTTTTTCCTTCATATATAATAAAAAAATTAATAATAATAACATTAAAACAGCAGGTATTATTAACAAACTTGGTTTTATTTTAAATTCTTCAAGTAAATCAAATAAATAATAATCAATAAGAAGGCATATGCAAATACAAATACGTGAATTTATATATGTACATATGCGCATATACATACATATATACGCTCACTTAAGTAGGAGAGAGCAAGATATCGAACGTTGCCGTTCGTTTGCTTTGTTTGCTTTGTCGTTCGTTCCGCGCTTTCGCTTGCAGTTCATTCAAGGTAACGGTAATGAGCAAGGTAACGACAAATGAGCAAGGTAACGACACTTTTTTTCGTGCGTGCAGCCTGTTAAATCGAATTATAAGACGTTATCACGTCAAAATCTTTTAAGCTCTTGATAGCAATCGAGACTAGAATAATTTTATGCCGCGTTACTTGGTTATTTATTGCAATGGAAGGGTCAGAATTACCTGCTAAAGAGTCGCAAGTATTTAAATTTGTCCACTCTCTGTATGTTTTCACAATCGTCTTCAATGTGTGCAAAATCACTTGAGTTTTTGTGAGGTGCATTTATTTCGATTTCTCTGAGTTTACACGTAGGCCCACTCCTAAAGGTATCGCTTTTATACTTATAATATATTTAAAGTTTTAACATTCTGCATTTATTTTAACTTTTTCAGACCTTCTCTCGCTTCTATGAAGCTTTCTGCTGTAAAGTATGTCTCATTTATAGAGTGTGGACGGTAGCCTGCGGCATTTTTTATATTCAGTAGATCACTAAAGTCTTCTTGCCATCTGGTCAATATTTCTTCCATTTTCTGTTATCATTTAACCTTCCTTCTTTTTGCACAATTTTGTTCCTGGTTGATATGCTTTGGTTTGGCTCCTAATTGGGCTGTACATTTTGTACAAAAATTTGCATCACCCAAAATCATTTCTTTTTGTATTTAGTAAAAAAGTAAAAGAAAATTGAATGATTAATTTTGCGCCACCTTATAATACTTCACTACTTAGTCCATTAAATATTATTTTCTATATTAAAACAAACCCATACTTTACTACATTTTAGCTTTACAGTAAGTGATATTGTTACATTTTCTCTCATAAAATCTGCTTTTGCTTGTATATTAAGTGTAATTGCATACTCATGTTTCCATGCCAACCATTGGCACTCACGCTTACTCTCCATTAACTCCGCATTTACGCTACTTATCAACAACACTTGTTGGAGTAAAGACACGAGTATGTATGTATGTATGTGGGAGTATATATGCATTTAGAGAATAAAACACTAACACTTACTATATGTAGGTGGGCTCTCCATCCATCTCCATTAACCTTCGCTTTCTTCGTGCCATTAATGTTGTTCTCGGTCACTCTCCGTCATTTGCACTGCATTCAATGAACATTTGCGGTTTTTATGCTTAATCATCTTGAGTGTAAATAAAATATGAACTAAACCTCAAAGAATCTAAAATAAAAGATGCAGCACACATTCACATGCACAAATGCATGTGGAGAAGCAACAAGGGTCGAGCAACATTTACCACACAGTGCCGCAATTTATATTCTTTGTAGCAGAGGCAGCTTATACATGAAAATGTATGTATGTACTTATATGAACACCTGTGCTCACAATAATAGCAACGCTTTGTATTGGAAAGTTTTAATTTTTGTATTGTATATCTTTTTTTTTCATAAAAGTACTGTTTACACTACTTTTTCTATTTATTCAAACCGACAGAGAGTGGCATCTTTGTCAAATTAAATTCAAAATGAGCGAATAACGCAAAGAAGAAAAATACATAGTATTTAGTAGTCAAGCTGTTACATTCAATTTTGAATTTTATTCGCACAAAGTACCTAAGTAAAATAAAATAACTGCTTATTTGAAATTAATATTTACTTAATACTTTGTGTACATATTTTGCTTGAGGATGTCATCGACAGCTCCTAAAAGAAGCCGCGCCCCTGCCGAGCAACTCAATAAAAAATTTCTTTTGCAGCTTCCCGCTCGACTTAGGTCATAGGGTACCTCACTTTTGCGCAAAACATGGGCTAGCTGTTGATCGCATCTGTCACTCGATGTATGCTACGGCTAACGGTCGCCGGGCCCATGGATATTCCTCATTGCTCACCTACGGGTATTTGTTAGATTTCTTTGGGGCCTTTGATAACAAAATCGCAGTTTGAACTCAGTAACATAAAAACAGAATTTAGAATTGAATAGCTGGAAGATTACAAGATTTACCTGTTTTTTAGACGAAATCGCTGTTATGCTGGAACCTCTAAGCTGACTGTCGAGCAGAGAAATTAAGTTCTCAGCCAAGTCTGGAGTTAATTGGAATAGTTTTTTGAATTCCCCTGCAGCCAAATGGAAAACATTGACCACATCTTAGAGCGCACGATAATTTACTGCGCGAGAGCCCAAACATTTAATAAAATTTGGATAGTGTAATTTCACCTTTTTTAGTTAAATCACAAATTTTTTTTTATAGCCTGATTTAACCACACAAAACTTTGTGTCGTTTAACTAGCGAAAATTGATTTGGTAACCAAAACAGCTGATTTTCTCTTACCGATTTTCGTTATGAAATGGGTTACCGAATGGCAAAATCGTTAAAATTGTCGTTAATGCGAATATCGTTGAAATGTGTTAGTGAATTGAACTATAAAAATCTTTAGCAAAATTCTGTAGATGCAGTTTTGTAGCCCATTCAATTTTGGTCTAAAAATGTGTAAATTTTAACTGGCTTAAAAAACGCAATGATTTTTGAAATTTTTGTTTTTTGCTGGCGATCTTGTGCATTTTCTCCATATAAAAAAAATTCCGACATTCTCTATTTGGAGGAAAATTTATAACAACGTTCGCAAAAAAAATCATCAAAAATCAGGGTGAATTTTAAGCTACTTTAAACTGGCACAATATTATGACAAAATTGAATAGGTTATAAAATTGCATACCTAGAGTTTTTCTAAAAATTTTGTCTAAAAAGTTTGAAGCGTAAAGTTTCAGGAGTTTGAGTAAATTTGAGTGGAATATGTTGATTTTTCTTTTTAATTTTGTACAAATTTTGAAACTTGATTTTTGTTGCAATATGAACAAAATTTTTATAAAAAACATAAGAAATGAACTAAAAAATCAATAAATAGTAAAAATTTGCAATATGCCACTCTGCTAGTATTGTGCACACAAGTGTATGTAAGTAGAGGTGCATAAAGATATTTATTTGTTGCATGCCACGCCAATGTAGCAGACTCCACTTACGCATGCCAAACACGCCACCTATTTTCCACAAAAATGCATTACAACACATTATTTTGGACAAAAACAAAAAACAAAAAAACAAGAAACATAAAAAAACGCGTAACAGTTTGGCGGTGAATAAAAATAAAATAAAAGCACCCACAAGTCCATTTCGCACTCGAGACGTAAATAAATAAATATTATATTAGTAACGCGTATCTGTTAGATACAAATGCTGACAACTGCCGCTGCTTCAATTTCGTAGTTATTTGAGGCACATTTCATTTTATATTTCAGTTTACTGTTACATTCAAACTTTGTGCCCAACGCCTAGTTGTATGCTTTCACTTTCATCTACACATTCGGCTGACTTTGTGGGGTAATGGTTTTATTTAAAAATTCATTGCACGTGCAATGTCCTTACAACGCATACAAATACGAGCAGCTATAAAACAGGCAGCACCAGCAGGAGAGCCAAAAACAACCACAATAAATGTGTCTTCTTTTTAGCACTTCAAATGAAAATTTTTCTTGGCTATTTGTCTACTGTCTTGCAACAGCTGCGTCATGGACGATTCTAGCATCGAGGTTGGCGTTGCTGAACTCATTTGTCTGCACGCCTGTAAGTATGCATTAGTTTGTGTTGGCAGCGCTCAGTCTTAATCTTGCAAAATCTGTTGACTTTTTCAAAGAATTCCTGAAGTAAGTTCAGAGTTAAGTTTAAACAACCTAAAAATGCTGTTTTATTACTAATTTATATGAGATTGAAGTTTATATACAAGGTGGCACAAAATTAATAAACAATTTTGTTTTTTCATAACTTCTTTTCTACATATAAAAAAAAATTATTTTGAGTGCTGGAAATCTTTATTTTGACCTTTACGTGCTCCATTGAGACCTCCAACGGGCAGATATCTACAGCCTGTTGATGCAATGGAGAAGTTTATTGGGTTTATGTAGGTTGGCGCACTACCCCAGCCTGTCGAAGAAATGAGCACCCAGTTACGTTAAGCATCTAGCTGCCGAGCCCTGACATTTACAGAGAAAGCGCTCAACAGTGTCCTGCTCTAAAAGGTTCCCACAGCTTCTATAATAAGCGTTAAATGGTAAACCTTGCTTTTCCGCTTGTGTGCCCGTCGTCCAACAACCAGTAAACACAGCTAAGAGTTTGGAAATTAAATTGCGTCCAGCGTCTATTGTACTGGGGCCAAAAGGTTTTCGAAATATCATAAAAAGACAGAGAGTTCCATCTGTTCTGCGCAATTGTGAGAAATATTGGGTTGGGGAAAAAGTAATGTCGTATTTTATCAATTGAGCGCGACATTTAAGCATATCTTGCGTTGCACTTATTGCATCGGGTCACACTAAACAGCGATTTGAAGACGATAATCTGTACTTCAAGTATCTCTTTCACAGTGTTGTGATCGTACGTTTCAGTCTTAAGTTATAGCGCGTCAAAGATGGAGTCCACCAAGCAAGAAATTTTTCGTTTTTACTACCTTAGAGGTAAAAATACAACGAAGGCGGCGGCAAAAATTTGTGAAGTTTATGGGCCTGATACTGTGTAGTAGATGTCGAAGATGCACCCCGTACTGGTAGGCCAATCGCCGTAGAGACTGATAAGATCGTTGAAATTATCCAAAGATACCGGCATGTGAGCATTCGCTCGATTAGTCAGGAACTAGGTGTAGAACCATTTGCAGAAGATTGGATTCCGAAAAAAGCTGGATGTTTGGGTGCCACACGTGTTGACGCAAAAAAATCTCTTGGACCGAATCAACGCTTGCGATTCTCTGCTAAAACGGAACGAAGTTGACCTATTTTTGAAGCGGATGGTGACTGGCGATGAAAAGTGGATCACGTACGACAACGCCAAGCGAAAAAGATCGTGGTCGAGAAGCAGCGAGCCGACCCAAACCATCGCCAAGCCCGGATTGACCGCCAGCAAGGTTTTGCTGTGTGTTTGGTGGGATTGGAAGGGAATTATCCACTATGAGCTGCTCAACTAGGCCAGACCCTTAATTCGGTCCTCTACTGTGAGCAACTTGACCGTTTGAAGCAGGCGATTGACCAGAAGCGGCCAGAATTGGTCAATAGGAATGGTGTTGTGTTCCACCAGGATAACGTTCGTCCTCACACATCTTTGATGACCCGTCAAAAGCTGCGGGAGCTCGGATGGGATGTCCTACACCCACCATATAGTCCGGACCTGGCACTAAGTGATCATCATCTCTTTCGGTCCATGCAAAACGCCCTTGGTGATACCAAGTTGGCTTTAAAAGAGCCTTGCGAAAACTGGTTTTCTGAATTTTTTGCAAATAAGGAGGGGGGTTTCTATAAAGGGGGAATAATGAAGCTGCCTTCTAATGGCAACAAGTTTGCGAAAAAAAACTGGGCATATTTGACTTGAATCGGATAATTCTAAGTACTTTAAATAAAGCGTCAAATTTCGATCACAAATACGAAATTTCTTTTTCCCCAACCCAATAAGTTGTGCAATTCTCATGTAACTACATTCAAGGGGATGCCATTGGCTGGGTAGAAGGATTCTGAGACCAATTCAGTCGAGCCTTTTCTGGCAAGCTCGTCAGGAATTTCATTTACCTCTATGTTCCTATGCTCCGGCACTCAGATCAGAGAAATGTTACCTGCACATCCAAGAGATTTGATCTCCCCTTTACAGGAGTTGACGAGTGTGGGTGTGAACCATGGCATTGTCAATGTCTTAATCGCAGCAAGATTAGTTACAATATTTTCCGTTCACTACACGGTGACCAACTAGCTTTTGCCATTTGAACTGTCGACTGTTTTGACTTTGGCAGCTAGAACAAAGCACTTGATGTATCACGTAGAACCTGCGATTGAACTCCAATAAAGTATCTTTCGTGGCAAAGCAAGAGCATAATTATCTTCCGGTAGTCAAGCTGCGATTAAGGCCCTTTTGCAGCTCTATTTTGGTGAACTCCTCTAAGGAGGAATCAAACGTCTCGACCGTGCAGGAAATATTTCTCTTATCTATATTAGGTTCCAAGGCATAGGAACACAGAGGGAAATAAAATTGTCGCTGAAGTTGCCAGGAAAGGGTCAATAGTACCGGTTTCAGTTGTCCCCACCTCAGACATCGATGCCCCCTCGACCGTTGTTAAAGAGCGGAATTTATTTCGCTTAAAGCGCAGCGGATCCCCCGCTGATCCGAACTCATACGGGGAAGCTTGGACACCCGCACAATCCCCATTGCAGAAGCTGTGGGGATTTCTTAGAGAAAGAAACTGTTGAACACTTGTGATTAGGTTAGATATAAGAAAGGATTATAAGAAAGGATTTAGAAAAGTCCACTTAGGCCTGCAAACCCATTGTAATACCATTAATTTGAACTCAAGTTCCCCTTCTAATGCACAATGTGGTACAACCAGTTCACCTCTATAACAAACGATGAAATATTGTGGTTGGCTTCGGATTCTAAGTCTGCCAGATCTCCAAAGAAGTAAGACGAGTAAATTACGCTAAAGCGGCACAGTGACAGAGAAAGGTCTCAATCCTCTCCGCCCACACCTGTATGCATCTTCTTTGTTTTGCCTAGCATGTATTTAGCCGATATCTCCAGGTCACCTGGTCCTGAGTCGTCTCTTCACTCACGCTTCGGCATCGCAACAGAAGTAAGAAGTCGTTTTTTCGTAGTATTTCCCATATTTTAGGTTGTCTGCCAGGAGATATTTTTAACTCTTCCATCTGAAACAGTCGGCCGTCGTAGCCGAATGGATTGGTGCGTGACTACCATTCGGAATTCACAGAGAGAACGTCGGTTCGAATTTCGGTGAAAGATCAAAAATTAAGAAAAAGTTTTTTCTAATAGCGGTCGCCCCTCGACAGGCAATGGTAAATCTCCGAGTGTATTTCTGCCATGAAAAAGCTCCTCATAAAAATATAAAAATATCTGCCGTTCGGAGTCGGCTTGAAACTGTAAGTCCCTCCATTTGTGGAAAAACATGAAAACGCACACCACAAATAGGAGGAGGAGCTCGGCCAAACACCCAAAAAGGGTGTATATGTATATGTATATGTATATAAATATATTGTACGTATATATGTATATCTGAAACAGTCGCCTCACTACTTGGTTCACCGCTTTTGCAGATTTTACCCTTTAGCTTTGACATTTGAGTTCAAAGCTCGGTGTGTAATTTCTCGCTCGAAAGTACCTACTTCACTAACATGCAAATCCTAGTATTTAAAGCTATTCACCATTCTGATGGGAACGTTATCTATTATTGCAGCTGGCCACTCGCAACTCGCTGCTGCAAAACGGAACTCTTTAGCTTCGGTTTTTGTGCGGCTTATTTGTTGCCAGTTAGACTCGAGTTCGTTTGCCAACTGGTTAAACTTTTCTTGAAGAATGGCTTTGTCGCAGTATCCAAGGGAAATTGTCGTGGATTTCACGAGTAAGGAAGTTCATCATCAGATCACAGTTCATCATCTATATACATATATAGGTATATATATATTTTCCCGTTGTTTCTTGGTGGATCATAGGGCCTTCCTGTACACATAGGGACTTCCTGGAACACAAGTCCTCATACGCTTCCCATGTGTTTCCATTGGGCAGCGCCCGGTGGTTATTATTATTACGAGTACCAACTACTGAACTAATGACTAATCTCGGTCGATATAAATCAGGAACCTAGTTCTGTTGGCAAGCATTCTATACCTGCCCTGACCAGTTACATCATGGATGGGTTCCGTGGTCCATCTATTGTTGGCCTGCGTGATGTAGACCGACCTCATTCAGAGCTTTATTGAGGATAAAGAGTTGCCCACATACTGGGCAGAGTTGGCTGAATTAAGATCTGTTATGCTTGCAGCCAGCAATTTCCATTCCTCTATGTAAAGCGACCCACGTCGCTTAGCTAGATATATTAAAATAGCTCTACATTCAGTTTCTATTTTGGAGAAAGTATTATTACACTACTCGTATATACATAGATTCAGTGGCAACATAACGCTCAGACTATAAAGTAATCCGACATGCCACCACGAGTACTTCAGTAAATGGCTGATTATATTTGTGCTCGATTGAAACGAGAGTGAAAGGATTCAAGAATAGTGATCTGGAAAAATGTACTAAACATTTACGTTAGGCTAAAAATTTCAGAAAATCAATTTATGGATGTCCCTTATAAATTTGCTTTAAGGAATATGAAATCATCACCAATTGCCTTTTGAAGCATTACTTTAGACTAAGTTGGTGATTGAGCAGGTAATTCCACTCTTAACGCGCACATTCAAGGAGTTTTTCATCAGGCTCGAGCTGTTGTTGAACACAGAAACTTGAACGATGAAACGAGCCATGTAGTGGTTGAGTGAAAGATTTTGCGAAAGATGTTGGGCTGGCAAATATGGCAGACGATGGAGCAGGGAGTTGTATGAGCTTTGTGACGACAAACGCATACCAAGACGTTCAATAATGTGTGTGACTGACACATAGATGGCGACACTAGTACTAAATCAATATTTTTTTCGAAAGTTGGCAACCTTTTTAGGCTTACTGTCAAAATCATATGTTAATCCGACCATTTGTATACAAGTTACAGTGCTTTAAGTAACGCTACTTTTGAGTTAAAAAAAAAATGAATTCAAAGCAATTCCGTGTGGTGATTTGTCATTGTTTTTTAATGAGAAAAAATACTGTTCAATGCCAGGAATGGCTTGAAAAACATTACTCGGACTCTGCTCCAACAAAAAGAAGCATTTGTTACACAACAACAACGAATCGATGATTCAAAGAGCTGTTTGGACATGTTTACGCGCAATAAGTCGGAGTTTTTGCATCGGCACATCATAATGGATGAAACATGGATCCACCATTTCACTCCAGAGTCAAATCGGAAGTCTGCTGAGTGGCATGCAGCCGGTGAAGGCCGCCCAAAGCGACCAAAGACGCAGCAGTCGGCTGACAAGATTATGGCGTCTGTATTTTGGAATGCGCATGGAATAATATTCATCGACTATCTCCAGAAGGGGCAGACCATCAACAGCGACTATTATATAGCGTTATTGGAGCGTTTGAAAGACGAAATCGCAAAGAAACGGCCTCATATGGCGAAGAAAAAAGTGTTGTTACACCAAGCCAATGCACCGTGTCACAAATCAATGAAAACGATGGCAAAATTTAACGAATTGGGCTTCGAATTGCTTCCCCATCCACCATACTCTCCAGATTTGGCCCCCAGCGACTACTGGCTCTTCGCAGACCTTAAAAAGATGCTCCGTGGTAAGAGATTTGGTTCAAATGATGAAGTAATCGCCGAAACTGAAGCCTATTTTGAAGGCAAAGAAAAATCGTTTTACAAAGGCGGTATAGAAAGCTTGGAAAAGCGTTGGAAACATTTGAAAACATATTTCCAAAGTGGTGAGTCTGCTTCTTCTTTTCTGATTTTCACATCGGTGGCTACGTCAATAAGCAAAATTGTCGGATTTGGGGCTCAGAAAATCCACACGTTACTGTAGAGAAGCAAATGCATCCACAACGCGTCACTGTTTGGTGCGGTTTTTGGTCTGGCGGTATCATCGGGCCATTTTTTTTTTTAAATGAGCGAGGAGCCGCGGTTACAGTAAATGGCGAGCGTTACCGTGACATGCTCAACGAGTTGTTTCCAAAAATTGAAGAGGGCGACATGGACGACATGGACGACATTTGGTTTCAACAAGACGGTGCAACTTGTCACACTGCCAAAGTTACACTCGAACTTTTGGCTACCGTTTTTGAAAACCGAATAATTAGCCGAAATTCCGATATCAATTGGCCGCCTCGGAGCTGTGATTTAAGCCCGTTGGACTATTTTTTGTGGGTAGCCGTTAAGGACAAATGCTATGCGAACCATCCAGAGACGATTGATGATTTAAAACAATTATTAATTAATTAATTAAAAATTGAAGTTGCCATTCATGAAATTGGAGCCCAAACAATCGAAAATGTGCTTAAAAATTGGGTTGATCGAATAGCCTACTGTAATACTACTACCGTCATAAATGACAATGTTCAATCTTCAAAAGAAAAAAAAAAATTTGAAAAAATATTGATTAGTTTTTTTTTTATAGCCGATTCAAAAAGCAAATTTTACATGACCCACCCTGTAGCTGCCTCTAATTAGAATCAGTTAGACCGAGGAAGAAAAACTAGCGCGCCTTACTGAACTCGGCCGCAATCGCTTAGATGATAGGCGCTTTTAACTCTAATTTGAATTACTCTATTTGTATCTTAATTTTTGTTATAATTCTGTTCTGAGGTAGTTGACTATGACTGACCCTTCGATTTGCTATTACTTCATTATAGGTCCCTTTGTCATTAAAATTTATTTTCTACTTTTTGGTTCGATTAGGAATAAAAGCGTGTTTTTTAGTTTTTTTTTAACTATTTTTTATTTTTAGTATATGGAGGTGTTTACGAGTAATATACTATTACACAACCGCACATTAAATACTAACCTCAATGGTGGTGTGGAAACTAAAAATTCCCAATTTTTGTTTAAAAAAATAGCCAATTCATGTTTCTACCGGTATGGCAATATCGGCAAATGTTATAAAAAATGCACATTTTTCAGCGCTCTCACGAGAATAAGAGTTTCCCATCTAGTCATCTATGTTGTGTGTTCCGAGTCGATCAGATTTTTAGAAGCCAGTGAAAATTAAGCTCAAAGATTTCGTTACAGTCATTCATACATGCAACCCGAGCTAATAACCCTGTTAAAAACCCCTGTTAAAAAAATAAAATATTAATCCTGGCAATCCTAATAAGGATAATCGAAAATTTATCTCACATGTCTCACACTGCACTCGTTCTCCGTGACCATTTCGCCAAAAATTCCACGCATATCGTTCCGCAACCACCGTATTCGCCTGATTTGGCTCCGTGTGACTTCTGGCTATTCCCAAAACTCAAGAGACCACTACCGGAAATGGACTATTTGGCATGTTTCGGGGATTGGAAAACTCGTTGGCATAAGTGTATTTCATCGAGAGGGCATTATTTTGAAGGGGATGAAATTGATTTACAAGAATAAATGACGATTTTTCATTTTACAACCAAATTCACCTTACTTTTTGCCCACAGGTAAAAAAAGAAAATATTAATCCTGGCAATCCTTATAAGGATAATGGAAAACTTTTATCAAATTATTGCATTGTCATCGGTCCTTGATAGGTGTGCAAAATTTCAAGTCGATCAGATGTTTAGAAACCAGTGAAAATTAAGCTCAAAGATTCCGTTACATACATACATACATACATAATATACATACAACCCGTCCTAATAAAAGTGTGTTAAAAATATGTTCGGCTTTTCTAAAAAAATATTCAACAGACAGAAAAAGTATTTCGAAACAAAATTAAGGGTCTAACTCGTAGCGTGCGTTAGTTTTTTTACTTCACTAAGTTATCCACTTAGCTGCATAACCAAATTATAAGATGATTTGAAAAGTTTCAGCACGTCCCTTCTGCAGCCAGCAGGGAGTTAACCTTTCCCAGAAGATATCTCAAATAAATATTTAAGCAAGTTCTTAATCATTCAACATACATTTTCACATTTATTTACAGGTAATCCAATAAAATGAGGCCTAACAAGGGTGAGATGTTTAAAATTCAAACCAAGGCGAAATAAAAATTAACGCAGAGGTAATTAAAGAAAAAGTTAACAACAATAGAAAGCGCATCAAATTTATATTACAGAGCGAGATGGCAAAGATAATGGATGGAACATACGGCTGGCTAAGAAGCGAGGGCGAGTGCGGGACGTTTAATAAGAAAACTTTTTGCTTGTTTGGCAACGACCGAAGGAAGCTCCAAAACTGCTTTAACACACCAGGCACGCGCTGTGAAACTTGCGACCAGTAGACGGGCACAACCAGCCAAGTTGGGGTAGTTAACAGTTTCAGAAATGCGGGGCTTTGTTATTTCCCCGTTTGGTTGTTTGTTTGGCGCTCAACTGTGGCCAATGTTATTATCACTAAGCTAAGTAATTGGAGTACATAATTCAACGGGAATATGAAATTTGTAATGAACGCAATAAAAACATCAACGCGCTTTTGTATGGCAAACGAAACAAAAAATTTGTCCATACGAAGGCAAAAGCCTGCGATAGCGCGAAGGTGTGATATTGTTTAGGCAAAAACAAAAAGAAATAATTTAAATATAAGAAAGCGCGAATTGTTCATGATGCAAACATCAATCATGTGCTTACTACCTATGCCAGCGGATGCTCTCATTAGGGCGCTCGAAAAGTGTGCGTCACACATTTTATTGCCGCCCTTCGGGCGTTTTCACCTTTTACGCCGGCAAACTAACCATATATAAGGCCTGTAATTGATGGCTGGCGCCTTGTGTTAATTTTATTTTTTGTCAAAAAAGTAGCAAAATGAATTCAGAGGGAAATGAACCTTTTATTGCAGCCTGCAAGGGTGTTTCAGGGGGAGGAAAGGAAATGAATATTTAAAAATTTGGCGCCAGCAGATGTCGAGCTGATGTGTAAATTTGGCGGTGCGGCAAAGTATGCAACACTTTTTATGAGAAATTTGGATGACGCTTTAAACTGAGTCGACTAGCAAAGAAAGTAGTAGAATTGGCCTCATAAGTCCCGACATGTCTTAGACCAGGAAGCTTTAGAATTTTTTAAGAGCACAAATTCGGAGCAGGTAAAAATCGATGTTTTTTTATTTTTTCCTCGAATATGGTGAAGGTATTGCGTGCAGTAAAGGGCAACGTTGCCAAAGATTTGTAAGTATTAGAATTTGATTAGCTTAGACAGAGTAATTCGTTTGTCCCTTTTGAGAGGAAAGACAGTGACGAGAGAGAGAGATATGTGAATTGATTCCCCGTTTGTTGCATCCGCATTTATCAAGCTCAGAGATGAACGCTTTGGCTTTTAAGCACATATCAAGGCGGCTTAATAAGTTATTCATAGGATTGATATAAAAGTGAAAGATATTAGTGAGCGTTTTTTTCGGTGAGTGAGGTAGGGTTCAAATTGTCTTCGCACTTACAGCGACCGTCGTCGACTGGGTCAAGTGGTGTGGCCACTAAAACAATCCCTCCCCTCCTTCTGGGGAGACACCCTTCCCGTGACTACTTTGTGTATTACTTCGGGAGGGCTCAGAGCGGCATCCATAAAGAACCAATTCTATTCACCCACGCCCGGGTATACCCTATTTGTAGCCAGCTTTCATGCTACAGGCTCATCTACTTGTGCTTCTATCTATGCGGCTTCGCTTTGTTGGACTGTGACGAGGTCTATCTTTTTTCCGATGTATCTCTTTACCGCATTACAGCTATTCTCTCATTCAAGCATTTTGCTGATTGTGTTGCTCGGTGCGATGTCGCTAATCTGCTTCTTTAGAGCAATTTTTTTCCGCGAGCCATCGGTCGTAAATAAAAAACCTGTGTAAAGCGTCATCGATCGGCGCTTGCAGTATATGCACTTGGGATCGCTCACCTTGCGCATGCGATATAGGTATCTCCGGCAGTATCCGTGGCCCAAGAAGAACTGAGTTAAGAAGTTGTTCACTTCCCGAGGTTCCTTTGCACCCATTTAACAATTAATGGAATAAGTTTCGCCGCCCATATGCCACTCGGTTCCATGTCCCATCTGCTTTGCCACCTCAGCATGGTTTGGCATCTCCGTTGCGCGATGCTAGTGATGACGTGTTTCTTCTTGGAGTCCCAAGTATCCCTTCGTTCCCGTGCCATGAGGTCGACGGGTATGTCTCCGCTGATCACATAGACTGCAGTGCCAGAGACAGTGAAGTAGGCTAAAGCAACTCTAAGTGCCGTTCTTCGTGCGAGCTGATGAAACGTGATGCGGTCCATGTACCATTTATTAATAGAGCGAACTTAGTGGCTTGGTGTAAGCATTCTTTCCTTTATTAGGAAGATCACGGTGTTCTATAGGTAAGTTTCTTTTTTCTCTTTTTGCGGATGAGGAGGTTTCAAATGCATCATCAAAGCCCTCGTTTGGCGTTCCATCTTCCTCATTACAAGGTATATGCTTGTGCCCTGCATCCACATCCCGTTTATTCATTCGGAAAATTTCTGCAGCTAAACTATTGATGATTTCCCACATTTCCTATATTTATTTCCTATATTTTCCGCATTCTCCAGCGTTCAACGTTCTTGTTCCTAACTCATGCATTGGAAAAAGGAGCGTTCAGCATGATCCTCGGTTGCATCCCCGTACATGCGTGTGGGGTATTCGAAATTCCCTATTTTGAGCAGGTATTTCTGGAAATTCGCGTATCCCGAAAGGGTTGCATAAAAATTTTCTTCACCGAAGTTCTTTCTGTACTATGTAAGGTCGTATTTTATTTGCCTGGCCGTCCATCTGTCGCGTGTTTCTCCAGCGGTCTTGGCACAGCCTTATTATTTCCTCATTTATTTTGCTCGCTGCAAATTTGCTTACACTTCCATCCTCTCATTATTTAATGCCTACAACATTTTCATCTGTCGATATTGAGCCGCTTATCACTTGAACAGCTGGCACTGTTTGCCCTGTTGGCCCTGAACGGTAGGTAGACACAACTCTCAGAGCTGCTGTTAGCTGTGCCGATGCAAGGAGCTAACACCAGTGATTTGTCTTTAGCCCACAGTTCAGCTCCGTATAAAAGAACGGAAACGTAGCCATCATTATTTCAAGTTTCCTTTGAGTTGGTCCCCTAAATTTTCCATCAGCCTACTGAGGAGGGGTGTCATCTTTACGACTTTCTGCCACCACGCGGCTGAGTAATGTATTTGGGCTCACAAAGTCTTATGCCCTGGTACTTACAAACTTCTTTGTACTAGCGTATTTGAGCATGTTTGCATGCTAAACTCCAGCGGGATGTGCGTCTGGACTAGAAGTATTAGCTCCGTTTTCTCTGTGGTTAATTTGAGATCACGTGAATCTAGCCAAGTTTGTGTCCCTATCGGGCTTCTTCAAAGTTTCATGCTGTGATAAATGCGGCGATATCGACTGCGTATCTGATTAGAAAAGTACTATCGGACACGTATCTGAATAGAAAAGTACTATCGGACACGAGTCGAGGCCGATAATCGATACTTGTGACGCTCCGGAGGTGACGTCTACATAATCAGGATCCTCTGGGGTTGACTCGATCCGACGAGTTTGCGGTCGCGTAAGTAATTCCTTATTATGCGCTGTAGGTATGCCGGAAACTCTAGCGACTATTGGCTGTTGTGCAATCAGTATTATTGTTGATCCCGAATTTTCGTCAAAGTTTTACTATAATCGCGGGATACTTTCAAAGCTCAGATACTTTTAATTTAATCTCGGGATACCTTTTATGCAATCCCAGAATTTCAGGATTCGTCTTAGAACATCCCCTTCATCTTGACATTACAGTCCATTGTGGACCATTGCCTCCTCTTGGAACATGCATTTATAAAAAAATATAAAAATTCAATAAATCTCATTTTTAAAATAATTTCTGTTGAAGCTTAAGAATTTCGGTGAGACCGATGGCGTAATTAGACGGTGGTGTAAGAAGAGCAGTACAAATTACTTGAGCTTAAGGATTACGTGTTCTTTTTTTTAATTAATTTTTATTCAATTTTTGTTTTGTGAAGAACAGAATAGAATTTTAAATTCGAGATCCAATCGGTAATTATAATTTTATTACGATTTAAAAAAACGAGTTGCACGACGGAATAATAAGCATAACTCGCTCAAACAGCTGAAAAGGGCAAAGCAGCCAATTCAAAAGATTCATCAACACAGGGCAAAGTGAACTTTCCTTCAGAATAAACCCAAAATTCTCGACATTTAAAAACACCGGGATCTCGAATACCGCAATTCTTTGCGCTGCAGAATGACGCAAAGAACAAGAAATGCTGCTCTATGGCTCTTGCATGCCGGATTGGTGGGCTGTACTCTCCGGGATCAGGAGTGAGAACCGAATGGTCTGTTGCGGTTGTAGCTTCCCGATGTCATACAGTATTTGCGTAGCTAAATGTATATTTTTTTGCTGCACAGCGGCATGCCCCTTTTTTAGCTGCAACATTATAATGAGTCGATGTTGGGCTCTTGGATCGTACGTAAAAACACTAGAGGCGTGTCTTCCATCTATCGCGTTTTCGATCAGAAGACAGCCACGTTGCTTGGACCATTTTTTATACTGGAATCTGGTGCTGCAAACTTCGAAATTTATAGCGCCGGTGAAGTCTTACAGTCTCCATTCGTTACCGGATGTTTCGTTGCGCAGGCTGAAAAATTCCAAAAAATTCCCTCCTTGCCCACCCTGTCATTGAAGTTTCCAAGCACGATTTTTATGTCAGAGCGGGTGCAGCACTTGTAGGAACGTCCCAGGCACTCATAGAAGCGATCTTTGGTCGCATCGTTCTATCGAATTTGCGCTCCTTTACATGACAGCTGTAGTAGAGGTCGCAAGGTCCAATGTTCTTCTTGCCTTGTCCGGTCCATCGCATATCTTTGCATCGTATCAGTTTAGCCTTTGCTCTTACGAGAGCATCAACCAGCCGGACGACGCACCTTTCTCGTTCAAGGACCGGACATTTCGCGAAGTCCGGAAGCTCTGAGCTGCTTGTACCGTATGCCGAAGAATCGTCCTGACCGCTCCCAAGTGCATAGGAATCAGTAACTTTCCCCACTTGCGTGGATTTCTACACATGGAACCATCCTCCGTTGTTCTATTTTTACTAATATTCCTTAAGGCTTCGCATGTATGATGCTCGTTTATATTTCTAGCCTTCATGATTAAGCCTGTCCATCTTGGGCTATTCTACTAGTGATAGATGCATAATCGAAGTGTTTCTCTGTTCACGGTATTGACGGTATTGAGGTGTATGAGTACGTAGATCAGTGGGTATCAGGTTACATGTTTCAAAGAGGCCTGATCAAAACTATCTAAAAATGCTCACAACAGCTTTATAAGATTTATTTACCAATTCAACGGCCTTTCCTGGAACATATGTAGCCGACTATATCCTTCTATAACTTTGCACGCTCTACTGTTCAAATCACTATGGGCGCATATTGGTCCACTAGGCATTCCTCCCGTAAAGAGATTGGAATGTACCTTCTTCTAAAAGGAGGCTTGAGGTTTCATAGCATTCTTTGCTTTTTCACATTCTCGTTTTTACCTACCTAAGGTAGGGTGTCAGACATGTCTACAGGTATATCTTTGGCAGCTTTTTAAATCGACCTGTTCCCAAAGTGCGGTGCATGTTGCGATATTTTTCTATGAATTTATGTACAGTTTTATGACTCGGACATCTGATATTTATGAGAAACTCTTTTAGAGCAGGAATGCTCTCGAAGGTTTGTCCACGACTTTTCGAAAAACGTTTTCTACGATTATCATTTTAATGGGTGATGCCCCAGTTGTAATTGAACTCAAAAACTGTCGCTCTGAGGGGTCGACTGAATGCTATCTATTGTCACCAAACTTCCAAAGCTGAATCTTTTTACCTTTAAACTAAGACTTAGACTAGATTTGCTAAAATTTAAGATTTTTTAAATTAGTTGGCTTAAAGACTGCCGAATCTGTTGCAAGATTTAAAAAGTTAAACGAAATTAATAAATCGGAATTTGTGAGAAAGAATTGCATTTATTTTCAATGTTGTTTAGTTATCAGGTATAAAACATATTAATTTTAATAGTCATCGTATCTTAAACGGGATGGCGACTCCACCTGCCCATAGCTTTCTGAATCCGTTTCTCCAGAGGAAGAGTCCACAGGAGCAGGTACATTTTCGTCAGACTGATTTGAAACACAGCAATTAGTATCCGGTGATTTGTTTTGATGATTGCAACGACGGCGATAGCAACGTTGCATTGGTGCTGGCGGATATACAGTTGGCAAAACTATTTGTGAACCCGGATCTGAGGGACGAGGAACACACACTATACGGATTTTTTCCTTATTCCCAGCTAAATCATAATCGCTTATTTCAAAGCAATTGGTCCGTGCTGATGGTGCAGATGATGGCGTATAGTAATGTGCGGGTGGGACTGGTGGATAGTTATAGGGAACATGTGGTGGGTATGGATGGGAATACGGTGGGAATGGAGGTACATAAGGTGGAATTGTTGGAGGAAGTGTGGGCGGTAATGTAGCAGGCAGTGTTGGCGGAAGTGTGGGCGGTAATGTCGGAGGGCGCGGGGGTGGCAATGTTGGAGGAAGTGTGGGCGGTAATGTCGGAGGAAGCGTGGGAGGTAATGTCGGAGGAAGTGTGGGAGGTACCGTTGGAGGAAGTTTGGGCGGTAATGTCGGAGGGGGTGTGGGCGGTAATGTCGAAGGAAGCGTGGGCGGTAATGTCGGAGGAGGTGTGGGCGGTACTGTCGTAGGAAGTGTGGGAGGTAGTGTTGGAGGAAGAGTGGGCGGTAGTGTTGGAGGAAGTGTGGGAGGCAATGTTGGAGGAAGTGTGGGCGGTAATGTCGGAGGAAGTGTGGGCGGTAATGTCAGAAAATGTGTTGACGCTTTCGTTCTACAACGAATTTGTTGCCTCACACTATTCAGAATATTAAGATCTGCATTGATTTGAGGACTTATATCGGCGCCAGTGATTACTTGATTATTATTGCCAACAATGTCCGTACCGGAATTACCTAAAAAAATGAAAACAATAAAATTAGATTTTTTTTAATTAATAAAAAAAAAACATTTGCATTTTATTTTCTATGAAACCGCAAAAAATGAGACGATACTTACGCTGCTGTTGGCCACCAATATTTTCACATTCCCAATCAGCAGCACCAGGACCCTGATTGCTTGAACCTTCAATATTAGTACCGCTGTTTTCTATAAAAACAAAGGGTAAAGAAACATTAGCCATATTTAAATGGATACAAAAATGTAAAAAAGAATTACAATACAAAAATGTAAAAAAGAATTAAAAATATAAAAAGAATTAGCGAAAGTTGTCAATGATTATCCTATGTCCGTACAAGTTCTTAGGGAGTTGAGTTTCGTTAATTTGAAGTGAAGAATGAGGCAGATCTGAATAGGGGTGTAAATTTTGGGTAGTGAAGAAACTCAGATTATAAGTAAGCTCTTGCATTTATTTAATAAAAGGGAAGCAGAAACTAAATATTTGCCTTTTCTCTTTCAACCGTCACGAGAGACGCTGACCGCATGACGTACGGATCTGCCTGATTATCATTCCTATCTGGCCTTGATTCCAGTAAAGTATCAAGCAACGCTGGCGATAGGATTAATAATTCGCCGTCTTACGTGTCATAGACCTGAAGAGCCAAGACCTTTTATCGTCTGTTAATCTTGAACCTTTTTGGCTATTTAGCTTTGACATTACAGTCCAAAGAGCCCGGAGTGCACGGAGAAACCTACTTGGAGTTGGGTATAATAAATGCCAAATATATTTTAATGCCGACACTTGAAATATATTTCAGCCAAGTCAGTTAAGCGCTGTTCGAAACACGCTTAAAATAGTTGGGACCACCACAGTTTGATGGACGGGAAGGTATCTCAGCAGTCGTTTGGAAATGGCTCCTTAAATTCCCAATAGAAACAGGCACCAAGAATCCACCCGTCTTTCAAAACGCATAACTACTGAGCTCCATCTGGTCTCGCTATGCCCCAAACTGGTCTATGTGTGGCCAACTATAGCCAAACATCAAGCCAACCAGTTCAACCTATCCTAACCTAAGACAGTTAACAGCGCAGCTCGAATAGCTGCGATAGACAAAAGGAACACAGTTGGATGGAAGGTAATATTTAAGCGCTTTTCCATCAACCATAAATTTAAAGTTCCTGAGTTGGATATATGCACCTTTCGAAAGCAGTCAATTGCCTATTCCTATTCCCCAGAATAGTTTTATTTAAAGAATTTTGAGTTTATGCTAAAAGGAAGGCAGCCATGGAAGCATTAAGTTCGTTCACTATACGCTCGGTATGAATCAACAAATGCTAAACTTCTTCTCCAGCTAAACAGCACAGAGCATTTTTGACGCAAATTCTTTAAGCATGAAATGTGTAACGGTTTCCTTGGCTAGAACAGAATAGCTTCGAATAAACTCAACAAGCCGGAATATGCCATATAAGGTACGTCTGAGCACAAATGGGATTTGAGATAGTCGCGGAAGCTCTTCCTTCCATACCAGCTACACTCTTCAAAAATAGTCTTCATTTTAAGTGAGCAGTATCCAATATACATAAATTCGTTTTAGAAGGCAATATTGATAAGACTCGTAACAATATTTCCATCTCCTACAATATTGGCACATCTGTTTACTGAAATTTTTCAAACGCATTACAAAAGCGGCAACATATTAATTTGATAAAATTTATTTTAATTGTTAAAGTTTCATAGATATTTTTTACTTACGAGTTTGAGAACCTCCAATATTATTTCGTCCCGCTCCACCAGTGGTAGTAGGCTCCACACGACTGATCGAGTTTAAATATTGTGTGCAAGCAATCGCTAGTAGATTGTTGGCGATAAGTGTTGAAGTTCGTTCTGGAAAATTTTAAATCAGAGAGGTTTCAATATAAAATTGCAGTAGAAGCAAAAAGAAAAAAAACTCTAACAATTCGAACTACGAGTTTTTACTTATCTACGAGAATTATTTCTATATTAACTTACGAATTTGAGCCGCAGAAACTGATTCTTGTCTAATAGAGTTCAAAGCGTTTACATCTGCGTTTATCTGGGGATCAACATTTAATAAGCTGAAGACTGTATTGCCACTGCCTCTAACACTGGCGCTCTTATCCACTGAAAGAAAAAGTCAGAATGAATTGTTTGCCTGCCAAATAAAATCAGGAATCATTGAATACTGACTTGTTTGCTTGCCACCGATGTTATTAGTCGCACCACCCAAGCCTCCCAATGCACCACCTCCAGAACCAGTTGCGCCAGAAGCCGTTTGTGTTATTGAATTGAGCAGATTGAGGCCAACATTCACTTGGGGATCGACATTGATAAGACTCGTAGCACCATTTCCATCACCTACAATATTGGCACCTCTGTTTACTGAAATATTTCAAATACATTACGAAAGTTGAAATAGGACTCTGCTCGATTTTTCTGTCTCCCTTTTACTTACGAACTTGGGTGCCACCAAGATTATTTCCTGCCGCACTGCCAGTGCTAGCAGGCGCTGCACGACGTATCGAGTTTAAGTATTGTGTGCAAAAATTCGCGCGCGGATCGTCCGTAGTGAGAGTCGTTAGAGCTTGTTCTGGAAAATTTCAAGTCAGAGAGATTTCATGTTACATCCTGTTTTTCTATTTACTCACGAGTTTGAGCACCGCCATTTCTGCTGCTAGCTGTACTACCCGAAGAAGATGCAGCACCCCTGGAGGTATATACTGCTTCCTGTGTGATAGAATTCAAAGCATTCACATCTGCATTTATCTGAGGATGCAAATTTAACAAGCTGAAGTCTCGATTGCCACTACCGGTAATACTGGTGCCTTTGTTCACTAAAATAAAAAATCAGAATGAGTTGTTTGTCAGCCCGACGTATTCAGAAAGCATTGAATACTAACTGGTTTGCTTGCCACCGATGTTATTAGTTGCTCCACTCAACCCTCCCAGTGGACCACCTAATACTCCACCGCTTTCACTGCCTGCTGCTCCAGCACCAGTTGCGCCAGAAGTCGTTTGTGTTATTGAATTGAGCAAATTGAGGCCAACATTCACTTGGGGATCGGCATTGATAAGACTCGAAACACCATTTCCATCTCCTACAATACTGGCACCTCTATTTACTGAAATATTTCAAATAAATTACAAAAGTTGCGACAGGTTTCTGCTAGATTTTTCTGTCTTTCTTTTACTTACGAACTTGGGTGCCACCAAGATTATTTCCTGCCGCACTGCCGAGGTTAGTAGTAGCAGTATTTTCTGAAATATTTCAAATACATTACAAAAGTTGCAAATCAGAGAGGTTTCAATATAAAATTACAGTAGAAGCAAAAAACTCTAACAATTCGAACTGCTAGTTTTTTACTAATCTACTAGAATTATTTCTATATTAACTTACGAGTTTGAGCCGCAGAAACTAAATGTTGTCTAATAGAGTTCAAAGCGTTTACATCCGCGTTTATCTGAGGATCCAGATTTAACAAACTGAAGACTTGATTGCCACTACCCCTAATGTTGGTGCCTTTGTTCGCTAAAATAAAAAGTCAGAATTAGTTATTTGCCTGCCGGATATATTATCAGGAATCATTGAAAACTGACTACTTTGCTTGCCCCCGATGTTACTAGTCGCACCACCTGCTAATCCACCTCCAGAACCAGTTGCGCCAGAAGCCGTTTGCGTTATTGAGTTGAGCAATTTGAGGCCAACATTCACTTGGGGATCGGCATTGATAAGACTCGTAACACTATTTCTATCTCCTACAATATTAGCGCCTCTATTTACTGAAATATTTCAAATATGTTAGAGAAGTTGCTACAGGTTTTTGTTAGATTTTTCTGTTTTTATTTTACTTACGAGTTTGGGTGCCACCAAGATTATTTCCTGCCGCACTGCCGAGGTTAGTAGGGGCACCAGTATTTTCTGAAATATTTCAAAGACATTACAAAAGTAGCAACAAAGTTCTTCTAACTTATTCCTTTTTCCTTTTACTTACGAACTTGACTGCCACCAGAACTTCTTGTTGCTCCGCCAGTGCTAGTAGGCACCACACAACGTAAGGAGTTTAGGTATTGTGTGCAAGCAAACGCTTGCAGATCATTGGCGATAAGTGCTGAAGTTTCTTCTGGAAAATTTCAAATCAGAGAGGTTTCAATATAAAACTGCAGTAGAAGCAAAAAACTCTAACAATTCGAACTGCTAGTTTTTTACTAATCTACTAGAATTATTTCTATATTAACTTACGAGTTTGAGCCGCAGAAACTAAATGTTGTCTAATAGAGTTCAAAGCGTTTACATCCGCGTTTATCTGAGGATCCAAATTTAACAAGCTGAAGACTCGATTGCCACTACCGGTAATACTGGTGCCTTTGCCTCCCAGTGGACCACCTAATAATCCACCGCTTTCACTGCCTGCTGCTCCAGCACCAGCACCAGTTGCGCCAGAAGCCGTTTGTGTTATTGAGTTGAGCAAATTGAGGCCAACATTCACTTGGGGATCGGCATTGATAAGACTTGAAACACCATTTCCATCTCCTACAATACTGGCACCTCTATTTACTGAAATATTTCAAATAAATTACAAAAGTTGCGACAGTTTTCTGCTAGATTTTTCTGTCTTTCTTTTACTTACGAACTTGGGTGCCACCAAGATTATTTCCTGCCGCACTGTCGAGGTTAGTAGGGGCACCAGTATTTTCTGAAATATTTCAAAGACATTACAAACGTTGCAACCAAGTTCTTCTATTTATTACTTTTTTCTTTTACTTACGAGCTTGGCTGCCACCAATATTATTTCTTGATGCTCCGCCAGGTGTAGTGGGCACCACACGACGGATCGAGTTTAAGTATTGTATGCAAGAAATCGCTTGCGGATCATTGGCAATAAGTGCTAAAGTTCTTTCTGGAAAGTTCCAAGTCAGAAAAATTTCAATATAAAATTGCAGTAGAAGCAAAAAAATTCTAACAATTCCAACTACGAATTGTTTACTAATCTACAAGAATTATTTCTATATTAACTTACGAGTTTGAGCCGCAGAAATTAATTGTTGTCTAATAGAGTTCAAAGCGTTTACATCCGCGTTTATCTGAGGATCCAAATTTAACAAACTGAAGACTTGATTGCCACTACCCCTAATGTTGGTGCTTTTGTCCACTGAAAGAAAAAGTCAGAATTAGTTGTTTGCCTGCCGGATATATTATCAGGAATCATTGAAAACTGACTACTTTGCTTGCCCCCGATGTTATTAGTCGCACCACCCACGCCTCCTAAGGGACCACCTGCTAATCCACCTCCAGAACCAGTTGCGCCAGAAGCCGTTTGTGTGATTGAGTTGAGCAAATTGAGGCCAACATTCACTTGTGGATCGGCATTGATAAGACTCGTAGCACTATTTCCATCTCCTACAATATTGGCACCTCTGTTTACTGAAATATTTCAAATACATTACGAAAGTTGCAATAGGACTCTGCTCGAGTTTTCTGTCTTTCTTTTACTTACGAGTTTGGGTGCCACCAAGATTATTTCCTGTCGCACTGCCAGTGCTAGCAGGCGCTGCACGACGTATCGAGTTTAAGTATTGTCTACAAAAATTTGCGCGCGGATCAACCGGTGATTGATACGAGTACGTCGGAGTTTGTGCTAGAAAATTTCAATTCGGAAAGGTTTCATATTATTTTTAGTTCTTAAGGAATCTCAGCTTTTATTTTTACTTTGAACACTGCCACTTTGGCTGCTAGCTGCTCTACCGGGGCTAGATGCAGCACCACTGGATGTAGATGCAGCACCACTGGATGTATATGCAGCTCCACTGGATGTGTACGCAGCACCACTGGATGTATAAACTGCTTCTTGTTCGATGGGGCTGCTAATTTTATTAAATGCTCCACCACTATTGCCACCGCCAGCTGCTCCAGAGGTTTGTTGCGAGATAGAATTTAAGAGATTCACGTCAACATTTGCTTGAGGACTGACATTTGCGAGATTCGTGACAGTATTTCCTTGACCAGCAATGCGATTACCAGCAGATTCTGAAAGGACAAAATTGGTTATTCATCAGTACACAAAAATAGATGAAACTCAAGGTTAAGGTCAAAGAGTTAGTAGGTACTAATTTGCAGTTTGAAGTTTATCTCTTAATTCACAGTGAATAACTAGTAGAGTAACTAGTTGAGTAAGTGGTTTTTTACTTACGCGTTTGCTGGCCTCCAATATTATTTGCAGCACCACCAGATGTTTGAGGAATCGCATTCAAGGCATTGACGCCCACGTTCGCTTGCGGATCAACATTTAATAAACTGGTCACTGCATTGTTGTTGCCAGCAATTTGAGTGGCTTTGTTCACTGAAAAAAAAATTAAATACAAATATTAAAGTGTTTTTATTTTTGTTCTTTGTTTTTTTGTGCGAGGAAAAATTTTATTTTAATAAAAAATTTAAATAATAAAAGCAAATCAAATACACTTTTTAAATCCAGCATTGTTTCTTTAACTTTTTCGAATAAAATTTAAAAAAATTATTTATTTAAATTAAAATTGGAGTATTTTTTAATAAGAAAACTCTTTTGTTGAGAAAATAAAATCAAATTTTAAAAAGAGTTAACTATTGAAAAAGGTAAATATTAAAAAAGTAAATTTTTATATTTAAATCGCAATGTTTTTAATAAAAAAAATGTGTAGATTGAGAAAAAAATCAAATTAAAAAATTTTAAAAAATAAAACACCTAAATTTTTATACGCGAATCGGAATATTTTTTAATAAAAAAGATTCTGTAACAAAAATAAAACAAATATAAAAAAATCAGATGGAAAAAAATCCAAATATTTAAAATAAAAATATTTATATTTAAATCGGAAAATTTTTTAATCAGAAAGAGATCAAATTAAAAATATTAAAAGTAAAACACTTAAATTTTTATATTCACATCGGAATATTTTTTAATAAACAAATGTTTGTAACAAAAAAAACACAATATAAAAAAATCAAATGGTAAAAAAATTCAAATATTTAAAATGAAAATATTTATATTTAAATCGGAACATGTTTTAATCGGAAAAAATTAAATTAAAAAAATATTAAAAGTGAAACACTTAAGTTTTTATATTCAAATAGGAATATGTTTTAATAAAAAAAATTCTGTAACAAAAAAAAAAACAATATAAAAAACTATTGTATAAAAAAATCAAATAGTAAAAAATTCAAATATTTAAAATGGAAATATTTATATTTAAATCGGAAAATTTTTTAATCAGAAAATTATTAAAAAACAAAAGGTTAAAAATTAAAAATTAAAAATCGTACTCTTTGCATTTAAGTTGCAATATTTTCTAATAAAAATGGCATTGATTGAGAAAAGAAGACAAATTAAAAAAAAAACTAAAAAATTACGAATTTCAAAATTTAAATATGTATGAATATATCGAAATATTTTTAATAAGAAAATTAAATATTAAAAAAATTCCAATATAGAAATATCTACAATATTAAATCTAATATCAATACAGCAAATCAAATATTAAAAAAAAAGTATTAGAAAAGTTAAATTTTAAAATCAAAATAAAAAATAGTAAGAAATTAAAAGCTTAAATTTTTGTATGCAAATCGGAATATTTTTTATTAAAAAAATTTCTGTAACAAAACAAAAAAAAACAATAATATTAAAGAAATATCAAATAGTAAAAAGATTCCAATATTAAAAATGAAATTATTTTTATATAAATCGGAATATTTTTTAATCAGAAAATTATTAAAAAAAAAACAAATTAAATATTAAAAAAGTTAAAAATTAAAAATGAAACTCTTTACATTCAAGTTGGGGGAAAAAACAATAATAATAGTAGAGCAATTATTAAAAAAAAAAAATTAGTCCCTTCTAGACGAAAGGGTTGAAGGTAATTCAATTTTTCCCGACATTAGTGACGCGTACGTGCCACAATTTTCAGATGACAATAACAGTGATATCAAATAATATATCACCGAAGTGACTCAGAGGTTGCTGAAGATGGGTCGATAGCAACGCAACCAAGTAATCTTCAGCACCAATGTGGCCAATTATGCAAGGGAAATGTTATCTCTTACGCCAGGTGGGACTAGATACACAAAATCCCTAGCTTTTTTTTCATCTTATTTTGAGACCATAATTTTGAAGCATTCTAATGCATTTGCACTCGCACCTAGCAAGCCTTCATTGGTGTTTTGTCTCCACCTTTTTTAACCACCTTAGCTAGATTGCTACTGTTATGTATTATATAAGTATCTCCTATATAAAGGAAATTCAATGCCATTTGCAGCATCAATTGGTCAAGCAACTAATTCACAATTCACTTATCCATTGCACTCACTTGTTTGCTGCCCACCAGGAATATTCGCTTCACTCAGTCCTAAAACTGTAAAACCGGCCGTAGCCGCCAATAGCCAAACGGCCGCGAAACGCATCACGATTTTTTTCTTTTATATTATCACAAACAAAATTAATGGAATTAAAAATATTTCACTTTTCCGAAAATATATGCCACTGTTGCACACCAATGTTCAGGTCACCGTCAGAGTATGACTGAAGATGCGCTTGGTAGTGGCTTTTATATGCAAACAGAGATCTGACCTCAGCTTCTTAGCTGTTGTTATCAACAGTGGTCTGCTTGTGCTGAACTCTTTATCTAAGTAGATTTTTTGAAGCGTTGACGAAATGCATTCAAGACGTGCGTCTATGCCGGCTATGAAGAGTTATCTAAATACTTATAAGTATACTCGTGTATGTTTGTATGTGGGTGCTTATATTCTTAAGAATTTGTGATCTCTGCTTTAAGCAAAACTCAACGTCTTTTGGTACAAAAACTATGTATGCAATATATTTTTGATTAATGCAGAACCTAATAGGAAAATAGTAACCATTATTATTGATAAATGATGGCCTGTGAATGGCAATACTAGTAACATTGAAATAAGAAATAATACCTTTAGCCTGACTTTGAAAAATGAGAAAATGAAAATGGGAGCATTTATTTTTAACTACAGGCCTATTTACATTGCTGATGGATGCAGTTTAAAGAAGACAAGTGCCACATCACTTTGTACAGGTGTGACGCAGGAGACCGACGGGCGTTACTTTAATCACGTCATGGCCCATTAGCTTAGCTTTCAACCTCACTTAGAAAAATCAGAATTGACAATACGAATGGTGAAAGGACGACTTATAGATGTACCTGACATACGAGTACATCAGTTTAGATGCTGCCTGAGTTCATTCATCGTTGCAACTCTGCTGCTCAAGCTAACTTTTCCAACTTCTGATCAAAGGGAGTCAAGCAGTCTGAAAATTTCTTTGAGATCTTATGGCATGGCTCATTATCTCTTTACTAAGTCAATTAGTCGTCATCGTATCCTTCCTACGTTAGCTCAGATAAGAGTTCATTTGGTGGTCAGAAAGGCACATTGTAATACCGACCGAAAATAAACTTTTCCAACTAAATTGCACTGTGCCGATTTTTGAATGAGTAGTTCCCCAGCAATCTGTAGGGCATTCTTTGTAGTGTACGGCATTCACATAGGAAGTATTGAATAGATACTACTTTTTTCAGAGCGTGGCACGATAAATCCCTTACAAAGCAATCGCTAACCGCAAGGTAGTCTGAAATGCCGCACATCTTTCAGCGAGATGACTGAGTCACTTCGCATAGATGTATTACGGGCTTCTGGCCATTGCAACATGTAGGGCAGCTGAACTATCGACACTCGGTATTAAATTGCCCAACGAGCACATATGTAGGCAATGAAATAGGTGTATAAAGCCTATTTATTTTAGCAAAAGTTGCACTTACCTGCAAAGTTCACGGACACTTGTGGCCAACTCCCAAGTGCCAAACACACCGGATCTCTGCTTAGTCAAAAAACAAGCATAGCCTTAACACATTCATTTATTTTATAGCAGGATACTATCTAACAGGCAGACAAGATCAGAGACTAGCTGCGCAGACACATGAGTTCTCCGTAAGTTATCTATATGAAATAATAGGAAGAAACGATTCTGGTCCTTCTGCGCCGCTATCCTGCTCTGTCCAGACGAAGTTTTACCACTTTTAGCAGGCAATTTTTCAATGAGTATGGAGATATCCGCACTGTGGAAATCAGGAATTTTTCAAGATATCAATCAGTTCAGTTTGGTTTTAGGAGAGATTAGGACAAGTTCCCATGCGCCTTCACAATGGGCTACGAGCCTGAGTGTGAGCCATAGTAGGCTACCACTATAATCTAACCTAGTACGGCAGAGGTCTTAGATGCATCTCGAACGCTACCAAGGTGGTGCCGATTGATAACAAAGATGTTTGCTTCCAGGACGATGATCAAATCATTAATTTCATTCGCTGAACTCTTGAGTGTCGTAAATTAAGGCTAGTTACCAACGCTCAGGGGCGGATCCAAGGGGGGAAATAGGGGAAATTTGTGATTGAATTATGATTGTAGAGGAAATGGGATAAGAAAGCCCCTCTTACCTTATATAAATAACATGCGAAAATCGCGCCGAAGGGCATTCATCTACACGACTTTCACATTGGGTTGAATTACTTACAGAATCTAACGGGACTTTGTATAGCTGGCACTACATATGATATTGACTGCTGAGGAATAAAAATGTACCTATATTTTTGGTCAAGGAGATATTGCAAAATGTACTCTTCTTGATAGCTTCCATATTCTCAAAACAATCTTACCCACTATGTATTTCCGTAATCGATAATTAAAATGTAACGGCCTCGAATTGCCAAAACGACCACCTTTTGCGCGCACTGCCCCAATAAAAATGATCTATGATATCCTTTTATATTTCGGGATTTGGCAACCCTGGTGTTGCAATCTGGCAACCGACAGCTGTATCGCAAAATTTGAAATTTGTTGGCTTTTACGTACTCAGAACGTTTTGAAATATCAGCGCTATTTGTGTTGTTTACAGTAACTTAAAAGATTCATCTCGGTCCAAAAATGGTATTAAATCGTGAACATTTTCGTGCGAATATTTTTTACAACTTTCGACGTGGATTAACTCAGCAACATTGCATGGATGAACTTAATTCATTTTTTGGCGATGAAGCTCCATCAAGGACCAGTGTTTATCGATGGTATGGTGAATTCAATCGTGGTCGTAGTTCACTCCAAGACGAATTTCGTGAAGGTCGTTCAAAATCAGTTGTTGTTCCGAAAACCATTGATGCTGTGCGCGAACTGATATTGCAAGATCGTCATGTGACCTGTCGTGAGATTGAGACAATCTTAGGCATTAGTGGGGCCAGCATACATTCAATATTGCATAAACATTTGACTGTCAAAAAAATTTGTTCGCTTTGGATCCCACACAATTTGTCAATCGCTCAAAAAAAGGCTCGTGTCGATTGGTCGAAGGAAATGCTCAAAAAATACGATCGCACGGCTTCGAAATACGTCTGTGACATCGTGACAGGTGATGAATCATGGATTTATGCGTATGAGCCCGAAAGTAAACAGCAGTCGACTGTATCGGTGTTTCAAGATGAGCCAAATCCAACAAAAGTTGTTCGCGCACGAAGCACTTCCAAGCAAATGGTCGCCTGTTGTTTCGGAAAAACTGGACATGTCGCAACCGTACCACCAGAACAACGCAGAACAGTAAATTCTGAGTGGTACACAACCATTTGTTTGTCAGTTGTCTTCCAAGAAATTAGGAAAACCAATCACCCTTCACCAGGACAATGCGAGCTCTCAGACATCGGCTCAAGCAACTGCATTTTTGAGCACCCAAAACATCGAATTAATGGGTCATCCGCCGTATAGTCCTGACTTGGCACCGTTAGACATCTTTTTATTCCCGTAGGTAAAAACCAAACTGAGAGGTCAACGTTTTTCGACACCTGAAGAAGCGGTTGCGGCATTCAGAATGCATGTTTTGGAGGCACCTCAATCAGAGTGGCAAAAGTGCTTCGACAATTGGTTCAAACACATGCAAAAGTATATAGATCTTCATGGAGAATATTTTGAAAAACAATAAAGAGATTTTTGATGATTAAAATTTGTTTTTGTTCTCTAATCCCGACATATAATATAAAAGGCGCCCCTCGTATAAACGAAATGCTTTTTCCTCAAATTTTACTTTTCTTCCACTTTTACTAAAATATTCTAGAGTTAGGAACCCATTCGAAGGAAAGAGAAGAGCTTGATAGAAGATTTGTCAATGTTACGTGTGCCAGGGCTGAAGAAGAAGAAGACTAAATAAGTGGTAGTATTGAGGCTGATTTGAGTAATACTATTATGACAAAGAAAATGCATTAAAACGTGGACACCGTATTCGTGGTTCAAACTGGCACTCGCAATGAATCTGGTGAAGTCGAGTTGGAACAGGAGGACACTATCTGAGGCTGTAGATACTATTCAAACAAAAGGTGGTAGATTTTATGTGTCACGAGATGCAAAAAAGTGGCTTATTGATGGAATACTCGATACGAGCCTTTTCGTACGGGAAAAAGCTGTCGCTGTCTAAATGGTTAAATGTCTAAATGATTAAACAAAACATTATATGGACTACCCTGTACATATTCTAAAATATAAAACGAATATTTAAACAAATACAAAAATCACATCTGAAAATGGTAAGAAAGAAAAAACTCATTTCACTTTTTTTGTCTGGTATCCGTAGGTTATGCGGTAAGTATTGCACTAATATCTCCGATTACTCCGACTCTTATACCCTGAAGCTTTTGTATATGACATTTGTACGTTCCAAACTAGAGTATGCATGCTTTATTTGGTCTGCGTATTATACATGCCATGCTGCTAGAATTGAACGAATCCAGAAAGTATTCATACATTTCGCGTAGCGAAATTTACGCTTTTCAGAGATTCTACCCCTACATTTGAAGTGCGACGCTTATTGAACAGCGATTTCCACGGATTTCTCTAAAGCCTTTGATAAAATCTCCCATATGATTTTAGTAACTAAATTGGCTTGTCTCGGTTTTCATTCTATGTTCCTTGATTGGATTCGATCCTATTTAATAAAGAGATGCTGTACTGTAGTTATCGATGGAGTTTCTTCGCAACAGTACACTGCCACCTCTGGTGTACCTCAGGGTAGTATTTTAGGACCTTTTTTATTTCTTTTGTTTATTAATGATATTTGTTCCTGCTTTTCCTTCGCTAATTTTCTTCTCTATGCTGATGACCTAAAAGTGTACGCTGAAATAAGAAATTCTAGTGATTCAGCCGCCCTACAGTCCGAGTTGAATAATTTATTTTCCTGGTGCCTTATGAATCGTATATTTCTTAATATTGAAAAATGTCATAAAATCTCATTTTCTAAGCTTGAAAACCCCCTCTATACCTCTTATCATATCAATTATACATATCTTGCTTCGTCTGATGTGATAAAAGGTTTAGGGGTCTTCTTTGATTCTAAACTTAATTTCATCGCGCACATAAATTATGCCATTTCCAATTCACTTGCTATGCTCGCTTTTGTTAGACGTCGCTCATCGCACTTCACTGACCGACCCATATACTCTTAAGATTTTATACTCTGCATTTGTGCGGTCCAAATTAGATTATGCCTCTTTTATTGGGAGACCTTATAATGCAGTCCATATAAATCGAGTGGAGAGGGTTCAAAAAATTGTTGTGCGTTTCGCGCTACATTCACTCAATTTCTCAGACCCCAAACCATCATACGACTCACGCTGTCGCTTGATTAGTCTCTGTCCATTAAGTGACAGAGGTACGTTTCAGGCAGCTCCTTTTATCTTCGATCTCGTTAAAGGACAAATTGACTGCCCGTTTCTTCTAGAAAGAATACATTTTAATGTTCCTTGCAGGAATTTTCGCCGTTTTCATGTTGGCTTTAGGAGGACATTATATAGTGCTAATGCGCCTCTCGTTAGAACGCTGTCTGACACTAACTATCTCGCCTCCCTTTTGGATTTACTGGACTGTCCGGTGCTTCAACTTCTACCCTATGCTCAGAAAGTACCGGGAATGTTTAAATAAAACAAAACAGAGTTAAATTTCAGATTAATTTATTTTATCACCTTCAAAATATGACCTCCAGTCCTTCATGATCCACTGGGAGGCCGACGAAGGGATGGCCTTCAGCTCCTACGTCGCATTCTCTTTGATCTCCTCTATCGACTGAAATCTCCTTCCACGAAGTGGTAACTTCAACTTGGGAAAAAAAAGAAATCGCACGGGAATATATCAGGTGAATACGATGCTTGCACGATGGTATTTACTTGGTGTTGGGCTCGGTGCGATGGCGCGTTGTCATCATGCAAAGTCCAAGAATTGTTTGCCCACATTTCCGGCCGGCCAGGCAGACACTAACGATCCGATGGCGCAGGTGTGTGTCTTAGAGTCCTACCAATATAAGAAAAAAATATGGACCGATTCCCACGTGCGTGGTTCGTTTAAATTAAACATTCCCGGTACTTTTTGATCATAGGGTGCATATCGAAGCTCCCCCAGCCACCAGAGTGAGTCTCCTTGGTCTCCTACGCTGACGATAATGGCGTCGGGCAATGACATTGATGGACTGTGCGCCAAAGTGATCAATTGTCTCACCAATCTTTCTCGCTTTTTCACTCATCTAACATCCCTCTCCCTCTGGACCCAACCTGTCGAAACAGCAAGTTTCCTGGGCCTACCTTTAGATGAGTTAGACGAAGACAACTGGTACTGACTACATGGTTACACTGGCATGGTTTAGTATTGCTGCTACAACAACAGCATACACGTACGCACTAACTCTTTGATTGACGAACGACACTCACGAACGCCTAATACTAGCAAATTTGCTCTAAAAGGCGGAGCAATGACAAAAAACATCAATATGTCACAAGGAGACAAAGACTCTCAGACGGGGGTGATTAGAACTGGTCCACATCATGGACCTAGTGAATTCCGACCCGACGTTTATCCAGCGCATCATAACAAGTAATGAGACGTGGATATATGAGTTTGACATGCAAACAAGACAACAGGTGACTGAAGGGCGCCAAACCCCAAAAAGCCACGCCAAAGTCGGTTAAAAGTTAAAGTCATGCTACTCGGTTTCTTTTATTATCATGGTGTTGTTCACTCGGATTTCGTTCCAAATCATTCTACGGTAAATAAAGAATATTATTGTATTTGGAAGCTATGCGACGTTTGAGAGAGAATGTGCGTAGGAAACGACCCAAGTTGTGGAACGAAAACTCATGGATCTGGCTCTGTGATAACGCACAGTCTCACAACGCTCATATTGTAAACACTGTTTTTAGCAAAAACTCGACAAATATCATCACCGGACTTAGCCCCTGTGACTTTTTGCTTTTCCCAAAATTTAAATTGACACTCCGCGGACGTCGCTTTGCGTCGATTAAGGAGAATTCGCTGAAGAAGCTGAAGAAGATCTCTTCAAATGCGTTTAAAAGGTAATTTGATGACTGGACTTATCGTTGGCATATGAATATTGATGCGAATGTAGCCTATTTTGAAAGCGATAAAATAAATTTTGATGATTAAAAATTATTTTGCGTTCTATTGAACAATTCCCGGTACTTTTTTGACAGAATGTAAATATAACATAAACACCACTTGTCATCGCCTAATTTCGTTCGGCCAAACAACAAAGCCTCAGAACTGTTACGCCAAACCCTCCGATTAAATTTTAATAGAATAAAGTGTTTGTTTAAATAAACTAAAATTGCCGTTGATTTTTAATAATTTTTTCCCTGATGGTATTGCAGATTTTCTCCATATAACGAACGCGCGACATTGTTTTTACCAATTTTTAATTTTAATTTTAATTACAAATTTCGAAAGTTTGTCCTAATTAATGTTTTGAATAAGAATTTAGTATAGTTAAGTTAAAATATTACTTACTAATGCAGTCCAATGTGTGTTACTAATAACTTTATGGAATCAATTAAATTACTCTGGAAAAAAATTAACAAAATTATTCATTTTTAATGCCTCAAACTACTGCTAACCCCTTAAAGAAGAGGAGTAACTGATCAATGAGAAACTGGCGAGAAGTTGGCTACCTCGAAGAAAGAAAAGAAGAAAGAAACCTTAAACAAAGCACCGATGAGTCAGCAATACTGCAACGCCAACACCAACGCCCGCAACAGCAGCATTAACAACATAAACAGCTAGCGCCAAGCACACGTGACCACAGCGCAAAGCAACCCCGGAAATGTCAAGAAGTCGTTGCTTCTTTAAACGGCATTGCATGAAGAGCGAAGCTGATAGGCGCTTGTATTTATTACACTTGTAGTAGTAAACAAATAACGTAAGCAGTTTTTCAAAACATGGTTTTTATGTAAAATTTTCTGTTATTATTACTATTTTTTTTAATTGCGTTACATATTTTAAATACATGCTTTTTATACTCGTACACCAGATTTTTTTGTTTTTGACCGAGTCGCTTACGTTTTTGTACATTACACTAGTTTACACTTTTTCACTTTCAAAAATGGTCCTCGACCAAAAAGCGTTTTTTAAACTAATTTTAGGTCGCTGAAACCAAAAATGAATTTTATATTTTTTTTTTTTTTCAAAGAACGGTTTCCCAGATATTCCCAAAAAATCTGTTTTTTGGGCAATAGTGCAGTTATTACTAGCAATTTCGAAAACAACATTTTACATTTTAAGCCTAAGTTTGTCTGAATCGACGAAAAATTTTAGAAGTTATAACATATGATGTGAATGAAGACAATTTCATCGTCTGTCGTTTGATGTATACAATACGGTTTCGAACAAAAGTAAATCATGCCAGCCTGCGTATTGAGTCACTCAAAATAACTCTTCTTAGGCTCACTATAATTAAAAACAATATTTATTTCATACAAATAGATATATATACAGTCGAACTTCTCTACAGTGAACTTCCATATAATGAAGCTCTCCTTATAATGAACTCGTTTCGAAGACACTGCTTTTTCGTTCTACTTACGGTGTATTTTTGTCTCCTTATAATGAATTTCTATATAGTGAAGTTTTCTATATAATGAACAAATTTTACAGCTGGAAATTCAAGTGTCCTAAGTTTTTGTCTCCATATAGTGAATTTTTTCAAAATTTTTTTGTTGCAAAAAATTACAGTTAGATGTGGACAAACTGTAATGAGGGGAATCCCAAAATTAAAACAGAAAGAGCTGAGCTATTACAGTTTTATTCAGTGATTGAAGTTAAAATGACGCATCGAAGCAGCATTTCGCTTGAAAAAAAGTTATTAATGATTAACAAAGTTAATGAAGGAAAGAAAAAAAAAAAGATATTGCCAATGAATTCGGAGTTCTTCCCAGCACTTTATCAAATATTTTAAAAAATAAGGAAGTGATTTTAAAAAATGCGGAGGATTTGGCTGCTTTACAGTCTTCATTTAAAAAAGTACCAAATATCGAAGCATCGTTTGATGACTACGTAAATGTTGATAATGGTGTGCAGACTTTGGACAACCCATCCGAAGAAGATATTCTCAACAGCATTTTTGAAAGTCGCGGAGTTCCAGCTGAACCTGGTAAGCATTTAATTTTTTATAGTCAAACAAAAATTTAATATGTAAATATCATTTCAGATAACGATGAACACGATTTGACCGTTGAAGAATTGGCAGAAACTGAGGAGGCATTACCTACGTTGATACAAGCTGCTTCATCCATTAGCGTAATTAGAACCTTTGTGGAAATGAGGAGCGACGTGCCGATTAATGTTTTCAACTTTCTACATGATTTGGAAGCTTTTATTGAAAATTAAAAATGGAAGACTGTAATTCAAACCAAACTCACTGATTATTTCAATAAAATTACATAAAAAATCAATGTTTCTTTATAATGAAGTTTCTATATAGTGAAGTGATTTTCAGGTCCCGTGTGAATTCACTATATGGAAGTTCGACTGTATATATATATATATATATATGTCGCAGAATAGGCTTATTTGCCCATTGTACCAATTCCAGCTAAATAAGAAGTATGACCATTGTACGTCTGTATATATTTCGGTGGCCCCCATGGCAAGTATAAATTTGTGCACGATGACAGAGGAAAAGAGACTGACTCTGTTGTCGAGTAAGGTCTGGTCGTAAGGCGCGGAATACATAAGTGAAAGAAAGAGAGCAATAGAATAATGAGATGATGAAATTATACAGGCTCCTTTCGTAAGTCCTTCTGGCGGTCGGGCAGTTGAGATTGCACCTTGCACTAGAGCAGAACTTACTTTGTTTTTCTTTGTTTATATCTGTGTTATAAGAAAATACACTGAAATGTGCAAGCACGCACCAGATAAATTCTGTTTTATTTGTGGTTTATATATCTTCAAAGAAAGTGCTCGAAAAAAGCTGACCACGCATATATTAGCAGCTTACGAGCAATATTTTGGTTTACGAGCAAAAAATATGGAGAAAACGTGGACTCCAAACTCACGGTCATACTTATCTTTTGGTAAGCCATTTTAGTGGAGGAATCCTATTGATCATGTGAGTGATTGCTATTTTTGCCTGACTAAACTTCAGGGAGGAAAATATAGCAAAGCTACGTACGTATCCCGACGTATCATCAGTGACAAAAACCGCACCTCATTCTATCCAATATCCAAAACGTGAACCACCAACACCAAAAGCAGAGTCCCTCAGTTCTCAAGGAATAACAGCTTCGATTTTGAATGTCGTAAGTCCGTCAGTTCCCCAAGCACATCGAGCATGTCGTGGGAAAAAACAACGTTACCAAAAACCACTTGTTGAAAAAAAAAGTTATTTTCCCCCTTTGCACATAAAACTTGGGCTACTGAAGAATTTTGTGAAAGCTTTGGCAAAAAAACCGGAAAACACAGCCCTTAAATACTTGAAAACCAAGTTCCCAAGATTGTCAACAGAGAAGATCAAAGCGGGTATATTAGTCGGTCCACAGAAAAATAAATTTTTTACGGTCACAGAATTTCAACAATGCCTTGACAGTTCCAAAGCTAAAGCTTGGAAAGCTTTCCAAAAAGTTGTTCATGGATTCTTGGGAAACACCGGGAGCAACAACGGCCGTCAATTGATTCATGTACTGATGAAATACTTTAAAACTATTGGTTAGTATTGTAAAACGTACATACTCCAAAATATATTTATCATATAAATTGATTGGAAAATTATTGGAAAATTTACAATTAACTTTGTTTTTGTTAACAGGTGCTCGCATGTCGTTAAAAATGCACCGACTTCACAGTCATTTGGGTTTTTTCAAGGAATGATGAGCGACTACTGCTGGATGCAACTTCGTGAAGATTCCGTGCAACATAAAAGAAGAAGTTTGAGAGTAAAAGTGTATTTTCAACCTCAAACATAGCCAAGTCAAAAGCTGCAAAATCACACGCGTTGACTTTATGGGTCATAATTTCTACAATTTTTCGTCGATTCAGACAAACTTAGGTTTAAAATGTAGGTGACAAAATTGTCTTTCAGAAAACCTATCTTATGTCGATATAAAAAAAATTTTTGTTCCAGAAAAAAGTTAATAAACTTTGATAATTTAATAAAAAACGTCGAAAATGCCTTTTTTTACTTTCAACAGCTCTTTTGCGAAAACTACGACTTCCATTGGCACGAATTATATATTGCCATGTAGGTCATATGTGTGCCTTTCGAAATTTATGCACTTCAAAGAAATGGCGCGCGTTGTTTTCGAGATTGCAAGTAATAACTGCACTATTGCCCAAAAAACAGGTTTTTTGGATATATCTCGGAAACCGTTCTTTGAAAAAAAAAAAAATTCATTTTTGGTTTTAGCGACCTCAAATTAGTTTAAAAAACGCTTTTTGGTCGAGGACCATTTTTGGTGTAAACTAGTGTTATAGCTGTAATTCATGTTATCACCCAAATATGTAGTAATTCAGACGCCGAATTAAGTAAGCCGTGAGTAATGTTTTCCAGCGTGTCTACATCGCATAGTCAAAAAGGTACAGTGTTGGCAAAAAAATATGTGCACCCAAAAAAAATACAAGTTTTAGGGCTTAATTTTCTTTTAATATATAAACTTTTGGATCAACACTGAATGCGCGGGGTGCAGCTTGGAGGAAGACCTTAGTGAAGGCAGGCGTTCACTGATGGCTAGAAGTTTGATAATATAGAGGCGTTTTGTGAGAAACTACTCATGCATCTCAAGTTCAGGCTACCGGTACACGGTAGTGTGTTCTAAGCGGCAGTAGGTGCTATCAAAGATGCAATTCATTGGTTGCTCACTTGTGTAACAACCGTCAACGAAGTTAATATTTACTCCCACGGAGAATGCAAAAGTAACTTGATGTTAAACTGAAATGAGTCCCCCACACAGAGGTATTGAAGAGAACTACTGAACTGATGAGCTGGCTGCATAGGGGAGCCGTGAGGTGGCCCTTCGGCGTAAAGAGAAGATTAGGACTTGCTTGGCTACCTGTAGTCTGTCCCTGCGAAGTTGCAGGCAGTGCATTTACTTATATTGGGTTGGGGAATAATGCCTGCATTTTTTTATTTTGTTTTATTTTACAACGATTTGTTTGCTGTTTGGCAAAGAGTAAGTATCCATTCGATAGAAATCTTTCTGCTCTGCTCTTTGCTAAAACTTTGTTAATCGTATTTTTGAGTTGTTTAATTTTTTATTCGTTTTGAGGCTTAGAAATGGAATACCCAGGAGGTAAAAATCAATATTTTCGAAACATGTTCTTCTCTGAATTGCATCGTGGTCAAAAAGCTGCCGAAGCAGCCCGGGGCAATTGAGCGGTGTATGGAAAAGGTGCCATGGTCGAGTCTACAGCACGGAAATGGTTCGCAAAGTTCAAATGATTTTACGTCGATGATACGTCTCGCAGCGGAACAGCGGAAGGCCTTTCGAATTGGAGTAAGAACGTCTCAAATCACGTTTAAAAGAGACAGGTCACAGAGAAAAAAAAAAACGAACTGCAATCATAAAACGATTCTCAATCACCTTCATACAATGGGATTTATCGAAAAACTGGAATTCTGGCTACCTCACGAGCTCAACGAAAAATAATCAAAGAAAGATGCCTTCAATTTGCTTCTCACCATTGAGCAACATGCGGTCATAAACTCGGTTTTTTGTTCCGAATCGTCACAGGAGATGAGAAATGGTGCCTATACATCAATATGAAACAAAGAAAGGAGTGAGTGGCTCCAGGAGATACGCCAAAGCCGAGAGTCAAGTCGGATCTTTATCCAACGAAGATCATGATATGGGTTTGGTGGGGATGCAAAGGCATAGTGCACTGGGAAATGCTCGAAAACAATACCACGGACAGCAAGGAGCTCTACATTGTCCAGCTATACCGCGTGAATGAGGCTATTCGACTGAACCATACTCCTTCACGACAACGCCAGGCCCCATGTTGCACAAGTCGTCAAAGAGGCACTCCAAGAACTCGAATAGGAGGTCCTTCAGCATCCGCCGAATTCTCCGGACCTTGCACCGATCGATAACCATCTTTTCCGCTTCTTCTCAGACCATATGAAGAGCGGTACCTTCGATAACAAAGAGGTAAAATTTATGAATCTTGGTGCTTCTTGTTTTCCAACGCCTGTGGAAATAGCAGACTTGGATATCATCCATCTACTGGATTTCATCTCAATACATTGGAAGCGTTTAATTCGGTCTTTTATATCTTTACTTATTCCAATCCACCTATAACCAGCAGCAAAGTTAATATAATGTATTAAAAGAACAAAAAATTCAGCCACGCAGCCTCCCCTTTCTCTTTTTGCTTTTTTTTGCTGATGAAGAGGTTTAAAATGCCTAATGGGTCATCAAAGCTGCCGGCGCAGCAATGGTACGTACGGAGACTAAAAACTTCCCCATAGTTTGAAGCCGTGACTCTCCCTAGAACCGCTTTCGTGGCATTACAACTTCCTCATTACAAAGTCTATGCTTGCATACCTGCGTCCAGGTGCCGGTTTTTCATTCGGTGAATTTTTGCTGCGAATCCCTTGATGATTTCCACCGTTTTTTTGCTGCTTGGCATCGATCACACGATACTCTATCTTCGATGAATCTAATTTCAATAGATATAATTTCGACTACAGGGCGATACTAGTTATTATAATTAGTATTTTTTAAATATTATTAAACTAGTGAACAAAATGGAGGATGGTTCCATGTGTAGAAGTCCACGCAAGTGGGGAAAGTTACTGATCGCCATTCACTTGGGAGTGGCCAGGACGATTCTTCTACATATGGTTCAAGCAGCTCACAACGGCCGGGATTAGCCCACGTATCCTCTGGGTAGCTTCCGAACACCCGTTCGGGAGTGAGCTAACGTGAGAAGGCGAAACATTCCAGGATAGCTGGTTGTGCGTTGGGTTTGGGACCCGCCACTTAAAAATCCCCCCCCAATGAAAAGTTTGAAAAAGCCTCGGATGAGACCTCCCTATGCTGATGACGACCCCTGCAAACGAAATAAGGAATATGATTTGAGGGCATGCACCTGGAATGTCCGGTCCCTTAATGGGGAAGGTGCCTCTGCCCGGCTGGTTGACGTCCTCGTGAGAGCAAAGGCTGACATCACTGCCATCCAAGAGATGCGATGGACGGGGCAAGGAAAGAAAACCATAGGACCTTGCGACGTCTACTACAGCTGCCATGTAAAGGAGCGCAAATTCGGTGTCGGATTTGTTGTGGGAGAGAGACTTCGTCGCCAAGTACTGTCGTTCACTCCGGTGGACGAGCGTCTCGCAACAATCCGCATCAAAGCCCGTTTTTTTAACATATCGCTAATTTGCGCCCACGCCCCGACGGAAGAGAAGGACGATGCGACCAAAGATTCTTTCTATGAGCGCCTGGAACGTTCCTATGAGCGCTGCCCCCGCCACGACATAAAAATCGTGCTTGGCGACTTCAACGCCAGGGTGGGCAAGGAGGGAATTTTTGGTCCCACAGTCGGAAAATTCAGCCTACACAACGAAACATCCGGTAACGGACAGAGGCTGATCGACTTCGCTGGGGCCCGAAACATGGTAGTCTGCAGCACCAGATTCCAGCATAAAAAGATACACCAAGCTACCTGGCTGTCCCCTGATCGAAAAACGCGAAACCAGATCGATCATGTTGTGATAGATGGAAGACACGCTTCTAGTGTATTAGATGTACGTACGATCCGAGGACCCAACATTGACTCGGATCACTACCTTGTTGCAGCCAAACTGCGCACGCGCCTCTGTGCAGCAAAAAACGTGCATCTACCTACGCAAAGAATGTTCGACCTCGAAAAGCTGCAATCACAACAGACAGCCAGAAGATTCGCCACTCGACTCTCACTCCTGCTCTCAGAGAGTACTGCCCAACAAACCGGCATGCGCGAGCAATGGAGCAACATTTCTCGTTCTCTACGTACCGCCGCCGAAGAAGAAATCGGATTCCGGCGAGCCCGAAAAAACAATTGGTACGACGAGGAATGTCATGCTGCCGCAGAAAGAAAGGATGCCGCCTATAGAGCCACGCTGCGATCGGGCGCAACGCGAGCCATGTGGGATCGCTACAGAGAGCTGAAAAAGGAAGAGAGACGTATTATCCGACAGAAGAAACGAGAGGCCGAAATACGTGAGTGCGAAGAGCTTGAGATGCTGGCCAACAGGAACAACGCCCGAAAATTCTACCAGAAAGTTCGGCGGCTTACAGAAGGTTTTAAGACCGGGGCGTTTTCCTGTAAGAACAAAGACGGCGAACTGGTGACCGACGTCCAGAGCAATCTTAAATTATGGAGGGAACACTTCTCGAACCTATTAAACAGTGACAGCTGCGCATGTCACCGAGAAAGTGAAGATCCCGATACCCCAATCGTTGACGACGGAATTGTCGTTCCGCTACCCGATCATGACGAGGTGAGAATAGCGATAACGCGGCTAAAGAACAACAAAGCCGCGGGCGCCGACGGACTGCCGGCTGAGCTATTCAAACATGGCGGCGAGGAGCTGGTAAGGTGCATGCATCAGCTCCTATGCAAAATATGGTCGGATGAAAGCATGCCTGCCGATTGGAATTTAAGTGTGCTCTGCCCAATCCATAAGAAGGGCGATCCTGCAATTTGTGCCAATTACCGCGGGATTAGTCTTCTAAATATCGCCTATAAGGTTCTAGCGAGCGTATTGTGTGAAAGGCTGAAGCCCACCGTCAACCAACTGATTGGACCTTATCAGTGTGGCTTCAGACCTGGAAAGTCTACCATCGACCAAATATTCTCAATACGCCAAATCTTGGAAAAGACCCATGAAAGGAGAATCGACACACACCATCTTTTCGTCGACTTCAAAGCTGCATTCGACAGTACGGAAAGGAGTTACCTGTATGCCGCGATGTCTGAATTTGGTATCCCCGCAAAACTAATACGGCTATGTAAGATGACGTTGCTCAACACCAACAGCGCCGTCAGAATTGGAAAGGACCTCTCCGAGCCGTTTGATACCAAACGAGGTTTCAGACAGGGTGACTCCCTGTCGTGTGACTTCTTTAACCTGATGTTGGAGAGCATCGTGCGAGCCGCAGAACTTAATCGCTCAGGCACAATTTTTTATAAGAGCGTACAATTGCTGGCGTATGCCGATGATATTGACATCATCGGCCTTAACAACCGCGCAGTTAGTTCTGCCTTCTCCAAATTGGATAAAGAGGCAAAGCGAATGGGTCTGGTGGTGAACGAGGACAAAACGAAGTACCTCCTGTCTTCAAACAAACAGTCGGCGCACTCGCGCATCGGCACCCACGTCACTGTTGACAGTTACAATTTCGAGGTTGTAAAAGACTGCTTTTATTTAGGAACCTGCATTAACACCGATAACAATGTCAGCATTGAAATCCAACGTAGAATCTCTCTTGCCAACAAGTGCTACTTTGGACTAAGTAGGCAACTGAGCAGTAAAGTCCTCTCTCGACGAACAAAATTAACACTCCACAAGACTCTCATCAAGCCCGTCCTAACTTATGGCGCAGAAGCTTGGACGATGACAACATCCGATGAAGCGACGCTTGGAGTGTTCGAGAGAAAGATTCTGCGTAAGATTTTTGGACCTTTGCACGTTGGTAACAGTGAATATCGCAGACGATGGAACGATGAGCTGTATGAGCTTTACGACGACATAGACATAGCGCAGCGAATAAAGATCCAGCGGCTACGTTGGCTGGGTCATGTCGTCCGAATGGATACAAACGCTCCGGCTTTGAAAGTATTCGATGCGGTACCAGCTGGTGGTAGCAGAGGAAGAGGGCGGCCTCCTCTGCGTTGGAAAGATCAGGTGGAGAAGGACTTGGCTTCACTTTGTTAAACTCGGCCAAAATCGCGTAAGCGGTTATAGCGCCAATTAAGAAGAAGAAGAAGTGAACAAAATTAAGGGTCCAAAAAATATTCCCTTATCTTAAGGCAATGTATTGCAGTTAAAATGCTCAGACGGGAGTTGTAAAAGAAAAACTGCAGTTTGAAGCTTTAAGTCTCAACCACAAAAAGTAGCGAAGTTTCTTTTTTGGGTATAAGGACTTGGAAAATTGGTTTCCTACTAAACCACTGCATGTAGCGGATACGTTGTTTAACCAGCTGCAATTTGTTTATTGTAGACCTCGATATGACCACTTCTCACTGAGATATCGCGCTTTGAAAATAAAACAGTCCATTGCCTTCAATTGCTAAGAAATTCGAAGATTTATCGATACCTCATATCGATTACCGATATAAATATATATAGTATATATCAGGTCAGTCCATAAGTTGCAGAAATAAACACTGTTCACGCAGAGGATACCGCGAGTGTAAGGACTGCTCAAAAGTGGTTTTCAAAATTCCAAAGTGGTAACTGTGACGTGGAGTATGCCCCACGCGCTGGTCGTCCTGAAGTCTTTAACTCCGACGCCTTGCTCGAACTCGTGAAAGCTGAGCCAAATTTGACAGTTGGTGTGATAGCTCAGAGGTTAAATTCATAGCATGGAACAGTTCACAGGCACCTGGTCCAGTTGGGAAAGGTTTCAAAGCTGGGAAAATGGGTTCCGCATAGACTTTCCGTCGCCAACCTTTAGCAGAGAGTGAATGTGTGTTCTCAGCTGCTGCAACGGCTTGGAGATGAAAGTTTTTTGAACCATATCGTTACTGCTGATGAATAATTTTTAATGACAAAGAGACCTATAATGAAGTATAGCTAATCGAACGATCAGTCATAGTCAACTACCTCAGAACAGAATTATAACAAAAATTAATATACAAATAGAATAATTCAAATTAGAGTTAAAAGCGTGGGATGCTTGATATAGTAAATATTACAATCATTCTATTGGCAACTACCTATGTACAGAAGGTTATGAAAGTGAAGCAAAATGCATCAGTGAATTAATGTTCGTGTTATATTTGATTCCTTTCTTATCGACTGTGAGTCTAAAGCTATGCAGTTATCGGCCGTGATAAAGAAGTAATCGGGATGAAGAACTTATTTCGTGGAGGGAGCCTGAGAAACGGCTACCCCACTCCATTTGCCAGTTTTTTTCGATTTTCGGGGTGTGGTGCACTATGAATTCCTTCCACCTGGCCAAACTGTTAATAAGGAATATTATTTGAGCATTATGCGTCGTTGGAGTGAAGCAATTCGTCTAAAAAGACCAGAATTATGGGCCAACAACTCTTGGTTTTTGCATCACGATAATGCACCGTCTCACACTGCAATCGTTCTTCGTGACCATTTCGGCAAAGATTCCACGCATATCGTTCCGCAACCACCGTATTCGCCTGATTTGGCTCCGTGTGACTTCTGGCTATTCCCAAAACTCAAGAGACCACTCCGGGGAACGCGTTTCGAGTCGATTGAGGAGATAAAAGCTGAATCGAAGAAGGTACTGATGGCTATACCGGAAATGGACTATTTGGCATGTTTCGGGGATTGGAGAACTCGTTGGCATAAGTGTATTTCATCGAGAGGGGATTGTTTTGAAGAGGATGAAATTGATTTACAAGAATAAATAAAGATTTTTCATTTTACAACCAAATTCACCTTACTTTTTGCCCACTGCTTCACACCAAGAAGATTCTCCTGTCTATTTGGTGGGATATGGCCGGTATTGTTTATTATGAACTTCTGGAACTAAACCAGACGATAACTGTCGATTATTATTCCCATCAGCTATCAAACCTGAATGAGGCACTTAAAAAAATCGACCGTCTTTAGTGAATAGACGCAAAGTTTTGTTTCACCACGACAAAACAAGACCTCATACCGCAAGGCAAACATAAAGCAAACTGAACGAGCTCGGATGGGAGCTAATTGCGCCTCCACCATACTCTCCGGATATTGCACCTTGTGATTATCAACTTTTCCGTGGGCTTCAATCGCATATGAGTAACAAGAACTACTCCTCAAAAGAAGCTATAAAAAGGGATATATGTAGAAGCGTATTTTGGTTCCAAGGGCAAAAAAATTTTTTCAGCAGGGATCTAAAAATTTGCCTAAACGTTGGGAAGACATTGTAAATAATGAAGGAAAATATATTATTGATTAATAAATACTTTAAACATCTTTTTTATTAATCTAAGACCACCTTTAAAAAACGCACGAACTTATAGACTGACCTGATAGTACATTATTGGCGTCTTGATGTTTTTCTAGACGTGGAGTGGTCTACAGTTTTACGCCAGCTCCGAACGAGCGTTCGTTATGAGGAGCTTTATGAGCGGCATCGAGTTTCCAACCTGAAGTCACGCACGCACCATCACATTCGGCTGAATTAGAGAGCGGTTTCAACAACTAGAAGAGAATCACTTCAACGGTTAACCTTCGTTTTGCCAAAAAAAAAAATATTTTCCATTTGTCACACAGAAAAACAGGGGATAAAGTAAATTTGATGTTTGTTACGGGATACATTCGGCTGCCGTAGCCGAATCGGTTGGTGCGTGACTACCATTCGAAATTCACAGAGAGAACGTAGGTTCGAATCTCGGTGAAACACCAAAATTAAGAAAAAGATTTTTCTAATAGTGGTCGCCCCTCGGCAGCCAACCTCCGAGTGTATTTCTGCCATGAACATGCTTCTCATAAAAATATTTGCCGTTCGCATATATATTATAAATATATATTAGGGAGGGTCGATTTAAAAATCGCTCAGTGCTCTGTGAAAATCGTATTCTAGGGATCAAAATAAGAAACTATGCCGAAGGAACCATACCTCTAAAACGAATTCTGATGTCGCCAATTTAAAAATATCACCATTTTTGGCCTTTACATGAAAAAATCAGCTAAATGGCTATGTTTTTTCTTTGTTTTTATTTATTTATAATAATATCTATTTTTTCTCTTAAGAAATTTATTTAGTCAGAACATATGTAAATGAAAAAATTAATTTAAGTAAGTTATAGAAATATATACATACATACCTATATAATTGGCGCGTACACCCTTTTTTGAGTGTTTGGCCGAGCTCCTCCTCCTATTTGTGGTGTGCGCCTTGATGTTGTTCCACAAATGGAGGGACCTACAGTTTCAAGCCGACTCCGAACGGCAGAAATTTTTTATGAGGAGCTTTTTCCTGGCAGAAATACACTCGGAGGTTTGCCATGATTTCCTACGAGACAATGTTGTGTCAGTTTTATAATACTCTTGGACAGACGTAAATTTAGCCTTGGCCATGTTTGCCTAGCAATTTCGCAGGTGTCAGCGCTAATCCATCTCTGATTTGCAGAATTGATTAGTGCGTCCTTAATGAGAAGCTTACAAGTTGCGAGAGGTCTGGCATACAGGTACCTTCTCTTGCAAGTTGGTCTGCCCTACAGTTCCCTGGTGTATCTCTGTGGCCTGGAATCCAACATAAGATTATACGATATTGTTTAGCCATCTCATTTAGAGATTGGCGACAACGTCAGACACTCCTTGATGATATTCTGTTTATCTTTAACCATGAATAGTGTTTATTTCCGCTTGAAAAACGCTACAGTGATCCGGTAATTTAAAGGATTCACTAATAGAAAGCTCTTCGTAAAAGAACCCTGATCCTACACCGGTGTCCATTTTAGATCCGTCCGTGTAGATCTTAACGGGTATGGTGGGTGTTGGATCTTCTTCAAGCCATTCCAGTCTAGAAGGGATTTTCATTAGGAAATTCCTTTCGAAGCAAAGAATGGGAGGGTGATAATCACAGTCACTGGGTATATCCGTGTAGGAGTCTAAAATGGTTGAATGCCCATGTGTGACAGTCCTCCATTGTGAGCTCGCTTTGAGCCTTAAAGCGGTGCAAGCCGCTGAGTATTTGCAGAAGAGATCTAGGGGTGGCAGATGCAGTATGATATCCAAAGCCATGGATGACGTGGTTTTTATGACGCCACATATTGCTAATTCCGCTGATCTCTGCACCTTATTCAATAAATTAGAATGGGTTTTTTTCTGCATAGCACACCACCAGACAACATTTCCATATAGAAGAATGGGTCTGACGACAGCAGTGTAAAGCCAATGAGCAACCTTAGGTTTAATTCCCCAGGTCTTACCTAAAGCTCTCTTACAGGCATAAAAAGCTAGGTTCACTTTCCTGACTCTTTCTAAGTTGTTTGACTTCCAAGTCAGTTTCCTATCTATGTTTAGTCCCAAGTACTTGGTTTTTTCCGAAATCACAAGAGCTTCCCCCTAGCGCATAATTGGACTTAGCTGAGGGATTCTGTGTTTCCTAGTGAACAATATGCGTTGTGTTTTGCCTGGGTTGACTCCTAGACTATACTTTCCTGCCCACCTTGAAACTATATCTAGAGCATTTTGTATTAGGTCTCTTAATGTAGATACAAATTTACCAGAGACAGCAATAACAACATCATCGGCGTAAGCTATTACCTTACAGCCCACCGATTCCAGTATTAACAGAAGTTTATTTACAACTGCGTTCCATAAAAACGGTGAGTAGACTCCACCTTGCGGTGTACCTATACTTACCAATCTCCTGAACACCGATTTTCCTAGTTCCGCTTCAATGATTCTGCTATTTAGCATTTTGCCAATGAAGTCTATCAAGCACGGTTCTACCCTAAGATCAGTGAATGCTGCCGTAATTGCAAGCCGCCCCCCCCCTTCAACATTGTTAAAGGGTAAATACCATCTGGGCCCGGTGATTTAAAAGGTTTGAAACTTTCAATCGCCCATAAGAGCCGATCCTCAGATATAGCGTCTATTCTGACTTCACGACAGTGTACTGTATCTTCCATGTCATGCCCAGTAATGTCTGAGCAGCCTGCAAAATGAGAGTCGAGTAAAAGTTCTAGAGACTCTTTACTGGTTGTAGTGAAAGAACCATCACTTTTCTGTAGCAGTTCCCAATTTTGAGGGCTTCCCGCTAAAATCTTACGAAGTCTGGAGGCCTCAGTTGCCCCCTCAACCTCTTCACAAAAGGATTTCCAAGATTGCCTATGGGCATTTCTGATTTCCTTCTTATAGATTCTCAGAGCATCTTTATAGCCTTTCCAATCTTCTTCGAGACGTGTTTTCTATGCTTCATTAAGAGCGCTTCTGCTTGTGTTTTGAAGCTTAGTTAGTTCAACCGTCCACCACTTAGGCTTGGACTTACCCCTCAGTCTTCTTGTCAACCAAATTTTCTAGTCCTTGTAAGCTTTGTGGTACCACAGATGGACATGTTCCTAGGGTAACCCCGATACAATCTACATACTTTTCCTAGTCTGTTTTCCTGATATTTCTACCAGGCTTAGGTTTCGGTAGATTTTTACTAACCCCAAACGAGATATATCTATGATCAGAGAAGGAATGCTCTTCCAAAACTTTCCAGTTCCTAATTCTGTTAATAATGGAGTCAAAAGCAAAAGTAGCGTCTAACACTTCCTGTCTATTACTAATGGCAAAAGTAGGTTTATTACCTTTATTGCAAATCTGTAGTTTAGTTCCTATCAGATAATCAAAGAGACACTCACCTCTGGCGTTAGTATCAGTACTGCCCCATATATCGTGATGCGCATTTACATCCGCACCAATAATTAGCTTTCCGCCAAGCTTCTGCGCCTGCGCTACCAAATCTTTGAATATTAATCTCGGTAGCTCCTCGTGGTCATGTGCGAGGTAACAGGAAGAGAGCCACATCCGTTCATTTCCCGACTCCGTGCTAATGGTCAATTGAGCTTTGTCACTGTAATTAGAGAGCATGAAAGCATTTATCCCTTTCCTTATTAGTACGCACGCTCTAGGATTACCTTTGTTGCGAGCATACATCAGTTTATATTTTTGAGTCCTTAGTCCGCACACAAGTCCATGTGATACCCATGGTTCTTGAATCAGGACAATATGATGTCCACCTTTGGTCAGGTGGATTATGAGGTTATCGGACGCAGCCTTTGAGTGGTGAAGGTTAATTTGAAGAACCCTTAACGTCATGGTTACTGGGCTTCCTCTCCACCACCGTTTTGTTGGGATCATCTGAATCTGACGCCAATAGCTCTTCCTCATCAGTGAGAGTAGTATCAAGTACTCTATCTAACAACACCGCTGTAGCGGTGTTAGGACCGGAGCCAGATTCCGCCGTGGGGCCTATCTCAGCTCCAACCGGGTCCTTTAAATTAGGCGTATTGTCCTTATTATAGACCCTCAGTGTTATGGACGAAACCCCATAGCTTACTACACCGTCAGATCGCGCCAGTGCGTCCACCGAGTCCTTGCAGACTACGAAAGTAGCGCTTCGGTACTCGCCCTTGGGATCGTCCAGCTTTGTGACCTTCCAAGACGATGTAAGGAAGCTCCGGATTACATACCCCATGAGGAGAGGAGATGATGGGATGATGAGGGTTAAGGATTAACAGGTACGTCGGTACGGTGATCTTCATATGGTGATTATATATATATATATAATTGGCGCGTACACCCTTTTTGGATGTTTGGGCGAGCTCCTCCTCCTATTTGTGGTGTGCGTCTTGATGTTATTCCACAAATGGAGGGACCTACAGTTTTAAGCCGACTCCGAACGGCAGATATTTTTATGAGGAGCTTTTTCATGGCAGAAATGCACTCGGAGGTTTGCCATTGCCTGTCGAGGGACGACCGCTATTAGAAAAATGTTTTTTTTTCTTAATTTTGGTGTTTCACCGAGATTCGAACCAACGTTCTATCTGTGAATTGCGAATGGTAGTCACGCACCAACCCATTCGGCTACGGCGGCCGCCTATCATATATCATATTCATATGGTGATTGGATGGCCACCAATTTTGCCGTAAAGTGGGTGGATGGCTAGCCAATCCTCGTATGGAGCTTCCTTCTTAGTTCGTGTTGGGTTGGTCCCCATGATATGGGGGTCAAACCACCACTTAAGCCTCATCCCCGCGACAAGGAGACCAGCATGATGATGAAAACCATACTGAAACGAAATTTTCAAGAGCAGCTCTTCTTTTAGTTCATTGAGTTGAATTGCATTTTAAAATTGTTAATTTTTAAATACGATAAGACCGCGTTGTTTGCTCTTCAATGCTCAAAATATCTGTGTTTACTCGGTTTTTTCCGCTTTTATATGGCATAAAGGGCTCAAATTTATGAAAACCCCCTGTTTAAATTTTATTTTATTTAATATTTAAATTTAATTGGTAATTGAAAAGATATCAAACTAGTGACCTTAGGCTTCACTTTAGATTTTTTAAAACCCCCATCTTACGATTTAATATATGTCAAAGTGGCCTGTTTCTTTGTTTATTTAAATACTGATAACAAAATACACGCAAATGCTGTTGTTGCTCTTGTGCGACCACCTTGCATATGCAGATTCGTCATGACTCCTACACCCAGCTACAGCACACCCGAGTGTGGAATTCCTATTGAAGCTTTCTAGTCTACCGACGCGTGTATTGCGGTTATTGATATTTTGAAAATTACGCTAAAATATTTGTTAATTTTAAATAACACATGTAATATTAGAAAAAATGTTACGCGTGCTCTATTTAGAATTTGCTTCAATCACATTTGCATGTACATCTTATGTAAAACACGTTCAATGCCGATACGCACATTTTTTAAATTCAACTATGCAATTTTAGCAAATATATAACAGGTTTATTAAGCCTACGACTAAATATAGTATTTAATATTTAAACAGGCAGGGTCCATTTTTACAGAATTAACTGTGTGGAAGTAGTGAGTAGTTAGTTACTTTGTCGCGTGGCCTTAAAACATTTCCTGTATAAATAATCAAAGATAATTATAAAGTCCTGCATTTGGTGCTCCATTTGGTCCTGGTGGTAAATAAGCTAAATAAGCAACTGATTTCAAAGGAAAGGTACATCGATGTGTATTTAGAACGAAAAGAAGTAAAGAAAATTTTAAGTAAATAAAATTGCTCAGCTTCACTTTATTCAATTTATTATTATTAAAATTAAAAAAAAAAGGTTTAAATATTTCTCAAAAATTTTTATAAAAAAATTTTTTTTTTATAAAAATAATACAAATATCAATTAATAAAAAAATTAAGAAATTAAAAGTATTAAAAAAATTGTAGGGAAGTATGATATAAAAAAAATATAAACAAGTATACAAAAATATAAAATATTTAATAATAAAACATATATAAATTTTGTCTTATAAACATAAATAAACTTAAAACTTAGTTCCGCCTTTTATAAAAAACATTAATAAAAAATTGTATGAAAAATATTAAAAAATTAATAATAATAAAAAAATTGAAAAATGGTAAAAACTAAAAAACAACAAAACAAAAAATTAAAAACTTTGTTATTAAAATATTAAAAGGTTAAAAAAAATTAAAAAATTTTGTTCTTCATGAACAAACGTAAAAAAGAATTAAAAAAAGTTTGTACAAAAAAACAAACGAAAACTACTAAAAAATTATAAATAATGAAATAAATAAACATTTCGTAAAAACTTAAACACAATTTCAAAAATTTACAAAATCAAAAATTAAAAAAAAAATAACGAAAAAGGAACTATTTATAAAAAAATATATGTTTAATAACAAATTTATAAAAAAATTTAATAAAAAATAATAAAAACTTGAAAAAATAAAAGAAGTGTATAAATTAGAAAACAATTTAAAAATATTAAAGAAAGAAAGACGCAGATGGACATATTCATGCTTTAGAGTAGATGCGTGAACACTGGAATCTATTTTTTCGCTAAAAATTCCTATACAATAAACGAGGAATGGGCCAGCGTGTTGTCGTGTTGCAAGATATAGCCAGCGAGTTCAGACTGTCCAGCCACTATCTTTCCTCAGAAATTTGTTTTCGATGAATAATGTCACTTTCAATAGTCGCTTTCCATGCTTTCTCAGCCCCAATTGGCTGTAGTTTCGGGTCTCTAAATTACCCAGGCTTCGGCATCAGAGACCACGAGACTCGTCCAACCTCTGCTGTCCCTCTGAATGCGGGTTCAATTTTTCAAACGTGCATCGACGCTAAAGGTCAGTCTGCTCTTTCTGGTTGTGGAGTAACCGGTTCTCGATTTGTAACTGAACTCCAGGAATTGAATTACCATATCTCGTTAGGGAAGAGTCTAAATTGTGAAACCATATTTTTGTACGCTAGTCTACCGGAAATTAAGGGTGAAGATATTGGGATTATTTCATTTCATTAGCGTTAAAGCAATTTCAATGTAAGTTTTAGATTTATTGTCCTCAGAAGCTCATTTCAGCCACGTTGTGTGACTTTTAGACTAGTTTACTATGATTTGTGACATGCCTTTATTAGCCGATGCTGCATCGATATATAAAAAAAGTAGCTGAATTAATTGTAGGCATCTTTTCCTCTCTCTGAGTACTCCATTGTGTGCTCCTCTAGAAAAATTCAAATTTGTTTTGTTGCTTATAGGAATATCGCAAAAAATGATGGAAATTAAACGAACTATCGCGATTTGGCAAATAATGACTGGAGTCGCTTTTATTTTATGGCAGCGCGGGCAAGTTGGTGCGGAGGGAACTGGTAAGTGTGAAAATAATTTTTAATATTTTTGTCAATTTTCTGTTTTTTCAAACACTTCAAACTTTCGATCGCAGATTCGGCTGGTGCGCTGAAAACTGGTAAGCGCGAAAGTAATCTCTAATTTTTCTTTATATTTTATGTTTATGTTTGAATGCTTCATATTTAGTTATATTTTCAGGCCCCTCACTTGCTAACGTTTCGGTTCGCCAACCAAATTACAACAATCTGGTGATTGAAGTCGTTTTAAGTAGTAAGTATCATCTCTACTTCTACAAAATAAAACTGCACTATGGGTATTTACTTATATTCTCTCACCTTTTAGTAGCAACTCCATTGCCAGAGATCGAAAATTCTACTACATCATCTACTTTGCCAACAACTGCTGTTCCCACTTCACCAACTACCTTAACAACAACCACGCCCGAAACTACACCCTGTACTTTACCACCTACGCACCCAACATCTACTGTTCCCACTTCACCAACTACCTTAACAACAACCACGCCCGAAACTACACCTTGTACTTTACCACCTACGCATTCAACAACTACTGTTCCCACTTCACCAACTACCTTAACAACAACCACGCCCGAAACTACAACGTCTACTTTACCACCTACGTATCCAACAACTACTGTTCCCACTTCACCAACAACCTTAACAACTACGCCCGAAACTACAACGTCTACTTTACCACCTATGCATCCAACAACTACTGTTCCCACTTCACCAACTACCTTACCAACAACAACGCCCGAAACTACAACGTCTACTTTACCACCTACGCACCCAACAACTACTGTTCCCACTTCACCAACTACCTTAACAACAACCACGCCCGAAACTGCAACGTCTACTTTACCACCTACGTATCCAACAACTACTGTTCCCACTTCACCAACTACCTTAACAACAACCACGCCCGAAACTACAACGTCTACTTTACCACCTACGTATCCAACAACTACTGTTCCCACTTCACCAACTACCTTAACAACAACCACGCTCGAAACTGCAACGTCTACTTTACCACCTACGTATCCAACAACTACTGTTCCCACTTCACCAACTACCTTAACAACAACCACGCCCGAAACTACAACGTCTACTTTACCACCTACGTATCCAACAACTACTGTTCCCACTTCACCAACTACCTTAACAACAACCACGCCCGAAACTGCAACGTCTACTTTACCACCTACGTATCCAACAACTACTGTTCCCACTTCACCAACTACCTTAACAACAACCACGCCCGAAACTACAACGTCTACTTTACCACCTACGTATCCAACAACTACTGTTCCCACTTCACCAACTACCTTAACAACAACCACGCTCGAAACTGCAACGTCTACTTTACCACCTACGTATCCAACAACTACTGTTCCCACTTCACCAACTACCTTAACAACAACCACGCCCGAAACTACAACGTCTACTTTACCACCTACGTATCCAACAACTACTGTTCCCACTTCACCAACTACCTTAACAACAACCACGCCCGAAACTGCAACGTCTACTTTACCACCTACGTATCCAACAACTACTGTTCCCACTTCACCAACTACCTTAACAACAACCACGCCCGAAACTACAACGTCTACTTTACCACCTACGTATCCAACAACTACTGTTCCCACTTCACCAACAACCTTAACAACAACCACGCCCGAAACTACAACGTCTACTTTACCACCTACGTATCCAACAACTACTGTTCCCACTTCACCAACTACCTTAACAACAACCACGCTCGAAACTACAACGTCTACTTTACCACCTACGTATCCAACAACTACTGTTCCCACTTCACCAACTACCTTAACAACAACCACGCCCGAAACTACAACGTCTACTTTACCACCTACGTATCCAACAACTACTGTTCCCACTTCACCAACTACCTTAACAACAACCACGCCCGAAACTACAACGTCTACTTTACCACCTACGTATCCAACAACTACTGTTCCCACTTCACCAACTACCTTAACAACAACCACGCTCGAAACTGCAACGTCTACTTTACCACCTACGTATCCAACAACTACTGTTCCCACTTCACCAACTACCTTAACAACAACCACGCCCGAAACTACAACGTCTACTTTACCACCTACGTATCCAACAACTACTGTTCCCACTTCACCAACAACCTTAACAACAACCTCGCCCGAAACTACAACGTCTACTTTACCACCTACGTATCCAACAACTACTGTTCCCACTTCACCAACTACCTTAACAACAACCACGCTCGAAACTACAACGTCTACTTTACCACCTACGTATCCAACAACTACTGTTCCCACTTCACCAACTACCTTAACAACAACCACGCCCGAAACTACAACGTCTACTTTACCACCTACGTATCCAACAACTACTGTTCCCACTTCACCAACTACCTTAACAACAACCACGCTCGAAACTGCAACGTCTACTTTACCACCTACGTATCCAACAACTACTGTTCCCACTTCACCAACTACCTTAACAACAACCACGCCCGAAACTACAACGTCTACTTTACCACCTACGTATCCAACAACTACTGTTCCCACTTCACCAACTACCTTAACAACAACCACGCCCGAAACTGCAACGTCTACTTTACCACCTACGTATCCAACAACTACTGTTCCCACTTCACCAACTACCTTAACAACAACCACGCCCGAAACTACAACGTCTACTTTACCACCTACGTATCCAACAACTACTGTTCCCACTTCACCAACTACCTTAACAACAACCACGCTCGAAACTGCAACGTCTACTTTACCACCTACGTATCCAACAACTACTGTTCCCACTTCACCAACTACCTTAACAACAACCACGCCCGAAACTACAACGTCTACTTTACCACCTACGTATCCAACAACTACTGTTCCCACTTCACCAACTACCTTAACAACAACCACGCTCGAAACTGCAACGTCTACTTTACCACCTACGTATCCAACAACTACTGTTCCCACTTCACCAACTACCTTAACAACAACCACGCCCGAAACTACAACGTCTACTTTACCACCTACGTATCCAACAACTACTGTTCCCACTTCACCAACTACCTTAACAACAACCACGCTCGAAACTGCAACGTCTACTTTACCACCTACGTATCCAACAACTACTGTTCCCACTTCACCAACTACCTTAACAACAACCACGCCCGAAACTACAACGTCTACTTTACCACCTACGTATCCAACAACTACTGTTCCCACTTCTCCAACTACCTTAACAACAACCACGCCCGAAACTGCAACATCTACTTTACCACCTACGTATCCAACAACTACTGTTCCCACTTCACCAACTACCTTAACAACAACCACGCCCGAAACTACAACGTCTACTGAGCCACCAACCACTCTGACCCCTACATGTCCTCCCACAACATCATCTAATTTGCCACCGACTACTCTTTCGACTTCGTCGACTACCTTAGCAACAACCACAGCTACTTTAGAACCCACTACTGTATCACCAAAAATTCCTCCATATACACCTAAGCCACCATGCCCATCACCTAGTTCATGTTGTCCTTATCCGGTGCACGTTCCTAATTATCCTTTTGCTTTCCCATATCCTCATGGTTTCCAATATCTTTATCCTTTGCCGTATCCTCAACTCTTCCCATATCCTTATCAATATCCTCAATCCAGCAGGTATAGTGGTATGGCAACACAACCGAATACGTACGAAATCTTTTCTGAGTCACTGTGATCGATCACTTTCTGTATTTCGTTGGTGGTATCGTAATTTTAAGTATTTGTGATTTTAGAAATAATGATTTTCTAGACATGCGTCCAATGGAGGAGCTGGTAGAAAAAGTATAATATGCTTTTCTAGACTAGAAGTAAATACATGTGTAGCTTTATTTTTAAGACGACAGGGGTTCATTGAAGAATAAATAAGTTGTGCTTTTTGTTTAAGTTTTTGTTTTCACATTTAATTGCTTCATTTAAAATATTAAAATAAATAATTGGCGAGTACACTTCTGTTAGGTGTTTGGCAGACCTTCTCCAACGACGCGTTGTGGAGATCAATGAATGAGGAACCCATCCTAGGCATGGCAAATTAATTGCAGAAAGGGGCGGTGCATAAGTCCCACGCTTAAAAAACTATCAGATAGCATTACGAAAATGGCACTAGGCTGGAACCCCCAAGAGAGCAGAGCTCGCAGTCGGCCAAAGAATACTTGGAGAAGGTCGATGATGCGCAAGCTGGCAGATGCCGGCATCACATGGGACTGCGCAAAAACAACAGCTCAGAACCATGTACGATGGAATAGTCTTGTCGAGTCCCTCTGCTTTCGAGAAGAGTGAACAAGGAAAAAAGTGCTACCAATTAATGATTTGAGTAGTTAAGTCAAGTTGCCTCGGAAGATGAGCACCGATTTCATAGTACCTGTAGGAGCAGGCAAATGATGTAGCATAATTTGTTGGTCTCACATCTCTGCGCACACTACGAAATAAGATCAACTATTTACCATAGTAATAGGACTATGAATAAGTTCGTGCGGTTTTACAACAGATGGCGTAACTTGATTATTATTCCATCGATCCACATTTCCAAACATTCATTGGAGAGCTACTGTCGTAAGGCACAAACGTCAGTATAAGTTTTTTATTTGAAGCGTAAACAACAATATTTTTACCACACTTGAAAATGTCGAATTTCGTGCCAAATAATGTGTTTTTGCGGGGAATTCTTCTTCATTATTTTAATATGAAGAAAAAAGCAGGCGAAAGTCATCGTATCTTGGTGGAAGTTTATGGTGAGCATGCTCTATCTGAGCGAACGTGCCAGAAGTGGTTTGCACGCTTTAAAAGTGGTGATTTTGGCTTGGAAGACGAAGAACGCGAGGGTGCGCCGCCAAAGTTCATGGATACCGAATTGGAGGAATTGCTCGATCAAGATCCGGCTCAAACGCAAGAAGAGGTTGCAAAAACTTTGGGAGTTGATCAATCAACCATTTCCAAACGTTTAAAAGCCATGGGAATGATCCGAAAGGTAGGCCATTGGGTGCCGTATGAATTGAAGCCAAGAGACGTTGAACGCCGTTTTATGGCATGCGAACAACTGCTTCAACGGCACAAAAGAAAGGGTTTTTTGCATCGAATTGTGACTGGCGATGAAAAGTGGGTCCATTACGACAATCCAAAACGTCGGGCAACGTATGGATACCCTGGCCATGCTTCAACATCGACGTCGGCGCAGAATATTCATGGCCTGAAGGTTATGCTGTGTATCTGGTGGGACCAGCTGGGTGTTGTGTATTATGAGCTACTGAAACCGAATGAAACGATTACGGCGGATGTCTACCGACGACAATTGATGCGTTTGAGCCGAGCACTGCGAGAAAAACGGCCGCAATACGCCGATAGACACGACAAAGTTATTTTGCAACATGACAATGCTCGGCCACATGTTGCACAAGTGGTCAAAACATACTTAGAAACGCTCAAATGGGATGTCCTACCCCACCCGCCGTATAGTCCAGACCTTGCGCCATCCGATTACTATCTCTTCCGATCGATGCAACATGGCCTGGCTGACCAGCACTTCCGTAATTACGATGAAATCAAAAAATGGATCGATTCGTGGATTGCGGCAAAACCGACCGAATTTTTCACAAAGGGAATCCGTGAATTGCCAGAAAGATGGGAAAAAGTAGTAGTAAGCGATGGACAATATTTTGAATATTAAATTTGTAACCATTTTACGTCAATAAAGTTTCAAATTTCGAAAAAAAACCGCACGAACTTATTCATAGTCCTATTATGTTTCTGAAAGACTCCGATCATCACCTTACATTGCCCAAGTTGAGCTCCCTAGAAAAAAAGGGGAATGGAAAGAATGTAGCCATTGTTTTCACAGAGTTTCGTGAATCGGCACAGCTGTCATGCGAAATATTTATTAAGTGATCTGAAATAAAGTTCCTTTGAGGTGTGACTTCATCATGGAAGATAGAAATAAAATGAACAGAAAAACAAAAGAAAAAAGTCACTGGTCATTATGAAGACTTTAAGATGGGAGCGACAACGTCGGAATGCCTTCTTTCATTAAACCCTCTCACACAATAAATGAAGAATGGGCCGATGACATCAATAGCTCCAGGTCATCAACATAATTAGAATTGTCTTTTTGGCAGTAATACACTAACGGTGAGTGATACCGCGGATTCCAAAAGCAATGGCGGAAAAAATTCGATTGCGCCTTGAACATCCTCGCTTTGGTAAGTCGCTCTCCAAGCATTTCGACCTTGTTTATGGACCTCGGAGTCAGGATCAAATATTCAGATTTCATTAACAGTGACTACCCGACGCATTCAATATCTGCCGCAACAAAAAATCCTCGCCAATCGATATCGACAGAAAGATTATTCTTTCCAAACTTTGGCTGCATTGAGGAAGGAAAAAAGTGAAAAATTAGGTCTCAAATTTTATTTAGTTTAAATAATACATTAAAAATTTACTTCATTAAAAATTTTTTACTAATATTGAAAACTTTACCAGCGTAAATTTCCAACTCACAACTTGGTTTTTTCTAACAGCTGCAAATTTATCGCCTGCACGATGAGTGAATGCCGTGAAAGAATGCATGCAAGATCAAAATTCAATTATGATATTATATCACTCCATAAAAAGTTAGATATAATTTTGAAAGAAAAATTCCAAGCTTTCATTTGAGTATTATTAAAAAAAAATTAAAGTAATGAGCCTTGAAAAATATAATATAATATAATCAAAAAATATATAATAATTCTAGTTCTTGAACAGGCATTATATGTAAACAGGTTCGATAGTGACTATAATCAGACTAGTTTCAAAATAACTAGTTCGATAGTGACCAGTATCGGACTAGTTACAAAAAGACCTACTACACCTGCATTAGACAAAAGAAATATTTCTGTATTATATATTTATAAACATACAATATAATATAAAAACAAATAGAAAAAAAAAATGTACCAATAAACGAAGAATGCGTTCAAGATCAAAATTCATTTACAAATTTCACAAAAAAAAAATTAATTTAATTAATTTTAATAAATTTTTCCAAAAAATTGGGAAAATTTTTTTTTAGTTTCTAAATTTCTTTTAATATTTACTCGGCAAGCGCGCATTTTTTTTCACTTGTAAATTTTTATTTTAGTTTGTAATCGGAAAGCGCGAAAAAATTCATTATAAAATATTTATTTAATTTTTTTTAGATCAATTCAAGAACGAAATTCTTTAACAAACAGACTGTCAATCCCTCTAACTCGCAAACCACTCAGCATTCCTACACAATTTATGCTACTGTAACATAAGTAACATAGAACATCTTCACCAAATTTCAATGGAATCGACGCGATAAAGTATTTAGATGGACATGCTTGACGTGTTTTGCTCCATATATAAAATTTTGTTTAATAAAATAAATTAAATTCATTCATTTTTCCCTTATTCTCAATGTCTTCAATATAACATATTTCAATATCACTGTCACTCTATGAAAGTTTCTCTTCCAGCTCGGATATCAACTTACAAATTGCATTTACACTTTGCGCGCTTTCAAAGCGTGTTGTGTCAGTCATCCACCACTTTTGCCAACACTTTCAGTGGCATTTACTCAACAAAGGTGATAAAAGAGTAGCATTTTGACTGATTGATTTATGTTGACAGAAGTCATGTCAGCTGTCAACCGCAGGTCACACATTCAAGCAATTCGCAGACAACAGAATGTTTGATGTGGATCTGCTTCTCTTGCTTGAGCTTCTTGAGAGGATGTGCCACTCTGCAAATGGCTTGTAATATTCTTCGGCAGCATACATCCTGTGACACTTGTTGGTAGCAGGCAGCAAAGGAAAATTTAATAAATACTCACACATACATACGAGCGAGAAGTTCCAATGAATTTACGGTCTGTTTTTGATATGAAGTAAACTTTCATGTGAGTATTACAAAGGTTACAGTGAAATCCGAAATCCGCACTTTAAGACAACTAAAATACTGATGTATGATGTTTAGCATAGGAATTCAGAGTCAAATGCTCGTATGATTATTATTATATACCGTTTATTTATAAAATAAATTTCAACAAGCGTTTTCAGAGCCACTTAATCCATAACGCCTTTGAGGGTTTTGTAAGATCGACAACTTTGAAACTTCATCCCAGAAATTAACATTGAGACGTAACAAAATCGTCATGCAGACAAAATCCGTCGTGAGCCTTGAAATGCCTTACCTTATAGTGCAGCGACTGCACTTTATAATGAATTTACAATCAGGTGGTAAAGTTCGCTACGGGTGAACACAAACCAAACTCTGTAAATGTTTTACTATTTCAGCTCGAGCTCCGATTAGACGGCACATATAGTACTGAAGAGAAATATTCTTTGGGGAAAGCCATGCTGTTGCTTATTTATAGAATCAGTTATTATTATTATTTTTTCCATGGTTCCAGGGTGGAAAAAGGGCCGCAACCACTTCCATCCATTCAGATATGTTCTGCGCCAGCCTCTAAGCTTTATTCCAGCTTAAATTCACGCCGTGCTTTTCCAAATCCAACAATCGCCTCTAAGGCTTTGATGGCCTTCCTCGTCTACGTCTGTCTTGGGGATCCTACTCGATAGCGGCTCTTGTTAAGTCATCACATGGTTTACGAAAAACAAGGCCAATCTGTCCCCATTTTCTTCTGCAAATCTCAAGGAGTATTGGGGTTTGCTAAGTTGATTTCCACAGATCAGTGTTCCGATTCAGTTTGGCCAGAAGATTTTCAGGATTGTGTGAAGGCATTGATTAGTGAAAACAGCAGGACATTTCTATCGGCCGCTTTTGCCTTCCACGTTTCACAGGCACAGAGTAAAGACATTTGAATCAAAGATCCTCAGCTGTGTGCGTTGCAAAATGTGTGATGCTTTCCGGACTGGATGTAGGGCGAAATGTTGCTAGAGCTTCCTAATGTGGTTGTTAATGCCTTTGCTTGGGCCACCTAACGCCGAAAGCAAAAAGATTGCACTTCCCCCAGCTGAATACTATCGATCAGCAACCGACGCGTATTTTGAGTGTTAGTACGATTCACTTTGGTTTTGGAGATGTTGCAAACCAGCAAAGATTTAGCTTGCTATAGTGATTGGAGTTGCATTGCCAGGTCGAAAATGGTTCGTGATAGTAAGCAAATATCGTCCCCGTAGTCAACGTCAGCAAGCCGGCCCTGCAAGCCCGAGAAGGTCCCATATAAAAACAATTTATCAGTAGTAATCTTATACAGATCACAGAATGGGTTCTCATACTTTCCAAAAAATTGTATGGGTATAGGCTTCAGTTTCTACGAAAGCACCTTTTCGCGAGATTCAGGAGCGGAGCCGCATTTTGGCAGTCCTGCATGATTGTGTTGCAACCCATTGTGAATTTGATTTGTTGTTGTTGCTAAAGAAGCTAGAAAAGCTGACGCCCACCCTAGATTGGCTTAACCATTAATTCTCGTCGGCGGTGTCATCTGATTATGGACTCATAAAATTTGCTTTGCTCGAATGGGTCGGACCATAATTAAAGGCTTGTTAAATTAGTAGGTTTTAAGGAGCAGGTAAAGAAATTGATCGATTGATGATGACAGCATGAGAAATCTCTAAACAGTAAACCAAGGTTAAGTATCACCACTAGGCAAGTGAATTCGGTTATCTACAAAGATTGATGACTACTTTCCGAACAAGGCAATTATGGATATCTTGGTGAATGTACCTCCATAAATATCGCCGTCAAAGCCTTCCGTCGTTCACAGATGTTGTCGTATCTGGTATTTCTGAATCCCATCATCAAGTTCAAAGATGTACCTGTCAGAGAGGTGACCTAACTACTAGCAGGTGATTTCCAAGGTGGTCCATACAGAAGAATTCTTATTTCTTTGGGGCATTCATAACTCACTATCGGGGATATTAGAAAGCACCCAGTTGCCATCCAAATTCCAGTATTTCGAAAAGTCTCTAATTTGATTCACTGTATCCCACTAACTACACGCGACAAACTGGCGTTGAATACTTTAAGACAGGTCAGCCGAGATATCTTCTGATCGAGCTTGTCTACAATTTGTGGTGTTGGCCTATATGTTTTTCTGCAAACCTAGCGATATACATCTTGATACCAACTCCAAACGGTGGCTCGTTTTATGAGAAGCGTTTTAATGGAAGAACTGCACCCTAATTTTCGCACTAACTGCCTATGGGCGCCCGTCATTGCAAAATCCTTTCTTCTGTAATTTGATATTTTATGTCGACTGTGGGCTTCGAAATCGAATTCAACAACTGCTAGTGATGCGTTAATCTGCTACTAGGAAGTAGTCAATAGCTGAGAGAGAGAGTGATCTCTACTTTGGTAGTGTGATTATCCGCTTATTCATGATAGAGTTTTATTAAAAAAGAAAAAAAGTCTAGTTTGTCGTCCTCTTCATTGACGCCGTGGCAGCGCGCTATCTTTAAGTGGTGCTTTGAATACAACTATTACTTCGGGAAAGACTATTAGTCGACTCTACTACGCAGTCTTAGCCTCTTCATCGTAGCTGTAGTTTCCTACAAGTTTTTGTCTTATGCTACAAAATCGCGTGTAGTCGTAGAGCACTGGTGCAGGTCTTCAATGGCATTCCCATGGCAGTGGTCGCATACGAAATTAGGCTCAGGCTTGAACCGATGCAGATGGGATATAAAGTATCCATGCTCAGTTAAGAACTGCGTTAAGTAGAAATCTACATCTCCGTATATCCTTTCGAGTCCGAAATGCCTTCTTTGAGGTCCGAAATGTCTTCTCTAAAGTCCGAAATGTCTTCTTTGGAGTCCGAAATGTCTTCTTCGAAGTCCGAAATGCCCGAATATCCTTGATCATCCGTCATTTACAGCCTTCAACTTAGTCCATTGTTCCGACCATTTAAGTGTCCGCGTGAAGTAAGCATTCATCCAATCTTACGGTCTCACGGTTGCATACTTTTTTTAACCAGTTCTCACATATTGGGTAGTCGAAAAAGTCTTTTCGTATTTTGTCAATAGATGTCGTTGGAGTCATCTATCTCCAGTGCTACCAATCACATTGTGTCATATCATATCGTGTTAGAAAGATGACATTTTAAGCTTCATATAACAAAACAAAAATTAAATTCGGAGAAGTTAAAAAAAAGTTATAGCTGTTCAAAAATGAGTGAAAATAATGAAGAAATTCGCTATATTTTGAAACTTTTGTATAAAAAAGGGAAGAATGCCACGCAAGCCACCAATGAAATTTGTGTAGCAGTTCGTGTAGCACAACAATGGTTCGCTCGCTTTCGTTCTGGAAATTTCGATGTGAAAGATACACCTCGCTCCGGTCGACCTATCGTTGAAAAAGTCGATGAAATTATGGAAAAGATTGACCAGGACCGTCGCATAAGCTGCCATGACATCGCCAAGGCACTAAACATTCATCATCAAACGGTTTTGAACCGTTTAAAAAAGGCTGGTTACAAACAGAAGCTCGATGTTTGGGTACCACATGAATTGATGTGAAAAATTTAATGGACAGAATTAACATCTGCGATTCTTTGCTGAAACGAAATGAAATCGAACCATTTCTGAAGCGAATGGTAATAGGAGACGAAGAGTGGATCAAATACGACAATAATGTGCGAAAAAGATCATGGTGCAAGGGTGGTGAAGTTCAACAAATGGTCGCAAAGCCAGGATTGACGCCTCGAAGGGTTATGCTGGAATTGGTTTGGTGGGATTGGAAAGGAATCATCCACTATGAGCTGCTCCAGCCTACTCGAACAATTGATTCTACACTTTACTGTCAACAACTGATGAGATTGAAGCAAGCAATTGAAAAAAACGGCCAGTACTGATCAGGACAACGCTAGGCCACACACATCTTTGATGACTCGGCAAAAACTGGGAGAGCTTGGCTGGGAAGTTTTGATGCATCCACCATATAGCCCTGACCTTGCACCATCGGACTACCATTTGTTTCGGTCAATGCAGAACTCCCTTAATGGAGTAAAGTTGGCTTCAAGAGAAGCCTGTGAAAATTACTTGTTGCAGTTTTTCGCCGAGAAACCACAAAAGTTTTACACTGATGGAATAATGTCTCTAGAAGAAAAATGGTGGTCGACCAAAATGGTGCATATTTGGTTTAATAAAGTTCATTATAAATATAAAAAAAATGAGTTGAAGTTTGATTAGAAATACGAAAAGACTTTTTCGACTACCCAATATTTCGCAGGGTGGGTAATGGAAGGAATGAATACAAAGAATGGACTACGTTGCTGTTGAGGAAGGAATGCATAAGAGTTGAGCTGACTGAACGTTAGTTCCTGGCTAGAGTGTACCACTTTCTCTCATTTTCTCGAGTGCAACTTACCATATTATTGGATTCGAAGCCAAAGTAGGTTTCTGACTAATTTATAACCCAAAGATCATCAGATTTAAGTTTTCTAGGATTCTATAGCCGACTCCCTAAGTCTTTTAGAATTTTCTAAGCAGCTAAAGCCTTAAAGTTGCAACTAATCATAACTGTTAAGACTCTTGTCACTGCTATTCCAATGTCTAAGTAACCAAATTGGCAATTACTCAACCCCAAGCCTATCTAAAGAGAGCGGCTTCAGGAAGATGTAAACAAAAAGGGGCAAAGTAAAGGCAGTAAAGCGGCAGCTATTCATTGAAGCGCTACAAGTTTAGACGCATGAATAATGGCGTTGTCATTCAGACCAAATACTGTAGTCATTGTTTTTGTTTAGCAGTTTTAGTTATTGTTTTTGCTTCCCTTTCTGCTCCACACCACCATCAGTTACGCTTCTTGTTTAAATGAAATATTCATTTCAAGATGCTTTGTTGTCATAATTTACGAGTATGATGAAGTGATACATGCGCTGCCGACGCGTCAGATGGACAGACGTATGGCTGGCGCCAGAGCATCATAGAGTATGAGAAGCGCCGTAGTGTGAGGGCGCTTAAGGGCTGATATAATAAAGTTTCATTTTCATCGACAACTTGCGCTGCTCTGCTGCCACATCTTCCGTTCAACAACGACGACAAGAGCGCAATATTAACAAAAATTGAACAACACCCACTAAATATACAAAGCAAGCGCGAAAGGAGCTTAAGTTGGCAGCAGCGACAGGGAAAACTTAGGCTGCTATAACTCTAGGGGCAATTTAACTTTACGACGAGAATTGACGATGCCAACAACAGATGTCGCTGTCATATGTACACACACACACATCCATATACTATAGCTAACTGCAGGATCTGAAGTGCCTACGGTGCTATTATGTTGTTGTTGCCTATCGTTTATATTACATTGCTGTTGCTGTTGTCTGTGGCCCTTACATCGCTAGCCGTTGATGCCAGTGCTGTTGGCACTTCTGTGTTGCAGGCAATTTTTTTTTATATCCACACGTATGCCGTGGATCCACGATGGCAGCCACAGCGATGTAAAAGCTTTACACAAGCAGACAACTCATTATTTATATGTGCGTATGCGTGTGTGCAAATTCAACATCACACGTGCACATATGAACAACAGCTTCTAAGTATCGAAAGGTACACATAAGACAATCTTTCGTTGCTGTTTAAGCAGCTGGGTTGCCTGTAGAAAATGCACGATCAACGAGAATATAATCGATCAATAGAAATAGTGGTTCATGGCGTTTTTATATTTTATCTTATTTTACAACGATTTTTTTGCTGTTTGGCAAAGGGCAATAATTCATTCGATAGAACTCTTTCCGCTCTGCTCTTTGCTAAAACTATGTTAATTGTATTTTTGAGTTATTTATTTTTTTATTACTATAGTTTTGAGGCTTATAAATGAAATACCCAGGAGGCAAAAATCAACATTTTCAACACCTTCTCTTCTTTGCTTCTCATCGAGGTCAAAAAGCTGCCGAAGCAGCCCGGGACATGTGCGACGTGTATGGAGAAGGTGTCATAGCGAGTCCACAGCACGGAAATGGTTTGCAAAATTCAAAAATGGCGACTTTCACGTCGATAACACGTCCCGCAGCGGAACCACGGACGGTCTTCTGAAGTCGATGAAGAACGTCTGAAATCACTTTTGAAGGAAAACTGCCGCCAAACCAGTTGCCAAATGGCGGAAAGATGAACTGCAATCACAAAACGATTCTTAATCTCCTTAATTCAATGGGATTTACAGAAAAATTGGGAGCCTGGGTCCCTCACGAGATCAACAACAAAAAAAAAACAAAGAAAGTCGCTTCCAAATTATTTCTCAGCATCTCACCCGCCATCGAGCAACATGCGGTTATAAACAGCGCTTTCTGTACCGAATCGTAATGAGAGATGAGAAATGGGGCCTATACGTCTATATGAAGCAAAGAAAAGAGTGGGTGGCTGCAGGAGATACACCAAAGCCGAGAGTCAAGTCGGATCTTCATCCAAAGAAGTTTATGATATGAGAGATCTGGGAAATGCGCGAAAACTAGGAGTTTTACATTGCTCAGCTAAATCGCGTGTGAATGAGGCTATGCGACTGAAAAGATCTGAGCGACATGGTCAAACTTTCATGACAACGTCAGGCCTCATGTTGCAGAGCTCGAATGGGAGGCACTTCAGCATCCGTCGTATTCTCCGGACCGTCGTATACTCTCAAACCATATGAAGGGTGTTACCTTCGATAACAAAAAGGTCCTTAAAATCTGGCTTAACAACTTCTGTGACACCAGACCAGGAGATTTTCGGCGGAACGGCATCAACAAATTGTTCGTGATATAATTATTGTTTTTTGTTTAAATAAAAGTCACCGGTAAAAACGCTACGAAGTTATTCCCCAACCGAATTGGCAATATAAATAATAATTTTTTAATTCCGGTGGCGCTTACACCTATTAACAGGTGGCGCTAAAGTAATCCTCCTATCAGAAAATGCTATAAATTTTGCGATTGGCCCCTAAAGTCAGTTCTGTTTTGACATTTGTGTAGTAAACGCATGGGAAATACACGTTAATAAACAATGTTACGCTACACTGCTCCAGAACGCGGAATATTGCTGACTATTTATTTGACCAATAATCGGTCGGTGACTTTGGCACAATGTGAATTTCATCGCAGATTTCCTCGCCGTCCAACGCCTACTGGTGAAACATTGCGACGTTTAGCCGCTCGCCTCGACGAGACTGGCACAACACGAGATGCTGCCAAGCGTGGCAGACCCCGGAGTAGCCGTTTTGCATAGAATATTGCTGCTGTAGCCGAGGATGTCATGGAAGCGCCGTCGACATCGACCAGACTACGTGCCACGCAAATGGGTATCAGTCGACGGTCTTTACAGCGAATTTTGGTACAAGATTTGAAGATGTTTCCGTACAAAGTCCAGACGGTGCATCAGCTGTTAGCTGCTGACCGCCAATCGCGTTTAACATACGCTCAAGCCATCCTTAATCACCACCAAGAGGAAGATGATTTTTCATCAAAAATAATCATGAGTGATGAGGCCCATTTCCATCTTAGCGGGTACGTAAATAAGCAAAATTTACGCTTCTGGGGCACTGAAAATCCGCGTGTAACCCACGAAGAGCCATTACACCCGCTCAAAGTCACTGTATGGTGTGCTGTTTTCGCTGAGGGAGTCATCGGACCTTTTTTCTTCGAAGACTTCGCGGGCCAAACGGTTACTGTGAATGGTGAGCGCTACAGAGCAATGATCAACGAGTTCTTTTTGCCGCAACTTGATGAAGTGGGATTGGAAAACATGTGGTGCCAACAGGACGGTGCAACGGCACACCCTGCACGTGCCACAACCGATATGTTGAAGGATGCATTTCCCGGGCGCCTAATCTCCCGTTTTGGCGATTTGCACTGGCCAGCAAGATCGCCTGATTTGGCCGGTCCAGACTTGAAAGACTTCTTTTTGTGTGGCTTTTTCAAATCGCGGGCTTATATCAACAATCCTCAGACTCTTGCAGCTCTTAAAGACAATATCCGTCAAGAATGTGAGGACCTATCGCCGGAAGTTTTGGCCAAAGTGATGGAAAATGCCATAAAAAAGGCTCAAATGGCAATCAACTGTGGCGGCGACCATTTACATGACATCATATTCTCGACTTGATTTAAAAAAAATTCAAAGACCAAATAAAAATAATCCAGAAGAAGAGTTTTTCTTTTTTTTTTAATTACAGCCAAAAAACATGCGCCAACTGTATTTGGTGTTTGGCCGAGTTCCGCCTCCGATTTGTGGTGTGCGTTTTAACTTTTTTCCACAAATGTAGGCGCCTACAGTTCTATGCCGCCTTCGAATGGCTGATGATGTTTTTATGAGGAGCTTTTTTATGGCAGAAATACACTCGAAGATTTGCCATTGCCTGCCGAAAGGCAACTTGCTATTAGAAAGAACTTGTTTCTATCATTTTGCTCTTTCATACACTGTAATTCGAACCTATGCACTTCCAAGTGGTAGACCTGCCCCAACACATTTGTCTACGGTGGCCGTCGCTCAGCAATATTTTTCCTTATTTCAATCACTAGGTGCTAGGTCCAAACTTTAAGCTGGGCACATAAGAACTTTCCAGCCAAGCTCCCGAAGCCTCAAGCGGGACACTATCGAGTGTGTGTGTGTGGCTTGGCGTTGTAGTGCGGGGTCGCAATTCCCTTCTTATTGACCAAACCAGTGCAATTACTTCCATCAGGTGATCCAATTGTTGACAATCGAGTTCCGTATTACGATTTGGCCGTTGAAGTAGCAGCTCTTAGTAGATGATTCTCTCTCAATCAGAAAAATTTGTAGCAAACAATAAATTAATAGTACACTTTTGTCCGTTATCGCTCACTGTTGTGCAACTGTGCCTCTCTTCGATCCTATCTTTTTCCATCTGCCACTTCTCTTCTTTCCTCTTTGACTATCTACACTTTTACTTTCCAGAGCTTTGAATACAAGGGGCTTTACATCCAGAGTGTTTCAGGAGTTACCATTCTCTCGGTGTTTCTTGGCTCGCCCCAAATCTTGTAAGATGATGCAAAATGTATATATGGTAAGTGTCTCACTTGATGATCATCTCCATTATCTAGGTGACCGATCATATGAATATTTGATATTGAAGGAACTGAGAGAGTGTACGTATTGGCTCAGATTAGAGCCTGTCTGAATGAACTCAAAGGGTAGCTCTCCTAGTCGAATTCAAAAAGGAATTCAATTGTGCCTTCTTGGACTGGAAGAGGACTTCTGTCAGAGAGGACTACTGCAGAAAGAAGACAGGAGATCTGCTAAATAGTTCAAGGGCAAAGGTTATTAGAATTGTAGCAACTATTGTTGGTCACTATAAAAATGAGCTGCAATAAATGGAACTTCACTTTAACAAAACGCACAGGAACTGCAACCTGAAGGATGGCGTTAAAATTGGCATAAAACTCTTAAGACAAAGAACGTTTGTGAGATATGTAGTGGGGCGCGTTTGTTGGCTATCTCATTAAGTCACCTAAGTGAATTTTTATCGAGCCAAAATTTTTCTTGCGAATTAGGCTATCACTGAATAGAGCTAATTTTCACTAGAGGTGTAAATAAACAACGATGTCACTGAGTACTAATGGAAACCTGGGTAGACCATTAAGTTGCATGTCAGCGTAGTCAGTCCCTTCATTTTCCTGTAGGGAAGGATATGCTTATGTTTTTAGCAGCTGCTTATACATTGTAAAGAATTATTAAACCATTCATTTTTACCATAGTAGTCGCATGAAAAGAGATGAAAAAGATAATTAAATTATTGGAAGAAAGGAACAAAGTGATATTGGTTCTTGTTAAAAAAAATAAATATATCTTGATTAAAGATACTCGTTAAGTGACATTACTGCTGGCATAATTATGTTTGTAATTACCGGCACAAGGTATGTGCATACATTTTTATATATTTATTTATTTATTATTTATTAATAATAAAAGCTCGGCTTACGAAGCTTAAACTGGTACACAATTATTTAATACCGCGCTGGCTACTGAGGCCTTCGGCTAACACTACACACATAAAATATATTATTGTGTGTATGTATGGAAGAGTGTTGGAAAAGCACCTATGGTGAATTAAAAATTCCCCACAGTTCTATTCTATTATCTACAAATTCCCTACAACGCAGTTTACGCATGCGACATCAATATGATCGCATAGGTTTTACAAATGCCTAAAAGTATGCAATGAGTTGCAATCACTTTCAAGTGAAGACAACAACTTGAGAATGTTGCACTTGGCCAAGTGTTTTCTGCTTTACTTATACATACGCATACCGTATGTAGATATGTGTGTATATATGAGTCATTTGTTATATGAGAAAATGAGCAGAATTTTTATGGAGAAGAATTATAAAAAATCAACCAGATTTTCTAGCGACTTCAAACATGCACTTTGTTATACTAAAATTTAATAAGCTAAAAAATTGCATTCTGGAAATTCTAATTCAAAATATAAGATAAATAAATAAGATGTAAAATGTGTAAAATTTTTGTAAATAATTTGAAATTTGAGTTTCTGTAAAAAAATAATTAAACATTCAAAATTAAATTAAAGATAAAGTTAAAAGTGGTAAAAAAGTTGATGTGCTATCGTTTGTCGCGTGTGTACAATGAAACCGCTCCTAGGTAAAAAAAAATTGTATGCAAAAATTTATTATAAAAGACCAAAAATGTATGTCATTGTTTCTCTGTTGGTTGTGGCAACAACAATTTTTTCTATAGACATTTTTTTCACTACAAAATATAAAAATGTATATAAAATATATATTAAAAACATAAAAAAAATGGTTTTATTAAATGAAAAAGGGTTTTATTAAAAATAGTTGCGCATAAAATTGTATACAATCATGTTTTATAAAGAATTTCGGTCGGAAGCAAATCCTTATATCTGTTTGTTTTTTATTTTGATAAGTAAATGTGAAAAGAATTTTTTGTATAGAACAAAATTTTCCACCACTAAATTTGTAAGAAACAATTTTATAAAAAACTTGCGCTTAAGAGTCAGTCGGAAGCAAGTTTTATATCTTTTTTTATAAAAAATTTGTGAAAATAATTTTTTCTATAGCAACACGTCTATAGGTTAAAAGTATTAGCTCTGTCTTCTCTGCGGCCAATTTTACTTTATTTTTTATGAAAAATAACTGGGAACAATTTAGACATTTTTTTAGAAATTTAGAGGTAAACATTTTTTTCTATAAACAAAGTTTAATTGTTACAATTAAAACAAAAATCCAAAACATGAAACAAAGACCCCTCGAACACTTGCCAGGCCTTGAACACTTGTGCAAGTCCAAGTACTCAGTCAGGAAGTCTATTGTACTACACCCCGATAGATTACAGTGGAAGGAATAGAAAGATAGGATAGATATTATATAGATGGTAAGGGGGGCAAATTGGTTGGCGCTCATTCTTCCGCGAATCTTTTGGATTTATTGATGAACCTTAAGAGATGCGGAAGAGGAAGAGTATGAACTTTATCCATGCTCAGAACATCGCACCCCAACAGCCTAAGTCTGATTCTGCATTGTCCTCATTTTCACAACAAGACAGGCATATTGGGTCGTGAATGATTCCCATGGTAGCCATATGCTGACCACAGGCGTTGTGCACTGTGATTACACCTAGCAGTACTCTCAGGTCCTTTCTGCTAAGTTTTGAGAGAAAGGTCGTTAGATTTCTGTTTGGTTCTTTCACAAAGCACTTGGCTACTCTGCAGGAGCCCAGCTCAGACCAACGGCTTCTATGGGTGGACCTCATGAAGTTATCAATCCACAATTGAACTTGAACCGATGCAGAATTGACTCCTAGGAAGGGTTCAGCGCTCAGTGGTGTGATTGCAAAGCCTTTATTAGCCAGTTTATCAGCTAACTCGTTCCCAATTATGCGCTTAATGAACCATTTCGAACTTCATGCCGCGATTTTAACTCTCATTATAGTATTCTGGCTATATCGGATTGGCTTTTCACCGTTAAAAACATAAAAAAAAACAAAAACGTTACAATCCTCTCTCAATAAACGTATGACGATGGTGTACCCGAAAATTTTTAAATTTTTTCTGTAGCTGAACAGTTTTAGAAGGCAACGCTTAAAAAATTCCTGCTTTTCTTGGTCTAAAACGAGAACTATTAGTGTATCATGCGGTCTAAGCCACTCGTATCGGGGGGCAGAGCACTTGTTGGGTTTAAAAAAAAGCACAGACTTTCTTTAAGTAAAAACGGTTACAGAGGAAAAGGGTACCTTAATTTTGATTGCGACTCTGACCGAATGAAAGTTTATGTGTTTCTAACTTCGGTTCGCTTCCTGACATTTACATACAGCTAATAAAATGAGGTTCTAAAATATGTACAAGTATTTACTAGGAGTGTTAAAGCTCGGAAAAAGAGGCGGACAAAATCAACAGCGATCATAAAACGATTCTCAATCTCCAACATTCAATGAGATTTTCGGCAAAATTAGGAGCCTGGGTGCCTCACGAGCTTTACGAAAAAAACAACGAAATTTGCCCTTAAATTGATTCTCACCATCTCTCCCGCCATCAAGCAACTCGCGGTCATTAACAGAGCTTTTGGTACCGAATCGTCAGGCGGAGATGAGAAATGGTGCCTATACATCAATATGAAGTAAAGAAAAAAGTGGGTGGCTCCAGCAGATACGACAAAGCCGAGAGTCAACCCGGATCTTCATCCAAAGGAGATCATGATATGGATTTGGTGGGCCTGGAAGGGCATGGTGCACTGGGAAATGCTCGAAAAGAATGTCACGGTCAACAAGGAGCTCTATATTGCCGAGCCACACCGGGTGAATGGGGCTATTCGACTTAAAAGACCAGATGGGCATTGTCAAACCATACTCCTTCATGACAACGTCAGGCCCCATGTTGCACAAGTCGCGAAAGCCGCACTCCAAGAACTCGAATGGGAGGGCCTTCAGCATACGCCGTATTCTCCGGATTTTGCAACGACCGATTACCATCTTTTTCGCTCCCTGTCAAACCAAATGAAAGGCTTTACCTTCGATAACAAAAAGGTCCTTAAGAACTAGCTCAGCAACTTCCTTGACACCAGACCAGGTAATTTTTGGCGGAGTGGTACTTTAAGTACTTAACGAACTATTTCGTCGTTTGATTTTCTAGTTCAGGTTTTTGCTGCAAAGCGAGTATCTACATATTACCTCATGAGCAGATTGGAAGGAAGAGCACTTACTTGTATAACATTTTCCTGTTTTTTTTTTCTTTTAAAGCTCCGCCAGAACACAATTGTTGAATTGTTGACTTCTGACATCTCGCATTCACTAACAAACGGCTTACAGTATTTGCTCAACTTTCACTGGGAAAGGAAAACTCTTACAGGCTTGTTTTGAAAGTCGACTACAAAGTCTGTTGCTGAAACTTTCTCGATGCACATTTCAGCACAAAAAATTAATCTGATACTATGTATTAGAGGAGAAGCACATCGATGCACGTGCAATGTACGAGCTACATTTTCCAGTACTTAAATTGTATGGCAAAGATAACCTAAGAAGTGTACTTTTCCATTATTTTATTTTTTTCTCATTTCGTTCTGGGTTTAAGTGTTGCCACTTTAGGTGGTGCGTAGATGAAGCTAAGTTTTATGTCACAGAAAATAGACTTGCCACTTTTAAAAATGGAACGCAGCCTTAAATTAATCATTTCCACTATATTTTTTTTGTTTTTGTTTTTTTTTGGCGGTGAGGTTGGGTTAAAAATGCCTTCGCACCATATAGTAACCGTCGCTACTACGTGTGTGGTGATTCCACTAAAAATATCCCTCCTCTTCTCTTGGATTTTTCCCTCCACCCCGTGACTGCTTCCGCATTGCTTCGAGGTAGGGCCAAGCCGGCGTCCTAAGAAGGACACTTACTTACTTACCCTGCGCCCAGAGTCGCCTGTTTTGAAAAGCCTATGCTCAATGCTCTTCAGCATAACTTTCCATTTCGCGCTTCTTTTTTCGGATAATATCCTCCACAAAATTTTTGACGGCATTCCATTTTTCTTCGTCTATCATTATTTTCTCGATAATTTCTTCAGGTGTAAATACATCAATAGCTTGTTGCAGACCTGTTCTCTCTACGTTCCACCTCTCGCATTTAAAGAAGGTGTGCTCCGCATCATCATACTCAGTATCTCCATATATGCAGTTTGGTTGGCTCACTTTTCCCATTCGCCACAAATACTTGCGAAAGGACCCATGTCCGAACAAAAGCTGTGTGAGGTAATAGTTAACCTCACCGTGCTTTCTTTCTACCCACTTTTTTAGGTCGGGTATTAGTCTCGCTGTCCATCTACCATACCGTTCAGAGTTCCATCTTGCCTGCCAAAGTGTGAGTGTTTGAACTCTAATATCGGGGAAGCGTGGTACTGGGATTCCTGTGTTTTTTGCCTCCCATCTCCGTTTGCGCGCTTTTGCTAGAATATCTATAGGAATGGTTCCGCTGAGAGATGCTTCAGATGCTGTTCAGTATGACGAAGCCACTCTGGCATCTGTGCAGTTGCACAGATTACAGAGTTTTCCGCCGGCATTGCACCCATAGCGAATCTGTCCATATATCTCATCCATATAAGAGAATCGATTTCGTCGTGTCCATTCAAAGTTTTCGCTTGTTCTGCGTTGGACCTCCAAGGTTTGCCATGAGCTTACTTAACATGCCGCTTACTTTTGCAGCTCTTGTGGCAGCTTGGTTTATAAGTGCCCAGTAGGTTAGCCTTGTGTCTAATTGCACTCCTAGGTACTTGACCACTCTTTTTGTCGATAAAGTGGCATCGAGTACTTGTATGTCTACTTATGATGGGATACGTCTGTTCGTTAGAAGGATTAGCTCTGTTTTCTCTATGGCCAGCTTTAATCCATGGTCTTCTAGCCATGTCTGAACTCGGATCATCACCTGATTTAACTTCCTTTTGGCTTCGTCAGTGTTTCGGGCGATTATTACAGCTGCAATGTCATCTGCGTATCCCACTAAATGCACATCCTCAGGCATCTCTATTCGAAGGATTTCATCGTAGCTTATATTCCAGAGTTCAGGTCCGAGTATTGATCCTTGGGCCGCACCTGCTGTTATTTGTTTGGTCTTACACCCTTCTCGCGTTTCGTATAAGAGCACGCGGTTGCTTAGATAGATTATTTGGGATCTTGGATTTTACCTTTAAGGTTTCAATTACGTCGTCCCAACTTAAACTGTTGAAAGCATTTCTAATATCTAGTGTGGCTAGTAATACTAAGCGTTTGGAGCATCGATTACCTGCCTGGGCATGTTCTACGCTAGCTATTACATCTTGGATGGCTCCTAAGGTAGATCTGCCACTTCTAAAACCATGCTGCCTGTCGGAGAGGCCGCCGCTGTTCTCTACGGCTTCGCTAAGCCTATGCTTTATCAGTTTCTCAAAGAGTTTTCCTGCGCTGTCCAGCATACATAACGGTCTATAAGCGGGCGCTAATGTTGGGTCTCCCTTTCCCTTACTGATTAGTACTAGTTTTTGTTTTTTCCATATTTCTGGAAAAAATCTTTCTTTTAGGCATACGTTGCACATGTTTAGCAGCAAAAGAGGGCGTTCGATTGTCAATAGTTTTAATATTTCTGCAACTATGCCATCAGGTCCTGGCGCTTTATTGCATTCCATTGCTTTTGCAGCATCCATAAGTTCTTCTTCTGCTTCCGTCACTATAGTCCCACCTCTTTTGCATGCACTCACAATTTATATTGTAAAGAACCATTCAAGAGAGATTAGCTTCAAATACAAAAAAGCACATACAAGGTGAAGTCCAAAATAAACAAGACTGGCGCCATAAAAATGTTTTTGATGGCGCCATCTTTTTAATGAGTTAGCGCGTGGGAAGATGCATTCCTAGTTGACTTCCAGTGAATGCTTGGTAACATTCGGTTCAGTGGAAGCGAAGTTATTGCGTTTAAAGTGTCAGTATGTTTGTGTCGTCGGTGCAAAAATGAGTTTCGAACAAAGAGCTAATATCAATTTTTTTTTTTTAAATCGATAAAACGTTTACCGAGACATTTGAATTGATGAACAAAGTTTATGGCGATGATTGTCTCGTGCCGGATTTCATGAGTGGTTTACACTTTCTGAGATGGTTGTGAGGACATAAATGACAATGAACCTACGGGCCGCCCAAAATCAGTAATCACCGAAAACTCCATTGCAATTGTTCGTAAATTTATCAAAAAATGAATCGAAATCAAGGTTGAAATTTATGGAATCGTAGTTGAATATCTTCAAAACATTGATTTATCGCATTTTAACTGATCATTTGGGCTTACGAAAGGTCTGTGCTCGTTTCATTTCGCACGAGTTAAAGACCTCATTAAAGAGACGAGAAAATACGAGAACTTCCTTTACAATATTGTACCTGATGATGAAACGTTGTGTTTCCAGCATGAACCTAAAACTATGCCTCAAAGTGCCGAATGGAAGGTACCACACGAGCCACCACAAAAAAAATCACGTCTGGAGAAGTCAAAAATCAAGTCGATACTCATTGTTTTATGATTCCAAGAGAATTGTCCTCAAGGAGTTCGTGCCAAACCGTCAATGCAATTTTCTATCTTGGCGTTTTGAAGCGTATGTTGCATCGCAAAATGCTTAGCGACAGAACTGTCACGGCAGAGTGGGGCGGTATCTCCATCCACCCGCAGGTGAGTAGAGGCACTCCGCAAGGTGGGGTTCTCTGGGGTTTTGGACACTCTATACAACTTGATGCAGGGATATCTGAATGCAGTTGTTAGATGAGCAACGGATAGCGGCCTGTCGGTGAATCTTCTTAAGACCGAGCTCGTCCTATTTACGAGGAAACATAAAATACCCAGAGCTCAACTTCCCTCACTAGGGGGCGCTCCTCTGATGCTTTCTGACAAGGTGAAGTACCTAGGTATTATTCTTGACAGCAAGCTTACATGGAAGCCCAATATTGAGGAAAGAGTGAGGAAGGCAACAATCGCCTTGTATGGGTGCAAGGGCGCAATTGACAAAAGAAGGGGCATTTCGCCTAGAGTTGTTTTCTGGCTATATAATACTATTGTAAAACCTATCTTGTTATATGGAGTCATAGTCTGGTGGAACTCACTAGAGAAGACGACATTGGTGAAGAAGCTGGAGAGAGTTCAGAGGTCGGCACTCATTGGAATCAGTGGGGTGCTTCGAACGACTCCTACTCTGGCGCTCAACGCAATGTTAAATGTGGTACCCGAAGACATCGCATGCAGAATTGCCGCTACACGTACCGCAATCAGACTGAGGGGCTGGAGCTATAAGCTCAACCTCACTTATGGGCACTCAAGCATCCTTAGAAACTTCAAGTTCACCCCTCTGTCAACAGACCAGTGTATACCCTCGTTTAGTCCAACCGGAACATTCTCCACTCACTTCCCGTCAAGGGAAGAGTGGGAGGAGGGCTACACTTGGAGGCAGGGCCTGGTGAACTTGTTCACGGATGGATCGAAGTTGGAAGGAAAGGTTGGCGGAGGAGTATTTTGTGAGGGGCTCCCCATCAGACTCAAATTCAGGTTACCGGACCACTGCAGTGTGTTCCAGGCGGAGGTAGCCGCAATCAAGGAGGCAGCTGATTGGCTGCTCAAATGCGTACTAACAGTCAAGAAAGTAAATATTTACTACGACAGCCAAGCGGCAATAAGGGCTCTCGGGTCTATGACGGTGCATTCGGAATTGGTCAAGGAATGCTTGACCTCACTTTCGACTGCGTCCGAATTCTTTGACATCAGCCTCATCTGGGTTCCCGGCCACAAGCGACATTGTTGGAAACTGTGAATCGGATGAGCTGGCCAGACAAGGGGCATGTGAGGTGATTTCCGCGCGAAGGGAGAACATTCGGATCCCCCTGACTATCTGCGGTCTGCTCCTGGAAAGATGGGCATCGCGCCAACTCAGCGAGCGCTGGGCAAATACAAAAACGTGTAAGGTCGCGAAATCCTTCTGGCCACGTGTGGACCGGAGGCGCTCGGGCGAGCTTCTGACGCTGACAAAATATCAGCTCTCCAATCTAGTGGGTTCTCTCACAGGACACAATGCGCGAGGAATGCATGCTGTGAGACTTGGAATCACCTCGAGACCTTTTGCGTTGGATGTATGGAGGATGAGGTGAAATCATCTCAGCACCTTCTCCTTGGCTGCCCTGCTCTGGCGGGGCTAAGATCCAGGCATCTTGGCTCTTACTTCTTTGCCACGCCTGCTGATGTAGCTGGCGCTGACATTAAAAATCTAATGAATTTCATCAGCAGCACAAAGCGGTTGATGCAAACATAGTCATCGTTCGTAATCCGCACGCTCCTAACCATCCCATCACCACCTCTCCCCGCCCTCTCCCTGCATCTCATCGGTCTTTCCCTTTCACCCTACCTCACAATGGTATCACAAAGGACGAATCTCTCTTCGTCCAAGTGCGCTCACTCCCTGGGCAACCATACCAACCTAACCTAACCTGCATCGCATTCGTCGAATTTATCAAATTCGCCCTGAATACAGCGAAAGAGGAAGCTGACGCTTATTGCATGATAATGCACCATCTCATCGATCCACTCCTGTGACTGATTTTTTGACTAGAAATCGCATTTTAACCCTCAATCACTCACCATATTCGCCTGATATGGCTCCCTGTGACTTCTACCTATTCGGAGAATTGCATTTGAAACGAAAACGTTTTGCGTCCGTAGAGGCCATCTCGGTGAGAACTGACTACATCGTCCCGACGGTAACTTTCAATCGGAATTTTGCCACTCTCTTTCCAACTAAGGAAGAATGGAATAAGGGATTCTCTCTAAACAACTTCGACACTACAGTCTATACGGATGGAAGTAAAATGGGTTGCGGTGTTGGAGCTGGTATATATTCTCACAGACTTAAAATTGAGAAATCTGTGCGTCTCCCTAATACCAGCAGTATCTTCCAATTGGGGAAGTCTGTAGGCTACTAATCGCAGATTTCTCTTTTAAGGGTAAAATCGCTATTCTCTCGGATAGCCAAGCTGCAATCCAGGCACTGGGTTCGGCCACAACAACCTCCAAAATGGTGGAACAAAGTAGGAATAGCCTCACCATCTTGAGTGAAAACCATAAAGTTACCTTAATCTGGGTCCCGGGACATCGGAGCATTGAAGGTAACGAAAAAGCAGATGAACTGGCAAGAGGGGGATCTGCCATGAATAACGCTCTTCCAGAATCGGTACTCACACCATTAGGTGCAGTCAAGAGCACGATTTCCCAAAAATACCTCCGAATCGCAGACTGTAGGTGGAAAGTCCAGACGAAATGCAAAATTAGCAGAACGTTATGGCCCACCTACAACCTCAAGCAATCGTCGGCATTAATAAGAATGAAACGACGGGACGCCTGGAGACTAACGGCAGTCATAACTGGCTTTTGGTCTATCGGAGAACAAGCAGCCAAAATGGGTATCCCTCACAAAACATACTGTCACAGTTGGTAACGAGGATGTGGCAACAAAATGGCGCGGAAGCGCTAGTTGGATTCTGGAAGAATCACCACTTTAACCAACCAACCAACCAGAGGCCATCCAAAAGGCTTGTACCGACATCCTGTAGGGCATTCCGGTCAAATGCCTGAAACTCTCTTTCGAAAAGCTTTTAGATCGCGCAAAACAGGGAATCGAGGCCAGAGGGGACTATTTTGAATAAATAAACTGGGAGTTATCAGAACAAATCTCCTGTCGTTTCTATTTTAGCTCAGTCTTACTTATTTTGGACTTCACCTTGTATGTAAATAATTCAGGATAAAGCAAATTGAGCTGTCCACGTCGCAGCCACTCCGCTTCTAAACTAAAAAGCGCTGAAATTTCTACAATATGATGTGTTGATTTAATTAAAATTCTTGCTATTTATTTTAATGCCAACGATGATGAGTTAATTAATTTAGTTTTCCCACATTTCTACAAAAATTAATCAAAATGAAATAAGATATGCATATCACGGCGGCTCACAGACAAAAGTTGAAACTAAAATTCATTAAATGCATCCGCACTTGCCTACAGAAGTAGTAGTAATCTACTTATATGTAAGGATGTATGTGTGTGTGTATGCTAGTAGTGGGTGAATGGGAACAGTTGTGGGCAAAAAGAAAGCAAATAAACAAATAGGCAAAGTAAACAGGCAGAAAAACAAACAAAGGCGCATTGTCGCCTGACACGTGACCTAAGATTGTTTGCTGTTATTTTTGTTGGTGTTCGTATTAATGGATAAACAGATAAAGATTGTGTTGTCAAAAAAGAAGAAGGCGCGTAGCAGTCAGCCAGTTTGAAGAACCAAAAGTCAGCCAGCTTTGTCGCCAGTGCTTAGTTGAATGATGAGTGAACTTAATTTTGCTGCTATTGAGCTCAACGCTGCTGCTGATGATGACGATTTACTCACCGATGGTGGTGGAGATGAGGCTGAGAATGAATGGAGCCGCTTGATGAGCTTGGTTTTCAATTTATTTAGCTTACAAAAAACAAATACTTTACATTGCCAATAACAACAATTGCCAAAGAACTCATTTGACGCGCGTGGGTAACTAATTTAAAATCGTCCCAATTGCGCCCAGCTGTGATAAGCGTGCACGCTGCACGTTGAGAGACAGAGCTGCATGATTGTAAGCATGTGACCGCCCATCGCTTACAGCTGTTGCCTGTTGCCTGGCAGCAGGCAATTGAAAGCTAACAGATACAAAACATGAAAGGCAAAACGCAAAACACAAAACATTGGTTGGCGGATAATAAGGATGTGTGTATGTGTGTAGCTGAAAAAGGATGCGAATGCGTGCGATGTGGTTAAAGGATGTTTGGATTTGAATGGGTATCCATGTACATGTGTGTGTGTGTGTGTGTGTGTATAATTATTAGGTAGACGTGCGTATGCTTGTTGACAAAGTAATAATGTCATTAACTAATTTATCCTCTCGATCTCCTTTCTTTGCCTTTTTGGCCCATCTGCCCCCAAACCAAATTCGCCTGCATTTGCTTGGTCATGTGTAATGAGCTCATAATGTCATCAACACAACAATAACAACATTAGCAACCACAAGCATATGGAGCATGTAAACAAATGCGTACTTAAGTGTGAGTGCGCACTTGTGTCAGCTAATAAACCTTTTTGACTCGAATGTTGCCAGAGGAACGGATATATTTTTTTGTGCTGCACTTTTGCTGCTGTAGCTACTCCGAATTAGCAAGCGATTGTTGTACCACTTCCACATTATTTGAACTTGTTTTAGTTTGGATGCCTGATGCTAATAATGAGCAAAAATTTAAGATTATGAAAAAATATATATTTTTTCTCTATTTTATTTATTTATTTATTCATTTCATCAATTGAAGTATAACTTAAATAGATTACTAATACTAAAGCTTAAATATAATATATGGTAAACAATACTGTGAGATACATTAGTCACAATTCAAAAAGTTTATCTACAGATTAAGTTTTGATTTGAAAGTCTCTCGTGAGTTAGAGAATATATCCAAATGTTTGCATAATTGGTTAGACTGTCTTATACAACGTGCAAGCGGTTCATTTCGACTAAAATTGGTCCTGTGATAAGGTAAATGGAACATATTGCTGAGTCTTAGATTACGAGTGGGACCATTAAAGAGTATTAGCTCCAGCAAGAAGTGGCATTTGATATGATTCGCTACTTCTTCTTAATTGGCGCGATAACCGCTTACGCGATTTTGGCCGAGTTAACCGGCGCCAATTGGACGCACCAAGTGAAGCCAGGTCCTTCTCCACCTGATCTTTCCAACGCAGAGGAGGCCGCCCTCTTCCTCTGCTACCACCAGCTGGTACCGCATCGAATACTTTCAAAGCCGGAGCGTTTGTATCCATTCGGACGACATGACCCAGCCAACGAAGCCGCTGGATCTTTATTCGCTGCGCTATGTCTATGTCGTCGTAAAGCTCATACAGCTCATCGTTCCATCGTCTGCGATATTCGCCGTTGCCAACGTGCAAAGGTCCAAAAGTCTTACGCAGAATCTTTCTCTCGAACACTCCAAGCGTCGCTTCATCTGATGTTGTAATCGTCCACGCTTCTGCGCCATACGTTAGGACGGGCATGATGAGAGTCTTGTAGAGTGTTAGTTTTGTTCGTCGAGAGAGGACTTTACTGCTCAGTTGCCTACTCAGTCCAAAGTAGCACTTGTTGGCAAGAGAGATTCTACGTTGGATTTCAATGCTGACATTGTTATCGGTGTTAATGCTGGTTCCCTAATAAACGAAGTCTTTTACAACCTCGAAATTATAACTGTCTACAGTGACGTGGGTGCCGATACGCGAGTGCGCCGACTGTTTGTTTGAAGACAGGAGGTACTTCGTTTTGTCCTCGTTCACCACCAAACCCATTCGCTTTGCCTCTTTATCCAATTTGGAGAAGGCAGAACTAACAGCGCGGTTGTTAAGGCCGATGATGTCAATATCATCGGCATACGCCAACAATTGTACGCTCTTATAAAATATTGTGCCTGAGCGATTAAGTTCTGCGGTTCGTACGATGCTCTCCAACATCAGGTTAAAGAAGTCACACGACAGCGAGTCACCCTGTCTGAAACCTCGTTTGGTATCAAACGGCTCGGAGAGGTCCTTCCCAATTCTGACGGCGCTGCTGATGTTGAGCAACGTCATCTTACATAGCCGTATTAGTTTTGCGGGGATACCAAATTCATACATCGCGGCATACAGGTAACTCCTTTCCGTACTGTCGAATGCAGCTTTGCAGATCGTCGTCTTTTTTCTTACAGGAAAACGCCCCGGTCTTGAAACCTTCTGTAAGCCGCCGAACTTTCTGGTAGAATTTTCGGGCGTTGTTCCTATTGGCCAGCATCTCAAGCTCCTCGCACTCTCGTATTTCGGCCTCTCATTTCTTCTGTCGGATAATACGTTTCTCTTCCTTTTTCAGCTCTCTGTAGCGATCCCACATGGCTCGCGTTGCGCCCGATCGCAGCGTGGCTCTATATAGGCGGCAGCCTTTCTTTCTGCGGCAGCATGACATTCCTCGTCGTACCAATTGTTTTTTCGGGCTCGCTGGAATCCGATTTCTTCTTCGGCGGCGGTACGTAGGGAACGAGAAATGTTGCTCCATTGCTCGCTCATGCCGGGTTGTTGGGCAGTGCTCTCTGAGAGCAGGAGTGAGAGTCGAGTGGCGAATCTTCTGGCTGTCTGTTGTGATTGCAGCTTTTCGATGTCGAACATTCTTTGCGTAGGTAGATGTACGTTTTTTGCTGCACAGAGGCGGGTGCGCAGTTTGGCTGCAACAAGGTAATGATCCGAGTCGATGTTGGGTCCTCGGATCGTACGTACATCTAATACACTAGAAGCGTGTCTTCCATCTATCACAACATGATCGACCTGGTTTCGCGTTTTTCGATCAGGAGGTGTATCTTTTTATGCTGGAATCTGGTGCTGCAGACTACCATGTTTCGGGCCCCAGCGAAATCGATCAGCCTCTGTCCGTTACCGGATGTTTCGTTGTGCAGGCTGAATTTTCCGACTGTGGGCCCAAAAATTCCCTCCTTGCCCACCCTGGCGTTGAAGTCGCCAAGCACGTTTTTGATGTCGTGGCGGAGGCAGCGCTCATAGGAACGTTCCAAGCGCTCATAGGAGGAATCTTTGGTCACATCGTCTTTCTCTTCCGTCGGGGCGTGGGCGCAAATTAGCGAGATGTTAAAAAATCGCGCTTTGATGCGGATTATTGCGAGACGCTCGTCCACCGAAGTGAACGACAGTACTTGGCGATGAAGTCTCTCTCCCACAACAAATCAACCACCGAATTTGCGCTCCTTTACATGGCACTTATAGTAGACGTCACAAGGTCCTACGCTTTTCTGCCTTGTTCCGTCCGTCGCATCTCTTGGATGGCAGTGATGTCAGCCTTTACTCTCACGAGGACATCAACCAGCCGGGCAGAGGCACCTTCCCCATTAAGGGACCGGACATTCCAGGTGCATGCCCTCAAATCATATTCCTTATTTCGTTTGCAGGGGTCGTCATCAGTAAAGGCAGTTCTAATCCGAGGCTTTGCAGTTATTTTCATTGGGGGGGATTTTTAAGTGGCGGGTCCCAAACCCAGCGCACAACCAGCTATCCTGGAATGCTTCGCCTTCTCACGTTGTGAACTGAACCATATGTAGAAAAATCGCCCTGGCCACTCCCAAGTGAATGGCGATCAGTAACTTTCCCCACTTGCGTGGACTTCTACACATGGAACCATCCTCCTTAGGCATGATTCGTAACTATGTCCCTTATAAACATTACAGATGAAGTTTTTCTCCGCATTTCTAAAGTTGGCAATGCTAACAAAAGACATCTACTTATATATGCAGGCAAACTGCAAGGCCAACAAAGTGAATGAATAGCAAATCGAGTGAAACGTTTTTGAAACTTCTCAATTCTTAAAGATGAACCCATATAGAATGGATCCCAAATGATGCTGCAATATTCGAGGTTTGATCTCACAAGAGAAAAATACAAATTTTTCAGCGTAGAAATATCCTGGAACTCCCTTGAATTCCTTATTACAAAGCCAAGCATAGATCTAGACTTTGCCATCATAAAGTCTATATGTTGGGAAAACGGCATTTTCGATGTAAATATGACCCCCAAGTCTTTCTTTTCATAAATTTTTGTGAGGGTGGTAGTGCCCAACTTGTAATCGAAATCAATCGTAATTTTTCGTCTACTGAATGACATGTGCTGGCATTTACCAGCATTAAGAGGTAAGGAGTTATCATCACACCAAGCTGCCAATCTTGTTAAGTCTTCTTTAAGTCTTATGCAGTCAGTTACGTTCTCTACCCGACTGTAAATTTTCAGGTCATCTGCATACATCAGGCAACGTGATGTCTCGAAAACGTCTTGAATGTCATTAACAAACATTAAGAACAATAGTGGTCCAAGATGGCTTCCTTGAGGTACGCCTGAGGTAACTTTGATGAAATCAGATTTTATGTTATTTATACGAACGAATTGAGTTCTATCCGTTAGATAAGATGCAAGGCACTTGAGTAAGCTAGGATGAAGACCAAATGAACCCAGCTTTTTAAGTAGGATTCTATGGCTGACTCTATCAAACGCTTTCGAAAAATCGGTGAATATGACATCGCATTGTTGGCCTGTTTCAAATTGGTTTAAGACATAATTTGTAAATAACCCTAAATTCGTAACAGTAGATCTGTCCTTAACAAAGCCATGCTGATTAGACGATATGAGATCTGAAATTTGAAAGAAAATCAAATCATGAATAAGCTTTTCAAAGAGTTTAGGTATGCAAGAGATTTTGCAGATAGGGCGATAATTTTGGACTTCCGACTTACTTTCAGACTTATGTATCGGTATGATACACGATTTTTTCCAATTATGTAAAAACTCACCTGAAGCTATTTATTTATTGTTAATGGTTTTGCTAGCGACACCGTCGTGCATTACGTTCGCCTGAATTGGAAGGCAGATCCCTCAGGAACCCCAAGTCGTTGTTGGTACGCAAAACACTTTCGCTTTAAGGTCCTTTTGAATGTGACCTGCTTTGCGAGTTTCAGTTTTTGAGGAGGTAAGTGTAACTGTAATGTCTTTTAAAAGTTTACTATGTTGCAAAGCGATTAGCAAAAAATATTCATCATTTTGTGTAAAAATCCATTAAAGTATTAAAGGGATTAGCCATTAAGCGAATAATAAACAAATAAATATTCATTTGGAAAACATCAAAAAAACTCCTACATAGAAAGCCAAAGCTTGAAACATCGTAGCTATGTAAATTTTCTATTTACAAAAATAAAGATTTACGAGTACCGTTAATTTTAGCCAAAGGCGGGAAGCAAAAACACACAAATACATTGAAAAAATTTCCCTACCACGTTTTCAAACCCGAGTGGGTATCTGTGCGTGTTTATATTTTGCTCCAGGGCTTAATGTAAATTGCATGTTTATGCTTTCAACAAATCAAATACACTTTTATACACATATCAAATACAGTCACACATACACACACGCACACACACACATAGGAATAGATAGATAGACAATGCTTTGGTAAGTAATTCAAATATATGAATATTAGTTAGGGACTGTGAACTTTTCAAAAGACTGGCGGGTGAGGGAATGTAAAATGTTTGCGGTAGCGCAGAATGAACGGAGTGAGAAGGGACTTTTAGAGTTGATCGAGCGTAGCGCCCGTTTTGCCTAACCAGTAGTCAGTTGCTCTCCAAGGATTACAAGCGGGAAATCCTCACTCAACAAGCAACTACAAAACATAGTAAGCGCAGCATGTGAACAAATAGAAATAATACACACTTTAACGCAAGCACTCACACTCCAAAAGTAACCGAAAAGCATGCTTGAGCAGTTTTATGAGTCCTTCAAAGTACTGCGCTCACCGCCTGCATTCTTTTCCTGTTGTCCGCCTTTTTCCCTCTCTACTTACACTTACGCTGAATATCCCTTCAGCTGATTTACACTATTTTTTGTTCGTTCTGTTTTGTTGTTGTTGCTGGTAATCTAATCCGCTTAAGAATTTGATACACAATAAACAACTCATCGTAGCGTGCGTGTGCTCGAGTAGGTACATTTTAATAGGGAATGCTTTTAATAAAAAAAACACCTTGGAAAAAGGTTGAAAAAATCAACGAAGGTATTCACGAAAATTGGGCATTGCTTAATTTTGATAAAAATGTGCTTGTACTTACCTGGATTCCAGGGCACAGAACCGCTTCGGGCAATGAAAAATTAAAAAATGGAAAAAAATCACATATAATAATAGGGTGCGTGAGGACAATTTGAGAGTAAAACTAAGCTTTTATTTTGACCAACATTTAATGAAACTTTATGAATTTTTTATACAAAATTAGCTTATTATAACTTGCAATAACCTTCTCGATCCAGGTTCGGAAGCGTGTCCAAATCAAACGCTCCAAATTCATATTGACCATAATAATATTAATTCTAGCCTTTAGAGAAGAAATGGTGTTATGAGGATTGTTACTGCTTTCACACGCAACTAGGCCCCATACGTAGTAATCCAGGGGATTAAGGTGTATGGAGTTAGGCGGCCATAAATTCGTTGTTAGAAGTCATGGAAATTTTCACTCATCCAACCTTCTCTCGCCATCGAATTGTGTGAAGGAGCAGAGGCTTGCCAAAAGATGTGTGGGCTACCATCGCGTACACTATCAATCCAAAGCTTCAGGGTTTCACTACTGTCTCTAGAACCTGAATAAATGCAGCAGCATTCACTCGAAATCCTTGAGTAAAGAAGTGTGGGGACATGGTATGTTCTTTGTTACTCCTAACATCTGAAACCGTAACAGTGGCTAAAAATGTTCCTACAGGAACTTCTGTAGGATTGGAGAGTAGTTAAAATTTTCTTCGTCAGAAGAAACCATAACATCTTAAGCGCTTCAGGGTGGTTTAATTTTGTTCAGAAGGCGTTTTTAATGGGATAACTCACTTTCTCGTGTTTGTTCCAACATAAACTGCCTTTTGGGCATAACCTAGGATTTATACCGGAGATCTTTATGGGCAATTCGACGGAAAATATCCTCAGAAACATTAAACTATTTCACAAGAGCCTTCATTGATCTTGAGGCGTTCTCAGCAATGATCGCTTGCACTTGTTGAATAAATTCTGCAAATCGAACGGGGTCAGAACGTTCCTCGTGCCTTTTCTGCATGGCCATCAAATCTGAGAATCCCTTATGCTTACACCTCACAAATATGTAAAAAAGTGGGCAAATAGACAAATGCGCGAGGAAAGAATTATTTTCTTGTATTTATGACTCTAAATAAAGGACCTCTCTTTAAAGTATCACCTCCAAATTGTTAACAATTTTACGAACAAATCACAGCAAGCTATTTACTTAGAGCAGCCAAATATACTTAGATATGAGCCATTGGCCATAGGTCTTGCAAAGGAGTTTCAGACTGATAAAGCGGTAAATTACAATCGAAGCTTCCTATTAAAATACGAAATATTACTAGGAACCTTCCACATAATAAAAAAATTGTGAACTAATTAACTTATTAGTTAATTAAGATGGACAAACTATAGCCCTTCCATGCATCAAAAGAGCCTTTGTAGCCTCCGAGTCGCTCACATAGCACACCCCTCTCTCAGCATGGAATGGTAAACCTCCGATTTTATTTTTGCCATGAAAAAGCTGGTCATAAAACTCATCTTTTCAGAGGCGCCATAAAACTGTAAGTCACTTCATTTGTAGAACAACATCAAGACGTACAGCGCAATTTCGAAGAGGAACTCGGGTAAATACCCAATGAAGGACTTGAGCACCAAACAAATATAAAGTTATTAAAACTCTCACTACAAGTCATTATCGATAGATACTTAGACTCAACGTACAGCTCTCGAACAAGTCATTATTTAAAATGAGCGCGATAACCTGAATGAAGTTATAGAGTTTTCCTACACTGTTAATGTCTCTGTATTCTTAATTGAAATTGCAAATACACTGCTTCCTTTTGTTTGATGACTCAAGCTTATAAAGTGTTTGCCTTGCGAATGATCACAAAAACTCATTATTCCATGCTCCATCCTAAGGAGAATTACCCACAAATATTTGACATATTACACACAAATTAATCGGATTTTCATTTTCACTGATCAGTTTTGCGTCCCATAGCAGCCTAAGTTAGACACGGGATTTAGCTGAAAAAAACAGCTTTTCCGATAAGGTACGTTGTCATTTCAGCCGCGTAGAAAAAAACTTCAATTTTAATGAAAATAAATTTAAAAACTCTATTTAGTTAAATAATGAGATCTTTAGAGCCATGATTACTTACTTTATCGAGGCTTAAATTCAAGAAGCAAGCTGAGAATGAATTTTGGTCTCAGCAGGATGGCATGCCATTTCACATAGCGTAAGAACCGTCATAGCTATGTCAGTTGCTCATTGCGAAGCGGCGGTTCGACGTCTCATTTAATAGCACGCAAACTCGTTGGGGAATGCTTCAATACCATCAATAATCAAGGAGCTAGAAACACCGTCTTGCTGGGCTGGTTATTAGGACGTGAAGTCCATGACGGAAGGCAATAGAAGGACTGCCTAGGGGATCTAGACGCTGCATCAATATTCCATTGACAATAACCATATTGTGAGCTAAAGCCCATAGAAAGGATGTAGTCAACGACTGTGAAAACAAGACAATTACGGGGCAGACGTAGGCAAAACAATTTATACTTTCTTCTAGAAGACCATCAATCCGCTCCTAAAACTCTCATTGGGTATTATACGGGACGTTGAATTTCACTTTATCACTTTAGAAAACTAGATTTAGCACAAATAAACGTCTATCATATTTGCGAGCGAGACGATGAAACGCCAAAGCACATCTTCTGCAAATGTGAAGCCGTCGCAAGACGAAGACTCACAAACCATTGGTGCGACTCTAGAACCATTAGTAATATGAGAGAAAACTTGTGGAAGTACACAATTTTCAAATTCATTAAAAGCCTACAATTATGGGCTCGTGGATAGGCATAATAGACCACATAAGGGATCGCAGTGTACTATGATCCAATAAGACTAAAGCTATCGCTTGAAGTAGAGGAATTTATTTCTAGAAGATGGCATGTAAAGGATTTAAAAAATCTAGTTTTGGCAATGAAAAACTAATTGCAACTCTTTAGAATAAATTACTCAGCTCTCACTAAGGGGCGATTGTGAGCAAATCTTCTCTAGACATTCATCCAATAAAAGTAATATGCAACTCGCAGATTTCGCTTCAGTGTTTTAAAACGGATCCCTTTCAGAAGATAGGGTAAGTGAATGTTACCTTGACGACATTGAACGATTGTGAGTTTATCAACTTCAAACGAGTTGTGTAAGATGTGATAGCTGTTTTAAATTTCACGGACTGTAAAGCAAATTCAAGGAATCTTTATTGTGTTTACTCTATTCTACTTGCCTGAAACTCATTATATAAGCATATTCTTGAGCTAAATACAACTTACTAGAAGCGCATACTTGTAAATATGACTTTCAAGGTAAGAGGGTATTTTGAAAATAACAACTACTGAATTGTTTGGGGTAAACATTTTTTATTTTTCAACATAAAACAGGGCTTATGCATACACTTTTCCTAATGCTGTTCTAGTTTGCTGGTCTCTCCCGAATAATAGGATGTGTCCAAGTCTGAAAAATAGCGATTCGTTTCAGCAATCACCTTCTCGTTTGAATAAAACCTTTTCCCGCCAGCCATTTTTTCAAATTAGGGAACAAATATTAGTACAAGGGATCCGAGGGAGCCAAGTCTGGATATTAAACGAGTGGGAACCTTATTTCCGTTAGTCCGAGGGAGCCAAGTTTGGAGAATAGTAGGGATGTGAAATGAGTTGGAACTCCATTTCCATTAATTTCGACATTAAATAGACCGATCTGGCTGAAACATTGTGTGTTTTCTTTCAAGAGATGCTACAAACGAGACATAACCTTGAAAGGCGCCAGTAGTGCCATCTTTCTGACTTTGCACGTACTTTTCAAAAAACTGTCGTATGTGGGTCTCAAAATTGAGTACCTCTACGATGCGGAAAACCAAATACTGAGTAAAATTTCACAATGTTAAAAGAAAATTTCGAGTCAAATATAACCAACAGATCTTTTATTTCATTGATATTCAGCAAGAAGTTATACGAAAGGCGGTAAGATGTGTTACAAACATGAAATCTCTTCGCAAAAGTTATCTAAAAGCATTTCTTTATGTACAAAATGGGAGATCATAAATGGAAGGCATCAATATCTCATTGAAATCTAGCTTCACTACACTCAGCTTTGGTTATTGTAATTAATTTTTGTTCGTCTGTAAAGTAAAATATTTGCAAATGATTTATTTATGTCCTTAAAAAAATAAACAAAAAAAACTATAATTAGTAGTGAACCTAAAAAATTTCCATAAGGAGCCGCTGATAGAGCGAGAAGCGTTTTAGAAGACACGTATTCTATGGTACCAACAGATACATTAACTTACCATCTTCGTGAATACCCATGAATTATAAAATAACGTAAACGAAACGTTTTCGCTTCAGAAGCAAAAAATGCTAATTCCAAAATTTACTTTAAATGGCATTTAAAGTGGCTTATCAAAGATCTGCTTGGCTCAACAAAAGAATACAAAAAGAAAAAACAAAAAATATTAGAACAACGCATAATCGAAGAATTAGGAGGTGTCAGTGGCAAGAAAGTCCTTTTCTTCACTTCTCCACTACTACTTTCCCTGATAGGCTTAGCATTTATACAAAGACAACACAAAAAGGGTATTTCCTTTACTTGCGGTTTAACTGCAAAATGCAACAAAAGGACATGCCGGCAGGAAGCGCAGGACATGATGCAACCCTCAGGAAATGCGGCGACATGTGAGGTGTAAACAAAAGAATGGAAAATTGCAGAAATTAAGTACCTGAAAAGTGCTAAATTGTGCACTCAGCTAAGTAATAATGACGACATCACAAAGAACAACAATAGCAGGAGGGTTAATGCTAGGTTACAGAGAGAAAGAGAGAGAGAGAGAGTGAGTAAGGTAGAGCGCAATACTCGTACAGTAGGTAGTGAATTGCGAAATTGCCAAAGCATTGTGAGTAGGGTAAGTGAAACTGCACGCTTTCCTACTCAGTGTTTATTTTTGTTTTTAGTACCATTTTCTTAGATTTTACTTTATTTTTGTAAAGGAGCGAAATGTATTGGCTTCATGGTATGGCAACGCACAATTTCTCGCTAAATTCCTTGACAATGCCATTGGAAAAGAGTAAAAGTTAAACCGCACATGCTCACCTTACCTGCCTGCTCACATCTTTCACTGCAAGCGCGCGAATAATACCTTAATGGCTCCTAGTATTTTTCCATTGAAACTTGTCAATGGGTTTGATGGATGGATGGATCGTTTTTTGTTGTTTTTTTTTTTTTCATTTTTATTACTCCAGGTTCTATTGCGCAATCGTGCGTGTTATTGTATTCGTGTGAATAGAAAGTGTACCTGCTCTTTAAGCCCATAAAAATGATGTCTATTGTTATGTGATACGCTGCCCAGCAATTTTTAATCCTATTGTGTTCCTATAGTGTTCTTACGTGATCCACTTTAAAAATTAAAAAAAAAAATAATGTTATTCCTTTACTAGGTTTTCTAGTGCACGCTCTTATTTTCTGCCTCTTACCGAAATGTAAGTGATGCTTTCACTATTCGAGAGCCTTTAACTCTTTTGAATTCTTGAAAAAAAAAAAAATTTTTAAAATACTGTCGGAAATGTCAATAGCTTGCCGCTGTCATAATGTTGACAGGCACGCACAGAATACCGCTCTCTTGCCGCCTTTGTACTTACTTCAAATGCTCTCACACATCCATCGCTTGCTCCCACAGTGCTCATGTTCTAGCTGCTCGTAGATCGAATATTCTATGCCGCCACTCATATTACCAGTGCGTTGTTTAAATTTATTTAGTGTTTTGTGTTAGTACGAGTTTGCTGGTTTTATTTGCCTCAAATTGAATGGTACCTATTACGAATTTATGCCCCTTAGAATGTAACGCAACCCCCACTAGTGGTGCCTTAATTTTCTTTCTTAATTTTCTCATGAGAGTGTATTACATTTATCGGGTATGGGAATAAGTTTCCGTCCTTTCTTAGCGAAATTACGAATAATTTAAACAATTAAATGATACAGAATGTTATGTGAAGAGTGTGCCGTTGGAAGCTACACTTTACTCCATATTTCAGCATACGGATTCCTCTGACGAAAAATTCGGGTTCTTTTGACTTGATCTATTGATTGAGCCAGTTTTCGATTCTCTCGTAAGAAGTGAACCGCTCTCCTATAAGGGTTGACTGCAGTGATCGTAACAGATGGTAACCCGAAGGTGCAATGTCTGGGGAATACGACGGGTGCGGCAAGATTTCCCAATTCAGCCCCTCTAAATGTCTCTGCACCGATTTAGCAACGTGTGGCCTGGCGTTGTCATGCAGCAAAATTAGTTCATCATGTCTACCGTCCTACCGTCCCATTCCGGCTGCTTTTCTTTGAGAGCTCGATTCAAATGCATTAGCTGCAGTCGGTAACGATCGGCAGTGATGGTTTCAGATGATTTAAAGAGTTCATAATAAATTACATCCTTCTGATCCCACCAGATGCACAATAGATTTGAAGCATGAATATTTTCTTACGCCTTCGATGGACCTGGTTCACCTTCGACGCTTGGAGTTATCATAATAGATCAATGTTTTATCGCCAGTGACGATGCGATGTAGAAAAGCTTTTTTTTCTGTCGCTCAAGAAGCATCTCACACGTCACCAAACGTCTGTCGATATCCCTCTCCCTCTTCTTCAATTGATGTGGCACCCAGTTACCTGCTTTCTGGTCCAATCCCATCGCGTGCAAACGTTTACCGACGGTTGATCTGTCGACATCCAACTCTTTAGACATATCAACAAGGGTTCGACATGCGTCTTCATCCTATAATTGTTGTAGTTGTGTATCTTCGAATTTTTTCGGTGCGATCTTTAACACTCACGTCGAAATTGCCACTTTGGAAGCGTCGAAACCACTCTTTACAAGTTGCATTTGATGGAGCGTGATTACAGTAAATATTGATCAATACTACACGTTTTAGCTACACTTTTTTTTAAAGGGTAATAATGAAGCATTACTTCCTGCAAATGCTGTTTTTCCGGAACGAACTTAGAGATTTTTGACGTCAGACAAAAAAGGATCGTTTCGTTTCAAACGAATGCCAACTACTGCGATCGAGACCTCACATATACACCTTCAAATAGCCAGTATATTACTAGAGCGAAGACAAAAATAGTATCATCAACGACACTTCTTTTACGAGGGCGGAAATTTGTTCACATGCCCAATAAAAATTAAATCGTCTTGTTTTAGGGTAAAAAAAGGAATGTAAATATTTCGTGAAAGATTTATTTGAAACCAATGTGCCTGATCGATGTTGCAACTAAAAGATTCCAGTTCTTCGGCATGGAAGTTATTCACTATTTTAGATTAATTCAAATTATTATTACTCGAAGAATGCTTTAAATAATCCATATAAAAATAAGTTTTTTTATAAAAATTTTGTTAAGATGAATTAAACTTTTATTGAACCCCTATATAAACGAACTCGCGACTTCACTCTCAAATATATTCGACCAAAGTAAATGCATCTACAGCACAAAAATTAACCCTGACATTCCTACTACTCAACGTAGCTATATCAAATATAATCAGAAAAATGTTTTAGACTGGTTTCTTGAAATGAAGGTAAAGGTACCCAACAAGGGTCGCCCTAGAAAGCAACTTTCGAGAGAATCAATATGATTTCAGGCCGGCCGTTCTTGCATCGAACTTATAAACATCGTTCGCAACATACTAGAGCAATGTAACGAGTTCAGAACGTCAATTTATATGGTCTTTATTGACTTTAAAAGAGCATTCTACAGCATTAACAGGATAACTCTTCTACGAAGGTGATTGCCATAAAAAAATGTCAACATAATCAAAGCTTCTTATGTATAATGCCGTTAAATGTGGCGTTCTGCGTAATGGTTTGCTGTCAGAACCTTTTGAAGTTCAAACTGGAACGAGGCGGGACTGCATTTTGCTGCCAATGCTATTTTCGCTCTGTTTAGACGAAGTAATGCGTGCGTCAATGAACGCAAAGCGCGGAATACAAAGGACGTCGGTCTTACACCTCGAGGATCTTGAATACGCCGATGACGTGTGTATGATCGGTCACCGACTAAATGATCTGGTACCAAATCTTAATCAATAAGTACATATGTCACAGCAAAGCAGCAGGCATGGAAATACTTAAACGCCTTCTTGAGGTGAGGAATACATTGAAGGCGTACAAAGTTTTGTATATTTGGGAAGTGCTATCGCAGCCAGAAGGGTGCTGACGAAGACTTAGATAGACGAATTAACAGAGCAAATTCGGTTTTTGGTATGCTGAGGAACGTGTGGGAATCGGGCCAAAATGTTAAATCAGCTCTATTATATTATGAATGCGAAACATGGAAAGGCTCCTCCCACATCGAATAGAAATTTAAAAAAAAATTTCCAACAAATGTTTGCGAAGAATATTTGGTATAAGATGGCCGGAAAAACAAGAAACTGTACCGATTGAAATTAGCAGGCGTAAGTGGCGCTCGATTGGTCACATACTCTGCAAAGCCGTGAACCATATCGATAGATAGATGGAGTCCTTCAGATTACCTGGCGCTTCAGAGAACACTTCGATGTGAAGAACTGGTGTTTAGGGAACTTGGCCTAATAGAGAGCGATTTACTTAAAAATAAACCCTATGCTCCACTAGGAGATCAGAACAGTACTAAGTGAGTAAGTAAGTACGTGAAGGAAATATACTTTCAGTGCTGAACTGAGATGTATGAAAATTCTTCCAATTTAATCTTTCAAAAAAAAAAAAAAATAAATAATAATAGCCCAAAATCAACCTCCCACTTACTTACATATCCAACGTACTGTAATTCTTTTTGACAGCTGATGGCAGCCCTATACAAAAATATTTCTAGAATATAACGTTTTTAAATTCATATCTCGGTTAAAATCAATATTCTGATATTTAAAATAGCTTACATGCACATTTAACTAATTTAATTTGTTAGTTAGTTGGTAACCCTGACCGAAAATATATCTTTATTAAAGCTTTATGAAACCCGTTTTGTTTGCTACCAATATTGCATATATTTTGTTGGAAAGTAAACGTTTCACACCCTACGGGGCCACACTTGGGACTATATTTCCAAAACCGATTGAGATATCTATTGTAGTAAATGAGACACTAAACATACGAAAATCACATAGTGATGGGATAAATGGCCCCCCACGCGAGGAAGCCGACTTGGACAAAGTCTCAAAATTCGTCCGTTTTGACCCCCATACAGGGCGGGTAAAAACAGAAGAAAATGAACCGAACAGGTGGGAAAAAGAAGCAGTGGCTTTGGATGAGAGGATGATAACCAACAGCGGCTATTGACGTTTTTATTAACCGCTTCAAGCTACTCATGAATTTCAGCAGGTGTGTGATATTTAAATCCGCAAAAAAGTGGGAGCCGAGATGTCTAAATCTTTGCCCGACGAGAGCAGGGCAGCTGAGATTATTCCACCGCTTCCTCCAGACAGCTTCTGCAGAAAGGACTTGAAACAATCCCATGTCTAACCGCATGGACACCTAATGGACAATGTCCTGTAAGGATATCTACCAATTTCGAGAGTTGCGGCTTTGTTAGCCTAAGAAGTCCCCTTGAGCGCCCCCGATCTACCCACGGCCTGAAAGATCTTAGCTCGCGACTTTGCAGGCTTGCGCACTAGCCCAGCGCCCACTGAGTTGACGCGAGGGCCATCTTTCGAGGAGTAGGCACAGGTTCTCAAAAGGAGCCAAAAAGCACATACTACAATCCAATTTGAGAATATTTCAAGGAGTTTGTGTAATGGAGAACCATCCATACATCTCGAAAAGGGATATAACTTTTCCAGTTCAAATATCTGTAAACTCACCAATGCCGATATCAGCCTGAACTCATAGAATGCCGTACTTTTAACTCTGAAAGTGCTTTCTGCAAATTTGAGCTTAATGCGGTGGGTGTGGTTCAAAAATTATAAGAGCACACACAAACACACACTGAGTTCTTATACACCTAAATGCATATGCATATTTTATGTGTGTGTATTAGTGCACACAAAATTAAAGTTTCGAATGACCATGAGCACAATGCCAATTGCCAAAAACGACAAAGTATTACTTATGTGATTTCATTTCTAATAACTTCCCAACTCGTTTCTAAACTTTCTTTCTCTACCTCAACGACTCCTTTAAGTACCAGCCGAACAATCGTTTGACAAATTTTCCTGCATAAACTTTTGAGGTTGCGCTAATTTTCTGCGCTCCAAAAGCTAATTTTCAATGGAACAAAAATTTCATTATAAAATAGAAACCTCTCAAAGGCGCTTAACCACAAATGTAGCGACTTTACTCAACGCTCAGTGCGGTTCGCCTATTTACAGAGCATTTTGTCTGCTTCAACGAGCGTGTGGCATGTTGCAAGGAAGTGAATGTAGCATGAGCGAGTATGAATGTAATTACGAAATTCCATTTTGCAGCACAGCAGGACATAATAGCGAATATTTTGTTTCATCATATAATACAATATAAAATTGTTGTTATTATTTAGCAATGCCGTACTTCGGTGCTATGTAATATAAGAAACCTTAGAGCTTAAATTCAATTGTTGTTGTTGTTGTTGCTGTCGCTGTTATTTATTTATTTTTTTCTTTTTCTTTTCTTCTATTTCCTGTAAGGATAATCAAAAGGATACCACCTTAGGCGCATTCATGGCGTTTGGCAATTTTCGCTTTGTTGCGCCTCATTGCGGCCAGATGACGAGCCTTAAGGACCTAAGCGCATATGGCGACGCATGGTGAAGGTGCGCAAAAGGCTTCATTGCGGGTAATATAGTACTATATGTGTGTGTATGTATGTATGTATGTATGTACCTATGCATTGGGCGCTTGCTATGGCATTGGCATGACAATATTGCGGTCACGTGACGTGCTAAACACCGGTAAAGCTGAGACGGCATGGAGGCCGTAGGATAACCGGCGCTAGCTGCGATGGTGCGAATGCGAATGCGGATATGGATGCGGATGCTCAAAGAATGACAGCAATGAAAATTGGCTACATAAAAACCAATGTAAATTGCAGCACGAACAGCGAAATAAAGGTGTAAATAATGATAAGGTAGAGAATTTTAGGTGAGAGGAGGATTCGTTAGAAATGTGAAGTATTTTTTTTCTAATCCGGTGGTTTACCATTTTCTCGGCTTAATCCAAAACGAGGAGGTGATAACTTAAAAAAGGGTTTCAAATTTTAATTATCTTTACAAGGTAGCCTTAAAATGTTCATAATTTTTTTCACTTTTTATATATGTAGCTATAAAGGTGAAAGTTGGTTGATATAATTGTTTGACATTTTTTGTTTGCTTTGGGGTAAATTTATTTCCCTCTTTACGCTTGACTTTTTGTGTGTTTTGTGTTTTGTAAATTTTTAAAATTTATTCTACATTGTTTTTGTACACTCCAGGAGTTTTTTTGTTTTATTTGCTCAAGTGGCTAAAACTGCGTCTGGCCAAACGTATATTCCGTCGAAAACAAAGTAAGACAAGAACAAGTGGGAGGAAGTATTTATAACAAACAAACAAACCAGACAATTCCCTTGTGGTTGTTGATGGAAAATAAAGCCAAATGCTTATGAAATCGATTCCAATACGACATTCATAAAATTTCCATGTTAAACATAAATGTAAGCATTTGGCGCGAATTTAAAAATACAGGCTGTGCCATGAAAACAAACCCCGAAACATGCCAAATAGTCCATTTCCGGTATAGCCATCAGTACCTTCTTCGATTCTGCTTTTATCTCCTCAATCGACTCGAAACGCGTTCCCCGGAGAGGTCTCTTGAGTTTTGGGAATAGCCAGAAGTTACACGGAGCCAAATCAGGCGAATACGGTGGTTGCGGAACGATACGCGTGGAATTTTTGGCGAAATGGTCACGAAGAACGAGTGCAGTGTGAGACGGTGCATTATCGTGATGCAAAAACCAAGAGTTGTTGGCCCATAATTCTGGTCTTTTTAGACGAACTGCTTCACATAAACGACGCATAACGCTGAAATAATATTCCTTATTTACAGTTTGGCCAGGTGGAAGGAATTCATAGTGCACCACACCACGAAAATCGAAAAAAAACAGTCATCATGACCTTTATTTTTGAACGACTTTTACGTGCTCTTTTCGGTCTGGCCTCGCCTTTAGCACGATATTCGCTTGATTGGTCGGTTGTTTCAGGGTCGTAAGCATAAATCCAAGTCTTATCTCCCGTAATGATGCATTTGAGCTTGTCCTGATAGTCTGAAAGCATTGTTTCACAGACATCAACGCGACGGCTTTTTTCCAAGAAATTGAGAGTTTTCGGTACCAAACGAGATTTGACTTTTCGTAGGCCCAAATGGTCTTTCAAAATGGTTTTCACAGATCCTTCTGATATTCCGAACATATCAGTAAGGTCTTTAACAGTCAACCGACGATTTTTGAGCACTAACTGCTTCACTTTATTGACGTGTTGGTCATCTGTTGACGTCGATGGTCGTCCGGAGCGCTCCAAGTCATCAACACGTTCTCGGCCCTCTTTGAAGTCTTTGTACCACTTATAAACATTTTTCTGCGACATGGTCGAATCACCAAATGCCTTCTGCAACATGCTAAACGTTTCCACAGCCGAAATTTCATTCCGCAAACAAAATTTGATGGCACTTCTCTGCTCAATCAAATCAGACATTGTAAAAATCGAAAAATGCACTCTTGGTCGTTTGGTAAACACAAGCGTAAATATATTACTGATAATGGCATTCACATGAAAGTTGGCCCAGATGTTATTAACAGTGCTGCCAACTCATGAAGAAAATAACTAGAGCGAAATTTTAGTCCCGCGAAGTTTGACAAATGAATTCACCTTACTTTTTGCCCACAGTAGTATGCCATTGTCCTGCTCTATCCAGACGTAGGTTTAGGTTATTCGAGGTAGACAATTTTTTAATGCATTGGAAAATCTCAGTTTTGCAGAAATCAGAGATATTTTAAAATTTTTGAAAAAAAAAAATTTCACAATGGTTTTAGGAGAGATAAGCACAATTTCCCCTCGCGGCATCACAATGGGATATGAGCCTGAGTGTGTCCCACCGAACAACCGCTTCAACCTAACTTAAAAGAATGTTAAGGGTTACAGGTTATCCCTTCTACGAGGCTTTATGCTTTTCCAAAATATTTTCCTTGGAAGCCAATACACTTCTGAATTCGATTGAATCAATTTTCAAAGCACCTGCGCCACTCAGAAGTAGTCGAATGGGTACCTACGTGACTACTATTCGAAGTACGTGGATTCGACTCTCCGTGCATGAAACACCAAAATAAAGAAAACGTTTTTTTAATAGCCGTCGCCCCTCAGCAGGCAATGGCGAAAAACTATTTATTCGATACGGATGACCCATTAATTCCATCTTTTGAGCGCTCAAAAGCTCTCTTGTGTGAGCCGATACGTAAGAACTCGCTCTGTATTGGTGAAGAATGATTCGTCTTCGGCGGTTAGGTTTCCTTAATTATTCGAAAAGTTCTGGCAAATACTACATGGTCCAATAAGTTCATAAGGTGAGGTATAGATGGCGATTAGTTTGTGAGGTACAGTCGCTTAAGTGAAGCTACTTTTGGTTTTGTGAACAAAAAAATGGATTCAAAAGAATTTCGTGTATTGATAAAATACTGTTTTTTTAATTAAAAAAAAACAAAACACTGTGGAAACACACCAATGGCTACGGAAGTATTATTCGGACTCGGCTCCGTCGATCGGAACCGTTCAACGATGGTTTCATGAATTTAGATGCGGAGACGTCCAAATGAAGAAGTTGTTCCAGAAAACATCAAAAAAATCCATCGAATCATTCTGAATGATCATAACGTGAAAGTGCGCGAGTTAGCAGAGGCCGTAAGCATATCGAAAGGGTCAGTAGGAACGATTTTGCATGAACATTTGGGTGTGAAAAAGCTAGTCGGAAGAGGGGTGCCAGCTTGTTGGACCGTTTGAACAACGAAACTAAGAAAAAGCGGCCTAATTTAGCAAAGAAAAAAGTGTTGTTCCACCAAGACAATGCACCGGCTCACAAATCAACGATTGTCATGGCAAAATTGCACGAATTGCTTCCCCATCCACCGTATTTCCCAGATTTGGCCCCCAGCGACTATTGGCAGTTTCCAAACTTGAAGAGATGGCTTCAAGGAAAGAGATTTCGATCAAATGGGAAACATACGCGTATTTTGAAGGACTTTCTATCGATTATTTTTCGAAAGGCATCAAAATGTTAGAAGACCGTTGGTAAAAGTGTATCGCCCTAGAAGGGATCTATGTTGAAGAATAAAATGAATTTTGGTTGAAAAAATTGTTTTTACCCTCTCACCTTATGAACTTATTGGGCCATGTAGTATATGGTTGTGTACCACTCAGGTTGTGTACATCATCAATCGGTACGAGTCCTTTTTTGGGCAATTGTCAAATTATGCGGTATCCAACGAAAACCAATCTTCTTGATGGCCAAATGTTTATGAAATATTAAACATATGCTGGTCCCGTTAGTGTCCAAGATTGCCACTATTTCACAATATATCACACGACAATCTTGCGTTATCAATTAACGCACAACATCGAATGTTTCTGGCACGACAACCGAAATTCATCCTGCAAGGATCGATTGCCATTTTGGAACTCGTTGTACCAGAGTTTCACAGTGATTAATTGTGGTACTTCAGCGCCATAAATAGAAGTAAATTAATCAAGGCACTACTATTGCGCCGAAAATCGTAATAAGTCATTGCACGAACATTTTCAGGAGTTAATTCCATCTCATATAACACTTGGGAATAGTGCAAGTTAAATTGTTTTAACGGTGGTCTCTATCTCATCATTCGGTTCAAAACTTTGTGCTTTCTGCCCTCACAAAAATAAAAAACCAAAGACATAAATACAATACACTGTAGAGACCACTATAGGTCAAAATTCAACAAATTGTATGCCACTCTCTCAGAAATCAAAAGGAAATTGAAAATTCTTAAGCGTTTTTAAGAGAAATTATTTTACGTGGGAAGGATGCGCGAACACAACAATTGCCTGTTAAATAAAATGCGAGCGCGTTCGGTGGTAACTTCACAAGTGATTTATTTATTTCTAAATTCGAGTTTTTATAGTGTCTTAGCCTAACGGATTGAGTTCAAATTTATGTAATTACAGTAAATATGTATTGCTCTGTTACGTTTATGTAATATAGGTGTTTATACATATATAGTGATATTTTTAAATTCATATACGAAAATTGAACAGTATTTTAGAAAACAGTAAGCTTAATATTGAAACGTTATGAGAAATTATGGAATTTAACAAATTATTATAATAATGATTAAAATTGAATTAAATATATAAAAATTAAAATTCTAAGCCATTTGGCGTAACACCGGCCACCTTGAAAGGCTCATGGTCCTTCAACGTCTGATGGCAGTACGGCGAGCTTGTGAACGGGGCGTTTAATTACGCCCGCTTTGGTTGCCACGTCTGCTACGCGGACTTTGCCGTCTTGCCCTGTTACGATTGCGGCGACGCGGCCGAGCACCCATTGCTGCGGTGGTGTGTTGTCTTCCTGAACCAGGACGAGGTCGTTCAGCTCGAGGTTGCGTTTCGGATGCAACCACTTGTTCCTCTGTTGAAGGCCCAACAGGTAGTTCCTGGACCACAGTCGCCAAAACTGTTGCTTGAGACAACAGACAAGTTGCCATCTGTCGCAGCAACGCATTGGGTCCATCGATACTTGGGCTGGTGGCAGCGCTCGAGGGGGGCACCCAACTAATAGGTGCGCTGGTGTTAGGGCCTCTCCATCGTTCGGGTCCTGACTCAGTGGTACCAGGGGTCGCGAGTTGAGTACGGCCTCGACCTCGACGAGCAGCGTCTGTAGTTCTTCGGCGGTGAGCAGCGCGTTGCCGATTGCGCGCACGAGAAGGTGTTTGGCGGACTTCACTGCCGCCTCCCATAACCCGCCGAAGTGCGGTGCCCTGGGTGGTATAAAGGCGAAGGTGAATCCTTCGTCCGTTGCGTATTTCTGTACTTCCGGTTGTTGGGCCTCGAAAGCATCCCTCAGCTCGCGAAGCTTGCGATCGGCGCCGACGAAGTTGGTGGCGTTGTCGCTGTATATTTTCCGCGGCATTCCTCGGCGTCCAATGAACCTTTTTAGGGCGAAAATAAAACAATTAGAAGACAAGTCTGTTACTAGTTCTAAATGTACTGCCTTTGAAGTGAAACAAACGAGCACTGCGATATATGTTTTTACTGGGGGTCTACCACGTATTTTCAATGTAGTATATACGGGACCACAAAAATCTACTCCACATATTAGAAAGGGTCGTAGTGCACGAAGCCTATCGACAGGCAAATTTCCCATTATTTGGGATTGCAGCTTCGGCTTATAATGAAAGCAGTGTGTGCAGTTTCGAACGGTACGACTACAAGCTTCTCGAGCATTGACCAGCCAAATGCGGTCTCGGAGAAGCGCTACCAATGCCTTTGCTCCAGCATGGTGATTTCGAAAATGTAGGTACCGTAAGTATGTGGTAACGAAGTGCGAGTTCTTGCTTAAGAGCAGTGGGAACTTGGCATCATATGGGAGAGGCGCATTTAATAGGCGGCCTCCTACTCGGAGTAAATTAAACGACAGCGACAATTCCGAGTAGTTGTGCAAAAATGGATTAAGTTTTTGCAAACTTGAGGGTAGGGTGGTACCTTTGGTGAGTTTCATAATTTCTTCACCATATTCAACATGTTGAACCACCTGAATGACTTTGAGGAAACTTAATTTAATATCCTCAGCCGTCAGCATTTGTGTGAATGTCGCAGATGGGTTTCTAATGCGTTTTATCCATCTTAATATGTAAGCGACAATACGAAGCAGTTTTTGATGAGAAGATACTCTTTTGGTGAGTTCCATAATTGGATGCGATTCATTTGCTTGAACAACTAAAACTGTTGCGTTCCGTTTCTTCTCTAATGCTTCGTCTCCTGGAGAGAGCTGGAAGTGGGTGTTTGTTGGCCATAACGCAGGGTCTTCTAGGAGGAACTGTGGACCGCTAAACCAGATAGAATTATTCAATTCGTCCACGTTACAACCCCGAGACACTTGATCCGCGGGATTTTGCTTAGTTGGCACATGTCGCCAAGTAGCTTTATCCGTCAACTCTTGGATTTCGGACACTCTGTTTGCAACAAAGGTCTGTAGTACAGATGGATGCGTTTTGATCCAATGCAAAACAATTTCGGAGTCTGTCCAGAAGTTTATATTTTCAATTGGCCGACTCAACATTGGCGCTATTCGTGACCATAATTTGGCCAGCAAGTGGGCTGCCGAGAGCTCTAGACGCGGAAGAGATTTAGTCTTCAGCGGAGCCACTCTAGACTTTGCAGTAAGCAGCGTACATTTCGTTCCACCAGCCGAATGGCTACGTATGTATATGCAGCAGCCATACGCTCGTATTGAGGCGTCGGCAAAGCCATGAATTTGGCAGCTTGCACTCGACTCGGTGTGTACAAACCGAGGAATGCTTATTGATGGTAGCTGCAGTAGATTGGCTTTGAAATTTTCCCAGCTGGTGTCGAGGTGCAATGGAATCGACTCATCCCAATCTAGTTTTTGCAGCCAAAGCTCTTGCAATAAGATTTTTGCTTTGGTAACTAGTGGGGCAAGTAAACCAAGAGGATCGAAAAGACGAGCCGAAACTGATAATATGTTTCGCTTAGTGGCTCGTAAACTGGTAAAGTTGTCATTTAAGACAAACCGAAACAAATCTTCCTTCGGCAACCAATGGATTCCAAGTGTTTTTGTGGAGTCTGTGTGATTGAAGTTTAAGGCCTTCTCAGAACTCTCACAATCGAAAAATGATGGGTGATTTGAAAACCACTTAGATAAATTGAATCCTGCCGAGTTTAATATTTTAACTACCTCACTTCTAATAAGATCTAGAGATTCGAAATTATCGGATCCTGTAAGCAGGTCGTCTCTTTTTATTGCCTTTGAGCCGAGTGGATACATATGTGTATTGGCATCGCTGAGCATTTGTAAACACCGTGTAGCGAGAAATGGAGCAGGCGCAGTGCCGTATGTTACGGTGTTAAGTCGAAAGATTTGAAGTGGCTCAGATGGATGCCGTCTCCACACTACAAGCTGAAAGTTTTTGTCTTCTTCGTGCATGAGAATTTGGCGGTACATTTTAGTAATGTCCGCCGTAAATGCATATTTATGCAAACGAAAACGGAGAAGTGTTGAATACAGCTCTTCTTGAATGGTCGGCCCAACCATCAAGATTTCATTCAACGCAATTTGAGAAGAGGTACGACTTGATGCGTCGAAAACAACACGTAATTTAGTCGTCGTACTTTCAGGCCGAAGAACGCATTGATGCGGAATGAAGTAGTGTGGCTCACTCGGGATCTTATTATTTGTTGGGCTCATGTGACCCAATTCGATGTATTCATTCATGAAGTCCAGATACATTTGACGAAGTTCTGGATCTTTCAAGGTCTTTCTCTCCAGGGCCTGAAACCGCCGAGACGCGGTTTCATAGGAATTACCGAGTAACTTACGGTCATCTTTGAAAGGCAGTCTTACTTGAAGCCTTCCTGAAGGCAAAACTTTAGTGGTTTTTACGAAAAATTTTTCACACTCTATTTGTTCAGGTGTGAATTTTGTCGAACTAGCCCCTGAAGGTATTTCTTCCATCGCCCAGAACCTTTGGACAATGGAATCTATATTTGCTAGATCTTGTTCAGTATGGCATAATGTGCTACTGACTGTGGGAGGAGGACGTTGGTTGGAGGCGTATTTGCCAGACACAACCCAGCCTAAAAGTGTCTTTTGCAATGTTGGGTGATTGGAGCTGGCCTTGATCTGGCCTACAGCTAAAAGCTCGAAAAATGTTTCAGCACCTAACAAAAGATCTACCTTTTGAGCCTTATAAAATTCTGGGTCCGCTAAGCTAATGTTTTTAGGAATTTTCCAGCCATTAATATTTACGTTACGATCTGGATGGCTGGCTGAAATGGATCGCATTATCCAAAACTGTGCCGAAAACTCATAATTATTGACCCGCGATTTTACAAATGTATTTAATTTCGTCCTTACTTTTTTGGTTGCATTTCCGATGCCGATAATATTTAAGGTCGTACTTTCGCGACGAATTCGTAATTTCTGCGCCAAATCCTCTGTCATGAAATTCACCTGAGATCCAGAATCCAGCAAGGCTCGTGCAGCAAGGTACTCTCCGGAGCTACCTTTTACGTTGACTACGGCTGTAGCCAACATAACCCGATCTGGCGTACTCGTCGTGTGCATGGCATGCGAGGTCGAAAGTTGTGGTGCAGTTGCAAAGGATACAGGGTACTGGTGCAGCAACGTGTGATGCGAACGGTTGCAAACACGACACCGATCCGCTTTGCACTTTGAAACTGAGTGCCCCTTTCGCAAACAATTTATGCATAAGGGGACTGATTTAGCAAACTCAAATCGCTGCTGAGCAGAGAGAGTTTTAAAAGTAGGATCATTTGATACTATGGGGTATACTATGATCATTTGATTTACAGTGCGGACACACCGGCTGTTTTATATTTGAAGTCACTAAGGCAGCTTTCGTCCTTCCCGCATGAAGGTGGGGTTTCTGAATGCTGTGACTGCTTGACGGCTTGAGCCTCGACGTTGAGGCTTCATCGGCAGATAAATGTTGGTAGCGTTTATTTAATGCTGCCTCACACTCACGCCATAATGGCAGCTTATCATAATCCAACTGTTCCTCCCACTTTGACCGAGTAACGGTGTCAACTTTTGACATTACCAGATGAATTATGATAGCGTTTGTGATGTTTTTCTCGTCACCTAACGACAGCAACGAGTCGTAAACAGCCGACACTGTATCAATCATTGTGCGCAATGAAAGCGCAGATGGCTTTGGGATAGTTGGCAGTTCAAAAAGTTTGGAAATTGTGTCGAAAAATATTAAGCATTTATTGTCATAAACTTTTTTGAGACTAGCCAACGCCTTCGAATAATTTTCGTCCGACATTTGGAAGGCCTTTACCGTTCCCAAAGCTTCACCAGACAGACAGTTAACCAAGTGATTAAATTTCTCAATGTCTGGGATTGTAGGATCGTTGTGCACCAAACTCTCGAACAGACTCATAACATTTTTAAATTCTGAATATTCCCCTTTAAATTTCGGTAGCGACATTTTCGGTAGTCGCGAGCTGTGAGGTGCAACAAAGGATGATTCGGCTATTAACGATTTATTTCTCGCCAGAATAGATTTTATAACGGACTTAGTTTCCACTATTAGGTCCTCTAACTCCCCACGGGCTATGTCTTCCTCGTCGATTTCTTCAATTTTCGACTGGCACTTCATAAGCTTATCGCTATGAGAGTTCAAAATGTCCAGTCGACACTCCAATTCAATTGGATCTAACGACATTGTTTTATCGAGGAGACCCGTTTTTATGCGCACTATACTATTTTTCGCAACAGTTCGCTGGCGCTTTAGTGATTTCAATTCCATAATCTCCTTACTTGGAGAGAGACTTGGAACTGCTGTCTTTGGCTTGCTCATTTTGAGTTAAATTATTTAAACTCCCGAAAAATTTGCTCAATGTCCACAGAAACGAAAAAATATCTGTGAGAGTTTGTGGCTGAAAAAACGAAAACGAAAAGATGGCTGAATAGCCTGCACAAATCTCAATCAGAAAAACGAAAAATAGCTGTTGGACAAGGCTGTGGTCAGGCCACGAAAGGATGAGCAAGCACAGTAGCACAACACTACGAAAATTGTTCAACAGATTTGCGAAAAATCGATTTTTGTTTAAATTATTTCCTTGTAAATAATCCGTATTTACGAAAAATTTATTTAACTTTATAATAATTTTAATTTAATTGAACTTATTGTTCGAAAAAAAGGTCTTCAATCTCTTTAATTTTGTTTTTTTAAATTTATTGACGATTTCGCATTTAAGGTCACACCCTTTATTATCAAATCCCAACGTACCCTTGTTTCACTTTCGCGGAGTTTTATATACGTATATTTGTATAGATAATTGTACATATGGTACATGTACACATATGGGAGTGTGTACATATATGTATGTATATATATGCAAGAAAGTGAAAAGGGGATGCAAAAAATTGAGAGTGTTTATCAACAACAACCACAACTTTCAATTTATTGCACTTGTTACCTGTATAGGCTTATTGCAAGCCTTGACTTTCCTTTTGCAAAGGATGCAGGTGCAGGTCATTCCTGGCGGCGACAGAACCAGCGGTAGGGATTGCAGCGACAGCGGGCGATGACGGCAGCAGCAGTGACCAGAGTAGCAGCGACGGTTACAGTGATGAGAGCAGCGGCGAGTATGGCAGTAACTGCGAGAACTGTGACAGCGGACAGTGATATATACACGAGGGCGACGAACTGCAAATGAGCAGCGGTGAATTGCACTGTGTTTTTTTTTTTTTTATAAATTTGCCTTATTTTTGGCCGAGAACATTTACATATCACTGTGACCGTTTATATAAGTACCGCACTGGGTATTGTAGTTTATTCTTTTTTATTTATTATATTTTTTTTTTTTTTTTTAAACTTTTAACGTTTTTTTCTTTTTTTTTGTTGATAGATGTATTAGTTTTTCTTTTTTTTTTTTTTTTTTGGTTTTTGGGGGCTCACTGTCACTGTGCACTTTTTTGTATATGCATATACATATGTATGTACATATATTAGTTTTGCTGTCTGTGAACGGACCGCGCAGGCAATATTCGTTTAGTTATTTATTCGGCTGGTTATTTTATCACTTTTTACCGATTTCGCACTACTGTCCCTGCTCGGGCGCCATGAAAATTCTTAAGCGTTTTTAAGAGAAATTATTTTACGTGGGAAGGATGCGCGAACACAACAATTGCCTGTTAAATAAAATGCGAGCGCGTTCGGTGGTAACTTCACAAGTGATTTATTTATTTCTAAATTCGAGTTTTTATAGTGTCTTAGCCTAACGGATTGAGTTCAAATTTATGTAATTACAGTAAATATGTATTGCTCTGTTACGTTTATGTAATATAGGTGTTTATACATATATAGTGATATTTTTAAATTCATATACGAAAATTGAACAGTATTTTAGAAAACAGTAAGCTTAATATTGAAACGTTATGAGAAATTATGGAATTTAACAAATTATTATAATAATGATTAAAATTGAATTAAATATATAAAAATTAAAATTCTAAGCCATTTGGCGTAACAGAAATAAACAACATTACTCGTAGCAGAGAAAGAACTCAGTTTAAAAACCTTTTTTGGCATTTGACTACTCTCAAATTAAATACATAATTTCGGTATTCATTGACATTTCATCATGGAAAGACTTACGCCTCATAAACGTTTACAAATCGTACAATTGTACTACGAAAATCGACGCACTGTGCAAAGTGTTTATCAAGTGTTTAAAAAATGAGCTACCAAATTTACATAGATCTTTTTGTTGAGATCGAGTCCCCTCGGGGTTCTGAACCGAACCCAAAACGTCAGTTGTCGGGCAACCCACCCAGCAACCCCAGCACGTTGAAGAAGCCCCGAAACAACAAGACTTATCTAGCTGCATACAGCGAAGCTGTCAAAGTTCAACAGCTATGGCAAAGCAAACCTGACGGCGCTATTTCGCCTGACAATTGGAAGAAAGTGGAAGCCAGGCTCTCAAGCGTTTTCTTCCAAATTCTGAAGGAGAATCCTGGTCCAGCTCCTTTCTGTCGCGATAGTGGATGGCATCAGAGCCACGTGAAGCTTATTGCCTGTGCCGATCCGAGATTCACTGATGTTTACAAAAAAGCCATTTCAAGGATCGGCGAAGTATGGCCTGGGTCTAAACTCGAGGTAATTTCAAGGGATGACATCCCCAGTTTACCAAGAGCTAGGGCCTGGTTACCAGCGGAGCCATCAAGCCCTCAAAGGACCCTTGAAATGCTTCGGGTATGTAATCCGGAGCTTCCTACATCGTCTTGGAAGGTCACAAAGCGGGACGATCCCAAGGGGAGTACCAAAGCGGTACTTTCGTAGCCTGCAAGGACTCGGTGGACGCACTGGCGCGATCTGACGGTGTAGTAAGCTATGGGTTTTCGTCCATAACACTGAGAGTCTATAATAAGGACAAAACGCCTAATTTAAAGGACCCGATTGGAGCTGAGAGGGCCCCACGGCGGAATCTGGCTCCGGTCGTAACACCGTTATGTTGTTAGATGGTGTTCGCGGTGTTGTTAGATGGAGTACTTGATACTACTCTCACTGATGAGGAAGAGCTACTGGCGTCAGATTCAGATGATCCCAACAAAACGGTGGTGGAGAGGAAGCCCAGTAACCATGATGTTACGGGTTCTTCAAATTAACCTTCACCACCACGCGTCCACCAACCTCATAATCCACCTGGCCAAAGGTGGACATCATATTGTCCTGATTCAAGATCCATGGGTATCACATGGACTTGTGTGCGGACTAAGGACTCAAAAATATAAACTGATGTATGCTCGCAACAAAGGTAATCGTAGAGCGTGCGTACTAATAAGAAAAGGGATAAATGCTTTCATGCTCTCTAATTACAGCGACACCGATCAATTGACCATTAGCCTGGAGTCGGGAAATGAACGGATGTGGCTATCTTCCTGTTACCTCGCATATGACCATGAGGAGCTACCGAGATTAATATTCAAAGATCAGGTAGCGCAGGCTCAGAAGCTTGGCGCAAAGCACCTCTCGCAACTTGTAAGCTTCTCATTAAGGACGCACTAATCAATTCTGCAAATCAGAGATGGATTAGCGCTAACACCTGCGAAATTGCTAGGCAAACATGGCCAAGGCTAAATTTACGTCTGTCCAAGAGTATTATAAAACTGAGTAGACTTCAAATCAGGACCTTAGTAGGGGCCCTCACAGGACATTGTCTCATAGGAAATCATGCAAGGAGATTAGGCGTTTACACGCATGATTTCTGTCGTAGCTGCAGAAATGAGGAGGAATTGGAAACAATTCCACACCTTTTTTGCACATGCCCGGCTCTAGCCAGAAGCAGAAACCGATTTTTAAAATCCTATTTCTTAACGAATATAGATAATCTATACACTTTAGGTATCAACAACCTTTTACGCTTTGGCAAAAGCTCAGGATGGTTCAATATGGAGAGGGAAATGTAAATGAAAGAGAGGAAATACCTTTGTTGAATTTATTTTCTGAATCAAAACCAAATTTACATAAATCTTTTTTCTGAATTTACCTCATGAATCCAAGTAGTTTTTACTTTTTTCCTAAGAGATCTGCCTCAGGACTCGCTATATGATTTTCCTTCATACATAATTAGTCTACAGCTCATCAATAGCTACATCATCCCATTCTAACTACCAGTAGAAAAATACTAGGAATATTACTTATAGCTAATATACTCACTTTGCTAATTTCTAGTCGATTTTTTGTAGCACCAGGTAATAGCACAAATTATTGCCTTTCTTGGCCCGAAAAAACAATTATCCGTACATCAAGCGTTCAGAGTCCTTCATATCAGATGAGCGGTGGGAGGGCAATCGTTGTGTTGGTTTTATTTTTGCTGTCCGATCACTTTACTAGAGCTTTATATTTTGCAGAAAAGCCAGTCGTGGCAGTCATTTAAACAATATTATTTTGCATTCATAAATGACAATGTTCAATCTTCAAAATAAAAAAAAAAGTCTGAAAAAATATTGATTAGTTTTTTTTTATAGCCGATTCAAAAAGCTAATTTTACATGGCCCACCCTATAAATCATCTTCCTCTCTGAAAGTAGATTCTCATTCAGATACAGTTATAAAGCACTGAACTTTTTTTTCATATAAACAAATGTATGTTTGTACAAGGACAGTAAAAGGCTTTGATGCAAATTGAAACGGATATGAAGTTTAAAAAATTCCAACATATTTCATAAAAATTCGAAAGGTTTTCAATAAACTCATGAACCTTATTTCATCCGTGATTTGAAATTTTAAAAATCTATTTTCATATTTGTAATGAGCGGGTTAAAACTGTCCTGCAGTTCAAAGCTCCTAGAGCTTCAGATTCTCGTTCAGCTAATCAGGTAAGGGAAGGTAAAGAATGGGTAGACTTGATTGTTGATCTTGTCCGCTCAACTATATACTTTTATTTCTCAGACTATAAACAATCACTCTCAGCAAGCTTCAGAAACTTTCTTGTCACAGCTGACAGATTTAGTTTTTTCGGTATTTGAAGGCACTAAAGCTTGTAGTAGAGTAGAAGGGGGTAAGATAGGTATGGGGGCACAATAGGTAGGTGGGGTTTTCGTCGCACTGTTTTTGCACTCGTCTTATGTGAATTGAATACGTGGTGGGGAACAATGTTCGCGACTGTCATTTCGGCCGTCACCATTGATTAGGTATCCTAGTTCTCGCGTCGTTTAGTTTTTTGTGAGCTTTTTTCCGACATAGAATTTTTTTTATTCTACAGTGCAGTGCATTTAATGTATGTAAATATTTGTCAGGTGAGTTTTATATTACGTAGAAAATAATGCTGAACACAAATAATGTGTTAGTTTTTTGATATTTTTGTTTTAAAAAAAAATATCGACACTAACATAAAACATGTGCTTGGGGGCACTATAGGTCAGCCGTCTGGGGGCATTATAGGTCACTACTTTTAATTGAATAAAATAAATTTTAATTGTTTTTGCAGCAAAATGGTGCGTAATTATGTGCGAAAACGCCGAAACGAAGTGAAGAAGACGTAAAAAACGCAATCGCGGCAGTCCGAGATGGCGCTAGTGTTCGATCAGCCTCTTAACAATTTAAAATTCCGTTCGAAGCATTACGTGCTCGCGTGATGAATTAAAGAAAAATTCCTAACTTTTATAACATGTGCAGTGTTCATACTCTATAAATAAAAGTTAAAACGTTAATTTCCAAGCCGTGCACATTGTTCTTTTCCCCTCACATATAGTGACCTATCGTGCCCCCCGATTTTGAAAATATCGAAAAAAGTACCTTTGTCTTATTGAATGCAGCTTCCAAAATATTTAGCCAAACATAAGTCAGTATAACCAAAATGTTAGCAGATAAATAACCTTTCAAAATCTGGCTTATTTCTCAAAATCAATGCAAAAACACCGTAGCAAGAGCTCTCCAAAAAAAAATGACCTATCTTACCCCATTCTACTCTACTGTTCACTGTGTAGCTGAGGCTTCATAAAAATATCTTTGAAAACAAAGCGCTCGCTCTTTAAGATGATAAGTCAATTTCCAACAACCATGAAAATGAGACCACAAGAAATCAGTTGCTAAGCTACGAAAATTGTTGTTGTTGTGTTAGCATTGGAGAGTATTTTACACCAAAAGTAATTTACCTTAAGTATCGACAACATCAATAACTTAATAATAAAAATGATGCATTGCCAACCCCAGATATATTTACTTATTGCAAATTTTAATAAATTGATTTTTAAACCGGCAAATCAATTTTGCTTTAAGGCATTTTCAAAAAAATAGCTATTTTTCCTAATTAACTGTTTTTTTAAAAAAAAAAAGGCAATTGTAATTTTTTTAAATTAAAATTAGGTGGCAACGCCATGAAAATTTGTTTTGAATAATAGGGTTTATTTTGTTTTATACCCACTTCCGAATATTTAATCAACAGTGTAAGTGTTACCTCATTCCTATGATAAGCCGTTACCTTTATTTCTTTAAAAAATATGTTGGAAAGCCATTCAAAAAAAAAACTTGCTGAAGCTTTGTTCTTTAGTTTGAACACATTTCATGTGATACCCATTTTTCTACATTAACTATGTTGTTAACTAACTGCAATTGCAATTTTTTTGTAAATTAAAAATTAGGTGGCAACACCATCAAATTATTGCTTAATGAATGGTGTTTATTTTGCTTCATACCCAGTTTCTAGTACCTAACCAACAGTGTAAGTAGTTACCATGTTTTTTAATTATGTGGCAACGCCATGCAAAATATTTTTTGATTAAAGCTTTCTTCTTCCATTTGAAGATATTTCATCTGTTACCCATATTCTCATTTTAATGCATTTCTAAACTATATATATTTTTAATAAAAATTACGTGGCAACGCTTTAGAAAATTACTACTTAAGCTTTCTTTTGAATACATTTTATGATTTTTTCTTATTTTTTCTTATTAACTGCATTGTTAACTATGTAAATACAATCGCACTTTTGGCGTAAATTAAAAATTAGGTGGCAACGCCGTCAAAATATCTTTTATTAAATGTTGTTCATTTTGTTTAACGCCCATTTTTTAACACCTTATGAACAGTGTAAGTAGTTCCATTTCTTCTTTGAAAACTACATATATGGCAACGCTAAAGCTATCTTCAACCATTCGAACATATCTCATCTGTAACGTTATTATTCTAATGTTTAATGTATTTTTAAACTACATACAGTGCACTCTCTCCTAACGAACACGTCTCTTAAGCGGAGACTTTTTTCAGTAAATACCACATAATATATTATTAGCCGTTTTTTATACTTATCTCACTTACTCGGACACCTCCCATAAGCGGACAAATTTTTCAGCCCCTTAAATGTCAGCTTAAGAGAGAGTACACAGTATTTCCAATTAAAATTAGGTGGCAACGCCTAGGTTAGGTTAGGTAGTGATGGTTACCCAGAGAGTGGGCTCACTTGGACGAAAGAGTTTGGCTCATCCTTTGTGATACCATTGCAAGAGGGGAAAAAGAGGTGAAGGAAAAGGACGATAGGACGAAGAGAAAGGGTTGGGGAGGGTTGAGTGTTTGTGGACTATGAACGGTGACTGGTCTGCGGTTGTTTTAACCTCTCTATGCTGCTGATGAAGTTCATCAGTTTTTTGTTATCAAGGCCCGCTATATCAGCAGGCGCAGAAAAAAAGTGAGAACCAAGATGTTTGAATCTTAGTCCCGCGAGAGCTGGGCAGCTGAGGAGCAGGTGTTGAGATGATTCCACCTCATCCTCCATACAGCTGAGGCAAAAAGGACTCGAAGGGATTCCGAGTCTCACTGCATGTGTACCCCGGGGGCAGTGCTCGTGCGGATGCCCACGAAATTTGAGAGAGACGTTCGTGTACTTACCCAGCGCTCCCTGAGTTGATGCAAAGCCCATCCTTCCAGGAGTAGAGCGCAGGTTGTCAAGGGGATCCCGATCCTCTCCTTTCGCGGGCACACCGCTTCACAGGTCCCTTGTCTGGCCAGCTCGTCGGCTTCGCAGTTTCCAGCAATGTCACTGTGGCCAGGTACCCAAATTATCTTTATATCGAAGAATTCTGACGCCATCGAAAGAGAGACCAGGCATTCCCTGACCAGTTTCGAGTGCACCATAATAGAGCCTAGGGCCCTAATTGCCGCTTGGCTATCGAAGTAAATATTTACCTTCTTAAGTAGCCAGTTAGCCAAATTTTTCCATTAAAAAATAAATGGCAACGCCGTGAAAAAAATATTCTTCCAATAAGGCTTTTTTTCTTTCTTAGGGACACATTTAATTTAATGCTCATATTCTATTGGTTAATACAGTTTCGAATATATTCTCTATTTTTAAATTAAAACCTAGGTGGCAACGCCATTAAACATATTAGAACTTTCCTGCTACTCATATTTTAAGACTTTGTTCAGTTTTGCGGTTAATTTATACTTTCTATTGAATATTAGGTGGCAACGCCAATAAAAAATATTTTTCATTTACGCTTTTTTATTCTTTTGAAAGCATTTCATTTGATATACAAATCATAATATACATACAGTAGACTCGGGGTTGAGGGAACTAATTCGTGCAAGGGCTATTCTCCTCAACCCAGACGTTCCCTTCCATTGAGATTGAAATTATGCATGTGCAGAAGTGGGCGGATTATAAATATTTTATTAATACTGTTGTATGTAAGGTAGAGGTACATAGTTTGTGCAGTGAGTGTATTTATTTCATATAATAAAAACATATTATTTAACGAAGTCCAATATAGTATTTTGTTTTTTCTTAGCTTCCAGAGATTTTTTCACTGTAATATCCCTGATATTGTTAAGAAAAATGATGTGTTCGAGCGAGTTGGTATTGTGTTCGGTCCAATGGATTGCTTTGTCAAAAATGGCTTCAGCTGCCGTTTATTTCATCATGCTCATCCTCATCCTCATCAGATGCCTCAACAGGTTGATTAACATCATTGATAACGCCCTCAGTACCATTAGCGCAATTGTCATCTATTCCTGTCCATATTCTTAGTTCGTTGACACTTAGGTTTGACTGAAATAAAAAAAATTATGGCGTGTTAAGTGCACGTGTAACTGTAATGATTGTGTTTTTTCCTGTGGAAATGCAGTTTCAGTTAAATTGAGTAATTCTTCAAATTCGGAATGTTGTTGTGCAACTATCTGCTGTCTTAAAACACTGAGAGGCACATCACCCTCGATACACTCATCATTGTTTATAGTCAAGTAATGGACACCAGCATTTTTTAATAACGTCGGCATCGACTTTTTGCCATGCTTGGGTCAAAAGGCAAATGGCGTCTTTCAAAGTGATTTTTTTTTTAAAAGTCGGCTATTTCGTCTTTACCAATAGCTGATTTTAATAAATTTGTTCTATAGTGCAACTTGGTTAACCTTATTACATTCTGGTCCATCGGCTGGAGAAGGGGTGTTACATTTGGTGGCATATATATAAAACGAAAATTGAACCACATTCTGTTTTAATAACTCTTGTTTTGGATGGCACGGTGCATTATCTAAGATCAAAACAGCTTTGACTGGTAGACCCTCGTGTATTAGGAATGTGGTAACCTAAAAAACAAAAAAAAATTATTTAGTTCAATTTATTATTTACCTATGTTATGATTTAATAATTTAATTTATCTCTGGTACAAAAGAATTGTGGAACCATTCTTCGAAAATGTCCGCAGTCATCCATGCTCTTTTTGAGCACCTGTAGTTCAACAGAAGCTGAAAATTTCTGAATGATCGTGGTTTTTTGGGTTGACCTATTACTAATGGTTTTAATTTGTGTTTGTCAGTTGCATTAGTGCTCACTAAAACTGTGACTCGCGCCTTTTCACTTTTTCTTCGGCACGCATTTTTTTCATTTGAGCTAACGTATGTTTTGTCTGGCAGTAATTTCCAAAATAATCCAGTTTCGTCAGCATTGTAAACCTGGATTTCATCCAACTGTAAATCATTTTTTAGTCGCCAAAATTTTGCCTTGAATGCTGGCACTGCTTCTTGATCAGAAGACAGTTTTACACCGCAAATTTTCAACAATCTAATTCCAAATCTAGCCTTGAATCCATTTAGCCAGCACGAATTTGCGTTAAAACCACTTCCATTTCCATAAATTTTTGTGCAGTTCTTTAGCTTTTTCTTTAATAAGGTTTCCAGATATTTGAATATATCGACTTCTTTGAGTGATGAACCATTTATATAGCTTAGTTTCCATATTAGCAAACTCCCCTTCTTCAGAGACTTCCGTTTAATGCTGCACGCTGTCGATACTTTTAAAATCTTTCTTTTGCCATTTTTTATACGTGATTTGGTCGATTTGGTAACACCATATTAATAAGCCAATGATTTTAATGTAAACCCTTTATCGAGCTTTTGTATAATTTCAGATTTTGTTTTGAGGGGTAAAAACCTTTTCGCTTTCATAGTTAACTAGCAAAAGTAAATGTATCTTTTTATCACTATCTTAATTTGCACAATTGCTTCAACGCACTGAACCGAACTAAATAGCTTTACACTGGACAACGTACACAATATATTGTACATATATGTATATGTATATACCAATCATATATGCATTCTAACAAAACTGTAAAATAACTGAAATTGCATAAAAATTTTGAGGTTCCTTCTACTCGGTACTTATTAGATTGAAGGTTCCCTTTACAGAGTACTCAATGAAAGAATTTTTGTGGTCCCCTCAACCGAGTAGTTCCCTCAATCCGGGGTTCCCTCAACCGCGAATCTACTGTATATATGCATGTATTTAATTCAATTTCACAATTTTACTTTTTATTTTTTAGTAAAAAATTAGTTGGCAGCATCATACAAAAACATTTTTTTTTATAAGTTTTCTTAAATACCTTTCGTTTGATACTCGTATTCCGATACTTTATTCAGTTTTGTAAGCAGTTAATTTCCATTTTTCCGTTAAAAATAATATGAATGACATTTTTTTTTTTACGAATTACGAATAAGTGGCAGCACACTCTAAAAAAGAATGTTAGGCACAAACCTTCTCGAACGGATATGTTTTCGAGTAAAGTGGAAAATACTATTAAAATTTGTGAGTGATGCTTTTTGAAAGAAATTTTGTATAGTTTTATGCGGGCATTTATCAGAGTAAATAATATGGAATTATCAGTTGATTTGTAGTTTTTCAAAATAAGACTCATTTTTTCAATTCACTTTGACTGTCACCTTGTGTAACATATCCTTGAGCCGGTATTTATCAACAAATCCAGTCACAATACAAAGTAAGAATAAAAAATGCGGCTACAAGCACGGCAGCCGGCAAAATTATTATTTTGGAAAGTATGAAACGAAATAATGAAAAATAACGACACAAAGAAGCGTCAACCACTACAACAGCAGACGGCAGCAGTAGCCGCACGCACATTTGCTCTATAAGTATTAAGAGTTTACCGTTACCAGACATATGGGCAGCCAGATGCTGATTATTATTGTTGTTGGCTGCAATATTGCTGCTCGTAAAGACTTTTTATTGCTATGAGAGGTGTCTCTGTTTGTTTGTGTATTTGTTCCATTTGAGTGCCAAATATGCTTTATTAATGTTATTTGCCACACAATGTTGCATACTTTGGGGCTCACGAATATGAACAGACGAAATAAAACGTCTGGTTTAATACAACAAATAGAAAAACAAAAAGGTTGAAATAAATGGAAAAGTAAACAGTTATATGTATAAATGTCTATATATTAGCAAAAAGCAGGAACAACAACAAAAGTAATAACAAACAGAGCAACAAGCTTTATGAGAACAAGCAAGCTAACAACAACAACTTGTACTATGTTGACATTTGCTACAACCGTGCGAGTTATGTTAAATTCATAGACTCGTAGAGTCAACCATGACACTGCACTTACCCTTTTTGAGCCTTTTTATGTGGCTGAGTTGGAGGAGTGAGGTCTCGGTCAGGCCTATTTGTGAATGTTTGCACTGAAAACGCCCACAAACGCTCATGTACCGGCCATGTACGCCTCAATTTATTTTAATTTTTCGGCGTGAATGCATATCAAAAATTGGATGGGTGTTGTGTAGACAGACTAGCAGGGAAGTGGACCAACAAACAGAGGCGGAAGCAGACAATACACAAAGGGCGTAGAGATAATAGCGAATTTCGAGCGTCAAGCGAGCGCTGGTCAACTACAGAACTGGGGAATGTTGACTAAACAGATAGCAGGTATAAAAATGTATGGCAGCAACCAGGCAAGTATTCAAGCTACTACTCAAAGGATGGCCGAGGTGTGTATGTGTGTCGGCAGAGGATGAGATAGAGCAATTTTAAGTGGGCGTTCTTGTTGAGCCAGTTGAGTGGCGTACTCGCTCCACTTTGACCGCCTCTTTGAGGTTGTTATCCTTTTCATTGCAAGCAAACATATCTCGCTCATCGCCATGTGGTTGTGCTTTTATGTACATCTTTTTAAAGCATTCTCTTTTCGGGCAGACATTTAAGCTGGGCAGCTGCTGTAAAAAGGTACAGCTATAATCAAATGAATACATTTTGCTTGGTTGTGTGTGTGTGTGTGTGTGCGCCCTGTGTTGACACATAAAATACGGTTTTATGCTTTGTTATGCTGTAATGGCCCTCTTCGTTTCGCTGCGACCAAAGTTGTGCTTCGTCTGGCGACACTATGCACTTTGAGGGGCATTCCATTTCGTAGCATCAGAAAAGTAAATTTCACGAATTGCGTTCAAACCTTCTTATCGGTTGAAGTGATTGACTCAGCTCGCAGTAACTTCCGAATATTCTTTGAGCTCTCATTTTAGTCTAACTTGAAATTGAGCCTGATCCAAACATATGGTTCATACTGGTCAGTTTCAAAAGGAACACACCATTTACTCTGTAACCCTTTTTGTGATTTTATTTCTGTGTAAATATTGTAACGCTGCGAATCATTTATGTACCACAGATTTTTCTCCTTCATTTTGTTTACTTTCCCACTTCGCTTTTGCCGCAGAGCTTTTGCAGTATTTCATTTAATTCGAATATTTTGAATTTTTTGGTGGCTTTCAAAATCCACTTGTACTCTTTCTTCTTGGAGCAATGCATTCAAATTTTATTACTCAGCAATCGATAATAGAAGGAGGAAATTAAGCCTATAGATGGCATTGCATACTTTTGGGAGCATTTTTTGAAATAATTATACATAGTTACATTACATATATGAAAATTACTAAGTATTTTGTGGCTTGTCCACTACTCCCCAGTTTTTCCAATTAAACCTGCATCTCCATGCAACAAGTACACATTTGGGTGCAGGCCTGCATATAAAAGTACAGTTGCGAACATAAAGAAAGGATGTTTATGTCTAACTGGTACATTCATTAGCAGACCGCTGAAAAGTACACTTTTTAAATTATGAAGAAATTGTGCTCTAAAAAAAGTGTTTTGAAGAAAATAACCTCAAGTGAATAAGATAAAATTTTGGTACTACGGCAAGAAAAATATACGAGCAGGTACGAGAAAACGTAAAATAAGTGATGCCATGTAAGTGGAAATTCCGCCAGCGACGAAGCAGGAAATTCATTACTAAATATTTTACAGCTTTCGATGTCAACTCAAGTCTGTGGAAATTTTCAATGCGTTCCAAACTGCATATAAAACATACATTCCATCTCTTAAAACTAGTTGTGAGTGGTACCAAAGACTACAGACTGGACATTTTGGAGGACGAGCCAAAATCGTCGACCGACGAGATAAATGTCGCCTTGGTGAAATGAAAAATTGACGGAGACCGACGAATGACACTTGAAAAGATATGTAGTGAATTGGGCTTGAATGCTTTGAAAGCATCGCGAATTCTACATAATGATTTCCAATGCACAAAGAAATCGGTTTGATGGCTTACACGAATTATTAATCAGAGTCAAAAAGAGTAAATAATTTTTTAAGAAAACTCTAAAATGGAGAGTATAGCAACTTTAATATGATCGTAATAGGTGACGGAGCTTCGTTTTTGATGTGAAACATCTATAGGCTCACTTGTAAACCGAATCGTTGGCGTGGCGACGGGTCGCCACGCTATACTAAGGTATACATATATATATTTTATGTGTGGGAAACTGGAAGGCTGGCTAGAGTGAGCACCTTTGAGGCGCGCTCTCTGTGCGAAGAAATGACGAAGGTCAGTGTTTGAGTTGAAAAATATCAAAAGGTCACACAAAGCAGAGCCACAGCAGAAAGAAGTTTCATTACTCAATTATTTAAACCAAGTGGAACTATTTTGCAATGCCAAATTTATTGCTTTATTAATTCGAAATGAAAAGTGCAAACTTATTTAATAGCAAATTCGAGATATGCCAGCTCGTAATGAGCAAAAAAAAGTTTAAGCCTATGGAGGAAGGCATATTTCAAAGACACATTTTGATTATCATACAAAGTGACACAAAATTAATCATGCTATCGGATTATTTACATTTTTTACAAATAGTGCAGTACGTCAATCATAATTGAAATTTGTGAAGTGTAGAGCTGCTGTATAAAAACAGACAAGCAATGGCGGGCGTAAAGGTCAAAAATCATCACTCATTATAATTTCTTTATTTATTATTTTTTTAATTTTATTTAATAATTTTTAAGCACAAATCTGTATGATTAAATTTGCGCCACCTGAAAATTCAAAAATTCCATCACTCAAAATCATTTTTTTATTTAAATTTTTTTTAATTTGATTAAATAATTTTCAAATACAAAACTGGATAATTAATTTTGCGCCACCAGAAACGCCAAAAAATTTCAACACTCAAAGTCATATTTTTATTTAATTTTTTTTTTAATTTTATTTAATAATGTTCAAATACAAAACTGGATGATTAATTTTGCGCCACCTGAAAATTCAAAAAATTTCATCACTCGAAGTCATTTCTTTATTTAATATTTTTTTAATTTTATTTAATAATTTTCAAACACAAAACTGGATAATTAATTTTGCGCCACCAGAAACGTCAAAAAATTTCATCACTCAAAGTCATTTTTTTATTTAATTTTTTTTTAATTTTATTCAAAAATTTTCAAATACAAAACTGGATGATTAATATTGCGCCACCTGAAAATTCAAAAAATTTCATCACTCAAAGTCATTTTTTTATTTAATATTTTTTTAATTTTATTTAATAATTTTGAAATACAAAACTGGATGATTAATTCTGCGCCACCTGAAAATTCAAAAAATTTCATCACTCAAAGTCATTTCTTTATTTAATATTTTTTTAATTTTATTTAATAATGTTGAAATACAAAACTGGATAATTAATTTTGCGCCACCAGAAACGTCAAAAAGTTTCATCACTCAATATAATTTCTTTATTTATTATTTTTTCAATTTTATTTAATAATTTTCAAATACAAAACTGGATGATTAATTTTGCGCCACCTGAAAATTCAAAAATTCCATCACTCAAAATCATTTTTTTATTTAATATTTTTTTAATTTTATTTAGTAATTTTCAAATACAAAACTGGATAATTAATTTTGCGCCACCAGAAACGTCAAAAAAATCACTCAAAGTCATTTTTTTATTTAATTTTTTTTAAATTTTATTCAAAAATTTTCAAATACAAAACTGGATGATTAATATTGCGCCACCTGAAAATTCAAAATTTTCATCCCTCAAAGTCATTTTTTTATTTAATTTTTTTTTTAATTTTATTTAATAATTTGCAAATACAAAACTGGATGATTAATTTTGCGCCACCTGAAAATACAAAAAATTTCAGCACTCAAAGTCATTTTTTTATTTAATTTTTTTTTTAATTTTATTTAATAATTTTCAAATACAAAACTGAATGATTAATTTTGCGCCACCTGAAAATTCAAAAAATTTCATCACTCAAAGTCATTTTTTTATTTAATTTTTTTTTAATTTTATTTTATAATTTTCAAATACAAAACTGGATGATTAATTTTGCGCCACCTGAAAATTCAAAAAATTTCAGCACTCAACAAAGCAAATCAACAACAATCCAAGAGAATCTACTACCAAATATGGAAGAACAATAGATGCTGTATTTGTGAGATATCTTGATAATATTTCATCCAATACTTTTGTAATGTATTTTAGTTATCATCGACCAATCGTCACACTAATACCGGCAGAGGAAACATCGAATATAACTATTACTGAAGTCACAGATGAAAATATTTAAATTGTGGCTTGATATTAATATCGAATTTTGATACCACATGTAAATAAATGTTTGTTAAATAAAGTTACCACTTTCTATAAGAAATTCGCAATACTTCATTTTTTCATTAGGCTATATTTAATTCCTGTAATAATATTATCTTTTATGCATATTACTTGTACACATACGATGTTTCACATCTGCCAGGCGTCACATGACGGCTCACATTTTTTTTAATAATGGCCCTGAAACCAAACAGCAGTCCATGTTTGGAGCCGGAAAGCCGCAAATGCACTTGTGAAAGCCAGGCAGTAAATCTTAGCAACAAAAGTATGATCTAGGTTTACTACATCAGCGCAAAAATTGTTGCTGCTATTCCGTTAGACTCTTAGACAGAATTTGCCAAATGATATACTGAAAACTGCTTACCAAAAGAGTTCAAACATTTACTTGAATATAAGAAAAACGAGGAGTTTCGTCGCTACTTCTTACGCCACGATAGGGCGCCAGCTCACACTGCTGAAATGAAAAGTAACTTCATCGAGCTCTTTGGCATTGAAACCATTCGTATAGGGTGGGCCATGTAAAATTTGCTTTTTGAATCGGCTTCTCAAAGTTTTTTTTTTATTTTGAAGATTGAACATTGTCATTTATGAATGAAAAATAATATCGTTTAAATGACTACCGCGGCTGGCTTTACAGTAGGCCATTCGATTAACCCAATTTTTAAGCACATTTTCGATTGTTTGGGCTCCAATTTCATGAATGGCAACTTCGATTTCGTGTTTTAAAGCATCAATCGTCTCTGAATGGTTCGCATAGCATTTGTCCTTAACGACTCCCTACAAAAAATAGTTCAACGGTCTTAAATCACAGCTCCGAGGCGGCCAATTCATATCGGAATTCTAAAACGGTAGCCAAAAGCTCGAGTGTAACTTTGGCAGTGTGACAAGTTGCACCGCCCTGTTGAAACCAAATGTCGTCCATGTCATCCTCTTAAATTTTTGGAAACAAAAACTCATTGAACATGTCACGGTAACGCTCGTCATTTACTGTAACCGCGGAAGAAGAAGAAGACTAATCACTTCGGAAATAGGTTTTCAATATTTCCAAATTTTGTTCAAGCGTATAGCGTCCCATTTCGTGAATGTCAAACCTTTAAGTAACTTATGAACACATTTGACATGTCATTTGTGTTACCATTCTCAAAAAAATAGGTGGTTCAAACAGCAAAGGCTATATGGCCCACCCTGTACATCGCCATATTCTGCCGATCTGGCATCGAGTGATTTCTGGTTATTTCCAAAAATGGGAAAAAAATTTGAGAGGAAAAGTCTATGGTAGCAATGAAGAGATAATACGAGGGGTGTCTTTTATTTGGCAGGATTTGGCAACCCTGGTGTTGCAATCTGGCAACTGACAGCTGTATCGCAAGTTTGACATTTTTTGGCTTTTACGTACTCAGAACGTTTTGAAATACCAGCGCTGTTTGTGTAGTTTACAGTAACTTAAAAGATTCATCTCGGTCCGCAAATGGAATTAAATCGTGAACATTATCGTGCGATTATTTTTTACAACTTTCGACGTGGATGAACTCAGCAACATTGCATGGATGAACTTAATTCATTTTTTGGCGATGAAGCTCCATCAAGGACCAGTGTTTATCGATGGTATGGTGAATTCAATCGTGGTCGTAGCTCACTCCAAGACGAATTTCGTGAAGGTCGTCCAAAATCAGTTGTTGTTCCGAAAACCATTGATGCTGTGCGCGAACTGATATTGCAAGATCGTCATGTGACCTATCGTGAGATTGAGACAATCTTAGGCATTAGTGGGACCAGCATACATTCAATATTGCATAAACATTTGACTGTCAAAAAAATTTGTTCGCGTTGGATCCCACACAATTTGTCAATCGGTCAAAAAAAGGCTCGTCTCGATTGGTCGAAGGAAATGCTCAAAAAATACTATGAAAAACAATAAAGTGATTTTCGATGATTAAAATTTGTTTTTGTTCTCTAATCCCGAAATATAAAAGGCACCCCTCGTAATTGCGGTTGATGCTGAACTTAAGAAACTGCAAAAAACGCGATTTCGAAGAGGACTTACAGATTAAAAAATGTGTTGATATTAATGGTGATTATGTAGAGAAGTTGGCCGCCACCGTAGCCGAATGGGTTGGTGAGTGACTACCATTCGGAATTCAGAGAGAACTTAGGTTCGAATCTAGGTGAAACACCAAAATAAAGAAAAAGTTTTTTCTAATAGCGGTCACCCCTCGACAGGCAATGACAAACCTCCGAGTGTTTTTCTGCCATGGAAAAGCTCCTCATAAAAAATATCTGCCGTTCGGAGTCGACTTAAAACAGTATCAGACGCATGCCAAAAATAGGAGCAGCAGCTCATTAAAAAAAACCTAACAGAAGTGTATGCGCCAATTATTTATTTTTATTTTTTTATTTAAAAATAACGATTAAAAAAAAAAAAAAATATTTAATGTATCCTTTTTTCAGTTGAGTTTACTAAACTTTTGTTAGTCTCCCTGTATCATATACAGCTTATAATTGAAAAAGTAGTGTTTGGAGAGTCTGCCATAGTAAACGTATTGAAGAATTATGAGATATGTAAGTAAGCTACTAACATTCTTAATTACTCATAGAATTCGAAAAAATATCAAGGCTGGTAGGCATCCAATGTCCTTGAAATTTTCCCGAAATTCTCACATTTTCAGAACAAGTTCGTATATTTTCCACATTTATAATTTTCAATTAAACTTCACGTTTTTCTGATTGAGACAACCCAAGTTGGTAATCTTGTAGATAGTATAAGAAAATCATATACATAAGCATTGCTGATTTAAAAGTTTTCGTTTGAATTTGATTTTAGTTTCCTCCCATTCGCACATAGTAAATCGGCGCAAGAAACTATGTGATGCTTACATTTTAGATATATGAGGTGTTCAGCAACTCTATGTAAAAAATACTTACTTACTTACTTAGGTGGTCATAACACTTACTTATTACGGCCGACCTCACTAGCTCTCTCCAGGTGCCTCTGCTCCGCGCGCGCCTTCTCCAATTCTGTACACCAAGCGAGCATAGGGTTTCCTCCACCTGGTCTTTCCACCGGAGCAATGGTCTTCCTCTGCGTCGGCTCCCTTGGACTTCGCCCTCGAACACTTTCTTTGCTGGAACTTCTTCATCCATACGCACGACATGCCCTAGCAAACGCAGGCGTTGGATGGCGATGCGTTGAACTACGTCAATGTCGGCGTAGAGCTCATACAGCTCGTGGTTCATTTTTGAACGGTAGTCTTCGCCAACGCGCACAGGACCGAAGATCTTACGAAGAACTTTTCTCTCGAACACCCCAAGAGCGGCAGCATCGCTTTGTGACACTACCCATGCCTCTGCGCCATAAAGCAACACGGGTATGATGAGCGTCTTGTAAAGTGTCAGTTTAGTCATGCGAGAGAGGGCTCGACTACTCAATTGCTTACTTAGCCCATAGTAACACCTATTAGCAAGAGTGATTCTCCGTTTGATCTCCAGGCTGATATCGTTGTTGCTGTTAACGGCGGTGCCAAGATAAATAAATCCTGGCACAACTTCGAAGGTATAGTTGTCCGCAATGACGTGCGTTCCTACACGCCGTGTATTCCGCGTTGTAGACAGCATATACTTCGTTTTAGCCTCGTTCACCGCCAGACCCACTCGTGATGATTTCTTTTCGATAGCAGAAAACGCAGCGGTGACATCTCGCTAACAGCGGCCGATAATGTCAATGTCATCGGCGCACGCAAGGAGCTGGACATATTTGTAGAAAATAGTGCCATTACGATGCACACCTGCTTTTCGGAGCACCCCTTCCATCACGAAGTTGAAGAGGTTGCATGACAGTGTATCGCCTTGTTTGAAACCTCGAACGGTACTGAATGGCTCGGAGAGGTTATTTCCTCCTTGACGGAGCTGGTTGTGTTGCTCAACGTCATTCCGCAAAGCCGTATGAGCTTCGCTGGTATACCGAACTCAGACATGGTGGCGTACAGGCAATCCCTTATCGGGCTATCGAACGCAGCTTTATAGTCGACAAAGAGATGATGGGTGTCGACTTGCTTTTCATGGGTCTTTTCCAGGACTTGGCGTAATGTGAAAATCTGGTCGATGGTGGACTTCCCACTTTTGAAGCCGCACTGATAAGGCCCGATCAGTGTGTTGGCAAACGGCTTAAGTCTTCCACATAGGACGCTAGACAGGACCTTGTAAGCGATGGTTAGAAGACTGATGCCCCGGTAGTTGGTGCAGATCGGCGGGTCACCCTTCTTCAGTACAGGAAAAAGAACACTGAGATTCCAATCGTCGGACATGCTTTCTGCTAGCCATATTCTGCAGATGAGCTGGTGCATGCTCCCTATCAGCACATCGCCGCCAGTCCTGAACAATTCAGCGGGCAAGCCGTCAGCGCCAGCCGCTTTGTTATTCTTGAGTCGCTGAATGGCAACTTTGACTTCGGCATGACTAGGTGGTGGAACGTCCAAATTATCGTCGATTGGCGGTATCGGGTTATCTTCTACTGGGGCGGAATTGTGTGCGTCATCGCCAGCAAGTAAATTGCAGAAGTGTTCCCTCCTATGTAAAAAATAATGAAGAATATTTTCGCCGAATATTTTAACCCTCTAACTCTTTATAAAATGTGTGTTTTTCGGCTCTTTTGTGGGAAAGGGCCAAAAATATGCGTAACAGGGGGATACTCCGGCTTAAAAAGTGGAACAAAAATATTTGTTTGTCCACAAATTCTATTATAAGTCGCTGCATACGCCAAACCCCAAAACTCCACCTGAACACCAGAAATACAGTCACTCAAAGGATGTAAATAATTGACTACAGGCTCTAAATAAAACCTTCACAGAGTAAGAGTGTCAGTGGTTAGTGCGCCAAGTGAGGAATAATCCAGCAACAAGGGCTCCAGGTTTTATTGAACTGGCCAAAAAGGATTTAGGTTAGATTTACCATCCACAAACTGTTCGAAAATACTGAGGGAAGCAAATTTAAATGGTAGAATAACCCGTAATAAGCCTTTCGTAAGTGCAAATAATAGAAGTAAGGGATTGCAGTTTGCTCATGACCATCTAAATACAACAAACAATGGAGAACGGTACTTTTTGCAGACAATGCACAAATAAACTTATTTGGACCAGATGACAGACCCTTTATATGGCACGAGGCCAATACAGAGCTCAAATCTCAAAACTTGCGAGCTACTACAAAACACGGCGGCTTGGTTTAGACATGCATGTCATCAAATGGAGTGAGAAATTTGACGTTTATCGAAGAAACAATGAAGAAATATGTTTATTTAAAACTTTTGCAAGAAAAATTGGCTCGACGCGCTAGAAAATTACTAATTGAAGATGACTTTCACTTTTATCAAGATAACGACCCTAAACACAAGTCACAAATAATACAAACATGGTTAACATATAAATGTCGCCACATTGCTGAAACTCGTGCACAATCGCAGGATTTGAACGCCATCGGAAATTTATGATTGGTTTTGAAGAAATAATATCCATGATGAATCTGATCATAAAAAGGCGATAATTAAAGAGTGGAACCAAATTAGTCCAGACTACACAACAAATTGGTTGACTCCATCACACGTAGACTTCAAGCTGTAATTGATCATAAAGGATATCCAACAAAGTACTAAGTGCCTTAAAAGTTTAAAAATAAGAAATAAATAGTTGTTTTTCCACAAATTGAGGGGCCTACAGTTTTAAGCCGACGAATGGCAATTTTTTTTTAAGCGGAGTGTTTTCGCGGCAGAAATACACTCGGCAGAAATGCACTTGCCACTTCTCGGCAGACAGAAGGGTGTCTATTGCATAAATAATAATTCCAGTAAAAAAAAAACATGTATCCTTTTACGGCCATCAATGGGAAAAGAAATATATTTAGAACTCCAATAATGCTAACACATTGATAACACTTCCTATGAGGCAATCTATCTAAAGGAGGTACCTGAACCCATTACTAGATGGATAATATTAATGCTGAAATCTAGGACGATCAGCACCGAACTAGGAGGAACAATCAAATCTGTTAAAGCCACAAGAGATTGCCCTCAAGGAGGCGTACTCTCTCCTCTTTTGTGGACTCTAGTCATGGATGAACTTCTCCACAAACTGAATAACCTAGGATTTCACACTCAGGGCTACGCTGATGACCTAGTAGTTTATGTATTAGGCTGGCATGAGGAAACCATTTCGGATCGCATGCAGCAAGCCCTTACAATAATAAACAAATGGTGCACGGAAAAAGGGCTCTCCATTAACCCATCCAAAACAGCACTTGTACCGTTTACTAGGAGAAAGAACATAAATCACAAATGTCCGACCCTTAATGGAACAACACTTCAACTCTCGACAGAAGCGAACTATCTTGGAGTCAGTCTTGACAAAACGCTTACGTGGAATTCCCATATTGAGAGAGTTACTTCAAAAGCCATAAGGGCATTCTTTGCCTGAACAAGGCTTTTTGGTAAGACATGGGGACTAAACCCTAGAATGACCTTCTGGACATTCACCACAGTTGTGAAACCCATAGTCACTTATGCATCCTTAGCATGGTGGCCCAAGGTCAAGCAAAGAAAAGCAGTAAACGAAATAAACAAACTGCATCGCCTGATATGTGTTAGTATTACAGGGGCTATGAAAACATGTTCCACGGATGCATTGGGTGTGCTCCTGAACATACCACCGCTTCCAATCTTAATTGAAAGGGAAGCTCGCTCGAGTGCCTTAAGATTAAAAGGTATATCTGAACTTAAAAGTGGGGATATGAAAGGACATTTAAAGATCTTAGAAGACTTGCTACATAGTCCCATTCTTCATAGGGATGATATACTATCACCCAAACCAATACTCTTCAGGAACTTCCAGGTTATAATTAATGAACGCACAGACTGGGGAACTAACTCTATCACTTTAAAACCTGGCTCCCAGCTATGGTTTACTGATGGGTCCAAATTGGAAAATGGTAAAACAGGGGCAGGAATCAATACTCATAAAAAATATCTGCCGTTCGGAGTCGACTTAAAATAAAATCAAGACGCACGCCAAAAATAGGAGCAGGAGCGCATTAAAAAAAAACCTAACAGAAGTGTATGCGCCAATTATTTATTTTTATTTTTTTATTTAAAAATAACGATTAAAAAAAAATAAAAATATTAAATGTATCCTTTTTTCAGTTTAATTTACTAAACTTTTGTTAGTCTCCCTGTATCATATACAGCTTATAATTGAAAAAGTAGGGTTTGGAAAGTCTGTCATAGTAGACGTATTGAAGAATTATGAGATAAGTAAGCTACTAACATTCTTAGTTACTCATAGACTGCGAAAAAATATCAAGGCAGGTAGGTATTCAATGTCCTCGAAATTTTCCCGAAATTCTCACCTTCTCAGAACAAGTTCGTATATTTTCTACCCTCATAATTTTCAATTGAACTTCACGTTTTTCTGATTGAGAAAACCTAAGTTGGTAATCTTGTAGAGAGTATAAGAAAATCTATACATAAGCATTGCCGATTTAAAAGTTTTCGTTTGAATTTGATTTTAGTTTTCTCCCATTCGCACATAGTAAATCGGCGCAAGAAACTATGGGATGCTTACATTTTAGATATATGATGTGTTCAGCAACTCTATGTAAAAAATAATGAAGAATATTTTCGCTGAATATTTTAACCCTCTAACTCTTTATAAGATGTGTCTTTTTCGGCTCTTTTGTGGGAAAGGGCCAAAAATATGCATAACAGGGGGATACTCCGGCTTAAAAAGTGGAACAAAAGTATTTGTCAACAAATTCTATTATAAGTCTCTGCATACGCCAAACCCCAAAACTCCACTTAAACACCAGAAATACAGTCACTCAAAGGATGTAAATAATTGACTATAGGCTCTAAATAAATCCTTCACAGAGGAAGAGTGTCAGTGGTTAGTGCGCCAAGTGAGGTTAGATTTACCATCCTCAAACTGTTCGAAAAATACTGAGGGAAGCAAATTTAAATGGTAGAATAGCCCGTAATAAGCCTTTCGTAAGTGCAAGGAATAGAAGTAAGAGATTGCAGTTTGCTCGTGACCATCTAAATACAACAAACAAAAAATTTGGAGGACCGTACTTTTTGCAGACGAGGCACAAATAATCTTTTTTGGACCAGATGATAGACCCTTTATATGGCACGAGGCCAATACAGAGCTCAAACCTCAAAACTTGCGAGCTACTACAAAACACGGCGGCTTGGTTTAGACATGCATGTCATCAAATGGAGTGAGAAATTTGACGTTTATCGAAGAAACAATGAAGAAATATGTTTATTTAAAACTTTTGCAAGAAAAATTGGCTCGACGCGCTAGAAAATTACTAATTGAAGATGACTTTCACTTTTATCAAGATAACGACCCTAAACACAAGTCACAAATAATACAAACATGGTTAACATATAAATGTCGCCACATTGCTGAAACTCGTGCACAATCGCAGGATTTGAACGCCATCGGAAATTTATGATTGGTTTTGAAGAAATAATATCCATGATGAATCTGATCATAAAAAGGCGATAATTAAAGAGTGGAACCAAATTAGTCCAGACTACACAACAAATTGGTTGACTCCATCACACGTAGACTTCAAGCTGTAATTGATCATAAAGGATATCCAACAAAGTACTAAGTGCCTTAAAAGTTTAAAAATAAGAAATAAATAGTTGTTTTTCCACAAATTGAGGGGCCTACAGTTTTAAGCCGACGAATGGCAATTTTTTTTTAAGCGGAGTGTTTTCGCGGCAGAAATGCACTTGCCACTTCTCGGCAGACAGAAGGGTGGCTATTGCATAAATAATAATTCCAGTAAAAAAAAAATGTATCCTTTTACGGCCATCAATGGGAAAAGAAATATATTTAGAACACATTGATAACACTTCCTATGAGGCAATCTATCTAAAGGAGGTACCTGAACCCATTACTAGATGGATAATATTAATGCTGAAATCTAGGACGATCAGCACCGAACTAGGAGGAACAATCAAATCTGTTAAAGCCACAAGAGATTGCCCTCAAGGAGGCGTACTCTCTCCTCTTTTGTGGACTCTAGTCATAGATGAACTTCTCCACAAACTGAATAACCTAGGATTTCACACTCAGGGCTACGCTGATGACCTAGTAGTTTATGTATTAGGCTGGCATGAGGAAACCATTTCGGATCGCATGCAGCAAGCCCTTACAATAATAAACAAATGGTGCACGGAAAAAGGGCTCTCCATTAACCCATCCAAAACAGCACTTGTACCGTTTACTAGGAGAAAGAACATAAATCACAAATGTCCGACCCTTAATGGAACAACACTTCAACTCTCGACAGAAGCGAACTATCTTGGAGTCAGTCTTGACAAAACGCTTACGTGGAATTCCCATATTGAGAGAGTTACTTCAAAAGCCATAAGGGCATTCTTTGCCTGCACAAGGCTTTTTGGTAAGACATGGGGACTAAACCCTAGAATGACCTTCTGGACATTCACCACAGTTGTGAAACTCATAGTCACTTATGCATCCTTAGCATGGTGGCCCAAGGTCAAGCAAAGAAAAGCAGTAAACGAAATAAACAAACTGCATCGCCTGATATGTGTTGGTATTACAGGGGCTATGAAAACATGTCACACGGATGCATTGGGTGTGCTCCTGAACATTCCACCGCTTCCAATCTTGATTGAAAGGGAAGCTCGCTCGAGTGCCTTAAGATTAAAAGGTATATCTGAACTTAAAAGTGGGGATATGAAAGGACATTTAAAGATCTTAGAAGACTTCCTACGTAGTCCCATTCTTCATAGGGATGATATACTATCACCCAAACCAATACTCTTCAGGAACTTCCAAGTTATAATTAATGAACGCACAGACTGGAGAACTAACTCTATCGCTTTCAAACCTAGCTCCCAGCTATGGTTTACTGATGGGTCCAAATTGGAAAATGGTAGAACAGGGGCAGGAATCAATGGGCCTATGTTAAAAAAATCGATTCCAATGGGACTATACCCAACAATATTCCAGGCAGAAATACATGCCATTGAAATATGTGTGAGAGAATGCCTTAGCAGGAAAATGAGAGGTACTCACATCTACATACTTTCAGATAGCCAAGCGGCTCTAAAAGCCCTTCTATCAACAACTATCACCTCCACATTGGTAAATGATTGCCTAAACCTTCTCAACACGTTAGGATTCCGGGACATGAAGGACATGAGGGAAATTAAATGGCTGATGACCTTGCAAAACAAGGAGCAAATATGCAACTTACTGGTCCTGAGCCTTTCTGTGGACTCACAAAAGGCCACATTAATTAATTCCTTAGAAAATGGGAAGAAAGAAAATTTGCTGCACACTGGCTAAACTGTGCCGGTCAGCGTCAAGCCAAACTATTCCTAAGTCCCAACAAAGGAATATCTGACAAGCTTCTCTCACTAAGCAGAGTAGATCTGCGTCTTTTAACAGGATATCTCACAGGTCACTGCAGCATGAGGTATCATTTAAACAATATTGGTCTATCTGAGACCAATGTCTGCCGCTTTTGCGAAATGGACATAGAAAGCTCAGAACATGTGCTTTGTGAATGTCCTGCGTTGGGCAGACAGAGACTTCATCACCTTGGTGGCATCGTAGTATCTCCATGCAATCTTTGGAACAACAAACCCAAAATTGTGCTACAATTTTTAAAAAGCCTAAAACTCTAGGGTTACAAAAATAGGCCTTTCACAATAGATCAGCTCTGGTTGCAGTGCGTAATGGCCTTCTAATAATAATAATAATGCTAACTAAGTGTCTCTACTAAATTTAAAAGTTTTTTTGGGGTCTGGTAACTCAGATTAAATTTATAATATTTTAATATAAAAAGTAGTTTTAACTAAAAAAGTTAATGGAACACGCACATATGTATAGAAAGTAATGCAGGAAATATGAATTTTTTGTTTGGTGCTCGCATTTTCATGCACGCAACTGTATGTTGCTTTGCAATCATGCCAGTATATAATTTGAGGTAATAATTTAATTTGCATGCAAATAACAAACTCTAGGATGTATATATTTTAAAGGCTACAATGGATTTGCCTGATGCTCTTTTGAGAGCATGCAACGAGTACAAACTCATGACAGTAAATGCTTACCCTGCAGGAAAATCTTGAAGTGGCGAAACAGATATTTGGCTCAGAAGCAATTTCGCATATATCGAAATACAGTATACTCTCTTTTAAGCGGACACTTAATGGACAGAAAAATTTGTCCGCTTATGGGACGATTGCCCGCTAAAGAGAATAAAATATAAAAAAAATTCTTAAGGATTTGTAGTATGCACTGGAAAAAGTGTCCGCTCAAGAGGGATGTCCGTTGGGTCCGTTACTTTGGTGCTCATACCGTGAGCGACGACATCTGTAATTAACATTTAAGAGTGTTCAAGTAGATTAGAAAAGCCAGTGATAAAAGCGAGTTTCTTGCATTTTACATCCGTTGCGTCATGTGATGACTATAGCTGCTGATGCATCAAATACCTGATTGAGGTCTGACAGGAGGAATATTATTATAACTTTTTTTTTAATTCAATAAATGCAGGCTATAGAATTTTTAAAATATTTTTATATATTTCATTTATTTATTTACTGCATTTGGACTATACATAAATTCAACCTAAACCAATCCAATCCAACTACTTTGCCTTAAGATACAACAGGAAGCAAAAAAAGCAATGTGTAGGCTTCATAAAAATGGTCTCTGGCACGCAGACGGAACACAAAGCTTCATTTCGAAGGAAATTTGATGTTCAGAGTGCATTTAAAGAGGTTTGACAGATATTTTGTTTACCGATGGTTCCAAGAATGAAATAAGTTCTCGAGCTGGATGGTACTTAAACGAGAGTAATAGGTATCATTATGCTATGGGAGGAAAGGCAACGGAATTTTTTGCCATTTTAAAAGTAGCAGAATGGATAATCGAGAGAAGATGGAGCGGGAAGCAGATTGGAGTCTTTAGAGATAGTCAGGCTGCGCCAAAGGCTCTGGAGAATGCAAAGCAAACCTCAAAAATTGTTCAAGAATGAAAAAGAAGAAGCTTAATTCTGTTGCAAGACACAATAAATGTGTACTTATATGGGTTTCAGGGCATTGCGGTGTTTAAGGAAATGAAACTGCCGATGAATTGGCCAAATGCGGATCGGAGGTTAGCCCACAGGGTGCAGCTTATTAAACTGAATCTGTTCTACAGGAATCACGAACTGGATCAACGATTATGTACAAGTATGCAATTTTAATAAATAGCGATGGTCCGGACTAGAACGCTGCAGAACTGCAAAGTGTTGTATGACGAGCCCGCATAGAAAACTGTCGGACTTTCTTCTAAAACTTGGAAGAAAAGACGTTCGGTTGATGGTCGGTATTATTACAGCGCACAATGAATGGGATCAGCATATGACCACCATTGGAATCATTGAAGACCCGATTTGCCGGCCTTGCTTAGAGGAAGGCACTGAGCAGTTTCTCCGTGAGTGTCCTGCATTAGCGAGAGCAAGGCTACGAATTTTGGGTTCCGATGTCAAGAGACCAAGTAAAATTCGTTCTCTCAAACTGAAAGATATTTTCAAATTTATCAAAGTAGAGGTTGATTTTTTAGCTATTATCTTTTTAAACAGTTGGTTTAAACAGCTGACGCACGTTTCGTGTTTTCTTTCATGTCAAACATCTTCAGTTTGGTCTATAATTTAACCATGAATCGTCTTACAAACGAACAACGCTTGCAAATCATTGAATTTTATTATAAAAATGCGTATTCTGTTAAGAAAGTTTAAGATCCACTTTTTTATCGAAAAATTGTGTTCAGCAACGAAGCTCATTTTTGGATCAATGGGTACATAAATAATCAGAATTGTCGATTTTGGAATGAAGATCAGTCAGAAGAATTGCAAGAGCTACCAATTTATCCAGAAAAGGTCACAGTTTGGTGCGGTTTATGGGCTGGAGGTATAATTGGACCGTACTTCTTCAAAGATGCTGCGAATCGTAACGTAACTGTGAATGGTGAGCGCTACCTTGATATGGTATCCAACTTTTCTTTTGCCCAAAATGCAAGAGCTTGACTTGCATGACATGTGGTTTCAGCAAGACGGTGCCACATGCCACACAGCACGCGTAACAATGGACTTGTTGAGAGGCGAATTCGGTGAACATTTTATTTCACGTTCGGGACCTGTCAACTGGCCACTCAGATCGTGCGATATAACGCCTTTAGATTATTTTTTGTGGGGCTATGTTAAAGCTCATGTCTATTCAGACAAGCCTGCTTCAATTAACGCATTGGAAGACAACATTAAAGTATTTATATGTGAGATACCGGCCGAAACATTGGAAAGAGTATGCCAAAATTGGACTAAGCGGATGGACCATTTGAAGCACAGTCGCGGTCAATATTTGCATGAAATAATCTTCAAACATTAAATTATATGGACTTTACTATCGATTTCAATAAAAACTTCATGCATTTTTCTGAATTTTAGGTATGTTTTTTTGAAAAACTTTCCTATAGCTCTTAAAAAATCACCCTTTATTTGTAAAATTCTCATAGGATGGAATGGGATTTTTAGCCTGAGTGTTTTGGGTGTTACCAAAACTCTCGGTGTTTCTTGCCTCGATCTTTCAAATTTCAATTTCAATCCAATTAGGCACTGGTAGTTAAGACCATTGCTCTTTGAAAATATTTAAAAAACAATTATTAAAAAACAAATTTTTTTAAATTATTAAAAAAAAGTATTAAAAGAAGAAAAATAATAAAAAATGGAAAATTATGAAAAATTTATTTTCTTCCACCATCCTTGATCACTTAAGACCTCTTGAATGATGTAACAATGCTGGTTCCTATCAATTACTAAGTTGAATTATTTAAGAATAAATATGAAAAGCACTTTTTTTTAGCAAATGGGTAACTACCACCTACAAGCGAGCTTGGCAGGCCGAGAGAGGCTGCAGATGTACTAAACTGATGTTACCTGTCATGTCCGATCGACTGTCGCAAACCCTTCTGTCATTAAGCAGAGGGGAGTGCAGACGGCTGGTTGGACTGATGACGGGCCACTTTCTGTGGGCAAAGCACATGGAAAGGTTGGGCATCTCAGACAGTGTACTCTGCCCAGCTTGTGAAGAGGAGGATGAGACGGCGGACCACTTCCTGTGTGTCTGCCCCGCCTTCGCCCGAATCAGGTTTGAGGTCTTTGGCACTGATGTGCTAAGAAGCGACCATCTTGGCTCCTTGGCACCACAAGACCTACTCAGATTTCTTCGGAGATCGGGTAGATTTAAAGAAAATTAAAAGGGAATCCAAGTGTAGTACAATGGACTTAATTAATGTCTGAGTGCTGCACTTGCTAATTGTCCCGACAAAAAAAAAAACTTTTTTTAAATTTTCTAAGCCAGCTAAATTTGTAAAACCATTTTTTCAGGATACGGAGCGTACTAGTGGATTTCCCTGCAGGGGTATGTACGAGTATGTGCGTATCTACATATGTGCGCTGCTATGATTTACTTGCGTTTTAATCTGTGGTCTCCTTTGAACTGAAAATTTTTAATCAAAATTATTGCTTTGTGGTTTTTAGAAATATTAGATGGAAATATGAGATACTCCTAAATATGCCATTGAAGTTAAATCACTTTGTGAATGGCAATTGAATTGAAGACTGTCAGTAAATGAGATATGAAATAAATGAGATATGAAATGAAGCTCCAATGAAATATTTTTCGAAATAATTTTTAAATATTTTTGGCTGTGAGCATAATTAGATGATTTTAATTTTAGTTTTTATTTTAATTACTATGGCTTTGTAGCGCCATTTTGAATCCTAGCAGCACTTCTGACATATGACGTTTTGGTATGGCCTTAAGCTATTCCAGTGACGTGGTATTTGTCTTCCCAATTATGGCAATACATCGTTTGAATTTGGGTATTTTGAATTTTGAAAACAGCAAAGGACTATGGAGTGCAAAGTCCAGTGAATGCGGTGGCCTAATCTTGCTTACAGTATTCATTTTGGAACAAGAAGTACAAATCCTTTGATCCATTTTCATTTTCATATTTTATTTGTTTTTTTGTTTTTTTTTTTCGTAGCAAAAATTTGCTAAGTACATCAAAATACGTCTAAACTTACATGCCAAGTGTTTCACGGCAATCTTTTCTGATAATTGGTAAATTTGTAGGCATGAGGATGATAAGAAGTAAAAATTTTGAATTTTGTTACATATTCAAAGTTGAAAATTTTGGCGTACAGGTTTTTAGAGTAAAATATGTTCGAGGTTTTTCAACATTTCTAAGGATTTAACTTTAATTTTTTAGGATAAAGTAATTTGAACCCTCTGTTGAACACTTTTTTTAAAACATTCGGCTATGCCCCCGTGGCTGGCCTTTTTTCGACCTTTTTAAAAAGTTACATCCATAAATCGATAGAAAATTAAAGTTTAGGAAGCCACTTGGAAGCTCAAGTCGCTAGCTATAATCGAAATATGTGGAATTTACGTCCGAAATCGAAAAAGCCAGTCTGTTCAGACCCGGGTGCCCCAAGGAGGGCAACCAAAGAAAAATGATACTTTTGTTTTAAAGATTTTTTGGTTAAAAAATTTGTTTCCCAAAAAATTTTATTTTTGTATTTAAGACTTTGAAAAAAAAAATCCTTTATTTTGTATGAAAAACAAATTTATTTCTTATAAAAAAATTTATTTATTTATTATATTTTTTTTTCGTTCATATCTGAAATCATGATTAGTTATCCCTGAACATTTTATTTTTGTGTTAAAGACTTAACGAGGAAAGACTTTGTTTACCAAAAAAATTTTATTTTTGTATTTAAGACTTTTGGGGAAAATTTTTTTATTTACTTCTTTTTTTTATTAATATCTGAAATTATGCTTAGTGATTTCTGAAATTTTTTTAATTCCTGAAAATTGTACTTTTGAGCTAAATACTTTTCGGGGGAAAAATTTGTTTACAAAAAAATTTTCAAATTCTTGTTTAAGACTTTTTGGAATTTTGTTTAATCTTATTTCTTATATTTTTTTTTTAATATTATATCTGAAATTTTTAAAATTACTGAAAATTTTCTTTGTGTGTTAAAGATTTTTCGGAGAAAACATTTTTTTACCAAAAACTCTTTTTTGTATTTAACACTTATAACGAAACATGATTTTTGTGACACTAAGCGAAACATAAGGTAATTTTGACCGAAATCGTTACTTTTTATGTTTTTTTTATTGTTATGTTTTTTTTCAGTTAAAATGAGGTAAATAATAAGGTACTACAATAATTATTAAGCATTTACAATCAAAAAAAGTTTTTATTTTACATAATTGACATGTCAATCATTAAAAAAAACATGAAACTGAAATTAACGAAACCTATAAAGCTTGAATACAAACACACGGTAAATCTGACCGACCGAAATCGAACTTGGGATGTGCACAAGACAATAGCGTCACGCCAACTAAATGAAAACCTGTTCAGTGGCGATGGTAGGGGGAGGGAGGAAGGTAGGAGGAGGGGCAGCTGTCAAGGTCAAGCAGTTTAGCCACTATTCCAGCACGAAATTCACTATCGGTCATTTTGACCGATGTTTCGTTATGAGTGTTAAGGCTTTTGGGAATTTTTTTTTTATTTATTTCTGTTTTTTTTTTCAAAATATCTGAAATCATGATTAGTGGTCCTTGAAATTTTTATATTATAATACCTGAAAATTTTATTTTTGTGTTAAAGACTTTTCGGGGGAAAAATTTGTTTACCGAAAAACTTTTATTTTTACGTTTAAGACTTTTGAAAGAAAAAAATTTGTTTATTTTCTTTAACTTTTTTTAAATTTTTTTTTATTGATAGCTGAGACTATGCTCAGTGTTTTCTGAAATTTTTAAAAGTGCGCAAAACGAGCCAGTGAAAAACTACCTAAAAAATGTGTTCAAAAATAATAAAAAATTTCCAAAAAAAAATTTGCTAAAAAAGAAAATTTATAAAAATATTATTGTAAAAGCAACCAAAAATATTTCACTTTAAAGAAGTCTTAAGTCAAAATTTTCTTCTTCTTCTTAGTCTTTTATTAAAGGTTTGCACCAATTCCAATGCAAAATTTTCCACCTTGAATAAATCCGAAAATTTGTAATTTTTTTCCAAATGTACATTATATGTATATATAATTGGCGCTTACACCCTTTTTGGGTATTTGGCCGAGCTCCTGCACCTATTTGTGGTGTGCGTCTTGATGTTATTCCACAAATGTAGGGACCTACAGTTTCAAGCCGACTCCGAACGGCAGATATTTTTTATGAGGAGTTTTTTCATGGCAGAAATACACTCGGGGGTTGGCCATTGCCTGCCGAGGGGCGACCGCTATTGGAAAAATGTTTTTCTTAATTTTGGTGTTTCACCGAGATTCGAACCAACGTTCTCTCTGTGAACTCCGAATGGTAATCACGCACCAACCCATTCGGCTCGGCGGCCATCAAAAACTATATCATCTATAAAAAACGAACATAAAATAGTCTTAGTATAAACATTTGTTGAGAACATATAATATTTTGAGGGAAAAGAAATTCTTTATTTTAGCGTAAAATGTTTACGGTCAGCTTCGATTATTTTTGTGATTTTATTTTTTATTTTCTCTTTGTTGACTTTCATTGTTAAGACTCTCAACGGAACGAAATAAACAAAAAACAGCAAACAAATTTATGTCAGTGCGAAATGCTACCTTGGCAACAAACATAAACTTGAAATTGTTTGATCGATACTTTACGAGATATCGAACCCTACAGCCAACAACCGAGAAAATAATGGAATTCTTTGAAAATTTTTCCGTTTTTTGGTTTTTATTGTAATTTTTTTAAAGGTACATCTTTTTGTCTATTGCCTCTAAAAACCCCCTTCATTCGAAATACAAAGGCTTATACAAAAATTAGAAAAAATCGACTAAATTTACTTCTCAATTCCATAATTCCTAATTAGAATTTGTACTAAAATTGTTATAGCAGTTTTGTAGTTTATTAAATTTGATATAGATTAGTGTAAAAATTTGCTAAAAAATCCTTTTGATTTTTTTTTTAAATTTTTTAAGCTGACGGTTTAGTCCTCCATTAAAAAAATGACTTTGTTTATATACAAAGTGGAACATCTGAAAATTCATCCTTTTTTTGAACAAACCTCATATGAGCATATTTTCCAGAGCTTTTTCAAAACGGCTTTACCTAATAGTTACACTATAGCACAGTGGGAGAAACGGTCAATCTAGCGGCGCTTTCTAAATAGCTTCTTAAATACAATGAAAAAATACATCACTTTATTCCAAAAATATGTGTTATTTATTTATTTCTACAATATGTTTTTATGTTTTATTAGAAAAAGAAAACTATTCAGAGTCGGAGCTCTCAGAATTACTGCCGTCAGGTAGATCATTTACCTACACTGAAGAGCAAAACTGTAACAAAATGTAATACTTTCTATTTCAACACATTTTTTTTTAGACATGTTTTAACAAATCAAATATTTTTTTTGCATAACTTTATTGGCATGTATGTACTCTCTCTCTCAAACCGGTTTGGTGTCAATGCAACAACAACAACACTAGTAGCAAGCAATAATGCAAATAAAGACAAATGTTACAGTTTTGCACTCAACCCATTTTTTATTTTTTACAATAAATAAAATAAATATTAATAAGATGTCCAATATCCTTTGGATTTTTTCAGCTCGTGGATACGATTGGGCATACTTCGTGTATACCTCAAGACAAAGTCAGTCGGAATAGCATCCCACACATCGCGTGTTCGCTCCCACAGCTCATTAACTCCACTGGGCGGACTTGAATATTCGGCAAGCTTCGATTTTACATGACTCCATAAATTTTCGATTGGGTTCATGTCCGGTGATTGTGGAGGCCACTTCAAGTTACGAAATTTTTGGCGTTGCATCCAATTTCGTACAACATGTGCGGTGTGCTTAGGGTCATTGTCTTGCTGAAAAATTACTTTTTCAGCAGCAAGACCCATACTTTCCACTACACCCGGCAGATTTTGTTGCAATATGGCCAGGTATTCCTCTTTCCGCATTATACCGTCTATTCGTACTAAAGGACCCACACCATTTTTGGAAATGCAGCCCCACACCATAATGGAGCCACCACCATGTTTTACTGTCTGCTTGATGTGATGTGGCTGGACTGCATTTGGGTCTTTAACCCAATACCAGGCCCGACCATCTGACTGAAATCGATTGATTTTGGTTTCATCAGACCAAATAACCTGCAATCGTTTTGAAATTTTATGAAAAAAGGTCTTTTATAATCCATTTATAAAGACGTACCTGATCCCAATCTTCAACTGTCCAGCTTTGGTGAGCCGCAACAAAATCCCGCCTCAACCGCACATGTCTTTTTGTCAGCATTGGCTTGGTTTTCTTCTCCGCTGCCTTTAGCCCCAGTTTTGACAGGCTGCGCCTGGCTGTCCACTGACTGGCATCAATATCCAGCATCTTTAGTGCTTCTTTGGGAGTGACCGCCTTGCTGCTTGTTACCAAATTTGCCAGATGGCGGGCATCGCGGTCGCTTATCTTCCTTGGCCGGCCTCCTTTGTTACTGGGAACAGCGTCTGGTACATTTTTCCGCAGCCTTTGCACAGCCATGTGGCTCACTTCGAATTTTTTAGCTATTTTTCTTATAGACTCGCCCTTCTTCAGCAAATCAATTATTTGGCGTTGTACTTCCCGATTTAACATTTTGTCTTATTCACGGTCACGTTTATAATAATTAAAAATCCACCAAATATATAATTACGAGAAAAATAACGGAAAATTTGAAAATTAAGAGTGAGTGCAAAACTGTAACATTTGTCTTTATTTGCATTATTGCTTGCTACTAGTGTTGTTGTTGTTGCATTGACACCAAACCGGTTTGAGAGAGAGAGTACATACATGCCAATAAAGTTATGCAAAAAAAATATTTGATTTGTTAAAACATGTCTAAAAAAAAATGTGTTGAAATAGAAAGTATTACATTTTGTTACAGTTTTGCTCTTCAGTGTATATGTAAAAGAAGGTTTTTGACCTCATCATCTATTTCAATGTGATTTTTAGAGTACTTGGAGGTGCTTTTAGACTTAGATGTAATAATAGGATCTGAAGAAACTAAAAGAGTGTGTATTAAGTCTTCCATTGTATTCAACCTTGAGTTTTTTCGCGTATGGTTCAGTCTATAACTGCGAAAATCTTTATTTCTTGCCTCAAGTGCCTCTTATGACATCATTCCTATTGGTGGCGAAACTTTTTCAATAATATCTGCTCCCTGTATTAATATTTTATATACAGATGGAGGCATATAAAACCAAGGATATTCGGAAACAAATAATATGCGAAAAGCCTCTATGTTAACTGCATACCCACATGCCATAGTACGCAAAATTATACCAAGCTTTTTTATAAGTTCTACTTTTACGCCAGTTACTGTAGAGGCTAAAATTGGATGCTGGAAAAATATTCTTGCAGTATTCCCAGTGTTTGTATTTCCTGATACTTTCGTGGGAATGTCCACCAATATACCCATTTTTTCTTTTAGCTCAAGTTGAATCTTTCTTTTGGTTTGCTGAGCGATTTCCATATTTTCTTCACGAATTTGCCAATTTTGTGTGGGTATTCTATAGGCGATATGAATTATACTCTCAAAGCACCGTATCCAAGCATGAAGTGTTGACAATCCGTACATACAAGTGCTCCTGTGGTTGTCTCAATTGAACATTATTTAGATTATTCATCAATTTTGGTGTTGCTCCCCAAATTCCACAGGCCAGCGACGATGAGCCCGCTAAAGTGTTAAAAACTTTCCCATCAATCATTGTTAAATGGAATTCATGTACTTCTTCGAAAAAACTCAACTTTGTCGGAACAATGCTTACAACTTGCCTTTTAATATTATCTATCTCAACCTTAACTAACTCCGCTGACTCTTTTTCAAAAATTATTTTAATGGGTCTGCAGAACCGAGTTTAAGAAGGCCTGTTATTTTGCCATAGAACAGCGTATCCTTTTTTAATTTGTAAAGGCACAATACATACAGCAAATAAATACTCATCAGTTATTTCACAATCAGAAGCACTAAAACGTTGACGGTAAGTGGAGTGACCACTGCTACCGTCACAGCCTCACTTAAATATTACTTTTATGCTGTCATTAATATTGCATACAGTCAAAACACCTTCAAAAGATTTTGAAAATCCTTGTACTATACGTGCAACAGTATGGTCTACAAGACTTTGCAGGGCAACTTCCGCTGAAAGTTCAGTTACGTGTATGTCACTGGGGTAACACTCTGTTTTAGCCTTAAGTAAAATATCGTAGCTTGGATAAATATTGCAGTTTCGTTCTTTGGCACCATATTGCATTATTTTGTACCACCTTTTTGAGTATCCACCATCTATATAAAGAGATAAAGCTTCCTCAGGTGTATACGGAATTGGGGTTTTTTGTTCAGAGTTTACAGACTTAAGCATTTTCGAAGCAGTCGAACTTTCTGCAAACAATTTTGGAACAACCTGTGAAGCATTTCTTTTTCCAGCTTTGTAAAGACTTACGCTTGTCGCTACCATTAACTTTTGGTTAGGTGTTTCGTTAACAATTGATGCAATTTTTTTTTAGTTTTCATTGTACACTCTGAAAAAGGTTTTTGTATACGGTGATCAACAGTTGGCTTAGAAAAAATTATATTTTCATCCAACCATTTCTTATTTCGCTCTTCGAACACTGACATAACCCTATGACATTCTTTCCACTTTTCTACAAGTTTGCGCATGCAATTTCTTAATTGTTTTTGAATTTTGCGAGTTTGCTCTTCACTATACTTTGAGCGATCAATGACGTTAGAAAATATATGATTTTCAACCGATAGAAATTTTTTTGTTGATACTGGTTCACTGTGCCATATTAAAAGAAGGGTGCGTTTAGACTCTGCCATAGTATCTAAAAAAGGAAAAAAATCAGTAACTTGCAAATACTTGCAGACAATTTTTTGACAAGACGTAGACCACAACATATTTTAACAAATTATACAAACATTGAATCGAATCCCATCGAATCCACCACATTTATTTTCTACGGAACATTGGATTACATATATAAAAACACTTTGATATAGGACAAATTCTTTTTCCAGTGTAAAGATCTAAAACATATATTAACAGACCACAATGACTTTTTTTTTTATTTAACACATACCAAATTATAATAATTAAGTCGCAAATCTTATTAAAAAATTTTATATTTAAGTTTTTCAGTTCAACAAAATTGCACTTAAAAATAGGTAAATAGTAATTATTGTACTTGTTAAAACATGTGTTAAATTCGAAAGCTCACAGATATGCGAATATTTGGAACAAAACAAAAACGAAACCAGAAAAGACCCCGTTAGGAAATAAATTTTCAATAAAACAAACAAAATTTGGAGAATTCTGAATTTATAAATTTCGCTAAAGCGCCGCTAGATTGACCATTACTCCCACTGTGTATAGGTAGTGTTTTTAATACTGATTCGTAAAAATATCTCTTGACAAGTAAATAATTATTCATTCGCAATTTGTTGACTGTTGCAATTGCTGCTCCTCGTATGTGAATGTCAAAGGCGGTCAACACTAAGAGCATCGTTGACTAAATGTTAGATCAGTTTCAGCATTTTTTAATGCTTAATGAGGAAGTGGAACTTTATATTGTACAATCATTTTATTTGCATTCGGTTCAAGCCACAAGTTCTACAAAAAATTTTCCCTTAGCTCGTATGGCGATTGTGGCAGTGATAAGAATGCTAGAAAATAGGGAAGACATTTTCCAGGGTAGACATAACTGGCAAAATAAAGCCCATAATCGCTTTAAATGTTATAAAAGAAGTAGAAAAAATACCACTGCCACACCTCACCATACGCCAAAAAGCATTTAAGCCTAGTGAGTAATGCGCCAAAAGTCACTAAGCACTCAATTCAATAACTTAGCATTGCAATGAGTAGCTGAGTAACCAAATGTTAATTATAATTTCCTCCAGAATTAAGCAGGTATTTGATGAGTGCCAGAGTGTCACATAAATCTTATTACCACACTGCTTTGTAACAACCACACAAATCAAAATTAAAATATTATCCCGTACAAGGATAATGCAACCACCAGGTCAGTAGTGGACAAATATTGAGTGTCAACTCCCAATATTATGTCCGCTGCTTGCACTAGCAAATAGTGCAGGCACGTTTGTGCATAAAAAAGTATTATAGATGCGTAAATTTGTGTTTGTATTTGTATTTGTTTGTGCCTTGAACATCGCTGCACGACCATTATGGGGCACAAATATCCACTAGAGCATTCGGCTCATTAGAAAGCCACACCACAATTTTCGGCTCATATTACGTAGCCAGTTGCTTTGAAATAGTCAGACCCATGAGGTCTGAGACCGCAGCCAAAGGGACGCAGAGACAATGTTACCAGAGTAGAGTTACGCTGCCAACCCAACGTACGCCAGTGATTGGTTGCGAGTCGGATTGAGATGTTTACAAATGTGGGTTTGAATATTCATGTGTTAGTGCGTATATGCGTATGTCATTGAAAATGCATGTGCTGAAGCAACTACTATATGCAGTGCTGCTGTATTACACATGCATACATTCATTATTATATTATATAGTGGGTGTCAATGTCCTTGCAGCAGCAGTGTTGCATATTTGGCCAAGTATGCTTGCTTTATAGCTGTATGTTTGTAGGTGTGTCTGCTTGTTTATACAAGCACACATTGTGGGGTGTGCATAATTTCGCTTTCGGTTTCCTTTGGCAACAATGTTGTCCAAATGGGAATTAACGGAGCAGACGACCGAGTGCGAGCGTGTATGTTTTTGTCTCAGTTAGACTATTACAGAAAATAGAGATGATGCTTGTGCAATATGCATGTATGTATATATGTGTATGTGTCTATAAATATGGTAAATGTGCATATATATGAAGGTTTTTTTTTTTTTTTACGAGGAGGAAGCATCGAAAGCCTAACCCCGTCAGTGGGGGACTTTAACCCGAACTAAACCTCCTACCGTCAAAGTACCGATCCCCCCAGTACAACCGTTCGGTATTAGTCGGGAGGCGGTTTGAGCACTAAGCGCAATGTCCGTTATTGTCCTGATGCAATACGTCGAAAGTAGCATCTGCTTGTTACCACCCACTGTTTAGGTCATCTGATGAGAGAGCCACCCCTGTCATAACACTACTCCCCCACCCACCATGTCTCTGCCCATACCACAGAAACGTAAGTTTCTATGTCTGGTATCGTCAGTTTACCTGCATCCAAATAAATTTATCTAGAAAGTGGTCCTACAGCACAACCGTAAGTTACTAAATCTACTACTACAGGAAAAGTTACTACATCTACCACTATGGAGTTGCAGCTATTTAGTGATATGCTTTCGCTTTTTCTCCCCATTTGTCTCAAATCATTAAGTACGCTGACAAATTTTTGATATAGGGTGTTTTTTTTAGAGGTTAGGTTTTCAAGATGAAATAAAACGTATATAATTTAATGTTATGGCCAAGAATTTAGCTTTATTATAAAGATAAGGGCTTGCCATTATGTTTTAAAAATGATTTCGGGCAAGTGGTCGCCGCGGCTGGCTCGAATAAACTCCAGCCGAGAGGCCCAATTTTCGACCACTTTTTGCAGCAATTGGGGCCGTATGTCAGCAATAACGCGCCGAATATTCTCTTCCAAGACGTCAATCGTCTCGGGATTATCTGTGTAGACAAGCGACTTCACATAGCCCCACAAGAAATAGTCCAGCGGTGATATATCGCACGATCTTGGAGGCCACGCCACAGGTCCACGGCGCGAGATAATGCGCTCACCAAAAGTTTCCTTCAATAAATCGATTGTTGCGTTGGCTGTATGGCATGTAGCGCCAAAGGTCGTCCACATCAACATCGTCCAATTCAGGCACGGAAAAGTCATTAATCATGGCTCTATAGCGCTCTCCATTGACTGTAACATTATGGCCGGCTTCATTTTTAAAGAAATATGGACCAATGATTCCCTCTGCCCATAGAGCACACCAAACAGTGACTTTTTGAGAATGTAACGGAGTCTCAGCAATGGCTTGTGGATTATGTTCACTCCAAATGCGACAATGTTGCTTATTGGCATACCCATTCAACCAAAAGTGAGCTTCATCGCTGAACAAAATTTTCTTCGATGCTTCGCGCGAACCGAACCATTATTTTCGTAATAAATTTGCACGATTTGCAAACGTTGTTCAGATGTAAGTCTATTCATTATGAAATGGCAAACCAAACTGAGCATAAATCAAGTGACAGCTGTCAAAAAGACCATCTACGAAAAAAGTAGTCCCAACTTGAAAACCTAACCTCTAAAAAAAACACCCTTTACCATCCCCTACTTCTTTAGATTGTAGCATATGTACTCTATAAAGCAACCATGTCCTGTCAGGAACTGCGTCATATGAAAGTCGACATTACCGTGTTTTCTATCAACCCATGCCTGCACATCACTAATGAGTCGGTGTGTCCATCTCCCTTTGGTTGTTATATCCCAGCGTCTTTGCCATTTAGATAGACTCTCGTATCTGATTTCTTTGCGCTCCTCAGCTATTAACGACCTGCCAAGGCTTCGGCTTTTGTCATATATTCTCTTACTTTCCAGAGCCATTATATCTGGTGGTATTATGCCAGAGATTACCCCAATAGCTTCATGGGAAACAGTGCGAAAAGCGCTTGCGACTCTAATAGCGCTCAGTCGAAACAGAGATGTTGTACTCTTGCCGTATGTTTCGTATTTTAACGCTTGTCCCCATACCGGTGCAGCATACATTACAATGGATTGGGTAACTTTTGGCAGTATTAGCCTTCTGTTCTGGCTTGGCCCGCCTATGTTAGCCATTATTCGAGATAGCGCCGTGTTTACCCGTGCTGCTTTCTCACAATATATGAACGTATGTAAGCCGATATGTATAGTTTATATACATATTAGGGATATTACTATTTTTGTAGAATTTCTTGGCGGCTAGCGGTACTCAACTGGTTTAGTGCGACCCTGCTGCTCACTATGGGCAGGAACAAATTTTTTCTATATTAAATGGTTGGTCTGGCACTCCTCAAGTAGCACTGATGCCGTTTTGATACCATTATGAGACCTCCAACAGGAAGATAGCTACAGCCAGCTAAAGCTGTTGATATAATGGAAAAGATTGATGGGGTTTAGGTTGGGGCACTGCCCCAGGTTGTCGAAGATTGGAGGACCCAGTGATCTTAATATTCTAGCTGCCGAACCCGCACATTAACAGTCTCCGTTTCTGAAAGGTCCCTACAGCTTCTGCTATGGGGTTAAATGGTAACCCTAACTTTTCCGCGAGTTTGCTGATCGTCCAGTGACCGATAAGCACAGCAACGAGTTTGGAAATGGAATGGCGTGGAGTCCGCAAGACTTTCTGAGTCCTCATTCTATTCTACTGCGAACAACGGGTTCTCGAAATAGAACATGAAGAAATGGAGCTCCATCTTCCCTAAGCAGGATCGCAAAGTCTTCTGTTTGGAGAACACTATCAGCATTCGGCAGTGTAAAGGAGATAGAGATCTGTTAGAAGTTCGGAGAAATTTGATGTTAACTGCCCGAAAATGATACCATGTCCACTTGATTTCACTTTGACCTACGATGAAAATAACATAAAAGTCGATGGGAAGTAAGTGCAAAAAGACATTCAGGGCAGCACTGGGGCAAGTTTTACATCCTCCGGTGATGTCAATGCACGCAGTCCTTTGCACCCTCTCAATTTTAGTGATATTATAGCCTTCCCACCAAATTAGGCATCCATACGTTAAAATTGGCTAAATCACTGCCCTTCTTTCCCCGATTTTCAATGTGTAGCTTCCAATGGAGCTTGGAGTCAAGTATCACTCCAAGATACCTAACTTCCGATGAAAGCGGGAGAAAGTGGTTGTTTAATTTGGGAAGTCGAAAGGGTGGACGTTTATATTTTCTGGTAAATAGCACCAGCTCCGTTTTGTCAGAATTGACTCGGAGGCCGCATCTGACAGCCCAGCGACTGAGTGCAGACTGAGTGACCTTTCCAAAATCTCAGCCATGACTGAGGGAAACGGTCCCAATACCATTAGGACCAAGTCATCGGCACATGAAAATACCTTAACTCCACCCTTATTTAGCATTATCAGAACTTCGTCAATAGCAACTAGTTAAAGTAGGGGCGAAAGGACACCAACCTGCGGCGTCCCCCTGTGAACGAATCTAGTGACTTTAGTCCCTCTTGCCACCGCATTAACTTCCCTGCAGCCAAGCAGGAACGAGATCCAGAGACAGATAGGTCTTTCCTCCTCTGGTCTATCTAACGCAGTGACAATTGTCTTCGTTCTGATGTTAAATAAAAGCACCCTCTATATCTATGAAGGCAGCCAAAGTGAATTGTTTACCTTCCAGGGATTTTTCCACAGTCCCTACCACGTGTAAGGCTGATTTCGGGGATTTCCCTCTCAGGTAACATTGTTGCATTGGAGATAATTTGGATTCGATGTGCTCTCGGATATGATAATCAATCAATCTTTCAAACACCATTAGGTGTAAATGAGGTAAGACTTATAGGCCTAAAGTCCTTGTCCGAGTCGTGGCCCCTCCTCCCTGTCTTGAATATGAAAACAACCCTCGTTTTCTTCCAGTTGGCGGGGACGTAATTAAGAGCGATATACGACAAGTAGATTTCTTGCAGGACAGGAACCACCGAGGTACTTGTTTTCTGAAGCTTCACAGTCAAGATATCGTCGGAACCAGGAGATTTAAAGGGGGAAAAACCATTAATTTCTCACGTGATTCTGTCAACTGACAGAATAGATTTCAGCGAAACATCCAAGTAAATCTGTGCACTTTTAATTAAGTGAAGAATATCCTTTAGTGATCCTCTATGACTCCGTTAAGAGTTTGTACAAGGTTGCCATTTAAATTAAAAAAATATATATACAGTAGAGCGTCGATTATCCGAAAGCCGGTCATCCGAAACGTCGGTTAACCGAAAGGAAACATGACGCCTTTTTCGGATATAAAGAATAAAAAAAGTATGTACAAATGAAATAGAAACGTTTAATAGAAATGACTCAGAGAGCGATGAAAGGAAACGTCATATGGCATTTTCCGGGTCTTCATCGATAGCATGTTATATTTAGAACATGATTCATAGGTATTGACAGCCCTGTACATATGTACATACTTGCTTTCTGTCACGCGCTTTAAGAATTTAAGTTAGTATCGCAGTTCCTAAATATAACAGCGTCGGTAGTGTTATCGTGCCGCGAAACGAACGCGCATCTAACGCCCATCCGACGCCGACAGTTTTGTTTGGGCGATCTCTCATTAATTTCAGGATGGACACTCAACTATTTATCGAGTAGTATGACGCTGTATTCATTCCAGAGGTTAAAAAACATCAGATAGAAACTGGAGACACTGGAAATGTTTTATTAGTGATTGATAATTCTCCAAGTCATCCTCTCAAACCTTTCACTTGAGAGAGAAGATGGAAAATTTAAGGTGATTTTTTTGCCACCCAATGTTACCTCAGTCGCTCAACCTATGGTCCTGGGGGTGTTCGCAGCCTTCCAATGTTACTACAGAAAAGCGTTGCTTCGTAGTGTCCTAATCGGCCAAGAGGAAGATAAAACAATTCTTGAAATCTACAAAGGTATTAACTTGAAGGATGCTGTTTACAAGGCAGCAGAAGCGTGGGCTTATGTCAAAGCGACTACTCTAAAGATATCCTGGAATGAGCTTTGTCCAGCAGTTGAATTCGAAGCTAGCCTTACATCTGAAGAACCAAGAAATGAAAACTTTGTTTCAGAAATGGTTGAGTTGATGAAAGAGGTTTCAGGATTTGAAGAATGTGACAAAGAAAACGTGCATGAATGGCTAGAATTTGACGAGAATGATCCTGGCTTCGAATTGTTGACAGACGACGATTTAATAACACAGGTTCAAGTTCCTGGAGATGACGACGATGAAGACGAAATTAGTGATGACATCGTCTCAGCTGAAAAAGGTCCGTCCAATGAAGAAGCCTTTAAATGATTTGAGACTGCTATTACTCGAAAATGGTTGGGACACCAAGACGGATGCGATTCTGTGCAGCCTTTAAAACGCCTAAGAGATTTGGCGGCAAAAAAACGAGTCTCAAAACTCTCAAAAACTCGAGACTCTCGAACAGCGGTTTGCCCAGGGTTAACATTCTGTCCTTCCATAGGGCAGGGCATTCACAGAGAAAATGGAAGATTGTTTCTTTTTCCCCCGGTCGTTTACAACTATGACAGTATGTTGTTCTCCGATAGACCAGAAGCCAGTGTTATGACTGCCGTAAGTCTACAGGTGTCCCGTCGTTTCATGTTTATTAATGTCGACGATTGCTTGAGGTTGTAGGTGGGCCATAACGTTCTGCTGATTTTGCATTTCGTCTGGTCTCTCCATCTACAACCTGCAATTCGAAGGTATTTTAGGGATATTGCATTCTTGACCGCACCTAGTGGAGTGAATACTGGTACTGCAAGAGCGCTATTCATGGCAGATCCCCCTCTTGCCAGTTCATCAGCTTTTTCGTTACCTTCTATGTTCCGGTGTCCCGGGACCCAAATTAAGGTTACTCTGTGGTTTTCACTCAAGTTGGTGAGGCTATTCCTACTTTGCTCCACCACTTTAGAGGTTGTTACAGTCGCGTCCAGCGCCTGGATTGCAGCTTGGCTATCCGAAAGAATAGCGATATTGCCCTTGAAAGAGAAATCTGCGATTAGTAACCTACAGGCTTCCCCAATTGCTAGCATATCGTAGTGCTTGTAGATAAATGTATGCCTGCTTTTGCTTCAGAATAATTTGTGTAGTGTTGCCATATGATTTTAAATAACTCATTGATTAATTTGTTATAAAATGTTGACGGTTAATAAATAATTTTTCTCCATGCAAGGCGATAGACAAATGTATGGCCGGTTTTACTACAAAACAAAAGGGTACAGGGATGCCATGTGATATTAAGAAAGATTATATTTGATTGTATCATTATTTAATAGTACATTCGTTAATTTATAATTTCACAAAAATTTTAAGCAAAAATATGATTGGCATATTTCAAAAAAAAAAAAGCAGATATTTTAAAAAGTAAAAAAAAAGTTTTAAAAGTAAAAAAGAGTGAAGTAAGAAGTTAAGATATTTGACTTAAAAAAGCTTCATACCAAAACTTTCAACATTGAATAAATCTCCAAACAATTTTTTTGCCAAAATTTTTTGAATTTACTTTTTATTGTACTCAAGCCTACTAAGAAACTAAGTTTCAGAAAACTATCTTCGGAACATTCGGACCCCTTGACATGGAATTACTTATATTTTATTCTTGATTTTATAGAAATTGATTTTTACAGAGTTGCCATGTAATTTAAAAAACTTATTAACTACTCTAAAATGTTCATTATAAATCGGTAATTATTCTACATGCGAAAAAGTACTAGACAGACATATGCCTACTTTTACGATAGGAATGTATTAAAGAGGGTTGCCAAATTACCTTAAATTCACCATTAATGAATTTGAGTGTTCTTAAATAAATGAGTTCAAAAATACTCGTATGTGTACTTGCGATTAAATGTAAGCGAGCTTTTGCCTTCAAATAATTTGCTTACAGGGTTGCCAAATTACTTTAAATTCCCAATTAGTAAATGTGAAGGTTCTTATATATATTAAATAAAAAATATTTGCACTGGCAAATAAGTTTTTGTCTGCTTTTGCCTTCAAATAATTTGCTCACAGGGTTGCCAAATGATTTTACATAATTAATAACAATTATAATAGTCAATAATTCCTTCTAAGCCTTCACTATAAATTAGCAATTATGCTACATGCGAAACATGATTAGAAAATCTATAGCTGCTTTTACGTACAGAGATGCCACAGGGACTTAAACAAATCACTAAATACTTGTAGTTTGGTGATTCCTCAATAATAACTATATCATTTAATTTATAACTGTGTTATAAGGCAAAAATACTGACGGATAATTTTATTTCTGATTTTTTGTAGAATAATATTGTACAGGGTTGACATATATGTTTAAATAAAAATTTATTTTTTCAAATAGTTATTTTATTTTTAAATTAAATTTTTATTAAATTTACATTTTCAAGCACATTGGCTTACACTTTTTAACACAAGGTTGCCAGATGGGTTTAAATAACTAATTGTTTATTCCGAAATGTTTATTATAAAGCAGTAATTATCCTAAAAGCAAAATATAAGCGGAAAATCAACGTCTCTTTTATATCAAAATAATACTATACAGGGTTGCCACATCAACTGAAATAAAGCCAATATTAGTTTGGTGCTTCTTAATTAATTAATTCATTCATTTGTTTAAAAATGTCAAAAACAACACTCTTTAATAATCATCAGAATTGTGTTGCACAGGATTGCCATATATGTTTAATTAGAAAATTTATTTCTATTATGAATGAGTAGTGTTACACATTTTAAATACTATCGAATAAACTTTGGCTTGTTCTTAATACGAACTAATATTGTATAGGGTTGCCATGACGTTTTGAACAATCGCGTGCCCTTAAAAATGCAATTAAGTAGATAGAATGGCTTAAATGTGTAGTCAACTGCAATATTTTTTTAAATTTTTTTTTTTAATTTTTTGCAAAGTGTTGCCATGTGATTTATTTCGCAAAATATTTGAGTAAATAACTTTTTTAGTCAATTACAATAACATCCAATGCTTCTTTTTAAAAATTGTATTACCTTATTCAAAGAGCGACTCTGAATAAACTTATCAGCGCCGCCATAAAATTTGACATTTTAAAAAATAAAATTGAGCATTTTTTAACATAGATGTTATATAAAAATTACTATGTGTACAGATACATACAAAAACAAAATGAAACAAAAAAAACAAAAACTACTGACACTTTGGGAAATAACCATACAAATAAAATTTGCCGTTTTATAATCATAAAAAAATCAGTTTCAGTGCCATAAAATCATTTATAATCTATCATTGATCCATCGAATAACCTAATACTACTTCCATTCCACTTTAAATTACGCGATGTACCCGCGTTCACCATTGCCCGTCCAGGCATTGAATACCTACAAAATTACGCGCGCCGTGGCAAACTTCACTGGTGTCAAATAGCGCGTTTCCATCGCACTCGCATGCATGCCTTGCATGATGGCTTCACGTTTTACATCTTAATGCGCTTTATCACTGCACCTTTTGTGCCTTTTATTTACACTGTGGTGTATAATTTCGGGCGCTTGCACCTTTCTGTACGCCAATCCACGCAAGAGTGTGTGTGAGTGCGGGTTAGTGCACGCCGTCCGTACGCTACCGATGTGAGCACACAATGCCTTTATTGCCTGCACCTCATGTCTGTTTGTGTGATTGGCTGTGTGTGTGTGTTTGCGTTTGTATGTTTGTATGTAAAGGCTGATTTTTTATGAGCTATAGGAAAGTTTTTCAAAAAAACACACGTAAAATGCATTTATTGAAATCGATAGTAAAGTCCATATAATTTAATGTTTGAAGATTATTTCATGCAAATATTGACCGCGACTGTGCTTCAAATGGTCCATCCGCTTAGTCCAATTTTGGCATACTCTTTCCAATGTTTCGGCCGGTATCTCACATATAAATACTTTGATGTTGTCTTCCAATGCGTTAATTGAAGCAATCTTGTCTGAATAGACATGAGCTTTAACATAGCCCCACAAAAAATAATCTAAAGGCGTTATATCGCACGATCTGGGTGGCCAATTGACAGGTCCCGAACGTGAAATAAAATGTTCACCGAACTCGCCTCTCAACAAGTCCATTGTTATGCGTGCTGTGTGGCATGTGGCCCCGTCTTGCTGAAACCACATGTCCTGCAAGTCAAGCTCTGGCATTTTGGGCAAAAAAAAGTTGGATATCATTTCACGGTAGCGCTCACCATTCACAGTTACGTTACGATTCGCAGCATCTTTGAAGAAGTACGGTCCAATGATACCTCCAGCCCATAAACCGCACCAAACTGTGACCTTTTCTGGATACATTGGTAGCTCTTGTAATTCTTCTGGCTGATCTTCACTCCAAAATCGACAATTCTGCTTATTTACGTACCCATTGATCAAAAAATGAGCTTCGTCGCTGAACACAATTTTCTACTTTCTTAGCAGAACACGCAACTTTATAATAAAATTCAATGATTTGCAAGCGTTGTTCGTTTGTAAGACGATTCATGGTTAAACTATAGACCAAACTGAAAATGTTTGTCAGTGAAACAAAACACGAAACGTGCGTCAGCTGTTTAAACCAACTGTTTAAAAAGATAATAGCTAAAAAATCACCCTTTAGTAGTACAACTGTACACATTGTTTGCAGCAGTTAATTAAGGATTTTGTGGAAAAGCATTTTATTTTCGCTCATTACAATTCTTTCCTTTTTTCACTACTTGGCTGCCAGTTCCCTCCTTTGTCACTTTTGTGGTCTGCTACTTTAAAAAAAAATATTGCACAAAACCATTTTATTTGACTCCTTTGTGTCCCAACTCTGTTACTTTTACTGGGTGGATGCAACGCGTTTAAGCATAATTTGCTGTTATCCGAGCACCGAAAGCGAGCGATTTATCCGTCGCTCGTCTGCTCCTTTTTCATGGTGGCTGCGGCTAATTACCTTGACGACAATCACTTAAGTGTGCAGAGGTAATAATAAGGTCACGGGAGACAAAGCTCACCAGGCGGTCTCGCACACACAGCGGGCGTTAACGTCAATAACTACATATGTATGCAATGCCAGCCTTTGAGCAACCAAAAACTATTAATTTATTTGTTGTAAATACTTTTAATTTCGGCAAATCTCATTTTACATGCAAAAGCTGAGGCAAGCCGCTTTGTGTGGCTTCTCGTGTTACACCACAGCGAAGCTAATAGGTAAATCACAATTTTCTTCACCTCTAATTATTATGCCTTAATGGTAATTTAGTGGTCATTGAAAACATTTTGAGGTTGCCGAGAAAAAATTATAGTTTGGAAAAATTTCTTATACTCATTGGTTCCGAGAAGAAGTCTGAAGTTTGAAAAAGCCTTTATTATTTTCCATGACGCAGTCTCGAAGCATCCAATTTTTATAGTGCATGGTGTGCATGTATTTTTACTTCTTCTCTTTCTAAACGGACTGATCGATTTTGAATGCGGTGAGCTGAATGTTCATTAGCCACAGTTGGATCTGCCAGGCGGTACTCTAGTGGATATATTTTTCGGTAGTAAAACTACATAGTTAAACTCTTATTCATAGTGAGATTTCAAGAGAAGAGAATAACTTTAGCACCTAAGAATAAATCTTTATTTTAATTTAGCGCACCCATAAAGAGGTATATTTGTGGAGAAACTAGATCCGCTAGGCCGTTGACAACGAAAACTGATGAAAACATCAATAAATTGAAAGAAAAGTTGATTAGTAACCGCAAATTAACCATCAGAGTATCAGAGAGCTGGCAGAGGACTTGAACTTTGCTTATGAATCCGTCCCTTTCCCATGTTGGCATCAGCAAAAAAATGATTTCGGCGGCTGAATCCGACCCAACATTCATCAAACACATCAACAATAGAGACGAGACGGGGGTACGCCACGCAATCTGGACATCAGGCGAGTGAGTGGAGAGCTCCAAGTGAACCAAAACAAAAAATCAACAAACCACGTCTTTTTCAGTTAAAAAGGAAGATGATGCGCACGGTTTTTATGAATTACAACAGAATTGTAGACCACGAATTTTTGCCAAAAGGCCAAACACTTAATAAGGCTTATTAATTGGGCGGTTTGAGACGTTTTATGGTTACGTGAAGCAATTTGCTAAAAAAGAAAGGATTTGTGGGAAAACAACTTCTGGTTTTGGCACATTAATAGGCCCCGGTCGCACAATACAATCATTATCCGTGAATTTTTGATCGAGAACGAAACAAACACCATCCAACAGACATCGAATTCACCTGATATTCGCTTCCTGCAATCTATTTCGGTATAAGTACGTTGCAGTTGATGGGGAGTGTGATCAATGCTCTCTGCACAAACTTTGCGACATTTGTATAGCATGAGGGGCTTATGTAAGAGAAGGTTAATGTTGTTGTCTAACATTACAGAAAACCCGTGCTTTTTGTTGAGTTTAACCTAACCTCAACTTCATCATTACTGAACTAAGAGTTTGACTTTACATTCAATATTACACTCAAACTCAATCTTACTATGAGCTGGCGAATACATTTTTCTCGAAGCATTAGAGCGTTCAGCATTACACTAAGGCAAAAATGGCTCTATAACAGCAGCTGTATTTTGACGCGTATAATTGCAGTTTTATTGTAGTCTTGATAATTTCATCCAAGGGCACGCTTTGAAGACCATCTGCAGGCTGAAACACAATTGGAATTGGTACGGCCTGTCTGGCATTGGGCAACAGAGAAGGCATGGACTTCGATCCAATGATCCTCTCTATGCCCCTTGACTCCATGCCATCAAGATTCGTACTTGAAAAGAGCAGTGTGGTGCTGCCAGAGGCTAATTGTAGTCAAACTCTGAAAATTAGCCCGGCAAACACTGTTTTCGCATTTTCACGGATGGCTCCAGCACCGAGCATGGTTCCAGCTCTGGTGTCCACGTGGAATCCAGCGGTACAAAACTACACTTTGCTCTTGGAAAGTACTCATCTGTTTTTTATGCGAAGCTGTATGCTGTTCAAGAAGCGATGAACTTTGTTGTGGAAAATAGATGGAGAGGCAGATCTATATGTGCCTCCAGCGACAACAAACCTTATATAGTACAGCCCTCCAACCACTTTAAGGGTAGTGGAGTACTGTAAATTCAGGTTGAACTATGTCGGTAGACATGATATCCTAATGCTAACATGGGTCCGGGCATACGTAGGCAACGCGGATAACGAGATCCCTGACTCTTTAGCTAGGATGGGCTCTGAGGTCAACTTCTTTGGCCCGAAGCCTGTATCCTTCCGCATTTTGAATCCGCTTTGCTGTAGTCCGTCTTTGCGAATGCATTGTTGCTTGGTCAAACCCTGGTCGACTGTGTCGGCTACAATAATAGCTGTTTTGATTCTTGACAAAGCCGTTGAGCCAAAAATGGGCATCATCTGGAAGGATATCTCCGAAATTCCATTTCGATATCAATGGAAATGTCCAGTTGAGCTCAGAAGGAGGTATATTTAACTTACCTACAAAGGCGCCTAAAAAGTCGATTGTTAATGACGTTCTGCTAATTTGACCTCATCATAATTGCACATATATGAATTCACGCCATAAACGAAAGCACCCTATTTGTGAATAGGAAGTTGAAAGCTACCAGGTACACGTTAAAGTGAAAAGCTCAACCTGAGTATGTGGCAACGTCGTATGATTGCATTATTATTATTATTATTGACATGTTCAGGTGTTACAATACATATAGGTATATGTACTAAGAACTTAGTCTATCTACAAAAGATTTCCACATATTCCGATTGCTGGCTAGGAATTTTAATTCATTGAATGGCTTTTTGGATTCCTGGTTAACGCATCTACGCCAAGTCATTTTGGGACGCCCTCTGTTTCTAGTGCCTTGCGGGTTCCATTGTAAGGCTGAGTAGACTATTTCATCGGGTTGTTTTCGGAGGGTGTGCCCGATCCATTTGTACTTTCTGTGCATTATTTCCTTTTCAATAGGTTTTTGGTTCGTCAGTTGCCACAGGCGAGGGTTAGATATAGTACGTGGCCACCAGATACCGATAATGCGTCGCAAGCATCTGTTTACGAATGCCTGTAGTTTTCTCGTTGAGTCTTGTTTCATGTGCCACGTTTCGCTGCCATACAGTAACACAGATTTTACGCAAGCATTAAATATACCGATTATAGTGCCTCTTTTAAGCGCTTTGTTAGACCACACTCGTGACATCCCAGCAAACGTGTTCGTCGCTATGGATATCCTACGCTGAATGTCAGCCGTTGTACCACCATCGGGGGTTAGGATGCTACCTAAATACTCAAATTTGTTTACATCGTCAACTTGTCCTCCGTCTATTTTAAACTCTGTGTTGTTGATTACGTTAATTCTCATAGACTTGGTCTTCTTTATATTAACTTGTAAGCCAAGTTTTAAGCAGTCTTTTGTTGTGTTGGAGAGTCTTGTTTGTAGTTCGTTATAAGAGTTACTAATTAGAACGACGTCGTCCGCATATGATAGGTCGCCAAGTTTTTGAGTCATTTTCCAGTTTATACCACATCGGTTATAAGTTTCGAAAGCTATGTCCAGTGCTGTTATGAAGAGTAAGGGAGAGAGTGCGCAGCCTTGCTTCACGCCTGATACAGTAGGGAAGGACTCGCTTAGTTGTTTTTCGTGCAACACTCGGCAGCATGAGCCGTCATACATGCATTTTATGATGTTAATTATTTTATCTGGGACACCTCTCGCAGATAGAGCAGACCAGATTATATCCCGCTTTAGGGAGTCGAACGCCTTTGCAAAATCGATAAATGCCAGGTAGAGTGGTGAGTTGTACTCAGCAGATTGTTCTATCAAGATTCGAAGAGATTGCATTACATAATCATTATTATTATTAGTAATTGAATAGCCATTTACTCTAATAACAGCAATACTAATTTCATGAATCCCCCCAATAAGTACTCCACATGAAATGGGATGTATTATGCACTAACCTGCTATTTGCGCTGCTGGCCATTCATAGGTAATGATTGCGCAAAGAGGCAGCCGAAAAAGAGAACACATAATAATTTCAACATGAAACAGAATTGTTAATCGAATAATGTGCTAAGCTGCTAACAAAACACAAAACTATATCAGCCGAAACTAATTTGATGAAAATACGGATTTGATGCTCATAGGAGTATGTGGCAGGTATTATATTCTCATAAATATGTAATTAAGTTCGCGTATTTAGTTAAGCAAAATATAAAGAGCCTGTTAGCAGGATTAATGAACTTGACGTGTGTTTACGTACATATGGACTTCTATACATATATATATTTGTATTTACATATGGTCATTTCCATTGTGACGGGTGTGACCGTGTAACTGACATTTTTCGTTATAATTTTATAATTTAAAACTGTTACTTAAATTAAAGGACACTAATCCCTGCCATGTGAATATTAAAGTTGTTTGATACCAAGTACATACTGAAAATGCATCATTTCCAACCATATCTGCCATTTGAAGACTGTGACGGGTGTGACCTTACATATTTTAGCTTTCAACAAAACTTTACTTTCATTGAAGTTTTTGTAAAATTTCCCAAAGAATGCGTATAGAAAAGTTGGAGAAGCACGTTGTTTGAAGTCTTTATGGTTGTAAGTCATACTTACTTTTCTAAAAAAATCATATTTTTCTTTAAAAAAAAAGCTTAAAAAAAGGGACGGGTGTGACCACTCTATGTGACGGTGTGACCTAGTATGAAAATTACAAAATTTTGCTGAACTAAAACTTTTTATTGAATCCAATTATGAATAAAAACACGCGAAATAACATTTCATTTTTTTATTCGCTATCATTGACATCACAATACTCTAGACCTGTATTTTTCAAGGAAATTTGTTTAAATTCAGATAAATATGAATAGGAAGCATATACAGAGACCGCATCTGCTCTTTTAAAGGCATGCATTTTTTGAAGGTTCTTTACCATTTTAACGCTTTCCCATCTTTCGTTTAAGAAAGAACTATTCCGATCGATGTCGTCTTTTGATGCGTAAAAAACATTGATCTTATTCAATTTGTGTTTTGCAACAAGATATTTGAAACATAAATACATTCTCTAGCTTTAATGGCTGACCATAATGCTCTTTTTACTGTTGCCCCTATACCATCTACTGCGCCTTTACCATGGCCTGTAGCGAAAAAATTCCATGCCACTTCTAACCCAAAAAAGTTGTACCTATTTTGAGATGCACAACCATCTGAAAAAATGTGTACAACTTTCAAATCAATCTTTTCCTTAAGGTCACTTGTAATCATTTTTAAGAATGCCCAATCACTGTGTTTGTTATGAGTTAAATCATCACTGATAATAGCGTAGGATTGTGTGGAAATACCGTCTTGATATCTAACCCAGGCGCATGCCAGGCGTAAAAATAGTCAATTGTTGATGCTTCCAATGTGCACTTTGTATTTCGCCTTGAAAAGTTTTCAGCGAAATCTACTTGCAGAACCACTTCGTTTTGGAATGGTATCGCTTTCCTGTCTTGGAAACATTGCGCTTGCATATTGTTGACATACCAATGTGTTTTAAATTGATCTAGATTTAATTGAAAAAGCTTGAAGAATTCTCCTACAGCTGCTTCCTTAGCAATTATATTCTTTTTTGATCTCTTGTTCTCTCTAAAACCAAATGCAGTTCATATTTTTCTTTATTGTTTTTAAGTTTTTTCCTTTGTTCTCGCTTTCTGGTTTTCGAATCCATTAAAAAACCAAACACTTCGAGTTTATGTGACGGGTATGACCAAGTATTTTATATTACTGAATTGCCAAAATGCGAGTAAAAAATTAGTAAAATGTCACCAAACTATTTACTACGCATACTTTGTTATCATTGCAAAGTATCAAGTGATTATAATGTACAGTACCAATTTAATTGAACTTTTTCAATTTTTAGTGGGAGGGGTGTGACCGAAAATTTTAAAGTTTTAAAAAATCGATAAAAATTTTATTTTACAATGTACCATGTCGAAACTTTGAAAGAATGGAAGCAATAGCATATTATATTCAAATATAACGGGGTTTTGTCAATAGTCATAAACAAAGAACAAGAAAATGTAAAATAAAGACACATCGTAAAAAGAATGTAAACTCACTTTTCAGTATAGGCGAAAGTCACAGTGTTGCCAAACTTATTAAACTTAAGGCAAAAATACAGTTTTTGATTTTCCCATATATATTATTCTCTGGCAGACATTATTTGACTGAATTTAACTGAAAACAACTGAATAAATTTTTTTCTGCATAGGGTGGAATTTTTTAGGTGGAATTTACCATATATACTTACATTTAGGTAGCTACAGAGCGGAATATAGTTGCTCACACATATATACTCATACATATTAACAAATAGTTTAATTGCAATTGAAGGTCTAAACAGTATTTTGGTACCCATATAATAATTTTACTGACTATAAATAAAGGAACTACGTTTCGAGTTAACGCCACAGTTCTCAAGTTAAACAGAGTAAAACAAATTTATAGGGGAGGGGGCCCAGTTGTGACGCGGGTTTGGAAAAAAATTAAATTTTTTTCCTCAGTTCCGGAAAATGAAAAATTAGAAGTTTAACATTTAAATATTAACCAAACGCAACTTTTTTCCAAAGAAAGTATGTTTATTTGAGTTACTCAAAAAATTTTGGAACAAATTTATTGAGGATAACTTTTTTTACTGATACGACCCATAAATATTAATTTAATAATTGAAAACAAATACTTCATACTTTTTTATGTCTTGAAATTAAGCAAAGGGCTCTAATAAGAAACACCAGAATATGGCTGTAAAATAGCTTTTGCCAGTTTTGAATCAGCTTTCTATGCAGGTGGTGTTGAACTATCCGGTCCTGGAGTGGTTGTTTCCACACCGAAGTCACACAATGGTCCTCGAGTCTTTGGTGGCAAATCTACTCCAAACCATGGAATTCCCTTTAGCCCAGGAGGTGGTCCTCGAGTCTTTGGTGGCAAATCTATTTCAAACCATGGAATTCCCTTTAGCCCAGGAGGTGGTCCTGTAGCAATTTGTGTCAAATCCAATTCAACTAAGTCTGGTGGAGCTAACCCAATGGCACTTGGAAATCTGCCGAGGAGTGTAATTACTGTAAAAGAAAATTATTTATAAATATATTTTGCATATTTCACTCGATTTCTTAAAAGTCGTATAAAGTGGCAAACCCTACCTCCAATCAGCAAAGCGAAATATTGAAAAATCTTACACATTTTGTAACACACGATTGCTGGTATACAATTTAGAACTGTATGAAAAAGTTCCACAATACGGGGTTTATATAGTAAACTCGGTCTAAACAACTGAGGTAATTATTTTTATCGGAGAAATGTGCGGCGTGAGTTTTGAACGTGCATATCGTGCGAACCATTAAAATGAACACATAAAATATGGAATATTCCTCAGAACATACGTGGGTTGGCACTCAAATTTTGAGGTAGACAAGTAAAAATAAAATGTATAATGGGAAATGCAAACATAAAACCCACGAAATGTCAAATGACCACCTTAAAACTTCAGTTCACCCACACAGTATTGATTTTTTCCGAAACGACAAGCGATTTTGGTTGACCTTCACGAAAATCATTGATTTCAGAAAAACAGCCAGGTACGGTGGTTCGATATGGCGCTTCAAAGCACGTTCATGCGCTGGTTTGATCCACCTTCAAAGTCATAGAAAATCATCATTCGAGAATTTTCATGAGTTAATTGCATTTTCTGCTCAAGCCGAATATTTGAATTATCTGTAAATATTTAGTACCACACAGCACGTAGCCAATGCCAGTGGACGCATTCACACTGCCATATTGCCATATCTCAACCATTCATTTTTCTATTTTTTTTTTTTTTCAGTTTAGCGCATTCCTGTTACTTGCCCACATTTAGTACTGGTGCAGTAAGTTATGCTTTGAAACGCAAAAATGAAATGATTTCAAACAAGGCCTTACTTGGTCCGGACCGAGCTTTATATGCACGCGCATATTTTATTAAAATTTAACTTGGAGTGGCTATTAATTTTTGGGATAAAAAACATATAGACAGATAAAATAATTAGGGGTGTGCGAATCCCATTTGATTCGAATCGAATCGAATCCTGGGATTCGATTCGATATTCAAGTCGAATATCGAATAGTTCGAAATATTCGAATAGTTCGGAATTTCCGAATAGTTTGAAATATTCGAATATTTCGAGCGATTTGAATTATCCGAAGAAATAAAATCCTAAACAGGTTATTCTATTATAGTAATTCTATCAACAAATATATTTAAATATTTTATCAACAAATATATTTTCACACATATTCACTAAAGTAATACATGATCAGTAGCTGTGGATACTATTCACAGACTTGATAATTCTAGTCCTTGGAGTCCGGGACAAAGTTAGGACTCCAAGTATAGTTGCCATCAACCACCAAATAGTTCGTTGATAGTGGCTGTAGATACACTTGTCATGTAAAATAATACTATATGTTTGGAAAAGCCAATTGCATTCGGCATTTTTTTGATGTGAAATTAATGGTATTTTATTCATGAACTTTAGTATTATTTTTTCCTTTCCTAAGCAGATATATATAGCTTCCAAGTATAAACTTGAATGTACACTCGTTAAAATTAGAAAACAGGTTTAAGAACAATACTGTAGTGGAGAATTGTAATATGCATAAGAGATTAGTGATTAACCATTCATCTAAGATAGAAATCATTTCATGTGTCGATCGATACGTACGATTAGAAGAATCGATATCATTTAAAAACCTATATCAAGTTATTTAAAACTACTAATTCTATAAAAATAATGATATCCTAACCGAAGATTAAACAATGAACTTTAAGCCATGTTGATTTTGCTTTTATTAGACCTGAAATCTTCAGAAAAATCGTTTAAAAAAATAAAAAAAAGCATGCACTCAGTTAAATATTCGAATTATCTGAATTATTTAAACTATTCGAATATTTGAGTCGAATCTCGGATCGAATAATTCGGTTCGATTCGCTTCGAATAGTTCGAAATTTCGAATATTCGCACACCCCTAAAAATAATATCAGGTGAATAGATGGACGGAGATTTATATAAATTTATAATTAAATATATGTATTATATATAGAAATGGCGCTTAAACCCTTTTGGGGTGTTTGGCCGAGTTCCTCCTCCCATTTGTTCCACAAATGGAGGAACCCACTGTTTCAAACCAACTCCGAACGACAAATGTTTTTTTTTTTTTTCATGGCAGAAATACACTCGGACGTTTGCCATTGCCTGCCGAGGGACTTTTTCTATCATCTTGCGGTTTCAAGCACGGAGATTGGAACCTACGCACTCCCGAATGGTACACACTAATTATTTTGGCTACTGTGGCCGCGAATTGAGTAGTATGCCGAAGTTAAAAACGTTAACGATATCGCCGGACGTGGTACAAAAAGAAAAAAATACCTCTCTAAAGCAACATCAGAAAATCATTCATTTGTTTGTGACAAATCGTTGGGAGAAACTGAAGCAATATGACGTAAAAGATGTGTTAATGTATCCACACACACGACTCGAGGATGTTTACGTGAAGTAGACCTCAAATTCCGGAGCACATTGAAAAAACCAGTGCTCTCATCGCAACACATCGAAAAAAAACTTGCATGGGATAAGGAAAATTCAAAACGAAATTTGCAAACGCAATTTTCTTCCTTTTTTTATTTATTTTTTGTTTATTTGTGTTTACCGGCAATTCGAATGCAAATTTGATGCATAAAATATACCAAAAAGCATTATTACCGTTAGCTGCGAAGATGTTTGGAAGAACTAGGCAACCTTCACTTTGACAAGAAGGCAACGATCTAAAGCATCGAAGGCAAAGGTGTGTAGAGTGGAAACAGCAAAATGGGTGTGAATGCCAACCCTATGAAATGTTTGGGCAATAACTAAGCAAAAACTCAAAGGAAAACAAAACAAGGCAAATTAAAAAAAAACGACTTGGCACGGTCTAAGGAAAATTCAATTGGGCAAACGTGATCCTCACGGTTCGAAGCGCCGGACACTAATAAACACTAATTGATTAAAAAAGTGTTTCCTAATAGCGGTCGCCACTCGGTACACAATGCAAAATCTTCTAGAAAAAACTCCTCAAAACCAAAAAAAAAAGGAAACACAATAAAACAGTACCACCCACCGTTCGGAAGTGACATAAAAGTTAAGAAAATCATCTACAAATAGGAGGACAAGCTCGGCCAAACACCCAGAAAGCGTGTAAGCGCCAAAAGTAGTTCATCGGTTTTGGATGAAATTGGTCCGCTGCTCCAAAAAAGCCTTCGAATCGTGGACGAAAGCCGATGCAAAGTGCTGAACTGACCTCTCCTGAAAATCGTGCAGTTTTGAAGGAAAATACAGCAGCAAAAGCAGCCAAAGGGGCGAAGAAGTCAACACCGCAGAAGCCAACACCGACGAAGGCAACAACGAAGCGAGCAACACCGGGCAACACCAAGCGAGCAACACCATCACGAGCGGCCAAGCGCGTCAAACCAACATCACCAAATACTGCGAAAGTGACGTGGACGACGACGAGGAATATTTCGATGACGATGATAAATAAAAATCGTTGTCATTTATGGCCATTGAATGCCATTTTCTTTTGTATTTTTCATTAGTTTTGCCATTGAAGGCCTTCATAATAAATAAATCAGTAAATCACAATAATTGGTGTGACATTCCTTTCATATTTTCTCATTTTCAGGGAATTTCTTGAGGTGCGTCACAACTGGGCCGCTTTTTTTTCGGCCTAAAAAAAGTTATCCTCAATAAATTTTGGAACAAATTTTGGAACAAATTTATTGAGGATAACTTTTTTTAGGCCGAAAAAAAAGCGGCCCAGTTGTGACGCACCTCAAAAAATTCCCTGAAAATGAGAAAATATGAAAGGAATGTCACACCAATTATTGTGATTTACTGATTTATTTATTATGAAGGTGGATCAAACCAGCGCATGAACGTGCTTTGAAGCGCCATATCGAGCCACCGTATTTGGCTGTTTTTCTGAAATCAATGATTTTCGTGAAGGTCAACCAAAATCTCTTGTCGTTTCGGAAAAATTCAATACTGTGTGGGTGAACTGAAGTTTTAAGGTGGTCATTTGACATTTCGTGGGTTTTATGTTTGCATTTCCCATTATAAATTTTATTTTTACTTGTCTACCTCAAAATTTGAGTGCCAACCCACGTATGTTCTGAGGAATATTCCATATTTTATGTGTTCATTTTAATGGTTCGCACGATATGCACGTTCAAAACTCACGCCGCACGTTTCTCCGATAAAAATAATTACCTCAGTTGTTTAGACCGAGTTTACTATATAAACCCCGTATTGTGGAACTTTTTCATACAGTTCTAAATTGTATACCAGCAATCGTGTGTTACAAAATGTGTAAGATTTTTCAATATTTCGCTTTGCTGATTGGAGGTAGGGTTTGCCACTTTATACGACTTTTAAGAAATTGAGTGAAATATGCAAAATATATTTATAAATAATTTTCTTTTACAGTAATTACACTCCTCGGCAGATTTCCAAGTGCCATTGGGTTAGCTCCACCAGACTTAGTTGACTTGGATTTGCCACCAAAGACTCGAGGACCACCTCCTGGGCTAAAGGGAATTCCATGGTGGGAAGTAGATTTGCCACCAAAGACTCGAGGACCACGGGAACTCCATTGAGTGACTTAGATGTGGAAACAACCACTCCAGGACCGGATAGTTCAACACCACCTGCATAGAAAGCTGATTAAAAACTGGCAAAAGCTATTTTACAGCCATATTCTGGTGTTTCTTATTAGAGCCCTTTGCTAAATTTCAAGACATAAAAAAGTATGAAGTATTTGTTTTCAATTATTAAATTAATATTTATGGGTCGTATCAGCAAAGCAAAACCTTTAAACAGGCAACAATTTGGTTTTCAATAATTGTGTTTCCAGAGCGGAATGCATCTTATACTTCGAAATTACCGGAACGGAATCGACGAAACCGAAGCATTAATATCACATTTTCAGCCGCCTGGCTGGCATTTTCATATCTATCGAAGAAAAACTGTAAAGTACGCTGCAATTGGTCTACCACAAACCAGATAATCAATAATCAGATAAACAAAAACGTAAAATTTTGCTCATGAAAAAATTATGCAAATTTCCATTTAACAAAACTTTAAACTCCACAAAAATTGGCAGGGAGCTGTAAGCAAGTTTCAAGTATAGTTACATTCTACAGTGCGAATACTTTAAATTGATTACTTAAGGGGGGAGCCTGGTTTATGAGGTCTAAAAATTGCATCTCTTTGCGATTTTGTTTTTTAAGGAAAAAATTAATTTAGCACTGCAAAGTTTTTTCTATCTTTTAATGAGCATTTAAAAAGTATAAAAAATTGTTGTACTAGTTAAAATAAGTTGAAAAAAATGTTTAACATAGAAATTAGTAGAGCGCTGCAACGCTGGAGTTTCCAACTGGCGTACAAGATACAGCTCGTAATTATTATCTAAAGCAAAAAATTCAAATAGATTTCTAATTATCATGATTTTTTATTCTAGATGAACTAAGAAAACTGAGAGAAATTCCAAAATTTGAACTTTTTGGAGGTTTTAAAGAAAAAAATGCATTTCTATAAAAAAGGTAAAAATGTCTTGAAAATTTATTTTTCTATCTATTTTGTTAGTTCAAATAGAAGAGAATTTAATACTGAAGGGAACAAGCTATGATTCATTTCAAAAGATTCAATAGTTTTTTATCATTCATGTAAGCCAATAAAAAAAAATCATAAAAATGAAAAGTCGAGAAAGGAAGATAAAGTTTGTACTATAGCTGACCGGTCACAGCGTAACTACCTAACGCTCGCCTACCTTTGGCTTTGTATCTACGGAAATATTGAGAATTAGGCTCTGTAACTTTGTGTGAATATTCTGAAATATATTAGGAATCGCTTAAAACGAAAAAAAAAAATTTGATTTTTTTGACCTTATAAACCAGGCTCCCCCCTTAAAGTGCAATTTACGTGCACCATTAAATTGCTTAGATATTCTTTCTATAAAAACGTGAGGACTTTAGCGCGCGTTGGCGATGTCACTACAGCCAGACATAACCACTTCGCAACCAAAATTAATAGGTCTATTGACGTAGGCAAGCAGGAAAGTATCACCATCCAATTTATTCCGTTATGTTTGCCCTTTCTAACCGATTGATGCCAAAATTGCACGCCAGTGGGTTCTTTGCACCGAGGTGGCGGAACTCAAGGAGCCAGTATAAACTCTGACTCGACTGCCACAAAAAGCCAAAAAAAAAAAAATAAATGATTGCCGATTGTCAACGCAGTGGGCATAAACATACACGGATGGCTGTAGACTTTTACCCTCATCCTGCTAGAAAGGATGCAGTGGCTACAATAACTATCGTTTTTAGTTTTTCCATCAGTCAAAAAAAAAAAACGTAAAAATTTATTTAGTTTACGGGATAGCTGAATACATAGGAGTAAGGTCAGACACGGCCGCCGTAGCCGAATGGGTTGGTGCGTGATTACCATTCGGAATTCACAGAGAGGTCGTTGGTTCGAATCTCGGTGAAGGCAAAATTAATAAAAACATTTTTCTAATAGCGGTCGCCCCTCGGCAGGCAATGGCAAACCTCCGAGAGTGTATTTCTGCCATGAAAAAGCTCCTCATAAAAATATCTGCCGTTCGGAGTCGGCTTGAAACTGTAGGTCCATCCATTTGTGGAACAACATCAAGACGCACACCACAAATAAGAGGAGGAGCTCGACCAAACACCTAACAGGAATGTACGCGCCAATTATTTATTTTTTTTTTTTTAAGGTCAGACACTTCTTTTAACAGATCTCTTATCCCGACTTTAGTCTCCCTGTAATTGAGCTGAAATTCGTTTTGAATTTAATTGAGAAGGTTTTTAAATATTCAATATGTACAAAAATCATTTTAAAAAACTTACATTTTTACTTTTTTACTTACAGAAAAATGATGAGAGAGAAATAACATTAGCTGTGACACTTGTAATTCGCGAATGTGGAAGGAATATGATGGGTTGCCGTTGCACCTTTTCGTAGCATACCGCCTGTGGTAAATTTCCAATGAACTCTAGTACAATTTACCAGTTCAGATATGACTGGTGACATCGTGTGCTAGCCTCACCACAGCGCTGCAAGCCTCTACGTCCTTTCCATGGTAGAGATCTACAACTATTCCTTACGGTCATGAGTTCATTTTCGCATTGCTGTAGACGATAACTAAGACGTCGTTTATTTCAAACGGTCGAATTGGCGGGTGGTACGATTTACACCATCTGGACGCTGAACTCTGGAGATATGCTTGGATCCAACGCTTCACGAATTTGTTAGCTAGCTGGTTCGAAATTTGGAAGCATTGACGGAGAGCTGATCCGATGTCAGCTTCCTGTTCTGATTCGGGAATTTCGCTTGAGTTTCCTATCAGAAAATGATTGAGCATAAGTGAATCACAGTCGTCTGAGGTCTTAAACTGAGAATATTTTCAATGTGAGTGAGAGTAGGCCCTAGAACTTTTCAGCCCTAATTTCTTAAAATGGATTTTGTTGGTCGTAGGAGTCTACCTCGCTGAAAAGCGCTCGGCTGGCTCCGGGAAGTTTATGCCGTTTTCTGACACAATGCGCTTCGGGACTCCTCTGCGGCAAACGAACTGTTTCAGCGTCAGTACGAATGACTCCGTCGACAACGACGTCGCGATCTCAATGTGAACGACGCGACTGGTCAGGCTTGTAATAGCACACCACAGTGTTTTTGACGGCGCCGCTCAACCAATAAGTAAAAAACAAAATAAGTTAATCACATGCGATTGCATCGACTCTTATTTCTAAAAAACTCATTAATCACTTCCTACTACTCGTTAAATAAATAAATAACCGTCCTTTTTTTTTCCACGTGAGATCAAAATTTAGCTGTAATGGCTTCACATCTTTATATTTTGTGTTAATTTCTGCGCAAGTTATCGGCGTTGACAGATCGTTGCCTTCTTGTGAAAGTGAAGACTGTCTAGTTCTTCCAAACAGCTAACGGTAATAATATTTTTTCGTAAATTTTGTCCATCAAAACTGCATTCGAATTGGCGGTAAGCACAAATAAACAGACAAATCCCTTCTTGGAGAAGCACCTACAAACATGAATCTTAAGTAGATGGTTAACAGTTCGCTGAACTTGTCGATTATCAGCTGTAAGACAGGATTCACTCAAAAAGAAGATTCATGCGTGAATATTAGGTTTGCCCATTTTCGTTATGAGTTTTTCTTAGCCCATGCAAATCTTTTTTCGATGTGCTGCGATGAGAGCACCGGTTTTTCGCTGTGCTCCGGAATTTGAGGTCTTCTTCACGTAAACATCCTCGAGTCGTGTATATGGATACATTAACATCACTTTTACGTCATATTGCTTCAGCTTTTCGCAACGATTTGTCACAAACAAATCAATGATTTTCTGATGTTGCTTTGGAGAGGTACTTTTTCTTTTTGGACCTCGTCCGAGGACGTCGTTAACATTTTTAACTTCGACATACCCTCCATTCGCGGCCACCGTAGCCAAAAGAGTTAGGGTGTGGCTACTATTCGGGAGTGCATAGGTTCGAATCTCCGTGCTTGAAACCGCAAGATGATAGAAAAAGTTTTTTCTAATAGCCATCGCCCCTCGGCAGGAAATGAAAAATCTCCGAATGTGTTTCTACATTGAAAAAGCTCCTCATAAAAAACCATCTTCCGTACAAATGGGAGGAGGAGCTCGGCCAATGGGTTAGTAAGGTATACGCGCCAATTATTTATATTTATTCATTTATTTATTTATTTATTGATTTTTTTATACAATTGCACTAATTTTTTTATGAACGTCTTCAAATATTTTGCTGCAGATGCCCGTGACTTGTTTGTACATAGGAAGACTGCTTCAAATCGTTTTTCATATGCGGAACTCAGCGCACGCTGCCTAAATTTCTCGCAAAACTAGCAAACAAGCAGAATGTAAGTATTATGAGCGAAATATTCACTAATACTTTGCTCGTATTCGCACTTATTTATGCTAGTAAGTACCCGATTTCAGGAGTAAACCAGTTTGATCGAATTATTTCGGTTTCCTCTTCTCATTACAACCAGTATTGCTTTGATCTAATAATTAAATTACCTTTGGTTTCATGTATCTTTTTTTTCAGGCAGTCGAGCTGCCAATGAAGACATTCAATCACCTTTTTCCCTTTTTGTTATCCTTGCCGAACACATTGCCCACATTTTTTTTTCAGTTTTTGCGCCTTTCCTTTGTTTTCCACAATTTTGGCTATTTTTCAACTGTAATGATCTTGCCGCTGAGGACCATAACAAATTTCATTAACGGACAAGAGCAGCGGCAGGTGCATAACAACTACGATTCCAGAAGGCAAAGGCGGTATGGATGAAATTGTTAAATAATTTAGAAAAATAAAAAAAGTTTCCAGCGAAGTTCGTAAATATAAATTCGTTTATTGTGTGGAAGCAGAATGACCTTTTGAATCGAATTGACGCTTGCGATTCCTTGCCAGAATGGAACAAAGTCAACGGCATCATTTATGATTGCGATGGTACCTGACGCTGAAAAATTAGTCATAGACGGGAGCAACAATCGAAAGAAAATTACTGACTTGGGACATTCTACTGCATCCGCGGTATGCGTGCTTGTAAGGTATTTAGCACAAGCAGCTCCTTCACCCAACAAGTGTACTCGTTTTTATGAAGTTTCAAAAATGAAAGTTAAGTAATTTTTGTGTGAAAATTTTTTATATTTTATATCGAAGGCCATAAGGAGTATGCCCTAGGAGTATTTCTAGATATATCAGGGGCCTTTAGCAACGTGACAAAAGATGCTATTTTAAATAGCATAGAGTCACTTAATGTGCAACCCGCGGTTTATCTATGGATAAGGCAGCTATTAGCTAGCAGAAAGATAAGAGCGGAGTGGAACGATGCAAGCGTCACCAAATTTGCATGCAGAGGTACTCCGCAAGATGGGGAACTATCGCCGCTATTATGGTTACTTGTAGCAAATGAAATGCTTAAGAAACTTGACGGAGGGGCACCAAAACGAGTGGCATATGCCAATGACATAGCTATAGTAGTTACGGGAAGTACCTGGGCACCATCAATAATGTGATGAACAACACTCTCAAAACAATGCACCAATGGGCATCTCGCGCAGGGATAGGGATAAACACGGGAAAAACGGACATGGTACTTTTTACCAGGAAGTACAAAGTTCCGGCGTGGAACCTCCCGAAGCTAGGCAACAACGAACTACCTCTCAAAGATTATGCGAGGTACCTCGGAGTAATACTGGACAGCAAATTGCTGTGGAAGCACAACGTTGAGGAGAGGGTGAAAAAGGCCAGTAATGCGTTGTACGCATGTAAAAGAATGCTGGGCGTTACTTGGGGTACATCACCCTCTCTGATGCATTGGTGCTACACAGCAGTAGTTAGTATGGTTGACTGCGACAAGAAAACAGACATAGTTAATGCCACTGGAAAGGATTCAACGACTCGCTGCTCTGTGCATAACAGGAGCGATAAAAACCACTCCAACGGCGATGCTGGAAATGATACTCAGCATGCCACCTATTGATCTCATGGCGGAAAACCTGGCAGCGAAATCCGCGAGGACGCTAATGGCTGCGGGGGTATTCACCTGCAGAACCTTCGGTCACAGCTCAATAGGAAAGTGGAACTCAGGTGGCACAGACTACATGACTCCGTACTTTAATTGGGAGAAAAGGTTTCCCACTACAATTGAAGAGGAGGGATTGCACAAAGGCATGAAGCCTAGCCATAGAACTTTTCACATCTATACAGATGGCTCTAAAACTCTAGACGGAGTGGGAGCGGGTATTTACTGCTCAAAACTAGGAATAAGGCAGCCTATTTTCCAAGCGGAAGTTTTTGCTGTGGGGAAAGCCGCGGAGCTAGCCTACACTAGAACAAGCAAGAACTCAACAATTAATATATACGTGGATAGTCAAGCAGCAATAAGAGCAATAAGCGCATATTTTATTAAGTCCAAAAATGTTCGACGGAGCAGGGAGGCCATAGAAAGGATAGCCGGAAACAGTAGGCTGCATATCTACTAGGTACCTGGTCACAAAGGCATTATGGGGAACGAAATAGTAGATGAGATAGCAAAAAGTGCTGTTAGACTACCTTTCGAGCAAGAGAATGACATAAAAAAACCGCTCAACACAATATACATCGAAATGGACGACCACATGAAGAGGCAAGTGGACTAACCTGACCACATGCAAAACAGCAAAAGTCATGTGTAGAACTAACGACAAAAAACTGACTCAATTCGTACTTACGCTCTCACGAAAGGAATGCAGAACTATCATAGATATGCTAACAGGTCATAATCTATTGGCTGCACATGCGTACAAGATAGGGATTGCTAACACGAACAAATGCAGAAAATGCAGAGAGGATGTTGAGGAGACTTTAGAACACCTTCTGTGCGTTTGTTCGGCATTATTAAAAACGCGACTAAGATGCCTGGGAGCCCCACTGTTTGAGGGTCTAGAAGACGTCTCAAATACGGAGCTCCCAGCCCTACTTAGATTCGCCAAAAGTCTACTTTGGTGTCTACTTTAGGTATTCATAGAGGTCAGTCTCCATCTGGTATCGCTACGGACCAAAAGGTCTATGCGTTGCTTATTGCCAACCAGGCTAACCTAACCTAACCTAACCTATATCGAAGGCCAGTCCTAAGGCTGGTATATCACACACACAGAAACACTGGTTAGTTAAAATATTTAAAATTAAAAGCTATTCAATACCCTTTGTAAGCTACCTCTTAGAAGATCAAGTGCATTCATTAATATGTTGCGTAATAAATCAACTACAGCACCTATAAATAATTAAACATTTGTAGCGAAACTATTAAAAAACCATATATAATTTAACTTCAACAAAAGGTAAACAAAAGGCCTTGAACTCTCTTGAGCTGCGGTACAAACAAAGAAGCGCAAATACAAAGAAAGTGAAGGCATAGCATGCTAACAAAACAGCAAATAAAGTTGTTGTTGCAGACAGTAAGGACATTAATTTATCATTTTTGCTAAAGAATAAAAATTTATGAAAGGAAAGTTGGCGGAGGAAGTGTGAATGTGTGTGTGTGCTGGGGATGCTGAGTGACAGAAAAGAAGATTTTTGTGAATGCTGTTTTGGGAAGAATTAAATTTGTCTTAAGAAAATGTATAAATGTAAAAATACACGAAATGTATTTACAGTGACGGGCATCTAAACGGAGACAGCACTAAATGAGACACTTTCCAATGTAACGATCGGCTTTAAGGGGACCCGGTGGTGTAGAAATTTCAAAACATCAATTTTGTTTTTTCGATATTTCGAAAATATAGTGTCTTAAGAATGTACTTTGAAATTTTCATGCGGAAATTTCCAATATTATAGCTTCTACAGCCCATTAACTAGGTAGAGAGAGGTTCGCGCATTTCTGTACCTCAAACTGGAAACTCATTTATCCCGAAACGATCGGGCCGGGTGCTGTCAAAAAAAACAAAACTATTCAACTAAACTAAAAAAAACCGATATTTAGAGTGTCAAATTCAATACCGCGCCATTTTGTCAAGTCCCGTTCTAGTACAGGACATAGCTACAGTCATACGGATTAATAATTTTTTTGGGTTTTGTGTTTCAGATAAATATAAGAGCCAAATGGATAACACAGTCCAGGTCCAATTTTTCGAGAGGGCCAACTTCAGCGCCATTTTTTAAATTAAAAATTTAAATAAAAAACCTTAAAAATTTAAATATCGTTTTTCATCTTTTTTAATTGTAAAAAAATTCCTGAAAATACCCTAAATTTTCGAGCTCCAGACCCCCGGGAGCCCTTAAGTTAAGCGAATGCAATTTCAGATTACTTTTTAACATTTAATTCAATAATTATTTATAAATACCAGGTGTTTTTTAAGAGTTTGAAAACTTAAAATATTAATACAAAACAGAAAAATGTAGGCATGCAATTTTTCAATTATAATCTGGTGGATAATTCCATTGCATTTAATTTTTTATCCGCTGCGGCTACAAGTTATATGGTGCATTCGGGCTTACTTACTTACCTTTACAAAAGGTCTCGCCACACGTTTTTGTTTTGCGCGCGCCTTTTCCAATTTGTTATATCAAGCGATGATAGGGTTCCCTTGACTTGGTCCTTTCCTCGGAGACATGGTCGTCCCCTACGTCGTTTTCCTCTAACTTGCCATCTGAATACCTTCTTTGCTGGAGCGTCTGCATCCATACGCTCAACATGGCCCAGCCAGCGCAAGTGCTGAATACAGGGTTTGATTGTAAAGTAATGAGCCTTATTTTTTTAAGCAGTTTTATTAAACCTTTTTTCTTATACAACTAATATTCCTCAAAATAGGACCCTTGAGCGTCAATACACCGCTGGTAGCGGCCCTTCCACTGCAGGAAACATTTTTTAAACTCATCCGCCGGAATCGCGTTCAATTCGGCAGTCACAGGTTTTTGGATCTGCTCGATAGAGTCGAAACGCCTCCCCTTCAGCTTTCTTTTCAGGCGCGGGAACAGGAAGAAGTCCGGAGGGGACAGGTCTGGGCTGTAAGGAGGGTGGGGGAGCACCGGAACCCCCATCTTGGCCAATGCAGAGGTGCAGAGGAAGGCGGTGTGCGCCGGCGCATTGTCCCCCACCAGCCGATTCGGTTGATCGCTTAGCAGACGCTCCGCGCGGCAAGGCTCATTACTTTTCAATCAAACCCTGTATTGATGCGCTTAATTTTGTTCACATAGTGTCCAGCTCATGCAGTTATCGCCAACACGAAGAGGACCGAAGGTTTTCCGAAGTATCGTTCTCTCGAATGCCCCAAGAGTGGGGGCATTAGTCTGCGACACAACCCATGCTTCAGCGCCAGTACTTTATTGAACCGCCTATGGTTTTCCAGTACATACTTCGCTCTGAGTTTACTCCAATCAGTAATGATTAATTTGCATGACCATCATTCAAACCATATAATCGATATCGCAGAGGTTAAAAATTCTGTAAAGCATTAGTGTGTTTTACTGCCAGAATCTGAATTATACCATAGCACTTTTAAATAAGATATAAACGTTCGATTAGAGAAATACCGCCATTTGTTAATCTGAAAATAAATAACTAAAAATATATACATTAGGCCGGGTCCATTTGTGGGGAGGCAAAAAAATCGCCCTTTGCTCTGTGAAAATCATATTCTAGGGATCAAAATAAGAAACTTTGCCGAAGGAACCATACCTCTAAAACGAATTCTGATGTCCCCAATTTGGGTCGAACTTTTTAGTTTCTTTTCTCATGTAAAGGCCAAAAGTGGTGATATTTTGAAATGGTTGTATGGGGAACCCCCCAGGGGAGTTCCAGGGGGTGTGCCACTGGCATGGGTGGATCGGCCGTCCAAAGTTAGTGGGGGTCGGTCATACATTTGGACTCGATTGGAGCACTCTAAATGGGTCAAAGTGGAATTTTTCGTTCGACCCAAATTCGTTTTAGATGTATGGTTCCTTCGGCAAAGTTTCTTATTTTGATCCCTAGAATACGATTTTCACAGAGCAATGAGCGACTTTTAAATCGACCCGTCCTAATATACATATATAATATATAAAAATATATTTAAATAAAAATATGGATCTTGCTGATGGGTATTCCAATCAAATCTAATAGAGCCCCAGTAGCTGCGTATTCAAGAGACACCAGGTAGTAATTATTATTAAAGGCGGAATTTTAGTTGATCAGTATTGAGTACACTGAGGAAGTACTAAGGAAGCAAAGTTGGCTGAAATGACAACGGATCCAATAGCAGCCTTCAGAAGAAGTAGCCTACTGCTAATATCCCCACCGACAAAGAACGCATCCGTTTTGAATGCAGCTGGACCAGCCCGCACTACGTTCAAAAATGCCAAACGCCAACCAGCACTCTTGCAGTGGCAGAACGGCTAGTCACCCCCACCCCAGCTAATGGCAGTACAGTACCGATCGCCACAAAAGAGAGCGCGTCAATCGACGCAATTCAAATGTCTCCCCAACTTGAGCTGATCAAAAAAACATGAGGAGGATGGAGGAATATGAAATCTCATGATGATGCAAGCTGGTGATAAGTTTTATACGGCAGGTGTTCAGATGCGAAAATAACATCAGCAACGAAGTTAAAGGAAGGGTGTTTTGCCAGAAGGAGAGGGAAGAAGACGGTCGCTGTAAGTGCTAAGGCATTTTGAACCCTTCCTCACCTGCCAAAAAAAAAAAATATTAAAAAAATGAAAAGTGAATGCCTTAAGTAAGCGAAGTACATTTCTTAAGCAACTGGTCTTATTAAGTTGTTCACAGCTGTACATTTGTATTTTCTTACCTGCTCTCACACTTTTGCTTCAACGCGCTTGTCACATTTTGACAGATTGAAAATTAATTGAAATGCTTACTTTGGTTTATGATAAATAAAAAAAGATATATATTTACATGGAACTGGGACTTGGGTACAGGAACTCACTTGTTTGGCTGTTGCAGGACTGAAAGCGCCAATCAAATGTGAATTTACGCTTGAAATCATGCCTAACAAAACTTTGTATGAATTTTAAACATACCAGCAGCTGTTCCAACTGCACGCTTTGTGAATGTATGCATGCCTATATGTACTCGTATGTGTGCGTAAACATATTGCAAGTAACTAACATATATCAATTTTTTCTGGTAGAATCAGAAACCATAAAGTTTTTAGTTTCGGGCTACTTAACAGCGAACATATCAAAATTAGGCTGTTTCAAATTTCCAATTTTCTTGCTTTCGTATAAAAAACAGCTTCTCATTGCTTGTCCACGCAGCCGTCCAACCTGTCAATGGCCAGCTGACAGCCATATCACACAAATAGTGGATGCGCGTAAACGACTAAACGTATCATTAACACATTTCCTTAGTGACCGAATAGCTATTGTAAAAATAATGACTCCTGCTCTTAGTGCTCGCGTGTATATTCTGCGCAAAAAGTGCCCGAAATTCGATAATAATATATTATAATATCTATCTATTGCGTTCGCCGCAGTCGAATGGATTAGTGTGCGATTGTCATTCGGTCGTGTACAGATTCGCAATCCCTAACATGAGACACGAAATGAAAGAACATTTTTTTTTTAACAGCGGATGCCCCTCGACAGGCAATGGCAAACCTCTGAGCATATTTCTGCCATTTGATATTTCTATTGTTCGGAGGCGACACTAAGCTGTGAAATTTGGAAAAACCTGTGGAAAAACCTATAGCAGCATACCTCAAAAAAATGGAGGAGCTTCGCCAATCACCCAAAAGGGGAAGTTTCACTCGACTATCAACGGGCCCATGCAATCAGCGTTAAGGAACTCTCTAAGTGGGCGACCCTAAATGGTCGAATGGTTAATCCAGCCAGTACCAAACTAGTCTGTTCACTAGAAGATATATAATACCGAGTTTTCACTTACCTCCTATTGACTATTAACACTAACCCTAACAAACGAAGCCAAGTATTTGGATATAATTCTGTACTCAAAGCTTTCTTGGAAAAGGAACACCAAGGAAAGGATGAAGAACGCTTTTAATGGTCTCTTTATCTGTAATAAAGGGTCTGAAACCGTATTAAGCCAATGAGTTCCCACAAAAGATCTGAAAAAAAGACTATACAATCTGACGGGTAAGAAATGATGGGCGGACCACAGTCATATCAGATGATAATGGTCGCCATATTCATACTACAGCTCAAATACTGACTGGGAACAATTATACTTATATTATTCCTTAAGACTCCCAGACCGGTGTAGCGTCTTCCAAGCTGAGATCTACGACATAAATAAAGCAGTAAAGGCGGTCGCCGTAGCCGAATACGTTGGTGCGTGACTACCATTCGGAATTCACAGAGAGAACGTAGGTTCGAGTCTCGGTGAAATACCAAAATTAAGAAAAAGTTTGCCACAGGCAATGGCAAACCTCCGAGTGCATTTCTGCCATGGAAAAGCTCCTCATAAAAATATCTGCCGTTCGGAGTCGGCTTGAAACTGTAGGTCCCTCAAGACGCATACCACAAATAGGAGGATGTTGTTCCACAAATGGAACATAGATAGATATATAAAGACGATAAGTCTGATGGACTTACCTCTAGCACACCTTATCATTTTTGTTGTTAGTCAAGCAGCGATCAAGGCACTAGCCTCAACGCACATCAACTTAAGTTGTGTTAAATAATGCCGGAGGTCGCTCCTGCTTATGCAACAACACAACACTACACTTTGTTGGGTCCCCGTCCACTCTGCAGTGAAGGGAAATAAAAGAGCGGTTGAGTGTGCAAAGAAAGGCTCTGAGCTTGATCTTCAGCAAGTACTAGGGCGGAAACCAACAGAAGGTGGTCTCTAACTACTAACTGAAAACCAGAATCTTAAAATTATAAAACGTCTACTTGGATTTAACTGATCAACTACTCGCGTCCTCATAGTATAACATACGAGTAACTGCACTATTGGCACCCAAGCCAGTAAAATAGGTGTACCGCACATGGACTTCTGGGGGAGTTGTGGAGATGAAGAAGAAATTGAATCGGTTTAACACTTCCTCTGTGGTTAATATTCTGCGCTTCAAAGAAGCTGTGGTAAATATCTTGGCGATTTTGTATTTAAAGACCTGGGAAATTTGCAAAATGCCTCACCAGAGGGACTAGTTATCTTCTAAGTAGTTTAAGATCTAAGGGGCTTAAGCAACTTAGTTAGGGCATGGAAATCACATGCAGGTATCACAATGGGCCTTAGGGCCACCGAGTGTCTTGTTTTAGACAAGCAACCTAACTTAAACACCTAAAAAGAGTGTAAGCGCCAATTATCCACCAGCCCAAAATCCATATCATGCAGTGAACCGTTGTGGGTACATAGTTTTTTCTTCAATGCGATGTGGATTTTCGGAACCCTAAATGCGACAGTTTTGCTTGATAACGAAACTTTTTGAACAGAAGTTCAACATAAATGCTTAGTTGTATAATTATCTACTATGTAGGTATGTAGAAGTGGATAGGTTCAAAATAACATATGTAGTTATTTCGAAATTTAGAATAAGGGCAGTTGCATACGCATTTACTTCAATTCCCCCACATTGTCATTATCAAAAACAGAAAAAAAAAACTATTTTCAAATCGAAATAAAATTGTTGACGAAATTACCAAACGGCTGACACGCATAAAAGCCAATTGTCTATATGAGAAGAAAACTCAAATAAAACATCACTACCACAACAAAAAAAAAGGTATGAAATTTCATACCCTAACTGCTGCTACCTTTGTTCCTTTAGCCCTTAAGGTAATTTTGCACTTGTAGTGGGTCCTTTCTTTCATTTCTTAATAATTTTATTTCTCTTTTGAAGGCGTATAGAACAAAGTGTATTTATTGTGCTATGCTTTGTAGTACGACGCCATTTCGATAGCTCAAATCTTTAAAATAAACACCAGTCGCAAGTGGATTATAACTCAATTTGCTCTCCTTCATCAACTATAACCGCTACCTGTGCTGACTGACTGACTTGTTTGTGTACTCTACTCGTAATACGCCAGCAGTCAGCACGCCGTGCCCGAAATCAGAGTCAAGCGATGTGCGGAGTGCTCTTGGCAAGAGTATTTCAAAGTGGATGAACACGCAGCTGGAAGGTGAAAAAAGCGAATGAGATCGCAATGGTAGATAGAAAAAATATTGTATGGTTTTTAATTGCCGATCTCCTAGGAAGATAAACGAAAAAGGAAGCGCATTTGCTCATTTTGTGTTGGGTTTACTTTTTGCTGTTGGGTTTACTTTTTTAACTATACGAGGACTTCAGAAAATATCAAATGTATTCCAAAAAAGTGAAATGTATTGTACTTCATAGAGCGTGAAATTCACTTTCAAGGAAGTCAAGTGTTTTTCGGAATATATGAATATAGATAAAATATAAAAGATAAAGAGAAGAATACGGAATGTTGGGTAACAAATTATTATTATTATTATTTATTCCAAACTCACTTAGGAGCTTAAGGATTCAACAAAAGTTTTGCAAACATGTTTATTTCTAGTTATAGGTCTGAGTTAATTAAACGATTTTCCAGTTTCATTTTCAATAGTCCTTTGCCAAGTCATCAGTGCTCAGCCTCTTCTTTTCGATCATTGCGACTCCAAGGTGGTATAAAATATGGCATGTAAAATGTGCTGGACTCCAGATAGTATTAAATTATGAGCAAATGACTTTATTCTATCAACAAATAAGTCTCAGTTGCTGCTTCCTTGAAGGCATGGAAAAAAGTTTGAATCATCACATTAGAGAGGTGAATCTGAAGGGCCGATTTCTGTGTATGAAACAGTTCGTCCCCTTAGTATAACAATCCATCCATCGACGATTTTATATGTGGTCAAAATTTTGTCAAATTCTAGTTCCACAAAGTGGGTCAAAACGTCAGTCAAAAAATAATAAATATTTACAGACATAACGAGATTTGAGTGAAAGCTACTTTCGACAAAAAGTTTGAAATTCATTTTCTCAAAACATCAAAAAATTTATAGGCTATTTTAATACTAAGGGGACGAGTTTGCCTATCAGCTAATGCATAGCCTCACTAAGAACTAGAAAAGGCTGTGAAGTCTAAAAATAAGGTCTTGTGGGCGTTTATTTGCATCTCGGTGGCTTTCGACTTTAATGTATAGCAGGCTGTGTAACAGACCATACAAAGCGGGTGTTACGACGTAGTGAATTTAGAGTCGCGCGCGCATTCAGGATCTTCTTTGACGACGCGATGAGACATCAAAGGAGAAAAAAATTGCATAGCGTCTTCAATCTTAGAAGAATGGCGACATAGATGGGATCTATCAGTCAACGGGCGTTGGACCCTTAGATTTATACCTGAAATTGCACCATGGGTGTCCGGCTAATCAGCGGACATGGTTGCTTTCGGTCGTATCTCTAACCTTTTAAGCTGGCAAATGTGGTCAATAGTCGCAAACGTAGCACAAATAGGGCATAAGAAGAGGAGGCTATAGCAAGAAACTGGCTACAAGTATGGAGGACCAAGACGTGGGTGAATCGAAGTAGTCCACTTCGTGCACGTCGTTCTGGTCTCTCCCGAAGTAATGCAGAAAGTAATTCCGGGAAGGGAATCTCACCAGAAGAGGAGGAGCGATTGGTTTAGTGGCCACACCCTTTAATACAGTAGACGATGGTCGCTGGCATTTTTAACTCTGCCTCACTCACAGAGAAAAAAAGCATAACTCTAATAACGAGGCTATAGCATGAAGCTAGCTACATGTATGGTGGACCCAGAAGTGAGTGAATCGAAGTAGTCCACTTTGTGGACATCGTTCTGGGTTCTCCCAAAGTAATGCAGAATGTAGTTCCGGGAAGGGAATCTTCTCTGAAAGGAAGGAAAGATTGTTTTAGTGACTACACCCCTCCACGCAGTAGACGATGGTCGCTGTAAGTGAAAAGGCATTTTGAACCCTACCTCACCCACCAGAAAAAGGGCATAAATCCAATGATTGGTCCCCCCAAGGCTTAGCCCCTTTTAATCTCCTCTTTCTTTGATCTTGCTTATAGGCGTACGCCTGCTGAATGCCCTCGGTTGATGCAAACGATTTGGTGAGTGGCGTCCCAGGAAAGCCCGAGGAAATACTACTGAAGCTCAGACAACGAGCCCTAATCATCACTTAAAACGCTAATAGAGAACCGTTTACAAATCCAAAAAAAACGTAGTTCATAGAAGAAAATTACCTATGATGGAACCGACTCAAGGGAGCACAAAGAAAATTTTTTCTAAGTGCTTGAGAGAACCTTCACTGGGAACGCTCACTCAGATGCCTGTACTAACAAGACGAAGGGGGCCTTCTTTGCTTGCCCATGTCTTTTTGGTAAAAAAGATGTATTCGTATATTTCCCAGAATGACTTATCATTCATTCACTACTGTTGTAAAAACCACCTCAGCATGGACGTCTGAACCTTAATTAAATAAATAGCTTCAATTGGTGTGTGTCGGGCAATGAGAACTTGTCTCATGGATGCCCACACTGCATTTGTGGGAATACCTCTCCTTCCTATCATGATTGAGACGGAAGCTATCTTACGGGTACTAAAACTTAACAATATTCCCAAACAAAGAATAAGAAGAGTTGTCGTCTCATAGTCGCCGAAGCAAAGATCTATGGCAGAGAATATCTTCGAAGAGGTAATAAATTGAATTTTTGCAGATATCCAGGTAACCTTATTTGCACAGCAGTCTCACATAATAACAGCCAAGCTCATTAAGCAGTGCTTCACAGACTTCTAATCGCTTAGTGCAAGAAACACTATTTTGTTGGGTTGGTTACGAGGACTAAAAGGCCATGAAAACGGCGAACAGGAGAACTTACTTACGTACTTATATAGCCTGATCAAGAATCACAACCCGTTTACGAATTAAGGCCGACTGCAACAAGTTTCGCCAGGTGTATCTGCTTTGCGCGCGCCTCCTTCAATTCGTTACACCAATACACTCTGTCATCGAGAGTTCTCTCGACTTGGAAACTCCCCTATGCCGTTGTCCTCTAACTTGCCATCTGAACACCTTCTTTGCTGGAGCTTCTGCATCCGTATGCTCAACGTGGCCCAGCCACGTGCTAAACTATGTCCATATCATCCTAGAGCTCATGCAGCTCGTGCTGCATTCGGCGGTAGTAGTTATCGCCAACACGAAGATGACCGAAGATTTTCCGAAGTATCTTTCTCTCGAATACCCCAAGAGCGGCTGCATCCGTCTGGGTGACAATTTCACGACCAGGGTGAGCAAAGTAGAAGACCTATCATCTTTAGAAGACCATCAGTTAGGCTTCTACATCTAGATAAAGAGAACTTATGATAATCTTTTCGTATATCACCAACACATCCTCTGTTACGTTAATGTTAATCGAGAGGAGATGGAGCGGGAAACAGATTGGAGTCTTCAGTGACAGTCAGGCTACATTGAAGGCCCTGGAGAACGCGAAGCAAACCTCAAAGATTGTTTAAGAATGTAAGAAGAAGCTTAATTCTGTCGTAAGACAAAAGAGGCTTGTACTTATATGGGGGACACTCCGGTGTTCAAGGAAACGAAATTGCCGACGAATTGGCCAACCGTGGATCAGCGGTGCCCCCACAGGGGCCAGAGCCAATAATCGGAATCAGTCCCGCAGGAATCAAGAATTGGATCAGCGATTATGTTGGCAATCTACATAAAGAGCGATGGTTCGCTCTGGAACGCTGCAGAACTGCAGAGTGTTTTGTTACTAGTCCGAACAGAAAACTGTCAAACTTTCTATTAAAACTTAGAAGGAAAGATATTCGGTTGATGGTCGACATCATTACAGGACACAACCCATGGAGTCAGCATATGACCAATATTGGAATCATCGAGAACCCGGTATGCCTGTCATGCTTGGAGGAGGCAGATAGCACTGAGCACTTTCTCTGTGAGTGTCCTGCCTTTGCTAGAGCAAGGCTACGAGGATTGGGTTCCGATGTCATGAGAATGAGTAATATTCGTTCTCTAAAACTGGAGGATATTTACAGATTTACCAAAGAATCTGGAAAATTCTCACAGGACTAACTAGCTCTGTTATTGAGCACACCATCTCAATTATTTTCACCATGCGACAATCAAACGCCAAAACACGTCTTCTGCGAATGCGTAGCCCTCTCAAGACGAAGATTCATACACAAGGCTGAGATTCAAAATCTGTTGGTGATGTGGAACAAAAGGCCTGAGGAAGTATTCAAGTTTCAAACTCATCAGAAGCCTCCAATTATAGGTTCGCGGTCAAGCAATATAATTTATAATAGGCGTCGCAGTGTACTAGGAAAAACAAAATAAACAAATTATAAGTTGGCGAATTCCGTTTCAAGTTATTCCCAGAAATATTTAATATCTGCACTTAATGAAATTTGAAGCTCATATTTTAATTGAAATGAAATCTAATACTTAAATGAATCCTCTCTTCGATATTTTCAAATCCTATTTAATTACACAAACAATTTATCTTATTAAAAAAAATAGTTTTCCCTTTAGGGAAGAAGCAATAATTCTGACCCTCCTAACCTTCGTAATTTATGCGCATCTCAACCTACCGGAGACCATTTGAATAGAAATTGCTAGCTTTATGTAATATTTAAATGTGCTGGGCGTAAATTTTAAAGAATTTTAATACAATTAAAAACCAGTAAATGCGATTACACTTCAACCAAACCAGCAGCAACAACGAAGAAGGGCTAACCAAATAGAGAAACCAAAAGTGATTGGGAAGCAAATCGCCCTCTGGTGAAAGGGATGAGTTTAGCAGTGAGTTTGTGCGCGTGTGTATGTATGTATATTGAGATAGTTGTGGCGAAAATGTATGTATGTATGTGTGTATACCATAAACATTCTTCGTCAGTATTTGTGACATCTGCAGGTATTTATAGGTATGCACGAATATTCGTTTATCTCCGACTCTGGCGAATATTTGCAAAGTAAGGCTGGGATATGCAACCCCAAAGAAATCCTTTTATAAAATTAACAGGCGCATAAATCCTTTTTAATTGAATAAATGCTGGCACCCTGCCGTGAGAGTTTAACCACTCGCTGTTGCTGTGCGCTTGTTTGTGTGGCTGTGTGTTTGTTTTTCCACGCATCCATTTAGCTGGCCACGAGCCAAAGGTCAACAATGTAGGCATGCACGAGTGTGTATGGGGATCGAGAGCCATGCGGAAAGTTGGCAGAACGTGCGCGGACCACACGCTTGAGGGGTGCTCGCTGACCAAAGACTTGATGACTGGAACTGTTTTTAAAAACTATTAATTTTAAAAATTGCCAACCATGCAACAGGAAGTGGGCATTCAATCGTGGGCAGACATGCAGTGAGGGGTGTCGCCGAGGCGGTCGACGCGAATATGGTTGGCGAGTGACGCCCACATTCAAAGAGCTCACTTTAAATAAATCAATGATTCAATAAAACAATAAATAGTTGTATCGCTGAACCGCCGAATAGTTGGTGCCTATAAAATGACCAGAGACCATTTTTGGTTTATTATAAAATCGAATTTTTCGAACATTATTGAATTTTGTGGCCAATCATTAAAGACCTGCAAATGGTTGTCACAACAAAGCTGCAAGCAAAACAAAGCACGAAAGAGGCATAAATTCTTACGCTGACAAGCATAACAAAGTGAAAATAGCTAAATAGCAACCAGACAAAGGTTATGTCCAAATTGCTGCAAAAGCGTAGCGATCATTTAGGCGCCCAACCGTTTACCGAGCACGCAATGGCAATGTTGTTCTCACCAAAGTTTAGATATCTTTCCACAATGCATGCAGTTAGTTAGTCAATAGTCGTCTGCGCTTGCAGGGGCACGGTTTTGTGGTTTGCATGCAACTTTTCGCAGCTGCCGCTTATCCTGCAACACATAAATGCACAGTTGACGCTGATGCAGTGTATCATTGTTTTAGCGAATTTCACGCACAGCATGTGCAAATCTATCGGAAAATGTTACGCCTTTACGTTGCTGTAAATTTATTCGCATTCGGTGCGAAATTATTCATTGTAGAGATGCCAAGTTTCGAAACTGGATAGAATAGGGGAAAAAGGTAGCAATTTTGTTTATAAGAAATGTTAAAATATTGGATATAAAATAAATATTATAAAATGTACAATAAAAAACATAGAATATTAAACATTCAAAAGTGCATAAACTTTACTTTTCACTGGTTAAAGTTTTATTTGATATAATAAAATTGATTAGGTTAGTGACCTTACAAAATATCAAGAAGATAGCCACCACTTGCAGTACGGCACATTTGGGCTCTTTTTTTTACTTTTTACATGACATCTTAACGCATTTCTGGATTACGGTCGATTTCCTCACGGGCGCATTCAGTAGCCCCATAGGAAAAAGTCCGGCGCTGTAAAATCGGGCTATCAAGAAGGCTGGTCGAAATTGCTATTTTTGGAGCTAAGCCGCCAAAGAAACATTGCGCCATTCTGTTGGAGCTAATGAACCTCCAACTGATTTTCCTCGATCAATTAGTCATTGCCTAATGGGTAACCATGCTAGAAGGCTGGGAGTTCCATACTTCGATTATTGTAGAAGCTGCTATAATACAGAACAGGAGGAAACTATAAGATGCCTCCTTTGTGAGTGAAAAGGATTAGCTACAAGAAGACTTATCATGCTTATGTGTGTTTTTTATGTCGGGATTAGAGAACAAAAACAAACTTTAATCATCGAAAATCACTTTATTGTTTTTCAAGATATTCTCCATGAAGATCTATACACTTTTGCATGCGTTTGAACCAATTGTCGAAACACTTTTGCCACTCTGAGTGAGGTACCTCCAAAACATGCATTCTGAATGCCGCAACCGCTTCTTTAGGTGTCGAAAAACGTTGACCTCTCAGTTTGTTTTTTACGTACGGGAATAAAAAGAAGTCATTCGGTGCCAAGTCAGGACTATACGGCGGATGACCCATTAATTCGATGTTTTGGGTGCTCAAAAATGCAGTTGTTGGAGCCGATGTGTGAGAGCTCGCATTGTCCTGGTGAAGAGTGATCCGTCTTTGGCGATTGGTTTTTCTAATTTCTTGGAAGACAACTGGCAAACAAATGGTTCTGACCACTCACGTTGTTCTAGTTCTACGTTGTTCTAGTGGTACGGTTGCAACATGTCCAGTTTTTCCGAAAAAACAGGCGACCATTTGCTTGGAAGTGCTTCGTGCGCGAACAACTTTTGTTTGATTTGGCTCATCTTGAAACACCCATACAGTCGACTGCTGTTTACTTTCGGGCTCATACGCGTAAATCCATGATTCATCACCTGTCACGATGCCATACACGTGTTTCGAAGCTCCGCGATCGTATTTTTTGAGCATTTCCTTCGACCAATCAACACGAGCCTCTTTTTGAGCGATTGACAAATTGGGTGGGATCCAACGCGAACAAATTTTTTTGACAGTCAAATGTTTATGCAATATTGAATGTATGCTGGTCCCACTAATGCCTAAGATTGTCTCAATCTAACGATAGCTCACATGACGATCTTGCAATATCAATTCGCGCACAGCATCAATGGTTTTCGGAACAACAACTGATTTTGGACGACCTTCACGAAATTCGTCTTGGAGTGAACTACGACCACGGTTGAATTCACCATACCATCGATAAACACTGGTCCTTGATGGAGCTTCATCGCCAAAAAATGAATTAAGTTCATCCATACAATGTTGCTGAGTTAATCCACGTCGAAAGTTGTAAAAAATAATCGCACGAAAATGTTCACGATTTAATTCCATTTTTGGACCGAGATGAATCTTTTAAGTTTTTAAGTTACTGTAAACAACACAAATAGCGCTGGTATTTCAAAACGTTCTGAGTACGTAAAAGCCAAAAAGTGTCAAACTTTGCGCTACAGCTGTCAGTTGCCAGATTGCAACACCAGTGTTGCCAAATCCCGACATCCCTCGTAGCGTATATGGCACATCTTAAACTAACGAAGTGAAACTCGTTTATAAAAACTGCAGGATGGCTTAAAAGGGATCACATAGTGTAAGGTGAAGTTCCAGTGGTTTCACAGCGCACCTACAACTGATCTAAGTGTGTCATATTGGTAGCCACCAGACCTACCTACTTATCTATGGGTGCGAAAACTCAGTGATCATAGATCCATACCGGCCATCACTTACAGTTACGTTATTCGTTTTTCTCGAAAAATAATTACCTGACAATGTTCCTGCGCACCCACCACATCAAGCAGTAACTTGAACATCATAAAGAGGTTGTTCAAGTACGATTCGAGGATTTTCAGTGAACCTTAACTGACAATTTTGTGTTTACTTTTCCACTGTGAGCGAAATGTGCCTCACTCTGGTGGTGCTGTCTGAGTGGCACAGCCCAGGCCCAATTAGCTCAAAAGATGCCATTTTGATACATCACTTGTAGAGCCATTGCTTTTTCTTAGTCCCAGATTTGGGCACTCACACGACACGAATTATTATTAGGCTACAATAGATCTATTGAGCAAAGCCTGCTGAGGTGTTCTAAATTTTAAGACTTTTTATAAATTTTATTGTAGCACATTCTGGGGTTTATTATTCCATAGTTTAATGGAGGCACAGCAGTAACACAAAGGTGCTGTACCGTTTTCTACCTAATGTAGGACATTTACAATGACTGTGTTCTGAGTTTTCAATGTCCATTTCATAGAATCGGTAGATGATGTTCTCAGAGTTTTAAGTACACTCTGCCACGTAAAAGTAGCTTATCAAGAATTTCTCTGTCCGACGTTAGGAATTGTTTCGCTTGTCGCTCACCGATAGAGTCTCGCCAGTATTCAACGAACTTCTTCACATCCCACCTCCTAAGAATTGCGTTGATATGACCTTTTGTAAGTCCACAGAAAGGTTCAGGACTTTCCCCTAATAGGTCCTGCCCCTTTTTTTGCTAGACGGTCCGCTTTTCAATTTCCCTCGTGTCCGTCGTGTCCAGAAACCCAACCCATTAAGAATGTATTGAAGTTCCCTAACGTATTGAGAAGATTCAGGCAGGTATATACCATTTCTGAGGTGATTGTAGTTGATAGAAAGGCTTTCAAAGCCGCCTAACTATCTGAAAGTATGTGGATGTGAGTTCCTATCGTTCGTCTACGGAAACATTCCTTCACACATTTCTCAAAGGCATACATTTCTGCTTGGAAAATAGATGGGTAGAGACCCATTGGAATCGATTTTTTGATTTTAGGCCCATTGATTCCCGCCCCTGTTCTACCATCTTCTAATTGCGATCCACTAGTGTATCATACCTGGGATTCGGGTTTGAAGGTGATAGAATTATTTTGCCAGGCCGCACGTTCATTAATGACACGCACGATACGGATAGTGAAATAATGTTTCCTTAGATTCTTCTTGATTACATCATATCGTCCCCTTAGTATTAAAATAGCCTATAAATTTTTTGATGTTTTGAGAAAATGAATTTCAAACTTTTTGTCGAAAATAGCTCTCACTCAAATCTCGTTATGTCTGTAAATATTTATTATTTTTTGACTGACGTTTTGACCCACTTTGTGGAACTAGAATTTGACAAAATTTTGACCACATATAAAATCGACGATGGAGAATCCAAAAATTCAATAAAAAAATAATAGCCTATGAGCACATAGGCTATTGTTATACTAAGGGGACGATATATTCTTGTACGGCCACCCATCTTCCTGATGGGATCTTCCAAAGGTGATTACTGTTCACGTACCAACTCGTCAATTCTGGATTTGTTGAAGTTGGGCCACTTCGAGACAGCCTATTTCTACCGCTTCGAACTGTCTTGCCAGTTCATCGCTCGATTCCTTTTCGAAAAGCTCCTCCATGATTAAAATTTACTGCAAGTCAAAGTAAAACACGTCGAAAAACAATTGGCAAAGTTATTCAAAGTTCTCATGTTCCTTTATGGGGGAGTTTCAGCCTTCTTCTTTTCGCTTATTCTTCTTCTTGGCTTAATTAGGAAAATTCCTGTTTACAACAATATATTTAGATAACTTTTACTGTAGCTTCAAGCCATTACTATCTAGCGGTCACTAATGAAGGTCTCTTTCAGACTATGGACAGTTGGAGTGATGAGTCATGCACGGTTACAACTCAAGTATTGTACAAAAAGCCCCCAAATCAACTTGGGAAACTACAAGATTTGCTATTGAAATGCGAAGCCACTCGTTCTTGTGTGCGGTATTTTATTGCGTATAAACCTTCTTCGTGTCAAAAATTTCTTTGAGAATACTTTGCATGCTGATAAATGATATGATTTCAGCCTAATGATTGCTGGCCAGCTAATACAATTTCTTGTCCTTCTTAACTTAATCCTAAGTAAGACACATGTATGTAAAACACACACAGTAAAAATTTTAGTTTAATAATATATTAATACCAATTTGGTGTTTATATATAACAATTCCAGAAAGTATAAGATTAAAACCATTCCGGTTTCAGAAAAGAGAGAGAGAAGTTAATTAAAATATCCTCTTTAAAAAATCAAGAATGAGACTAAATTATATACTTTTAAGGGTTTAAAAATAAAGCTAAAATGGTTTTGACTTTATAAGAGAATTGAAATAAATTTAATAATAATTAGAATTAAAGTTAATCCAAAATTGAATTGAATGTAGAACCTTCTTGGAATTGAAAGTAAACCCTTGAATGATATTTTAATTCCAAAAAGGAATTGAATCCAAACCAAAATTGTAGTAGATTTAGTAATATACATTGTTGACGAATCCTCAAAACAAAAAACAAAATAAATTTTTTAAATAAAAATTTACGTTTTATTTAAAATGACATAAATTTATATACATAAGTGAAATAATAATACATATTTAAATTTTATTCTATAATTTCACATGGAATTAATAAAAACATTTTTGAATCTGTAAAGTACACTTCAAATGGTTTTACATTTTTAAGGCTATTAAATTTAATTAGTTCTGAAAGATCTGTTGAAATAATTTCATAACACTGCAAAATGGAATTAAATTCCTTAGTGACAAAGATTTCTAAACTTAAGTAAATTTCGTTATCGACAACATATATATAAGTTACATCAAACTGTATATTAAATACGTAAAATGCTTTAAAATACAAGTCAAAAACTTGCTTAAACTCATAATGCTCGGGAACTGCTATCTTCTTACCATCAATTGTTATAAAATATTGGCAAATTGTGGCTTTGTCTTGTCCAACTGCAACGATTGTAGGCTGACCAGACGTTATTTTATATTATTCTAAGCTGTAAAAACAAATTTTTTTATTTATGCCCATTAAGAACAAAAAATTTATAGTAAATTACGTTTTCAAAAATAAAACTGTCGACAGATTTTTGGAATTTTGCTTTTTTTTGTTTGCGTCCGCTGGCAGTGGATGGCAGCAACTTTAAGAAAATCAAATAAGGTATTACAATGTTTCGCAGTAATCCACATTGTATTTTTGTGCGCAACCCATCGCAACTAGCCTCGCCTTAAACTTCTCAATTGAGCCATCCGGATTACGTTTTATTGCAAAAACCCATTTACAGCCGATAACATTTTTATGAGCTGGTCGATCCACCAAGTCCCATATTGCGTTCCGCACCAACGATTCATACTCTACTCTCATTGCCTCTTTCCACCTGTCAGCATCTTTAGAGTTTAGGGCCTCACTGACCGTGTTCGGATTTTCAATAACAGAGTTCAGCATCTCCGGACCAGCCTCTGTACAATAGACTTTTCTAGGCCTTCCTACACCTCCTGTACGCACCATTTTTGGCCTTCCTCGCTTCCTCTTGTTATTGTTTACAGCAACAGCCTCCTCGTAATCAGACTCAGTCTCAGCTCTTTCATGTTCTTCATGCTCGCTGCCTTCGTCTTCACGCTCGTCACGTCTGTCTTCGCTTACTAACGCTTCTTCAGCGCTACTTGGTTTTGCTTGAAGTTCAATAAAAAATGTTTCTTCGTTGACATCACTGTCGCTTAAATTTAATTCAAATGAATTTTCGAAGAATATGACATCACGTGCAATTGTGATTTGATTCGTTTGTAAGTTAATTAATCTATAACCTTTCGTAGTTGGGTGATAGCCAACAAACTTTAGCTTAACCCCTTTCGGCAAAAACTTACTACCGCGTGGTCTTGGCCCCTTTTGCAGAACCACTGCATCACAACCAAACGTACGGAAATGTGCAACCGATGGTTTCCGCCCATGCCATTTCTCGTAAGGTGTAACTGCACTTAAAACTTTCGTAGGACACCTGTTTCTAATATACACCGCCGTGCTTACCGCTTCAGCCCACAATGATTGTGGCATTTTAGAAGAGCTTAATAAGCATCGCGCCATTTCCACCAAAGTTCTGTTGGCTCTTTCAGCCACACCGTTCTGCTGAGGGCTGTACGGCACAGTGGTTTGATGCCGAATACCTTTATCACGTAACCAATTTTCAAACTGAGAGTTGACGAATTCTCTCCCATTGTCACTACGAATCGTTTTTATTTTGCGGCCAGTCTGCTTCTCCGCGGTCGCAGCAAAAAGTTTAAACATATCAAACGCTTCGGATTTTCTTTTTAGAAAATAAACTGCAGCATATCGCGAGTAATCATCTATAAATGTGATAAAATACGATGCACCGCCAACCGAATTCACACCCATAGGCCCGCACAAGTCCGTATGTACAAGTTCTAATACACTTTTTGTGTAAACGCCGCTATATTTCACATAAGGCTTACTATGGATTTTACATACCGCGCACGTAAAGCATTCAATGTTTTTTGAAATTTTAAAGTTCAAACCATTTACCATATTCATTTTTGAAAGTTTATTTAAATCATTTGTATTTATGTGGCCAAACCGCCTATGCCAATCATTCGCGTCATCACTAACCCCATTTACACAGTCCGCACTTTTGTTCACTAAAACGTTAGCAACATATATGCCTTTTTCCAATGCACCAGTAAGAATTGTTTTTTTGTTTTTGTTTTGCATTATGGCATTATTTTCTGTAAATGTGATGACATTTCCACTCTCTGCAGCTTTAGCGATTGGAATGTAGATCAGGTACATACCAAACGTCTCTCAAATTAACAGTTGTGTACTTTGTTTTCAGATTAACCGTGTCCTTTCAGATTAACCGTGTCTTTCCAGGCTCCTCCTCCGGACACTTATCAACGACTGCACTCCACAAATCTAGAGTAATCAGTAAACTCTTTAACTGAATACACCAAGTGGTATAATTTTCCCCACTTAATTTTTCGATGTTGGCTAAAGCGTTAGCCATTTTACCGCAACTATTGCTTTTAACACCGGATAAGCAAATCAACCGAATTATTACAACTTCTATTTATGTATATTGACCGTGCACTTAGAACCCCAAGTCGATACCTGGGCCCATAACCATTTGAAGCAGTATTTCCGCGCAGAGAAAGAAAAACTCGTGTTTATGTAATTCACGTTTTTATTCTAACTGCCGTTTTTACATCTTTTGGCATCGCCTACTATCTAACATATAATTGTACAAGTATAAAGTTCCATGTAAGTGAACTATAAGAGAGTAGGATTGGTTTGCAGAGTTGTATTTAGAATTCAACAACTTCAGACGTCCATTCTGTACAGTTTCCCAAATTAGAACCGCCACTCGCAGCAATAAAAATTTGTTCCACACTGCTTTCATATTTCCAAAACATTCCTCGCAGTTGCGATAAATTTTTGTCTCGATTTTAACGTTTCTCGCAATTTCTGCTGCACCAGATTCAGTTCGTCTTTAACTATGCAGTTTTGAAAAAAACGAAGATCTTCTTCAGAAATTACCTCGCTATCATCGCTTTCCTTCCGCGTGGTATTTCACTTTTAAAAACATGCTTCTAGAATAGTAGAAAAAAGGACACTGAGAGTGAATGAGTGACAGAGAGTGAGAGAATTTTTTAATACTTTCTTGGTTTTACTGTAAAGCAAATAACACTAAAGTTCAGTGTACATTAAAATTAATTGAGAGTGAGACAATTTTTTAATACTTTTTTGGTTTTACTTTTAAACCAATAAGTTTTAAATTGAATATAATTGAAACTTAAACTGAAACCAAAATAGCTTGAAACATTAAAGAGAGCAACAGGTATTAAATTTCAAAAACGCAACGCTCAGCACCAATTAAAGTTTTGTTTTAAACCCATTTTGGATTTAAAATAATTGCAAGAATATTTCATCGTCTTAAAATAAAACTTTTTAGAATTAAAAATCAAATTTAATTCCAAAATTGTATAAATTCAATAGCAACTGGTATTAAATATAAACCATCATTTTTTACTGTGCAGCTTCACTAGAGCTGTAGAATATAAAGCAGTAAAACGTCTAGATTCCTAAAGTTTAGCTAGAGTGGAGCAAAGATATAATATCTTGTTCAACTCTTCTATCTTCTCATATTCTGTTATCTTCGTATGGAGTATGGAGTTTCTTGTGTGGCTCTGGAATCGTTTGTAAACTTAGACTCAGACAAGGACCTCATTAAAAGCATCGCTCCTCCACGAAGTTCATTTAGTTATTCCGTACGCATTTTATTTCGTTGTTTTTACACGAAAAATATCTTCAACGGTGTCTTCACGTTTAAAGGGTAATTTGTCCCTGGTGGCTCTTCTTCTTTTTCTTCTTAATTAGCGCGATTTTGACCGAGTTAACAAAGCGCGCCTGTCGTTTCCAGCCAAGTCCTTCTCTTGATCTTTATCCGCTGTACCATGTCTATGCCGCCGTAAAGCTCATATAGTTTATTGTTTCGTTGCCTGCGATACTCGCCATCCTCAACGTGCAAATGTCCAAAAGTCGTCCGCAGAATCTTTTTCTCAAACACTCCAAAGGACACCTCATCGGATACTGTCATCGTCCAAGCGCCATACGTATGGTTTTTATTGACAGAGTTTTAAATGTAAATCGACGATTAACTTTCAAAACCAGCTGATTCTATCCACATTGAGTAACCACCGAGTCTTTACCCTTCGATTTACTGAGATGCCCTACTTTTTTGTGACAAAGGGTTGCAAAGATAGCTCCTTGGCAACTCTGGGAACTCAGACTTAACTATGCACTTGTCGCATATGTACTCATAGTAGCTATTTCACACACAACAGGCGTACCAACAGTGAGACTCGTGCCATTCAGACAACATACAAGGCAACCGACCAGCGAAGCAGTTCGTGACACGCAACAACGTTTCAATTGCAATTCGATGTGGTGCAAAATTTGCTTCGGGCAAAAAGTTGACAGGAACACGATTTACTCCACAGTGGTAGCAATAACTGCAACAGCAACAAAAACATCGGTGCAGGCAGACTGCAATTGACGATAAGCGGCCCAACGAAGATGCAACCAACAAACCAAACGACAGGCCGATAGACAGATCAATGAAACAAGCGACGAACTACTGTGCAGGGAGCTGAATGACTGTTGCAGAGACGGATGGGTTGGCAAAAAACCGTATGTGACAAAGATGAGAAGAAAGTCGCGAGGCACTTGATCGTTTAACATTTATCTGCCGGATGCGTTGTGCGAACATGCTACCGCTTGGCAACAATAACGACTATTTCAACAACAACATACACGGCTACAGTGCCAACGATTGCCGCGGCTTGACTTGGGTGGCGTAACGAAAGGATTTTCTTTTATTTATGAACTATCGCATTGTTGCTGCTCATTCGCATTCATAGCGCCGCTGCCAAGCGCACACGCGCCTTACTTGATTGTTATTGCTATTGTTGTTATCCCTGTTGTTGACGCTGGAAAATATTTATTAATAATATAAATTGTGCAGCTGAAAGCGAAACGAGAAGTACGCAGGCACACATGCACACATGCACATACACTTGCAAGCACGTAGAAGGAATGCTGAGGGAGAGGCGCAGAAGATGCGAGATGCTTACTGAAGAAAATGGGGCAGGAAAAATGAAATCGTTATACAAATCGAAAATGAATTGGTTGGGCGCGCAGAGCGTGTGCTTTCACACACACACACACACACTTACCTTTGAACATAAATTGATGCGTCGCGTGCACGCATTGCAAAAATCAGTCAGAATAAATGCAGCAGGATGCAGTAGGATGCAGCAACAAGGAGATATGCGATAATGTATCAGGAAAACGTCGATAATATTGATATATTGATAATGTATGGGCGGAGCGGGGTGCACAGTGACTAGCGGAAATGCACGTATTTCGATGTTCACATCGAGTTTAAACTCGAACCTTCAGTTCCGAGTGTCACACACAGGCGATGAGAGTTTAAGAAAGTTAAATTTTAATCCATAGTGACGCTAGGGTAACAAAGATGTTAACTATATCTTTGTCTAATACCCGACTGACAATCAGGTTTCCCGGATTTGGGTACCAGGACACGAGGAATACGAAGGAAACGAGAAGGCAGACTTTGGTGACAGCCCGACTAGAAATTTTGGTAAGGCGGTGATTAGGCGCAAATAAGGCAGACCGCATTCCAAATTTGCGCCTCATAAGGCAGCCAAACTAGGTCCAAGTCCCGAAAGGTATCGCCACACATCTGCCTCATTAGGCGCAGGTTCGAAAACCCAAACTTCGGTAATACTCCGGATGCCATTCTACAAATCAGTTACGGTTTCCAATTTATGCCTAAGTGACTCACTGCCACAGATTTTCGTGACCACAACCAAATTTGGTATTGTTCTGGCATGCCAATCTTTGCCTTGCCTAACGTGGGCCTGGTAAGGTAATAGTGAGGCGTGCTTCTTCGGCATGCCTCACTATAATTCTAGTCGGGAGATTACTCTGTGGAGCACTTACAGGTCACTTTGCCTGCAATAAACATTTCAATAAAATAAGACTATCTAACACTTGTTTATGCAGGTTCTGCTGTGGTAAAGTGGAATCCATGGCACACTTAATCACCAATTGTAAGGTATTAGGTCACAGGAGACACAGAATCCTTGGCTCATAGCTACTAGAGGATGAAGACTTACAAATGCTCCCTCCTAAGGAGCTGTTTCGATTCCTCGCAATACTGCAATACTAATAGATCCATCTGGTCGCAGTGCATAAAGCCCTTAGCCTAACACGTACAACCATTATCCATTACCAACACCCAGTTTTTAAAAGAAAAAAAAATTCATAAATATTTTGAATAGAAAATAATCTTGCCTCTTAAAATTAAATAAACAAATTTAATTAAAAAATGGTGCCTAAATTTCTTTGAAAGAGTTTTAGCGTGGCTGCCCTTAACCTGTTAACCGGGGAATTAGCTATTGCTCAACTTGTTTCAGAAAGGGGACTCTTTCTTCGCAGCGATAAGTAATATCACACCTCAAATAATAAAGAAATATCGTTTTTAACTTATGGTTTTTATTTATTTTGATAAAATAAAAAAAAAAATCGTAATGCCCATTGCAGTTATGGTCGGGGTGCACCAAAGTTCAGCATTCAGCCCGTTGATTTTTAACATTGTTATGGATCATCTAACTGTTGAAGGCAAACCGCCATGAAATACCCGTCACGCCATGGAATATCTTAATTGTCTTAATTAATAAGGACCTCGCTTGCCTGGAGAAAACTGAACACTTGGAATGAAATATTAACAAACAACGGAAAGCGCATAAATGTGAAAACCGAATATCTACACCTACATAGCACTGGTAAGACAATGGGCCCTAGAGGCCTAAGTGAGAACTTTTTACAGATCAGCCAGGCACTACCTAACCTAACTCTTTTTTCGAACTAGTACATTTTCTTCCAGCAAATAACAGTTCATGAACTAAAATGTGGGCTGAATGGTTTGGCTTTTCACAGCAAACATATAACTGAGCATTTTGCAACTGGTCCGGAACTAGTTGCTCTGGAGCTAGTAGCATTTCTAGAAATAGAATTCACGTTGAATTGATTCCTTTTTCACTGCAGAGATCTAATTGGTGAATTGGACACTAGTCCGATTCTAGTCACTCTGGCACTAGTAACACTTTTTCCATCAAATACGCGTTCATGAACTAAACAAAAACACAAAACAGAATGTATTCTCAATAGTTTGTGCACAGCAAGCATATAATTGGTTGTTTTAAACTGGTCCGAAACTAGTCACTCTGGATCTAGTATCACTTCCACAAATAAAATTCATGCCGAATTGTTTCGTTTTCCACTGCAAACATCTAATTGGTCAGTTTGCAACTGAACCGGTTCTGCCCACTATGGATTTGGTAGCACTTCGTCCATCAAATACTTGTTCATGAAAAAAAAAAAAAAAAAAATAAAAAAAAAATAAAAATATGATATCTGCTGAATAGTTTGGCTCTTCATAGCAAACATATAATTGAACGTTTTGCAACAAGTCCGTAACTAGTTACCCTGAAACTAGTAGGACTTCAACAAATAGAATTAACCTTGAATTGATTCATTTTTTACTGCATGGATCTAAGTAGTCAATTAGCAACTGGTCCGCTTCTAGTCACTCTTTCCATCAAATACCTGCTCATGAACTACCAATAGAATTTCTGTTATATACATATTTCTTTTGGTTTTTCACAGCATATATGATTGCTTAATGTTTTGCAACTGTTCCGGAACTAGTAGCATTTCTAGAAATAGAATTCAAGTTGAATTGTTTCGGTTTCACTGCAGGGAGTCATATTCTAGACACTCTGTAACTATTAACACTTTTTCCATTAAATATCTGTTCATGAACTAAACTAAAAATAGAATGTCTCCTGAATACTTTGGTTTTCCACAGGAAGCATATAATTGAACATTTGGAATAGTAGTGCTTCCACAAATAAAATTCATGCTGAATTGTTTCATTTTTCAGTGCATACATTTAACTGATAAATTTGCAACTGGTCCGATTCTAGTCACTTTAGAACTAGTGCCACTTTTTTCCTCGAATACTAGTATATACTTAAACTAGAATATTCGACGAGTAATTTGGTTGTTCACTGCAGCTACATATCTTCATGACGTAAAGTGCTTCACACATTCACATACAATACATATATGCATACTATATATTTATGTATTTGTGCGCGTTTCTGCACAGCAAGTGCAATTTATCACACTCGCACGCAGCGTTTGTATTGCGAAGCCGGCAATTTACCAAGCGAAGCCGATATGTGATTTATATGCGAGGGGATAAACGTTTGTCTATTGCAACATATATCCATATCCATATCATATCATGCATGCGTTCATACACACATTCATACATACATACATACGCGCATATACATACACACATTACATATTTTTATATCTCTCTTCTACTTACCACCATGCAGAACTGTCAACGCTGCAACTCGATGCTCAGTGGTACTGTTGCGATTTTGTTTTCTTTTCTTGTTTTTTTTTCTTTGCCAGGTCTCATTATTGTTATTGTTATTGCCTTTGTTGCTTCCCACTGCCTTTGTGCTTAATGTGGTTTTCGTAACCCTTACTACGCTTGTTATCTGCTCGTAGTCGCTCCTTTCGGAGCCGCTTAAGCTTAAGGTTGAAGAAAAGCGCTTGTAAACAGTAGCAAAGAAGCGGAAAGTGGGAAGCGTACGCCTGTGGTGTTTAAGCGAATACTACTAACTTCCACTTGCGATGCCTGCAATGTCCTTAAATGCGTGCTGCTCATTTCCTTTTTTAGTTTATTGTTAATATTTTTTGTTATGATTTTTCGCTACTTTGTTATGCGCTCATATCTTACTCAACAATATTTTTCTTCTCCTTTGCCTGCACTTTCCTGTCTACTGACACTTTTTTATTTGTTTTATCACCCCAAAAGTCCTTTTATTATTTATTGCATTTCCTTAACTTCTTATATTTCGTTATGTGTATTTTTTCGCAAATTTATTTTCTTGTTTTTTTGTTTTTGTCTTAAAATTTGTTTCCTTTGCATCATAAATTAAATTGTTTCATTACGTTGTGTGGTTGTGTTGCAGTTGTCCTGCGGCGCTTCTTTTACTCACATAACGGTCATTGTTTCCCACCACCGACATTGTTAAAACGTAATAGTTTTCTTTATTCCACCTTTTTGCTTATTCTGTTTTTGTTGTGCGAAATGGAATTGATGCGATTTTACACAAACTGATTTATGGTTGCATGGATGCATGCAATGCTGCAATTAATTCGTTTACCTATGTAGTACGCATTACAACAAATATTTCTAAGTGGAAGTATTAAAATGAAAATATGAAATGGCAATGTTGCACGAACCCTTTTGATGTTATGATATACATAAGTATATATGTATGTGAGTATGGTTGTATTGGTGAGAAATATTCTATACTAGTTTTTTGCTGCCTACTAAGCCGCTGTGTGTGAAGAGAAACACATGAGATGACCTGTACTATTTAAAGCAACATCCGAAGATTGACTTTCCTAATCTTATTTTTTCATCGTTGCCTGTTTAAGCGGCCTCTGAAAGCGAGTGAGTTTATGCGTCACTTCAATTCGGTTTGCCCTAAATTGGACGCCTTCTGGAACATGAGGCGTCGAATGATAGAAAAAGTTAATTCTTGTAACTATCATCCCTTTGGGAGGCAATGGAAACAAGAAGATGATCGTAAAAATCAGTCAACTCGTACGTCATAAATAACACCAGATAAGCTGAGAACATTGCTGTGGCCTATGAAATTGTATATATGAACCCAGGATAGTTAATTACCATGCCTTTATCCGTATATAATCCAACTGAGTTGGGATATATATTAGACTCTAATCATTCCCCTCCTAGCACATGACGCAGAAGCTTGGACTATGACAACATCCAATGAGGCATCCCTTGGGGTTTTTTTTTTTTTTTGTTTTTTTTTGTCGGGACAACTAGCAAGTGCAGCACTCAAACATTAATTAAGTCCATTGTACTACACTTGGATTCCCTTTTAATTTTCTTTAAATCTACCCGATCTCCGAGGAAATCTGAGTAGATCATGTGGTGCCAAGGAGCCAAGATGGTCGCTTCTTAACACATCAGTCTCTCTCAGCCTGCCAAGCTCGCTTGTGGGTGGTAGTTACCCATTTGCTAACCGTGGCTGTGATGGTCGCAGAAGGGAGTGGCAAAACGGGCTCCGGGCCCAAGAAGTTGGTCTCATAGCCCATCTTAGCTAAGGAGTCAGAGGTATCGTTACCCGCGACACCCACGTGTCCCGGGACCCATGTTAGTATCAGGCTATTATGTCTACCGACATAGTTCAGCCTGGATTTATAGGACTTGACTACCCCTGATGTGGTTGGAGGGCTATCTAAGGCCATAAACGCAGCTTGGCTGTCGCTGCAGACACGTATAGATCTGCCTCTCCATCGTTTTTCCACAACAAAGTTCATCGCTTTTTGAACAGCATACACCTCCGCTTGAAACACAGATGCATGCATTCCAAGAGCAAAGTGCAGTTTTGTCCCGCTGGATTCCACGTAGACCCCAGAGCCGGAGCCATGCTCGGTCCTGGAGCCATCCGTAAAAATGCGAAAACAATGTTTGCCTGGCTCATTTTTGAGTCTTCCCACAACTGAGCCTCTGGTAGCACTACACTGTATCTCTTTTGAAGTACGACTCTTGATGGCATGGAGTCAAGGGCCATGGAGAGAATCGTTGTATCGGTGTCCATGCCTTCTCTGTGTTCCAATGTCGGACAGGGGCCGTACCAGTTCCCATTGTGTTTCAGTCTGCAGATGGCCTTTAAGGCCTCTCCTTCGATGAAAGCATCAAGTGGTGGTAAACCAATCAGAGCATCTAATGCCGGGCCTGAAGTAGTCGGAAAAGCTCCGGTGCAACAGATGGCCACAGTGCGTTGTAGTCTCGATAAGGTCCTCCTGACTCCCACTAGAGAAAGTCTACTCATCCAGACCACTGATGCATAGGTGATAATGGGTCTCATCATAGCCGTGTAGATCCATAGGACCTTGCCAAGAGAGAGACCCCACGTTTTCCCAAAGACACCTTTGCACTGCCAGAAAGCTGTCAGTGCTTTGGATGCCTTTGTTTCGAGGATTACTCCAAGATATTTAATTTCCTTGGATAGCTGGATTGTGACTCCTTTTAGCTTTGGCAGAACGAGTCCATCAAGCCTCCTCCTTCTGGTAAAGAGGACCATACTAGTCTTGGCGGGATTTGCCGATAGCCCATTCGCACAGCACCAAGTGTCAATCCGATCCAGAGTTTTCTGCACTTTTCTGCAGATGTTCATAAGCGAAGGGCCTGTTACCAAACAAGCAACATCGTCCGCATATGCCTGGAGTGCTCGAGAGAAAGATTCTGCGGAAGATTTTTGTACCTTTGCACATTCGTGACGGCGAGTATCGTAGGCGATGGAACAATGAACAGCATGAGCCTTATGACGACATAGACATAGTGCAGCGAATAAAGATCCAGCGGCTTCGTTGGCTATGTCATATCATTCGAATGGATATAAACGCTTCGGCTCTGAAAGTATTCGATGCGGTACCAGCTGGTGGTAGCAGACGAAAAGGAATATCTCCTCTACGTTCGAAAGATCAGGTTGGGAAAAACTTGGCTTCACTTAGTGTTTTCATCTGGCGCCGGTTAGCACAAGGTAGAAACGACTGGCGCGCTGTGTTAAACTCGGCTTTTCTGAAATGGCAAATCGATGCCAATAAACCACAATGCTCGATGATCGCAAGGTGGGCACAACCCAGGTCATTGTTGAAAACCAACCGAAAGGCAGCGCCAAGCTTAAAGTTATAAAAACTTGTTAAATATATTTTTAACCACCTAAGCGACTTTTAACTAAAAAATAAATAAATAATTGGCGTCTACACTTCTGTTAGGTGTTTGGCCGAGCTCCTCCTCCTATTTGTGGTGTGCGTCTTGATGTTGTTTCACAAATGGAGGGACCTACAGTTTCAAGCCGACTCCGAACGGCAGATATTTTTATGAGGAGCTTTTTCATGGCAGAAATACACTCGGAGGTTTGCCATTGCCTGCCGAGGGGCGACCGCTATTAGAAAAATGTTTTTATTAATTTTGCTTTCAGCGAGATTCGAACCAACGACCTCTCTGTGAATTCCGAATGGTAATCACGCACCAACTCATTCGGCTACGGCGGCCGCCGTGGTCGCCAGTCGTTTTTGTTTTTCATTTTTTTGGCGAGGAAACTGAAGCCAGTAAAATATGAAGTGTGACCAACTCTTTCTTTGCTTGTGTTATAAATTCGCAAGGAAACTAGGTATAGCCTTCCTCTGGTCTATCGAGCAACAAGCAGGCGAAATGGGTATTTCTCACAACACACACTGTCACAGTTGAAACCGAATTTCCGTTTCCTTGAATTTCCTTAAATGCCCTGCCTTATGGAAGGAGCAAATATAAATCCTTGACAAACCACCGTTCGAGAGTCTCGAACAACTCTCTGGCTTAAATATCAATAACCTAATAAGGTTCTTAAACCGCACAGACTGGATATATTAGTAGTCACTCTTTAAATAACCGTTCAATAAGTTGATAGCGAGAATGTGGCAACAAAATGGTACGGATGCGTTAGTTGGATTCAGGATGAATCACCACTCTAACCAACCGAGCATCTATTTCCTCTGCCACCACAAGAAGACACTGCAGATACTGAACATACGTGGAGAGCTACGATTGGTGGAAACTAAGGTCTCTCTGTTCTTATGTTTCATTAAAAATAAATGAGTAATAGGCGTATACACTTCTGTTAGGTATTTGTGCTGTTAGATGTGCGTGCGCCTTGATGTTGTTCTACAAATGGAGGGACCTACAGTTTTAACCCCACTCGGAGGTTTGCCATCGCTTACCGAGGGACGAACGATATTGTTCCATTTGATGTTCATGCACGGATACTCGAACCGAGGCACTCCCAAATGGTTGTCACGCACAAGCCCATTCGGCTACGGCGGCATTTTGTTTAATTACTCGTCAGTATTTTTTTAGGTCTGCAGGCTCATTGTTCACCAACTTTGTTGCTACAATATGCAAATCCGCATATTTTCTTCTAACACTCGTAAGCTCGTCATTCACTTCGATGCATGATATAAGCGAGTAGCGGGCCACACTAGGCGGAACTTCTGTGACATCGCTGAGGACTATTCGAAAAGAACATCTTACTCGACGAACTGCGAATATGCATACCTTAAAATATGAAAATCGGACTGAGAATAGTTTCTGCGACCAATCCCAGGAGACTTCAATGTGCCTTCTCCTTCAATGCAGCGCTAAAGCGCAGAGAAGATTGAAACATCTCCGCCAACTGCAGCCAGACCAAAGGCACTTAAGCTCAATCGAACCCAGCTTTATCCTGAGTTTAATAAGGAAACTGGATCTGAATGAGGAACTGTGATGAGTAGAGGGCATAAAATGCCATGACGTCATAGTGTAAACGAATCTAATTTAAATCAATCTATGCATATGTCTATGAGGTTGCAGAGTTAATTGCTCGCGCGATAATATCCAGAATGCTGGAGTACTCAATTAAAAAAGATAACGCCAGATGCAGCGTCATCTGAAATGTATTTTTTTCGTGAACAAAGAAGTTGCTCTAGCCATCAGCGAAAGTCTAAACCACAAATAAATATTTTGACACCAGCGTAATCTGAAATTAAAAAGTGGTATACCTATAACTTGCTTAGAAATCTCCTCTACCTGAATCTCCTTTTTAAGAATGTACCATAAAGTTCGGTTCATCTGTGACATAGAGTTTTTCGAAATGGTTTTATTATGTTCTGTTGTGCTCCCTACATTATCCTCAATCACTTTTTTAATATTTTCACGTCAATTTTATACATTTAGTATCAGCCAGTGTAAATATCACTCAGCCATTTAGTTTTAAATGCGAAGCTTAGATTGGCGGTGTTTAATTCTGGTGGAGTTACAGAGAGCATTTTCTATATTTTCGTAAAGGTCAAAAATTCTACGTTAATCAAGTTGGCGTAAGCCACTTTGACATAACACAAACCGATATCGGTATTGAGTCAAGGAACTTTACCTTTGTCTGAGCGGCGATAACTTTGGCGGCAACTTAACTCCCTTCTCATTCCGTTAACCGCAGTAGGCAATTAGCATCTGAACTGATAGGCTTAAAATTTTAATTTTTTTTTTTATTATTAGTATTTTCATTGCAACTAGTATAACATTACATATATATACTAACGTGCAATTTTTGTGGAGTTTTGTTACAACAAATAATTTGAGTTAATCCTCAGCAAAATACAATTCATACTTTTAACTGATTTTTATTTATTAATTAGTTTAAATCTAGAGGTTTTTTACGTTTGAGCCTTCGTTTCCATTTTGTATTATCGTTAAGAATCAAGGCTTCATTGTTCACATGCTTGCTTAGTCGCTCTGCGTGCGACTTTGCAAATTTCTTTATGGTTGCCGTAACCGAATCAATATTGAGGTCACGTTCTAGATCTTGCGTCCTAATGTACCATGGAGCACAAACTGCATGCTTGAGTGCCTTAGTCTGAAATCTTTGTATATGCGCTGTGTTACTATAGCTGGTGCAACCCCATAGCTGAATCCCATAGGTCCAGATTGGTTTGAGAATTTGTTTGTAAAGCAGTATCTTGTTGGGTGCGGATAACGCTGATTGCTTACCCATTAGCCAATGCATATTTTGGAATTTTAGGTCCAGTTCTTCTCTTTTCTTTTTCACGTGCGCTCTCCACCTAAATTTCGTGTCGAGTGTCATACCTAGATACTTTGCTGTATTAGAGTATGGTACTTTAATGCTGTTTATGTATATTGGCAGGTAGTTGGTCTTTTTGTTTGTAAAGTTGATCTGTACAGACTTTGTTTCGTTCAGTTTAATGTGCCATTTATCTGTCCAATTGTATATTTTATTGATAGCAAACTGCAGTTGTGTAGTAGACTCTATTTCTGTCTTTCCGACGGTTAATATTGCAGTATCATGAGCAAATGTTGCTATAAAGCAATTTCTGCTGTTTGGCAGGTCGTGAGTGAAAAGTAGATAGAGAAGAGGTCCAAGCACACTTCCTTGCGGCACACCAGCTTTTATCTCTTTCAGTTCAGAGAACTCATGTTCGTACCTGACGCGAAAATAGCGCTCAGACAGGTAGGTTTTTAAGATATTAAAACATTTTGTTGGCAGTACATTCTTTATTTTCCACAGCAGGCCAGCATGACATACTTTATCGAAAGCTTTAGAGACATCGAGAAATACAGCCGAACAGACATTTTTTTCTTCAAATGTGTTCTCGATGATACGAGTTAATCTGTGAATTTGGTCAATAGTTGAGTGGCGCCCGCGAAATCCAAATTGGTGTGTTGGTATTATTTGTTTATTTTCTATGATATTGCTCAGGCGCTTTATCAAACAGTTTTCCAACAGTTTTGACAAGATGGGCAACAGTGAAATTGGTCGATATGATGCTACATCGTTTGGAGGCTTTCCTGGTTTCAGAATCATGATGACATCAGCTATTTTCCAATAGATTGGAAAGTATTGCAGCTTAAAGCAAGCATTCATTATGTTTGTTAGCTTAGTAATGATGTTTCGTGGAACTTGTTTGAGGACTTCGGCAGTTATTAAATCAATCCCTGGAGATTTCTTCGACTTCAACTTTTGTATCTCGGCGCACATCTCATCTTCAGTTATGGGTACTATATCGCCATAATTATCATTGGCTATGCCATCATTATTTAGTATTGGTGATGTGTCGCTATTGGGTGTAAAGATTTTTGCTAGATAATCTGAAAATATGTTTGCTTTTTCTATGTTGGTTCTCGCCCATCCTTTATTGCCTACTTTGATTGGTGGATTATGGTTAGCTGGATGTTTAAGCTTTTTGGTGCATTTCCATAGTGAGTAGTTTGTGTCTCTTTTACAATATTATTTAATTGCTGTGCGTAGTTTGTAAATGATTGATTTTTGTATTCTTTAATTTTATGGCTGAGATCTTTCGCTGCTTTGTTCAAAGCTGCTTTATCAACAGGTAATCTTGTTTGATGCCACCTACGCCGCAATTTTCGCTTCTTTAGCACCATTTCTTTTATATCTTTTGTGTATTTGTGGCCAGCGGAAATTTTCATTAAAGGAGGTGTGCTCGACCAAGCAGAGTGTTGTATTTCTCTCGTCAGTTTTAGAACTTCGTCATCTATCTTTGTTGTTGATTCCATTGGAAACGTATTGTCTTCAGATTCTTCAAACATTTTGCGGAAATAATCCCAGCCGGTAAATTGACTAGTTAATTTGAGAACTGGATCACGTAACACTACCGTTTCGCTGAGAGTTAGATAGATTGGCGAGTGATCTGAATTCATGTCTAGCTTAAAATTTTAATGAAATTAAAAAAACAAAACCCAATCTGAAATTTATGAAAGCATTGCCTTCATTGCATAAATAAAACATAAGTCACAGTTTGTAAGAAAATTTTGCTTCCATTTGCTGCTCTTACCCCGGCGATACAGGATATTAACAACTGCAATGGCCGAATGTAGGGTAAATTAACAGTAAGAAACATGTTGTGGCAACAGAAGTATCGACACAATAATGAAGTTGCTCACCATCTAAGCGTAGATACATTTTACTAGATTTTTCTCCCACAGAAAACTCCAATTGGAAGTTCGAAAAGTTGCACGCAAAAAAATTTCTCTTGATAAAACCTGTTTCTGAAGCGTTTACTGTGCGATAGTTGGAACAACAACAGCATGAATGTGTGTATATTACAAACTCACACACCAACCCCCATTTCTTTGCCGAATGCCGGCCAATGTTGCTGGCCATTCGAATGTGTTGCAAAGCGCGCGAAGGTAACAATGCGCTCCGAAATGATGTCATCAAACTTAGAGCACAATGACACCAATTTTTCGAAAATGCACACCTGTTGAGCGTTGCTAATAGGTATTTATATGTGTGTGTGTGATGGCAACATTCAATGGGCTGTGAAAAATAAATAAGGTGGTGGTGTATGGAGGCAGCATGTTGCTCGTGTACGAATGAAAATGTTGCTGAATTCAGTCAGACATGGGTTTGAAGTATTCAATGTAAGTAGGCAAATATCTTTTACTATGAAGAAATGTATATGCTATTGCACTGAAAAAACAAAAATTAAAAAAAAAACGTGTATATAAATAATAAAATAAAAATAATGTATATATATAAATAATAATTAATTTCCCTCTACAAAACGCCTGCAACAGTCACGATCCTTCGCGAGTTTGAGTTGCTTTTCGAGAGTACTCTTCCAAGTGCACCTAGGGCGACCTTCTTTTTTCTTTTACCTTGCGGCCTCCAATCGAGCGCTTGGCTGCATATATCCGTGGGATCCTTTCGAAGAGTATGGTAATCAACCTCCACTTTCTCTGTTTTATTTCAATCTGGATGGGTCACTGCTTACAATTCGCCCAAATCTCTCTATTGTTGATTGTTCTGGGTCATCAAATCCGTAATAAACGTCTTAAAAATTTGTTGACAAAAACTGCGGCTTATTTGCGAGCGAGTCTGTCATGAGGCAGGTCTCACAGCCATACAAAAGGTCCTATTTCACATTTGAGTTGAAAATACGCAGCTGTGTCTGTGTGAAGATCGATGCAGAATTCCATGTTATGTTCAGCTGAGCAAACGCGCTGCTTTGTATGTCGTCTGCGGCACCTCCGTCCGTGGAAATTACACTTCCCAGGTAAGTGAAGTTGTTGGCATTTTGAATGCTGGAATTCATAACACTAAAGCTAGTGCTTGGATCTGCGACATTTACTTTAAGAGACTTAGTTTTTTCCCCGTTAATCTTCAGTATGACTTTCTTTGATTGCTTCACCAAAACATCGAGCTTCTGCAGCATATTGCAACGCTTTGCTGACAAGGCAGAAGTCATCGGCGTAATCAAAGTCTTCAAGTTCTTCGTTGAAATTCCATTATATGCCACAGCGGCATCCGTCTACAGATCTTGAAAGCACGTCATCGAGCACGATTAGGAACAGCATAGAAGGAATTAGGCAACCTGGTTGAACACCAGATATAGAGTCAAAGGTGGATTATGTTGAACCCAGGGCTTTAATTAGCTGGATGATTTTCGACGCAATGTCTCAACGATATAGGGCGTCCCAGATGTTTCCTTTATTAATGCTGTCGAAAGCGGTACTGTAGTCAACGAAAACGAGGTGTAACGCCACCTCACCATTCTGCCGACTGCTCAACAATTATTCTTAACGTGTTGATTTGGTCGATACAAGAACGGTGTGACCGGAACCCTGCTTGTTGCCTGCGCATTGCTGTGTCGAGCTTCTTGCATATGCGGTAGTAATACCAGCTTTGAAATCCACTGGATGCTCTTTCCAACACAAACAAGTGCTACTCTGAGCTTACTAGGCGAATTAGAAGTAAAGACCTCGCTCGGCAAGCAGAAAACACTCGATATGAACCTTTCATCATACTCTTTCTATTATGCATAAGTCACAGAAGCAGGGACGATGGCAACAATTGATGAGGCGGCACTTGGAGTGTTTAAAAAAAGATTTCCCCAACTTTGTGCCTCAACAACAGCGAATATCGAGGTGTACTAGCTTCATAGAGACATAGACATAGTCCAGCGAATATGGATACATTACCCCGCTAGGTACGTCGTCTCGTACAAATGGATACAAATTCTCCAACGGAGAAGATAAAAGTCTATTCTAGGTTGGAAAAAAACTAAACGAAGGACGAGTTGGCTAGACTTTGTATTTCTAATTGGCGCCAATTAGTTCGTGTAGGAAGAAATAATTTGTGTGCTTTTAATAAATTTGAAAATTGGCATACAATGAAAAGGAGAAGGGTGTCCTTTATAACAAATACATTTTTGAATTTTCATTTCCCACAGTGAGCAATGTCTATATAATTGGCGCCTACATACTTTACTGGATGTTTGGCCGAGCTTCTCCTACAATTTGTGGCATCCCTCTTGGCGTTTTCCCCCAAATTCAGAGATCTTCAAGTTTGTGCCGCCTCGTAATGGCAGATTGCTTTTTGTGGGGAGCTTTTCTATAAGCTTTATTTTCGTATACTTACCCGCAATAACTTTGATAAGACCCTGATAGTCTTCCATCAAGTCCGCTATTCTACCATCAATTTTCATCAATAGTTGGCTGAAAGCGTTGAATTTTGAGAACAAAAATTGTTGAAGTTTTTTTTTTTTGTAAAATTTCCCATATCTTACTATCCCTGTACATTTTGAACCCGTTACACCAGCCGCTACCCGATGCCCTTACTCCAAACACCTGCTTTCTCTCTTATCCACAGCGCAACATGTTGCGCAAACAAGTATCCGCAGCATTTTTTCCGCAACACGAAATGTGTAGAGCACAATTGGACATACTCTTCTCAACATACGCTCTCGCATGCACGAAAGAATGTTGCCAGCACTACGCCGTCACTACTACCACCAATGCGTGCTACCAACACCAAAGCACGACATTTCCAATTGTATCTGTGAGATACTTTATCGAAATAATGACGCAGTGTTGGCATTTAGTATCAACATTGGCAGCGCAGCGCGTAGTTGTGACAACGGCAAAACGCTCAAAGCCACTTGGAGTTGGATTAATCAGACAACAAAAAACAGCAGCAAAACGCGAGTAAAGCGAACAGCCGCGACGAGGAATGTAGAGTAGCTAAACATTTTCGAAGATTACTGGTATCGGAATACACTTACACACAGAGTTGACGGTTGAACGCGAGTGGCCGCAACTTCAGTTGTATTTGGCATTCGATTGCGTTGAGTTCGTTTCTCTGGTAACGTTACTGGAAGAGTAAAAAGAAAAGGAAATTACAAAATAAATATATTGAGACGAAGCGAAAAGTACGGCGCGTAGCGAACAAACGAAATTATATTTCGAAATAAAAAGAATTTATTTTCAATATTTGTGCAAAAACAGTGCATTTTGAGAAGAAACAAAAAAAAAAAAAAACAACTCAAATACTTAAATAATTGGAAACTATTTTTTCCGAATATAATTAAACACATAAGTGTGTCGCCGCCTGAGCAACTTTTGAAAATTTCCGTGCGCTGTCAAAACGCTTTTCTTTGAACGTGTGTGCGTGTGTGTTAGTGAGCGACATACAAACAGCGAGCAAGTTTGGCAAGTGTGTCAGCCAGAAATTTCCAACATTTTAGGTGCACGTGCAATTAATGGTTGGTGTTACACTAATTTTATTTGTATATAAGAAAATCAAACAAAAAAAAAGAATAAGAATAAAATACTTAAGGCAAAAGCAACTGTTCTCATTTTGGTGCTTGAGCGTTGAAAAATTAAGCAATAAAAAATTGAATCACCCGTTCTTACAAGCAAACAGCTTTCAAAACTTGTTGCATTGTCTTCTGTCTACCTGCAACGAAGCGGCTAAAACTGGATTTAAGCTCCAAAGCCTGGCTAGAAAGATTCGCTACCATTCGCAATGTGTTGTCCACACCGGTTTGCCCGCACGCCGGAACCCCTTCGTGCATGCCCAACTAGTTAATTCTGTTCTGACCAACTTTGTGCAACTCAGCGTACTCGTAATGGCCCAAAGTCAGTCAGGCACAAAGCAGAAAAGCGCAAAGTAATAAAACAAATATTAAAAGCAGCGTCGATGAGTAGAGCGAATTGAGAAATATTTTTGTATTTGTTTATTCAACAGCAGTGTAATGAGCGAAGAGCGCTATAGACTCAGCCGAAAAAAAGAAAAATATTTTATGAAAGAAATAAGCAAATAACAACAAAAATATATTATTTTTTTAAATACCTAATGTTGACGCTGCTTTGCTTCGCTCATATTTCTGCTGGCTTTTGACAAAATAAATTAAATTGCCTTAGCAGTTGTTGCCTTAAGATGGCTAAGTGCGCAAGTTTCAGAGAAATTTATTAATTTTAATAAACTTTTAATAACAGTGAATACCTAAGCGGCAGCTGTCTAAATAACAATTCAAATACTGTCATAACATGTGGCAAATTAATGCTGAACGACTGGAAAATGCTAAGTCGACTTAAGTTGTTTTATCAAAGTTTACAAATATGAAATAAATATACCTTTTTTTCCTTTGTTAGTCACTCTTAGGTGGAATTTATAGTAATTATAAGTTGAAAAAAGTCTTTTAATGGTATAGGGTGGTCCATTTTGCATATATATATATTTTTTTTTTAACTGCGGCAGCTAAAATAACATGCGGGATGTGACAGAAATTTATTTTATGGTTAAAAATGTACGAGGATCGTTTAAAAGGTCAGTTAGATGGCGCTACTGGCGCGTGTTGAGGCTATGTAGTAGCATCTCTCGCAAGAACACACACCAAGATTCAGCCAGATCTGTATATTTATACTATTAAATAAAGGAATTCGAATGATTTTCCCTAAAATTAATGGAATTAGGGTTCCAACTCGTTTTACATGCCCCTAACTTTCAGACTGTGCTTCCTCGGATCACTCGTACTACTATTTGCTACGCGATTTGAAAAACTGAAAAGAAATTTTCGCTTGATCGAAATTGGAAGATATTAAAAGGATTTGAAAATCAAATGACCAACCGAATTGGTGATACATCTTTACTATCTAGAAGCTGTGCTTTACCACCATTAGACTATTTCTTGCGAGGTGCCTTTAAAGTTAAATGTTACACTAACCATCCAGCGATGATTCAAGAGCTGAAATTTGAAAACAAATATAAACAAAATAGATATCAAAATATAAAAAATATAAACAAAATAAATATCAAAACTCTCAAAAAGAATACTGAAAAATTTAGTAGACAGAATGAGGAAGCAGAAGGAATTGTATTAAATGTTTAATAGCAAGTTTTATTTTTTTCGAAGAAAAAATTCGTGAAAAAATATTAAGTAATAATATACTCTTGACCTGAAAGAATAGTTTGCTTTAAGGGGGGAAGCTGGTCTAGAGCGCAAAAAATGGGCATATTTTATGAATTTATTTTGACTCAACAAAGGAATCAATCGAAAATCTGTGAAATAGGTTTAATAATATAGCTTTCATGGTACAAATACAAAATTTTTCGTCTGAATTAATTTCAAAATGGCCGCTGTCCAGCAGTTCTCCTAAGGCGCCTTTTTTTCTAGTGGGTCCATTGCCGAAGACGTAAACTCCTTAATTTTTGTCCTGGATCAAAAAATAAAATTTTTTTAGTTTCTATATAACAACAGAAAGAGACGTACGTAGGATTTTTTCGATATTTTGTTTTTTCGCGAAATGGTGCACGTTTGAACAAAAAGTTACAATTTTCACTATTAAGAACGACATAAAATTGTTGATTAAAAAAAAAACTATGTAATATAAATAAAAAATCCTACGTACGTCTCCGGGGAAAAGTATTTCGAATGTATTGTCAAAATTTCGTAAGAATCGGTAAAGATTTGTTCGAGTTATGTCTTCGGCCATTTTAAAAAAAGTGATTTCGAGAAAAACGCGTTTAAAGTTGTAAGTAGCGTTCGGGGCATACCTGCGAGGCACTGCCGTCGAATGAAAAATTTGGGCATTTAGACATTTTTGCTGGCATCCCTCATTTGGTATATTATTTCTAAGACCCTAAAGCACCTTTTAAGACAAAAAAAAATTTTTCGATTTTTTCAAAATTCTAGACCAGCTTCCCCCCTTAAGATCTATCATGAAAATAAAAATAAATAAAAAATAAATAATTGGCGCGCACACTTCTGTTAAGTGTGTGGCCGAGCTACTCCTCCTATTTGGGGTGTGCTTCTCGATGTTGTTCCACAAATGGAGGAACCTTCAATTTTAACCCGACTCCGAACGGCAATTGTTTTTTTTCTGAGGAGCTTTTTCATGCCAAAAAATCACTCGGAGGTTTGCTCCTGCCTGCCAAGGAGCGACCGCTAGTAGGAAAAATTGTTTATGTTGCTGTTTGCTGTTTCATGCATGGAGATTCGAACCTACGCTCTCCGGAATGGTAGTCACACACCAACCAATTCGGGTACAGTGACTGCCTTGTTAATCATTTGAGAGTAATTGTTTTCCACGCTCTATGACTAGGTTTGCTCTTTCCAATGAAAGGCAGAATCATTAAAACTATGAATGCATTTTTTTATTTATTGCCGTATTAAATTAAACTCTAAGCAGCTAAATGGCACACTCTCTGTTTTAAGTTGGCTAGTAAATAATAAATTTTTTTACTAACACAAAATCAAACATTCAACTATTTAGAAGTTAATGTAATTTTTCTTAAATTCCAAACGTTAAATGACCCACCCTGTATCTTAAGTTGGCTAGTAAATAATATAATAAATTGTTTACTACCATAAAAAAAGGCAACTAACTACTTAGAAGTGAATGACTTTACCGCTCAATGTAACTTTTTTCTTGTTAGTTTTTCTTTGCTTTGTAATTTTTTTATTAAGGTTGGGAATCTAAAGCAGCGAATATTTATTTCTAAACAAGTTTCTCATAAAAAGCCATTCATGATTTTAACTTCAAATTGGAGTTGAAATTTGGCCTAAGCGCTTTTCGAGGATATGTGCGGCAAGCCACTACTGGTTTGATCGGTAACTAGTCCAGGAAGTAATAAGCACCTTTCCTTCTCCGATTTTTGAATGCAATTTTTCGAAAATTTTTTGGTGCGCAATTACATAACTTATTAAATGTTACCAAAAACGAAACTGCAAAATGTACGTTGCTAAAAAATCCGGTGGTTCTTGAATGGTCCTTCAAAAGACGCGCCTAGATGTTGTTTTAGAATAAAGCATGTGAAATTTCAGATTCTTTCAGGTTTCATTATTTTTATTCAAAATAGAGCTCTTGCTAACTAATATGTGAAAAATTGCAACATTTGAATGTCTACCAGCATCTAAATGCTCGTGGTATACAGATAAAGTCCTCCAAACACTTGATTCATGAATACCTAATTTTTGAGAATGTCGAGCTATCGAAGTTGAATGTTGTTCAGCAACACTTTGCGCTACAGCAGCAATATTCTCAACGTAATTTTCAGTTTTTGGTCTGCCAGTCCTTTTTCTTTTCCCGAAAGAACCAGTTGCTTGAAATTTTTTCACCAACCTTTGAATTTTCGCCTCATTCGGATGATTATTTCCAGCAAAAAAATCATTAATTTTGCGATTTGTTGCTGTTAAAGATCGACCATTTTCAAAAGTTTCAATAATTCTAACGCGTTGTTCTTTCGTAAAAAATTGTACACCTACTAACATCTCGGCGTCATTTCTGAAAGACACTTTATAAATCTTTTAGCTGACGCATTCTTCGATATAAAACATTATTTTGGAATTGTGATGGAAAAAAACTCTGTAGAATTTTTTCTCATTTTTATATTAGCTTTGAAATTTGGCATTTCATAGTTTTTGCTAAGCAATGAGCCATATTATTATAAAAAAAAAATACTGAAAAATAAAGAAATAAAAATGGTCAAAATTGGTCAAAATGTTAAGAAGGATTCTAAGAACACTTGAACATTTCGTTTAAATTTTACTTTGCGAGACGTCCAAGAGTGTGAGCTCTGCTATATGTCAGGTGTAAGCTTTGATAGTGACGACCAGCTTCTGTAAATCATTTAGTTTACTGCTATGGGAAGTACAATGCCCCACAATCCTGAATGTGAGTCTCAAAATATTCCATCTTGGCCGTCTCAGAAGATCTCTCCTTTTTGACTATTCCTAAGAACATTTGTGCTTTATTGCAATTTCTGTCAAGTATTCCATAAAATATCTCAATTTACTTTATTTGCTTGTAAGTAAAAGAAAAATGTGGCGAATAAATTCATTCGCCTAAGTCGGATTCATGCTATGGAAATCAAGAGGAATACAATTTCCGTACACTTTTTTCGAAAACTTCTTGTTTCATTCGGTTATTAATATATATATCCAATTCCTTAATAGCAACCAGACTTCAAATTGCCTGCAAATTCTTTTAAGGAGGTATTCCAGTGCAGAAGCATAAATTTCGCCCGGTCTTTGAAGCGCTGTATAAAGGAAATAAAACAATTTTTACCATCCATTTTTTTATCATTTGTTTATTGATTACTAAATACTACATTAAAAACTAACAAGGGAAAAAGAATTAAAATTGACAAAATTATGCGCAGTCAAAGTAGGGGAGCCAAAAAAAAGAGGGTGTCCTGACGTGCATGATTCCAATTGTCCTGGTGATCTGAAAAATAAAAACCAAATGGATTCCTAATTATTATAGATGTCGCTATCGAATGAGCATTGGATATTTAAAAAAAAAATTTTTTCACAATATAACTGTTTGAAAAATAAAAATTGTTTGCATATTTTTCTAAAAATTCCGATTTTTTTTAAATACTAAATGAAAAGTTATAGTTTCGAGCTATGGTCAGCCGATGAGGGAATGAATAAAGAATATCCTTCCCAAATTTGAAGTAAATCGGTCCATTAGAAATCGAGATATCCTTAACGCCAGCTCGAGAAAAATTTTGAGAAAAAAGTCTTTTGTTGAGTTGAAGCGGTCAGATCGGAAACGATGCCATGTCACCAAATAGGCTATAGCTCATGAAATAATAGGAATTTTACAAAATCCGATTCGATTTTTTCAAAATTCTACACTAGAAACGCCCCTTAAAAATCATTAAACAAATTAAAAAATTACAATAAAACAGTTATCAATTCTTCTGCTGTTGGGTAAAATAACATGCAAAAATCGGTTAATGCTTTCAAAGAAACGAATCCTCAAAAAGAGAATAAAATAGATGTAGTTACAGGAGCCTCAAAGTACGAAAAAATCAAACTGTGCGAAAAAAAATTTTAGTATATTTTTTCCCAGGCTTGCACATCTTTTACGCTCAGTCAAGTAAAAACACTGCATACTCATAACTTTGAATTTATCTTCGGAATCTGGACTTAAGAGCAACTTTTTTATGCAGTCTTAAACGTCTTTTTTTATTTACCTGCGCGTATATAAAAATTATATGAAAATAAAGTACTTTCAATTCTGTTTTCAATGAGCTGTAAATAATTTAAATCCACCAAGCCGCGGCGAAGACATTTCATCGTTTTATTTCATCCACAGCAAATTAAAAATGTTTCCTCAATCGTTGTCGAATTTTTTTCATATCAATTGAAACTCCCTAATCGCTAATCGGTGGTTTTCAAGAACGCTGATGTCTAAGCCACTTCTACTTATTAGAAAGCGTTGTCTGGTTATATTCCTGATTTGGTCTATTTTGAGATTATCAATTAAAATAAGAACTGATTTTTTCTCATTTTTCGACTTAAGCGTAGCCCTTAGACTATTTTGAGATTTTCAATTTAAATACAATAAGATCTGACTTTTTCTCATTTTTCGACCTAAGCGTAGCCCTTAGACTATTTTCAATTAAAATGTGACCTAATTTTTCTCATTTTTCGTAGCCCCAAAAGGTGGTGGGAAATTCATTTCTAATAATAAATAATAATATTGAATGTTATACTTATTTTTATTGTAATTACATAACACAGTGCGACATCAAAAATCAAACCGCACCGGACCTTTTTTTTCTGAAAATATACCTATTCAATAGCAAAACCCTCGCTGGGTTTTTAAAAGTTAGCTCGATTTTTTTTTTTATTGCGTTTTGAAGTTTTCTATTTTCATGAGATTTTGGAGTTTTACCTGTACGCTAAATTTGACTTATAAATCGACCTTTGTTTGATTTAATCGATTTATTTTTCATAGCTTGATGCAGAAATTTCGTACATGTACAAATAAACTTATTTTGAGAAGAACCTATATCTCAATACGCAATTTTCAATACCAAAATTTCGAAAAATTGTATGTTTTTACCATTTTTTACTGTAATTATGAAAATAATTTTATACGTAACCACCCGTTATACACATTTTCAGATTTTTCTATTTTTGCTAGTATTTTTTCCAGATACGGTTTTCCAATGAATATTGGATGTAACAAAATGTGATCGTGAGTAGTGAAAAGCAAGATTGATCTCACAAGACTTTTAGCCTGTTAAGTACATAGAAAAGTGGCTAGCACACATTCCAAAATAAAAAGTATAAAGAAGGTTGTAGTCTGTCTTATCAGGAAATGTTTGTTTTAGAAATTCCAAAATTTGTTCCCAACGATTTTACCTGTTCTAAGATCGCAGCAGTCTTGCGAGATCAGGTTCGTGCATAACAACTCCTAAAACACATTTGACGCGCTAAATATTTTGTGAACAATACGGTTTTTGTTAACATATTTGAATTTATTAATTTAATTTTCGTGAATTTTTTATGAATTAAGAAAATAAAAAATGTACAATTGTCCTGCAAATATTAACGTTTTCTGCTATTGTTGTGGACGTTTCACAACAGAGTATAAAAAAATTATTTTTATGAAGAAAAATCTTGTTATATTAAAAATTTATTTTTTTAGAAAATAACAAACTTAAAGTTCAGTTTTATGTTTTTATCTTATAAATGACTTTTTTAGTACATTTTGCAACATTTTTGATAGAAGAAATAGTGAGAAATTTTAATTATTTTCATAATTACAGTAAAAAATGGTAAAAACATACAATTTTTCGAAATTTTGGTATTGAAAATTGCGTATTGAGATATAGGTTCTTCTCAAAATAAGTTTATTTGTACATGTACGAAATTTCTGCATCAAGCTATGACAAAATAAATCGATTAAATCAAACAAAGGTCGATTTATAAGTCAAATTTAGCGTACAGGTAAAACTCCAAAATCTCATGAAAATAGAAAACTTCAAAACGCAATAAAAAAAAAAATCGAGCTAACTTTTAAAAACCCAGCGAGGGTTTTGCTATTGAATAGGTATATTTTCAGAAAAAAAAGGTCCGGTGTGGTTTGATTTTGATGACCCCAAAATTGTCGCACAGTGTAATATGTTTCAATGCTTCGAACGTGACTGATTTGTTGTCAAAGGATTTGTGCTCTGGTTTATGTCCAATGGCATTAATTTTTTTTTGAAATTAATGGAGTGCTTTATGAGTTTAATGAACTGATTGTATATTTGGTTGTTTAGTAAAACTTTTGCAATAAATTAAAATAATTTTGAAACGTTTTTAACGTGTGCAATGATCTATGAGCGTTCGCCAAACTTTTTTGTTTCGCTTCTTTGCTTTCACTTCTTTTAAGTTCATGTAAAAAATAAGCTCATACAAATTTTTTATGAGCTTGACTTTTTTTCTAAAAACTTCAAATATTCCACTTAATGTGAATTCTTTTCGACTGGATTGTCTTGACACTAAACTTTAGAAGCTTTCTGCAAAGTGCTCGTTAACTTCATACGAGTAGAAGTCGCCGTCTTCTGCCTTATTCTCGTGATCCAAATCAACTGATTTCACTAAAATCGTCTGCATAACCTAAGCATATTCTTGTGTGTGCAAAATCTTCAGATTGAGTTGGTTCACTCGAACAATTTCTACTTCTAAAAAGTAGATTTACACACAGAGAAAGGTAGAGGTATTTCTCAAGTAGACTTTATGCTACTTTTCATCCCGAAAATATTAGTTTCCCGATAACGCTGGCATCGACATTCCTTTAAAATTCCTCTTTAGGGTCATATTCGGCTTGCATATAATTAATTGTTTCCTATTTTAGAAAAAAATTATTATAGTATATTCTAAATTAAAGTTCGAGGTTTCATTATAAACCGATTAATAATTACGCAAGTGTGTTCAAATTTAGCCATACAATTTATTTATATCCAAAAAAGTAAAATACGTGTAAATTTGTATTCGCTGCGGTTATTATTATGAATGAAAAATTGCGGTCAGTTTCTAAGTACCGACGTGAGTAAATTTTTATTATTGAGTTGCAGATCATTTCAAGATACGAATAATAAGTAAGTGGATTATTAATAAATGCTAGCAGCTGAATAGTAAGATTTAGCAGAAAATAAATTACAGTGGAATGTGAGTAAAAGCTTTCAACAGCAACTGATTTCGTATGCTGCTGGAATCCATTTCCACTTTTTTTGCACTACTAAGAATACATCAAATAGTGATTGTTACCTACGTAGTTGCATATTTTTGCATTGCTGTAACTCAAGCTTGTTCAGAAAAAAATTTTATTAAGGATTCTGTTTACTAAATCAGTCGTCAGCGCTATTTAGCGCACGGAGCGATTTAGCAGCCTCTATATCTCTGTTTGACATTCATATGTGCAACCCAGTGTTATTGCGATAGCGTCCGAGATCGATAGCGTTGTGTTAGTATGATATATCAAAGCGCCCAAAGAGTTCGATCCATGTCAAATCGTTTGCCCCAAAACCCCTCTATTTTTAATGTTATTTTTAATCTTTTAGAAATAAGCTCAAACACTTTAAAATAAGCTATGGTTTTGTGTTTGATTAATAAAAAACAATAAATAAAAATTATATAAAAAATATTAAGAAAATGAAAAAAAAAATCGAGCTAAGAATTTTTTCTGTGATTTTCATTTGATTTTTCATATTTGTGACCAAGGTTGCTTTGAAAAATCAGCAATAAAATTTAAACTATCAATCCGAGCTAAATGTAATGTACGGGCAAATGAAACAGAATTGTATTAGCAATTTTTCGATAAAACATTTTAACTCATTATTGTCTCTCATAGCAAGTCCTTTTGGCTCTTTGTTTGGGAAGCACCCAAAATAAAAAAAAATATAAATAATTTTTTTTTTTTTTTTTTATTAATTTTGCTTTCACCGAGATTCGAACCTACGACCTCTCTGTGAATTCCGAACGGTAATCACGCACCAACCCATTCGGCTACGGCGGCCGTCGAAGCACCCAAAATAGGCTACCAAAAAAGGAGTTAGAATGTTAAAACGTTCTACAATTATATTCCTTGAAAAATTCCATTCTGGGCCTTCTTTCACAGAAACTTCATGCGAGTAATGCAAAACCCCAAAAAAATCCAAAAGGAATACCTTTGTATTGTGCGGTGTTTGACCGAACTCCGTCTCCTATTTGTGCAGTGCATCTTGATGTTGTACCACAAATGGTTACAGTTTTAAGCCGACTTCGAATGGCAGATTCTGAGGAGCTTTTTTGTGGCAGAAATCAGTCGGAGGTTTGCCATTGCCTGCCGAGAGCGGCCGAGAGCCGACTGCTATTAGAAAGAACTTTTTCTATTATTTGATGTTTCATACACGGAGATTCGGAGATATAGAATATAATTATTTATAGTGTAGTTTGCTACATTGCTCTTCAATACTTTTTTCTTTTTGTCGGTAAATGGCCGGGACCGCCGTCATTTTGCCCAAACGGAGAATGCAACTGTGTCGAACATGTTTCAAAAACAAAAACTATTTTTTTTTTTTTTTAATTTACTACAATTCTTTCATATATTAATAAGTTGTAATTCAAACACATAATTTCGTTATATCCTGTCGCCTGCATGTTTTGGAAGAAGTTGCAGAATCCATCTAAAATGGTTTGGCGTAGCCTGCCATCGGTCATCACATTTTCTACCCATTTGAGCGCTTACTCCGAAATACAATTTAAAAGGTCCTGAGTCATGATTTATTGGAGGTTTAGAGGTTTACACCTGATGGGCTTCGACCTGATGGGCTTCTGTAACCATATGGTCTTTCGTGCTCCCGGTCGTTGCATCAAATAAGATTAACCAAATAAATTAATATTATTCGTTTGCTGCACTCGCCTAAGCGAGTTGGCTGCTCTGAACCGACTGCCACAAAAACCTAACCTTACCTCGCTGTACTAACGTAAATTTTATACTTCTTGCAACATTTTGCCAGTCTGTGAACTTTTTATTGTTTATTGCTTGAATTTTCATATTAAATTTTAAAATTTTCTAGCATTTTTCTTGAATTGTCTGCTTTTTTCAAAATAAATATGCAAACGTGAGCAAGCAACTTTTAGCTATTTCTAATCTCCATAGGCTTAAATTTATAATTCACTAACTTCTTTTCGGCCGCTGTAGCCTAGTGAGTCTGTGACTGACTACCAGTCGGGGAATCGTGCTCATAAAACAAAAAATTCTAAAAAAACCTGTTCTTCTAGTAGCGAGCGCCCCTCGACTGGCAATGGCAAAAGTTTGCGTGGATTTCTGTTATAAAAAATATTATCTAAAAAGCCATCTATATATACATTCTCGATATATATGTCCATATAGATCCCTCCATTAGTCTCGACCAAACACTCTGTTAAAAAAGTTTGGGAAATTGGTTTAAATAACACAAAATTTGTTTGTTATTACTTCAAATTCATTGAACCGTCTTGAAAGTGGCCTAATTTCTAAATCATTTTTATTTTTTTTTGTTTATCATGGAGTTTAAAAAATACCTTTTGCATCACAAAGGTGCCGACGCAGCACTGGTATGTGAGACTCGCACACACCAAAAAAAGTTCTCCTCATCATGAACTTAGATTCACCTCGGAATGGCGCTCGCATAACTACGGGCTGACGTGCTTTCCAAGTAATATATTTGTTCCAAGTAACAATTCAATCTTCAAAAAAAAAAAAAATAATAATAATAAATAAAAAAAAATTAAAAAAAAAAGAAAAATGCGAGCGCATTTTCCGAAATCGAATTATCTCTTATGTCTTTTATCGATTAAAGGCGAGCGCCTCGAAGCAATAATTTTTTTTTAATATTTTTTTAATTTTTTATAATTTTTTTATAATTTTTTTTTTTTATTTTATATTGGAGGTTGAATTAGTTTTAAAGGTTTTTTTCGAAGATTTGGGGCTTTATTGTGAAAAAACGGTACAAAATATTTTATTCGAAGTATTGGCCATCGCTAGCTACAACTTTCGCCCATCTTTCGGGCAATTTCCGGATGCCGTTTCTCCAAAATTCTGGCCGCTGCTTAGCTATCCATGACTCAACCCATATTTTGGTAGCTTCGTACGATGAGAACCGCTGGTCCGCCAAATCGAGACTCATATGCCGGAACAAATGATAATCGGAGGGAGCTATGTCTGGACTATACGGCGGGTGGGGTAACACTTCCCAGCCAAGCGTTCCAAGGTATTTTTTGACAGGTTGAGCAACATGCGGCCGAGCGTTGTCATGTTGCAAAATAACCTTGTCGTGCCTTTTTACCGTTTCCGGCCGTTTTTCTTTCAATGCCCGGCTTAAACGCATCAATTGCAGTCTGTAACGATCCCCCGTGATTGTTTCGCCCGGTTGGAGCAGCTCAAAATATACGACGCCGACCTGATCCCACCAAATGCAAACCCCATGATTTTTTGCGTTTTGGGTTATCGTAGTGGATCCATTTTTCGTCGCCAGTCACCACCCGATGCAAAAAACCCTTCCGATTTTGTCGCTCGATCAGCAATTCGCACGTAAAAAGTCGCCGTTCGACGTTGCGCAGCTTCAACTCGTACGGAACCCAATGTCCTTGCTTTTGGATCATTCCCATCGCTTTTAGACGCTTGCAAACGGTTGATTTATCAACGCCCAATGATTCAGCAAGCTCTTCTTGGGTTTGGCACGAGTCCTCGTTTACCAATTCCCCCAATTCCGCGTCCTCGAACTTTTTGGGCTGGCCAAGACGCTCCTTGTCCTTGCACATGCAATATTTTCTTTAGGCATTTCCACATCAAAAATGTCTATGAAATGCAAATGTGAAAGCGAATATTTTAGTCCTAAAATTTGGTACCATTTAACACCAGTGATTTTCATTAAAAATTACTAAAAGCAAGAGGATCATCGTATTCTCACCCATTTCATCCACGTCAACCACATTTTGCGCCAAAAATTGGTCGGCAATAACAGCAGCGCCAGCGCAAAATTCTATTCACTTTCGCAGCAGTCGAGCAGAATTGTTCTTTGTAACGCTCGCAACCGAAATGTTAGAGTGAATTGCGTGTAGTTCGCTGACCGCTAAATTTCTTTCATATCTTTATCGCCAAATTTGCTCGTAAAGCAGGCTTTAAAAATTCCACTTTCAAATTACTAAAATGTTTAAATTAGGTTCACTACAATTTTTTCGAATGGCCATTAATTTTTTTATGGTTCTTGAAAAAAAAAGTTCGTTCACTTCACTGTTTATATTCTTACTTTACAACTTTTCATATCTCGAACGCATTATTTTTAACTATTCCATTAAAAATTGTGGAAAATTAAAAAAAGAACACAAATAACTTTCGAAAGTTTAATTTTTCTTTACCTTTCATTTTTTACTTACTTTTATTTCATTTGTCGCTTGTAATCGCTTTAAAATAAATGTTGTTGCACATAATGACTTGGAGTTATGTTGAATACACGAAAAATAAAAAAATGAAACAAGAAATTTATCATTAATAATACATATCGCCCAAAATACAGCCGTAAGCCAAGTTGGTATGTGTGCACATGCATGAATGCTACTAAAAAAGTGCACACAAAAATTCCAAAACATAAAAAAAAGCAAATGCATACCCAACATAACTGCAAACCATTTACGGTAAAAGGCAAAATAATAAAGAAATTTATTTGCCGCTAATTATCTGCGCTCGCAACGCTCTGCAGCTGTTGTTGCCTTTATTGGCGCTACCTTGTAATTTCAGGCTTGTTTCGTTTATTTATGGCTTCTAATTACAGGTAACAAAAAACAACAAAACACATAATTTTGACATGCTCACAATTACAGCAAAGTGAATGAAGTTTTTAAACGCTTATGAGAATCGCTTAAAAATTCAAAGGATAAAGTAGAAATATCGCTGGGAAAACTTGGTCAAAGGACGTTTAAGAAAATCGCCAGCTCGTGTCTACATAATTGTGCGTATGTTGAGAGGTTACTTAATTTGGAAAAAGGCAGGGCAATCCATAAAAAATAAAAACAATTTTACATAGTTCCTAAAGTTGCTAAATGTTTTCCTTCTGTCGGTAATATTTTTTATTTAGATTCAAAAGTCATACGGAGCTTTGCGTACAATCCTTTTTAAAAGCAGCATTTTGAGTATAAGAATGCCCTGCTCTCTTATGCACAATTCTAAATTTTTGTTTACTATGTCATTAGTTAGGCAATGCTCTTACCCACGAAGTATCGTCACACCTGTCCATCAAAAATGTTACCAAAAATGATTGTGAATGATCAGATCAGTCTTGAAAACTTTGTCTCTCCGTATGCGCTAATCTCCGGAACGGATGCACCGAATTTGGCGGGACTTTCACTTACAGCTAGAGGAATCTCTTGAATAGGTTATAGGCTAGGACTTTTATTCTTAAAATATTACTTTCCAGGTGACGTAGAATGCAATATTTCTGGGACTCCTTTTTATGGTTAAACTCCGCTCATTTATATTGCTTTCTTCCCATTTCTACTAAATTAGAAGTTTAAGATTTCATCATAATTCGATTTTGATTAATAATAGCGAAAGTCTGTTCAAAGTTAGCCATAAAATTTAAATCGAATGAAGTACAATAGTGTAAATTTGTATTTATTCCGAATATTTCTAAAAATGCAAAATTGCGAAGTCTATGAGAAACAATTTTAGATATATCGTAGTTTTAGTTCACATGAAACATATTCCCAGCTTTCTGAGGCGTGATAAAATACGGCGAAAATTTAATAAAATTTTTCTCTCAATTTTTTTCACTCGTTTTTTTTCCCTTAAGGGGTTATATACCTTGTGGTCCGGTGAAATTAGCGAAAGTTGGGTTTTTTTTAAAGATATGTAGCAATAATTTTATTGTATAAAAGTTTTTATTATTGGAATTGAGATTGCAGTTGATATATTTGATTAAGTTTATTTAGAAATTTACAAGTCGATATTAATGCGGTCACAGTAACAAGAAGAATAAGAATTAGAAACAGATGGTGAATAAGAAACAGATGATGAGCAATAACAGATGACACGCATAGTGTTGCCAGAAATAACTTGAACACGCCCTCTCAATATGCGGATCATCTAAGTAGTTAAACCTAGTCCAGTACGACATCTTTCGTGATTAACTTTTGAGAGTGATTTCGTCATAACATCTGCAACCATATTTTGCGTTGATATGTGTTGTAGCTTCAAATGGCCAGCGGCGACTGTTTCACGAATGAAATGATGTTTAATGTCGATGTGCTTCGTGCGAGCATGAAAAACAGGATCACCAGCCAAACATTGAGCTCCTTTATTATCAACAAAAATTGTTATGTCGATAAACTCTCGTAGACCAAGCTCAGTTAACAAACTTCGTAAATAGATTGCTTCTTTCGTTGCTTCTGCCAAGCTAATATACTCCGCTTCCGTTGATGATAGTGCGACCGTGCGCTGCTTTTGCGACTTCCAGGTAATCGCAGCGCCGCTAATTAAAAATACGTAGCCGGTATATGAACGACGATCTACGGTACAACCTCCCCAATCAGCATCCGCGTAGCCAATCAGTGGGTCATTCGTCTTACGAAACACTAATCCCCTATGTGGCGAGCCAGCAAGATATCTCAGAACTCTCTTCGCAGCCAACCAATGGCACATAGATGGGTTAGTTACATACTGTGCTAAACGCGATACAGTATTAGCTATGTCAGGTCTCGTTGCCACTGACAAATACATCAAACTTCCAATTAATTCTCTATAATGATTTACTTCAGACAGCTTTTTCGAATCTGGAAACTTAACATTCACTTCGGATGGCGTCATTACAGGATTGCAATCTTCCATACCGTATTGCTTCAACAAATTCATTACATAACCTGTTTGTCGCAAAGTGATATAATCTGCAGATTGACTTATTTCAAGTCCCAAACAATATTTCGCTTGACCCATATCTTTGATCTCAAATTCTTGCAAGAGCTGCTTCTTTACGTATTCAATGCATTTCAAACTTTTCGCTGAAACTAATAAATCGTCGACGTACACCAATAACAAGCAAAACTCATCACAGATTATACCAGAAAACAAACAGGGTTCATTTTTCAATGGCTCCAATCCCATTTCAGATAGCTTTGTTCGAAGTTTAATATACCACTGGCGACCAGATTGCTTGAGGCCATATAAAGCCTTACTAAGCTTACACGCGTTACCACCATTATGTAAATTTGTGAGCATATTTCCAGCACATATACTAATAGGACAATTATCGCTCCGTTTTGACACAATACGCTTCAGTATCTCAGGTAGCATGTCTGGAACCTTCATGAATACGTCTTCATCTAAAGGGCCGTTGAGATAAGCTGTAACGACATCAAATTGCCAAATTTTAAAGTTAAAATGAATGGCCAATGCCAACATCAGTCGGACTGTCTCCAACCTCGCAACAGGAGCAAACGTCTCATTGTAATTCACACGGTATTTTTGACTATAACCCTTCGCTACAAGTCGTGCTTTACGCCGCTCAATTTTTCCTTCGTTTCCATACTTGTTAGTAAGCACAAATCGACAGCCAATAATGTTTTTGTTATCGCCGGTCTTCACGATCTTAAAGGTGTCATTTTTAAGAATACTAATAACTTCACTTTCAATAGCATCTTTCCATTCATCACGATCCGGACCTTTCAAAGCACTTCGAGTTTCAATTTCGGCTATTCCAGTAAATACGTCATCACTAAGTTCGTCAGCCTGAACATCTGGAGGATCGGAATCTTGTGAGGCTTCTTCTAAATTTCGAGAATGGAATAACTTTCGCGGACGCCCTCTACGCCCGCGGAGGAGTCGTGGTCTTCCAGGTGCCCTATTTTCAACCTGTTTAATATCATTCACAGGGGCAACATTTTTCACAGAATCACCTTCAATATTTGCTGAATTATCTCCCTGCATCTTCGGAGGAGAAAATTCAACGATCCCTCGCTCATCATTATCGACGTTTTCTTCTTTGTCAGACAACAAAAACTCATCAACAACCACCGTATGTGGTGACCGTGGTAGATTCATCTCTAAAAATTTAACATCTCGAGCATAGACTATTTGATGAGTATTAGGGACCCATATACGATAACCCTTTCTGTCTCGTGGGTATCCTACAAATATACCTTCTATGGCTCTAGGAGCAAGTTTATTTTTACCTGGATTCTTATCGAGCACCATTACTTTTGATCCAAATACTTTCATGTGATTGAGCATTGGTTGGTCGCCATTTAACTTTTCGTAGGGTGTTTTCCAATTTATACTACTCGATGGGCATCTGTTGCGAATGTATGCAGAGGTTGCAACAGCTTCCGCCCAAAATGACTTCCCTAAGCCAGATTGTGATAAAAGACACCTAGACATGTCCAATAATGTCCGATTCATTCTTTCGGCGAGCCCATTCTGCTCAGGAGTATTGGGAATACTTAGTCTCCTCAAAATACCGTTATCTGAAAGATACTGATCAAAAATGTTATTGCAGTACTCACGACCATTGTCTGATTGTAGACACTTTATTTTCTGTCCTGTCTGCCTCTCGATACAAGTTTGATAAAGTTTGAAAGCGGTGAAAACGTCTGATTTTTGCCGTAAGAAATAAACTTCACACCAACGTGAACTGTCATCTATAAACGTGACGAAGTACCTGGCACGGCCAATTGATTCTTCCCTGAAAGGGCCAACGACGTCGGAGTGCACGATCTTTAGCAATTCTTTGCAATGCTCACGGCTTTTATCAAACGATAAAGCCGTCATTTTGCTCTTCAAACAAGTTTCACAGTTTGCAAGTTCTCTACTCTCGCTAACATCCATTTTAGGAAGTGCCCCCTGACTAACTAATCTTACTAAGTCTTTGGAGTTAAGATGACCTAGACGACAATGCCATTTAAATAACTCAGAGCATCTGACTTCAGCAATCGCGCATTCGTTGCCCTCACGTACAAAGAACAAATCACCTTTACGATCAGCGACTAAAATTGTTTTGCCATTCTCATCACTAACATATGCTCCATTCTTGACAAATGTTACTGTATGCCCTTTGTTGGTGATCTTTGCAACAGATATCAAGTTTGTGCGCAAGTCCGGCACAAATAATGTATTGTTGAACTCAATGAGTTGTTCGCCACCACAACCAGCAACTGCCAGCTTAACTTTACCCTTGCCTTTGACTTCTGCACAAGCTTGACTAGCGAGATTCAGTTTTACCTTTGTTGATTTGTCAATAGACGAAAAATTTGAAATATCGCCACATAAATGCGCCGTACATCCACTGTCAAGAATCCAATCATGTTTCGACCTGAAACTATGCTCACTTCTCCAAGTGTGCTCAGCAGCAGTATAACAAGCTGCATACGATTCGTTTACTTCTTGATCTTGTTGTTTTCCGCGATTCGCACTATCACCTTTTCGTGCTTTACAAGCACTTGCCTTGTGCCCAAATACACCACACTTAAAACATTTAAAGTTGTGCTTAGGAGTGAACTTATCTTTACACTTTGTAAATTTCTTATGAGCATGCATACGCTCCCCAGCGGCCATTGCAATAACCGCACTTCCCGAAGCTTGTTTACGTGCCTCGCTCTCTTCAATAATTTTTACCTTCAATATATCAGCCTTGGGTAGTTCGTCTCTGGACTCAATAGCACAACGAAAGTTTTCGTACGACGATGGCAAACTATACAGCAGCATTATTGACAATAAATCGCCATTTATTGGTACACACATGCTTTCCAACTTGTCAACTGCATCGAAGAATATAGCAATATGCTCTTTAACATTACCGCCCTCATCTAATTTGTGTAGCATTAGCTGTTTCAAAAGAGTTGCTTTGCGCGCCGGTCCTTTTGATGCATAAATTGACTCTAATTTGAGCCACACGTCCCGCGAAGTGTCGCAGCCACGAACTTGCTTCAATTCTGATGGTTGAATTGAAAGAACTAAATCTGCCTTAGCCTTTTTATCGTTTTTCAACCACAAGGCTTTAGCAGCAGCATCACACTCTGTTGGCATATCACACGTACCATTGACATACTCCCATAAGTCATTTTTAATCAGCAACGCCTCCACCTGCATACTCCAAGTGTCAAAGTTCTCCTTGGACAAAAGCTCAATTCTGGATGAGCTAGATACTAAATTCACAGCCATCTTAGATGCAGTATCAAGAGTCGATCCACGTGTCTGTTGGATAATTTCTTCTTTTGGAATCTTCTTTTGAAATCGCCTTTTCGTCGGTTTTACTCAGTACGCGCAATTGAAATTATGTCAGCAGAATTATTTTGGGTAACTGGGCCCATAACCTATTGAGATTGCAGTTGATATATTTGATTAAGTTTATTTAGAAATTTACAAGTCGATATTAATGCGGTCACAGTAACAAGAAGAATAAGAATTAGAAACAGATGGTGAATAAGAAACAGATGATGAGCAATAACAGATGACACGCATAGTGTTGCCAGAAATAACTTGAACAATTGGATATTACAATGTTTAAAGAAAAAAAAAGGCTTTGTTTGTGTAAAAATATTTAAAAATGGCGGAGTTATGGCGTTTTCCCCCAAGACCCTTTTTTTGGAAGAGGCTTGCGGTGGACGCGATTCAAGTCCACCAAGTCAACTGAAATCAAAAAATCGAAAAGATTTCATTAGTATAGGGTTATATCTTCTTAGTGAACGATCAATATATTAAATATTTTGATTTTTGTGAAAATAGGAACATGTTTTTAAAAAACTCCACTTCTACAGTCCTAAAATTGGCATTAAAAAATTCATATCTGCAAAATAAAAATTTATACATAAAAAGTTGATCGTTCACTAAGAGGCGACATCAATTACGAACAATTTAAAAAAAAAATTATAAAAATCGATTGAATACTTTTTTTGCAATCGCGTCCACCGCAAAAGCATTTTTGGAAAAACACGTTTTTGAGATAATCGCGTTTAAAGTTTCAAGCGCCGCATGAGGCCGTACGCTCAGGACGTGACGACGCACAATTTAAAACGCTGTAACTTTCGATCTATTGCTCAGATCTCTATGAAATTTTTGGAAAATGTTCTCAAGGGATTGTATATTACTTTACGATAAAGAAATAAAATTTATTTTGATTTTTTTGAAAAACACAAAGTATATAACCCCTTAAAGAGAGTATTAAATATTAAAAAATTAATTAAATAAACTGTTTTTTAATTCCAAGCGCTAAAGTAGGGAATATGTAAGAATCCAATTCGGATACTGGAACGGCTTCTCCCAGTCCGATGTGTACCGTGCCAAAAATTTAAAGATGTTCTTCTGGAAAATAATTTTTCCAAACTTGATCAATTGAATTTAAATTTTAACATTATTTTTTTGTTATAGTACACAATTTTTTAAGCAATTTGTGAACGATTGTCTTTTGAATTTAGAATTAATTGAAATAGCTTTACCCTTTAAAAAAGGTTTGAATGAGAAAGAGCTGTGGAACAGCCAGTTTCTTTTATAACACTTTGAAATAATGCATGTACTTTATGATATCTGCAATAAGGGAACTTTTTCAGAATTTTAATTTGTTTAATTTTCAGAATTTTAATTTATTTAATCCTCTTATCATCTTCATACTGTAGAGCACTAAATTATATGGCTGTATTGCATTATTTAAGCCATATTAGTAAAAGTTTAATAATAACTCCATGACTTTTTTTAAATAATTTTTCTTATTGAGTGAAAAGCAAAACTTGTTGGTTTCATCACAGATATTTAATCATTATAAGAGTTAGTAAATTAATATTTATTCCATTATTTTGACCTTTCATTTCTACTATTAATGCAGACTATACAAAATATGTCTAAACATTTTTTTGTTGAGTTTAATGAAACTTGTTTTAGTCAGTAATTTTTTCTTAATTTTTTTTTTCATTTTTTAATAAAACAACAAATGTATTTTTTTTTTCAATTTTAAGAAAGTCGATTTTATTTAGTAGCTACTTTTTAAATTTTTTATTGGGGGAACATTTTTTAATTTGAATTCGTCTATTTTCTTCTATATTTACTAATATAATTCAGTAGTTTTCTTTTCATTTTTAATGGAAATTTTTTTATTTGGAAAACCTTAAAAATATTTTTTTTTTAGTTTTAACAAAATTTACTTGACCTAGTACCTGCTTTTGAAAATTTTTCATGAACCTTATTTAATACTTATTTACTTTAATGTAATTTTGTTTAATAATTTTAATTTAATACTTTTATGTTAATTACAATTTTTAATAGGATTTTGTTTTTGGTTTGAAAAGATTTTTTTTTAATTTTAACGACTATTTTGTTTGGTTTTTATTATTTTTTTTTTTTTAAGCAAAACACAATGCATTTAACTTTTTGGCGTTACATAATATTTTTAATGGCCTTTTTTATTTTTTTAACTTAAGCAAACCTTATTTTAAGATTTTTTATTTTATTTTTTATTTTGAAAGCAACCAGATTAATTTAATTATTGTAATCTAATTAAAATTTTTAATGCAAATGTTTTTATGTTGAAAGCCAGAAAAGCAATTTTTTTAATTTCTCAAATTTTTTTTAATTTGAAACAAACAAATTAATTTTATTTCTCAAGTTTACTTAAATTGTTTTAATTCAGGAGATTTTTTTAATTGATTTCTTTTTTTCTTATTTTAAAAGCAAAAAAGTTAATTATTTTATTTTCATTTTAAGCAATTGCTTTTTTAATTGTTTATGAAAAATTTTCTACTTTCATAGAAAAAAACAAATTTTAAGTTAGCTAAAATTTTAGTCGAAATTGTGTTATTTTGTTAAGTTAATTAAAGTTTTTTATTTTCAAAATATTTATTTATCTCTTTTTTATTAATTATTAATTAATCAAAAATAAGTTTTTTATTCAAAATTTTTATTTTAAAAGGGAAATTTCTTTTTGACTTAAGCCCAATTTATATAAAATATTTATTTATTTTTTTTTTATTAATTATAAATTAATTAAAAATAAGTTTTTTATTCAAAATTTTTATTTTGAAAGGGAAATTTCTGTTTAACTAAAACACAATTTCTTTAAAAACTTTTATTTCATGCCAAAAACTATTTTTTTATCAATTTTAACCAAATCTTAGTAATTTTAAATATATTTTTTTAGTCTTTTGTTAATTTTGTTTTTATTTTGAAGCACGAAATATATACATATATTTTTTTCATTTAATTTAATATAAAGCTTAAACATTTTTTTTTAATTTTGATAATTTTTTTATTTTGTTTGAAAGCAGACTTTTTTATTTTTAGCACATTTCATTTTAATTGGTTGTTTTATGTTATTTTACTAAAATTGATTCTATTTAGTAATTTTTTTTTTAATTTGTATTTAAAGCGGTTGTTTCGATACAAATACTATTTATTTCTAATTTTAATAAAATGTATTTCATTCAATAATTCTTTTCATTTCCAAATTTTTGTTAAAAATTTATGTTCTCGAAGAAAAGGCATTTTTAGATTTAAGAAAATTTATTTTATTGAAAAGTTTTTTTCTTAATTTTTTATTGAAAGCATTAAAATGCTTAATGCTTAACTAAAATTTAATTTAGTTCTGTTCTTAGTTTTTAGTGGCAATATTTTTATTTTGAAAGTATTGTAATGTTTTGTATTTATTGTATATTATAACAAAAATATTTGTTATTTCATTTTTCTTAATTTTACTAAATTTATTTATTTTTCTTTTTAATTTTGTTTTCTTAAATCAAATATTAAGGATCTTACTGAATATTATTAGATATTAAAATAGCTTATAAATTATGTACCGGCGTTTTAAAGCAGTGAAATATGACTGGTAGTTATCGGAATATTTAAATTTTAAGTCAAAGCTAAGCGAAACTTTAGTCTTTAACAATTTTTTTTTAAGTAAGTATTCAATCTATGGATGTCATATGACTACTGCTTCAAGAATTCCTTAAAAAATCTGTGAACAGCTTACTTTTGTGCGATGTATGGAATTCTGCACCTTTTCCCGTTTTTATGTTAAAATATTCTGTAAAATAGTTAAGCATTTAAATTTAGGTATTTAAACTAAAAATTAAATAGTTAAATTCAGTTTTAAAAATGTGTTCTATAAAGCGTTGTTGTAATGTTTATTTAACTGTAGTTAAAACGCATTTTAACTATTTTAAATAATTTTTATTTATTTTTTTTGTTTTATATTTATTTTTATTATCTAATTTTTATATTTTTTGTTTTTGCGTTGTTGCAATGTTTATTTAACTGTAGTTGAAAGGTATTTTATTCTATTTTAAATCATTTTTATTTATTTATTTTGTTTTAAATTTAGTTTTATTATTTAATTTTTTTTTTTTTTTTAATTGTTATTGCTTTTTTAATTTCTTTTATTTCTTTTTTTCTATTATATATAATTGATTGTTGGTTATAATAATTATCTTATTACATTATTAAGTTTTTTATTGTATTTTATTTGATTTTTATTTACTTTATTTTTTTTATATTTTATTTTATTTGATTTAATTTTTTTATTTAATTATTTAAATTTTTTTTTAATTCGCGTTAGAAATTTTTCTTTTCTTAAATTCAATTATTTTTATAATTATTCTATTTCTTTCCAACACTCCCTGCTTCGTCATCGCATTTCCCCAAATCACCTATGCGTCATAAGGCTTCACCTTTTACGAGAATTATATTGCTTGTTAGTGCAGCTAAAATTCAAAGTAGTTAAAACTTAAATGGGTCACTGCTGCAACATAAATTTTTTTATTTTGTAGATTTATTCTAACTAAATGCGTTATTTTGCCCTTTTTATAGTGAAACTATAGACGCTAAGGCATCAAAGAGATAAACTATCTTAGCTTTTATGACTTCACGTTATTCGAAGCTCATTTTTTCATCTTTACTAAAATGGCTTTATCGCTGTCAGTGCGAATGCCCAACAAGAGAGAATGAGTATGGAAATAAATTGAGCTCAATTCTTCGAAGTTGTCATATAACGAGTGTGTATGAGTGCGTGTGTGTATGCAGGTTCATATGTGTACACTGCTTGCATTCTCAGCTAGTCTCTCGTTTACCCACAGTTTGTCAGGTAACCGACATAACAACAAATACTATTAGCCAGCCAGTTGGCCAAAGAGACGCTGGTAGCTACTAGTACACATACATACATACATACATATGAGAGTATATGTTTGTGCATATATGGGTTTGTAGGCAGGCGTGCGAGAGTAAGCAAAAATACGTTTAGGAAAGAAAGATAAGTAGTCAAAAAGTCAGTTGGACAGACGTGTGTTGCATGCAGGAATACTTTTATCTTCTTTTTTTTTTATCTACTAACACATAGCAACATAAGCAACTACTTCTGCGCATACACATGCAGTTACAAACCTCTACCTGTCACTTAGTTGTGCAACTTTTTTGCTCATTCTTATCTGCGCCATTCAACCTGCCGTTTTGTTTGTTTATTTAAATACTTACATGTATTTATATTTACATATTTATGTGCGCATATTTAAGTGTGTGTACGTGAGCATAATTTATTTTAGTAGATGTGTTGCCTACTTCTTGCATACACAATTACTGCTATTATATAGCTATTGTTGTTTTCGAGCAGCAAATTTATGGTTAAATGCCGATAAGCATATTTGGTCAGGTATGTTTGTGATAAAAATCACACCCGTTCCGTCGGAAAAACAAAAATCATAAAAAGGCGAACGCGAATAACAAAAGAACCAACTACTGACACTTTTGGCGAAATGTTTTAAGTGCGGCTTTCTCAGTGTGCCTTTGTTAGGCTTTTATGCCTTTTAAATTTATTATTTACTTGCAAGCAAACACACACACAAGCGTATGCAAATACAAGTGTGCATGTGTGATGGTTCATCCGTTCATTAGCAATTCATGATGGGTAGTTTTTCATATAATTTTTATGATTTTTTTTTTTAATTTTTTCTCATTCAACCAAATATTTGTTTCTATTTATCCTTCACTTATTTCGCGCTAACGCAAAGGCATTTCTTTTGTCCATCGTCAAAGAATAGTTTTTTGTTTTTCGTTATTTAGTTTTCTTTTTTGTTTTTTTTTCCTTCGAATCCATTGGTACGCAAATAAATATGCAGACGTTATTCTTAAAACATGCTTACACTGGTTATACATACATATTCACATTATATGCACGTACTGTCTCTCATATGCCGCTACAGGCCTCCTATGCTCACATTTATTAGCATTCATTTACGGTGTGTGTGTATGTGTGTTTGTGTTGTTTAACGTTCCGTTTTGCAAGCGCCATTCCAAAACTCGGCCTTCTTCAGCCTTGAGTCGGTTGATTTCCGTTAACACCTGCATGTGCACTTACAAGGAGTCAAGCAGCCGCAACAAGCACATGAAGAGGGAGAACAACGCCGAAAAGAGCCACTTAAACTCGTACGGTGCAGACCCACTAGGAAATTTTGATTGACAGCAAGCAAATTTATATGTGAAAACAAAGACTATATTACACCAACCGAAAAATCGCTACTTGCTGCTTTCGCATTAAGTGCTTGCTATTTTTCAATAAATCTTAGCTTCTGCAAATCCTCCAAATAATCTTAAACAAGATACTGCTTTGAGGAGCATCAGTCAGAGTATTAGTAGTTTTTTAGCCTGTGTACTTGAATGGTTCAAAAATAATTTTTTTATTAGTGGTTATTCATTTTCGAAATGCGAAATACTCCATTTAATGAATAAGACTCCCCATCAAATGAGCCCAAAATAATCGTTTCAGTTGAAGAGTTCATCAATAAAGCTGAAATGATTGAAATCAAAGCCGTAAGACTCTGCTGCTAGCGCTGGGTTTGCTTTAATTTATTTAATAATTTATTATTATGTAAGCTTTGTAAAATATGAAAAAATAAACATAAATATCGAAATCGAAATCCAAATCGAAGACTCGCGTGCAGCTTTTCAGTTTTTTTTTTAATGAGCTCTACTTTTTAATCTGCTTCTGATATCGTTATAATTACAAGCTTTTTTGGTGAAGTTTGACCAAAACCTCTCAAGAAAATTTTTGTTAAAAAAAATACTTCCTGTCGAAATATTGAAGCTGGCATATACAGCCATATTTCTTGTCAATTGCTATTGAAAGCTTGAAAAGAATTCCATAATTTCTAATAGGACTATGAATAAGTTCGTGCGGTTTTTTTCGAAATTTGAAACTTTATTGACGTAAAATGGTTACAAATTTAATATTCAAAATATTGTCCATCGCTTACTACTACTTTTTCCCATCTTTCTGGCAATTCACGGATTCCCTTTGTGAAAAATTCGGTCGGTTTTGCCGCAATCCACGAATCGATCCATTTTTTGACTTCATCGTAATTACGGAAGTGCTGGTCAGCCAGGCCATGTTGCATCGATCGGAAGAGATAGTAATCGGATGGCGCAAGGTCTGGACTATACGGCGGGTGGGGTAGGACATCCCATTTGAGCGTTTCTAAGTATGTTTTGACCACTTGTGCAACATGTGGCCGAGCATTGTCATGTTGCAAAATAACTTTGTCGTGTCTATCGGCGTATTGCGGCCGTTTTTCTCGCAGTGCTCGGCTCAAACGCATCAATTGTCGTCGGTAGACATCCCCCGTAATCGTTTCATTCGGTTTCAGTAGCTCATAATACACAACACCCAGCTGGTCCCACCAGATACACAGCATAACCTTCAGGCCATGAATATTCTGCGCCGACGTCGATGCTGAAGCATGGCCAGGGTATCCATACGTTGCCCGACGTTTTGGATTGTCGTAATGGACCCACTTTTCATCGCCAGTCACAATTCGATGCAAAAAACCCTTTCTTTTGTGCCGTTGAAGCAGTTGTTCGCATGCCATAAAACGGCGTTCAACGTCTCTTGGCTTCAATTCATACGGCACCCAATGGCCTACCTTTCGGATCATTCCCATGGCTTTTAAACGTTTGGAAATGGTTGATTGATCAACTCCCAAAGTTTTTGCAACCTCTTCTTGCGTTTGAGCCGGATCTTGATCGAGCAATTCCTCCAATTCGGTATCCATGAACTTTGGCGGCGCACCCTCGCGTTCTTCGTCTTCCAAGCCAAAATCACCACTTTTAAAGCGTGCAAACCACTTCTGGCACGTTCGCTAAGATAGAGCATGCTCACCATAAACTTCCACCAAGATACGATGACTTTCGGCTGCTTTTTTCTTCATATTAAAATAATGAAGAAGAATTCCCCGCAAAAACACATTATTTGGCACGAAATTCGACATTTTCAAGTGTGGTAAAAATATTGTTGTTTACGCTTCAAATAAAAAACTTATACTGACGTTTGTGCCTTACGACAGTAGCTCTCCAATGAATGTTTGGAAATGTGGATCGATGGAATAATAATCAAGTTACGCCATCTGTTGTAAAACCGCACGAACTTATAAATAGACCTATTAATTTCGTAGAAAAATGAGTTTATTCTTTGAAGGCCACAGTTGTCAAGGCTGGCAATTCACAAGGTGTTCGCAAAAGGGATCTCTTTTCGCCATTCCAGATGCAGGCCGTTGGCATATGGACTAAAACGAATACCTCCAAAATAACTTAACAAACGTGACCCAATTTCAACAAATCCAGAAGTGGCGAGTTGTTAAGAAAGCCACCAGCAAACGTTTAGAATTATGTCAACAATAACCGGTCACTTGCCTTTGGTAGACCATGGAAGAAAAATGGAATAGCCGTACAGCGATAAATACAGAAGCAGCAATAAAAAAGAATCAAAGGAAACCGTTTCACTGTGCCTACGATATAGAATACGGGGGGAGTTCTATATGAAATAAATTGCAGAAATTGCTGCGACTAATAAAAAGCAGTGGTGTATCAAAATGGCATATTTTCTGCTAAAATAAGAAATATAGGTATATAGAAATAAATAAATAAAAATAAATAGAAAAAAACTATATGAATATTAAAAATGTTCCGAGATTAGCATGAAGAACATTTTGCTCCAAAGTTGAACTTGAAAACTTTGAAAAAATTGTTTTTTGCGGAAACAAATTTTTAGGGTATGTTAAAAAAAAGCAGTATGAAAAATGTACGAAATTTTTTTAAAAGTTGAACTTTCAGAATTTGAAAAATAATTTGTTTGAAAAAAATTTTTTAAATTACTTTAAAACGAAATAAGAAAAATATGCATTACAAATTTTTTAGAAATAATATTTTTGAGTTATACCTATTAAAAATATTAAATAAATTTTAGTTCATTCAATGTTCATGGGTCGTAATACCTAAATTAATAAATCAAAAGTAAAACCAAAATGTTCTTGTAATTGTATGTAGCGCAGAGAAGTTTTTTATTGTGAAATCAGCCGGTAATTTGACATTTTCAGTTGAGCTCGACCATTTGCATTTATATTTTTTACACAATTTTTGATGCTACCTCTTCTAGGAGTAGATCTCAAGGGCAGAGTTATCGCCATTGAAGCTAAAAATTCATATAAATGGGTATATTTGGCTCTGGAGCAAAGGCCAGTAATTATTATTTTTTTAGAAACCGAATTCTAGAATGCAACTTGCATTTGTTTTTTCAAAGTTTTTGAGAGAATTTGTGTACTTATAAAAAATATGGTAAAAACTAGCAATTCGTTTTCCCATATACCAAAATATTTAATGAAGGCAAATTTTATCTCGAATATAGTGAGTTTGCCGCTGGAACAGTTCCAAAGCAGTAGAACACAACTAATCAGGACATTAAAGGCCTCTTTGGTATGGTAGCCAAAAGTAGACCAAATTAAAGCTCAGATGACATTAACAAGGTATACAGAATAGCCTGTCTAAGCGTAACGGGAGCAAAGCGAACTAGCCTTTAGGAGTGGTCTATGAGCTCATTCTACTCCACCTTGTAGCTAAACGGTCGGCAAGGAGTGCAGTTCTAAGGCTTCCTAATCTATTCCACCTCAAAGAAGGCAATCTTTTACAAGGAATATAAGAATTCTGGGTTCAATCCTGCTTTCTTTGTGCCTGATGGTCTGTGACAAGATGGAAGGAAGACTAGAATTCTCCCAGCGCTCAGCGTGGAGAAACATTGAAATTCTTTTAAAACCAAGCCCACAGTTGTGGTTTACTGATGGGTTCGAAATGGAAGACGGCAGTGTCCAGGCTAAAATTGTAGGAACGCATTTCAAGAAAGCAATTGAAATGAGAAAAACGCCAGAGAATGTATTTCTAGAGGTACGCTATGGTGCCTATATCAACGTTCTCTCTGACAGTCTCAGGTCAGGTCTAAAATTGCTAGAAAGCTTCTTATTCCAATCAAGGTTGGTCTGGGAATGTTTTAAAATTCTCGAAACTCTAGCATCAAAAAGCTTTGTTACTCGTCTTCCCGTATTTATAATTTCTTCCAAAAAAAGGAGACACCATTAAATTTCAAATTATAAAAGTTACCAGCTCTACTCACAGTCACTTTCTCACAGGGTGCTAAGCTCTACGTCTCAAGATCGCTATCTGCATCCCTTTTATTAGACTGTTCCATTAATTCCTACATTCAACTGTCACTACTGCCTTCATAATTCTCGGCTTCTTCCATTCTCAATCACACACATGTCACACGTCTTAACGCATCACAGCGCGTCACAGCCAAAGAGGAGCTACCATACATACATACATAGGTACTACATCAGGCGCTCGTTTATTTGTGAGTATTTGTGTGATGCGCAGGCGAGTAGCTTTTTTGCCAATTTAGCACAGCGCACAGTGACACTTTTTCATATTTATGTAGTTTTGCTTAACGTATTTTTTGCGATATTTTATACAGTTTCTTTTTATTCATCCACATTCTTCATTTTTCCCTCAGCCATGCCACCAAAAGTGGCAGCTGCCGGGGTAAGTAGTTGTGGAGAGTGAAGCAAACGAATCGGAGTCCGCTGACTGCCATCGATTCTAGTGCCACTGTCAATTGCATTGCCTGTGCCCTTGGCTCTTTTTGAACGCTCCGTCGAGCGTTGGCACTTGTTCCGCTGTGCATTCAGTCACATGGATACGGGTGTATGGTTAGTTGTGTAAGTGCGAAAAGTAAATTCACATGTTAATTTACATATCTACATATGCATGTATCCACTTCGTTCTATGAATGCACTTCTCTTCATATGAATTGCATATCTATGATTTCGTTACTTTTCAGCTCCTTTAGCAATGTATTTCTGTTTTTTTTTGTTTTTGTTTTTTGTTTGGCATTCGTCGCCATTTTTGCTGTTTGGTAGCATTCCCAAGCCAATTCAAGTTTCCATTTCCACTTGCCTTCTCAGCAGCATCGCATTCACGGGACGCATCCAAGTGTGACGCTACGTCAGCGTCTCTGGTAATAGTTTGGCACTTTTCGCTTAGTCAATGCAACTTCGAAATTGATTTGATTCTCAGTCAGTGGAAATGCTAACGTATGGCAATTTCAATTTCCCTGAAAAACTCTACAAATATTTCGAATAAATTTTCGTAACTTTTACCTTTTACTTAGGGGTAAAAGTGGTGGCGTACGCTAATGATGTGGTGTTAATGGTGTCAGGACTGTGTCCAAATACGACCAGTGGGATCATCCAAAGGGCGTTAGGCGAGCTTAACTCTTGGGCCACAGGATGTGGGCTAAGTTTAAACCCGCGTAAAACAGAACTTATGCTTTTTACCACCAGATACAAGGTACCAATTTTTACCCTACCAAATATCAACGGACAAACTCTGTCTTTATCAACCAGTGCAAAGTACTTAGGGGTAATTCTGGACTCCAAACTAAGCTGGAAATTAAATGTTGAAGAACGGGTAAGGAAAGCAGAAATTGCTTTATATGCCTGCAAACGTATGCTTGGAAGAAGATGGGGTCTTCAACCTGAGCATACATTATGGCTGTATAAGGCGGTTATACGACCCATTTTATCGTATGGTTCGGTAGTTTGGTGGAAAGCTCTAGGGAGAGAGTACAACACCAAATTACTCGGCAGAATACAAAGATCAACCTGTGCAATAACGGTCGGTGCAATCAGATCATGTCCTAGAGAGGCTCTCAATGCACTGACACACGTTATTCCAATAGACCTACATATAAAGAAGACGGCAACCATGAGTGCATTTAGGTTAAATGAAGCGGGTCGCTGGAAAGGAAAAACTTATGGTCACGCTAGTCTATTATTGCGACAAACTCAGTTAACCTCGGTGAGGACTGCCTACATCGTCCCGATGGTAACGTTCAATAGGAATTTTGCCACACTCTTTCCATCTAAAAAAGAATGGAATAAGGGATTCTCTCTAAGCAACTTCGATACCACAGTCTATACAGATGGCAGTAAAATGGACTGTGGTGTTGGAGCTGGTATATATTCTCATCAACTTGGAATTGAAAAATCTGTGCGTCTCCCTAATACCAGCAGCGTCTTCCAAGCGGAAGTACTAGCAATTAGGGCAGCCTGTAGGTTACTAATCGCAGATTTCTCTTTTAAGGGCAATATCGCTATTCTTTCGGATAGCCAAGCTGCAATCCAGGCGCTGAACGCGACTATAACAACCTCTAAAGTGGTGGAGCAAAGTAGGAATAGCCTCACCAACTTGACACCGGATCATAGAAGGTAACGAAAAAGCTGATGAACTGGCAAGAGGGGGATCTGCCATGAATAGCGCTCTTGCAGTACCAGTATTCACTCCACTAGGTGCGGTCAAGAATGCAATATCCCTAAAATACCTTCGAATTGCAGATTGTAGATGGAGAGACCAGACGAAATGCAAAATCAGCAAAACGTTATGGCCCACCTACAACCTCAAGCAATCGTTGACAAAAACATGAAACTACGGGACACCTGTAGACTTACGGAAGTCATAACTGGTTTCTGGTCTATCGGAGAACAAGCCGCCAAAATGGGCATCCCTCACAATACATACTGTCATAGTTGTAAACAACCGGAGAAAAAAGAAACAATCTTCCATTTCCTCTGTGAATGCCCTGCCCTATGGAAGGACAGAATGTTAACTCTGGGCAAACCGTTGTTCGAGAGTCTCGAGCAACTATCTGGCTTAGATGTCAACAACCTGATAAGGTTCCTAAACCGCACGGACTGGATATAGTCCTGCTGCAAATAAGTGTTAAACAATTTGGTAACGCGGATGTGGCAACAAAATGGTGCGGAAGCGCTAGTTGGATTCTGGATGAATCACCACTCTAACCAACCAACCAATCTTTAACTTCTTATAAAATATAATAAATATAATAAACTTAGTGGATTATTTTTTAGTTTATTTTTTCTATATATTTTACTTCGAATTTTCATCTTTTGTTTAAGTAAGCGCCAACGCATTTATATATGTACATATGTCTGCCATAATTGCGCTTCGTCATATAAGTAATGGGCGGCATATACAACGTGGCGCAAAATTAACCACCCTATCGGAGGATGTATAATTTTCAAAATCGTTTTTGTTAGTAAAAAAGTTATTCAAAAACAAAATTGGGTGATTAATTGGCGTCACCTTGTTTCTTTTACCGCCACTTGTTAATATTTTCATTACACTTTATGTACATACTCTTATGCAGGTAACTATCTACATTAGCGCGGGTCGATTTAAAAATCGCTCATTGCTCTGTGAAAATCGTATTCTAGGGATCAAAATAAGAAACTTTACCGAAGGAACCATACATCTAAAACGAATTCTGATGTCCCCCAATTTGGGTCGAACGAAAAATCCCACTTTGACCCATTTAGAGTGATCCAATCAAGTCCAAATGTATGACCGACCCCCTCTAACTTTGGACGGCCGATCCACCCATGCCAGTGGCACACCCCCTGGAACTCCCCTGGGGGGTTCCCCATACAATCATTTCAAAATATCACCATTTTTGGCCTTTACATGAGAAAAGAAACTAAAAAGTTCGACCCAAATTGGGGGACATCAGAATTCGTTTTAGATGTATGGTTCCTTCAGCAAAGTTTCTTATTTTGATCCCTAGAATATGATTTTCACAGAGCAATGGGCGATTTTTTTGCCTCCCCACAAATCGACCCGGCCTAATCTACATACATGCATCTATGTGAAAACGTTCTTTTGTTCTTATATTGCCATATTCGGGTTTGTTTTCATTTGCTTTCATTCACAAGCTTTTATTTATTTACAATATGCGATTTTTCGCTCCACACAATTCCCACATACAAACAATTTTTCATTCGCCAACGCGTCTAGATTGTTTATTGTTTGAGTTCGGGAGTGTATTAATTTTTAATGGGAACTCATTCATGCAATTATTGAATAAGAAGAATCAATTGTGCGTTTCCTGCAAATATTTTTTTTTTCACTTTTTTCGCCTCACGCAATAAATAGAATAAGTTTTTTAACTGACTACATGGACAGAACGCATACTATATGTCGAGCTCGAGTTTTTTTTAGAATGGCTTCAATTTCACTCGAGAATCATACAGAAATAATTGAAATCCATTTCAAAATCGGATGATGTGTGACATTTCGAGATTGAGGACAATAAAGGCCTCCCACCGCCTCAATAAGTGAAATAAGCATCCATGTTCTGACGACGACTTGAAATCGAATGTGGTGGTATAAGGTGGTTATACGGATCAGTAGTTTGGTGGAAAGCTCTTGGATATGATTAAAATATCAACTTATTTGGCAAAATACAAAGATCAGCCTGTGCATAACCCGTCGGTGCAATTAGATAATGTCCTAGGGGGGCTCTTAAGGGGCTCGGTGGTCTAGAGCTCGAAAATTTAGAGTGTTTTCAGGATTTTTTTTTAAATAAAAAAAAATGAAAAACGATATTTAAATTTTTAAGGTGTTTTATTTAACTTCTTTTACATACAAAAATGAAAGAAAAATTTTTTTGAATTTCAATAATTTAAAAAATGAGGCTGAAGTTGATCCTCCCGAAAAATTGGTCCTCTGGACGACGTTGCCCATTTTGGCTCTTCTATTTATCTAAAACGCAAAAACCAAAAAAATTATTAATCAGTATGACTGGAGCTATGTCCCGTACTAGAATAAAAAAAAAGAATTTTACAAAATGGCGCTTTTTGGAATTTGACACTTTAAAAATCGGGGGTTTTCAGTTTTTTAATCAAACAAATACGAAATAATTGAGATAATAATATGATTCTAGTACGGGTGAAAGCTAGTGATGTTGTGAACAACATATTAAAATTTTAGACGATTTGGTTGAATAGTTTTTTTTTGTTGACCAGGCCGAAAAAAGTCGTTCTGGGATAAATGAGTTTAAAGTTTGAGGTACAGGAGCACGCAGGCCGGTGTTATTGGGCAGTAGAAGCTATTTACAATATTGGAAATTTCCGTATGAAAATTGCACAGTATATTCTTGAGATGCTATACTTTCGAAATATCGAAAAAACAAAAAATCGATTTTTTTTTTAATTTCTAGACCACCTGACACATGTCCGATAGACCTGCATATCAAGAAGATGGTGACTATGAGTGCATTCAGGTGAAATGAAGCTAGTTGAAGCTGGAAGGAAAAAACGCATTGTCATGCTAGTCTATTATTGCAAAAAACTCAGTTTACCTCGGGGTTGACTGATTATGTTGTCCCAATAGGGGCATTCGAAAGGAATTTTGCCACTCTCTTTCCAGCTCGGGAAGAATGAAGTAAGGGACTTTCACTAGACAACTTCGACACTACTGTCTACACAAATGGTTTGTGGTGTTGCCTTTTTTCAGATGAGGTTAAAATTGCAAATGTCTTTATTTGTTTTTGTCGTTGTTGTTATGATTTGTTGCGTATTTGTGGCCCGCCTAAGGCTTCCTTACTACCTAATACTTCATTATACTTCATACTTGGCTGCCGGTTTTCTCAGCTTTCGAAGTACGTCAATTCATTTCTTCACCGCTCGTGGTCTTGTCACCCGAAAAGTATATTAATTTAGTACGAAAATTTCACCATACCTGGGTTTTAAAGCAGCATCAAGGATCTATGTATATATGCATTTGGCGCCTTTCACTTCAGCCATCTGCAATGGCATAAGATTTCTGCTCTCAAACTACTTTAAAATTCGAATAGACACGACGATCACTCATTTCCCCTAAGCTCCAAGTGAACATCTGCACCGTCAATTCATTCAAGCTTGAAGCTGTCAAGACGAGGAAGTATTGCAAATAAATAAATATTAGCACTTTACATCTCTTTTGCGTGCGAACATTGAATACCTAAATGTGTGAAATAAAGATGTCAGTGCACAAATTTATTGCCGCTGACAGTGATCGTTGCGTGTGCGCTGAGAAAAGATCAGCGAAAACAAGTAACTGCGATTGATTAGTTTCAGAGGCGTAACTTGAAGGCCAGCAGGTGAACTTGCAGTTGCACATTTTAAAGAAAATTTATTACGATGTCAGTGCGTGGCTGACAAAAATTCAAATTACACTTTATTCTAAGTCAGATGAATCTTCTTAGGTGCAGTTATAGGAAACAGCACATGGCACTTGCGCTCCACTTGTGCGAAAAATGCAAGCGTGGGAAAGTGCTTGATTTGTACTGAGGAGGTTAATATTATTGGAAACCGATTTAGAAATCATGAACGTAAAGTTTCTGTGCAAATACTTTGTTTATAAAATTTTTAATTTCTTATGTGAATCTATTTAATATTAAAAAAATGGAATTAAATCTGTTGAAAGTTGAGCTAATGCCTTAGAAAGTAATCAAACTTTTAGTTGCATCAACAAATGCGTTATAGTGGAATCAGCACTTTTTAATCAATTCACAAGTACAGCTTTAATCAATTCACAAGTACAAGTCTGTATTTCTGGGTATATTTTTGGAGTTTCTAATGAGTAAGCACTGATTTGATCTCTTCCGATTTTGACGCAAACTTTGAGAAAACCACAGTTTTTTTATCCTTATTCACTGCGCTCGGAAACATAGGGCCTCAAGAAAACTCTTCCATCGTACACGGTTGTGAACTCTTGCTTTTGCGCCATCCCATGTGATGTCGGCATCTGCTAATAGCTCGCGCAACATCGACCTTGGCCGACTCCGACCACTGCTCCCTTGCGAAACAAATCTTACATGCCAAAAATAAAGTCCAGTCTGCAGTGTTCCTTCAGAATTCCCATGATAGTTCTTAAGTTGTTCTTAGATCAGCCCAAACGCAATCTTTAAAGCATTTTCGATTGCAAAATCCCTAAAAGGCTCTAGAATATTTCAAACCTTAGTAATAAATTTGCTAAGGTGGATAGTGCCCTTTTTCCCAAGCCGCAGAAGGTCCCTGGATATGTAAGAGGAGTTGGTGCTCTCTTCTTTGCGGAACCCTGTTTCCTAAGTGTCTGACTTGAAAGCTCCATTTAGTCCGCCATAAAGAAAAACTCTTATATTGTAATTTAATACAAAAAAGATCGAATAAATCTATAAAAAAATGAAAAGAAAACGCTATCACTATTTTTACAAGTTTGGAACATTTTTGTTTAATAGCCGACTAGTTACCAACTAGTTACCGACTAGTTACTTTGAAACTAGTTCGCATTTGCTAACATAAAACCCGTATAAAACCAAAAACTTGTAATAATTTAAGTTTTTCCCTACGAAGCTTACAATTTACACAAAATTTTCAAACTTAAAATTTGATATGTATTCCATTCGAGTTCCTATTAAATTACATGCCTTGCACTATGCTCCATTAGGAATTGTTCGTGTAATAAAATTGCTCCAATAACCCTTGACATTGGTGCTACTGCACTTGCATTGTACCATTTACGGTATATTTTTTAAGGTTAATTGAGACAGCATTACAAATGTAGTATGTATATGTGTGTGTATGTATGTGTGCACTTGTGCTTGTAGAATTTTGTTGAGAGAGCGAGGCACAAAAAATGCTAAAGCAAAACGAAGTGGCAAGTTGCAAAATGGGTAACTAAATGTGCGCTTTTATACAAAATTAACTCACTCGGACCTATGTATAAAAATATATATAAATATGTGTGGATTTTCGTGTAATACCTCAGCGTGTTATTTAGTACAAAAAACAAGCTACAAGGGAAAATAGGTCATTCTGTCCACATTTAAGTTCTTTTTTTTCGAACACTTAAACGTTGCTCAGCTTATTTGCTTTTGTTGTGGCAAGTTGAAATTTGGTTGGGGAATTAAATGATTTTTGTGCATTTAGCTTTTCTTTTGCCACAGAAATGTGAGTGTGTGTTTAATAAAAGTTGAAGATAGTTGTATGTTTTCGAAGGGGGTTTATCTATGTGTGTATGTATGTATGGCTGTGTGTACAACTATTTTTTTCTGAGTTCGAAACTATCTACGAATTCAGCTAAATAAATAGTTATGTACATTGTAAAGGAACTACTTTGAAACTAACGTACAACTAGTCCATTTGGGGGTGGCACTAGTCCGCGCATAATTCTGAACGAAGATTTTTGGAAATTTTGTTTTGTTCTCCCAATAATCGTTTCAACGTTATCGGAATGACTTGCATTAAAATATAGCCTAGACTGCCACTTCAGTTGCATTCTCATTTATGACTTTACTGAATGTTGAAAAATAGCATTCTCAAAAAAGGGGGCTGTAAGCGGTACTTTAGTATTGACACTCATAGCTAAAAATTCCCAGTGCTCGAATTGTTTTATTAATATATATTAAATATTTTTTGTAATTTCTTTTTAAATATTTTAAATTTTTAATATTAATAAAAATAATATTAATTATAATAAAAAAAAAATTTATAATATTATATAATCTTCTTTTTTAATTATATTACATATTTTTTGTCTTTTTTTATTATATTATCTATTTTTGGTAAATATTTTATTTTTTTAATATTTCAGTTTTTTTTATTACATAACTTTCTGTTTTAAATATATTATACTTTTTTTTTTAATTTTCTAATTTTTTTTAATATTTTTTATTATATAATTTCCTTTTTTAATTACATTATATATATTTTTGATTTTTTTTTACAGTTTTAAAAATGTTTTTAATAAATTTATTTATTATATAATTTTCTCTTTTAATTTTATTATATAGTTTTGTAAGTTTTTTTTTAATATTTTTAAAACCCTTTTTAATTTTTTTTATTATATATATAAGAGATTATGTCTTATTTATGGGGAATATTGTTCTTAAACAAATAAAATGTGTTGCTTTGTTCTGAAAACAAGTTTTTTTATTTTAATATCTAAATTCACAAATCATCAATCACTCAATTCACCTATTTTACAATGTTAACTTACCTGAAAACAATAAACGACATTTAAAGTTTATTATTCGAGCTTCAATTCCCTTTTTAGATCTTATTTTCAGGTTAAATAATTGGTTAAAAATCACAGACAAAAGCCAGAGTGAATGAACAGAGAACAAATATAAAGGCGTGTGTCTGAACTCAATGAATGCAATGAAATGAGTGTTCCCTTACTCTAAGAGATGCGCGGCGAATTTAAAACCAAATGAATATGTAATATAATGTAATATAATAAGAAATATAATTTCTTTACACATAATTTTCTCTTTTTACTATATTATATATTTTAGGTTAATTTTGTTTTTTTTTTTATTATTTAAACATTTTTTTTATTATACAATATAATTTTCTGTTTTAGTTATATTATATTATTATATTATGTTTTGTAATTTTTTTTTTTAATATTTAATTTTTTTTTTATTTTATAATTATAAAATATATATTACTTTTTTGTTATATAATTTTCTTTTTTTATTATATAATACATTTGTGTAAAATCTTTTTTTTTAATTTTTTTTATGACATATTTTTTCATGATATAATTTTATGTCTAATATTCAAAATCTAATGTGATACAACTTGTTTTATTGTTCAGCAACAATGAACAATCACTCAACCACTCTATTACGGTCCTCATAAGCAAATTTTCATAACCGGTGCATATTTTTGTCTTAAAATTTCACTGCATCCCTTTTCCACTAGTTCTAAAACGGTTACAATAGGAAGGGCGTGGCATAAGAGTTTTTTTCGACTGCCTCTATTTTTTTATTACTGCGTATATTTAATTGTTGTAAATATGAAAGGTTGATAAAGTGAAATAATTCACACATCTGCAGTTATTTTTAATCCTTCTTAAAGCTTTCGCCACAATGTGAAAGCTTAACAGAAAACACTATTCACAGTGGGATTTTATTATTATTTGGCTACTGTGCACAGCGAGCAAACGAAATCTAGTACTCGTATTAAGATACAATTTCTTTCTTTGGGGAGAAGGAATATGCAAATAAAAATTAAGTTATGAAAGGTTAAAAGTAATTTGGTTATAAAAAATGTATTCCAATAAATTTCCTCTGTAATCCTCTCACACAAATAGTCTTATTAGCACTTCTAAGTAGATAAAACTGCAATTTAATTATTTTAATACGAGTATTTTGCTTAAATATAAATGGCAACAAATTCTTTCTGATTACGTAAATAATTTTCGAATATAGTAAATTTTTCTTCTACAGACCGAAAAGTGTTTGCTGAAGTGTGAATGAAAGCTCTTGTAAAAGTTAAAACCAGCGAGAAGTGTAAGCGCAATTCGACATTTTTTTTTTCAAGGGAAAAAGTTACAAATCGTTATGAAAACTGACCACATATTTACAACAAAAATATCATTATCAAAAAGTTAAGTTACAATACACAGTTTAATTGAGTAGAACAACATAGTTTATCTAAAGTAAAATTGAGTTTAATAGAATTCGAGATCTCATTGAGTTCATGAGGAGGGCGAGCAATAGAGCATTGCAAGCATAATTTATTCTGAACCATTTCAAACGGAAGGGATATTTATTACGTAAAGACCTCGTAGGGACCGCAAAGTTAATACTTTCTTGAAGGGGGGAACAGTCAATTTCTTCCTTGATAATATTAACCAAAAAATACAGTGACAAAATCGATCTTCTACTTTCTAGCTGTTTAAGGATAATTGAAAGAAAGTTTATATGATGGGACAGGATCAGAGAAATTCAAGGAAGAGAGACCCTACTTAGGAAATACTTTTTGAACTCATTCAATTCTATTGACAGAGAATTGGTGGCAAGGTCTCCAAATAAACACGGCTTATTCTAATGTAGAACGAACAAATGTAGTACATGGCAACTTAGGTGAGTAAGGCTCTGAAAAGTTCGAGCTATTCCTTCCTATAAAACCAAGACTAGAGGACGCTTTAGATAGAATAAATAATAAATGACTATGAAATGTGAAACTTGCATCAGAAACAAGGCCTGGATCTTTCACTTTTTCAACAGATTGAAGTACTTTTCTAATTTGACCTAAGTTAGCATTTTTCTTTACAGATCCAGTAAGCATATATGTGACCTGGTCTACGAAAAAGTACCTTACTTTTTATATAAAATTAAATTTAAATCTTCATTTAAAATGTAATTTTTTCAATTTTTAGTTAAAATTAAATAAAACTCATTTCTTTTATAAATTATTTAAATTTAATTTAGTTTTTCATTAATTTTTTAAATTCAAATCTAATTTAATTTAATTAAAAACAAATAAAAAGTAATAAACATTTTTAATTAATTTTAAAAACTAAAATTAATTTAATTAAAACTTCTTAAAAAATTACATTTAAAAAACACTTTTTTTTAATAAATACATTTTTGTTAACTTTTTTATGCATTTGATTTTTTTGTTTTGCCGTCAGAGTGTAACAAAAGAATTTTCCAATAAATATTTTGGAATTCAAAGAAAAATGCTATTTTTTAATATAAATCATCGGATGTTTATTTCATTATAAAGAAGAAGGTATGCCGTTAATAGTGGATAATAAAATGAGGTAAATGACCACCACGACTACGCTTACAGGCCAATATACTTTTCATGAAACTTTCCATAACCGAACTGCAAAGTGGCTGCCCCATGTCCTCGATAGACTCACGAACTCCATCTTTGAGGTCTTGAAACGACCCTGGGCTGTGGGCGTAGATCTTCTCTTTCACGTGGCCTAAAGAAAAAAGTCACAAGGTGTTAAATCACAAGATCTCGGGGGACAATTGTGATCACCTCTTCGAGATATAACACGGTCCGGAAACTTTTCCCGTAAAAGATCAATGGTTTCGTTGCTTGTGTGGCACGTAGCGCCGTCTTGTTGAAAATAAACGTTGTCCAGATCAATACCATCCAATTCCGGCCATAAAAAATCGTTAATCGTCTCTCGATAGCGATAGATAACACCTGTTATTGGAAAACCCTTATTATCTTCCATAAGTTGCGCTCAACACATTTTTGACACATTTTTTTAAATAAATTTTAAAAAAATTTTAAGTAAATTACCATAAAACAATTAATTTTATTCTCTTTTTCCATTCCAGCAGTTTTATTGCCACAACCAGCAAAGCAGCTATAAAATAAAACTAAGTTAATTTTGTAATCAAGAATTCGTTTAAGTCGCCGGCAAGCAGCTCAAAGCAGCAGCAAAAACAATTGAAACAGAAGCAGCTACCGCAGAGGCGTAAAGGGTTAAATCGCCTAAAAACAAACAACAAATAGTTTGCAGCTGAGTTGAGCCAGTGTATGGCAACAAAAATAAAAATAATATTGTATAAAAACAAAAAAACACCGTTAGCTACAAAAGTGAGTGAGTGACTGACTGACAGCAAAGTGTGCGTGCTGAACACAAATTGCTGGTATTTCTAGCGGCACTAAAAAACTAAATTTTTATAATAAATTCGAGCATATAATTGTGGTGAATTAGAACACATGCGCTTAAAAATTAATTCAAAGTAAAAAATTTACAATTTTAAAACTACTGAAAATTGTGCAATTTCTAGTTTGAGCAAAAAAAGAAAAAATTAAAAAATCGTCAAAAGTTGTACACCATACAGTCACTTTTGCCGGCTCTTTGTGTTATGCTCTTGTTTGTGAACTATAATTGAAAAGGGAAGCCGGTCAGCGCAACTAAAAATAAATCAGCACACACACACACACATACACTCAAAAAGAAATATTTAAACACACACCGAACGAGCAAAGTGAAGTTGAAGGGACGACGCAACAGCAACAGTTTACAATTATGGGGCAACACAAGCAACAACACCAACAACCACATAGTCAACGGTGGCGCGTATGCGGTTTGTACGCGTTCGCAGTTGTGTATCTCTGCAGTGCATTAATAGGTGAGTTTTTCCACTACACCTATGCAAATCCATATACATAACACATGGGCACACACACACACACACGCGCGCGCTAATGTGAATTTTCTAATTTTGCATCAGTTTTTTATTGCAACTTTACCGTTGCTTGATTTGAGTATACATACATACTTTTTTATTTGCTGAACACAAAAAAAGTGATCCGTTGCATTTGCTGCACTTGTTAGGCTATGCAGCGGCATGTTTAGCAAGTGGAGGTATTCACTTTGGTATTTTAATAATTAATTTTTTATAATTTAGTGAAAAAAGGATAAAATAAAAAACTTATAGGTATATAGAATGTTCTTAAAACTAGGATGAATTTAAAAAAAATTATTTCTACCTGTTTGGTTCTTTTCCCTCTAAACTGGGCTATGACCAGACTTCCAAGAAAATTTCTAAGCTTTTTTGCAAAAAAATAAAACTAGGGTCTGTCAGACTCACGCACGGTAGAACTGAAACTTCTAAGTTGGTTGTTCCATGCATGGGAGCCCCGGTTTAGATCTCTCCACCCCTCTCGTGTTAAATTCAGGTTTTCATATTTTTTTTTTCTATATCACTCCACATAAATTTGTACTATTTATTTTTGTCCTTATTAGCTTCAAATTTGACACTTGGGTGCAGTGTTGCACTTGACGCTGACATTTCTTTGCACTTCCAATGGTATTTTTTGCCTACTTTTGGCGCGTTAATCAATTTGCTTTGATCACCGAAACGGTTGAAATGTCATTTTACAACCTTCTACTTCAACTATCGTCACTCGTTTGGCAAACGCACTCATTGTATCGCTTCGTCTCCTCCATACCTACCATCTATTTACTTCACAGCAGTTTCTTATTGCTTTCCCGCTTACACACATTCAATCGGCGCTTTATCTGATACTCACACACAGCACTCATTTGCACGGGCTATGGCTATCTATAATACCCGTTGTAGGTTGTCGATTGTCGGTTACCTGCATGTCGCCAGTCTACTTCAACGCATACTTGTGTGCTATATACATTTCAGTTCATATTATTTCGAAATTATTCGTGTCTCGGTGGCTCCCTCACATCGTTCAGCGCTTGCGATGCGAGAGAGCGAATAGGCGAGAGTGGGAAGAAGCAGCTGCTCCTTGGCCCCGCCCATTTGACGGATTTCGGTAACGCTCCGAACTTACCGTTTCACTCGCCTATTTTCAATCTGCCTTGGGGCCCCCGACGCGCCTAAAGAAGTTTCACTTAAAAAATATTCTTCATTATTTATGCCAATCCAACGTGAACACCCTCATTCACCAAATCAACCACTCAGTCTAACGGAGTAAAAAAACAACAGCATTGTTGTTGCTATGCAGCAAAACGGTTGAGAGGCATGCAGCACAGTATTTTGCGTTAAATTTTGCACAGTTGCGTATTTGCAAAATTTATTTGCACAACCACTTGTGTGTATTTATTTATTTGGTTGTTTGCGAATATTAACAAAAACGAATTGCATTTTGTGTGAGAATGAAATGATTGTGGAATTGTTTGTGCGCATAAAAATTCATTAGCAAAATTAATGCAATAAATGGAGACGGACAGACGAAAAATAAATAAACAAGAGTGCAACGGCGGTAAATTTTATTTTATTTATTTTTTATTTAGCATAGAATTTGTAATTTGAGGCCAAGTTTTGTAATTAACACGTATATATGTGAAAGTGAGTATAAGTGTGTGTGCGTGGAATAAAATTTAAAAGAATGTCTGCTGGTCGGTGAAACCAGGTATTGAACTGATACCAAATTTTTTTTCCAAATTTAGTTTTTTCTTGAATTTGTTCAAAATGTTTGAAATTTTGAAACCACACATCGAACTATTTTTTTTTTATGGAAAACATTTTTTTCAAAAATTTTTTTTTCCAAAAATTTTTTTCTTGTTAATGTTTTCCAAATTTCTATTGGGAGGTTGAATTAGTTTTAAAGGTGACACACAGATGGCAGCGGCCAGAATTTTGGAGAAACGGCATCCGGAAATTGCCCAAAAGATGGGCGAAAGTTGTAGCTAGCGATGGCCAATACTTCAAATAAAATATTTTGTACCGTTTTTTCACAATAAAGCCCCAAATCTTCGAAAAAAACCTTTAAAACTAATTCAACCTCCCAATACATATTTCATTTTTTTCCAAATTTTTTTTTCGGCATTTTTGGTTTTTTTAATTTATTTTCAAAATGCTTAAAATTGTAAAACCAGGAACAAACAACTTATTTTCTCGTTTTTGTTTCCAAATTTTTATTTTTTTTCCAAAAAAAATTAAATTTTTTAATAATTTTTTCCAAATTTCTCCATTTTTGATTTTTGAAAATTATGTTCAAAAAGCTTGAAATTGTGAAACAAGGCATTAAACTATTTTTCGGTAAAAATTTGCTTCCAAATTTTTTTCTTTCAAATGTTATGTCGTTTTAGTTTTTTCCAAATTTCTTAATTTTCTAACTTTTTAAATTCTGTTCAAAAAGCTAGAAATGGTAAAACCGGCAACCAAACAACTTTTTTTGGTGAAAATTTATTTACTTTTTTTTTGAAAAAAAATTTTTTTGTTAATTTTTTCCAAATTTCTACATTTTTGATTTTTCTTGCAAATATTTTTTTGTTTTCATTTTGCATCTCTGATTTTTTTTAGTTATGTTCAAAAAGCTTAAAATTGTGAAACCAGGCCTCGAACTATTGTTTGGGTAAAAATTTGATTAAAAATTTTTTTTTTCAAAAATTTTTTTGTTGCTTCAAAAATTGTTTTTTTCCAAATTTCAACATTTCGGATTTTTTTTTCCAAATATTTTTTTTTTGTTTTAATTTTTTCTAAACTTCTACAGTTCTGATTTTTTTACATTATGCTCAAAAAGCTTAAAATTGTGAAACTAGGCATCGAATTATTGTTTTGGTAAAAATTTATTCCCAAAAATTTTTTTCTCAAACACTTTTTTCCAAAAACTTTTTTTTGTTAATTTTTCGAACTGCCTGTTGACAGGAGCAGTATTTCTTTTTCAGTAAAAAGGTCAGAAATACAAAAAGTCACGGACTTATTGACCCGCCCTCGTATTTTCCGTACATGTTTTTTGTTTGTTAATTTTTTCCAAAGTTCTACATTTTGGATTTTTTTCCAAATATTTTTTCCCCCTTTCTTACTTTTTCTAAATTTCCGCTTTTTTGATTTTTTAAATTATGTTCAAAAACCTTCGAATCGTTCTTTGAAAGCGATACCTAACTTTATATGGAGAAAAAAAATTTAATGATTGCATTTCGCTCTTCAACGCAGACTTCCGGTTCGGTGCACTGTGGGATGTCACCGGCAAAAATACAGTTTTGTGAATATTCAAATTTTATATTTGAGTGGATTAGCCTTACAATGTAATATTTGAGTAAAAAAAATTCATTATAACGTTGTAAAAAGCTCACAATTTTATACGAAATAAAAGCAACAGAAATTAGTAGAATTTTATTTAACTGAAACTGATTGAAATTTTCGTCCACTTGAGTATTGGGCTTTGCTTATAACATTTGGTTTTATTGTTTTTGTTGTAAGTTCATATGAAAATAAAGCACTTACAAGTAGACAAAATTGAAATAAAAATTAATTCAATCAGCCTAATATTTTAATAAATATAAGCAAACAAAAATGATGGTTTATAAATGCGGAATTTAACACTTTTGATGGATAAAAACTCTGTTCCCTCGGTGCTACGTCTTCTTACTAAAGCAAGTCATTTTGATCCGTCTTGTAGCTATAAAAGGTAGGACTACTTTCTACCGTTTTCCTAAAAAAGAATTTGCGCATATTTATGACTTTTGACAAACGTTTTATTTAAATCACTGAAAGTCGCTTGAAAGTTTGTTGAAGATGTGAAAAAATTGCATGCATTTAGGATTTGGCAAAGGTATTGAAGTTTATATCTGAAGTTTAAGTTTTTGTTTACGAATGCGTAGACAGAGAAGCGCATTGGATAATAGGGCAATATTAACCCTGGAGTACGAATGATCGACGATTCGACGAGTATCGTTTTTTTTTTTACTAAATTGCTTTTAAATGTGTGTGTCTAACACTCTCAAATTTTGCATGGTGTTAGTAGGTCATTGATTCTTGTTGCAAGCAGTCGTGTTTTTTAAACCGCGTTGCTAGAACATTACTTATTTTTGTTTTGTGCTCGTCGAATTGTCGAAGGTTAGTACTACCGTGACTTTTATGTCTGGATTAATATCATTACTTATTTCCTATTTTTATATTGCGGAATTATTTACTTTGTCCTTTTTTACTTTAGTTGAAAAACAAAATGGCTTATAATAAAAAAACATTAACCGATAATGAAATTGAAAAGTTTTTTGAGAGTTGTGATTATTCTGATAATGAGGATGTAATTGAAAGCGATGCAGACGAAAGCGGCGTGGTGATAAGTGACGACAGCTTTTCAAAAACTTCTTCTGAATCAGAAGAGGCCAATGTTTCCCCGTTTGTTTCTAGAAACTCAGGCAGTGATATTGAAATATCATAACAAAAGGCGGAGTCGATACGTTGGACCAAATGTGTCGTGTCATGCCGTGTTCACGAAAGACAAATAGATGGCCAATGTGTATATTTTATGGTATCCTAAATATAGCATTTATTAACAGCTACGTAATTTATACACACAATATGTTTACCGCCGGAATAAAACCTCTCAAAAGCAGACAATTCATGAAAGAGCTCCGCAAGAGTCTTGTTGAACCATGGCAAAAAGAAAGACTGGAAATGCCAAAGTTACTTAGCAAGACAAGAGCAAATATTGAAAATATTATTACTCCGAATTGCAGTAAAAATAACGGGGAGTTAACCAAAAAGGATAAAAAAGAAAATAAAAGAAGTATGTGCAGATCATGTCCGTACCAAAAACGACGAATGACGAAGTCAAAATGTGATAAATGCGAAAAACCCAAGAATGATAGAAAGAAGATTGCGCCCATCAGAGCGTACGTGACGTCACGTTTGCAGAGTTGTGCAGTATTGCCAACCATTTGCTCTTCGTAATAAATTTAGTGCTTTTTTATACCGAAAATGCGACAATTTTTAAGTTTGGTGTTTGTTTCTTTTTGTTTTTAATTTAAGGCTACCGAGACTTTAGGTTGAAAAAAAACTGTATTATTATACAAAAGAAGTTTAAAAAAGGCCACTCTGAGAAGATTTTAGTGCTAATGAAAATTTTTTTACTCTTATAAAATTTGATAATTTGAAAGTGCAAATTTAATTTTTGGCTCCATTTAAGGCTATGCAAAAATATTAAATGCCCCTCTCTCAACTCTTCTTAAGAGTGAAATTCTTTTAACACATTTTAAAAAGCCTTTGAATTTATTGAATGCGAATCGAAACCATAGAGGTGTAATCGTTTCTTCCGGTCATCAATCCTTAGTGAGACATAGAGCATCAAGAGGTATATTCATAGTAAAAATAAGCAACAAAATACCAGAAAATACTAAAGAAACCATACTGACATTTTTACAAAAAGAGTACCTTATCTATTTAGTTACATAACTTCAAATATAGCAAAAAAGTCGTTCCCTTAACGAAAGAGTTTCGCTTAACAAAAAAAACTCATAAATTAAATTGTACATAAGATTAACACATTTATTTAAAAAAAACGCACATTCTACAGACAATTTGTCACGCATACAAAGTTCTTACTTAACACAATAAAAATTTCGTGTTTTATTTTCTTTAAATGGGCATTTAGTGCGTTTTTATATCCAAAGCTAGGCAACTCTGCAGTAGCGAGAGAGAGATTTGACTGCCGAAAGCAGAAGAACACCAACAGCACCGGCAATCACGGGCAATGCCACCAGATGTTAAAAAAAAGTAAAGCTAAATAAAACTGAGTGAATTATTTAAAAAATTATTAAAAAATGTATATTTTACAAAATTATAAACATGACATTTTAATTAGAACAGCTAGAAAAATGTCATGAAGAAAGAACTAAAACTCCGAGACAAAAAATAATAAAAATAACAAAAAAAAAATGCTAAATCAAGTTACGAAAATGGTAATCTGGCCATACTGGAGCTAAAATCACGTAACTAGTTGTCAAATTCGCTGAGCGCAAAGTAACGGGACCACGATGGGCGCCATCTCATTATTCTTTGCATCATGCGAAAAACCTATATGTGGAGAGCACAAAGTTGAACTGTGTGACTCTTGTTCAATGTGAATATTTTTTGAATTTTTCTTTAACTTTTTATCAAGCTAAGAATGTGTATTTTTTAAGTTTTTACTGCTTTTATTTCTTTAATTTTGTTTTACAATAATATTTAGTTGCTTTTTTTATGATCTCAAAATTTTGTACAACATGAAATGAGTTAGTACAAAAATTAAATAAATCCTTTTCCTATGAATACAAATTGAATTTGTTGTTTATGTAGATTAATTGAATGTCAAAATAATTAAAAGCATTTATTAACAGAGTATGTTTGGTTTTAAGATATAGCTGTAGTCAATTAAAAAATACGTCGTCGATTCGACGATCATTCGTTACAACGTACGTAAAATATGTTTCGTACTCTAGGGTTAAGGTTTTTAAAATTAGTGCATTTTCACTTTCTTACCAAGATTTACGTGAGGATCGTCCAAATTGTGATAGGAATGTGAATTCGTTGATTGAGTTAAAACCCAGGGCGCTAACAGACGAAGATATTAGTGTAGTGAAACAAAATATTTCGCAGCGATTTTTAGATCATTTTTAAGTGCGTTGGAATTATTCATACATATATATTTCGCGAAACGAATTGTGGCTTAAAAGTATATTAAAGAGTTTTCCCTGTTTCTTAGACAAATTTGAGGTGGATTCGCCATGCAAGCATTCGCTTTGTGCAAAGAAATTAATTGTTTGTGATTTCTGTGATCATACCAATATGTATAATAACACTAGTCTACAAGGAAAAGTATCCGAAATAATTTAAACTAATATCTGCTTCTCTGTCCATGCAAAATTCGGATTGATAACTAAAATTAATTTATTAGTTTGAGTTTTCGAGATATCCTAACCTAAAAGTGCAAAAAACCCCATTTTTGCCCATATTTGAGGTTATGTAGCCTTGCAGATGTTTTCTTTCACCAAAATTAAAGGATGGCATCTTTAAATACAATCCTTCTTTTTTCAAATGGCGTTTTGTTTGCTCAAATATCATTTTTTTTTCGCAGAGATATCGCATTTTGAAATTTTCATGTTTCGAAATTTTCCTACACCTGAAAATCGATTAAGATAACATAGACATGATATAGTCGCTTACTAATTTTCTTGGGTTTGAGGGCCTGAAATATATGGATTAATAGTATGTAAATTTGGAGTTTGTGGGAAAGCCTGCTTGCGGTTATGTGGGTTAGCCTGCTCGCGGTATGATAGGGGTGGTTTCTAGGGGTTAGGGCTGTGTGTGACTCGGTACCCAAAGGTTAGATAGTGTAGGGATGTGGTGAGTCAGCACACTTATGGTGTGAGACAAAATTTTAAGAAAAATAAGACTCAATTCAAGAAAATTAGTAATCGAATATATCATGTCTATGTTATCTTAATCGATTTTCAGGTGTAGGAAAATTTCGAAACATGAAAATTTCAAAATGCGATATCTCTGCGAAAAAAAATGATATTTGAGCAAACAAAACGCCATTTGAAAAAAGAAGGATTGTATTTAAAGATGCCATCCTTTAATTTTGGTGAAAGAAAACATCTGCAAGGCTACATAACCTCAAATATGGGCAAAAATGGGGTTTTTTGCACTTTTAGGTTAGGATAACTCGAAAACTCAAACTAATAGAGCAATTCTGAGGCCAGATTTGGATTCAGCGCATCATAAACCTTCGGAAATATATAGTCTGGTTTCTGGGTCTGAATGTTGGTTAAATTTTGTCGGCCTGTGTAATTTGTAGCTTGCACTCTTTTTGTTTTTATAAATCTTTACTAGTAAAAATAAATGGGTACTTATAAAGGCTGACCTATTCCAATTTCATTTTTAATTTTCTTTTGCTACGTTAAACTAAACACGCATTCAAAATTGCAATTCCTATGAACCCATACAAAACTTCGAGACAGACCTATAGTGACCTCGAAAGTCAATAGAAATACAGAATTCGAACCTTGACTTTTTTTTTTAATTACTGAAATATCTCGTGACAGACCTATAGAGGTTTGTCTAAATATCGGATTCAGTATATTTATATTGGGTTGGCAACTAAATAATTGCGGATATTTTTAGAAAATCAAAGAGAATTTTTTCATGGAACTAAATAACTTTATTCTGTAATGTATTGGCCATTTTGATTAGTGACCTTCTGCCATCTTTTAGGCAGCATCATAATTTCACGTTCTTAAAACTTCTGGCTTTTATTAGCAAAAAACTGAATCAGGTACGATTTAACATCATCATCATTGAAATTTTTACCATTTAAGGAGTTTGGTAAAGATCGAAACAAAAAGCAATCAGATGGTGAAAGGTCAGGACTATATAGTGGAACTGGCAAAACATCCCACCCAAGCTCTAATAATTTTTGCCGAGTGGCCAAAGATGTGTGTGGCCTTGCACTGTCATGATGGAATACAATACTTTTCCGATTTGTCAATTCGGGCCGCTTTTCTTCAACTGCATTGTTGAATTTCATTAGTTGTTCAATGTAGACATCAGAATTGTTCTTTCGGTTGGGTGGTAAAAGTTACAAGTAGACAATTCTTTTGTAATCCTACCAAACTGATAAAAAAACCTTCTTTTGATGAAAATCAGCTTTTGATGTTGTTTGAGTTGGTTCACCTGGCCTGCTCCACGATCCTTTCCGCTTGATATTGTTTTAAACAACCCATTTTTCATCGCCACTTATCAGACGTTTTAAAAATGGATCATTTTCACTACGTTTCTGTAGCAAATCGCAGCTGTTAATATAGGGTGGGCCGTGTAAAATTAGCTTTTTGAATCTGCTATAAAAAAAAATAATGAATATTTTTTCAAACTTCTTTTTTTATTTTGAAGATTGAACATTGTAATTTATGAATGAAAAATAATATCGTTCAAATGACTGCCACGACTGGCTTTACAGTAGGCCATTCGATCAACCCAATTTTTAAGCACATTTTCGATTGTTTGGGCTCCAATTTCATGAATGACAACTTCGATTTCGTGTTTTAAAGCATCAATCGTCTCTGGATGGTTCGCATAGCATTTGTCCTTAACGGCTCCCCACAAAAAATAGTCCGACGGGCTTAAATCACAGCTCGGAGGCGGCCAATTGATATCGGAATTTCGGCTGATTATTCGGTTTTCAAGAACGGTAGCCAAAAGTTCGAGTGTGACATGTTGCACCGTCCTGTTGAAACCAAATGTCGTCCATGTCATCCTCTTCAATTTTTGGAAACAAAAACTCGTGAAATGTTCAATTCTTGAGAACGATGACGAGTTGAGGTTGTTGGATGTTCACGCACATTTTCGGCTACATCAGCAATGTTTTCGGGTGTACGCACAGCAGGAGCACGTTCACGTGTTGTTTTATCCATTAACAATCCACTTTCACGAACACGATTAACAAATTGATCCACAAACTGTCTTGTTGGCAAATCTTTTTTTTTTTGATTCTTCAAATTTCTCACAGTTTGAGTAGAAGAGTCAACACTTTGGAAATAGGTTTTCAATATTTTCCAATTTTGTTCAATTTCGCGTCCCATTAACGTCGCATTTCGTAAATGTGAAACCTTTAAGTAAATTATGAACACATTTGACATGTCATTTGTGTTACCATTCTCAAAAAATAGGTGGTTCAAAAAGCAAACGCTATATGGCCCACCCTGTATGTTGCATTAAATGCGTTTCTTTCAGTTCAGTTTCAGTGAGGAACCCATGTATCGAGTTTTTGAACATAGCCAAGTTATTTAAGTCATTTTCAATGCCACTGCCGTTCTTTCAAGGCTTCGTCACCATAAACAGCACATAACTTTTTATGGGCTTGCGATTAAAATTTGTATTTAAAACTTTTTAATATATTGTTGGTCTAAGGGAGGTCTCGCTAGAGAGTAGCCGAATTAAACAAATGTTGGCTTTTTTTGTACTAACTTACAACTGAACTGCATACAAAATTCAATTAATCTAGAACCATTCCTTCTATTTTTTCTCCCAAAAATGTAAGAAGACGTGCGACCACTACTGTGCGGTGCGTTGTCGTCGATCAGTGTACTAAAGTTGTTAGAAAAAACTACGTTGTGTCGTATATATATTTGTATGTGTGTATTAGTTTAGCTAGCTGAAATAAACTTGATGAAATTCGAAGCACTGAAGTTTCCAGGTGAATCAATTTTAAATGTTTTGTTCCTTATGTTTGAGGTTGCTTTTGATATTTGCTTATAAATTTTAAATTTAGTAATAATTTGTTATTTATTTTACGTTGAAACTCTATTGTCTTTTTGAATAATAGTTCAAACATTTAGAATAATAGTTGTAACTGTTTTTTTATCGCAAAAAATTCTATCACTGTTTTTTTTTTGCTTTCTAAAACAACAGAAAAATAATATTGCAAATATTATAAACCCTCTCAACAACTCGTATTTGTATTATATTTTGCATAGATGCGGTTGATTTGAGTCCTTTGGGGTTGCTGCGATGCAAACGAATTTCAATTTTCCACACTAATAATCATTCATTTGCTGGCATGCTAATGCAAATAAATATTAAAAACAATAAAATGCATTTGCTGTAATTTATTTGCTAAAAGCAGGCCACTGCTGAGCACACACACAGCTGCATTTGGCAACACTCAAAATGCAGAGTGGATTTAGAAAATTTTTGTAATTTTAAATTTATACGACGCCTTTGTTTGCCAGCGCTTGGGATTAATATTCAGCTTAAATTGGTTTCAAAATTAGTTTACATTTAAGAGAATTAATGCGAAAATGAGTTACAAAATTTAAATAAATGAAATAAATTATGCAATACGTTTAGGCCAAACACAAATATTTTGTAACTGAATTTTTATATTTTCTTATTAAATGAAATTCATGAGTTTCGACATCACCAGCCACGTGAAAAATCTGTTTATATACATTAAATATTTATTAACTTATTTCATAATAATTCATAGCCGAAAATGATAAAAGTGCTTTGCAATTGCGCAAATTGGGGATTATAAAATAAGATAAGCGAAAAATTAATCCCTCACTGATAATAATAAGAGATAAAAATTCTGTAAGTTGAGTAAAGCAGACGTTCGGGCGATAAAAAGAAAGAAAAAAACAAAATCAGTTGCCAAGCAGCACAGCTTCAATACAGTGTGGTGCATGACTGTAAACGCACCCTAAGTTCTTAGTCGTGAAATCCAATTTACCACGAAAAATGTGTCACACGCGAGAACAACAGCCGAAAAAGCTGGTGGTCCAACCGCGGTGAGCCTTACCAAAGGAGCGCCAAGCCCGGTTAAGAAGGCTTTGTTGAATTTATTGGAATTGCAAACACCCAATTCGGACCTCTATTGCTTCAAAATGTATAGTATTCCACTACATCTCATTTAAAAAAAATTTTAATAATTTTAATATGCATTGATAAATATGTCGCACTGTGTTTATAATTATGCCCCACAGTGTATGAAAAAATGAAAATCACGAAATGGCGAAAAAGAGGAAAATCACTAAGCACCCGTACCCAAAAGATAAGCGAAAAAGTATTTAAGATTTAAATTCATTAATTACGAGGCAAACACTGAAAGCAGCTGAGAGATAAACTCAGTTTATGATTAGCAATCAGTAAATACATAAACAGCTGGAATGGAAAACAGATTTTAATTTTCGACTTCCAAAACAGCGTGACACGCCAGCGTAATGAGATATTAATTGATGAAATTTCGGAAACGAAAGCAGCTGTCACAAGCTTGTTTGCCTTCGAAAAAAATTTACTAAAAATCAAAAATTTACTAAAAATCAAAAATTTACTAAAATTCAATTCTTTTATGACTGGAATGTTCAACATACGTCAAAGTAACGCTCCGTCGAGTCGGCGAACTGTTTTTAAAAAAATATTTACATACTAAATTCATAACCAAAAAATGTAATCTACATATGTGAATAGAAAGTTTCATTTCCTTCACTGATATCAAAGAAGAGTGAGCTTTCTCTGATACGGACTTTGGTTGATGTTGTTGTCGTTGAAACTCTATTTAAATACGTTTTCTACTTTGTGTTGTGATCGAGGTCATCGCTAGTGGAGACCCAGGAAACGCGCGGTTTCGATGGAAGCAAACCAAAGAGCAGGTTGTGGGATGGAAGGGCTTAAGCGAGCTTCCAAAGAGATGGTTAAAAGCGGAAACATTTCACTTGCCGTAAATAATTTTAGCATATCAGTGTCCACTCAAGATAAATAGGAGTTTAACCTGCTACAACACTGGCTCATAGTTGTGCAGGTGTTACGTTGTAGGTACTCACTAGGAGGGTCGAGCTCTTCGTCTGCTATAGCAATACTGGCATTTGTGAGGCGAGAGCCCATGCAAGTACTAATTGACGCTCAATAAACTTGAATTAGTGCCAGCCGAGAGTCTATCGGATCGTGCGTACATAAGAATATGAGCTCAAGACGGTAACTTCTGAGGCATCAAGGCTGGCTGTTCAGTCTCCCGCAGATCCACCACACATCTGCAGATTCAGCAAACATCTGCGGGAGACTGAGCACTAGTGTTCTCTGCAGTAACAATAGCTTTTAATGATGTTTATCTTACAGCATAACAATCTAACTGTAGACAGGATATTTGGAAGAGTATACACCCTTGACAGTTCTGAGTGCGATATTTTATCGAGTCTGTAACTTTATTCGGAGTGCTCTACTAGAAAACACCGCCCAAATTTGATCTGCATAATTCGCTACGAACTGGCCAATCACTTTGTGTGCTTGCAAAAACATTAATTTGACTCTGCTTCAAGTGATGTCAGGGCTATTTTGTCATTTGAGAACTTTTTCGCTGTGCCTCTCTTTGATTAAGATCGCAATGGTGTGCGTTGAGAAGGAGTCATCATCATCCTCATTGTTAGCTCAACAACCCGGTCCGAGTCTTGTCTTGCTGTAACATTTGTCTCCAGTTCGATTTATTCCTCCTTTGAACTCTGCAACAACGTGCAGCAAATAACTCGGCATCCCGACCTACGCCATCCAACCATCGGAGTTTTGGTCTTATTTTGTCTTTATTTCTTCTGCACGTATCCAATAGGATTTTTTAATATTTCCGTATAATATGACCAGCACATTGTGGACTATTCAGCTTTTTTGTCGTCACAATATTCGGGTGTTTATACAGTCCTTCCCAGTGTTGAGAAGGGGTGTAAGCTCCCTCCAATTTACATCGGGGGATGGGATCAGAAAAACTTGCGCGGGTTAGTGTGTGACTACCATTCGGAGTACGTAGGCTTGAATCTCCATGAAACATCAAGATAAAGAAAAAGTGTTTTCTAATCGGCAATGGCAAACCTCCAAGTGTATCTCTGCCATGAAAAAGCTCCTCATAAAAAACATTTGCCGTTCGAAGTCGGCTTACAACTGTAGATTCCTCGTGCCAATTATTAGTTAGTTTTTAAGAGCAAGACCTTCTTTGTGCTCACAATTTCAAATGGGGACTGATTAAGCTTCACTTGTGTTGTCAAACCGGCGTCAGTTGGCATGAGAAAGAAACGATTTGCGGGCTTGGTTGAACTAAAAAAGATTGCTCAGGCCATTATCGCGTCCGTGCAGAGGAAAAATTGGAATTACTTAAAATTTTCTAAAATTGACGTTACTTTTCGGAAATTTGCTAACCAGTATAAACAACTAAAGTGAGATGAGAAGCTTTCGGTAACAATTTAACAAACTAATGCCTACTTTACTATCAAAACCCCACAGAATTTCAACATCTTAAATCTTTATGAGCCAACCGACTACTTCCTCCAATCTTCTGCATTATTAGTTGCGCAAACATTGGGCAAAGCTTTCAGCCTACGTTTGTTCATAAATCTGTCTCCTAGATATGATAGTAGCGAATGCCGTGTTTATCAGCCTACGGCTGTAGTGGCTGAGAATTTTTTTGCATAAAACTGCGTGAACGAAAGCGAAAAAACTATGTTGCTAACTTTCGAAACTCATAAAAGTAAAGAAAATTCAACATTTAACAATGCTTGCATGGCCATAAACTTAAATAAAATAATTACATTTTTATTGACGGTGACTGGAGAAATATAAATTAAGACTGTGGCGGGCAGTGAGAACAACAAAACAAGGTCATGTGACCAGCGACAGAGTCGCCAAGTGGCAATGAGAGTAGAGTAGAGCAGAAGAGCATAGGCCGGGCGATTTGTGTTGGAAATGTGGAAATAAATTTCATACTTTTATTAACAGAAAACAATGAAGAAAACAAAAACGAGAAACTCTCTAATTTGCAAGGCAAAGCAAATGTTGCAGCAACTGGGCAACACTCAGCATTAATCATTACTTGAAATGCAGAGGAAGGCAATCATTTTTTCTTAAACTAAATTTATATGCACTTAGAAGTTAATTTGAAAAATCATCATTTTTAATTATTCTACAGAACTTGCACAGGAAATGCGATTGTTGTTGTTTTTCATTGCGCAGTAAAGCGATAAACAGATAAAACAGAGCGAAGCAAAAGAGAAAAAAATTGATGCTAGCAAAGAAAGAAAGACAGAAAGAAAGAAAAGTGTGCGCAAGTGAAGCCACTAAAAGGCCCAGCTTCGAGGTAGACCCATCTTTAGCCGCTTTTCTTTGCCCAACGACAACAAGTCCGCTGCACCACAAAAGCAGCAACAAACAATAACGGATTGGGGAAATGGCGTCGAAGCGTTCCAGCTGCCACAAACCAGCGCACGTCTGATGGCCACGAGATAGCCACAGTCATGTCTGTTAATTACTGCTAGTGCAGGCTGCGACAAAGCGACTTCCGCTACTTCCGTTCACTACTATACGCTCTTTTACCACAATTTTCTCCGCCGCTAACGCGCAACCGTTGCAGTCGGTGCTGCGTGCTGGCTTTCCTGACCCCGGACAAAGACGAGTATGCAAGTTTGGTATGACAGAGTTATTTCCTTCTTTCGCCGTGATTTTATTTTTTATTTTTTTCTTCTTGAATTGTCACAGTGACGCAAGCAAAGCAGACGCTGACGGTCGAGGAGAGTTTTTCTTTAAGTCTTCTTTTCTGTCGTTTTTTATTGTGACTCAGAAATGCTAGTGTTGCACCTCAATGGTTTGTTAGTCAGCATTTTGCTCCAATTAAAAATGTCTAATTTTTAATTCTTCTTCTGGTCAATTAGAGTTTTTTTGGTACTACTTTCACATACTAACACACATGTCTGTGTGCTCAATACTTTTTCTTCGCTGTTGGATTTTATTACAAGCATAACTTTGCTCCACATTTCGTGTGCGCCCTTTGAAGTCAGCTTATATGGGTCTAATAAGCTTGTGGGTCTCTTATATGGGCATAACTAAATTTTCTTTAATCTTCTTTGCCACGTTTGCTTCATTAGCTGCATTTTGTTAAACACAGTCGGTTATTATTGTACCTGTTATTATTGTACCAAACAAGTTAACCATAAAATCGAGCAAAATGAAAAATAGTCGCGAGAAATTGTTAATTTCCAAGAACTGTTAAAATGTCAGTCGTATTGTTGGCCGAGTTGGCTGAGCTTCTCCTCCTACTTGTGACGCGCGTCTGGGATGTTGTTCCAAAAAAGAAGGGGGCTACAGTTTTAGGCTGATTCTGGACAGTAGATGGTCGTTTTTATAAAGAGCTTTTTCGTGGCAGAAATAATCTTATCGTATATACATATATATATAATAATCGTATCCCCAGAAATTTGCAATTACATAACTACATCTCAGTAGAGTTGGGAGCGCCGTTTGAAGAAAGCATTTTCTATCATTTGGTTTTCCATGCACGGTGATGCCAAGCTGCGCACTTCGGAAAGGTAGTCGCGTACCACAACTTTCGGCTACGGCAGCCAATTAAGACTACCGGAAAACTAGAATTCTACCCCTCTAATCAAGGTGAGCTTTGACTAATCTTCCAGCTAGAATCTACTCAGAAGTAAATAAAGGCGTAACCACTTTTCGAAGAATACTTATATCTTGCATAGTCCGACACTGTCCGGTGAGCACAGGCTACTCGCAAACCGTCCATCACATAAACCTACCTGGCCTCTTGTGGATGTGTTTCTCGGACCTTGGAAAATGTGTTAAACTGAGGTTCTTAAAAAAAGCGTGTAGAAAAATCATCTGAGCTTCCTCAACAATAAGGTAAAAGCTATCCATACGCTTTCGTAAGCGAGCAGCTCTTGAAACTAGACAAGTAACTATAAAACTATTATTACCATTTTCGCTACAAATGACTACTCTTCCACAATCATACAACTTTTGTAAACGAACAGAAGCATTGAAATCACAAGTACCTCTCTATGGCAGTCCACTTGTTCCTAAATTGTCCATAAATCAGTGAGCGACTTGTATACAGAGGTCCTTCTTCCACCCGTGTTGTTAAATAGTTCAAAAAAAAATGTGTTACTTCAATTTCGAACACTTTTTATACTTCTTGCTTAAAGCTAAATCAAAAAGAATTCAACCAAAAAAAATGTTACAATTAAATTGGCCTAAAACCCAAACTACACAAACTTTTGAACCGGCAACATTATTCCCATGCAATGAAGAGTTTAACTACGAACATTCAGTAGAACTTTTGTAATTAATACTGATTTCGCTGTTATGGTTGCCAAGGTAGCAATTGTCTGCTATGTTACTTGTTCTTGTTGCTGTCAAAGTAGTAAATGTGGTTATGGCACGGTTACTTGAGTATACGGGTTTATTATTATTTTGGTGTTTAACTGCCAACTGTCGCCTACTGACTTCGCGACTTGGGTGGAATCTTATGAAGCCGAGCAATAAATTTGTTTTTACGTTTAAAAGTACTTAAACATTTCATTTTACTGCTGGTGCCATGAAGGAGAACAAAGCAAGAAAGTCATAAAAGGACAGGCAAAGATATGAAGGCGCAAATTAACAATAAAAGAGCTGAGCTTATGGTAAGCGTAAATTTTATATATGCACATGTTACTAGGGGTACAAAGATATATACAGTGAGTGACACTCAAAATCGTACGGCGGGTGCTCGCAGTTCTTGAAAGTTTACTTTTTTGATGATTTATTATATAATATTATATTTAAAAAACCAAAAAAGTAATATATAAATCGTATATTTTAATATTTTAAATACTTGAAGAATAAAGATTACAAAAATGCAGATAATCCAAATTTTGAACGCCATTTTTAGATTTTTATTGAACTTTTTACTGAATTTACGTGAATTTAATATCGATTACACCAAATTTTGTCACATTTTAAGTAATAAAAATAAAAAATTATCAACTTCGAATATAATTGAATTGGATTCCGAAAATGTGTGTATTCATAAGCATGTTGATATGTATGTAATTATTATTATTATTATTATAGTTTATAGGGGATATATAAAATATAATCCTAACTTAATTAGCACACTGGCTACTAGGGCCTTCGGTGCTGTATGTAATTAATCAGATAAGATAGATCAAATATTTTCTATCTGATGAGCTTTCAAAAAGTTTCAACACTTTTATGTTCTATTTATATCTAATAGATTAATACGAAATTTATTCGAACATGATGTTCACTCTTTCAACTAAAATCTGAATTAAACAAGGTAGCAACGATATTCAAAATTTTTTAAACATTCTAAATACTCTTTTATGCAAAACTGCATTCTAATATTTAATTCAGTTGCGTCCTTAGTTACCATTTTCGAAATAAAAATAAGGCGGCAACACCATAGAAAACTATTTTTTAAAATAAATATTATTTTTTCGTGGTTTTATATCTCTTTCCTTAAATTTATTTGAATTTAATAACTAGTTTATACTTTAAATTTACGTGGCAACGCTATTCGAAAATACTTTTGCATTAAATATTGTATGTTTAAGTTGTTGTTTGCTGTGAATTTCCTAATATTTACAACTATTGCATTTTTTAAAATAAGTTGTTGCTTTCGATAAAAAATTAGGTGGCAACGGGCTCTTTCTTCAGTATATTTGTTGTACATCCATATTTTAATATTTATTGATATCTTGTGAATAAGTTATATTTTTTTTACTGAATACTAAGTGGCAAAACTTACAAAAGTAGTATAAGTATTAAAATAATTTATTTTTTCCATGGGGCGCTTTCTTCAACATATTCGTTGTACAATCATATTTTATTATTTCATGAAATCTTGCAAATAATTTATATCTTTCTACTGGATATTAGGTGGCAACGCATCTAAAAATATTCTTAAATTAATTATTTCGCCTTACTTTGAAACAAGTTTCATTGGTCAATTATATTCTTACAATTATTACAATTTAATTAATTTGTGATATGTATTTTCAATTTCATATTAAAAATTAAGTGGCAGCGCCGTTGAAAATATTTTTAGAATACTACTGTTTCAAACATGTTTCTTTTGGAATATACGAACGTATTTTAAGTTCTAATATTTAATGCTGTTTTAAATTTACTCCCATATTTCTATTAAAAATTAGGTGGCAGCTCTCTCCAAAAATCTTTTTTAATTAAAACTTCTTGCTTCGTATGGGCTCGTTTCATTTGACACATACATTCTTATCCCAATTAAAGTTTTGTAATTAATTCATATTATGGCATTAAAAATTAGGTGGCAACGCAAGTTAACATTTTTTAAGCATATGACTCATTGGGTATGTGATATTTGACTATTTAATGCAGTTTTAATATTTATGTTAAATAATAGGTGGCAACTCCACACAAAAGCTTTAAAAACGAAATTCTTACTTTTGGGCACGTTTCATTTGACACCCAATTTCTTATCTTTATTTAAATTTTGTGAGTTATTTATATATAATGTTTCTACTAAAAATTAGGTGGCAACGCCAATTAAAAATATTTTTTAATTCAAAATTTGCTAGGCTTATATCTCGTTTGGTACTCGTATTCTAAAACTTAATGCAGTTTGGAAATTTATGCTCATATTTCTATTAAAAATAGGTGGCAACACTTAAAAAGGTTTTTTTAATTAAAGATTTTTTGTCTATTTTGTCCATTTTTTATCTTTATTTTAATTTTGTAAGCTATTTGCATTTTCCCATTAAAAATCAGGTAGCAGCACCAGGCAAGAATATTCTTGGTTAAAACTTTCTTACTTCTATTCAAGACTTGACGTCTATATGTTTATTTACAGTTTGCAATGAATTTATGTTTTAATTTAATGTAGTTTTGTAATAAATTTTTATTGCAAAGTAGGTGGCAATGACACTCAAAAGCTGTTTCAATAAAAACTTTCTTATTTTTATTGAACACGTTTCATTTAGCGTACATATTCTTATGTTTATTTCAAATTTTCAATTATTTTATATATTTTTTTTATTTTATTCAGTTTCAAATTAATTTTTTATTAAAAAGTAAATGGCAATGCCACTCAAAAGCTTTTTTAATTAAAATATTCTCATTTTATTGCAATACGTTTTATTTGGCATCCAAAATCCTAAATTTGTTTAGCGTTGTAATTAATTTCTATTGTTTAATATAAAATTAGGTGGCAACACCATTCAGAAGTATTTGTGGATTAAAGTTTTCTCAAACCAGATTGCTTAATATTCTAATATTTAATTTTGCATTTAAGTAATAGTTTTCTATTAAAAATTACGTGGCAACGCCGCTGAAAAAAAATGTACAGGAAAATTTTTTTAAACGAGTTTCCCCTATTATCAATATCTTATTATTCATTTCAGCTGTGACATAATTTACTATTTTTAATTAAATAATTAAAATTAGGTGGCAACATTCTAGACAAAAATATTTATGGACTTTAGTTTTGTTATTCATATTGTGATATCTATTTCTAGTTGTTAAGGCATAACTAATTTTGAACTAGAAATAAGGGGCAACATTGTGCTAAAAATAGTCAATATGCTTTCAAATAAAGTAAAAAAATAATTTAAAATAGAGTAGAGGGAGAAAGAAAGACAGAGAGAGAGAGAGAGAGACAGATTATCTTAAACAGATAAACACTGCAAAACAAGCAAACATTGCAAAAAAAGTAATTGTACGATTTTTAGTGACGCTCACTGTATGCGCCTACGCGGGTAACTAACTTGAAAATGATATTCGTTGACTCAGCATTTATCTGAATATAGAAGTACCTATATAATATATACCAGACATATATACTTTTCAATACACAAATATATTTTTTTAATAAAAGCTCACAGTCATAACTGTGACAATGCACAATTAACGGTGTCATTCATGCAGTCACTCATATACGAGTATATAAATATTTCCAGCCATTACGACATTCATTGGCTGCATTCTTTCGTTGGTTCTTTCCGCCAGCAGAACAGTTAGCGATTTGTGCCAGTCAGCAGAAATGTCGCACCGCACCACTGTCGCTCCGCTTGCCAAACGCCAGTCATCAACAGGAAGCGGAAATCCCAATTACGCTGCCATTTGAAACGGTGCTGCTGGTGCGACGAAGGCTTCTGGTATTATTAATGCTGGATGCTAAGTAGGCCTCAGAAGCCTCAGCAAAAGCAACGCTCGGCCATTGCTTCGATGTGAATATCTGTTTCGCATATATTTTTAATTGTATTATTTTTTTCTTTTTGCTTAAATTTATACTATATGTCTTAATTTAATTTGTTAAATTTCAGTTTTATATTAATTAAATTCGGTATAATAAAGTACTTACAGTTAGTTCTCTTGGTCTATTAAATTTGGCTTTGAACTGACTCACACCTATTTATGGATAAATTCAAATTTCAATTTCAAATTCCTGAAAATTGAATGAACGGATATTTAGAGATAAGAAATGGGTAAATACCCAAATGGTTAAAAACATAGCCTCATTTAAGCTGGATACTCTAACCAAAAATTTGATCTGATGGCGTCCAAATAATGCACTTCCTCATTCAATCCAAATCTCTGCCCGCAGAGATTGTTGCTTCCTACATGGAAACAGCAAATACTTAATCGTAAAGGGCCAATTCTGTAGAATATCTAGAATACGTGATCGGATTCATCCTGATTTGTCAATACGACTAAGTAAAACTAGGAGAAGACGACGTTTTTCTTCGCCAAATGCAGTACATTTTACTCCAAATCGATACACCGGCTGACGGTGACTCTTTTCTGGTATGGATTGATATGACTCAATCCGCGCATTCCCAAAAACCCAACACCAAACTCCTGTTGGCCGACAGACTCAGCTTGGTTTTCTTCGGTTTTTATTCAAAACGAAAAGTGCACTGCATCGACTGTTTGTTGGTCTCTGCTGTAATACGGTGGATTCATGATTCCTCCACACTTACGCCACAGCACCCCCTCACTCTTTCGGGTTGAGATTGTAGGTCGCCAAATGATCTTTTGAATTGTTCACAGTATTGCAAATAGAATTTTCATATCCGGATATGTACCCAAAAGTGAAAGAACTGATCCATTTCATAAACCAGTAGAAGTTCCCGCTTTTTCCGTTGCGTATCATTCAGTAATATGACCCAGATTTTATCAACCTATCCAATATTCCCTTCTAGCCAGCCTATATCTAAACTATTTAGATTATCGAAAAACTAATCCTCAAAATTTACAGTGCGGGTCATTCGCACAGAAAGCGTGGAGCTCCTACAGAGAACTTACACATAACCGAGGACCGCATCTGACTCTCATATTCCATACCAATATTACAATGCCTCTTTGGTATTTCTTTGAGAAGCCGTATACTCGATTTTAAGAGCCTCAGTAAGTGCCATGTTTTTCGTTTATCAAGTGAAAAATACTAGGCAGATGTCTGTATTAATAAGTCAACCTGCTGCTGGTGGTTACTTTAAAGCTAATTTTCTTCACAACTTGTGAGCATAGGAATCCCTGCGGGAGTGTATGCGATTCGACAAATATATTTTAGATCTTGTCGTCTGTTTTCTGAATTCCACTACTAATCCTCAGACCCAGCACAAATTGACGCTATTACGTATACCTATTCATACGGTCATTTAAGCGGTTATGAAATAATTGTTTTTTCAAAACAAATTTAAATTTTTTTTTTTAATACATAATTAATATTTTCAAATTTTTTGTATTATTTAATACAAAGGAAACAAGAGGTTATAAGTGCAGCCCTTAAATTAAATTTTGTAACCGGTCATTTGACCGGGCGCGGTACGGTTAGTGTTAAATATATTTGGAACTATTCGACACTGACTCAACTGTGTTGTGATCGTACAGTGACTATCTATATTACAAGGAAAGCGAGTTTTGAAGAGCGAAATCCGAAAATCTTACCAGCTGGTCCATTCACATGCTTACTGGCGCGTATTCTTCTATTAGTTCTTTGAGAGCGGTTCTTCTCCAATTCGTCATATATATCTTGATATTCATCTACAAATGATGTGCACTGTTTTATGCACGCCTCTGAGCAGCAGGTGATTTTCTAGGAGGAATTTCTTCCTGGCATTAATAGGTCGAGAGGGGACCGCTATTAGAAAAAAAAACTTTTTCTTCATTTTGGCGAGTTTCGAACCTACGTTCTCTCTGAATTCCGAATGGTAGTCACGCACCAACCCGCTCGGCTACGGCGGCCGCAGTCCCACTACTAATCCTCAGACCCAGCACAAATTGACGCTATTTACGTATACCTATTCATACGGTCATTTAAGCGGTTATGAAATAATTGTTTTTTCAAAACAAATTTAAATTTTTTTTTTTAATACATAATTAATATTTTCAAATTTTTTGTATTATTTAATACAAAGGAAACAAGAGGTTATAAGTGCAGCCCTTAAATTAAATTTTGTAACCGGTCATTTGACCGGGCGCGGTACGGTTAGTGTTAAATATATTTGGAACTATTCGACACTGACTCAACTGTGTTGTGATCGTACAGTGACTATCTATATTACAAGGAAAGCGAGTTTTGAAGAGCGAAATCCGAAAATCTTACCAGCTGGTCCATTCACATGCTTACTGGCGCGTATTCTTCTATTAGTTCTTTGAGAGCGGTTCTTCTCCAATTCGTCATATATATCTTGATATTCATCTACAAATGATGTGCACTGTTTTATGCACGCCTCTGAGCAGCAGGTGATTTTCTAGGAGGAATTTCTTCCTGGCATTAATAGGTCGAGAGGGGACCGCTATTAGAAAAAAAAACTTTTTCTTCATTTTGGCGAGTTTCGAACCTACGTTCTCTCTGAATTCCGAATGGTAGTCACGCACCAACCCGCTCGGCTACGGCGGCCGCAGTCCCTTATAACGATTCGAATTAAAGCATTTTTGTTTTCAAATTGTTCCCCATTCTCATAAAACGTATGAGCAAGCCATCCCTATAGATTTTCAATAATATTCAGATCTGGGAAATACGGTGGCCATGCCAAAGTTTCAACGTTTTGGAACACAATTCGAATTTTGACCACACTTTAAGTGTGTACAGGAGCATTTCTCTGTTGAAATATCCAATTAATAGGTCCAAATGTTTAGGGAATACATAGATGATTCCAACAGTGCTTTTCCCCGTCATTTTGTAGTCTACAATTTTCAATTTGACCTCACCATAGTACGATATTTCTCCCCATACCATAACACAACTTCCAGGGCTGTATCGGTGACTCAACTAACTTTCCTCCTTTCTTAAGACAGGTAATACTCGTAAGTTACTGTATCTATCCGACCCTTTTAGATAGAAATTCTTTTCGTCACTAAATACTACTTTTTTTTATTCACCGAGATCGTTATTTGTAGCAGAACTTCAAGCCATGTGGTCCCTTGCAAAGTCGAGCTGCCGTTCTTTGGGAAATTTATTCAAAGGTGTTTTTTTTCCGAACAGTGGATTTGTTGAAGCCTTCGGTGTTGAAGCCATCAATTTGTTTCTCGTAAAGACCCACAACGTTTGGACTTCGCAATTTGACGATTTGAAAGTCCCTCTGAGGTCAAGGTTTTTCGCGATAATCCTTTCTGCATTCCCATTTTATTAGAATTAAGAAGTTTTCGTCCAAATACTATGAATGCTTAAAAAACAGTGCCTTTTCACAGCTTTAACACACAAACAATGTAGCTAACTGAGTACCTCCACTCAAGTGAACCAATAAATCAAACACAATATTACAACCGCTGAAGTTTTACTGCTGCGAAATACCGTGTGATGGAATAGTATTTTGACGCATGTTTATTTTCGAGCAAAATAAAGTCTTCACTTGAATTATCAGAAACCCTTGTGTTACTAGATCAAATACGGTTGTTTTGATATCCATTTTATTCCATAAAAATGATTGCCTCTAATCAAGTGAACTGGACCGTATGTATAATTTCATACAATGCAGATAAAAGTACATACGAGTAGAAACCTCTTTTTAATACTCCAGTACACATTTATTGAACAGTCATTTATCCTTTATAAAAACATTTATTCGACTGCTGCTGTACGAGTATTTTCGCTCAATAACATTTATTTATGTGCATACAAATGTATGGAATATTGCATGTCAAACCAACTAAACAAATCAATTTTGTGAATTAACAAATGAATTTGTTTTAGCTATTTAAAATATTGCATAAATTTGTATCGAAAAATTGGGACAAATGTAAAAGAGACCTGTGACATGCATGCATATGTATGTAAATGTTTCCGAATCGATACAAATACATGCACAAATTGAAATTGATTTGGAACAATTATTGTGGCATGGGTTAGTTAGTTAGAGTTGGGGAGCGGATGAATGTGAGCCTGTTCTGTAAATGCAGCAAAAAAAAAATTTAATTTCTGGAGTGATTACGGAGGAACCTCAAGCGTGGGGTACGTTTTGCTTATTCCTCATAGATATGAGGTTGAATTAGTTTTAAAGGTGACACACAGATGGCGCTATTTATCACTTTATCGCGTTGGCAATACTGAATATATATTCATGACAAAGCCTCATCCCTAGGCTTTGTTTATCAGTATCTGTCATTTCGCTGAAGTATAAACAACGCAGTGTTTTCGTGCTCCGAGTATGTCAACTTTCGTGCCGTCGAAACGCAATTTGCGGGAAGCTTTGCTTTTCTGCTTCAATTTGAAAAAAAATACAGCCCAAGCCCGTGAATTGCTGCAGGAGGCCTACCCAGACCATACTCCGTCGATTTCAACATGTGAGTACTGGTTTCGACGATTCAAAAGTGGTGATTTTCACACCGAAGACAAGGAGCGTCTTGGGCAGCCCAAAAAGTTCGAGGACGCGGAATTGGGGGAATTGGTAAACGAGGACTCGTGCCAAACCCAAGAAGAGCTTGCTGAATCATTGGGCGTTGATAAATCAACCGTTTGCAAGCGTCTAACAGCGATGGGCAGGCCCGGCAAAATAGGTGGGTACGGTGGGTAGTTGTACCCACTCAGAAAATTCCGGGTGGGTAAAACACCCACCCAGATTTTGATGACATTTTTCGAAAAATTTATGTTTTTTGAGACTGGCAGTAAAGTACGTGCCAGAAATCAATCAGCTGAATCAAGGTGTATTCCTGTTAGGTGTACGCAGTAGCTTTCCCCATGTATTTGTTAGTGTAATTTGAAAGAGACTTGTCAAAGTACAAACGAGAACATAAACACACACACACACAAACAAATGTAAGCGCCTTGATTTTGACAACTATGCTTTCAATTGAAAATGAGAAAAGTAAAAATCAGCTGTTCAACTAACTCGACCTGCAAGGCTGCCAGTATTCTCCCTTAAAAATCGCCAAAATCACCAAATTTTACTAGCATGTTACAGCTGCTAACTAGGATTGGAAATTATGGAACTATCGAGTTTATCGAAATATGCGTTGGTATTGCGATGCCTACTTTTCCCCACAGTCATTTTGTTATTGCAGAGCCCTAATTTGTGATTTTGAAAAAAATACTGGCAGCCCTGTCGACCTTCATGTCTATTGTTAAAAAGTAGTGATGAAACGAAAATAAAGAAAAGAAACTGGAAAGGGGGTTGAAGTGAAAAGAACGATGGATAAATTTATAGTGCGACGGAATAGAAATAACGAAGTGAGCGTGGAAGATGCGGTTAGACAAGGCGAGGTGGAACAACTGACAGAAATTCAGTATACTAACGCTGACGAGCGCGTTGATGTAGTAGATTGCAATCAAAATCAATACCAAGAAAGCAATAAAAACGATATTAAAAAACGTAAGTAAAAAATAGCTTTTTATACACATGTGCATGAAATACATTTATATTTGTATTCATGTTTTTTCAGATACTTCAAAAAGTCTAACCACACCCCCGCGTTTCAAACGCTATAAAGAACAATATCCATGGCTTATAATCAAAAATGATAAAGGATTTTGCACTGATTGTACTGATGCATGCGAACGGAAATTAGTCATCAATTTGCACACGCGTAAAGTCCAATCTAAGAAAGCCTGGGTTGACGACGGTTTTTCAAACTGGAAGCATGGAGCAGATCGACTAAAAATTCATTCAACAACTTGCCTACACCTCAATTGCGTCGAAGCATTATTGAACGTTGCAAAAACTAACGTGGTTCAGCAAATATCGACAGCCTATTTCAAGCAGATGATGGATAATCGTACAGCGTTATTAAAAATATTCAGCACATTGAAAGCACTGGCTATACAAGGTTTGCCTATAAGAGGAGACAACAATGATGAAAGATCGAACTTCATGACGTTCCTACAGGCCCGTGCAGAAGATGTCGTGGAACTGAAAGCTTGGCTCCAAAGAGATGGTCATAAATGGCTACACCACAGAAGTCAAAATGAAATCCTCGAACTAATGGCCACCACAGTTTCAATGGAAATTATAGAAGACATAAGAAACGCCGAATACTGCTCCATTTTATTGGATGAAACCTCGGATGTATCCCGAATCGAGCAAGTATCTGTTTGTCTGAGAATTGTTTCCGAAGATTTGACAGCAAAAGAACACTTTATTTCATTTTTTTCGACTTCGGACACAAAGGCCAAAACATTGTTCGATCTTGTCGAAGAAATCTTCCAAAAATACAACTTGCCATTGTCAAAAGTCAGGGGTCAGTGTTACGATGGAGCTTCCAATGTTTCTGGCAATATTTCGGGATTGCAGACGCGAATTCTTGAAAAAGAGTCTCGAGCATTGTATGTACACTGCAATGCTCATAATTTAAATCTCGTTGTCCAGGATGCGATTGAAAATATGTCATCAGCAAGAAAATGCATTGGAATATTAAGAGAAATTATAAACTTTGTTAGAGACTCTCCAAAACGAATTGCACAATTCAGAAATTTACAGATTCAAGCGGAAAACGAGGGAGAGGAAAACTTGCCTTCTCTTGCAGCCTATTGCCCGACCAGGTATTGATAAGGAATCGAAATTTCGTCTTTAAAATGTATACACTGAATAAAAAAAAATTGGTACACTAAAATTTTTTTGAATTTCGTTAGACATGGTGCTAAGATGGTATTTCTAAAATCTTGTAATTAAAAAATAGCCAATTATATAACAGGAAGAAAAAAAAGTTTGCACAAAGTTCAGGGGAATTTTTCAAAATTTGCTAAACGGCCATCAAAATGTTCACCTTTTTTGGCAGAATGTTTAGAATTAATTTTTTTTTTTGTATGGAAGAAATTAGGCAAAACCCTCGACGAAAAAAATTCTAAAAAATCAGGGAAATTTCGCTACTTCTAGCTTGCACATTATTACAGTCAAATTGACTGGCCTACAAAACTGCGTACTCAGAAAATTTCTAAAAATTCTGCCAAAAAAGGTGAAAATTTTGATGGCCGTTTAGCAAATTTTGAAAAATTCCCCTGAACTTTGTGCAAACTTTTTTTTCTTCCTGTTATATAATTGGCTATTTTTTAATTACAAGATTTTAGAAATACCATCTTAGCACCATGTCTAACGAAATTCAAAAAAATTTTAGTGTACCAATTTTTTTTTATTCAGTTTAAATCGGCGTGCCATACGAAAACTAACACTAGAAATTTTGTGTCTGAAGAAAACTAACACTTTCACTTTTTGTTTGAAGAAAATGTACTACCTAAAATTGTTTCGTTTTCGCCAGCACAAATTAAAAGTGTTAGTTTTCTTACATCATTTTGAAAGTGTAATTTTTCGTAGGCAATTTTAAAAGTGTTAGTTTTCGTATGGCACGTCGAAATATACATACATGTTTAAGATTTTTAGATTTTGTTATTTTAATGATACAGATGGGTTGTACGAATAAAATCTTTAAAAACTGTGAGGGACAATTATGCTCAACTGATGCAATTTTTCCATGATCGCAGTGTCGACAAGGAAATTAACAGTGCAATGTCAGCCAAGGCATCTGGATTCTACGATTACATGGAGTCTTTTGATTGTACGTTTTATTTGAACATGTTAATAGAAATGTTTGATCGCATCGAAATATTGAACAAAGACCTGCAAAAGACGAATCTTTCCGTCATCGAATCATACGAAAAAGTCGGAGCAGTGACTGACGTTTTAAACGCTTCTCGTGACTCCAAATTTGAAGAAATTTGGCAAAAAAGCGTCCAAGCAGCTGAGGATCTCGAAATTGACGAACCACGAATTCCGCGTCAACGAAAAATTCCGAAACGCCTCGATACAGGTACAACCACAAACGTTCAATTCAAGACTGCTAAAGATTTTTTCAGAAAGTCGTACATCGAAATTTATGATCAATTAATTTCGTCACTGAGAAGGCGATTTGAAAATGATTCCGCGCAATTTTTCAAATTGTTGGAAAGGTTTGCAATCGGTCAGGCCGCAGACATTGATGTCATTGTGAAATTTTATAAAGATGATTTTGACAAAGAACGTTTGCTTAGCGACAGAAACATGTTTATGGAACTTCTAAAAAGACAAAATGAGCAAGCTAATAACTTGAGAGAGGTTGTAGATTTTCTAAAAAAATATGAATGGGTTAGAGGGATTATTCCAGAATTCCAGCGATTTGTTCGCTTGCTCATCACGATTCCTGGCTCATCTTGTTCAAATGAACGAAGTTTTTCTGTTCTCCGTCGACTCAAATCATATTTAAGGTCTACAATGTCGCAGGATCGGCTTAATAACATTGCTATTTTACATGTGTATCGCGAGATTACAGACAAACTTGATTTAGAAAAGTTATTAAATCAGTTTATTTCACGAAAAGCAAAGCGCACCGCAATTTTTGCATTGCGCACCTGAGTTTCTATTAAAGTAGGTTGCTTATTTATACGTAGAGTTACGATATTTACCTTAATGATAATATTTTGTAACTTCAATAAGAAATGATAGTAAACAAATTTTTGAAAATTAAAAAAAATCTTTTTTCTTGCCGACATCGCCCCCCCTTCCTCCTTCACCCTAACCAACTACCCACCCAGGCTGAAAGTCTTCTGCCGGGCCTGGCGATGGGAATGATCCAAAAGCAAGGACATTGGGTCCCGTACGAGTTGAAGCTGCGCGACGTCGAACGGCGACTTTTTACGTGCGAATTGCTGATCGAGCGACAAAATCGGAAGGGTTTTTTGCATCGGGTGGTGACTGGCGACGAAAAATGGATCCACTACGATAACCCAAAACGCAAAAAATCATGGGGTTTGCCCGGCCACGCATCAACGTCGACGGCCAAGCAGAATATTCACGGCAAGAAAATCATGCTCTGCATTTGGTGGGATCAGGTCGGCGTCGTATATTTTGAGCTGCTCCAACCGGGCGAAACAATCACGGGGGATCGTTACCGACTGCAATTGATGCGTTTAAGCCGGGCATTGAAAGAAAAACGGCCGGAAACGGTAAAAAGGCACGACAAGGTTATTTTGCAACATGACAACGCTCGGCCGCATGTTGCTCAACCTGTCAAAAAATACCTTGGAACGCTTGGCTGGGAAGTGTTACCCCACCCGCCGTATAGTCCAGACATAGCTCCCTCCGATTATCATTTGTTCCGGCATATGAGTCTCGATTTGGCGGACCAGCGGTTCTCCTCGTACGAGGCTACCAAAATATGGGTTGAGTCATGGATAGCCAAGCAGCGGCCAGAATTTTGGAGAAACGGCATCCGGAAATTGCCCGAAAGATGGGCGAAAGTTGTAGCTAGCGATGGCCAATACTTCGAATAAAATATTTTGTACCGTTTTTTCACAATAAAGCCCCAAATCTTCGAAAAAAACCTTTAAAACTAATTCAACCTCCCAATATAAGAATCTAATCGAGAGCTGATATAAGATCGGTAATGAATATTAGACATTCTGTATGTACAGTGCCGCTCAACTGAATAGGTTTGATTTCTTTTTTAGACTTAGAACATAATATCTTCATAACGAGCACTCGGATTTAAACCAAATAAAATGTGTTAAGTAAAACGATCAATTATTTAAAAAATACAAGAGTTTTTTTTTTTTTGGTTTGGTTTTATATATTTTTTTATTATATTTTCAAAAACATAGCTGAAAATCCACATTATTTTTGGCTCAAGTGAATAGGTTTGACCAACAAAACTATAAAAAAAAATTATTCACAGTAATCTTTCATGGCAATTGGTAACTTAAATACCAAAATACACTATTTCTGCATTATTTAATATTTGGTATGACCACCCGTATTCTTAATTATTTCAAACATTCGAGTTGATAAGGAATCGTAATATTTTTCACTCAGTGAAATAGTTGACCAGGCATTTTTCATCGCTTCAACCAGGGTCGCCGAGTATTAAAATTGTCTTCCCCCTTCATACACTCTCCTGGATAAAAGTCCCCAAATGTTCTCGATAATATTTATGTCTGGGGAGTATGGCGGCCACTCGAGCAAGTTGACATTCTGGTCCTTAATCCACTGTTTTGTAACCCGGGCTGTATAGATGGGGGCGTTGTCTTGTTGGTACGTCCATTGAATAGGTCCAAAAATTTCGGAAAACTGGGGAAAAGCCTTTTGGAGCACAGTCTTGTAGACATTTGCATTCATCTTTGATGAAACAAACTGCAGCTCGCAAATTCCATAAAACGATATGGCTCCCCAAACCACTACGCCTCCTGTACAGGAGTGATGACGACTCAAAAAGCATTCCTCTTTTCGCATATCGTGAAAATAATAGTTGTAGCCATCCGGGCCGTCGAGATTGAACTTTTTTTCGTCGGAGAAGACCACAGCTTTCCACTCCTTGTTCCATGTCATGTGATCCCGCGTAAATCGAAGTCGCGCTTCCTTCCGTGCATAATTAAGAGGGTTATTTTTTATTTTTAATTTCTTTAAGTGTTTAGCACTCCGAATAACTTGTTTTACCGTTGCCAAACTAGCATTTACACCGCATACATCCCTGATTTTACTGGCAGCGAGGTGGGAATTCGAAGCAGTTCGAAGCAGTTCGAAGGATTAATTGCCTCTCTGATGCCGTTGTAGCATATTTTTTTCCTCCTTTCATTTTTTTCCCGTAATCGGCTTCATTACGAAGAAAATTGCTTACCACGTTTTGGCTTCTTTGCTATTTCATTATGTTTTAGGCCAGATTGAATATAGCCTTTAATTCGACCTTTTTCAAAATCGGTTAAAGATTTTCCGCGAACCCTATTAAAAAAAATGGTAGCAATTACTTTAAATTTAAATAGACCAAAGAAATTATATGTTTTCAATTACGCAGGCAATCAAAAAGTGAAGTCAAAGTTGTCAAATCTAATCAGATGAGCCAAAAATAGGCCACACATTTAGCGAATTTCACGATGAAAGCAAAATTCTGATTTACCATTGCATAGAACCCGTTACATTTTTTTGTCATAAATATTATGAGTAAGCAAATGAATGTTCAAAACAAAAAAGAAAGGAGGAAAAAATGCCATAGGAACAAAGAGAGAAGAAAAAATAAAAGAAATAATTTTCAAACCTATTCAGTTGAGCGGCACTGTATCTGTGGTACTCAAGATTAGCTACAGAAAATATTCTTTAGGTCATTGTGCACTTCAGTTCTGTAGTTATTTCAGGCCAACAGGAAATTTTAACCAGTAACTATCTTCTATCTGTTAAGAGCTAATTTATACTAAACAGAAATATTGTTCGCCTTTTTATGTGAAAAAACTTTTTTTTAAGCATTCGTGGTGGAAAGCGAGTGGAAGTGACTTGCATTAGATTTAACTTACAATTTAGGTATGCTCTGTATTCTTTGAGTCATAAAATGCAGATTTATGTGATATATACTATATAATTTGTTTCTTTGTTTAATTAGTTATAAGGAACTAATTTGCGCTTCAATGCTAATTTTCACAGAGTAATGCGCCCAATCACTGTCTTTAAAAACTTCAAAGAACAACTTTTGATGCTGCAACTTTTGCCTCGCCCTCTGGTGGCAATTAGCAACAGCCAACAAGAAAAAAGCGAATAAGTTGTCAACAAAGAAGTTATCATCATTAAAATTTTAAATAACTCCCACACACGCACACATTTTTAGTTATCAGTATTTCATAAACGAATTTGATCCGCTTTAAATTTCTTATGAAGCGAAAATGATTTTCTTAGAAAAATGGCCGAACCAAAGCTTTTCGACAGAAGTGAATTTCATTGTCACTTCTAGGTTTCCATTGCTCGACGCATTTCGTTAAAATTAGTATTTAAGTTGCTGGTAATTGTTTCATATTTTACGTTTTTTTTTTGCTGCTGGTACTGCAATAGGATACTCTTCAGTTAATTTCTGTTAACATAAATAAGGCGGCGTACAATGAGCGCAGACAAAGTAGCCAACTAACCCTAGCCATTGAGAGAGGGGAGTGGGAAATTAAAGCGTCGGAATGATGCTCATAGTTTGATGTTCAACAGGCTCAATAAACGAAACAAAAAACAAAAAAAGAAATCTAAACAAAACAAGAAGAAAAAACACAAAAGCAAAATGCTAAAGCGCGTATCGACTATAATCCGCGACATCAGCATCAATGTAATGGCTTAGTCGCAAATGCAAACGAGCTGACATAGTCTGGCATAGTTACATTTAGTGATGATAATCCCGAAGTTATGGGTTCCCGATATCAAAAATTTCGGGATCGATTGAGGTGAATAGCACGATAATTCATTTTTAGTTTTTTGAAAATTAAAACGTGGAAAAGAGTTGGTATAAAATCTTATTGAAAGATAAATCAGACACCCCTATTGGAAGTTTTGGTTGAAAAATAAATTTAAATTTAAAATAACAAAAGAGTACAGTTTTATGATGAAAAAAAAGAATGGCCTAGCATTTTAGGGGTTTTCATACCACCATTTAAATAATATTAAAAAAAATGGTTTGCTTGATAATAACAGAGTAGTGCAAATTCTGTTAAGCATAAACATTTGGTTTTTGCAAGTTTTTGTTTCTGATTTTTTTTATTATAATTTTTATTATACTTAATTTGAGTAATCATTTTCAAATAAAAAATTTTGTATTCTTATTTGAAAAATCTTCTTAAATCTAAATGCAATTAAATACAATTTAAAAAATGTAAAACTCTATGAAATAGTAGAAGTTCGTACAAGAAACTATTGTAAATTTTTGTTATTTGAAACTGTTTTATCTAAACTTCTCAACAAATTTTATTTACGTTCGAAACTTTATTTTAAGTTGCACGCACACATATTAAAGTCCTTCTCGCTTTATTAAAAAACAACACTAGTTTTCTTAAATTTTTACTAAATTTAAGAAAGCCATCGCCTGCGAAGAATTCCGAGATCCCGAAATTACATCAAAAATATCATCCGATACCAGCAACAACCGCCAACATTGGCATCCCTAGTTACATACATATAAATCCATCTATGACGAGCTAAGCTCACCGGCTGAGTGCAACAATTTTAAGCTGCTATTTTTCTACTTATTTTCAGCGTTAGTTTTATTGTTCTTTTCTCTTGTGCTTACCATTATTTCTATTTTATTGTTTTGTGTTGTATTTTTTTTCGTCTAATTTTCTATGCTTGTGACTTATAATCTCACAGTGTCAGCAGTTATTCAACACTTTTCCATTTAAATGAGCGCACAAACAAAAAGTAAGAATATCAAAAAAGAAACAAAAATAAGTAGTTTAAAGAAATAATAGGCAGCATAAAAATTAAGAAAAACTTTTTCAAATCTTCTCACGCTTTTGTGCTAAGCACCGTTCAAAATAGGATCCGCTCCTTGCTTGGCAGCAAAAAGCTGAAGAAAAATAATCTATTACAAGCAACGTGCAGCGCATTCAAGTGCGAAGTTGGCTCAGCAGCTCATCTTCATAGATCATTTAACTGGAAGACAGAGCGCAACCAAACACCGACGTTAGATGAACCAGCAGAAAATTTAAATGCTTAGTTAACCACAAACAAAAAAACAAAAAACAACAAAAACAAAATACAAAAAGAAAAGGAATTAAATTAGACAACAACAACAATGCTTGGTGAAATGCTTGTTAAGCTGACTGTTAAGTACAGTTTGTTCAATTTGATGCGCAGCAAATTGAAACCGATGCTTACAAAATGAAGTCCGCTTGATGTATTGTGGAAAATTTTAAACGCTTCAAAAATGTGGTGCATTTGAATTTCTCGGCCGGTTATTTGAAACTGAAATATTCTGAAATTTCTGTTTTTTTAAATTTGAGTGAGGACTTTATTAAGTCGGACTCTCATTAAACTATAAAAATAATTTTATGCATAGAATTCTAATTCTATAAATTTTAATAATTTTTTTATTAAAAAAAAATTTATTTTGGCTTTTCCAATTCAAGAAAAAAAGACAAATTAAGAGTCTACATTTTTTAATTTCTTAAAAATTTTAAATTACAAAAAATTTAATTCTGAAAACAGTAAAACAAATTCCAAATTAAAGTTTTTTTATTCTAAAAACTCATTTTATTTTAAACAATTTTTGACTCTCATATTAAAAAACCGAAACCTTTTCTGTTTACTTTCTAATTATTGGAAACTGAAATATTTTAAAATTTGGGTCTTAAATTATAAAAAATTATTCGCATAAAATAAAAAAAAATAAAGCTTGATATTTTTTCTATTTAAAAAAAATTATTTTATCTCTTCAAATTCAGGAAAAAAGAAATTAAAAGTTTATAAAAAATAAATGAAATTCCAAATTTAATTTTTTTTATTTTAAACATTTTCTGATTTTATTTTTAAAAATGTTTGATTCTCATTAACAAAAAAGAGAAATGTCGGATTGTTTTCACTTTAGCTTTTAGTAATTCAAACTGAAATCTATTCAAATTCGGTGCATGTTATCCACTGGGATGGTGGCCAGCTCTAGATAAATTGTACATTAAAAGAACCATGGTACACGTACAAGGATGGCCAGTCTTTGCATCTGCGGGGCCCTTAGGACCACACCCACAGATGCACTAAATATTATGCTTAATATTTTACCAATAAAGCAATTCGGTAAGCAAACAGCTGCCAAAGAAACTCTCAGACTAAGAGAAATCGGCCTACTCAGAACGAACCAAAGAGGACACTCTTCAATTTTAGAACAATTCCCCTGCATTCCCAGCACAACGGATTTCTGTAAGACCAAGGACATCAATTTTAATAAATCTTTTGTCACAGTATTTCCTTCCAAAGAGGAATGGGATAACGGGCTTATTGTTAAGAAAAATGACTTAAACATCTACACAGATGGCTCAAAACTGGACAACAAAGTAGGTGGAGGGGTCTACTTCGATAAACTCGGAGTATGCCAATCATTTCGCTTACCTGACCATTGCAGTGTATTTCAGGCGGAAGTCACTGCCATAAAAGAGGGACTTACAGAAATAAAAACGAGAGTATTATCCACATATGAAGTCTTCATTTACTCGGACAGTCAAGCGGCAATAAAAGCGCTTGAATCAAAAACGCACTCGTCAAAAACAGTTCTAGAATGTTTTAAACTACTAAATGACGTATCTACATAAGTGCTACAAGATGCACCTTATCTGGGTGCCAGGCCACAGGAAAATTGCAGGAAACTGCAAGGCGGATGAGCTTGCACGAACCGGTACAACGCTCGATCTCGAACCGGATAAGGCGCTGATACCCATGCCCATAGCCACTTGTAAATTACTTATAGACAGGGAAACCATCAAAAAGGTAAATACAAGCTGGCAAAACCTCACAACATGCGAACTAAGCAGACAGATATGGCCGAACTGGAACAGCGGTCGATCGAAGATCTTGCTAAGATTTAACAGAGAAACTATTGTATAAGAAAAATGATAGGTGTATTAACTGGTCATTGTTTAATAGACAGCCACGCTAGAAGGTTAGGACTCCGTACTTCGATTTCTGTAGAAGCTGGCTTAATACAGAAGAAGAGGAAACAGTCAGACACCTTTTATGTGAGTGTGAAAGCCTAGCTATGAGAAGGCTGCGCACTCTTGATACAGCATTTCCAACCGATGTAGCGGACATAGCCGGGATGGTTTGAAAAGCAACACGTAGAGTAAGGATAAGCTCCAGTGGTATCACAATGTACCTGCGAAAGGTCTAAGTGTGTCTTATGACAACCACTCTACCTACCTATCCACTAGGACTTTCATAAAATTATACAAAAAATCGATTTTACATACTTTTTTTATCAAAAAAAAAAAAACAATGCAAAAAGGAAAAAATAATCAAGTCTTTATAAACAATAAATCAAAATCCAAATTGAACTTATTTTAATTTTAAAAAATTTTTTGCTTTTATTTTAAAAAATGCCGATTCTCAAATTTTAAAAACAGAAACTTTGGATTTGTTTCTTTTCACTTTCTTTTAATTGAAACTGAAATATTTTAATATTCATGCAATTATACAAAAAACTCGATTTTTAATAAACTTTTTTTTCAGTATTAAATTTTTTTTATTATTTTTTTTTTATTGCAATACTTTTTTGTTTATATCATATTTTAAGAAATTTTTAATTCTCGAACTTTAAAAAACAGAAATTTCGAAATTTTTTTGTATACCTTCTAATAATTGAATAATATTTTAAAATTTTGGGTATTTTATCTACTGGTACTTGCATTAAATAAATTAATTAAATTATAAAAAATTCAAATTCGAAATAAAATAAGTGAAGTTTGTATTTTTTTTTAACTTTAAACAAATTAATTTTGGCTTTTTAAATTCAAGAAAGAAACAATAAAGAATCTGAAGTTAAAATTTTTGTAGATTTAATTTTTAAAATATTTAAATTTAAATTTTTTTATTTATTGTAGAATTTCTTTGTTATTTTAAACACTTTTGTTTGATAATGTTTGACTCTCTGATATAAGAAAAGCGATACTTTTTCGTTTTAAATTCTGTTAATTGAAACCGAAATAGCTTAAAATTCAATGCATTTTATCTACTGTGGGTTGCATTAAGTTATAAAAAAAATTCAAATTCGAAATGAAAATGAAAAATAAAGTTTACAATTTTCTTTTTAATTTATAAGCAAATTAAGTTCGGCTTTTCATATCCAATAGAGACAAAATAACGAATCAACGGTTTCAATTTTTGTAGATTTCAACTTTTTAAAATATTTAAATTAAAATTTTTATTATTTAGAATTTTTTTTATTTTAATTTTCAAAAATATTTGATTCTCTAATCTAAGAAAATCGAAATTTCGGAATTTTTTCCTTTTAATTTCTGATAATTGAAACCGAAATACCTCAAAATTCGGTGCATTTGATCTACTGTGAGTTGCATGATATTACAAAAACATTCAAATTCGAAATTAAAATAAAAAAATAAAGTTTAAAAAAATTTTAAATTGCAATAAAAAAATTTGTATTCTGAAAACAATAGAACAAATTCCAAATTAAAAAATTTTTTTTTTTGGTATTTCAAAAAATTTTGCATTCATTTAAAAAAAAATTGATTCTCAATTTAAACCAAAACAGAAACTTGATTTCTATCATTTTTGCTTATATATGAAATTATCTAGGTTATATTTAAAAAAATCAGCTAATTAGCTGACGTAACCGTGGTCATGCCATTACGAAAAAACTGAGATTGTGGTTGAATTCTGAAGGAAACTTCTGCCGAAATATACTCGCTCAATTTCGTGTTTCACCGTAGATAAAGACCAAACCTGATAATCTATCATCTTTAAGTTACGCAGCACTTCCAAAGAGAGCTCGCCAATGTGCATATTTACTCAGTTAGAAGGGGTCGCAAGCGGAAGAACTTTGAGAAGTTCTGCTCTAAAGCCAGACTACGGACAGAGATCCCTACACGAAATACTCAACATTTCTCCATCACTCCTCCCACATATCTCTTTTAGCACACACCTTACGTCACTCGCTTTAAGCTAATAAACTCAAGCTTGCGCCAAATGCGAAACCGTGAATCTTTAGATATAGCAAATTCCTATTTCAGGCTTAGCTGAACTAAATACGCCTTCGCACTACAGTGTCACGTCAGTTAGTTCAAATGTGATATCTATGAATACCTCATTTTTCACAATGTAAACAAAAGCACGACAAGCAATGTAAAACTTACTTAAATTTCCAACTAAAAAAGAAAAAATCTACAGCATCAGCATTATTTTCGAATAAAGTAGCTACAGTTTCGATGAGAGTTTGTTGCACCGATATCTACGAGTACAGTCCTAGCCAACGTTGGCAACAATAAGGTTAATAGAAAGGCTTTGTGCAGCTTAGGCACCGCCACTGTGCTGTTGATGGTGTAGAGTTTATGCGCTGGTGAGTTGTCGGTTAGTTGGCTGTTGTTATCAACACTTCAACTGTCAGTTTGTGAGCAGCGAGCATTTAATGCCGAATTGCGTTGCACTCGAGTAGCATTAAATGATCGGAAATTATACAATGCGAGATGATGATGATGATGATGATGATGAAGATGATGAGGGCGTGGGCGAGTAGCGAAAGACAAAGGCGGGCAGGGGCGGCTTGTAAGAGAAACAATGCATGTAGCTGCATATGGCAGACAGGCAGGCAGCTCAAAATTAGCATTAAACCGGGGCTCAAATACGCTTTACACACCGACCACCTTGTACACACATATACACATACTAGTACATTTGCGTCGCTGCCACTGGCCTCATACTGTTGCAGACACAAATTAATGGCAAATGAGCCGTCATAATTATGACAGGCCAAAGCATTGCAGGCTGCAAACGATTTGAAACAGAATTTCAACTCTTTATGGTTTGGGGTTTTTGTTAATATTCTTGCTATTGTTGTTGTTATAACATTCTGGAATTCAATTCCAAGCTGATGTGCACACATCCATAATGTTTTCTCTTTGCCACATTTCGACTGTTAGGCGCTCCAATTACAATGCGACCGCCACCGTAGTAGTGTAGCAGGGGAACTCAAGTGCTGCTGCTGCTGCTGCTGACACAAATTAACTGGAATGAAAGCAATTCCTGTGGTATGCAGCAGCAAACATAACAACAAAAAAATCAAGAAAATGGGATTATGATGCCAAAAACACAAAAACAAAATAGCCATATAATCAACTGTAGCCATCCAGTGGCAAGCAAGCAAATTGAAGCGTTAAAGAAAAAGCTCTTGAAGGAAATTAGTGCGCCCGAGTAACTGCTTTGATTGTCATTTTCAAGTAGTGTAAGCACAATTTTCTTGGTGTTGCTACAATTTTCCAGCTATCTGCTACTACTAATTTCGCTTTGATTGTGCGACCAATACCCGCCGGACAGTTTCAGCGCAAGTTCTGGCATTGGTTACATTAGGGTGGCTCACGGAAAAATGATGTGATTTTTGCAATTTATTTTTGAATTTATTATATTTTAAGGCTTCTGCCAAAATATTTCGGAAAAATATTAAGATTTACATGAATTGGGGCGATTTGAAAATACCTCCAAGAATCGAAATTTTGTGGATAAAATTAGTTAAAAAAAATTTCCCAAAAAATGATAATAGCAGAATTTAAGCTTAAAAGATCTGCAAAAAAATCTTTGAACATTTTATCAACAAAAAAAAAGGTGAAATTTTTAGAGGCGCTTTCAAATCGGCCTAACTGAACGTTCCGATTATAGTCCGTAACCGGAATGACCCAGATTTATGCACGGCCAAGGACTGTCACTTCAGCAGCATTCCCCGTATATGTATGGGAAATATTTATGCTGCTACAAGAACAAGAACAAATCTGAATATTTCTCCGAAATACGTTGGCGGAGGTTTGAAAATAAAATAAATTTTTAATTACGATATAAAACAGTACCAAGTGTTTTATTTTTATTTTTTGGTTTTTTCTCTTTTTTTCAAAATACTTTGGCGAAGGTCTTAAAATATAATAAATTTTTTATTGCAATGGAAAAACAGTACCAACGTTCCTTTTGCATATAAAGTGATACACCCTAATGCACATATTTATACGAAAAAAACAGAAATCCAGCGCACTCTGAGCAGAGTCCATCCAAAAAGTCAAGACTTATACTTCAAATCATTTATTTTGCTCTATCTGTTTGTTTTCCAACCAAATTGTTTAATTTTTTTTCAAAAACGAAATTATTCTTAAAAACACTCCGTTTTTTGTTAAACAAAACACTCACTCATCAGCAATTTTTCCCCAGCTCAATGGAAGACAAAAAAAAAAAAATAAATAACAGAGCTCGAAAAAATAAATGAAGAAATTTAATAACTCGCACAGCCGTCGCCTGACAAGTGTGATGAATGAAATTTAAATTAGCGCTCAAACGCATATGAGACCATCCAGCGTACAGTCAGTCAAAATTGTTTATTATGCCACTCGACGGCCATCAACAAGCCAAACATCGGTCCGGTCGGCAGAAGCGGTACTTTGGCATTTGTAGCTGCCATAATTTCCCACTCTCCACAGAGATATAATCTACTGAATAATCTAATTTACAAATTCACTGTTTCCATATTTTTGCCTTCTGAAAAAGTCATTGTCTGACAGCAAACGGGGGCTGAAGGAATTGAATCAAAGATCTTTTGCTTGGTTTAATTACGCACACAAACACATGCAAGCTAATGTACTTGAAAAGCAAATAAACATAAAATTTTATTAGCCACATGCGAAAATATGAAAATATTTAGCTGGACTTCAATGACAAGAATCGTGTAGACACTATTTGTTTATGAGAGATGCTAAGCATCGGAATTTTACTGATCCCGGAATTTTCGAGCTTTTATTTTGTAATTTCGGGTTCCAGAAAGCAAATGAAGTATATAAAGAGTTTGTTGTGTTCAAAATATATTGGGTAGTCGAAAAAGTTTTTTCTTATTTTGTCAATAGATGTCGTTGGAGTCATCTATCTCCAGTGCTACCAATCACATTGTGTCATATCATAAGGTGTTAGAAAGATGACATTTTAAGCTTCATATATATTAACAAAATAAAAATTAAATTCGGAGAAGTTAAAAAAAAGTTATAGCTGTTCAAAAATGAGTAAAAATAATGCAGAAATTCGCTATATTTTGAAACTTTTGTATAAAAAAGGGAAGAATGCCACGCAAGCCACCAATGAAATTTGTGTAGCAGTTCGTGTAACACAACAATGGCTCTCTCGCTTCCGTTCTGGAAATTTCGATGTGAAAGATGCACCTCGCTCCGGTCAACCTATCGTTGAAAAGTCGATGAAATTATGTAAAAGTTTGACCAGGACCATCACATAAGCTGCCATGACATCGCCAAGGCACTAAACATTCATTATCTAACGGTTTTGAACCATTTAAAAAAGGCTACTTACAAAACGAAGCTCGATGTTTGGGTACCACATGAATTGTCTGTGAAAAATTTAATGGACCGAATTAACATCTGCGATTCTTTGCTGAAACGAAATGAAATCTAACCATTTCTGAAGCGAAGGGTAACAGGAGACGAAAAGTGGATCAAATACGACAATAATGTGCGAAAAAATCATGGTGCAAGGGTGGTGAAGCTCAACAAATGGTCGCAAAGCCAGGATTGACGCCTCGAAGGGTTATGCTGGAATTGGTTTGGTGGAATTGGAAAGGAATCATCCGCTATGAGCTGCTCCAGCCTACTCGAACAATTGATTCTACACTTTACTGTCAACAACTGATGAGATTGAAGCAAGCAATTGAAAAAAACGGCCAGTACTGATCAGGACAACGCTAGGCCACACACATCTTTGATGACTCGGCAAAAACTGGGAGAGCTTGGCTGGGAAGTTTTGATGCATCCACCACAGAGCCCTGACCTTGCATCATCGGACTACCTTGTTTCGGTCAATGCAGAACTCCCTTAATGGAATAAAGTTGGCTTCAAGAGAAGGCTGTGAAAATTACTTGTCGCAGTTTTTCGCCGAGAAACCACAAAAGTTTTACACTGATGGTATAATGTCTCTAGAAGAAAAATGGTGGTCGACCAAAATGGTACATATTTGGTTTAATAAAGTTCATTATAAATATTTATAAAAAAAATTAGTTGAAGTTTGATTAGAAATACGAAAAGGCTTTTTCGACTACCCAATATTATAAAAAAATACTGTTTGAGATTAAATTATTTTTCTTAAGGGTTGTTTTTTTAAGAGCATGAGAACTTAAAATGGTAATAAAAAACTAAAATGTTATTGGAATGATTTTTTTAATTATAATCTGGTAGCTAATTTCAAGGGTTTTTTTTTTTTTAATATGATACCGGGCATACGTCTGTCGTGGCTACGAGTTACATCGTCCATCAGTCCAATTTTTGACTACCTTTCCCAAATGGGAGGTAAACTTGAGCTTGAATAAATGAAAATTTGCAGTTGTTTTCTGGAACTCCCCTATAGCAACCTGCATCCTCTTTCAATAACATTGTTTTTATTCAAAAAAAAAAAAAACAAAAAACTACTTGACACATAAATGTTTTTATGCAAATAAATTTTTAATCTAACAATTATGCCCCAAATATTTTAAATATTATCGGCTGGATTCTTTCTGGCGCTTCGCGGATGTTATTTTAGCTATCAAAAGTTAAGTAGTTAAAGTCCCAAACCTTCGATGAGCCACCCTCTGTGACATAATATACGGGTATCTACTTATATGTATATATATTTTCCCGTGGTTCCTAGGTAAAACATTGGGTCCCAACAAATATATTATATTGTCATTTGAACTGTTTAAAGATAAAAATGTATTTGGTCTCCAGAATTGGCCTGCCTTCTGAGCTTCTGCTTTAACCTATCATCGCCAAGTATTGGCTGGTATTCCGCGGCTACGACTTCTTAGTGATTCCAGTCTAGCGCAATCCTTGTAATATTCTTCTGGGGCTTAAGCAACGTATGACCGATTCATTTGCACCGCCTTACTTTGAGGTGGATAGGAGTTTGTTTAATTGCAGCCCGAAGGTCAGAGTTGCTTATGACGTTGGGCCAGAATATCCGCATGATCTTGCGAAGACAAGGATTGAAGAATAACTGCTACGCTTACGGAACGTATGGAGTCAGGTTCCACGTTTCACAACCACTGAGTTCACTTTTGCCTCGAAACCCCTTATTTTCGTACGTCTGTATATGTCCATCGATCTCTAAACTTTATCCAGCTGGCCAATAGCAGGTCGACCTATGTGATATGTCTGCTGCTCACCCGCAATTTTTCTAATGATCCTACGGTAATAGAACTCGCCTACTTCACCTAGTGGAATATCGGCAATATAAATAGCTTGCGTTTCGATGGTGTTTATGAACATTAGATTTGCTTCGTCTTGGCGATGTTGATTTTCATTACATTGCAAACTTACAAACCGAATGTGTCTTCGCTGATGCGAGTGTTTGTGCGCCATCAAAAAAATACCGTCCGCATAGTCTACATCTTCAAGATAACCGTTCAGACCCCAGGGTCTACCTCTATCTTCCGCAGAAGCTCGTCGTATTACTTGGTCCAGAACCAAGTTGACTAACAGCGGGGATAGCATACAGCAATGTCTGACGCCGAGCATTTTCGTGCTTCACACGGCAGCTACCACCCGGGTGCAATTCGTTCGTGCCAAACGCATTTTCAAAATTGATGAAGCACAGGTAGGAAGAAGTGCGCGACTCAACCAACGCGCTCCACAATCACTCTTAAGGTGTTAATGTGATCGAAGAATGAGCGGCATAGGCAAAAGCCAGCTTGTTCGTTGCGTATCCCCTGTTTCGGTTTTGTAAACTATTGGGTTGGGGAATAAGTTCATAGCATTATTATATTTTCTTTTATTTTGCAACGATTCGTTTGCTGTTTGGCAAAGGGTAAGTATACATTCGGTAGAACTCTTTTTGCTCTACAAAAAACCATGCTAATTGTATTTTTGACTTATTTAATTTTTTATTATTGTAGTTTTCAGACCTAGAAATGGAATACCTAGAAGGCAAAAATTAATATTTTCGACACCTGCAATTTTTTTCCTTTCATCGAGGTCAACAAGCTGCCGAAAAAGCCCGGGACTTTGGCGACGCATATGGAGAAGATGTCACAGGCGAGTCTACTGCACGGAATTGGTTTGCAAAGTTCAAAAATGGCGACTTTGACGTCAATGAGACGTTCCGCAATAGAAGATCTTCTGAATTCTATGAAGAACGTCTCAAGCCACTTTTGAAGGAGAACGGTCGGCAAATCAGTCGTGAACTGATGGACAAATGAACTCCGATTATAAAACGATTCTCAATCACCTTCATTCAATGGGGTTTACCGAAAAATTGGGAGCTTGGGAGCCTGGGTGTCTCACGAGGTCACAGAAAAAAAAACAAAGAAAGTCGCCTTCAAATTACTTCCCAGCATTTCGCCCACCATCGAGCAAAAGCAGCGCTTTTTCAATCAAATCGTCAGGGAAGATGAGAAATGAAGCCTATACATCAATATGAAGCAATGAAAGGAGTAGGTGCTTCCAGGAGATACGTCAAAGCCGAGAGTCAAACCGGATCTTCATCCAAAGAAGATCAGGATATAAGTTTGGTGAGACTGGGAGGGCAGTTCGAAAAGAATGTCACGATCAGCAAGGAGCTCTACATTGCCCAGCTACACCGCACGAATGAGGATATTCGACTGAACAGACCTGATCGACATGATCAAACCATACTCCGTCGCGACAAAATCAGGTCCCATGTTGCACAAGTCGTCAACGCCGCACTCCAAGAGTCGAATGAGAGATACGTCAGCATCCGCGATATTCTCTGGATCTTGCACGGACAGATCACCATCTTTACCGCTCCCTATCAAACCATGGTCCTTAACCCTCTAACCGTTTAGACCGTCTGTAGACGGTCAATAATTTTTTGCCAACAACTACGCCTTAAATATTATTTTAGAATAAAAAACCGTTACTCCGCACTGTTGTGAGTATGCTTTTTATGAAGTGAAGCTCACAATCTCAGTTTTCGCTCTATTTTGAGCGCACATGCTAGTGAAGTGCCGCAGGTCAGTGTGATAAGTGAAATAAATTATTTAAAAAACTGGTGAAGTTACGATTCGAAAGAAATTGCAATTTTTACTTATGCTGATGCTTTAAAATTTTATGGTAAGCTTAAAATAATATATATTTTGATAATTTATCATGTTCCTTTGAGTAAGCCGAAGGTTATATGTATTATTCTAGCATTAACGCTTAATGCGAAATTTTACATATTCATACCAAATATGACTTTCATTTATATATCGGCTATTGTGTAACGTATTTTTTCAAGTAATGGACAAAATGAGAAAATGTAAGTTGACTACGATGTCGGATGAGGAGATAGAAGCATATATGATGTCAGTTGATGAGAAACTCAACGATGATGGCTTCGATAGTGACGACGATATTTCTGACCCTGACTTTCAACCTGATGATTTCATTGAGGAGAGTACCGATAGGGCAATATTGGAGTGCTTAGATGAAATGGAGGAAGCTAACACAAGCTTTGCATTTTTGAATGCTTTGGATTTGTCTTTGAATGTCAGCTCTGTTGAACAAGGTATATCTGAAAAACTCTGTACTTTCCTTTACATTGAATTTCGATTTAATTTTTAAGAGAAACTAGCCCCTACCACCTCGGCAGCAACACCTTTTAAACCATCAAAACGACCACGATCTCCACTTCCTGTGATTGAAATCGAGGGACCTTTGTCAATGCCATCTAACGATCGATATCAGATCGAAAGAATTTCAAAAAATTTGTTGGAAGAAAAAGTCATTACAACTTCACGTTAACGACATCGCATTTCGAGGCAATACATCTTTGCCAGCATTCATTAATAATTTAGAAACGCCATTCCAATTCTCCAAATACTTTTTTTCTTCAGAAATTGTCGACCTAATTGTTATGGAAACAAATCGTTCTGCACATCAGGAAAATATTAATACTTCGTTTTCAGCTACAGAAGCAAATATTCACAAATTTGTAGGAATTTTGTTGTATATGTCACTGTACCGATATCCAAACATGGAAAGCTACTGGAGTAAAAACGCATTTGAGCCAATACGAAAAGCAATGTCTTGCAGGCAGTTTGAAAATTTAAAGCGTTACTTATCATTTGCTGAAAAGAGCAACGCGCTGAAAGAGGAACTGCTGGTTATGATCCGTTGTATCGTGTCAGACGTATTGCGGAACTGTTTAATGAAAGGTTTCACTCTGTGCCAAAAACAGCACCTTTGTGTTAACGAACAAATGTGTGCAACTAAAACTAAGCATCATCTACGTCAATATATGCCAAATAAGCCACACAAGTGGGGTATAAAATTGTTTGTTTTATGCGATACTTCTGGATATGCGTATAGGTTTGAAGTATTTATCGGAACGGGCGATAACACTGTTTTGCCAGGAGAACCGGCCTCGGTCCCGCAGCAAACGTAGTAGTTCGCCTAAGCCAATCGATCCCTGAATTTCAAAATCACATTTTGTGTTTTGACAATTTTTATACCTCACTGCCTCTTTTAGTTTATCTGCGTGCAAAAGGAATTTTTTCTTTGGGAACTATTCGTTCTAATCGAATTCCAAACTCAAAGTTACCAAGTGAGAAAGACGAAGAATATTCAGTTTCGAGCAGGGGATATTCCGTTGAGTATGTTGGGGCAGCATATGGTGTGGACATTTCAACAGCGACATGGAAGGATAACAGAGCAGTTCGACTTGCATTGACATATGTAGGGGTGATGCCGTTTTTGAAGACCAACCCCACAGCAGTCTCAACGAAATTACCACGTTAATAAAAGAGTACAATACCCACATGTGAGGGGTGGATTTGATGGATGGACTGATGGGACGATACCACATCCGACTTAAGACACGCAACCCAATGAACCGAATATTTTACCATTTCCTCGATATGACCGTAATACTCTACCATCGCGTCAATCCAAGCGATAAAATTAATCTTCCAGACTTCCGCGAGAAAATCGCTTGTGACCTTTGTTCTTTTTCGCTTCCAAAGAAAGTAAGGAGACCATCAACAACCTCCTATTAGCCAACTACAAGCCAGTGAAAAAGGTGTGTCAGACCTATAGATGACATCAGATTTGATAACTCTGGACACATTCCCGCTATGTTTGATAAATCAGGAAAAAGGAGATCCAAATATTGCAAACAGTCCGATACTCAAATATATTGCTCGAAATGTGAGATAAACTTGTGTGTGTCGCCTAACAAAAATTGCTTCAAGGAATTCCACTCGAAATAAATTTCATTAATAATCTTTTAATATGATTTGTATTTTAAACCATTGCAATGTAGTATATTTTAACTTTAATGGAATTATTAAAATACATTGCTTACCAGATTTCATATTTGATTTGTCTTGTCTCAAGCCGTTTTGACCGTCTACAGACGGTCAAACTTTTTTCCTCTCTAATTTCCTCATTTCGGGAATTTTATTGATCTGCAGTATTACAACATTATTCAGACTGCTAAATTCACCGGAAAATGAAATTCGTATGCATTTTAAATCGTTATTTAAAAAAAACGGTTAGAGGGTTAAGATTTAAGCAATTTTTGGCGAAACGACATCAACAAATCGGACGAGAGTTGGGAAGAGATTGTAAACAAGAACGGCGAATATATAATTGATTAACTTCTTGATATAATTAAATGTTTTAAATTTATTTTGTTTAAATAAAAGACAACGAACTTATTCCCCAACCTAATATATGGAACATGATTTTATTAACTACAACATACTTCACACCTTGATACCTCTTCAGTTGTTGCACTCTGCTACATTGCCCTTTTTCGGTAGATGAGTAATAACTCCTTCTATTAACTCAGATGGTATCTTTCCTGGAGCCCCCTTTCTTTATTGCATATCAAATTTTTTTTATTATTTGTAACACTTTTAGATATTTTAAAATACTCTACTAATATTTAACTCTTTTCTTCTTTGCAGGTATGTCACTTCCAATGCAAAACAAGAAATCAAAATAATTCTAGTCGCATGTGTGAATCTCAGGTTTATGCAGTGAGTACTAACTAATGAATTCATAATATTGTCTCTATCAACATTAAAAGTGCACACATCGGTTCCTTATTCGTGCATAGGTACATAAGTTTTTCACCATGTCAGGCAATGATACATCCACAGCCTTAAGGAGACAATTTGCATACAGCTACATGCGATGCATACATCCATGTGTGTGTGTGTATTTATGAATATATTAGGAAGTGCAAACGTGTCAAGAAAAATTGATTACCCAAAGTAGAAAAAAGCAAGAATACATTTGTAGATACTCAGTTAAAAGTGAGCTGTTCCAAGTCAATTTTAGTTTTCCTGCCAAACACCTTCTGCCTATCTATAGCTCCAATGCCACCACGAATGGTCAACCCTTTTTTATACAATTGCTTGCTTTGGCACAACGGAGACATCGATTAGAAAATATATCTACATGTGCACTTATATTTGTGCTTGTTGTTGTTTTTGGACATGCAAGCCAAGGTAATGCGGTTGGGTCTAACGCCTGCAATGGCTAAGCCGCAAGCTAACTATTACTTTGATAGCCAGCAGGCCAATTTGGCTGGCCACCAAACGAGACAAGGCAGGCCAAAAGAGACAAGACAGACCAACAGCGATGGTAGAGATCAGCATGAGCAAGGAGTTAGCGGGGAAAGCTACATGTAATGAAACAAAGCTGAGTTAGAGAAAGGTAAGAAGGAAAGGAGACCGTTGAAGGGACATAGGCACATCAGGTAGATGAAGCAGTAGTACGTGGGGTAGCTGGTCAGGCAGCTAATCAGTCGGCCAGGCAGCCAGCCGGCTAGCAAACTACATAAATATGCAGCCAGTAACCACTCAGCGTTGTTGCTCACGAGTTGCATACTAAAGTAAAAAAAATTGAAAAAAATAGATGAAAAGGAAAAGGAAAACAAGTAAAAGAAAGTACAAAATAAAAAAAAAATGAGTTGAAAACGAAAATCGTTTCGATCAAATCAAATGTAAATGTCAATGCGGCAACGCTGCACACAAACAATTATACAGTAGCAGTTAACAATAAAAAGGCCATAATAGAAAATGTTGGAAAGCATGAATAGGAAATGACTAGTAAGGGCTAAGATTGCAGGCGACATTGTTATGCAATGCTACAATGCAATTCAATTTAATTTCAAATTGAAAACGAAGTGCACGAAAAAAAAAACAAGTCATTGAATAAATAGACGGCTACTAAAGGGAATTGGTGAACTCAAACAACATCAAACAATTATAGAGATAGCTGAGGAAAGGGAGAAGACGTAAAGTAAAGATTTAAGCAAATGAAAAAATATAAGAGAAAAGGAAAACACATAAAGGAGGAAAAAAATAGGAAAAAACAAATCAAAGAATATCTATCTTTAAAAGAATTTACGCAAAGCTTTCGCATTCATATGAAAAAAATAGTAAAAGCCTCACAAGAAAATTGCTGCATACCTAAAGGCGTAACAGCTGAGTCAATGCACAGTGAGGAAGCAATGAGATTGGAAAAAAAAGTGTATTAATTTAAAAAAAAAATTATGTATTAATTTTTAAAATTAAAAAAAAAAAAAAAAAAAAAAAATTTAATAATTAAAAAAACATAGAAAATAATAGACCCATTGCACAGTGGGGTTCTTTCGACAAATTTTGTTCAAAAATATCTACAGGGTTCAATTATTGACCAATTTTCATAATTTGTATCTTACTTGTGCTTGACCTTAAACTGACCTTCAATTTGAACCCGCAAGGGTAAACTGACTACGAATTGGAACTCAGCCACTCCAAAAATAAATTTTTTTTTAATTTTCCGGTGAACAATCTGTGCTTGATCTTGAACTTGACCCCGCTAGAACAAATGGATAACAAATTCGTAGTCAGCAACCCTAAAAACGTTTGTATAAATTTTTTAAAATTTTTCGGGTGAATACGAGGGGTGCCTTTTATATTTCGGGATTTGGCAACCCTGGTGTTGCAATCTAACAACTGACAGCTGTATCGCAAAGTTTGACATTTTTTGGCTTTTACGTACTCAGAACGTTTTGAAATACCAGCGCTATTTGTGTTGTTTACAGTAACTAAAAATATTCATCTCGGTCCAAAAGTGGAATTAAATCGTGAACATTTTCGTGCGATTATTTTTTACAACTTTCGACGTGGATTAACTCAGCAACATTGGATGGATGAACTTAATTCATTTTTTGGCGATGAAGCTCCATCAAGGACCAGAGTTTATCGATGGTATGGTGAATTCAATAGTGGTCGTAGTTCACTCCAAGACGAATTTCGTGAAGGTCGTCCAAAATCAGTTGTTGTTCCGAAAACCATTGATGCTGTGCGCGAACTGATATTGCAAGATCGTCATGTGACCTATCGTGAGATTGAGACAATCTTAGGCATTAGTGTGACCAGCATAGGTATACTCAATATTGCATAAACATTTGACTGTCAAAAAAATTTGTTCGCGTTGGATCCCACACAATTTGTCAATCGCTCAAAAAAAGGCTCGTGTCGATTGGTCGAAGGAAATGCTCAAAAAATACGATCGCGGGGCTTCGAAACACGTCTATGACATCGTGACAGGTGATGAATCATGGATTTACGCGTATGAGCCCGAAAGTAAACAGCAGTCGACTGTATGGGTGTTTCAAGATGAGCCAAATCCTACAAAAGTTGTTCGCCCACGAAGCACTTCCAAGCAAATGGTCGCCTGTTGTTTCGGAAAAACTGGGCATGTCGCAACCGTACCACTAGAACTACGCAGAACAGTAATTTCTGAGTGGTACACAACCATTTGTTTGCCAGTTGTCTTCCAAGAAATTAGGAAAACCAATCGCCAAACAATGCGAGCTCTCACACATCGGCTCAAACAACTGCATTTTTGAGCACCCAAAACATCGAATTAATGGGTCATCCGCCGTATACTCGTAGTCCTGACTTGGCACCGAATGACTTCTTTTCATTCCCGTACGTAAAAAACAAACTGAGAGGTCAACAAATTTGTTTTTGTTCTCCAATCCCGACATATAAAAGGCACCCCTCGTATTCTAGGTTTAAACTACATAGTTTTTAAGTTTTTATGTAATTGGGCGATGATTAAGCCTCCTAAGTGGGCTGGAAATTTACGTACTTGCCAGGATATATTACTGTCGATTAAAACTACAATAAAAAATTGACAAAGCGAATTTTGAATACTTGTACATAAAGATTTTTTTTTTAAGTTTTTCTTAATTTTTCATAAAGATAACCCTTTTCAAGGGAGTGTTTTGATATAATAAAAAAAAAATTGGAAATTCGGGCCCAGGCTATATCTTTGAAAATCATTTACGACCATTTTAAAATAAAAACTATTAAAATCGTGCATTGGTTTGCTCATCATCATTGTTGACTGGGCCTGATCGGGTCTGCCTTGAATTGTCTCGGTTTGTGGGCCTGCGTCCTCCATGCCTGAAATCCCAAAAAACCTGCGTCTTCATCTCAACAGTCAATCCATCTGAGTGGCGGGCGACCCCACTTTTCTATATCTGTGGCACTTTCCAAGGAATATATTTTTTGCGCTGAGTAATTGGTATCAGCCCGTAATATGTGACCTGCCCATCTGAGTCTGTTGATCAAATTTGTGGTTATTACAGACAGGTACACGTACAGTTTTTAGAGTTTATGATTGTAGAGCTTTCGCCATTCACCTTTATCACATATCGCGCCTAAGAATTTTCGCAGAACTCTCCTTTCAAAGATCAGCAGTTTCTGTTTATCCGAATCTCTGAGGGACCAGGTTTCACTATTGTATTGAAAAATTGGAAAAATAATTGAGTGCCACAGAGAAATCTTCGTTATTCTGTATAGAAGGCGGCTCGGTAGGTGATTGCCCAAAGAGAAATACTTAGCAGCAGTTCGCCATAAGGATTCTGTGAGCAAACTGTGCAGAAATTTGGCAGGTTATCCTAGGTACTTAGATTACCTCACTACTTCTAAATTATATTTTTCTCCGATTTTAAGTATTTGACCCACTCTCTGATTTAGTCCGAAGAAGGCTTACTTAATGGTGAGCAAAAGCGGTTACAATCGCTAGTGTTTACCAAGACACCGATTGAGTCTACCTGCTGAGACCCATTGCCGACTTTCGCTTGGGTGCGATGAGTCGCTCCAGCATATCTGCACGTATAAATAAAAGAAGCGTGTGTTCGCTATTGACTCCGAAACCGCTAAGCCAATATCGATGGAATTTTGATGTATTATTGCAGAGTTCAAAAGTTTATTTGAATCCTCTAGGTAGCGTTAAAGTCAAGATATTTATAGAAATTGTATTTAGCGTTCGATTTCGTTCACATTCAGAATACATAAAATATACGAGCAATATTTGTAGTAAAATTAAACTCGCTGGAGTAGAAATATTCTTAAAAATTTTTCGCATGGATGGATTTAATACAAGCTTTGAGTTGGCTACCTACGAAAGATTGTTTTTGCAGAAAACTAACTTACAAAGTGGCATTGACGCGGCAGACGTGGTCGAATGCGTTTGAAAGTAATTCTTGAAGAATAGTCTCGATGACCTCCGAAAAATACAACCTTAAAGTACTCTTAAACTCTTAGAAACGTCCTCATTGGTTAGTAAGATTTTCTCACCAGATATTCTTACACTAGAAAAACCAAGTCCAAATGCTCTTCAACCTCAGCAAATCTCTGGAAACACTTTCAGAGGAATATTTGCGAAATCTTCCGATAATCTAATATCTACAGACTCTATATAACATCTTCATCGCTCCAGAAAACATCTTCATCGCGAGATTTCGTGATTTAAATCTTCAAAAACGATTATTTTAAGCGATCCCAGGCAGTAAGACACAGACCACACTGCACAATACTACACGGGCTCAGCAGACCCCTTGACGCGACCCCCTTTTTGGGTGTTTGGCCGAGCTCCTCCTCCTATTTGTGGTGTGCGTCTTGATGTTGTTCCACATATGGAGGGACCTACAGTTTCAAGCCGACTCCGAACGGCAGATATTTTTATGAGGAGCTTTTTCATGGCAGAAATATAATCGGAGGTTTGCCATTGCCTGCCGAGGGGGGACCGCTATTAGAAAAGTATTTTTCTTAATTTTGATGTTTCACCGAGATTTGAACCTATGTTCTCTCTGTGAATTCCGAATGGTAGTAATGGCGGCTACGGGGGCCGCAGATGGTAACCATTCTATAATCTACACTCCAAAAAATTTAACCTAGGTTATCCAAAATAACATTTAACCTATCAGAAATGGCGCCAAACTAGTCCAAAGTTTCGCAAAGGATACTGAAAAGTAACTCATCACGAGTCAAAGATGATATTTGCCACTTACAAAAATTAAGGAAGAACGGTCAACAGCAAATGTACATGATAACATAACTAGAAATCTCTGTCTGGATCTAGACTTCCATTCCTATGATATAAGGAACTAACTTTTCTCCTTAAACCTAAAGCTAATCTGAGCCATAATCATTCTTCGGAAATAACTGAACTCGATTCCATGATGGCTCTTGCCTACTAACAGCTTCTACTTCCACTTTTGCTAATCATCTGTTAAGTCCGCTAAAATTATGTATCCTTTGAAAACGACAGAAATTAATTTCCTAACGTCTCTTTACTGCAAACGGCTCTAATTCCCCCTTTTCAGTGTTATCAATCCCGTTTTCGAATCCATTCTTCTAACAACTTCATGCGTTTTTGAAGGAGTCACAGCTAAGAGAAGAGAATATCTAACAACTTCGAGCGTTTTCGAAAGAGTCACAGCTGAGAGAAGATAATGTTAAATGAGTTGGTTTATTGGAAAAAATGAAGAACTGGTTAGTGTTATACCAGTGTCAAGACGACATTACATGGGGCTTAACTCACTAAACAGGGTTAGATCGCTGATATAATAGCCCGTGATCTGGTGAAAGCCGAATCATTTCGGTAGTGAAACCAGCTGTGGTGTAATGAGGTTGGGAGCCTTTCTGGCTAATACAAAATTCGGTAGAAGATAAATAGTGACAAACTTTCTCTGTAGCTTGGACCAATCAGATACTCTTGTTTGGGGTGCCAAATGCTGCGCCTCGCCAATCTTTAACGGCTAAGCTGACTTTAACGCTACTGAGAATTATACAATAGAATCCCTTCGAATTAAACTAATCCCTTCACAGCCTGGACGACAAGTATGTACTTTTTCTATTATGTAAAAGCAAACCAAAATATTTTTCGCTCTTCTCACCCAGCTTCTCAAGCCCGACACGATTGGCTTTAGGTTCTTTAGGTTTTTCAAGAACTAAAAATTGCTTTGAGATCATAAATTCTGATTTATAATAAAAAATGTAGGCTTTTATTCAACTCTTATTAAGAAGGTTTCTTAAGCTGAGGCTATAAATGATTAATGAATTAAATATTTCGAAAAAAACAAGCAATTTAGAGTACGACAGAAAAATGTGCTAAGTCGACTTAAGCTGCTTTATCGAAAGTGCACAGAAATACTGGTAAAGAAAGAGGTTGTTCATTACATAGGAACGATGTCAAATTTCAGCATTCTGAATACTACTTAGGTGCCATAATTTAAAGCTAAATCGTATACGACTTAATACTAGATCTTTAATTTCCAAACTTTGTTCCTAAAACTCCATCAATAATTAAAAATGAATTAATCAATATTTAACATACATTTTTCTATGGAATGGTCATACTGCCTGATCAAAGGTGTACCCTTCCACTAGACTAAAAGTGCATTTATTGTGATAATCGACCCTTAACCGCAGCCAGCGCAACTGAGCTGAAGGCGACCAGTGTTAGATAGCATTGACCTTACAAGCCTTTTGAACCAATCAACAAATCAACAGGAGCAGTTGAAAGAATAGAAAAGATTAGCTGTAAATGTGTGGGGTCATATGCCAGAGAGGCATACGAATGATGCACTGACGAGAGTGACTGTCTCCGCGGCAGTTGAGCGCCAAGTAAATGACATGTGCCAACGGAGCAACGCAATGCAATCAAACAAAAGAAACAACCAAGTATGTGACAGGCTTTTAGTGGGGAATAAAAATACTGTAGAGGAACAAAAAAAAAACAAAAAAGGAATAAGGAAAAAAACTGGCTCGCTTGTTACCATCGAGGGACATGGACATAATCCAATTAGTAATTAGTTACGTGCATCAGGCTGCCGCTGGGCATGTTGTATAATTATTTATCCACACATATTGTGTTTATTGTATATGTGTGTGTGTGTAAGTATTTACCTGAGTGTATTGACATTTGTTTGCCAGTGTGCACTGACTTGTCGCGCCAAGCTTTAATGCCTCGCGTCAACAAAGTTTTACTTAACTTTGGCAGTTATCGATAAAGAATACTTGTACATACATACGATTATACATGCATTCACATATACATACATATGAGCAGACATACCTATGTAAATAGATAGATCCACACATCCATACCCAGATTAACTGTTGCATATCAATTATTTTTTTCTTTAAAATGCCACTCAGGGAGATTCAAGCGTACAAGGCAGCAGTGAATGTAAATTTGTAAGTACGCGTTAGGGTTGTCAATTTGCGGAATTTTACTGATGGCGAGATTTTTGGGATTCAATTTTGTGGTTCATGAATGCCGAAAATGACCCGAAAATAAACGATGTATAGTGCCTTTTTCTCTAAAATATATTAACCAGCTGGTTTTTGATATTAAGATCTTTTTTTAATAGAAATGTATTATCAAAATAGCTAAAGTATTTTCAATGTGCTATGCTCCAAGTGTGACCAGAATTTAGAGCTTACAAAGCCAACAGATTTCCAACACCGTTCTGCTTCAACTCGTGTTGGCTCGAGTGTTCATAGAAATAGATCTGTAGGAGTTCCTATCTTAACCATTACATCAGACGACTTTCGATTAAAACTGAAGTTTACGAGTTGCTAATGAAAGCTCCATGCATCCTTAATTCATCGCTCATTAATCGGTCATCACTACAATTTTTTTGTATTCTAAAATCAGAGTATTTTTACCACTAAAAAGCAGCTCATAAAAACCATCTGCCATTCGGAGGAGGTTAAGACTGTTTTTTTTTTTGTTTTTTTTTTTTTTTTTTGTATGGTGCTGGCCAAAAGCATTGACAGCCGAGCAGTATGAGACTTATTTTTCGACTCACCCACTGAAAACTCTCCCCAGCTCCGTTTTCCTCCCGTGGGGCAACCGTTAAGTATTACTTCACGTGAGCGGGAGCGCCTTATTGCCTCTTCAAGAAGATCCTCGCTGTTGTTCAGCGCGACGCAGTTTGGTAATTACTTTTTTTGCCATAGTACTGACAGCGGGCCGATGTTCTTTTGAGGCAACCATAATATCCACTTGTTTACCAACTATTTTTGGCTTCCCAACCCTAATACTGAATTCTTCCCTTTCGAACTCAAAGCGAGGGTAGGCAAAAAACAAAAAAAACATGCTCTACATCTTCAACTAAATCGTCACAGAAAGTGCAGTACGGGTCATCCGTATTCCTAAATCTATGCAGATAAGATTTAAAGCATCCATGTCCACTAAGTACTTGGGTCAGGTAGAAGTCTATATGTCCATGTTTTCAATTCAACTATTTGGAGATATTAGAAATATATTAATGTGTCCATCGTCCGTTCATAGAATTCTTCAACTGCTCCGGCCACGTACGGTTGCTTCGCTCACGTTCAGTCTTTCGGTTGGGCAACTGTGCTGGATCGGCTCGGTGAGATAAAAAACTAAACGAAATCGAATGCAGTCTGCTTAACTGGTAGCTGCATGAGGTTTAGACTGCAGGTCGGTTTATTTGTGGAAAAACAAGAAGATGCACACCACAAACTGGAGTAGGAGCTCGGCCAAACACCCAATAAAGGATGTAAGCGCTAATTATATAAAAATCAAAGTACTCCACCATATACAAACTCAGCTATTTTATAGAAAAAAGTATTAGCAAATACTTAGAGCTCAATCAATGTTGCAAATAAAGACTTTCTTTCCTCAAAGAGACATCTTTTTGATGAATATTTTACTAATTATATAAAATGAGAGTTCGATTAATTTGATTTGATGTAAATAATATTATACTCGACAAATCCGGAACTGGGATTTACGTCGACTGATCGCGGGATTTTCGGAATTCAAAAAACGCCGAGATCCCGGTATCCCGTTGTTGAAATCTCTAGTATATATATTTGCCCTACAAGACAGCTGACTATCATATAAGCACTCATATTATCATCATCACTATCTTCATCCAACTACACATTTTTGTTCTAGCTATGGGAAAGTTCTGATAGTTTCCCCTTGTCGGTGTGATATTCTATCTCTCTTTTACCAATAGCAATTTCTTATAACTGAAAAATATATCTACTATGCTCTAAACTACTCATTTTCGTCATCAAAAAGTAATCAGCACAAACTCCTCAATAACTCCTCATTTTCGTTAAAAAGTAATCAGACTGAGGAGTTTCGTTAAATTGTTTTATTTGGAAATTATTGTATAAAATTTATATTTGTGTTTTCATTGAGATTCGAACTCGCGAACTTTCAATATTTCTTTTATTTTCATTAAAAAACTTTTACATACCAATTCGGTGTTCCACCCACGGAGATTCGAACTCACGAATTTTCAAGTCTTAGCCAAGCATCCACTCATTCGACTATGGCGACTATACATTAAAGGCAGCTAAATTTCACACTAGTACGTTTTTCAGAGCACCACTTTATTTCGTTAAAGCTATTCAACACTGATGACAATAACTCCTCATTTTCGTTAAAAAGTAATCAGAATGAGGAGTTTCGCTAAAATATTTTATTTAGAAATTATAAAATTTATATTTTACGGAGATCCGAACTTACCGATTTTCAAGTCTTAGCCAAACATCTACTCATTCGGCTATGGCGACCCTACAATAACAACAGCCAAATTTCACACTAGAACTTTTTTTAGGGCAGCCATATAATATAAATGAGCTGCCTTGGCGTTTAAAGTACAGTGATATATTTTTCACTTATGTGAAATTGCTATTGGTAAAAGAGAGATAGAATTCACACCGAACAAGGGAAAAGAATATCAAATGAAATATTTGATTTCCCAATTAAAAATGTTGTATATGCTATTCTGATAATGCGTATGTATTAGAGACTAATAAAATACTTGTAATTGTGTTGGAATTTTTGCCGAAAGTGCTCAGCACTGTCTTGTAGGGTATTGACATCCCTAGTACACTTATACATGCACATATAAGCCCAACGATGTAAGACAAAATAAACTATCCCTTCAGTGCCACGAATGCCTTCACTGATATGCATATTTGTAGGCGCATGAATCAATACTCACATTTTGCAGACGATACCTTTTCTTTCGTATTCTTATATTACTATTCCTTTTCCTGTTTCTGTGCATTTCATTATAATTGTGCATTTCTGTTGTTTTTGTATTTTTCTTCATCCTTTTTTCCTGCATTTTGTATGCATTTGATGAACGCTCGTCTTACACAATATGAATTCCAATGAACGGCCAGTCTGCTTGGCGCATGGCAATGTGCTGCATTAGTTAACGAACAGCAAGTTATGCAGGAAATGAAGATAATGAATCAGTGATTTTACATGGAAACAGAAATTAATTAATGGCATTGGCGCAAAAGCAAATTTCAAATTTGTTTATACTCGTAATTATGAACTTGGCAAACAGACGACTTGTTTTTTCCTTTGTGGCACTCTAAATGAGCGGGTCTGTTTTGGCTGAAACTTCGTTAGTTCTTTCTGCATTGCTTTTATTTGCTTTTATGGTCCTTTCACTGACATGTAAACAGCAAAAAAGAACGTGGAAAACAATTTTAAAAATAATACGTTTTTTTTACAATATTTTTTTTTTCTTTCAAATACTAAACATAATTGGGTTTTGTTCTCCTCATTCGGCCAGCAATCGCCAGTGTAAATGCTCCACATTGCAAGCACTTTGATGCTCGTCCATTTATAGCTAGAAATTAGTTGAGATTTTAGCAACGTTTACTAATATTTTTTTCATTAAATCTGATGAATTCTCACATACCTTTTGGAAATACTCGTACTGCTTTTTCTTCTGCATTTCCTGTGCCTTAGAAGTGATTTTGGCTGGTGCAAATATGTTGAAAGCTTTGTAGGGATCTTGAGCCGATATTCGGAGCCGGAAAGCTTGTATCAATTCAGATGATATTACCAAACAAACAAAGCCGCTTACTCTTTATTCGCTGCGCTATGTCTTCTTTTTCTTCTTAATTGGCGCGATATTCGCTTACACGATTTTGGTCGAGTTTAACAAAGCGCGCAAGTCGTTTCGTTCTCGGGCTAACCGGCGCCAGTTGGACACACCAAGTGAAGCCAAGTTCTTCTCCTCCTGATCTTTCCAACGCATAGGTGGCCTTCTTCTTCATCTGCTACCACCAGCTGGTACCGCATCGAATACTTTCAGAACCAGAGCTTTTGCATCCATTCATACGACATGACCCAGCCAACGTAGCCGCTGGATCTTTATTCGTTGAGCTATGTCTACAGATATCGCCGTAAAGCTCATACAGCTCATCGTTCCATCGTCTGCGATATTCGCCGTCACAAAGATGCAAAGGTCCAAAACTCTTCCACAGAATCTTTCTCTCACACACCCCAAGCGTCGGTTCATCGGATGTTATCATTGTGCATGCTTTTGCGCCATATGATAGGATGGACATGATGGGAGTCTTATAGAGAGTAACTTTTTTTCGTCAAGAGAACACAGTTGCTTATTTAGTCCAAAGTACCACTTTTTGGCAAGAGAGGTTCTCCGTTGGATTTCTAGGCTGACATTATTATCAGTGTTAATGCTGGTTCCGAAATAAGAGAACTCAAGCAACCTCGAAAACATAACTTTCAACAGTGACGTGGGTGCCGATACGGGAGAGCACTGACTGTTTGTTTGATCACAGAAGGTACTTCGGATTGTCCTCGTTCATCACCAGACATATTCGCTTTGCTACTTTATCAAGTTCTGAAAAGGCAGAACTGCGGTTGTTAAGGACGATGATGTCAATATCATCGGTATACGCCAACAATTGTACGTTCTTATAAAGGATTGTGCTTGAGCGATTAAGTTCTGTGACTCGCTCGGATCTTTTCCAACATCAGGTTAAAGAAGTCACACGACAGCGCGTCACCCTGTGTGAAACCTCGTTTAGAATACGGATCGAAGAGGTCATTCCCGATTTTGACGGCGCTGCTGGTACTGAGCGACGTCATCTTGCCTAGCCGTATTAGTTTTGCGAGGATACCAAATTCAGACATCGCGGCATATACGTAACTTCTTTTCGTAGTGTCAAATGCAGCTTTGAAGTCGACAATAAGATAGTGGATGTCGATTATCCTTTCATGGGTATTTTCCAAGACTTGGCGTATTGTGAATATCGTATCGATTTTGAATTTTTTTCAAATAGTCCATATGGTTCAAAATGTTGGCTCACAACTTCCGAGATCGCGCTAGTATCCTCTGGATAGCTTCCGAGCATCCGTTTGACAGCGAGCTAATGTGAGAAGACGAAGTAATCAAGGATAACTGGTTGTGCGCTGGGTTTGGATCCCACCACGTAAACATCCCTCCCAATGGAAACGAAATCAAGTCCTCGGATGAGAACATTAATACACTAGGCAACAAATAAAGGGACTCCATCTAAACCGCCGACAGCTAAAACGAGTTCTACTATTATTTAGGAGTAATAGATATATATGTGATATATAAAGGGTGGTTAAGTTTTAAGGGCCTTTAGCCCTTTAGCTCTTGAATTGTTGCTGGCTTATCGACGTACATCTTTTCTTTCAAATATTTCCAAAGAAAGAAGTCCAACGGTGTCAAATCACATGATCTTGGCGGCCAATTGACATCGTCGCGACGTGAGATTATTCGGCCATCAAATTTTTCGCGCAAAAGAGTCATTGTTTCGTTAGCTGTGTGACAAGTGGCAGCGTCCTGTTAAAACCACATATCGTCCACATCCATATCTTCCAATTCGGGTCATACAAATTTCGTTATTATCTCACGATAGCGAACACTATTCACAGTAACTGCCTGACCGGCCTTATTTTGGAAAAAATACGGCCCAACGATGCCGCCGGCCCATAAACCGCACCAAACAGTCCCTCTTTGTGGGTGCATTGGTTTTTCGGCAATCACTCTTGGATTATCATTCGCCCAAATGCGGCAATTCTGCTCATTGACGAATCCACTGAGGTGAAAATGTACCTCATCATTCAAGGTGATTTTCTTCGAAAATTGCTCATTCACTGTTGTCATTTCCTGCCAACATTCTGACCGTTGACGACGCTTGAAATGGTAAAGAGGCTTTAGTTCTTGAGTCAATTGCACCTTGTAAGCGTGTAAATGCAAGTCTTTATGCATAATGTTCATCAACGACGAGCGTGAGAGGTGCAATTGTTGGGCACGGCGATGAGTTGAGGTGGACGGCTCTTCAACCACACTATCACGAACAGCAGCAATATTTTCTGCAGTACGAGCTGTACGAGCATGCACTGGTGTTTTCACATCTCCTACAGACCCGGTTTGCTCAAACTTTTGCACAATTTTTCCGATTGTACGCACATTTGGACGATTAAATTGACTGAAAAAATCACGAAGTGTGCGATATGCATTTTGATTTGAACGCCCGTTTTCATAATAAGCCTGAATAACTTTAACGCATAGCTCGATTATGTATCTTTCTATGGTTCAAATTGAGCTAGTCCGAAATTGAAAAATATCAAATGAAATGCAGAAAAAGACTTGAGGTTTAGGTGCGGTTCACATTCAACATCGGCCCTTGAAATTCAACCACCCTTTATATATATAATCAGATAAATACTATTACGCTAATCAACAAAATCAAAAACGAAAAAATCCAGCTCGAATTGTGACTTTATTTTTAGGTCTCCAAAGAACGAGAATCAATAAAAAAACTAGAATAGCAAATTTTTTTTGGAATATTTTTTAAATTTTCTACATTTTTTTTTTAAAGTTTGCTCAACATTGTCTTATTTTTTTATGTCTGAAGCCACGCTGAACTGATTTTAATGACTCAAATATCAATTGACCACAACGACAATAGCCTTGAATTTAAACCTTGAATACTTTTTTCTCGTATCAATGAGTTAAATACAGTAGGCAGATTTATTAATAATAAAAAAGCAAATTTTTAAAATAAAAAAAAAATAAAAAAATTTGTTAAAAACTATGCACATAGTCGAACAGTGCATTGACCTGTTTCCTTTTCTTTTACTTTATGTCCAAAAAATATTTTGTACTTGCTCTTTAAAAATAAGTTCACTCAAAACTTGAAGCTGTAATATCACACAGCACTTTGGGGAGTGCAATATTCCAAAACCTCTGAAATATTACCTAGTCTTAGGCTATTTATAAAGTTAAGCGCTTGCAGGGTGCCGTGCTTCATAATTTGGATGACGCGTATAGTTGCCCTTCAAGGTGTATGCGTGTACGACTCAAAATATGCGAGTAATATCACAAAATATGCTCGAGTATTATCTCAGCCAACTCACAAAACCTGCAGTCCGTTTTTTTTTAAAGCGCCATCTACAAACCCCTATCAGGTAACCAGCAAAAGCTCTTAGTTTAACTTCTAAGCTCACTCAGAGACCCTTTGAGCAGGTACCGTTAAGCTCTTTGTCTGGTTTTCCTCTCCTGCACTTTCCACTAGTGAGTAGTAAACTGAGTTTCCTTGCATATTTTTTATAGTTCTGCAGTGGTGGAAGTGTTCTGAGCCATGCAGGTGTACTGTGAGATCGTGAGCCTTTCGGTTTCCTTCACATCTTTCATGCCCCGGTACACACCATAATGTTTCCTTGTTATGGGTGTGAAGTTGCAAAGGTTTTGTAGGCATTCACAAGCTTCGATACAATTTTTTTTCTATGTGCTTAAAGCTGTCTAACGATCCAATTCTGCACTCTGGACCCATTTGTCCTTGAACGAAGATTGCGAAAACCTCTCCAATTTATCATTGCGCCTTTTTCCTTCAAAAAGTTTATCCCTTTTTCAACCACCAATTTTTCGTACTCGCTTGGTGTTGCTCGTTCCTAGTGCTCTATCGCTCATTATATGAGCAAACACTAGGAAATTATTATTCTGTTAAAAAAAAAAAACTTTCAAGAGCTCCGAACTGCTTGAGTATTCTAAATATATTCAAATTCAGTTATTCAAATTAAAATGAACTTCAAGAAAAAAGTATTGGCAAACATCCATCTTTTCGCGCTAAATTGATTAAATGCATTTATTATTATTATTTAGTTTATTTCTTTTTTTTTTGCGGCACGGCCAACAATTTAATTTATGCATTTCTTCAAACAAAACCAACCACTTAAAGCGATAAAAATGCTTGTTAATTTCCATTCGATTGCTTTTCGTCGATTCTTCTGCTTTTCAGCAAAAAACTCAGTAAGCGCAATACAAAAAAATTCCGTAAAAAATTGCTTGTATTGCTTCTTGCCACATCCCGCTTGCCTGTCTAGCTGTCCGCCTAACCAGCTCAACCATTTGAATTTCAAATTTTCACCAACGCAAAATCGCAATGCAGATCTCAAGCGCCATAGCTGCTGGCGCTCATAGACGTTGTCAATGAAACAAATACCGACTACTACTTGTAAACGCAGTGAGCCACTCAAGAGCACGCTTGCAAATCTTATCTGGGGGAAAAAATTCAGTAAAAGAAATAAAAGTTCTAAAAATGCAAAAAAAAGGTAAAAAAAAACATAACGTGATGCATCCCCTTCCCATTGCAACTCCATAGCATCCTTTTGGCCAACAGGCAAAAATAAAGGCACGCAATTGAAAGGAAAAAAACGCTAAGAACGAAATATGCGATTTCTTTTTACAAGCAATTCACTTGTTTGTTTGTGTTGGTGATTTTTTCTTTTGTGCAATTTTTTTCCAACTACCATTTCAACTGCTTACCTAGCTAAGTTACGTTTTCTTAGTATGCTAGGCGCTTTCTGCTTTTGTTAGCATGGAATTTGTTCCGCTACCGAGCGTCTCTATGCATTGCAACAACAAATACTGCAGTTACTACTAAATATTAGTGCTGCTTCGAAAGCCATTGGCCAAGCAAATTCACAAGCGCACAATTTCACACATACATATATATGCCATATACATATACCCTTCCATATCTGCTTGCAAGTCTGCATAGCTATAACAACAACAGCATATCTTTTCTTTGCTAACTCGCAATCGCCTATCGCTCATTCTAAATGCAAGTGTACTCGTTAGCCAAACAAACAACTGAATAAAATAGTCGGTCGCAGTAGTAGTGGTAGTAGTTAATTTAACAAATTTTCTTTAGCATACTTGAAGGCGTTGCCGTCAACGCTCGTCGCTCGTCGCTTGTTGTGCTGTGTTGTCCTGCGTTCGCTGTGTGTTAGTGTTATGTAAATTTATTAGAGCGTGAAAATTTACGCAGCAGCAGCGTTTTCTTGATGCGTGCATGAGGAGGATTGGTACTGCTTGGACTCAGTGGGGTAGGGAAGTCGTTGAGTTTAGCCAGACTTCAAGCTGTTCAACATCCCGTTTTCGTAGCTGTACATCCTTCCTCTTAGTTAAGTTTATACACGAGTATCTTTCTGCTCGTCATAGCAAAACGCAACCAGGCGGCGTAGAATCTTTCGCCAGCTTTTGCTTGGCAGCGTCCATTCTAGTCCAATTAGTCGACAGTTGATATCGTTCGCGTAAAGCGCGCAAATATATTCGTAAACTAGTTGGATATGATTTAAGTAAAAGACATTGAGTAATGAAATAAGTATACAAACGAATGCTTACGAATACATATACATTTGGCCAAGTGCTGCCAACATTCAGCGGAAACAATCGCTACTTTCTTAGTTCCTCGAATAAAGTGTAGCGTAGTTTATATTTCTTTGTATTACTTTATTTGAATTTTTTTTTTTAATTTTGTAAAGCTTTAGAAAACAAGTGCTTTCTTTTGCCAGCTTTGTTTTTCTTCATACCCATTATGCAGCATTTACTGTAAAACATTTTGTTGATAATTAAGCAATTACTGCATAGCGGCAGCAGAGCACGGAAGATTACTTTTTCAATTAACCTGCAAGGGGGCCGGCAACTGCCTCATTATATTAGACATTTGCAAATTGTATATTTAGCTGAGAAAATTGTTTGTGCTTTATCTTTCGTGGAGGAGAAATTTAAATTTAAACACAGAAAACTAGAAAAACAAAACAGAACACAGTTCTTATGAGCTTTTTTACCTACAGCTTCTTAAAGCTGTTAGTCTTGAATAGGAGCTCCAATCGGTTAAGACAAAAAATAGGAAATTGATTTTATTCTAACCATATAACAGGCCCTTGAACGCGCTACATAGAGCTTTTTAAGGCTTTAAGTCGTCGAAAAGATCTATACTGAGAAGAAAAGGTTTATTAAATTCACAGTCAAATAACAAGCTTTAAAGATTGCGCTGGGAGCTCTTTAAACAGAGCTGTTCAAAGTTTATTAACATCACAATTATGAAATATGCCTTTTAGCTTGCGCTGGAAGTTCTACTACATAGAGCTTTTGAAAGCTTTTAGTCTTGAACAAGATCTATATACAGAAAATTTGTTTCATTAATAAATAAGCTTGCGTAGAGAGCTTTTTACGCTGAGCTTTTGAGAGCTTTGTTGACAATAACAAAATAATAGCAAACGTTAAAAGAAGTAAAATGAAAGCTTCGACAAATTTTCGAAAGTTCTTCTCTTGAAAGCTGTAGGAAGGAAATAATAATAAATACTAAAAACAAAGTGGATACTAGATAAAGTTTCCTCAAAGGTATGTGAATACTTTGAAAGCTTTTTAGAAGTCATTGTTAACAATCAAAATAGCAAATAAGATCTATATACAGAACAAACATTGGAACTCGTGCGGGGAGCTTTTTTGCACAGAGCTTTTTAAAACATTTAGTCTTAAACTAGATCTATATCCTTAAAGTTTTTTGTTATAGACAAGGCCCAGATACAGTAGAAAGGTGTCATTTATTTCAGTCTTGGACAAGATTTTTTTCAAAGAACCCTAAAAGGTTTCAAAGAAGGCTTAAAACGATTACAGACACAAGAGAGTTTTTTAATTTCTCAATCATGAAGCACGTCTTTGAGCTCGTGCTGGAAGCTTTTCTACACAGAGCTTTTTAAAGCTTTTAGCCAAATACTTCTAGTAATGTGAAAAGTTCACAAATGTTCTTGTGAGATAGTACGAAGTTATTAGCAAAATTTTCCAATAGTAAAGCTTTGAAACTTTTACAAAATCACGCCTTTTCAAAAAAGCACAGAACGCTTCTTAAAGTTAGCTGAAAACTCTGAAAACTTTTCTAGAAAGTAGTATCCTGCAGTAGTAAAATAAAACAAAGGCTTCTCAAAGCGTAATAAAAGCTTTGAAATATTTTCAGAAAGCATCATTAATATTATCGATAACAGCAAAGATTGCTTAAAGCAAAATGAAAGTTTCAAAAAATTTCGAAAGCTCGTTTTGAAAGCTTTAGGAAGGAAAAAAATAAATACTTAAAGTGAAATGGAAGCATTCAAAGCGTTTCTGGAAAATAATATAAAAAAGTTTCGCAAAGTACAGCGAATATTTTAAAAGCTTTTTAGAAAACTTCGTTAACAATAAAAAATAGCAAGCAACATTACTAGAAATAAGTTTAAAGCTTCCAAAAATGTGCGAAAGCTCTTGTTTTGAAAGTTTTAGTAAGGAAAACTTAATAGATACTAAAAGCAAAGTGCAGATTTCAAAATTTTTCGGCAAAGTAATAGAAAAAGTTTCCTAAAGTAATGTGAATTCTATAGAAGCTTTTTAGAAAGCTCCGTTAATAATATAAAAGTAACAGTAAACACTAAAAGAAGTGAAATGAAAGCAAACCTAAATTTTCGGAAGCTATTTTACTTAGAAAATTTTTCCCGAAGCAAGGTGAAAGCTTCAAAATATTTTGGAAAGTCCTTTTTTTGAAAGCTGTAGGAAGAAAATAATAATAAATACTGAAAGTAAAGTCGAAGGTTTGAAAACTTTTCTGTAAAGTATCAGAAAAAGTTTCGCAAATACAAGTGAAAACTTTAACAGCTTTTTAGAAAGCTTCGTTAAAAATAACAAAATAACAGTAAACACTAAAAGAAGTAAAATGCAAGCTTGAAAAAATTTTGAAAGCTCGGTGTGAAAGCTTTAGGAAGGAAAAAATAATAACTTAAAGTGAAATGGAAGCATTCAAAGCTTTTCTGCAATATGATATAAAAAAGTTTCCCAAAGTAAAGTAAGGATCTTCAGCTTCTTACAAAGCTTTGTTGACTATAGCAAAATAACAGCAAACACTAAAAGAAGTAAAATGAAAGCTTCAAACAAATTTTGAAAGTCCTTTTCTTGAAAGCTGTAGGAAGGAAATAATAATAAATACTGAAAGTAAAGTCGAAGGTTTGAAAACTTTTCTGTAAAGTATCTGAAAATAACAGTAAACACTAAAAGAAGTGAAATGAAAGAAAAAAAATTCGAAAGCTCTTTTATTTAGAAAATTTTTCCCGAAGCATCGTGAAAGCTTTAAAAGCTTTTGATAGATCCAGAATAATGAAGCAAATAGTCACTACTTCTTTATTTATTAACGGCTTGAAAAAATCCGCACTGCCTTTAATTTGCCAAGAGTTTTAATACCACGTAATTCTTTTAACAGCACAAAAGGCCATGAGGTCGAAGCGCAAACCTCAAATAAATCTAATGTAATCTATAAGCTTTATTGAAATTTTGACATGCATTTATTTGCTTGATAATTGGCGTAAAAATGTTACCATTTAATACATAGACTTATGTATTTAAAAAAAATTCCAAGTAATCCGATTTAAATTTTCCGCAAAGTAAAAATGCGTATGAAAGTGGCTACGTATTAATTTTGCAAATACGCTTTCACATTTTACAAAATTTTGCCTTCTACAATTTTGCTAATCTATTACAAGAAGTGATCAACAAAAAGCTCGCTTATTTATATGCGCACGTTGTGTATTTACCGATATGGAGAAAATCCACCTAAGCTTAAGAGTGAAACATGCATTTCCATCCCATATTTCGAATATTTACCCGCATACATACATATGTATGTATGTATGTATGTAAGTTTATACACTCGTCATCTTTTCCATATTTAATTTATTGTACTTTCAATTCATTTTAAATTTAACCAATTCTCGTCTTTCATTCCTATTAAATTTTAAATGTTTTTATCTGCATTTTTTATTAATTTTGCCACAGCGCCTCGAATTTATTTTTTTCTGTCTTTCTATAAAAGAACACAAATCCCTTCTAAGCAATTTCGCCTTGAACCTTTCGCCCATTTCGCTTTTTCTAGCAGTTTATATTTTTAGTCTTATTTTTATCAAGTTTTCATGCATAATTTCATCGCGAGATTTATTGAAAGCAAAAAAAATGAAAATCTTAAATTGATTGCTTGAACAATGGTTTCCCAATACGGGGACAGAAAATGAATAAGAGCAAGTACGAGTGCAAGCAAATTGTGAATGGAATTGCAATAATAAATGTTCAAAGGATTCATCAGGATGACCACAGTACTCATAACAATATTTTCAACAATCGCTGTGGTAGGGAAATATATTTTTTCTTTTCTATTAATACACTTCTCCAGTGAACTCAAATGATTGAAGATATGCGAAATTGAATTTGTTGTTTTTTTTCTTAAGCGGCTTATTTTTGTATTTTTTCAAAAAACAGGTACAAATTATTTATTGTTATGTTGGAATTTGCTGATATGGCGGCTATGGGAAGCGAAAAGGAGTAAAAAACGTGTATGAAAAATATTTAACAGCAATAAATGCTTTTGCTGTGCTGTCCAATAAAATTGTCAACAAAAATGTCCAACAAAGAGGAAACCTCACTGGTTGAGGAAGTCAGAAGGAAATATAGAGAAAAAACAAAACAAAAAAAAGAAAAGGCAGCAAGGAATGCACTGGTGAAAACATTGTTATTCTTACTCAATAGCGAAAAAATATGATATTTTTCTTCACTCAGCCAGCGCCTGGCTTTGTTTGAATTTTTTTTAATTATTTTCTTTTTAAAAGTTGTTCTCGTGCGTGTCTCTATCATTCTCTGCACTCCCTCAATTTTCTGTATATTCAACACAGATTCAGCTTCAAATGTTACAAAACCGTTTCTTGTACTAAGGCAGCTTTCTACCACAATTCTTGAAATGAATTTATGGATGATGGGAGTTTACAGGACAGGAATAAAAAAGTTCAAGAGAGGCTTGCATGTTGAATTTTGAAAAGCTTTAAATCTGTTTGAGAATAGGCGCCATTTGGCTGTAAGAACTACGTAAAACTACAACGTGAAGCTTTCTGAGGGATTTCGACCCATTTCATAAACTTATCAAATGCATGTGAGCTTGATTTGCTACCCGAATTTTTAATACCAAGAAGCTTTTAAAGCTCTGAAATCTTTCAAAAGCTTGAAATCTCTTGAAATAAATTTCTCCAATCTATTTGAGTTTGAATCCAGTAGGAATTTTTAATACTAATAAGCTTTGAAAGCTCTTTAATCTGTCAAAAATTTGTAATCTGCTTCACAAGTTTTTTGAGTCCTTCTGAAATATATTAAGTTTCATAAGCCCTTATGAGATGATTGCCATAAGAAATTGTAATACCTCGAAGCTTTCAAAGCTTTTTGAACTATCAAAAGCTTATAATCCACTTCACAAGTTTTTTGAATATTCCCGAACAGATTAAAAAAAAATTTCATAAACACTTTTGAGCTTATTGCAGTAGGAATTTTTAATACAAAGAAGCGTTTAAAGCTCTTTAAGCTGTCAGAAGCTTAAAATCTCTTGTAATAAGTTTTGTAAATCTATTTGGGAGTGACTGCTCAAGTTTTTAATACCAGGAAGCTTTTAAAGCTTCTTAATATATCCAGGAAATCCGTGCCAAGGTTTTCCGAATTGCTTGCCATGAGACATCAAAAGATTGTTGCCTAATTTGAAGCTTTCATGTTTCATGTGCCTAAATTTGAGCTTTTGAAATAAAGAGGTTTTTCAAATACCTACTTATGACATTGCTTGCCATGAGACGTCGAGGAGATTTTGAGGCATTATGTGCTTTAATTTTTACAGTTTGTACGTAAAGTTTTTTAGAAATCAGTTTCAGATAATTTCCTAACCTTTATTAAGTTTATTCACCTTAAAAGTGTAAGACTTTTAAAGAATTTATATTCAGAGCTTTGAACCTAATGCTGAAGCTTTTTAAGCTATCCAAAGTTTTCAAAGGTTTTTCGGATTCTTCGGGGACTGCTTTCCGCGGAAATTCAAGTAGGTGTTGAATCATTTTGGGCATTCATTGTTATGCTCTTGCACGTAAAGCTTTAAAACCATTTCATAGATTTACCGCATCTTTTTGGTAATATTTGGCATAAATACTAAAGAGCTTTTCAGGTTTTCTTGGGTTTTTTACACTTAGGGCTTTCTACCTTAATTTAAGCCTGTTTAGGTAAATCAAACAATCGTTTCAAAGCACAGAATCCGTTCCAAAGCGGTTTCATAACCTTTTAGGATTACTCGCCGTAAGACATCAAGAAGCTCTTGACCTCTTTAGAGCTTCAATTTTCAATTTCGTACGTAGATCTTTTTAATAGCCTCTTTTTATATATTATTCGAATTTGTGCAAAATTGTCTGCCGAAAAAAACTTGAACACAATACGAGTCTTGAGCCATTTAAGCTTTTACCGTTAGAGCTTTTGCGAAAATTTAATGTTCAGACATTCATTCGTTTAATTGACTTTTCCAAACGAAAGGAACCAAAAATTTTAAGGCAAAAAATATTAGAATAACTAAATTTTCTTTAGAGATGTTACACTCATAGATTTCGTGCAAAGCTTCCAATAACTTCCGCTGAGTTTTCGAATATTATTAAAGCTTTTGTTCAACTTTTACACCCTTTCGCCATTTATTTTCGATTTGAACTTTAAGCGGTCAAAAAAAAAAAACAATTAGACTTGTTCAAAAAAGACGGCAAACTTAGAAGTTTGTTAGAGCTTCCTGTAAAGCTTTCCGAATGAAAGTACGAGCATTGCCGAACTAATAGTGAAACACATTTTTAAGGCTAGCCCACAAAGAGAGCTTTTCTAAAAAATATTATATTTAATTATTGTTTATGTTCAAAAAGCTTGGAGAAAGTTCTTTACTTTAAGAGTTCTTCTCAACACTTCAATTAAAAGTCTAAAAGCTTAATAACCTGAAAAAATACTGCACTTTCCACGAAAGCTCTATAATTCGGAAACTCTGTTGCGTAAAGTCTTTTCGAGGTTTTATTTTTAACACTTCCTAGAAATTCTTCTCAGATATCAGTTCTTTCTGTATAAAAATTAATTAACAATTAAAACTTTCCATGTAGAATTTTTCTACCGCAGGCTTAAGCTAAACTAACAGCAAAAGATAATTCAAACCTCTTGAATTGAAGGCATGAAAAAGCTCAAAACAGAATTCAATAATGACGAGTTGGCATGTTGAGCTTTGCTAAGCTTTTAATAACTGTGCACTTAAAAACGTTCCTTGATTAAAAGCACAGAACGTATTAAGAGGACGAAAAATGAAATTGCTTTCGAACTCAGTGCTTTTCCCTTCCATATTCGAAAGGTAAAAAATATTAAAAAATGGCATTAAAAAGGGTCTTTACGTATTAAAAGAACTTTGCGATTTTCCAGTGCTTGTATAATTTTGCGCTGCTGCAAAGGTCTGATTTTATTAATTTGCTTTATCCATTTGCATATTTTCCCCCAATTTTTTCCATTTCCAATATGTAAATAAGAACGATTTCCATTTTCTTTCCATTCATCTTTCAACGGCGTGCTTTGCATGCCTCACTTCTGCTGAGCGTAAAAGTATGAAGCAGAAGAAAAGCTCACCACTCAGTTGTTGCATTGCATTACTCATGTCTCACATTTACATATTCGTAGAATCCGCAGATTTTCCTTTGCCTACCCCGTTCAGCCTTGAGTCACAGCTCGCGCGCTTACGGGTACCTGCATTGCGTATGCAGCCGACCGCCCTCAGGTAAAATTAATGATGTTTACCTTGTGTGCCACCAGCATCAACCAGCCCAGGCGACAGCGAAAAGTGTTAATCCATATAAATGCCAAACGGTACATAAACGTTGTACAAACATACAAAGCGAGTGTGTGGTGAGGGGAAGATGAACAACGGACTATCTACATAAAGCATCGACGTAGTCTCGCTCACATGCAGCGCTGGGCAGTCTTCGAATCTTCACCGAGTCACCGATCGTTTCAAAGAAATGCCTTGTTCAGAAAGTTTTTTGTTTGTATGTGTGTCTAAAGGTCATTCGCATGCGAGCTTAAACTGTGTGTACCCATGCACTGCGATTGTACAGACTTCATTTCTTGGCTCCGTTAAGTTGGCCAAATCAACTGTGGCGGCTCAGCTGCTGTGCAACAAAAAATAAAAACCACCTACAAGTCCGCTTTATTACCAAGACTGAGTATGTTCGTATGGTGCTCTGACTCACTGCAGCCGCTATGTGTGTCTATATATACATTTTTTTGGCCTTAGTTATCACCATTTATCTGTTAGTTGCTATGTGGCCGACTGGTTTTGCTTGCCGCACTTTGTCTGGCTGCAAGTTGTTGGATCTACCAGCTTCTACTTTTTACAGCCTTTTTGGGTTTTTAGCTCAATCTCTTTTATGTTTTTTTTTTTTTCGTTTATCACTCTTTTGTCTCGTCCCGCTATATTTGGCTCTTTTCCTGCTTCATTACTGTAATCCTGTGTTGGCCGCTTTTAGGCTATTCGTAATGCTTCATGCAGTACTCTCCTCTCTCATAGGTGGCAACCTATTTGCCAGGCATTTTTTTTGTTTTTTTTTTGTGTTTTTGCTGAGTTTGCTGCTAACTTTTCTCATTTGCTGCACCATTTTTGGCAATACTAATCACTGCACTATGTTTGAAGTTAATACCTTCGAAGTCAGTACACTAACTTTCAACTGCACTGGGAAAAAAGTTTTCAAGAGCAGCAAATCATCAGCAAGATCTGCCGATTGAGCATGAAACGAGCACACTAAATGACTCATTTGATACCTTGGTAAACTACTCATACCTTTTTTAGACCAAACGGTTAAAATTTTTAAAAAATTCTTTGCGAGAATAGTAATCGACGGACTATAAAATTTATCTCGCGCATGAAGCCATCTTTGGAATACTTATAATAAGTTTTAAGTTCGCTTTAATGCTTACTGAACTATCGATATATGTAAGCAGATTTAAGGTAACAGCCAGTATTAATCCGTTACGGTACGCGTCAGTTGCTTACAATTATGCACTGATCCACACATATTTCATTGATTTATTGCTTATTATTAGACGAGATGTCATTTGAACTCATACACTCATAGGTAGGCTCACGCAAGGTGTTCTACAATTTCTTTCCTCACTATAAAAAAAAAAAAAAAAAAAAACAGAGAACGCTCCTAAAAACCTGAATAACTGAAATTTAACATTCGATAGAAATAACATTCGGCAAGAAACTGCTCTGACACAGAGAAATTTGGATACCGTAGTGCATAATTCAACTCAGAGTTGAGTTGTTGAGTTGGCTCCCATCAGTGATTCGGTAATTCAGAACTCCCTCCCGAAAAAGTAATGTAACTCAGTGCCTTTAAAAGGCACTTAATGCCATGCTGCAGCTTTTACGAATAGACTTACAACCCCGACTAACAGCAACGAATACCGCATTCAGAATAAAAGAAGACAGCCAAAGGCTTACAGCAACCCATCAAATATTACTATCTCTACCCTCGACTTTAGAATTGAGTTTACGGTAAAGTTCCCCAGGCGAAAGGAATGAGACTTGAATTAAGTAATCAAAGATAATTTAACTGTACTGTACCCTGACGGATTGAAGATGGACTGAGGCGTCGGCGCCGGTGTATATTCGAAGGACCTTGAAACTTCCAAGTCTTTTCGCCTGGGGAATTGGAGTAGTAACTTTCAAGCAGAAGTTCTTGGGATAAGAGAGGCTTGCAGGATAGTTAGAAAAAATCTACAGCAACCATCGAAAGTATGTAGTTTTTTCAGATGGTCAAGCAGTCATCTTAACTTTAAAGTCGCCTATAACCAATTCAAAAATCATCAGACAATGCAAAGAAGAACTTACTGCTTCAGCGCACACGACAGACATGTACCTCATCTGGCTAACTAGATATGGGAACATAGAAGGAAATGTGAAACCTTATAAGCTGACAAGTCAGGGGACATCCTATAATGAATCCGAAGCAGTAGAAATATACTATACCCAAGGCCATAAAGGGGAAGAAAGGAAGATATTTTCACTATCCCAGAAGCAAAAATCAAAAGTCAATAAGCAGTAATAAGCAATCTTATGTATCGACCATTCCAAGCGTAGACCTTCGCCAAGGTGCCACTGTTAATTATCAACAAACATTTCTATAGGGTATAAGTGGAGCTGTAGTCAGTAATCATCAATCAAATGGTCCCTGAACATAAAGCTTTAGGGGTTTACTCATGTAAATCACAAGCCTAATTGGGAAGAAACGCTCAGCTCATACCTTTTCTGTCGACTTCTTCAACTATTAAAGCAATCTGTCCTTTAGATATACTTTACTATTAATCAATGAAAATGTGAATTTCCCAAGTCTTTCCTCAATATTTTTACTATTCTTAGTCTTAAACTGTAATGAAGGCCTTGGCCTATCAGTGAATTCATTCAACACTAAAGCAAAAGATTCCTCAGTCTGAAATTGCTCTCCAAACCATAATCTCTCCAAAGATTTCTACTGCTGTTGGTGTCAATGAAGATGGAATGGAGAACTGGATCTTTCAGTCAGCTCCCGAATTCACTCAGTTGCGAACGATCAGTTTTTCTGCTAAAAACTGTATTGAAATACTCATTGAGCAATTTTTATAGGAATTCTCCAAACCCTAACCTAAGCCTCAAACCAAAGTGTATTGAATGAATTGGTATATCTGTTAGCTGGCGAGACCTTTCAGACTTTTCCAAAATATTTGACTGGCATCTGTGTCCAGCAAAACTGATATGAAGAATTTAGCCTATTTGTTAACTGAAGAAATATTTCAGCAATAAAGTGACTGAGTGGACTCTTCAGTTTTCAGTTAGTTCACAAGTTATTCCAGTAGTAAAATAATTTCTGCAAGAGACTAGAGTTAGAATATATGTATATATATACTTGTATATAAGCTCCTCTAACTCCTAGTTGGAGCATAGGGCGTCAACAGCACCTCTTGTGGCTTGTGGTCTGCCTGCACTTCGTCCTGTTTGTTGGAAGGGGTTCCATCCCAACGGCTGTTTGGCGATGTTGTCGTCACTCCTCCATTGTTATTTTCTTCTGCGAATTTCTATCGGCACATCGGATTGATTAGCCTTCCTTCGTAAATCGGTGTTGGATATAGTTCGCGGCCAGAAAACTCGCATTATGCGACGCAAACAACGGTTGATGAATGTTTGGAGGCGCCTTGTGATGATTGCGGCAACCTTCCACGTTGTACAGCTATATAGCAGGACGGACTTGACGCATGCGTGGAAAGTAACCATTTGAAGTAACCATTAAACATATTTGTATTTGCTCTAACCTTACCTTTCCAGATTTTTATTTGTCTTGGTCTATGGTTGAGAGACGTATTGCGAGACTTGGACCTTATCTGTTAAATCTTGTAAAATCTGTCTTCCAATAATGAAACGATCATTTACAGGCAATGCTGATATCTGAAATGATGCATTGACACTCCTGAGTAGCAGCTTGGTGCTTTTTGATTTCGCCTTGTTTTGTTAGGATATTAGTCCCTTTCTCTACTCAAATGAAATCGACTTTTTTGTTGAAGAAGGCATAGTTAATAATAGGAGATACTCTCAGACTGAGTTTGTTTTTTAACTGGGTTAACCTCAATATAAAAAGCTTGGGTTTTATTCAATTCTCTTGAATCTACGCGTGGGCTTCAACTTGTACAAAATAATTAGTCTTGGAATTATCCATCACAAGCGATTGCCTTCAGGTGATTTTATTTTAGTTTGATTTGTCCTCTAATATACAATAATATATGGAATTTCATTGCATTCACTGCCAAGAGATGCTTTATTGTTCGTCCCACTGAAGACTTCTATTAAAACCCTTAGGTTAGTCCTGAGCTGTGTGTCATTATGGTCTGCGTTCAGTATTTTTATTATATTCGAAAATAATCGTAAATAGTAAAGTAAATTTTCAAAGTAAAGTAGCCAAGTAGTGAATAAAGCGATTAATTTCGACCGGTTGGAATGGGTAATACACATACAAACGCACATGAGAGTATTTGTAGAATAATGGGTTCCACGACATTGTCTAATGGCCAAATATCCATTAAAACATTTGTGTGCATGCTTGGCAACTTGCAAGTGGGCCAAATTACTTTGCTTGATGTAGTGAAAGGACAAGCTCAGGAGCTCTTGAGTAGTGTCTAAAAGTTAACAATATTTGTGCTTTGTGTGTTCGTGTGCTGGCACAATAATCGAGAGTTAATGACATGTGAAGCGCAAAAATGGTAGATGAAAGTGAGTAGTGGCTGAGTGGAAGAAAGTGATTGAACTGTAAAAAAACTATTAATTCAGTTGATTGCAATGGGGGGTAACCATAAATACGAGTGGCAGAGTTGCTAGTGAGCGAGCAAAGCTTTCCTTGATGCTATTGCATTTTCTTCGTTTAAATTAATTTTGCTTTGCATGCAACTGCGCCACAACACTTTGAATTAAATAGAAATCTAATTGAAATTTTTAATTTATTTATTAATAAGTTTTTTGCACGTTTTGAAGGTAGTAAAGGGGAAACTTCAATTGGCTTCTGTTTTTTTCTTTGGCGTTCTCTGACGATAAGTTGCTAATGTAGGGAAAGAGTTGAAGTGGAAGAGGCCGATGTTGGTAACTAAGTAAAGTTTTTTTTTTTTTGCAAAATGTTCGTTTAACATAGAGTTCAGCTTTTTATTTATGAAAAAAACATTTTGAAGGACCAAACATGCAATGATTTAACTTAAAACAGCAGATACTCCAATAGTGTTTATAAAAGGCTCACAATTTTTATTTAAAATGTGTTATTTCAAAAATTTTATACATAAATAGATCAGGGAATAAACGCAATACTAATCTTTAAGATATACATTTTTTACAAATTATTAAACTTATTTACATACAAAAGTATAATGTGGCAACCACACCCATAAGCTTCCTCATAGCACGAATTTATTCAAATAAATTATTTTAAATTCCTTTATTTATGCGTTTTTGTTAAACTCGGTTACCAGTGCATTGTGTGGTATTAATATTAATAAAAATAAAAAATTATGGCAACCCTGTTAAGTAAAGTTTATCGAAAATAGGTGGGTTCAAAAAAAAAAACACAAACAAAGGGAAAATATGAGCAGCTTAACAAACGAAAACTCTCCTAAATTTTTTTATGAAGATGTATAGGGTTGCCAAATAGTTTCTTAATAAAATTATGTTTGAAAAGCGTGCAAAAAGTAAAAGTAAATTAATAATCACCTATAAGGAAATATGAAATAAGTATAATTTCAGTCAATAGAATTGCGGTCAATAGGATTGCCAAATACAAACAGTAAAACAAAGAAATAAAAAAGGAGCAAAAGTGAAAAAATAGTATTATAGTTTCACAAAATTACAAAAAAAGTCAAATGCTTATCAATATATTTATTTTTATAGGGTAATTTTAAATAGGGTTGCCAAATAAATATTTTAGACGAAAGAAATTTTGAGTAAATCTTTAAATAAATTTAAAGTAATAAAAAGTACTGATTCGTAAAGAGGCGTATAATAAATTTTAAAGACATGACAATTTTTAAATTTTAAATTCAAAATTATTCTAAATTGGATTTTTGCATGGTTAAAATAGGACTACTTGGTGTTGAATAGTGTTGCTAAATACAAGTATTTAATAATAAAAAAAAAATATTTTGAAAAAAAGTATTCTTACGAAATTTTACAAAAATAACATTATTTCGAAAAAAATGTCTACATATAATAATGATTTCCCAAAATTAAAAATAAAACGTCAAATGCGTGTCAAAATATTTGTTTCAGGATTCCAGGTTTGTTTCTCTTGCACAAAAATTGTTGAAGAACAGGACTTAAGCCTATACTAAAGAAGAAGAAAAAAAGATTACCAAACAAAGGGAAATGTCAAAAAATTTTCAAATTCAAAATTATTTGCAGCTTGATTTCAGTATACCTGTAGTTAAAATATAAATATTTTGTGCTGTCAAATAAATTTTCATAGAAACAAAATGCTTTTAGAAAAATGTATTCTTACGAAATTTTACAAAAATAACATTATTTCGAAAAAAATTGTCTATAATTTATACAAATTTCAATACAAAATATTTTTAGCTTAGTTAACGCAGGATTATGAAATTAAGTGAAAATTAAAAAAAAAAAATTTTGAAGTTTTTGAAAGCTGCAAAACTGTGATGAATGGGATTTCCAAATGAATTTACCCAAAAAAAATTATCGAGAAACAAAAAATGTAATGTATCTAAGTATGCCATAGATAGGTCATGGAACATTTTTTGTAGAGATTGGACCACGTCTTCACATATTTTCCATGCAACCCTGAAACCAATTGTCGTATAGTTAACGTAGGATTACAACAAAAATAAAAAAAATAAAATTTTATGACCAGAAAACAAGGTTTGAAAGCTGGAACGCAGTGTTGAATCGGTTTTTCAAATGAATTTTCGAGCAAAAAAAACTTATTGGAATACGTAAAATGTATTCGTAAAAAATGTTCAAAATCAACATTATTCAAGAAAAAAAATTGATTGCCAAAGCATTTTTTTTAATTTGTAAAGCTTGTTTTTAATTCAAAGTATTTTATTTATTTTTAATCCAAATTATTTTACATATCTGATTAACACATATGTGCAAAAACCCTTTAAAAAGGTTCAAGAAAAAAATATTATTCATTTTATATAGCACAAATTCCATTAAAAGACTTCTTGGAACAACAATTCTTCAGAAATATTTATTTTCATTTTATTTCTACTACTCATACAGACCTTTTTGAGCGCATATTCCATTCAATAAGCCTGATGACTTTTGCATATAAATCAAATAATTTTCATTTAATCATTTCTTCCAAGCTATTAACTGCATTTATGATCAACGGCTGAGTGCTGGCGACCAACCCCTTTTTTGCTCAAACACTGCACTTCCCGCGCACTGCAGCGTATTCCTCGCACTCTTCCAGCAATTAAGTATTGCACTTGTGCACCGATTTACGGCATTCGATTTGGCTTTAGGCAGAATTTGGATTTTCTTCTTATTTTCTCCAACGAGTCCCCGTAGCAAGTCAGACATTTTCAAATTTTCAATTCTCCATTTACGTATAGATATTTGTTAGTTGTCGTTTTTATAGTTGTTTGATGGTGCAGACATATAAATTTTCCTGTCTACAGCTCAGCAACAAACTGACATTTACACGCACTTAATTTGCTGCTAGAAAAAAATTTCTGAAGTTGTCTCATCCCCAAATTTAGTGAAAATATCTGTGTATCTATGCGCGTCACGTACTCGTACCAGTCAGCATTTTCGCTGATGCATCGCTGCGTGGCTATAAATCAAGGCACACAGCATGGGTGGTAAGGGGAAGTGTACTGCTATATGCTATAATTGTAATGTACAATAGTTGTTGCTGATGGCTGGGGTACTGTAAATGTTTTATTTTATGCAGCCCTCTACTAGTAGTAAAATATTTAGCTCCCCCCATCCGCTGCTTGCAAATGCTTAGCATTAGTTTCAGTATTTGGTTTTACTTTCATAATTGTGAAGGGGGAGAAATGAAGTCATCACTTTCAATGTCGCCGCGCTTTAATACTGAGCCATGCCGCCCTCTCTGCAACGCCACTAACCCACATTGAACTCATTCCACCTACTCCCTCGCCCCTAACACTCACGTACACACGTACACACAGCATCGCTCTCACTCGTTTCATGCTCTTCCAACTTTTTACTTACGTATTTGCCGCTTTCGTCGCAGTCGTTTACAGTTAGATAGTAAAATTTACAATTAACAGCTCTTAAACGTTTGTACTGTGCAGACTTTGTTTTTATTGCTGGTGACGCACTTTGTTGTTCTTATTTTTTGTTCTCGTTATAAGTTAATGATATTACCAACGATTTTGTGACTTTGCCAACGAATTTAATTACATCCCAACGAATTAAAAGAACGAAAAATCGACCACCACTCCCTCGGCAGTTCAGGGCCGCACAGCGTCCGCTCTCGTCTGTTAATTAACACTCTCTCTCCCTGCCAGCTTTTCATACACACTGAACAAAAGTAATAGAAATCGGTAATGAATTGGAGGTTATATTTGTAGAAAACTTCCAAAGCTTTGCATCTTCAAATTATTTTATCGGTATTAATTTTTATATAAAATTTATATACAATGTAAAAAATAAATAAATAATTGGCGCATACACCTCTGTTAGGTGTTTGGCCGAGCTGCTCCTCCTGTTTGTTGTGTGCGTCTTGATGTTGTTCCACAAATGGAGGGACCTACAGTTTTACGACGACTCCGAACGGCAAAGGATTTTTATGAAGAGTTCTTTTATGGCAGAAATACACTCGGGGCTACCGCTATTAGGAATTTTTTTTTCATTTTGCTGTTTCATGCTTGGTAGTCACGCACTAACCCATTCGGCTATGGCGGCCGTCTATTAGTGCATACTAAAACCTTTTTTTAAATATCAATACTTTAGAGTAGTTTTAGCCTTTTTACACCGAGATTACCAAATATTTGCTATGTTTTATTTTCAATTATAAATAAAAAACAAAGTTTTTCCGCAGATGTTTTTCTATAGATGTTTTTTCACTATAGAAGCCAGTCAGGATGTGCATTTTTTTTAGTTGCCTTGAACAAAATCTCTTTTTGATTTACCAGGCTTTGGCTATATGCAAATTCGGACTAAACAGTCAACTGAAAAATTTAACAACTTCAAAGTTTTGAGTACAACAAATATACAGAAAGAAACTTTTACTGTCTTTTTTTCAGTTTGAAGTAACTGCCTTGCTTTTCAATTGTTGAGGAATGTCTCATATGAAGCCGATCTCTTATTTTTTACAGTACAGACTACTCTGAATCGTATTCTCATAAACTCGAAAAATTTAGTTAGAGTTTTGAAACTTTGTACATTTGCTAAGTATATCATGAAAAATTTGGTGGCCAGATTGGACCACGAAATCTGGAAAAAAAATATTTTTTTTTATCTTAAAACAACATTTACGCGCGACTTTGTAAATACCCTTTATATCGTAATTCTGTTGTATGCTCATAGATACAAAGCAATACAACAGTGTTTTTGTTAAATAATTCCCAATTATAAAAGCGAAAGCTTCTTCAACTGTAAAGAGGTTTATCCGTTTTGATTTTAAATAAACGCAGGGTCCCTTTCTCTTGACTTTTTTGCTGAAACTGTATTAGAAGAAAAGAAAAGTTGTGCAGTACTCTTTCTCGGCAAATCTGTAGAAAAGCTTCTTTTCAAGAAAGCAGCAGCCTATGACGGTCGCCGTCATTTTTCAGAGACGCATCCTGGGGTTTCCAACCTAGGCGCTTCCGAATAGTAATCATGCACCAATCAAAGTCTTTTTGTAATTAAAAAAAAATTATGTTTTAACCAAAACCAAACTGTATACAAAATGTAGAAAAATTCAACAAATTTTCATCTAAATGTGAAATTTTTTAATCTGAATTCTTAGACAATTTTTTGGTATGCAGTAACAAATTTAGAAAAATAAGTGCAAGTTTTTAGTTGCTAAAAAATAGCGTTGACATTTTTTTCGCGCTGTTTAAAAAGTGGCAATCCGACTCAATAAATAATTTAATGAATTGAAAATCTAATATATGAGCGTCTCAGTAAACACCAGCTTTTGCTTGCTGTATTTTAAGCTGTTGCTCTCGCATTTCATCATACCCTGCTTCTCAAATCCTTTGCGACTCGCCTGCTATACCAAACGAACTAATTACTTCTCCCCCTTGCCTTAGCGCAACCTGCAGCAGATAATTCGAATTGTTTTATGATTTTCTACATTTAAAAACTTCGCAATTTCCCATATTTCCATAAGCACTCATGTCATTTAAGTATTCCTCCCATTTCCATATTATATCTCACTCTACTCACACCCGCCTGCATTTGGAGACTATGAATAATTCTCTAAATTTTACCCTCTGATCTTTGCTCTGCGCTCTAAACTAAATCAGCGAATTTTCAAATGTTCCGCAACGTAGTTAAGCAGCACTTTTCTAAATTAAAAAGGTTATCATTTGTTTGCGTGTGGATTTTATTTATGAGTAGGACATATGCATTTGTATGTGTGTACATACTATACATACATCGCTATGTAGTCATTACTTATTGCCATTTGCTCTATGCTGCCGCTGTTGTACAAGTTTTCGCGTTTTTTGTTTTTGGTTTTTTTTGTTCTATTCCCATTTCGCCATTTTCCATTTCGGTTGTGCTTTTCAGATTGAAATTTAATTATGCTAAGTAGCGTGGAAATGCCTTCCCTGTTGATTATGACTCTGCAGTGATTTTGCATTCACGCTCAGCTGCCACTTAAGCAACCATTCAGCCACAACAGTAGTCTTGAATGCCAAGTGACCAACAACAGCATGCAGACAGAACGCGAAATTTGGCACTTAATACGTTGAGCTGCTAACTTTTATTAAATGAAAAAAAAAAAATTAATTAGAAATTAGCGAGGCTAAATGCATTTACGCCACTTGGGCGTGGTCCTCTTGGTTGGCTACATTTGAAATGTTTGTGGAACTTCGATTTGCCTAAATACGCGGAATTTAGTTTATCCAAATATCAAAGCGCTAATTGTAAAACTGAGCAATGGCAGCTTCAATTTGCGGAAAATCTTCTCAAATATCAGTAATTAATTTTTTATATTGCAACAATGCCTGGGACAGCCAATTGATGCGTCACAGTTTATATTGTTTGGTTGAATGGCAGCGCCGTTCGTATGCGTCTTGATTCCTGGCACAGCTTTGGTAATGCGCAAAATGTAAGCAGATTTTTGTTTGATACTGCAACAACAATATTTATTGTATAAAGTATAAAAAAAGTACTAGAATAATTATAAAGCTCAAGAAGTTAAACCTTTTGAACTGGAAAATAAGGACACACAATTTGTATGTGGGCTAATAACTACGTACAGAAAGATTCGATTTACACAGGGTTTTTCAAACTACAACAAATCTTAGCTTTTGATCAACCGTTTAGAGTACTGATTTTTTGCTATAAAACTTTCAAATGTTTAGAATCATTCTGACTTAAGCAAATGTATCAACTACTTCCTATTACTATAAAAATTTTGAAAACAAAAGGAATACTTTTTCAAAAGAGTGCAATTTGTCTAAGCCTGCAGTGCCAAACTCCACTAAGCGGGAAAAGATGGAATGAGCGGGCAAATCAGAGCTGAAAAATGTATACTATGTGATTTCTATATCTGCTGATATTTTATTGTGTTGCCCATCCCTGTATCAACGATGACTCCGCGTAAAACAAAAAAACTAAAAGACCAAACTATCCTTGCAATTCGAAGTTGTTGAAGACTTTATCTACCTTGGGACCAGCATCAACAAGAAAAACTACGTCAGTCTGGATATCAAGCGGAGACTAACTCTTGCCAACAGATGTTGTTCTTTGGGTTCAGTAGGCAATTGAGAGGTAGAGTTCTCTCTCTCGAAGGACCAAACTGACACTCTACAAAACGCTCATTATAGCCGTCCTACTATATAGTGCAGAATCATAGATGATGTCAATAGAAGATGAAAAAGTTATGGGAGCCTTCGAGAGAAAGAAGTCTTCCGTAAAATCTTTAATCCCCTCCGCGTTGGTGAGGAGTACCGGGTACGGTGGAACAGGGAGCTGTATTCGCTATATAGAAACGTGGACGTAGGTAAACGTATAGAAATACAGCGGCCATGTCGCCCATGCGAACGAACTCAACAAAACGAATCTAAGACACGGTACTACAAAACAGAAGACGAGGAAGGAGAACACCACATCTTCGTTGGAAGAATCAAATGCTGCAAGACCTGTCAGCGCTGGGGAATTCTAACTGACACCTACGAGTGCGGCACGGAAAAACCTAACAGCTGGTGCGCTATTTTGGATGCGGCTAAAATACTGGTTGGTGCGCCACATCGGTAAGTGAGTAAGTAAACTATTCGTGAGTTCAGGATATCATTAAGCATTCCCATGAGCTTTCTTTAAATTAAAATTAAAGAGGCTATCAATTTTGACAATAATTTGCACGCTGTCCTCATGAACATGTTCAGTTAGATGGTACTGCACTTGAGTAGTGCAGTAGAGCATAGATTTTCCAACTTCTTACCTGGTATTAGTAAACAATTGCAACGCATATAAAGAAAATAACCGAGGAAGTTTTATTTTTCTACGAAAGTTTTACTTCCCATTCTTCTACTTAAGGAGTTTAACGAGAATTAAAGAGCTTAACTCGTCCTATGTCAGCATAACTGGCATAAGGCTAGACTATGTTAGACGGCTTGTTCTTAGAAATAGTTCACTCGGTAACTACAGGGGAATATTTGGATGCCCAGAAAAACTTCACCGGCCCTCTCACTATAAGTCCTTAAACATAACGACATTTCCACAAATGCAAACAGCTTTCCCAGCGAAACTGTATTAGGGGATATTGTGATGCTCTTGAAAGACTTCACGAGTCCTATCACAACAAGTCCTAAAACAAATTCCAGCAGCTCTTCCAACGAAACTGCATCCCAACTATGCAGATACGAGTACTCGAAGAAATGAAATCTCTAAAAGCTGAAAAGCATTGTTTGCAATGCGGAGCATTTGCTCAAAATGGTTGAATCCAGCATATCTCTCATCTACTCAGCTTCTACAAAAATTGTTCTATGGAGCTCTGAATCTGGCGGTCATTATCAATTATCCTATTATATTCTCATAAAATGTCGTCTGCTTATTTTAGAGGTCCTCGGTATGTTCGAGTGTTAGCCAAAGCTAATAAGATTCTCTGTAAGTGCTTGAATTATTCCACTTGCTGCTCCAATCTTCTTTCCAACTTCTGAAAGCAGGAAACTCCGAATGGCTTTTTTGCTTTAACTCGAACCTCAAGTTTTATCCGAGGCCATTTCAATTCAATTCACAAGCAAACTATTATAGCCTAGGACTTATTACAGATGTAGTTCTGCTCAAATATGAACGAGACGTTATCAATAAAACGGTCCGCGGATGACAAATGACACTCGAGCTTGACTTGTTTACAGTAGCACAGAAAACAAACTATGTGACATATCACGCTCAAATTTGCCATGTAAGCTTATAACAGTCCTACCAAAAAACAAAAAATTTATTTTTGCCATATGTCATCCGCGGACCGTTTTATTGATAACGTCTCGTTCATATTTGAGCAGAGGGTACGTTATGATAGCAAATGGATTGAGGATACTTTTATGTCCAGCCTGACTTCTTACAAAGAAGGCGAGTTTTGTACGCGGGTTGTCCACCAAGTCATTACTTTGATATCGAACATAGCCCAGCTTCATCATTTATTAAATTCTAAAGCACAGAAGTATATCGATAAGAGCACGAACGACTTTTATTACCGCCTATCGAGTTCACAATAAGTTTACTCCGCACAGCGGAAAACTTCAAAAGCCAGAAGTAGAGTATAACAAAGATCCCATTGCAATCGTTCCGTAAGCCTTTGAAGACTGAATAATTAAAGTCTCGTATTTTATATTACTCATATCTCATATCTTTCACTTTCCAATATACCCTAATCAATAAGTAGCTTTTCCAATTAGCAGCCAGCAATAAATTTTGCAGTTGACTGGCAAGCAAACTTTGAAACAGAAATTTATATTGTTAACTCTGTGACAGTTTGGTTTCCGTTTGTGCGTAGTCGATTCCTTCATATTACGGTATACATACAGCTCTATTTGTGCGTGAAAGTGTTTGTAAGCTGGTGCTTGCCGATATCACTTAAAGGCAGTCGTACAAAGACAGGCGACGCGTGCCGCCAATATAAATATAAATGTACGATGATTGGACGCACATATACATACATACAGTTATATGTGTACATATCTACATAAGTACCTTATAGGGAAGCAGCAGCATTAACTTACCTCGGCAGGCTAAATAAAATAAGAGCGGTGATCGGGCGAATGCTCACAATATGGGCGAGTTCGTAAATCTCCAGGCACTCTAAACTGCGAATATTCAACTCTTGTGTGAAGTCTGTATTATTGTACGAAAGTGAAGCATCACATAGAGGCTACAGACTTTCGTCAATAAATGTCTCCGCATCATCTGAATATTTTCGCCGAGCACCATCAGCAACGACGCGGTGTGGAGATCAACAAATGAGGAACCCTTTCTACAATCCAATGACAAATTAAATGCAGAAAGTGGCAAGAAACCACCAAATATCATCAGGAGAATGTCACTGGAATGGAACTCACAAGGTAACAGAGGTCGCGGTCGGCCAAAGAATACTTGGAGAAGGTCGAGTTGCTTTGAACAGAGAGTTGAACAGAGTTCCCATAAATATATTCTGAATTCCAGGTGGAAACTTTGCTCAAAGTGTCACTTAGTGCGTCTTTAAGTTAACTGCATAAGTAGTAACAATTTCATTCGCCGACACATTTTATTTGTAATTCGCAACCAACTGAAGTCGAGTTTCTATATGTACAAAGCTTAGATTGTTGTTTCTAATACACCGTGGAAGGATGTTAAGAGAAAGTTCTGGACAATAAACTTACCGCCAATCATCTAAGGCCCGTTGGGGATTCGACAAAATTAACGTGCTAAGTGCCACGTACAACACAATCTGTCAACGCTTTACTCTCCTTAAGGGGAAATGTGGGCCGCTGGCGGTAACATTTGTAGTTAAACACAAAGCGCGATGCTCAGAATGCAAAGGTGTAACCAGCATGAAACTCTTAATCGGCTCTGAGCGCATATGAAAGAATCGTCTAACTTGCTGACGTAATAAAGATACCAATGGTATCGGGAGAATACTTCCACTAACACTATAATATGCCTCCTCTCGGCTGATTTGCACCCTGGATCCGCGTTAGCATTTCTTCATGGGTCCACTTCTGTGGATGTATTGAGACTTTGCGCCATCGATAGTATCCACTCCTCCTACTGCGTTCATAAGCGGTTGTGGATGACATGAAACATCGGAAAATGTGCAATAGTCCGATACTTCGTCTTCTGTTTATACTGTAGTGACTGATTGACTAAATATCTGTACCTCTCGTGGATCTGTCTAAAACAGTTCATCCCCACTGCCAATCTGCTTCTATTGCACTTTCTTCTTCCAGTCAATGTGGTTGAACCTCTTCATAGCCGCGAACGCTTTTACGGCGTCCCATAAAGCGATGGACGACCACATATCCTAGACAAATCTTGTGTGAGTGGGCGGATACTCGATAGCCTTCCCCAGCATTAGTCCTTTACCGAAAAGTTTGCAGAGAATGGCCTTATATGCTTCGCTCTCAACTTTATTCGAGCAGCTGGAACAAAAAGGACTCTCAGTCAGCTGGAAACGGTGTAGATGTTCCAGGAAGCAGCGGAGTCCGGTGAGTGTCTAAGTTAAGTAATAGTCGGTATCCCATGCTTCCTATTGATCCATATTTCGAGATTGATATATATTAAGCTTGTACATCTACCGGCCGTTGTTTGACTCTTCCCATATTCTTTGCCATTCAGTGTTTGTTTTTGTAGCAGCAATACTAGACCCTGTCAGTGTAGTGTAAATCACCGGTCGTCTTCATCTAACTCATCTAAAGCTGGACCAAGAAACTTTCTGTTTCGATAGGATGGATCCAGAGGGAGAGGGGTGTTAGGTGAGTGGGTTTGGTGGGGCATGTGAAAAGGTGGTTAGTGTCGTGTCCTCACATGCCGGACATATATTGAGTATGTCGGGGTCAATTCTGGATAAGTAGGAGTTTAACCTGCTACAAAATCCAGAACGTAATTGGGCCAGTGTTACGCGGGTCTCATGGGGAAACTGGAGCTCTTCATCAACTGTAAGGGGGTCGGAAGTCTAAGAAGGTGGTAATGGTCTCTCGACGAATGTCGGCGGCTCTGGCTCAAGCAGGTGTCTACATGAGTGAAACCTGCGGCAGCACCCTAGCAGAAGCAGTTGGAGTTTGCCAAGCAGTTTGTTGTGCTCCTTTACAGGTAGTGTCTGTGCCTCGTTGTGAAGGTGTTGAAGAGGGCACAACAGGAGGCAAACTGTCGCTGTCCGAGTAGCAGTGTTTTGGCAAGTCTGGAGCTTTGCCATTCGGTCATCGATCGCGCTATGGTCTTCCGCCTAAATTGGATGTAATGTAAGTAGCTCCTTAGGAGACTAATTTGCCCTTGGGTTACAAGTGATACTCCGGCACACCCTCTGATGTTCTTTAAAAAAGCTATCTAGTTCTCTGTCTATCATCCTGTCATACAAAGGAGGCATCACTGGAATAGTCAACTAAATCTGCAAGTTCTCCAAAATCCTGCCTCTTCACCATTATTTCTACTAATTACTGCTCTTCTCCCAAATAAAACTATTTTTTTTTTTTTGATCTGAGTTTATAAAAATGACTGTTCAGCAAACTGTATGGTTTCTTGCTATGCAAGTCAGGTGCCTTCAGAGTAGTCACTGGACCTATAAATCTCAGAGGTTTTGACTCTTCATTGTCTTTCCACGCACTACCGCATACCAAAGTGCTTTTAATTTTTAACACAAAGTATATATTACAGGAGACTTTATATTTGAGAAGAGATATTAGGATAATCACCAGACTTCCAAATATGGTTCTAACCTCAATTTTGGTGTACCAAAAAATAATTTTTCTTTTTATTAAATAAAAATTCTCTGCAGGGCCTAACTATAGTACACACAGGCAAACATACTCACAGGCTTCTTTTGTTTGCATCTGACTGCGTTGGAGAAAGAAGAACAAGAACAACGAAGTGTGCAAACAACAAAAACAACAATTTAAGAGACAATAGCCGTTTGAGAAAAATTATGATGATTGTGCGGGATGACAGCCTGTTGTCAACAGAGAGAGATGGGCGAGCGGGCAGGAAAGCAGGAAAAGATAACTATTTTTAATTGTAATTATTATTGTATTTGTATGTTCATGTGTATGTATATGTACATGCATATGTGGGTGTCCCTTGGGATTGTCTTTATTGCTTGTCAACGCAGGAAAATTACATTTTCGGATTTCTATAGTTGCTTTCTCTCGATTATTGTTGTTGTTGTAACGTTTTTCGCCATTATTACTATTGTTGCTGTCCTCTCGGGCTTTTGTTTTCGTTTCTTTTCTTCTGTTTTTGTGTTTGTTGTTTCTTTTTTTGTGTTTTTTTTGCTTGTGCGCACACGTGTCCTGCTGATATTTCTACCTTTATGACTCTACAATCTGCACGCCTTGTCAACTTCGTCCCTCCTATGTACGTACACTGCCCTGCCACACGTTGCGAGGTGAGGCGTCATTAATTTTGTGATTTATTTATGTTTTTCTGTTGTCATTTCTGCTTCCTTTATTTATTTTGGTGGAATGTTTGTATGTATGGGTGTGTATTTATTTTTTTGCTAGTACAGCAAATTGTTGTATTAATTGCTGACTTACATATATACATATACGCATAGGGTGCAGTGGGTCTAGTGCATTTCACGCTTTGTTCGTAGACTTATGGTTTTTTTTGTATATAGTTTATGATTTCGTTTTTTTTGTTATTTTTTTTTTTTATGTGATTATTTTGTTTTTATTTGTCATGTTTTGTGTTTTCTTTGTTTTTGTAATTTTTAAATTTTCGTTTTTCAATTTTGTGTTTTGTTTTTTTTTTGTTACTTTTTTATTTTCATATTGGTTTTCTTTTGTTTTTAATTTGAGTTTGTGTATTATAAATTAATTTTACCGAAATATATTGCTTGTTAGCTTTGTTAGGTGTAATACCATGAAACGTTAAACTATTTTTTGTTACGTTTCAATAAAAAAAAAGTAAATTAAAATATTAAATTTTTCTTTTTCGCTTGCTTTGTTTTTATTTTTTTGTTATTCATTTTAATTAGAATTTGTTGTTTGTTATTTCTTTTGTGTATTGTGATTATTTTGTTCCCTTTTTTGTGTTTTATTTTTCGTATTTTGAGATTACTTTGGTTTTGTAACTTTTACGTTTTTTTATGTTTTTGTAACTTTTTTTTTTATTTGAGTTTTTTCTTTCTTGCCTGTTTTTTATAATTTGTTCTTTTTTGTTATTACTTGTTATTCTTTTTAATTGCGTTTTTTTATATATCTTTATGTTGTGCGATTATTTGGGTTAATTTTTCTTCCTTATTTGACGTATTTTGTGGTTTCTCTTGTTTTTGTAATTTTTTCCATAAAATTTTTTATTTTTTTTGTTTTCCATTTTGTGTTTTTGTTTTATTTTTATTTTCATATTTTCATTTAGTTTTTTCTTTTTGTTATTACTTGTTATTCTTTTTAATTTTGTTTTTTTTGTGTGTTTGCTGGTTATTTATTTTATGTGTTGTGATTATTTTATTCCTCTTTGTGTTTTCTATTTTCCATATTTTGTGATTTCGTGTTTTTTTCTTTTGTAACTTTTTATCATATTTATTGTATTTTTTTTTTTTTTTGTTTTTCTAATTTGTGTTTCTTTTTTCAGTTTTTGTGATTTTTTTCTTTTTTCATATTTTTTCATTTTGCTTGTTTTTATATAATTTATTCGTTTTTTAATATTTTTTTTTGTTTCGCCTTTAATTTTTCATATTTTGTGGTTTCTTTGTTTTACATTTTTTTCATTTTTCCATTTTGTGTTTCTTGTTTTCTGGAATTATTTTTATGAACTATTAATTTTTTAACTTTATATTTGTTTTTTTTTATATTTATTTATTTATTATATTTTTTTATATTTATATTTATATATATTTTATATTTTTTTTTTTTGCTTATTGCATATTATTCTATTTAATTGTTTTTTAATTTTCATATTTTGTAGTTTCTGTTGTTTTTTTCTTTTTTCTCACTTAATTGTTGTCCATTTTTTTATGTTTTTGTTCTTTTTTTCACACTTTCAATTTAATTTTTATTTATTCTTGCTTTTTTTATAATTTGTTTCTTTTTGTTATTACTTTTAATTGCGTTTTGTTGTTCTCGTTATATCTTTTATGTTTTGTGATTATTTGGTTTCTTTTTGGTGTTAATTTTCCATATTATGTGGTTCCTTTTGTTTTTTTCATTTCTTCTCATTTAATTTTGTTTTTGTTATTTTTTTGTTTTTGTTATTTTTTTATTTTCGTATTTTCATATAGGATCTTTCTTTTTTTGGTTTTTGTTTTTTTAATTTGTTTTTTTTTTATTCCTTGTTATAATTTTTATTTGTAGTTCTTCGGTATTCTTAAATTTTCTTTTATTTTACATTCTATGTATTTTCTTGTTGTTGTTGTTTTTTGTTTATGTACGTTTTTTTATTTTTATTTTCCTTTTCTTTTGCTTTGCTTTTTCATTGTTAATTTTTTGTTTTTTTTCATTTTCTGTTGTTTCTTTTTACGTATATTTTTTGTTTTTCACTTCATTCTACTTGAGTATTTGCTTTAGTTTTATTTTGTTTTTTTTTTTTTTTTCATTTATAATGTTTGCTTTGGTTTTTATTATTTATCATATTTTCTGTTGTTGTAGTGTGTTTTTTTTTAATTTTCCATTTTGAGTTTTGCCTTATCTGTTGTTTTTCTTCGTTTTTTGTTTTTTCTTTTCTATTTCGTTTTTCTTATTTTTGTATTTTCATATTTCGTGGTTTCTTCTGTATTTGTAGGCTTCTTTTTTTTTCATTTTAAATTTTATTCTTGTAATTTTTAATTTAGTTATTCACTTTGACTTGTTTCTTATGTTTTGTTTTACCGTTTTTAATTTTTCGTTCTTTTTTGTCATATTTTTTGTTTTCATTTCATTCATATTTCACATTTTCATAATGCTTTTTGCTTTCCATTTTTGACTTTGGTTTTGTTTTTTCGTTTTTAATGTTTCGTATTTTTTTGTTATGATTTTTATTTTCTTATATCATGACTTTTTTTTGTTTTCGTATTTGTTGCTATTTTTCATTTAACGTTTTTCCTTTGATCTGCTTTCAATAGCTTACGCTTTGCTTTCCTAAAAAGTATTATTATACAATCAGCGGCAACAAGTGCCCGCAGGGAGCCCTGATTTGTTTGGCAGTCATGACAAGTGGCAAGTGGTAAATTTCATGGCAAAGCATACAAATTGGATGCTAAAAATTTTAAAATAGGAATTCAATAATTTCTCTTTTTATCGAAAAATCAAAAATTAACAGTAGCACTAGTAATTAAATATTTTTTTCTTTTGTGGCCCATTTTCCAACATTTCCGATTATTATTATATTCTTCTTCTTCATATTCCCAACTCATTTCAAAGGCGTCGCAATGATAAACCACAGCTGCCAGCGCACTTTAAATTGTTATAAATGCTGGCTGACTGGTTGGTTGCCTGGTTGGTCGATTGCTTGGCTGAATGACGGTATCTTTAAAAAAAAAATACCAGAAAGTACCGCAATGTATCCAAATTGAAGTAAATGATTGAAAAAAAAAAAAACCAAAAGAATGATTGCCCCAACTGATAAATGAATCCCACCCATTGTTCATCCTTCCAGCTGCGTTAGCTCATTAAAGAGTGAAAATCTTTAAATACTGAAAATTAAAATAAAAGAATTTCAATTAACAATTAAACGGTTTTGTGCGTTATCGGGGAAAAATGCTTAAATAGTGGCGGCATGCCAGGGGGTTGAATGGCGCTGTGGGCCAATTGAAGATATTTATGATAGTGCCGCTCATGATGAAATTACATAACACATGCCTACACACATATAAACTTGCTTACATAAATAAAAATGATATATCTTCTAATGCCGATTGTGTGCTGATCATCATCATTCATGCCTTAAAGCTATGAATGTAGGTTCGCTTACTAAGTTTGAGAGGCTAAGGGCAACTTTCCAAATTTCTACTTTCATGAATGTATACTTGCATATACATACAACATATAAGGAAAAAGGAAAATCAATTTATAAATCTTTCACATCATTGGATTGTCAGTTTAGCATTTGGGGGTCTGGTGACTGATTTCCATAGACCATAATTATTAATTATATAACAATGCGTAGAGAATAGGTAAATAATGCGTTATACACATAAGCTCTAGTACATATGCTCCAGCAACAAATATGATTTAGTGTTGTTAACTCAGTAGCCACTGTGACCCAATGGGATGCCCAACAAGAAACTTGTTTTGAGAAAATTGTAATTTTTTTAGTTTGGGTTTTGAGAGCCATTCGAGGGCTACCAAAACTGGTCCCATGCACAATTACTAAGGGAGTATAATCTGAGGGTTGTCTTAGCTATCCCAATTACCAGCCCATTACACCCCACAATCATCCTAATTTCTCCACAAATTACTCCTATGGCCTTAATTTATTGCTGCTGTTAAAAGTTAGCAGTTCACTGTTAAGGCTCTTAGGCTGCTGTTTTTACTTGCTTACATTGTTGCCTTTGTAGTTGTCTACTTATATTTTTCTTTGGTAAGTGCTGCATACTTACTGCCTTTCGCGAAGTAGGAGCAAATTGTAAAAAAAAATATTGCAGTTGCCTCAAAATGTCACTTCTCCGAGAGAGGGAGAGTACAAATGGAATTAGGTGCAATTAAAATGTGTGAAGAAGTTGGCCGGTGCATTTTATGCAAAGCTCTTTGGATTGATGCGATGCTGATAATAATAAAAAACCGTATGCTTTTGACGAGAAAAAAGTTGTTGTTGTTGCTAAATTAAAAATTTTTGAGAACTGCTGCTCAAGGGACAGTTCTTGGCCGACTATAAACTAAGATTCGTTCCAGTAACAAAGAACCTACTACTGTGAGAACAAGGAAAAACAAATTATTCTACTCGTACCACTATCTTCACTTACCACAAAGCTTGCTATAGTTTTTGAAAATATTTAATTATATTATTTTTCAGAAAATTTATTTTTTATTTTTTATTTTTGGTAAAAAATATTTTATGGAAGAAGTAAGGGAATATTTTATTTATTTATTTTTCAGAAAATATAATTTTTAGTAAAAAATCTTTCATACAAATTTTTTTTATAAAAAACATGATTTAATTTTTTAGTGAAACTATGTTTTTTAACAAAAATATTTGATAAAACGTAAAATACTATTTTATTTATTTTAAATGTAATCTTCGGTAAAAAAATGTTTTGTAAAAAAATATTTTATACATTATTATATTATTTTTTACAAAAATTAATTTCTTGGAAAAAAATTTTTCATAAAAAAATATTAAAAATGAAAATATAAATAAAAATTAAATAAAATAAAAAAATATAATATAAAAAAACATCAAAAATTAAATAAAAATTCAATAAAAACAAAATTATAATAATTTAAATCATTAATTTAAAAAAAATAATATTTTAGTAAAACAAAGTTTTTATAAAAACGTTATTATGTTATTCTTTAATAAACTTAATTTTTTGGTAAGTTTTAATAAAATATAAAATAAATATAAAAAATATACAATACAATATAATATATAAAACATATATAAATATAAAAACTAACAAAATAGTTTATTATAACATCCTTTAAAAAATTTAATTTTTGGTAAAAACGTTTTTATAAAAACACATTACCAAAATTATTTTATAAAGAATGAGAGAACATTTTATTATATCATTTTTTTTAAATTAAATTGTTTTTTTTTTTTTAATATTTTAAAAAATTATATTTTTTAATATATTACTGGGTGTACAATTTATCACAAAAGTGACGGATTTGATTAAAATAATAATTATTTTATTAATAATAATCAAATTTTCCAACCATACACATTATGTCAAAAAAGTGTCAGGATTATATAAAAAATATGTATAATTCACTCAAAATCATTGAATCGCCTTCAAAGTGGAGCCCGAATTAAATCGTTTACATGCATACATATGTATATATCACCATCAATTCCTAGAGTTTCAAGTTTGAGCATAGAGCAAGCAAACTATACCTGCAGCCATCAAAACATTTTTCAAAGGCATTTTTCGGAATCAACCTCAGTTCTCTACACGAACTGTGCCTTCCATCGACTGACATTGGATGATTTGAAGTAGTAGCTTGACTTTTAAAAGGATAAAATATCGACCAGGTTTATATAAAGTGGACGCAGTGGTTGTAGAACTTTGTGACACGAGCTTTTATTTTAGACAAGTGATTTTGAAGAACGCATACAATTTAAAGTACAGGCCGAATTGTGGTGCAGAAACTGAAAGATGTTTTTCCATCTATTTTTTTTCGATGAATTTTCTCACTCAAAATACACATAATGCCAGATAATATTTTTTGTTTCACACCCGAGTAGCTGACAAGAATTTCGGAAATCGCTTTAAAAATAAGTTTAAATGATGAACTTCCAATATTAAAAAAAAAATGTGTGTAAGTATATCTGCAAACTTTCTTTTACAGCTGCTGTATTACTTTGTGAAGTAACCCAACCTTTGTTTTTTTTTTTGTTTTGTTTTTTTTTTGATTGGTGAAAACTATTTCTAACTTCTTTATATCCATTTATTTCTTCCGCTCCACAGTGAAGCATAGGGCACAACAAAGATAATATTTTCGTAATTAATTCATATCAGCTAAGAATGTTCCCATCATTTGTACCCGCAGTTGGAATTCCTTAAATACACTTAAAAGCAATTTATTTTACTTAAGCCCAGCTTAAGCTTTTATTTATTTCCCAGCAAACATGACATGTTTTCAAACAATTTTAATTACACTTTAAAATGCCTGAAATATTTTTAAAACATCTAATGACTGCACTTACGCTGCATTAAAGGTCGGCTAGCTGCCTTCAGAAGTACATACATACATCCGCGCATACATACATACTCCTCTACAATCAAACTAACCTTCAGACTCGTACGTCGGCTTTGGCATAAAAATATTTCATGGACTGCTCACCCCACTATGAAACGCAAGAATTGAAAGCAGTCATAGATTTTATTTATTGACGCATAAAAATTAATGCAACTAACATATTTTTCTAATTACTGCACATTTAAGCTTATCCTGCATTAGTGAGCTCAGTAGACGTAGTTGAGCAGTGGTGAGCCGCAGTGGCGTCAGTGGTGGTGGTGGTGGTGGTGATGAGTCCCCAATGTAGCTGTAAAGCAAGGCCACACAAATTTTAACCCTCAATGTGGCTGCTGAGTTTTGAATAAATAGCCAGACGTGTGGCTTGAGCGACTATTCATGCATAAGTATATTAATATAGCATATATTAGATATGTACTGGTGGTATGTGTATATGACTGTTATCGGCTTGTGCTCTGCTTGCTCGTGTCATTTCATTGACAAATACTCGTTGCCTCCTCGTGTAATGCAAATACAAATACAGCTGTGCGCATTCTCAAAATACTCAATGACATTCTACACCTCGATATAATAGCTGGCGAAATGTGCATTACAAAAACATCAACAAAAATAATATGCGCTACAATGTACCCATTATAGTAATAACAAAAGGCCATAGTAAATTCGCAGCAGCGAAGAGAAATACATTAAAATGTTAACAATTTGTGTTTACATAATATGTCAATTAACATTTTTGGAGTATTCCTTGGATAGGGGTACTTTGGTCTCTTTGAAAAATGTCCTAGAAGCATGCATCCTAGAAATAATGTTCGCAGAGCTTATTGTAAGGCAGCTCTTTGTGGGTATTTTTGTGGAAAACACTCGTATAAGATGCACAAATTCTAGCGCTAATTGAGTATCAAGAAAAAAGGGTGGCAGTAAAGTGATACATTTCGCTACTTATTAGTGGTTGTGATATGCACAAAGATGTGAGAGTGCGCACAGATGTGTCACAGGCGCACACAAGAAACCATTTGGCAGATTGATTTAGTAGCGATTTGTTTACTTAATGGAATCTGTTAGCATTTAAAAGCACTATGAATGGCTGAAGCAAATAGATTTTTCCAGTGAAGCAAATTCTGCCCTATACACCGACAATGTGCAGCGAGATGATTTTTTATAGTATGTCTTTAGTTCTAACTAGAAATGTCACCTAGAAGTATTTATCATCTAGGAATAAAAAGCCAAAAAAAAAAACAAAAGCCAAAAAAACTAATGGCAAAATTGGTTTGAAAGAAAAAGCTATGTAGAAGCCCTCGCCAATGAAGCGCCACCTTGGAGTTGAAATGCAATGGAATTATAGATGGCCGAAAATGTTCCAAATACTCAGGCAATATTGCCTATCACACTCAAGGCCTAGAAAGGCGATTTGAAAGATAGGGAACGACAAGTCAAGTAGAGATTCAATGCTATCCAGCAAAATACCCATAATTTTTTAAGAATTTTAGCAGAGAGAAAGAGAGTATCGCTCGTCCATCTTAATGCAACATGTCCAAGAATGCAGCATCCAAGTTTCTCAAAGTCCTGACGCGGTTGAAAAAATGCACTGTATTACCCTCCGAATTCAATAAAATAGGACAGATACTAAACATTTAGTGAGGACGTTGTGCTCAGGGAAATACTCTGCAGCTACGAAGAGGGTAGTGCCGAATCACCTTATAATAATTATAATCCGACACCTTACCTCAATAATATTCTATACTAAACTGATTCCATATCGAGTAATCAAAGTATTTTGGATTTTTGCCATTTTTTTTTTAAATTGGATTATTTGCGGGAGAAGAAAAAAGAAGAAAGCTGAAAAAAATTTATAATTTTCAGATTTATTCATTATTGCAGGCTTTGGTAAATGGGTTTTTGGTTGTTTGGAAAAAAGTAAAATAAAAAAGTTTATTTTGTAAGAAAAATAAAATTTTTTTTGGAAAAAAATTAACAAAAATATACAAACCGTAAATAAATTTTTTTTTTAGAAAAACATGGAATTTTTTTGGTTCTTTTTAAAATTTCAATTTTTCTTTTAATTAGTTTTCAGTAAATAATCTACTTGAAAAAATTTTTTTGGGAAAATGTAAAGTAAGAAAATTTAATTTTTGAGAAAAAATAAAACTAAAATATTTTTTAGACAAAAATTTAGTTGTTTAAAAAAAAAGGATTAAAATTTTTTTTATTTTGCGAAAATAATATTTTATACAAGTGCCCCAAGTATTTCGGGCATTGTTAAAAATTATTTTTATTTGCAGCCTTGTATATAGGTATATATAATTGGCGCGTACACCCTTTTTGGATGTTTGGCCGAGCTCCTCCTCCTATTTGTGGTGTGCGTCTTGATGTTGTTCCCCAAATGGAGGGATTTATAGCCGACTCCGAACGGCAGATATCTTCTATGAGAAGTTTTTTCATGGCAGAAATACACTCGGAGGTTCGCCATTGCCTGCCGAGGGGCGACCGCTATTAGAACATTTTTTTTCTTAATTTTGGTGTTTCACCGAGATTCGAACCTACGTTCGCTTTCTGAATTCCGAATGGTAGTCACGCACCAACCCATTCGGCTACGGCGGCAGGCTTAAGTACAATAAAAACACTGAAAAATTGTATACTTATAAAATTAAATACTTATAAAAGTATTAAAGTAAAGTTTCCGCTTACAAACTTCCGAATGCAATTTGTCACGAAAAAATATTCTCATGTAAACTATCAGCCATTCAGAGCAGGTACTATTTTTTAACAAAGACCGCTCCTACCGCCTGTTCAATAGATACATACAAGCATACATGACTTTTTCTTTTATTAACGATGCGCGAAAATTTCAATTATACTTTTCAGAGGGGCTTTAACGCCAAACTCCTTACTACAATCTATACACAGACATCATTCATTCCACATATTAAATACAAAGGGGTAACATAACATATGAGCAAAATTTATATAAAAAAAATAGAAGACAGGTTTACCCGAAGGCTCAACCACGAATGATATTTTCAAAACCAATGAGCTTAAAGAACCCCGAAACGATTTTCAGAAATTTTGTAACTAAGTCAATGCGATTAAGAAACATCGAACACGATTTACAATTTTCTTTTCCCCTAAATACATAGGTACATACATATATAAATGCATACGTGCCATATATGTATATATGTATCTCGCGCCAAGGCTCAAATTCAAAGTGACATGTGGCGGAAGTGCTTAGCGACTACTGAAGTAAAATTAATTTGTTAGTGACAAGAAATTCATGTGAATTACTAAAAATTAGTCAACACAAGTGGGATTAGGTGTAAGTAATATGTGAGTAAAATGTATGAATATGTGTGTATGTGTTATTGTTCTATATCCTCTCTTCTTATGCTATTGCAAGGAGGATACTTGTACACTGCTACAAAAAAAAAACAACAAAATACAAAAACACAGCACTGGCAGCTGCGGCAAAACCAAAAATGTAATCCAATAAATTACTAAAATTTGCAGCACTCGAAAAAAGTCATCGCTCTATGGAGAAGGGGGCGAGTAGTTAAGCCAGCTAGAGCACTCGGCCACCCTTCTGGCTAAGTACTTGTTCCTTTTTATGCTTTTTATTGCCATTTATATTTTTTATTTTTATTTTTTTTCTTGTTTTTTGTCATAGTACAATTATCTTTATTATCAAAATCCACGCGCAATAACAAAAATAATGGAGGCAGCAGGATGTTTTACTTTGAAAGGGCGCAAAAACAAAAAATACAAAAAAGCAAATTAAATTAGTGTAACTATAGTCGGAGGCTTCCTGGCGGTCGCATGCGTGTTTTCTACTTAAATCTTAGAGGATTTCAATATTTCTTGGCTCGCTGAGTTTATTATTATTTTTTCTCCGAGCCTTTTTTGTTTCTTTAATGCGTCTGTCACTTGCACATATTTACGTGATCTTCTCTGAGTACACATGTACAAGCAACAAAGGGCGCACATTAGGTTGGATCAAAGAAATGTTTTTTAAAATCATCAGTTATGTGAAAGTTTTTAATTCTGCACATTTTAAAGCTTACCACCTCATATTCGAAGGTTTATGTGAAAATAGGGTAATACAAAAAAAATTTAGATCAACATAAAATACGCCAAAATGAATTTTTTTGATAACTTTAGTGTTTTTAAATATGACATATTGTTATAAAGGGCTAATAATAGCAATTATTGTATTTCTTTGGAATATTTTACTTGCGAAATTTTTTACTCAGAGTTGTATCCCCGAAAATGCAATTTATGACAGCATTTAGCATTTGTTGTGCGCAAATTGGTTGTAAAGGGCCTAATGATGGTCTGGTTTTTTTTAATTACAGTTGCAGCGCTTAAATGCATTTTTTTTATCAATTAATCATAACCTTCAAATATTGTTAGACTCTTCCAAAAGAAATGGTTTCAAGTTAAAAAAAATGTTATAGATACCAAAATTTTAATCAAATTCTACCTTAAATTAATTATATTTATTTATGTTCTATATTATGAAAAATTGTATGTTATTAAGATCACAATTCGAGTCTTTTACGGCATCGGGCCGCAACTGATGGTTTTTAAGAAGGTATAAATGTGTTTTTTTTTTTTTGTTTACAATTTAGAAATACTCTTCGCCTAGGCTTACAAATAGGACCTCAAATTTCTTAGTTATGACAAAAAATCTATTTCGGTTGTATTTAGGGTGATCCAAATTTTTTTTTTCTAATTTCGAAGCACTCTTCAGCTGAACTTTCAAACAGAGCCTCAAGCGTCTAAGTTATGTCAAAAAATTAATTTTTGTTGTTTTTAGAGTGGGCCAAAAAAAAGTTTTTTTTTCAACTTCGAGATACTCTTCATCCAGACTTTCAAATAGGCCCTCAAATGTTTAAGTTATGGCAAAAAATAATTTTGATTGCTGTTAGGGTGGTTCAAAACACATCTATTTTTTTTTAAATTTCGAAATTCTTTCACCTATTTTTTTCAAATAGAGCCTCAAACGTGTGTATGAGCTTTCAAATAGGCTTCTGAAATATTTAATCTGTGACAAAAAAAATTTATTTCGGCGGTTTTAAGGGTGGCCCTAAAAATAATTTTTTGTTTTTTAATTTCGAAAAACTCCTCACATAAATTTTCAAATAGATCCTGCAATGTCTAATTTATGTAAAAAATAAATGTTTGCTGTTTTTAGGGTGGTCCAAAAAAATATTTTTTTTCAATATCAAGATAATCTTCACATAAGCTTTTAAATAGTTTTCCAAAATATTTAATCTGTGCAAAAAAAATTTATTTCGGTGGTTTTTAGGGTGGTCCTTCAAATATTTTTTTGTTTCATAATTTCGAAATACTCTTTTATATAAGCCTTCAAATAGATTTTGGTATGTCTAATTTATTTAAAAAATCAATTTTTGTTGTTTTTAGAATGGTGCAAAAAATTATTATTATTTCACTTTCGAGATACTCTTCCCATAGTTTTCTAAAATATTTAATCTGTGACAAAAAAAATTATTTCGGTGGTTTTAAGGGTGGTCCTTAAAATATTTTTGTTTCTTAATTTCGAAACTCTTTATATAAGCCTTCATATAATTCAAATCAATTTTTGTTGTTTTTAGGGTGGTCCAAAAAATGTTTTTGTTTCGAAATACTCTTCACATAAACTTTCACACAGGCTTCTCTAATATTTAAGGTATGACAAAAAATTTATTTCGTCGTTTTTTAGGGGAGCGCCAACCTTTTTTTACTTCAAGACTAAGACTAAGACTAAGACTAAGACTAAGACACTAAGATACTTCAAACATAATTTTTTAAGCATTTATGGGGTGGTTCTCTGAAACTTTTTTGTTTGGGGGTCGACTCATCGCATTGTATATATGCAGAGCAGCGGAAAACCACGTTTAAAAATGGTGTTTGTGGCGTGCCGGCAGATGAGCGCTTCTTTTGGGGTTGCGTAACAACTCCACACCGAGCGGTTGCGTTAGCAAGCAAGCCTGCATGCACCACTGAAAATAAATATAACTTTGTCTTATTTTCCTAATTCTAATAAGTTTGTTACATCCCCTTAACGGTACTCGTGTCATTCTCGCGAATTCAGTTTGCAATTATTTTGTATTTTCTAAGCAAATTGCGAGCTTCACTACTGCTCAAGCGCCCTTCAGCGGAGGCAACTTCATTCAAGTGCACTTGCTTGGGGTATGTGTATGTGCGCGCAACAAATTGTTGCACGTGCCGCTCGTTGCTGAAATTATTATTATTTTTATTATCATAAAAATTCTATTATTTGATTGTTACATATTTCACAGAGACACGCGTCCAATTGTGCTCGCAATTATTTTCGGTTGTTTTTATTTTTGTATATTTTTATGCAACATAATGGCAGCCCACATCCGCACACAGCTCTCTCACACACATTTCTAATACCCATTGCATTTTTACTACTTTTAAAACACTTATTCCATCTCTCGCTAACTCTCTCACTCTCTTGCTCCTTCCCTATCTCCCTATTTCACTAAGTGGCTCTTTTTCCATCGCCTATGCAGCGCCTTCCAGCATTTGCCTGACATTGCACTTGGCTGCTGCTGCCTTTTAAATAAACACTTTTTGCCTTGTGGCACTCCGGCGTTTCCACACTCATTTGGCCCCTTCTAATAATAATACAAATTTTCCTCTATTTTAAAAAGTTTCGCTTCTCATACACACACACACACACACATACATCAGCTGTAAGTGAATGGCTTTGTAGCTATGCGTTACTTTCAAGTGAAACCAAATTGTGCGCATCCACATATAAATATGTAAATTCTGTGTGCTCCACTCGACTGTTGTACATAGTTTTTGTTGCCACTTTTATTTTTAGCCATATTTTAGTCTCGCTTAGCGAAAGGGGAAAGGCCAGTCAAACGAGTTTTTGCCGCTATAATGATGCACTGTCATGTTGCAATGTTGCATGTTGCATGTTTTTTGTCTTTACCTTGCTCACACAGCTGGTTGTAGCGACATAGGGCAGACTACTGCTTGAAAACGGCGTTATTGGTTCGTTAAAATTTTCGCATTTATATCAAACTTGAAAACTCCAATCAGTCCGCCTCGAAGTAGTCAATCACTTAGGATAATAAAGGGCGATTAGATATGTTCTAAAGTAAGAGGGCCAAACGGGAATCTGAAGTATTAATCCGCTAAATCTAGCCTACTTCCAATATAAGCCACATATAGTAATTATCGATAGGTCGTAGAAAGCCTTATGGTTTCTATAAAGGCAATTTTGCCCAATAAAGCGAAGTGTCTGATGCCTACATAGGGCTGTGTGTCGCAAACTTACTTTATCGGATCAACTATCACCTCTAACCTATCACTTTTCACCTCTCTGAAATACATAAGTTGTATGAAATTTCCACCGTTTTCCAATTCGCAGTGTCATCTCATATAAGTGCATAAATTCTTCAAGGTCTTTCATGGCTTTGAACCATTTTTGACTGCATGCTCTAGGTAGGTAGGTGGGGTGGTTGTCATAAAGACACACTTAGACCTTGCGCAGGTCCATTGTGATACCACTGGAGCTCATCCTTATGTGTTCCTTTTCAAACCATCCGGTAGCTTTAATAAACGAGCAGAGCTTCGTTAGTTTCAGATGGGCTATGTCCGCTACATCGGTTAGAAATGCTGTATCAAGAGTGCGCAGCCTTCTGCTAGACTTTCACACTCACATAAAAGGTGTCTGACTGTTTCCTCTTCTTCTGTATTAAGACAACTTCTACAGAAATCGAAGTACGGGAGTCCTAACCTTCTAGCGTGGCTGCATATTAAACAATGACCTGTTAATACACCTATCATTTTTCTTATAGCTTCTCTGTTAAATCTTAGCAAGGTCTTCGATCGACCGCTGTTCCAGTTCGGCCATGTCTGTCTGTTTAGTTCGCATGTTGTGAGGTTTTGCCAGCTTGTATTTACCTTTTTGATGGTTTCCCTGTCTATAAGTAATTTACAAGTGGCTATGGGCATGGGTATCAGCGCCTTATCCGGGTTTAGATCGAGCGTTGTACCGGTTCGTGCAAGTTCATCCGCCTTACAGTTTCCGGCAATATTCCTGTGGCCTGGCACCCAGATAAGGTGCACCTTGCAGCACTTAGATACGTCATTTAGTAGTTTAAAACATTCTAGAACTGTTTTTGACGAGTGCGTTTTTGCAGTGCGATTAAGTGAAGACTTCATTTGTGGATAATACTCTCGTTTTTATTTCTGTAAGTCCCTCTTTTATGGCAGTGACTTCCGCCTGAAATACACTGCAATGGTCAGGTAAGCGAAATGATTGGCATACTCCGAGTTTATCGGAGTAGACCCCTCCACCTACTTTGTTGTCCAGTTTTGAGCCATATGTGCAGATGTTTAACTAATTTTTCTTAACAATAAGCCCGTTATCCCATTCCTTTTTGAAAGGAAATACTGTGACAAAGGATTTATTAAAATTGATGTCCTTGGTCTTACAGAAATCCGTTGTGCTGGGGATGCAGGGGAATTGTTCTAAAATTGAAGAGTGTCCTCTTTGGTTCGTTCTGAGTAGGCCGATTTCTTTTAGTCTGAGAGTTGCTTTGGCAGCTGTTTGCTTACCGAATTGCTTTATTGGTAAAATATTAAGCATAATATTTAGTGCATCTGTGGGTGTGGTTCTAAGGGCCCCGCAGATGCAAAGACTGGCCATTCTTTGTACATGCATGCTCTAAGACTCTTCCGAAAACTAGGAAAGTAACCACCAACGCACGGTCGGCATGAGGTGCAAACTGAGGCGAAATCTAGAAATTATTGTAACCCTAAAAGAACGAACCACGTCAAACAGTATTAGCCATTAAGTTTTCGAAATCCATAAAAGTAATCTGTAAAGCAGGCATGTCCATGAGGTGCTTATGCCTAATATTCCCACATAAATAAAGAAATATTTTACGTGTACACTTCCGTTGAGAGTTTGGCCGAGCTCTTACTCCAATTTGTGGCGTGCCCACTTCCGACTAGTAGTCACGCACCAACCCATTCGGCTACGGCGGAGGCCTCATTTGTATGTCATATTTGCTTTTTTTTGCTTTGCAATCTCACTTAAAGGTTTCGCTTCTATTTCTCTGACATTTTATTTCTGACATAAACCTTCGTCCTGGAATAGGAGCCGATAATTTAACTTTTTTTAATATCAATATGCGCCATCCCTGATAAGAGCTCTGCGGCATCACGAAAGATCGTTCGACAAATGTTAGAACGTTGCGAGTCCATCTGGGATATGCATTTTTTTCTAGACTGATTTCGTATCTGGGTATTGTAAATCACGTGGACAGCGAATCGTACTAAGACAAATTAAGACAGCGGAAATGTGTGAAGAGCTTATAAGACTAGAGGGCACACAGGAAGTAACACCAGCGTGTCTTCTGTTGGACACGATGCAAAGTAATGCATAAATTCATACCAGACCTTGGACTCATATGCGTAATATTTAATCCTTAACTCAAGAGAATAGACTGATGTCGGGAAAATTTCTTCCTTACAACATAAAAACTGCAGTAGTTATAGAGCCAGGAATACAAAAATACTCTTCATCCAGTTTAGCCCATATGTAAGGAAAAATTTATGATGGATGTTGATTCCTTATGCATTCAAGAACTCGAAAGTTACTAGACAGATATGGCTGCCAATAGAAATGTGCAACACCTTGACCAAAGCTTATTTTTATGCACACTTCTTGCGAAAACCACTGCGCCTTAATGAACCTTTTCTTATCCTTTAATTCAGTGTTCGTTAGTTGGATTAGTTTATCTAATGGATGGGCAGGCTTGGATAGTTTCCCTATCGTCGTTCCTACAGCGCCTTTCGAAAAGTTTATACTAGACTTTCCATGTGAGCGATCTATAGAAAATGCTTACAACTTTTCTAACTCAACACAACGATTTCAACATACTTCCCACCTTTAAGTACTCTTGGTAATCCTCCGAAGTTAACGAAGAAGTCAGTTCATTACCGTCATGAGTTCCCTTGAAGTGCGGCGTAACAATAAGTGACCTACAGAGTGGATGCGAGGAATGGGACAGAATATTGTTGTGATGCCACAGAGGAGAGAATGCAGAAGGAGTGGCCCACATCAGACCGTTAACCGGCTCTCGGCGATTTGGAAGGATTTGCTGACGTAACAGGGGATATGACAGCGGTTTGTTAACGACAAAACTGAAATTGTGTAGGCGATATAAGAAAAAATCAGCAAGACCATTGCTGATGTTACCTCGCTGCCTGAATAACGGTTGATTGGAAAACCATATGAATATAGGTCAAATGAGCGGGCATATTTCTGCTGCCGAATTCCATATGACGTGGCAGCAGAAATTACCTTGACCGTTTTTTTTTAGATAGCCAAACTTTGCATTCTATAATCCTTTTTGTGGTGCAACTCATACTTGTTTATACATCCAAGTCATGCTTAATACTTGACTCATTGAATCATTTCAGCAAGTTTTAGGTGTGCACTTGTCAAGAGAAAAAAAAAACGTTTGTAAATATTTCTAATATAAAAGACAACTAGTTTTTATTGCAAAAAAATGGTAAAATAATTGAAAGCAAATTAAATTTAAATAATTTTCTTTTATAATTTGGTATTTTATTTCTTTAATTTTATTTCGATTTATTTTTAATTTCTTTTTAATTTAAATTATTTCTTTTAATATTATTCCATATTACTCAACGGAACTTAATTTTTGATTTTATTACACTTTTTTTACTAATTTGTGTAATTTATGTTATATACTTTATTGTATTTTATTTTGTTTTATTTTATTTACTACTTTTTTTCTTTTATTCTATATATTTACTGTATTTTATTTAATATAATTTTTAAAATTTAAAATAACTAAATTTCAGTTATTTAAATTTTATTTTATTTATTTTGTAAATTTATTTTATGCATTTTATTCTATTTTTTAATTCCTTTTATACGCCTTATTTTATTTTATTTAATATTTTTTCTTATTTATTTATTTTTTTAATTTTTCTACTCTATTTTACTTTATGTAATTTTAAAAAGCCCGTTTTTTTGTAAAACAGTTTTTTGTTACTTTTTTCTTTTATTCTCATTAAAGAAAATAGGAAGCAAATCTGTGGGCAAACAACAATGAGCTGTACACACATCTAATGCTACTTTGCTCCCAATTTGTAAAACATGTTAGTTTATAATTTAAAACAAAGTACAACTCTACAACCATTAAGTCTGAAACAAATACAAAATACTTTTCCACGGCCTCTAAAAGCGTGATTTGTAATTTTAAATGCTTGGGAAATGATGTGAAACCTTCTCCGCCAGTCAACTCTCTTTCCGCTTGATCATCGCATGATCGATGGCTTGGAGACTGCGTTGTTTGCTGCACATCTGTGTTGGCTTGTCAGAGTTGATTTATACACACTTACAATATGCATGCATGTGCGTATGTGTGTGATGAATTATTTTTGGAATGTCTACATAGCGAATGTAACTCTGTATGTTCATACAAGTATGCTAAGACAACCACAGTGGGAATATTTATTTCAACTTTAATTAATTCTATTGGCATTGCATTGCTGCATTTATGTACAACATTTGAGGTTGTCTATTAGCTGTTTAAAGAGTTAGCATGCATGCATATGTGTGAAGTTCTAGACACTGATACGATTGGGATGGTGAGTAAGCATTATTCGAGCAAAAGGGGTACGACTCAAAGTTTTCACTTTTACAATGTCAACACAGCCTTATAACATGTGGAGAATCAAACAATTTGGGCAGAAATTTATTACAAAAATCGAGATGACCTTTGTTGTGTGAATTATATTACCAAAATGTAAAAACTCGAATTGAAAATATACCAAATATGTAAGAAATAATGTTAAAGCAACCACACCAGTATAATAAAAAGTTATTAATTCTGCCTTATTCTAGGCTTGATAGGAGGAAAATAACATCATGACAGTATTTTCCAAAAGTTGTTGCACTGTTAAATTATTTTACAACAACAATTATATTCCATTGCCAATTTTGATAGTATTGAAAATATGCGTAAATATCCAATAAATAAATGTTTTAGTCTTACAAATATCGGAGATGTTTTTGAATTCAATTCTCTGTTCCGAAGCCATTCACAAGCCTGAACGTGTGGTTGGAATTCTTGAGTTTCACCACAATTGGGATCAAGATATTATTTGTCTTTTTGAGACAATTTTTTCTTAAGCTTCAATGGCTTTTGCCTGTACACCGTCATGTGAAGGTAATGAGAACAGGCCATTTATTAATTTACTTAAAGGTTTGACATTTACGAAATGGGATGCTATACGCTTGAACAAAATTGGGAAATATTGAAAACCTATTTCCAAAGTGCTGAGTCTTCTTCTTCTTCCGCGGTTACAGTAAATGGCGAGCGTTACCGTGGTTGTCATTCATGAAATTGGAGCCCAAACAATCGAAAATGTGCTTAAAAATTGGGTTGATCGAATGGCCTACTGTAAAGCCAGTCGTGGCAGTCATTTGAACGATATTATTTTTCACTCATAAATGACAATGTTCAATCTTCAAAATAAAGGAAAAAGTTTGAAAAAATATTGATTAGTTTTTTTTTATAGCAGATTCAAAAGGCAAATTTTACATGGCCCACCCTATATCATTTGATATCTCCTGCGCGCAGTGAGTATCGAGCCCAAAATAAATCGAATGTTATTTAGTTATACGCAAACAAGCTAATTGCTGTGCTGTTTTAGTGTTTTCATAACTTAAAGTAAATCAAATCAATCAATCAAATCAATGTTGAAAATTCTAAAAAAATAAAATTAAATTAATTTAATTAAATTAAAAATTAATTAAATAAAAATAAAAAAATTAAATATAAAAAACATTAGACAAATCGTCGCCTTTCTGTGTTAACCTTCTTCTTCTTCTTAATTGGCGCGATAACCGCTTACGCGATTTTGGCCGAGTTCAACAAAGCTCGCCAATCGCTTCTTTCTCGTGCTAACCGGCGCCAATTGGACACACCAAGTGAAGCCAAGTCCTTCTCCACCTGATCTTTCCAACGCAGAGGAGGCCTTCCTCTCCCTCTGCTACCACCAGCTGGTACCGCATCGAATACTTTCAGAACCAGAGCGTTTGTCTCCATTCGAACGACATGACCCAGCCAACGTAGCCGCTGGATCTTTATTCGTTAACCTAGTATCTACAAAGTCATAATTTGCAGTAAATCGATAAAAATGTTCAGAGTTACTAAACTTCTATGAAAATGTACAATATAACTTATTTGATACGATACTTATGGTAGTAGATACGAGGTTTTTGAATTCGAATATGTAGATACGAGAAAAATCGAAACACTCTGAAAAAGATTCTATAATCATTATGAACTTTGTATGTTTTGTTTTACGTAACAAGAGTGCTAAGGAGTGTTTCTCACTAAAAATCTCAATTTCGAAAAAATTTAAGTTACGAGGTTAACACAAAAAGTGGACAAAATATCGAAAAAATCAATCCGTACTACAATGAAGAAAGTAATTTGGAAAAAAAAATTTAAATTAGAAACAAAATTTTTTTTTTAAATAAAAAAAAAAAACCAAACATTTGTTATCCAAAAATCGAAAAATAAGTCCTAAGTCCTAAGATACTTCCCGATGCTACTACGTACTCGCCATTTTTTGTTAAATAACTTCACTAAAAATACCCTTTCAATAAATTTGGGCACCACTTTTCTGATTGAAATTTACAGTTAAGATTATTGGATATTTTTCTATAAAAAAAATTTGCAAAGAAAAGTAAAAGGTATAGTTTATAGTATCTAGAATTTCTCTAAAACCACTTTGGATTAAAAAACAATCTCTTTTTATTCTCGCCGCTTTTGGCTGACACTGTGAACTGTAGGGTTAACCAAACTAAACAAACATCAAATTCCCTCGCACTTCAGCTGAGTTCTCATTTCATTAATGTCACACATACATACGCACCTATGCATATAGTTTGTTAATTGAACCATTTATTTAGATTAAAAGTTGGTTTTGAAACTTCTTCAACTATGCATACAACTTTCACAACCAACCACACGCCACAATGCAACATACCCCAAGAGTCAACTAAGCAAATTTCAGCAAACAAACCAAATTACAGTTTTTAATGCTAACCACTACACACTCATTAAGCGCATTCGCATATAGACAATGAAATTGCGGAAAAATTAAACAACAAACAACAACGATTTTGAAAACAGAAAAGTAATTTCGCATAATATCAGCATTGCATAGCCGGTAGTTTACTCCAATTAACTACCCACCGTAGTCTCATAACTGCCTTCGAAAATGATATGCAAAAGTCCCACATTAAAAGCGGACTGAGGCTAAATTGCATTTGCAATTGCATCAAAAAATGCAATAAAAAAGAAACTAAAGTCGAAAAAAATTAGTATAAATTGCTGTTGAAAAGCGAAACTTGCGCTTGGCATGACTTTTAAGCGCAAAAACGAAGATAATTGAGTTAGACATATCTCGTGAATGCATACTTATTGCATGCACTGTACTTGTGAGTGGCATAAGTTAGTTTATGGATCAGTGTGTGTGTGTGTGTATGCAGGTATGCAGTTATGTGTAGCAATGGCGCTCAAGTTGTAGGCAAACCCATTCATACCAACAAATATCAACCAGATAGTTTTGCTGGCGTTGTGCATAATGACGATGATGAAACTTTAATGTATGAATGCATGAATGAATGAAAAATGAAATGAAATTTAATTTCACTGAAACTGTGCGCTTGTATACGCATACAGGCATAACTATCATATTTACTACTTTTGCCATTTCTCCACTTTTAGTGCACGCAGGTTAAATTTGCTGCATATTTTTGTAGGAAGAAAATTTGCTGGGATTTTAATGCGATTTTTTTTTGTTTTGCGAAAATTACTACTAACAAATATTGCAATTGTTTTGTTGCGCAATATTTTTTGTTGTTTTTCTATTTTTCATTTCGTTGTTTTTTATGCTTTATTATGCCTACACACATAATTTCTGCGTGGTTATAACTCCACTGGTGCTTCTTTGTGGCTTCTAATTACAGTTAGTTATTTTTCATGAGATTTTCATTTTTGTTTTGTTTCTTGCTGACCACAAAAGCTTGGGCTGCAAGACTTTATGCCTTTGACAAAACACCTGTTGTTTGTAAGAAAGGGTTTAAAAATGCAATATGAACAGAAAAAATAAAGATTGCGAAATTTTAGCAATTTTTTCTGAAAACCTTTCTCCTTCACATTTGAAAGTAACTCTAAACAAGATAAACACCAAATTGATTTTTATAGCCACATATAAAAATTTGCAATTTTTGTTTGATATTTCAGGAATTTTCAGGGAGTTGAGGTGGACAATAAAAACTTTAGTCTTACTGCCATTATGACACTTAATGCCTGAACAAAGTGTACAGATACTCTACATACAGGGTTATCGAGAAAGTCGTCATGGATATTGAAGAACACAATTATTCACGTCCTTAATGATAATTTTTTTTATATGAAATGTCTCAAACTTAACAATTTTTGAGTTTTTCGATTTTAAAGATTATTTTGAAAAAAAAAAATTTTTCCTGTGCGTTCACTTTTTCTTGGAATGAGGGATAAGTCTGCACCTCTATCTTCACTGACGACTGCAAGATGGAATCAGGAGTCAGAGCAGTGGTTTTCTCGAAATCAGTAAATTTATCTATTTCCTTAAAACTGCCGAATACTGCTAGTTATTTTCGGGCAGAGCTCTATGCGGTCCTGCATACATGCAAAATGCTTAGGAAACGCGGTAGCGAGGCAGATATTAACATTTTATCCGATAGTCAAGCCGCGACGCCAAAGTGCAGATCAAAACTAATCAAATCCTGTAAGGACGAGATCAAATCTGTTGGGTGTGCAGGTAACATTTCTCTGCTCTGGGGTCCAGGGCATACGAACATAGAGAGAAGTAAAATTTGCTGATGAGCTTGCTAGGAAGGGGACAGAATTGCTCTCAGAGACCTCCCACCCGGCTATCGGCATCCCCCTGACTCTTGCTAAAGAGGAATTGCACAACTTGTTTCTCAGCAAAGCGCAAAAAAGATGGAAATCCATTTATTCATGTGCTATTTCGAAAACCTTTTGGCCCCAGCACAATAGACGGAAGACTCAGAAAGTCCTGGGAACTTCGTCGATTTTTAAGATGTCCTCTTTATACAGTTGTGCTGATCTCTAATCGTCACAAGCTATTATTTGCAAGTCCGGCCTTGGAGTCGGCCTTAATCTTCGAACGCAGGAGCCAGGGTTTTCAAGTACAATATTCAGTGTTTGGTTTTCAGCCAAAACTCCTTTGATAATGCGGTCTTTCGCAACCTCCGCAAAGGATCTTTTGGTCGTTACGCCTATGGTTTTGTCTCTTTTTGAATTAGGCTTACTTCAAGATTTAGTTGTTTATAAAGCAGGTCCGAAGCTTGAAAGATTATCGGCACGGGTCTCATTACACCTTCAGCCAGTCTTTCACCCCTGAAAATGTAAAGCTTAACTTAGCTAATCACCTCCTAAAATAGGACAAAATAGGTGCTAATTTCCAGCGGGCACCCTCGCGGAGGGTTCAGTGGAGGATTTTCGCCAACCTACAAGCTTAATATTGACAGGTGCCTTGAACGTTCACTATCCGCTTTCGTGAGACCGTAGAAGTTTCTCGTGCTGAGCAGCAGAGATATGTCCACAGTTATGGGACATTTCACGATGTAGAACGAAGCTCGCAGTATATTACAACTGAGGGGCTTGTAGCACCGCTCGAAGGCTTATGATCTGGTTGAGCCGAGCTTAAATTCGTATTAATACCAAAAACTGCGAAATTAATACGTTTTCAGTGAGATGAGTTGGCCACACAGGAGACCCTGGAGATAGTTTCACCGCAAAATGAGATGATTGGTGTTCCCTTGAAAATCTGTGGACTATTCGTGATCAGCGAGCGCGGGGTTAGTGCGCAAAGGTGCAAAGTCGCGAGATCCTTCTGGTCGCAGCTAGATTGAAACCGCTCGAGGCAATTTTTAAGGGTAACAAAGCCTCTGCTCTCGAATTCGGGGGGTAAACTTACCGGACATTGTCCGTTAGGTGCCCATGAAAAGTGAAACTTGGGATTTCTTCAAGTTCATTCTGCAGAAGCTGTCTGGAGGACGAGGTGGAATCATCTTAGCATCTTCATCTTAGCTGCTCTGCTCGTGTCGAACTAAGATACAGACATCTGGGCTCTCACTGTTTTGCTACATCTGCGGACATAGGCGCATACATCCTTTTTGGGTGTTTTGCCGAGCTCCTTCTCCTCTTTGTGGCGTGTGTCTTGATGTTGTTCCACAAATGGAGGGACCTACAGTTTCGAGACGACTCCGAACGTCAGATATTTTTTTTATGAGGAGCTTTTTCATGGCAGAAATACACGCGGAGATTTGCCATTGGCTGCCGAGGAGCTACCGCAATTAAAAAAAACTTGTTCTTCATTTTGGTGTTTCACCGAGATTCTAACTCTTGATTCCGAATGGTACTCTCACACCAACCCATATAGCAGGTTTAAATATAACACAGCTGGTGGATTTCATCAGTAGCTTGAAGCGGTTAATAAAAATGTAATTAGCCACCGTTGGTCGCCATTCTCCAATCTTTAGCTCTTTCTTCCTCGTTTTCCACCTGTTTGGTTCTTTTGCCTCTGGTTTTCCTCTGTATGACATCACAATGCGTGAATTTTGATTCTGTGTCCAAGTGGGCCCCTAGCGTGGGCAGCCATTTATCCTAACCTAATCAATAACGAAAATTCGACATCTAGGGAGGAGTTTTCAATATATGTCGACGTTAGCCCCACCTAGCGAGTAGAAATATTTGTTACTTATTGTGTGACTTAGAAAGCTTTCTAATCGTCAGCGCAAATACCATCAAAAGCGACGGAACCGCCTCAAATATTAGGTTGTTCAAACAGCCAGACTAAAAACACATTTCAAAAAGCTTGTTTAGGTTTTGGTTACGCTTAGCTAATAATTTGAGCCTGAAAAATGAAAATTCAAAAAATTTTAAAAATGAGAAACGCATAGAGGTACTTCAGAGGTTAATGATACAATAGAATTTTTTACTAAAAAATAGCAACAATTTTTGGTAGTTACTATTTGTACAAATAGTGGTGCAAGAAAATTTAGCTGGAATTATTTTTTACACAATTGAAATGTTTTGCATTATTTCACAATTTAATGTGGCTTTTACCGCCATTAACTTCCGGTGTCAAATCACATGCATTTAGCGCAAAAAATATTTTTTCATAAAAGGTTCCGCACTCTTTTCTTTGTCCATACATATTTTTCAGCACTCTTACAATGGAGTGCGCTCTAATTTAATTTTTTTTGCGCCACAAGAAGTTTAAATTTTTTCTCATTAAAGCTCTATGTTCAAAATAATTTGGTGTTCAAAAAAATTTTTTAATTGTCTTTGTCATGTGATTGTGCACCCATTGTCATGCTTTTATAACTGCTCTTTGTTGATAAATATTATCCGCTTTTTTTCCTAACTATTTTTACAGCTCCATTTTTCCACTTTTCAACAAAAGTTGTTCCATACGAAACAAAGCATACAAATCATAAAAAAAGTACTTACTTTCCACTCACTACATAATTTGAGTGGCGCTGCGCAAGCGCACTTCCGGCAATTATTGTTCGCTCAGGTCCAACTGTTGCACCGACTAAATGCTCGCAGGCTTCGTTAATTGATCGGGTTCGTGGTCAAATGAGTTGTTGTTGGGTGCATAATGTGGCTTTTGCAGGCTTTGATATGCTGCTGCACCGGCTGACAGGCTGTCAGACACCTGTCGAATCACCGTTTTAAATGTTGCATTTAGGTGGACAATTATACGCTCGAATGAGTGCAGTGACTAACGACTGAAGCGAATATGTTTGCATGTATGTGCGTAAGTGTAGATATGTATGAATGTGATGGTCTACTAGCGGAAGTGCAAAGACCATGGAGGCAAATATTTACCTTTCGTGGTCATTACCTCGCCTTTCTTTTTTTATTTTATTTTAAATAATTTGCTGTGTAGATGAAAAAATGCTTATAAACAAAATATTTGCTATTTGAATGTTTGTATGTATGTAATTTCATTTCCGCTACATTTGAATGTATCATTGCAATACCATTTTTTTATGAAAATAAATAAATTTGTATATATGACTATAAAAATTGACTAAATTTTTGAATTCCTGAATTAATTTTCTCATATTTCTTCTTTTCTTTATAGGTGAGTTCGAAAAAATTGTTGAGCGAAATTCCATATATCCTGTGTAAAGTGAGTATGCAAATATGAGATAAATTAAAAATAAAATTTTGTAATAAAAGTAAATTTTTTACTAAATATACAAGTTTTTTATTGGTTGGTTGGTTGGTTTAAGGGTGACCCCGCATCGGAGTACCACATAGACCGCAAGTTGGGTCCGTTGTGTTGCCCTAGAGCTCATTATTTTGAATGATTTCCCCACCTAACCGAGATTTTTATTGTAGATTTTGATCAAAGATATTAATTCGTTTCGAAAATTTGATGAGAGATTCGATTTTCAGGTCTGAGAGTACTGAAAGATTGTCAATTGTTGGAGAGCCTAGAAGAGCGAGTCGACTTCTGGCTAGACCCGGACAACTGCACAGCAAATGTCTGCTCGATACTTCCTCATCTTCGTCCTCGCAGTATCTGCACAGGTCGTTCTGAGGAACCCCGAGCCGACGTGCGTGAGTGCCCAAAAGGCAGTGGCCGGTGATAAGAAATGTTATATGCCTTAGTTCGTGTTTCGAAAGACTTATAAGGGTTTTTGTCTGTTTCAGATTGTAGGATGGCCAGATTTGTCTGGTCGTAACGCAAGTAGTTTCCACTCGCCACCTCCGATCAGCAATGCTGTGAAATTCTCGATCGATGAGCATTTTACATGTTGAGAGCGGAATGTGGATTGTGGGTAAGTCACTAACATTTGATTGCGCAGCTCCAGCTCTTGCGAGCTCCTCAGCTTTGCAGTTACCTTCGAATCCACTGTGACCCGGTATCCAGATAACTTGCACAGAATTCTGAACACTTATCTCGTTAAGAGATAAGAGACAGGATCGAACCACATCTGAGTGGGTATAAGAGGAGCTGAGTGCTCGAACGGCCGCTTGACTGTCGGTGAAAAAGCGGATATCCTCTAGTGATATTCTATTTTCTAAGAGAGTTTTCGCAGCATACCAGATAGCGCATACTTCCGCTTGGAATACGCTACAGTAGTCGGGTAATCTAAATGATAGATTGATGTGAGGGGATTTGGAAAAGATTCCAAATCCCACTTTGCCGTCTTGTTTTGAACCATCTGTATATATAATCAGCGGGCCATCGATTTCGGTTAGATTTGTCTTCCATTCTTCCCTAGTTGGGAGTGAACAGGAGAATAGCAAGGGTGGTGATGGAAGACTTACATGATAGTCTATGTCGGGAGAGATAACAGTGTTCCTGTTCAGTATGGCTGAATGGCCAAGATACTTATTCCATTTCGATATAGCATTCATGCGTGTCGCTGCTTTCGCTGCAATCGCTTTGCCAGCCAGATCGATAGGGAACAAGTGAAGCAACGTATTTAGAGCCTTAGTAGGTGTTGTACTTAAGCATCCTGTTATCAGGAGGCAGGCTGTTCTTTGGACTCGATCAATTGTGGCTACTCTGCATCGTTTTCCGAGTGCTGTCCACCATACAACCACACCGTAGAAGAGTATCGGTTTGATGATCGAGGTGTATATCCAATAAATGATCCGAGGTGAAAACCCCCAGGTTTTGCCTATAGCTTTCTTACAAGTATAGAGAGCTATGAAAGCTTTTTTACATCTGTTTTCGATGTTCAATTTCCAACTCAACTTCCTATCTAGAATAACTCCTAGATATTTAGCTGAATCAGATAGGAGTAATGATTCCCCTTTTAAAGTTATTGTTTGTAGTGGAGGAGATTGTTGTTTCCTATTGAAGAGAACAAGATCTGTCTTTGCTGGATTCGCATTTAGTCCGCATTCGGTGCACCATTTTGACAGAATATTGATTGAGCGTTGCATGAGCTCAGTGAGGGTATTCAGGTGTTTGCCTGACACGCAGAGTGCAATATCATCTGCATAGGCTACAACCTTGCAGCCTGCTTTTTCGAGATTTCGAAGCAAACTGTTTACAGCGAGATTCCAGAGAAGGGGTGAAAGTACTCCGCCTTGAGGAGTGCCTTTGACGGCGTACATTCTCATGCGGCTTAACCCAAGCTCTGAAGTGATTATTCTATTTTGGAGCATTTGTTCGATCATCTTTCGGATGGAGTAATTAATACCCAATTTGGCAATTTCAGACAAAATAGCGTTGGGTTCAATATTATTGAAAGCACCTTCTATGTCCATAAATGCGACAAGAGAGTACTCCTTATTGTGAAGGGAAGTTTCCACTGTTTGCACCAGTGAATGAAGTGCCGTTTCAGTCGATTTCCCTTTAGTGTAGGCATGTTGTGCCTCAGAGATCAACTTAGTATCAAGTTGGGTTTTGATTTGCTCATCTAAGACTTTTTCAAAAGCCTTTAAGCAAAAAGAGGTTAGGCTAATGGGCCTGAAGTCGTTTGGTTTGCAGTGTGAAGGCTTCCCCGTTTTCGGAATGAATACTACCTTCGATTTCTTCCAAATTGTCGGGAGGTAAGAGAGATTTAAACACTTGTTAAAGATCCTTGTTAACCAAGGCAGTAGAACTTCCAGTCCTTCTTGAAGTTCTGCTGGAATGATGTTGTCAGGACCTGGTGATTTAAATTTCTTAAAGCTTAGTATTGCTGTAGAGATGCTATTAGAGCTGATTAGATCTGATCTATTCCCATAATTACTCTGAAGAGTACTGGGAAGTGCAGGTAAGTTGGCAACACAGCCTGGAAAGTGAGATTCTAGAAGTATTCTAAGAGTGTGGTCAGTTGAAGTAGTCCAAGTTCCATCTTGAGTCATGATAAAACTGGGAGAGACTGGGTTTGATGCAAGAATCTTGCGTAGCCTGCTTACTTCTGAAGTGTTCTCTAATTCTTGAGTGTATGATCGCCAGGATGTGCGTTTTGCACTTCTGACGGCTTTCTTAAAGTCTTTGAGACATTGTCGATATTCTTCCCATTCGTCTGTTATTTTAGATTGGTTAAAGAGTTTCCGAGTTCGATTGCGAAGTTCTGAGATTTCTGGAGTCCACCAAAAAGGTTTATGCATACCTCCTGTTTTCGTCAGGGGGCAAGATTGTCGTGCTGCGCTTTGACACGTCTTCGTTATCATGTTGACAGCGTTTTCGTTTTCGATTTCGTTTTTATTTTCCATTTCAAACTGCCTGATATCAGGAAGTCCATTGGCAAGATGTTCTTTATATTTGATCCAATTCATACGTTTTTTGTTAAGGTACTTCATGGGTTTTGCCGTTTCGGCTTTTAAAGTGAATGTTATATATTGGTGGTCGGAAAAAGAGTGCTGTTTATCAACGCTCCAGTCCTGCACCAGTTGTGTACATGATTCGCTAGCAAGAGTAATATCGAGTACCTCTCTTCTAGACGAGTTAAGAAACGTAGGGACATCACCTCTATTACATATATCAAGCTTATTCGCTAGAATGTAGTCAAAGAGTTGCTCACCTCGTGTGTTGTTGTTTGTACTACCCCAAACGATATGATGGGCATTAGCGTCTGCTCCAATGATGATGCGTTTCTGCTTCAGATGCGCCGTATTGACGAGCCTTCTCACTGCTTCAGGAGGAGGCGCCTCCGCTGCGTCGTAAGGCATGTAAGCCGACACAATCCAGATCGGGCCGTGGACAGCTTCAACCTCTATGGCAGTGGTGTCAGCGTTGCTAAAGGGAAGAAGAAAAGCATTAATATGTTTTCGAATGAGAATACAAGAGCGCGATCTAACGTTAGCCTCACCTTGAAACAAGGTGTAGTGCCTATCTTTCAGGCCGCATATCTTGTTGTTTGATATCCAAGGTTCTTGGATGAGAATGATGTCTTCTCTGAGGTCAGAGAGACGAAGAATGAGGGCTGCCGAGGCAGCCTTAGAGTGGTGCAGATTAATCTGCAGCACTTTTAGACGCACATTCAATGACTGTGTCGTTCGCGTCATCACTGCTATCTAGAAGTCTATCCTCGTCCCCGAGTTGAATGTTAAATAAGTGTCCCACAAGTTCGCTGTTCGATTCCGAGTCGGACTCAATCGTCGAAGCTTGTGAGAGAGGCTTATCGACATCCATCTTGGGGGCCGCCGTACTCTCTTCGCTGGGTGCGAGGAGGTTTTTCGGCTGATAGGTCCAAATGGTAGTGGTGATGAACCCGAACGCCACAATCCCCTTGCGGTCGTCCAGTGCTTTAACGCTTTCCTGGTCCAGGAGCAGCGTGATGTGCCTGGAGTTTCCTGAAGGCTCTTCCACCTTAACTACCCTCCAGTTTTCGGTGGGTAGGTTCGGGTTTCCGATCTTCAGTAGCTCCAGAATAGTTTCCGGATCGGATGGCTCTAGAGGTATTCTGGCTCTGCCGCGTGGTTGGTTTGGAATTTCGCTCTTATTGACGAGCTTAAGATTCGCCCCGGGCCATACCTCGCCGAGTCGGTCGAGGGCCATGCCGTACAGGTTGACAGAACGTTGATCCGAGCACGCGATCAACTTGACCCTTGCCTGGAACCATCCCGCGTCAGAGCAGAAAGGAGGAGGCCCTGGGTTCTGTTTCAGAACGTCCAGGTATCCCAACTGAAGTTTTCTCTCCACAATCTTCCAGTTTGATGGAGAGATGAAACCGTCAGGGTGGCTCTTATCTACCACCGCCATGACCAGACTATCTCTGGCAACTTCGCAGAACTTGCGTATTTTGACCTCAGAGGAAGCTTTGTGCTTCTTGGGGTCGTTGGAGCTATGAGGATCCTCTGAAGACCGCTGCCGCTTAGCTGCACTCGGTTTTTCTTTGGACGCCTCATACTTCCGAAGGAATTCCCGGGCCCAATCGAGAGTTGCCTTTTGTTGGTCGGACAGCTCCTCCTCAGGGGTTTTGCCGAGCTTTTCCATAAGGAAAGTGGCGCGTCTTTTGTCTCTATATCGACGGAGATGAGGAGGGACAGGTTTTTTGGAGACTTCTGTCCGATTAGTTTTCCCAGTTTCTGGCAAAACAGTTTTGATTATTGATTGTTTCTCCGCAGCCGAATCGGTTTTGGAGGAAGAAGCCACAAGAGAATGCGGTGGTGTCTCTTTGACGGTTTTGCTCTTAGTGAGCACTTTCGACACCGAAGGGGTGGTTTTTGACCCCGCCATAAGTTTGGTGGAGCCAACAGGTCTTCCGCGTCGGGAAGGAATTTTTTGTTGTGTTGTTTGTTTTGTATTAGTTTTATTCATTTTTTGCGGGGCGGTCACTCAGCTGACGAGTCAGCAGTCGTAACCAGAGATATTAGTAGGGAAATAATGGGGTTCGCCACGCCAGAGCCCTATGCCGTGGTAAGTCGAGTTTAAACTGGGGTGCGACAGGTGCCCCAGAGTCCGCATACTAGCGACTTAGCTCACCCTAAGCCATGCATCCCTCGGCGTGTGCTGTTCCACCTTGGATTGGTAGCCTTTGATATAAGGAAGTGGCCTTCTCCCCGTGAGTCCATGTTTATTCCATTCGTATTAGCAGAGACATGACCTACTAATACGAGTGGCTTCTCGCCATCCACCGAAGTGGATATGGGTCACTGCCAGCAATTATGGCAGTTACGGCACGCGTGCAGTAACACTGCACTACATGTTGTTCCCCCTACCATAGTTGTTGGTTGACGAGAACTAGGCTGGTTCGCGAGTAGGCTTTTACCGAGGCTATGGCCTACTTAACCACAGAAGATAACTGTGGCGTACCCTATCCACCACCTGGGACGCGCCGCAATAGGTGCCCAACCAAAGGGCATTGTATTAAAAATACATTTTTTTTATTAAGAATATAATTTTTTTATTAAAAATAGAATTCTGTATTAAAAATAAAAATTTGCATTATAAAAAAAAATAAAATTTTTTATTAAATATACATTTGTTTTATTAATAAAAATAGTTTTTTTATCAAAAGCAAAATTTTTTATTACAAATAATATACTTTTTTCATTAAAAATAAAACGATTCATTAAAAATAATTTTTTTTTTAAACAAAATTTTGTATTAAAAATAAAGTTGTTTATTAAAAACAAAAAAAATGTAATAAAAATAATTTTTTATTAAAAATAATTTTAGTAAAATAATTTGTTTTTTATTAAAAATAACATTTGTTATAAAAAATTCATTTTTTATTCAAAATAGAATTATTTATTAAAAATAGATTTTTTTATTAAAAAAAAAATTTTGTATAATAAATAAATTTTTTTCTTAAAAATATAATTTATTTTAATTTACAATAATATTCCAGTAAAACCAATTCTTTTATTAAAAATATTGTCTTTTATTCAAAATACAATTTTTTATTAAAAATATTTGTTTTATTACAAATAGATATTTCTATTAAAACAAGTTTTCTTATTAATAATATGTTTTTTTATTAAAATTTGAATATTGGTATTAAAAATAAATATTTAAAATAAAGACAATTCTTTTATTAAAAAAGAATTTTTTTACTAAAAATAACTTTTTTTCTTAATATTTTTATTAAAAATAAAACCTTTCATTAAAAATAATTTGTTTTTAAACAAAATTTTGTATTAAAAATAAATTTTTTTATTAAAAACAAAAAAATTGAATAAAAATAATTTTTTATTAAAAATAATTTGAGTAAAGTAATTTGTTTTTATTAAAAACAAAATTTTGTATAACAAATGAATTTTTTATTAAAAATAGAATTTGTTTCATACAGTAGGTTCTGTTTTTATGCGGTAGATATGTTCCGCAAGAAACAGCATAAAAAAAACAGCATAAAAAAAGCTACCAGTTCTATAGTAAAACTATAGATACGTTTCAAATGCTAAAACCGCATAAATCTGAAATAATGTAATAAAATCGCATAAAAAAGGGCACTAGTCCCATATTATAACTATAGATACGTTCCATAGACCGCATGAATCTGAAATAATTAAATAAAATCGCATAAACAAAATATTGTATCTTTGAAAATTATGTCTTTATATATCTTCCATACTTGTAGGGTTAGCATTTCTGATGTAATCTGTGATGAGTTTTTGCTTAGCTTTAAAAAAATCCGCACTATTTCAAAACCGCATAAAAAAAAGCCGCATAAAAACAGAACCTACTGTATTTATTTTAATTTAATATTCCAGTAAAACCAATTTTTTATTAAAAATATTTTCTTTTACTGAAAATAAATTTTTTTACTAAAACTAATTTTGTTATTACAAATAAATCTTTTTATTAAAACACATTTTCTTATTAATAATACGTTTTTTATTAAAATTTTAATATTTGTATTAAAAAGAAATATTTAAAATAAAGATATTTTTTTTAATAAAAATAAATTTTTTTACTAAAAATAATTTTTTTTATTACAAACAACTCTTTTTATCAAAAAAAAAATTTTATAAAAAATTTATTTTTATTAAGAATAATTTTTTTTATTAAAAATGGAATATCTGTATTAAAAATAAAACTTCATATTAAAATTAAAAATGCTCAAGTAAAAAATTTTACTTTTAAGCCACTACGGGCTCGCTCTAAGAGTCAAAAAGGGATAGTATTTTTCGGTTCAAGAACTGCCCGCGATGCTCATGATGCTCATTGTTTGATTTCGCAGTTCAAGTGGGACCAAGTGGGTAGTAAGTCGCTTGCGATGTATCCCTTACGGAGTACGCACCACATTTGCTAAGTTACTCAGGTGCCTGTTTTCATCAGTCTGTTCATTGTAGTGTTTTTTAAGCTAGAGTGTTGTTCATCACGCTACTGGTGGTATCCAGATTCTTTACCAGTTCCTGAGTCTAATACAAAATTCTTTCCAAGATTCTCTCTTAGCTCTGTAACATGTCTTACGACTAGTTAAGCAATTCAGCTAGTAACACTTTGAAGTATTATTTTATAAAAGAGCAATCAAGACCAGAATAAATACTCTCATAGCTCTAGAAATCGAAGCATTGGAAGCATAATTATTTCTAACCATCCCTAAAAAATATCATGTTTATGGAAGCTTCCCTGAAGAATATTCAAATTAATTTGCTCGAGTAATGAAGACAAGTCACTCACCTCATTTATCAAATCAGAAATGAAAGTGACTGGGAGAAAAGTCCTCCTATTATCTAGTGATTTTAGGTTAGTGAACAAACACCGACATTTTAAAGAACTGGAATTGGAAAAAATCATTACTACTACTGCCAATTTTCGACACTTCAACTGCAACTACTAACTACTTTGATCACCTGACCTGGAGCTCAAAAAATTAATATCTTAAGGCAAACCACATTTTTGAAATATTCGTATTATTCGTTTAAATTTTTTTTAAATATTCAGCAAGCAAATCTCTTAATTCTCTCAATTTCTCGTTAATTTTGAAATAAAATTGCTAATGACCTGCCAAAGCGCCGTAAACTATGCAACATCTAACATTTTAGTGTTTGTGGTTATCTTTCAATCAATAAAAATTTCTTTAAATAATATTTTCAGCAAATTTTAATAAATTTTCACCACTATCGTCAATTCAGAGATGAATTCTGACTAGAAAATTAAAAATAAAAAAATTTACGTAAGCAGTTAAAGCACATTTTGTGTTGATTGATTTGGTTGCGGCAACAAAAGTCAAACTTTTTTCGGGTAATTAAAGTGAACAAACATTACAGGATTGCACAAAACTCGAATGCAATCAATTAAAATTAAATAAAATCAAAAATAATAACTAAATGGCAGAGAAATTTGTTGGAAAAACGAAAACGAGCGGCATCTCTTATAGCTGTGCATATACATATGTGTGTGTGTATATACAGCCTTTATTTCGGCCAACACATGTTATGCATGTAGATATATAAATGTGAATGTGTGCATATGTGTTGTATATATTTTTTTATTGCGCAATTTGTCATGCAGCAATTAGAAGAAAAATATACTAAAAAGTGCCTGCTGCAATCGATTGTGTTGAAACAATTATTTTCAAACTAACAATTTCATGCGCCTCGCAGCACTTTCAATTGAAAACAAATAAACAAAAAAATTTGAGCTATCAATTGCTGTAAATATTACAAACAAAAAAACAAGAAAACACCGTTAAAGCTTTTATGTCTCTTGTTGCATAGCCAATTGTTATTGTTGCTCTCATTCGGTTATTAGATTTGTCACATGGCATTCGACTACTCGCATAGCACACCAACCCCTCCTCCTCACCTCGTGCGTGACAAACACATTAATATAGCTTTTCGGTGCTTTTCATTTATTTGCTTGCCTTTTTCCCTGACACACACTTCAATAACTGCCACTCACCGTTAGTTTATGTAGTCGCTAGAGAATGGATATTCATGATGGCAACGCGTCACATTTGATTGCAACATTAGCTAGCATTTCATTTGACAAACTGAATGCCAGCTACATATACTAAATAGTATAGTATCCATGATGCATGTATGTGTGTACGTGTGTGTGGATTCGTTGCCTCGAACTTTTCGCCCACCACCCAATTGCCACCGAATTCCCGCTACAGCATTAATGAGCGCTAAAATGTGAGGCATTTTTAATTGTTTCGTAACTGTTGCATGCAAGTTGCAAGTGTGGTATGTTGCATGTTGCATACGTGTACAAATATAACTACTACATATATATGTGTAGAGGTATGTACATACAGTGCGTTTAATAACTATAGCAAAGGGATTTATTGACAAGTTTTGACGATTTATTTATTTATTTAATTTTTTTTCAATTAAAACCTTTTTTATTATATTTTATTGAAAATATAATTCATATTTGAAACTTTTCTAGAAAATATTTTTTGAAATTTTGATGATAGTTTTTTTAATTTCTTTCTAAATTTGCGAAAGTTTTGAAACTTGGATTTTCATGATTTTTTTGAGGGGTGTGAATTATGTTTTCAGTAAAAAGTTTAAAAATTTGCTTAAATTCAGAAAGGAATTAAAAAAAGTTTCCTCAAAATTTCAAAAAATTTTTCTCGAAAAATTTTAAGTACGCAGTTTTATAACTCATTAAATTTTAATAATTTTTTTCTAAATAAATGGTTCATTTCCCCACGAATTTCTTATATTTTCAGATTAAAAATTTTGTGTAAATTATAAAAATATTAAAGAATTTTTTAAACATAAATCCAAGGTTGTAGAAAATTTTCAAAAAAAAAATTATAATTTTCGAAAAATTTTCAGTATGCAGTTTCTTGTCCCATTAAATTTTGTTGTACGAGGGGTGCCTTTATATGTCGGGATTAGAGAACAAAAACAAATTTTAATCATCGAAAATCACTTAATTGTTTTTCAAAATATTCTCCATGAAGCTCTATACATTTTTGCATACGTTTGAACCAATTTTTGAAATTTTGATGATAGTTTTTTTAATTTCTTTCTAAATTTGCGAAAGTTTTGAAACTTGGATTTTCATGATTTTTTTGAGGGGTGTGAATTATGTTTTCAGTAAAAAGTTTAAAAATTTGCTTAAATTCAGAAAGGAATTAAAAAAAGTTTCCTCAAAATTTCAAAAAATTTTTCTCGAAAAATTTTAAGTACGCAGTTTTATAACTCATTAAATTTTAATAATTTTTTTCTAAATAAATGGTTCATTTCCCCACGAATTTCTTATATTTTCAGATTAAAAATTTTGTGTAAATTATAAAAATATTAAAGAATTTTTTAAACATAAATCCAAGGTTGTAGAAAATTTTCAAAAAAAAAATTATAATTTTCGAAAAATTTTCAGTATGCAGTTTCTTGTCCCATTAAATTTTGTTGTACGAGGGGTGCCTTTTATATGTCGGGATTAGAGAACAAAAACAAATTTTAATCATCGAAAATCACTTAATTGTTTTTCAAAATATTCTCCATGAAGCTCTATACATTTTTGCATACGTTTGAACCAATTGTCGAAGCACTTTTGCCACTCTGAATGAGGTACCTCCAAAACATGCATTCTGAATGCCGCAACCGCTTCTTCAGGTGTCGAAAAGCGTTGACCTCTCAGTTTGTTTTTTACGTACGGGAATAAAAAGAAGTCATTCGGTGCCAAGTCATAACTATTAGTTCGCGCACAGCATCAATTTCGGAACAACAACTGATTTTGGACGACCTTCACGAGATTCGTCTTGGAGTGAACTACGACCAGGATTGAATTCACCATACCATCGATAGACACTGGTCCTTGATGGAGCTTCATCGCCAAAAAATGAATTAAGTTCATCCATGCAATGTTGCTGAGTTAATCCACGTCGAAAGTTGTAAAAAATAATCGCACGAAAATGTTCACGATTTAATTCCATTTTTGGACCGAGATGAATCTTTTAAGTTACTGTAAACAACACAAATAGCGCTGGTATTTCAAAACGTTCTGAGTACGTAAAAGCCAAAAAATGTCAAACTTTGCGATACAGCTGTCAGTTGCCAGATTGCAACACCAGGGTTGCCAAATCCCGAAATATAAAAGGCAAATGCAGGTTTGAAATGGCGTAAATATCCCGCAGATTTTTGGAAAATTTTTGTTTGCAGGCTGTCTTGTGCATTTTCTCCACATAAAAGCTCGATAATTCTTGTATATGGCACAGAACCTAACACCGCAAGCAAAATTTATTTCTAAAAAATCAGCGCGATTTGTGAGCCACTTCAAGCTTGCACTTTATTAAAACAAAATTCAATGTACCATAGAACTGTATACTTAAAAGTTTTCTGAAAATATTTTTTGAAATTTTTATGAAAATATTTTTATTTTAAAATACTATTTTTTTTAATTTTTCTTAAGATTCTGATTAAAAAGTTTGAAATTTTTTTATAATTTTCACAAAGTTTTAGAACTAAAATTTATAGCTATTTTGTGGGAAAATTAACTATATTTTTATAAGAAAAATTATTGAAATTAAAATAAAAATAAAAATATAATAAAAATTAAGAAACAAATAAATAGTAAAAACCCTTCACTAAGTCCCTGTGCTCTACATAAATATGAATCGCACTGTCTATGCATATCTCGTGCATTTCGTATATGGTATGATCTGTATGTCATTGTTTTATTTGTTGTCACTGCCTGGTATTTGGTGGCAAAATGCAATTCAATTGATTGCGAAGGTTGGTTCGTGCAACCCAGCCGTTTGCTACGCGCAATTGTCACTTTTAATTAAATGAAAGTGAATATATGTACATACATATACAAATTGACGTGCACGTACACATATACGAGTATATGCGTGATACACATGCATATTTACATTGTATCTAATAACCATAAACCCGTTTTTATTTTGAATTGCGATAGTTACATTGGAATTCAAAGCTACTCCCTAGGCATTGCTGCCTGTTGCTGATAAAGAATTCACAATTTTTCTAATAACATTTTTGAAAATACGCCTAAAAACTTTTTTAATAGTATGAAACAGAAAAATGTGGGCATAAAATGTCAAACGAAACGAAAATACGATTTTAAAACATTTGCACACCTTTTGGGGAAAGAAGGTTAGTAGATCGAAGAGAGAAGGGAGCTGTTATTATGAGACGGACGTGGCAAGAGTGAGTGTATAGTTATTGAGCAGGAGGACTGCATAACTGTTTTGTTTTAGCCTGATATGAGCTTTATTGCTCGAGTGGTCGCTTGAGACCTGTAAGCAACTGGACCACTAGTTGAGAGTCTAATGAAAGTACGTGGTAATAAGCCAGAAATAACCGGAATGAGTATAACTATTATAATATCAGATTGGTTCAGGGTTTACTGGATTCATGGCTCCACCGTATTTGTAGCCAGCTTTCATGCCATAGGCTCGTCTTCATATTATCTATCTGTGAGGCTTAACTTCGTTGCACTGTGTCGAGGTTTATCTTTTTTTCCGTAGTACGTCCTCGATGCACCTCTTTACCAGCTGTCCTCGCTTTCGAGCAGTTTGCGGAGTATGTTGCTCGGCACGATGTCGCTAATCTGCTTCCCCAGAGCATCTCTTTCCGCGAGCCAACTGTCCCAACTAAAAAAACGTGTGTTCAGCGTCATAGCTCGGCGCTTCGCGGTATATGCACTTGGGATGGCTTACCTTACCCATGCCGCATAGGTATATCCGGAAGTATCCGTGCCTGCGAGGAACTGAGTTAAGAAGTAGTTCACTTACCAAAAGTTCCTTTAGACCAATTTGCATATTTATGGCTTCCGGGTTCGATGAATCAGTGAACAAGTGATAAAAAAAGTTTGTTCCTAACAGGGAACGAGCTTCAACAGGAGATGAGAAACCTCAAAATGTAAAAGGGCTTTCGAAAGTGACGCCTAGATGTCAGTAGTGAATAATTCCTTGCCGGTACCTTTGTTTCATGGCAGCTTTGACATTTGTACAATTTTAACCATGGATACGTACACGAAAGAACAACGCATTCAAATTATTAAAACTTATGGGAGTCATTTGAAAAATCCGTGCAAAAATAAAAACTATCTACTTTTTGAGGTAAACCTTTTTTATTTTTTGTCATAGTCTCCTTTTAGGCTTATAGATTTCGTGCAACGCTGTTCAACTTGGTTGATCCCTTCCGAATAATAAAATTTGTTGAAGCCTGAAAAAGAAGCATTTGTTTCTGCAATCATCTCCCGCCCTGCTTTGTTTAACCTGCAGCTGACATCTACATCTACTCCGCCGTATGCCGTGATAGTGCAGCCGAGCTATCAGAAGTTTCGACAAATTCCACCGGACACCCTTCAATCATTACATGTTTTGCTTTGTTGTGATTTACTGTCATAGCCTTTGACTTGGCAATGCTGACCTCTAGTCCGACAGTGCGTGCCAGCGTTACTAGTCTGTCCGCCTTCGTTTGCATATCAGTGAGTTCGTGAGAGAGTAGGTGGATGTGATCGGCGAAGTCCAGGTCCTCAAGATGTCTGGTGAAACTGCATACGATGCTTCCATTGTTCAGAGTCAATTGGCTCATGACGTCATTAAGAACGATGGCGAAGATAAGGGACGGCAGGGACAAACTTGCCTTACGCCTGTATTGGTGATGAAAAGATCGGTGATGTTGCCTTTGTGAAGCACTGCCAGTTCGGAGTTTTCGATAAGGGCTCTGATGAGGCGGACTATCTTCGCCGGAACTCCCTTTCTACTCAACACCAGCCGTATTGAGTTTCGTTTCATCGGAACATAGGGCGAAACATTACCCCCTAGGAAGCCGACACCGTTAGTACGCCTGATGCTCTAGATGTACTTTACTAATGGGCAGCAAGAGTGGTGTATTCTCCTTGCCCAATCCATTTAATCCCGGATAAACCAAAAATTTTAATTTTACAAAGCTCCATCCCTCCGGAAACTTGAGGAAGTTTTGATTCCTCAGAGAGAGAAAGCGTGCCTTCCATGTTCCAATTCGAGTCAGGTGTTTAAAGTTGAAAGTTGCCGTCATGTGCGGGATGTTCCGTGTTTCCGTTTCTTAAGTATATTGATTTTTTCGGTTGGGTTACTAGCCTGACGAAATCTACTTTACGAAAGCCGTAAAGTGGTAGAATTTAAAGTGTCCGCGCTCATCTTACAACCGTTAGCCTCTCACATTAGTTCACTTCCTGATGGTTATCAAGAAGCTATTCAGGGAACACCTAGTCGAAACTGGAGGTTGTGAGTTGCTTGGACTGCTCAGCAGAGGAATCGCTTCTGCCATGCCCAAATTCGGTTATCAAGAAGCTTTCCAGCTTTCTAGCTTGGACTACTCAACAGAGGAATCGCTTCTGGCCGGGTCCAAATGCATAGCACACAGAGAGCTTTCCGTATTATGCATCTCGGTGAATAGCCCCGTTATTGATTAATTCAAAAAAGTGCCTCGATGGCATAAACGTGAAAGGGCAATCAACGAAAATTCGTCCCTCCCATTGCCGAATTTCAATTAAGTTTTCTCTTTAATTAATAAAATAAAAAGGCAAACCAAACAAATGATTAAAAGAGGATACGCAGGGTGAAAAGAAAGAATAATGGCATTTCTCAACTAATTGACAAAAGCGTGAATGTACGTCGCCTCACATTGAAATGATCGAAAGCTTTTAGCCTGGCATGCTTTTATAAACCTTGATTCCATTTTTATCAAGAAACAAAAAGAAAAAACAAAAAAACAGGCGTTAAAACAATACTCACACCAACCGGCTAATAAATCAGTAAAAACAAATGATGTACAAACATAAAATTCTCATTTACCTTCACGTGCCACAGCAGAAGAGGAGGAAGTATGGAAGGAAATTATGGAAAATAATTAAAACTAAAAATATACACTCATGCCCTATTTGTACTTACTATATATGTATACACGTACATGTATGTATGTATTGCTCACAAATTGATTGTGGTAGACAATTAAGCCCTAATGCGCCTATGTTTATGGTAAATATTAATGAAATGTACGAAAATAGCAGAGGCAAGAAGAAATTAATTTACCAAAAATGAATAACATAAATTTTCAACACCTCACGGCAGCGGCTGCGGCAACAGATAATAAATAGAAAATGGAAACAAAGCGAAGTGAGCGCTTTACCGGTAGCTGCCACAACTAAGCAACGCTATTTTGGGCAGACCAAAATTTTCTCTTCCACTAAAATGTTTTACTAACAGCAACAACAACCACAAATCACGACGACAAGAAAGCGTCAAAAACAGAACATTTATTTTTTTTCTTCTTCAATTACATGCGAAGCTGTCACCAGCAACATGTGACGTTGTCCAATTATTTGTTTCAACGAGAAAGTAGTAGAGATAGAGTGGGTATGCATTTATGTATGTACGAGTAGTAGTGAAAATTCGAATTGGAATGCTGGCGTCTGAACGTTTGATGAAGCCTACAGAGCTGCTAGCAGAATGCGCGCCACACGTGAGAAAAATTTCATGAGTGTGCAATGGCAGATGAAATGACAACAAATAGTCGGGTGGGAAAATCTTCCAATGCACAGTGGCAGATTTGAAGAAAATAGCGGCATAAACTCAAAAAAAAAATTTTAGCATTGCTATTAAATTAATATTATTTTCACTAAATAAGTGTTTTATCTATTTGAAAATAAAAAAATTTTAATTATTCATGCAGCCCCGGCCTTCTGGCAGCCCTGCAAAAGCAGCTGTTTGTGGCACGTGGCTTTTGTGTTGATTTTGCTCAAAAGCTTGCTTAACTTTTAATGCTCCATAATTCGCTTAATAAAATAGCTAGAGGTATTGCTAAATATGGAAAACATAGTTCAAGGTATGTTGATCATTAGGTTAATGTCAAAGAATTTGTACTTGTGTGTTTTGTCTTTCGTTTCGTTTGTTATTTTTGGTATTGTTTGTAGAAGAAACCTAACCTCAACGTTCTGTGATTTGTGGACTAAATGTTACCTGCTTCTCGTTGCTACTTGCAAGTAAGAATGCAATTATTTTCCGTTAAATGTTCTTAAGATGACGCCAATAATTTTGCTTGCGCTTTTTTAAAATATTTGCTGATATTGCAGACAAGGTAGAGTTCAGTCACAAGGAGTTGCTTCAAATTTGGATTGATAATGGGCGCACAAGTAAAGCGCTTTCTGAGTGGGTGTTTGAAAAGATTAATGAAAATCTTAAGGCAGCTAATAAACTTGAAATAAACAAAAAAATTTCGAACTTTGTCGCTTATATATGCAAGTACATGCCAAAATGCCAAAGAAAAATAGAAAAATTCAAAGAGAAACACCAACAGTTCCTTGATTCAAAAATGACAATACATATTGAAAGAGCTGCTGTGAAAGAGTGTTCCGTTGGTCGTCCACGGCTGACTTACGATGAAGGCAGTAGTCGTTTAAAACGAAAGATAGCTTCAGATATCGCGACTAGTCAAGGGCACAATACAGCAATGCTTTTTCATGCAGCTACCATATGCGCCAAAAAATCAAAATGTAATGAATGTACTGACTGTATTGATTGTTCTTTAAAAGAAAATATTATCAATGTCAAGAGGAAAAGCGATTGCAATCAAAAACCAGTTCAGATGACTGCAGATGAAGCATTAGCATTTTTACTTGAAAATTCTTTCTCCAAAAAGCAGTATAACGCCATTCGAGCCATAAACCAGAAGCATGGTTGCGACATATTCCCATGCTACGACAACGTTTTTAAAGCTAAATCTGAATGTAGACCCGTCGGCATACAAGCAGCAGAAACTTCAGCACAAGTTTCGTTACAAAATATGCTGAACCATACTGCAAAAAGAATAATTATTTTTCAAAAAGAAGTTTTTGCTCAATTTGAAAGCATAACCGATGTGAAGTTAATCGTCACCTATGGCTTTGATGGATCGACTGGACACAGTTTATACAAGCAACAATTTGAAGAAAAGGTGCAGGACACGCTTGACCAATCTCTATTTGTCACATCAATAATCCCTATAAAGTTATTAGATTCTTTGGGGAGAGTTCTATGGATGAATTCTAAAACTCAATCAGTGCGATTTTGTAGTCCACTGAAAATCGAATTCATTAAGGAGAGCAAAGAACATATTTTAGCAGAAAACAATAGATTGAAGGACGAAATTGAAAACTTGAAACCGTACTTATTCAATAATTGGTCTGGGAGAACTGTCTCTGTTTCGTTTGATCTAAATATGACACTTATCGATGGAAAAGTTTTAAATGCTTTAACAGGAACGAACTCGACCCAATCATGTCCAATATGTGGTGCTACTCCTAAAACCATTTTGATGACCACGGATACAAATGCTGAAGTATTTAAGCCAAAGCCTTTTGCTCTGCAATATGGTGTAAGCCCATTACACGCATGGATAAGGTTTCTTGAATTTGCTCTGCATATTTCGTATCGGATAGGAATAAATAAGTGACAAATCAGAGATCCAAATGATAGGGCTTTTATGGCATCTCGAAAAAAAAATATTCAAGAAAAGCTATGGAAACAAATGGGACTACACGTAGATAGACCAAAACAAAACGGAAGCGGCAATACAAATGATGGGAATACTGCTAGAAGGGCTTTTTCAAATGTTCACTTATTCTCATCTATTTTGAACTTTGATGAGGATATTCTTGAATGCTTTGGGACACTTTTGATTGCAATCTCCTGTGAATATGAAATATGTCCACAAAAGTTCCAGAATTTCTGTTCGAAAGCTTCAGACTTATACATAGCAAAATATCCTTGGTATCCAATGTCGCCGACCAAAATATTGGTTCATGGATCCCAAATTATTGCTGCTTCTTCAGTTCCAGTTGGATGCTTAGGAGAAAATGCTTCGGAGAGCCGAAACAGGTTTTACAAACGGGATAGACTGTCGCATTCTCGAAAAAACAGTCGCATTAATAATTTAGTAGATGTGTTTCACCGAGCAATTGATTCATCAGATCCCCTACTTTCAAGTAAATATTTTTTGGATAAATACAACAACCACAATTATAAAAAATTGCCGTCAAAAGTACTCGAACTTCTCGCTAAACCCAATGTGAATACTGACGACGAAAATCTCGCCTTAGTAGATATCGAATATGAATCAGATTCAGATTCGGATTATAAACCCTTAGATGCATATTCATATGAGCTCGAAGCAGAAGAATATTAAATAAAAGCGATATTTTAAGTAAAAAATTAAATTTTTTTTATATGAGTTATATGGGCGGTATGAGTGGGCGTGGCCTGATACATTTGAAACTTTTTCCAATTTTTCTATATACAAATACAATCACGTGTACCAAATTTCAAGTCCTTACGGACAGTATTTTAATTTATGCCGCTATTTTCTTCAAATCTGCAACTGTGCAATGTACGTGAAAGGAAATAGTGTCAACTACATGTGCAGCAGCGCTGCTATTCCTGTGCCTAGGCGTGCAGGAAATCGTAAATGTCCGTGACCTTAAGTTAAATACATGCAAGTATCTAAAAGTTGCATGCAGCGCCTAAAAATAGATTTTATTACACTGTGTTACTATGAATTATAAAAATATATACGTATGTATGTATGTCTATCTATATGTATGTATATGTATGTATATGAATGTATGTATATGTATATGCATGCTTGTGTATGCAAATGTAGTAACACATATTTTGCTGTTTCGAGTTTGTTGCACCAAACACACGCGTCACCTCTGCACGCCTGCCTTCGCACGCTAAGCAGCTTTAAGTTGTGTGGCGCGTGACAGCTGCGCTGCTTCGTCAAAATATCTAGTGACGATATTAGTGTAATATTTTCACACTTCACAAATTGAAAGTGAGGAAGTTGTTGCTGTTGATTATTGCTGCAATGAAGGAAATTTAGAGGGGACAATATAGAAATGAGGTACTCGTACATATAAAGCGAGGGGTAAAGTAAAGTTACATACGTTTTGTACGCACTTAAGCCAAAGCCCGGTGGGCCTATTAAGACTATCACGCCTTAAAAAACCCAGATTCCACATAATTTAAAATCTCTGGAAACCTCTAACATCAAGTGTTTTTGGAAGCCAAAGTAGCCTATTTAAATGCTTCATTTTTCACAAATCAGTCGTCGTAGTCCCTCGGTAGTGGTCGGGTTGGAAACCCTGGGCATGGCACATCAAATGATAGAAAAACGGTTTTTCTAATAGCGGTCGCCACTCAGCAGGCAATGGAAAACTTCCGAGTGAATTTCTGCCATGAAAAAAGGGTCCTCTTCCTCCTCATCTGCCGTTCGTAGTCAAGCTTAATACTGTATATCCCTCCATTTGTGGAACAATATCAAGACGTACACCAAAAATAAAAGGAAGAACTCGAACAAATACTCAACAAAGTGTATAGGTTAGGTTAGGTTAGCCTGGTTGGCAATAAGCCACGCATAGACCTTTTGGTCCCTAGCGATACCAGATGGAGACCGACCTCTATGAATACCTAAAGTAGACATCATGTAGTATGTCAGCGCTTTTGGCGAATCTAAGTAGGGCTGGGAGCTCCGCTTTTGAGACGTCTTCCAGACCCTCAAGCAGTGGGGCTCCCAGGCATCTTAGTCGCGTTTTTGATAGTGCCGGACAAACGCACAGAAGGTGTTCTAAAGTTTCCTCAACATCCTCTCTGTATTTTCTGCATTTGTCCGTGTTAGCAATCCCTATCTTGTACGCATGTGCAGCCAATAGATTATGACCTGTTAGCATACCTATGATAGTTCTGCAGTCCTTTCGCGAGAGCGTAAGTTCGAATTGAGTCAGTTTTTTGTCGTTAGTTCTACACATGGCTTTTGCTGTTTTGCATGTGGTCAGGTTAGTCCATCTGGCTTCCACTTGCCTTTTCATGTGGTCGTCCATCTCGTTGTATATTGCGTTTAGCGGTTTTGGTATGTCATTCTCTTGCTCAAAAGATAGTCTAACAGCACTTTTTGCTATCTCATCTACTATTTCGATCCCCATAATGCCTTTATGACCAGGTACCCAGTAGATATGCAGCCTACTGTTTCCGGCTAGCCTTTCTATGGCCTCCCTGCTCCGTCGAACATTTTTGGACTTAATACTTTCTTGTTCTAGTGTAGGCTAGCTGCGCGGCTTTCCCCACAGCAAAAACTTCCGCTTGGAAAATACTGCTGTGGTCTGGCAGCTTGATAGGCTGCCTTATTTCTAGTTTTGAGCAGTAAATACCCGCTCCCACTCCGTCTAGAGTTTTAGAGCCATCTGTATAGATGTGAAAAGTTCTATGGCCAGGCTTCATGCCTTTGTGCCATCCCTCCTCTTCAATTGTAGTGCAAAACCTTCTCTCCCAATTAAAGTACGGAGTCATGTTGTCCGTGCCACGTGAGCTCCACTTTCCCATTGAGCTGTGACCGAAGGTTCTGCAGGTGAATGCTCCCGCAGCCATTGGTCTCCTCGCGGCAACAACAAAGTGTATAAAAGCTATAAAAAAAAATTTCAACCACTCAAAGGAGTGAATTATTTTGCGTAAAAAAAAACCTACACCCAGAATATCGACTTCAAAACCAACTATTGTATGTATAGAAAATAATCGTGAATTTGGCACGACAAGCGGTACCAAAACCATCATAAATATCTACTCCGAGTGCTAGGCGGCAATTAAGGCCCTTCGCTCGTTATTTGTTCGTTCGAAATTAGTCGGGGAATGCCTGATTACCCTCTCAACTGTATCCCAAAAATACTTCAATCTTAGGCTCGTCAGTGGCATAGCGGAAAACTGCTGAGTTGATGAACTAGCTAAACAAAGAACCCCCGAGACGGTTTCAACGCGAAATGGGAGAGTTGGAGCTGCCTTAAGAACCTGTAGTCGGTTGCTGGAAATATGGGCCATGCGTCAGCTAAACGAGGACTGAGTTAGCGCGCAAACGTGCGAGGTCGTGTAATCCTTCTAACCACGGGTAGATCGAGGGCGCTCGAAGGAACTTCTGAGACTAACAAAGCCGCAACTCTCGAATTTGGTGAGTGTCCCTAATGGACATAATTCATTAGGTATCCATGCGGAGAGGCTGGGGTTTCGTTCAAGTCCTTTCTGCAGAAACTGTCTGGAGAATGATGTGGTGTCGTCGCTGAGCTGCTCTGCTCTCGTCGAGCTAAAACCTTCAACCATGTGGTCTTCATCCTCCAATCCAAAGTCACTTCACCTTTTTCTCGATTGTTTGTTCCTTTCCTCCCTCTGTTTTTCCTCTATATGGTTTCACAGTGAATGAACTTGAGAGCCTAATAAGTAGGCCCTCGATCGGGAAGCCATTTATACTAACCATTGAAATGCAAAACAACAATTCCAACTTTTTATTGAAGATTTGGCACGGTTTTATAAAAAGGATAGCTTACTTTGCCAAAAGTGTACATAATCTCGAACGAAATAAGCCGCATACCTTGAAAACTTGATGAAATTTTATAGAATAATTCCATACTTAAAACCTAGAGATATGGTTTCAGAGGTAGGAAAAGGCAGGTGGGATGGAATGCATTGCTTCTCTGCAAACTCTCCATATTTTTCCTATGAATGTTGGCAGATTGTCGAGGTAAACGAATTTAGCTCTTCCAATCTCAATACAAATGACACAAAAATGTACTGACGAAGAAAATATTCTATAAGTGCTATCCTTATCCCCCAAACACGATGTACATAGTGGACCGTCGATGAAGTTTATGGAACCATATGCCATTCACATGGCTAAAGTTTCGTAATCGTGATTAAGTGAGCTCGTAGCTCAATCCTTCTTTGTCCCAGAAGTGGTTTTGTGCCCACCCTGTCGGACCCACCTGGTCAGGAAATACTTGCTTGTTTGACACATCTCAGTACAGCCACAAGGGCTCTCATGAGTTATATGTATTAATGAAAACCTTGATGTATCCGACTGCTCACGCTATACTCGGTCCTAAAATTGTCTCTAGATCAAGTTCTCAAGTGAGCGCTCCAGAGACCCGCAGTTCGCCAATTCATCACCCAGTTCGTTGACTTGAACATCACAGTATCCCGGCATCCACATAAGCTCGAACTCATTCAAGTCGGAGTTTAGTCTTAATTTACATTTGTGAACTATATTTTCCGCCCCTGTAATTTTATATCCACACCACATTTCCTTAATTATGCAGTCTGCTACTTTAAGTATTGCAAAAGCTTTTTAAATTAATTCGCAACAATATTATGCCAGAGCTCCACTGAGCCTCTGACATACCAGCTGGCCAGAAAAGAGGCGAATAGGTCATGAATATTCATCTGTTTACCTCAGCTCACAACCATCACCGCGAAGGATATAAAAATCACTTTACAAAAAAGTAACCCCAGAGAGTTGTAGCCAGTTAGGAGTGGCAAAATCAATAACCAAAATTCATTAAAATGTTTAAGGAAATAAATAACAAAATACACGAATGCTTGTCATTTATTACAGTCTCACGCTTTAATTTGCAGTTTCTAGTTACCAAGCACAGCCATGGACTCAGCTAAAAATAAGCGACTGTTTAAAAATTTATTCGCAGAAAATTTCCTACATCGGAACTGCCCCCTTCGGCACATGCAACAAAGATTTAATTGGCTGTAAAATCCCAAAGCCACTTTCTTGCTTCCTGTTTAATGGTTTCTGTTTATATTTCAACATACATACATATACACATATCTTCTTTCGATTCGGTTCCCACATTCCCACAGGTGCGGATTGAATTTCTTAAGTTATGGCCAAAGTAAATTTGGCTTGGCGATATGTTGACAGAATACTTGTTGTACACCAGTAGAAATGTGTGAGCATATCATTTCATATGTGTGTATGTATTTGTGTATATACTTGAGTATATGTTTACTTAGTTGTACGCTCAAATATATTTTGCAACTCTTCTGCCTGCCCAACTAAGTCCCAAGTCGTTTAAAAATACGCTACTTTTCACTTAAACGATTCGCTTGCACTTCAGCGAGTTTGACAAAATTTTGATCTATTTTAAGGTCAACTAAAAAGTTGATTGAATTTTGTACGTTCGAGTGAAGTTGTGCGAAGAGAAGAAGCAAAATCATACCACGACGAAAATAAGCACAAAAGTATCAACAATTTTGAGTGCATTGAATTTTAAGCTAATTTTAGATTGACTGAGAGTAGAAGAATAACATTTATGTGGTTCATATATACATACATAGGTACAATATGCATAGCTATTCGATAAGGATATATATTGGAAACAGATATTTGCTTTTACTAACACTAGCACTAATAACATTAAGGGGGGGGGGAGGGGGGGGGTAGGGTTAATTCCACTAAAAATATGCACTTATTTAAGAATTTTTTTTGGAAAGATGATTCATGTAAATTTATTTATCCAATTAGTATACTGTAAACTCATATTTCAAAAATATGTTCAAAAATTTTCACAAGAAAATATACAAAATTGAGCCGTTGACAGCAGATCTACGCAGACGTCTCGAAAAAAAGGCAATTTGCCGTGGACAGTTTTTCTCAGCATTGGATCATCCGAAATCAAAAAATCAAAGAGTTTTCATTAGGTAATCAATTGTCCGAGGTAACCCTGTCGAGTTTTTATTGAAAAAAATTTTGTTTTCAATTTTTTTTAACATTTGAAGTAGAAGTGCGATTTTTAGACGATAAATCGCATAATATTGTTTATTGTAAAATAAATAAAAATTAAAAAAAAAACACCTTCCAGGGTTACCTCGGTAATTATGTAGAGAAAGTGTGTACAAAATTTCAGGAAGATCGGCAGAGTAGATTCAGAGAAAAAGTGTCCACCGACTTGAAAAACGTCGTTTTCCAGAAAATCGATTTAAAGTTCGACCATAGCAGGTAGCCGAGTCGGAGCGGCCAACGGTTATAATGCTCTAACTTTGTGAATTTTGCACCGATTGACTTAAAATTTGAACACAACATTCTTTAGATTATGTACATTCATTTTCTCAAATAAACCAAAATCGATTTTTTTTTACCCTTTTGGCCTCGATGAAAAGCAAAGAAGAGCAGGTGTCGAAAATTTCGATTTTTGCCTCCTGGGTATTCCATTTCTAAACCTCAAAACTAATAAAAAGTTAAATAACTCAAAAATGCAATTGACATAGTTTTAGCAAAGACCAGAGCAGAAAGAGTTCTATGAAATGAATACTCGTACTTACCCTTGTCCAAACAGCCAACAGATCGTTGTTAAATATAAAAACGCTATGAAGGATACGCGCCAATAGTGTCGTCTCTCTGAAATTCACAAAAATTTTAAAAAGGTTCGATAATTTTTCAACTTTTTAATTAGCATCTTTAGAAAGATTTTGAGTATGCAGTTTTATAGCCAATTTAATTTTAGTAGCTCAAAAATTGCCTTGATTTTGCACAATTTTTTGTCTTTTGCATGCGAAGCTGAGAATTTTCTTACATACAAAATACTTCCGAGCGAACTTTATATAGATTATTGGCAGCCAAGACTTCGGGCTATCAGCAGGAAAAGAGGATAAGATTAAAACAAAGCACAACAAAAATATTTCTTCCTCATAGTAAAGGGTTTCGCAATAAGAGGTGTTATTTTGATATTCAAAGAAAAATGATATTTTTTAATATATTGTAAATGATCGGATGTTTATTTCAATATGAAGAGGAAGGTATGCCGTTAATAGTAGATAATAACATCAGGTAAATGACTACCACGACCACACTTACAGGACAATATCCTTTTCATGAAATTGTCCATAACCGAATTGCAAAATGGCTGCCCTATGTCCTCGATAGACTCACGAATTCCATCTTTGATGCCTTGTATCGACCCTGGGCTGTAGGCGTAGACCTTTTCTTTCACGTTGCCCCAAAGAAAAAAGTCACAAGGTGTTAAATCACAAGATCTCCGTGGCCAATTTTGATCACCACTTCGAGAGATAACACGGTCCGGAAACTTTTCCCGTAAAAGATCAATGGTTTCGTTGATTGTGTAGCACGTAGTACCGTCTTGTTGAAAATAAACGTTAATCGTAGCGTAAATCGTTAATCATCTCTCGATAGCGATAGATAACACTTGTTATTGGAAAATCCTATAGTTGTGAACTTGGCTCAAAACTTAAATTGTGGAAGACAGGAGATTGTCATAAAAGTTATAAAAAAAAAAATATATAAATAATAAATAATAAAACATAAAAATATATAAGGGGTTTTTCAATAAGGGCGGGTAGATGTGCAGAATGTCAATCGTGGCGTTTGCTGTGTGGCACGTAGCACCGTCCTGCTGGAACTACATGTCGTCTAGGTCCATATGGTTAAATATTGGCCATAAGAAATTGGTTATCATCGTTGTGTAGCGCTCGCTGTTGACGGTGACCGCCTCACCAACGTCGTTTTCAAAAAAGTACGGACCAATGACGCCGCCGGCCCAAAATCCACACCAAACGGTAACTTTTTGAGGATGCATTATCTCCTGGTGAACCTCGTGTGGGTTGGTGTCGTCCCATATATGGCAATTTTGTTTGTTAACACAGCCATTCATCCAAAAATGCGCCTCGTCACTAAAGATGATTTTTCACCCAAAACTGGGGTTCTCTTCCAAACGATTCGAAGCCCAGTCAGCGAACAAACGGCGTTATCTATGGTCATCAACTTTGAGCTCCTGGGTCAGTTGGATCTTGTACAGGTGTAGGCCTAAGTCCCGACGCAAAATTCGCCAAGTTGGAGTCTGCGAAAGGCCAAGTTCTTGTGCACAGCGAGGAATAGACTGCCTCGGGTTCTGCTGTACACTTTCACGGAGCGCGGCAATGTTCTCGGCTGATCTTGCGTTCCTTGAACGTGCGGGTGTTGGCTGATTGTTCACTGACCCGGTCGTCTCAAATTTGGCCACCAAACGTTGAAGAGTCGACTTTGAAGGGCCACCACGTCTACCGAAAAATGGGCGCAATGCGCGCAACGTTTGCGTTAATGAACACTCATTTTGATAATAAAGTTTAATCATTTGAACGTGCTGTTCAATCGTGTAACTTGCCATGATGATTTGGCATAAACAACTGAATAATAAACAAAAGATTTGACAGATGTCACCAAAACAAAATGGCTGCCACAGGGTGCCAAAATCAATTGAAAACACCTTTAGTTGTTATCAATTTTATAATTAACGAATAGCTTACCAAGTTTTCATATGACAAACCTCGATTTAAGTCAAAAAGAGTCTTCACCTAATGCAATGACTCGGATAATCTCGCTTTTCTTTATTATATGATATTTATTTTAATTAACTACAATCGATCAACAAATTTAGGCAAGAAAAGCTAATTAAGTTACCATCAGGTATAAGAGTAATGTGCTTAATATTGAAAAAACAACAACAAAATTACTCAAATATGAGCCTCTTATGACTAAAATTTAAAGCAATTGCATAATATGTATTATAAAATATTTTCTACATTCACCAAAAAAAAACACATCACTCAAAATAAATCCAAAAAACTCCTCAAAAATGTCTCAATTAGAATCAAATTAACCTTGCAATGCAACTCCCACAAAACCGCAGACCACCCGCGTGCGCGTCGTAAAAACTACTTATGGTTCATATAAATAACAACATTCCATTGAAAATTTCAAGTCAGCAATCAAATAGAAATGAGTTCATTATCATTCAAGCGGCTCTCGAAATTGAACTAATTGAGGCTCAAACCACTTCACAAGCCAAGCATTGCTTTCATCACGCAGAATGCCCACGAAAGTAAAACAAACAAAACCACAAATCGTTTACAACTACTTGCGCACATAACCTCAACAAGGAATTGTTGCATGGCCTCAAATATTATTTGTTGTTAATCACATTTTAATTACATCTGCTACAAGTGCATTGCATAGCTCAAGCAAACAAATTTGATTTTATTTGGTGTACTGAAAAATCTACAATATTAAATGAATTGTACAAAAAAAAATATATAAATACAGGGAGGTCCAAATGCATATATAAGTGTAATATATAAGATATAATATTAAATATTTGAAATAAAAAAAAAACCAAAAAAAGGATAGTCAATATTTATGGAAAATTTTTTGCTACAGTAGCGATTAAAATAATGGCAGCGCGATATTTATTTTAAAGTTATTCATAAAAAATATGATATAGTTCATTTTGCATCCAAAAGCGTATAATTGAAAGTATCAAACTTTGAATAGGGGCGATCAAAATAATAGCAGCGCAACAATTTTTTTTTTTTTCTTTCATTTTAATTTATTTATCTATATATATAAAAATGAAATGATGTTCTTTTGTACGCAATTTTTTGGGCCGATACGAAGCCAATTTTATTCGATCTTTTTTCATATTATAGGGATCCACTAGGGGAAGGTTTTTAGCAAAAAAAAATTTTTTTTTAAATATTTTCTTCATATAAAAAAAGAAAAAATCAAAATATTGTACAAAACAAAACTTGCTCGATTCTTAGATTATAGTAAGTTTCGAATCGACATTCATTTTATGTGTACAACTTTTTTTGAATAAATATACGAATTTTTCGTTATTGTGAAACGATTTGTGTCGTGTTGCAATTAAAGAGTCGAATACAGAAATTTCAAATGATTCGAATGAAAACAATGTTTCAAATCAATTGAGCAATGCTTTCCTTGACCAATTCTATATGGAAATGAATGCGTTTGCAAACGATGTTTTCGGCTATGAACAAATGTTGGAATCGAATGAAAAAGGAAAGAAACCCGAAATGATAAAAAAAATTCTTGGAAAATTTAAAATGAATAGTGCTTTGATTGGATAAGTGCAAAGGTAATAAGAACATACACAAGATAAAGTTAGAATTTGAATTTTTAGATTTATTTTGTTTATTTCTCATTTTTTCAGAAGTATACCACACAACAACTCATTCCAACTCTGATTTTGAAATCCTGTTGGAATTGGTGATCGATAATTTTATCACTATAATGGTCAATGGAAATTTGCGTGTATCAGAACCTGCATATTACTTACCATATCAACTTTTTACGGAACATATGGACCAAATGAACACAAAAAATAATTTTGTTTTGTTTTGATTTTTTGCAACATTTTGGTTTTCAGTTAATACAATAAAAACAATACTGTTTTTTCGTGAACACAAGTGAACACAAAATTCTTAATTTATTACGTTGTTTGTTTAGTATTTTTTTAGAAAAAAAGTAAATTTTTTGGCTTTGAGTAAATTTGTTTATTGTTGCTATTTGTGAAAGCGTAGATATTTGTAAGTATTTGACTATAATCCTAAAAGTTAATGGAATACCACTATGACACATAGACAACATTTTTTCAAAGGGGTGTTTTTCAAAAATTATATATTAAAAAAAATTGTTTTCAAAAATTTTGAAGAAATAAAGTAAAATAAAAAAATTTCGAATAGCAAAAGTTCTTAAAGTATGTAAGCTCGTCGTATGGGACGAGTGTACTATGGCATACAAGAAATCATTGGAAGCACTTGATAGAACTTTGAAAGATCTACGAAGAAGCCAAACAGTCTTTGGAGGTGCCATGACTTTATTGGCTGGAGATTTCAGGCAAACATTGCCTGTGATCCCAAAATCTACGGCTGCAGATGAAATCAATGCATGCTTAAAATCATCGTATTTATGGAGACATGTAAACACGCTTACACTTGCTACAAACGTACGTGTTCAACTACAGAACGATCCGTCAGCAGCTGAATTTTCACACCAATTACTGAAAATCGGAAATGGCCAAATGTCTGTAGATCCAACAGGAATGATTACATTGCCTAACAATTTCTGCACTTTTGCACAGTCTAAAGAGGCATTGATACAGAGTGTATTTCCAAACACAGTTCAATATTACAAAAACCATGATTGGCTCAGCAAAAGAGCAATTTTAGCTGGGAAAAATAAGGGCATCAATTATATAAATGCAGCTATTTTGGATCAAATACCTGGTAACATAGATGCATATAAGTAAGTCAATGGACACTATTACTGATCACGATGATGTCGTAAATTATCCAACTGAATTCTTAAACTCACTCGATTTGCCAGGTCTACCACCTCATAATTTACGATTAAAAATTGGAGCACCGATTATTATGCTGCGCAACATTAATGTGCCACGACTTTGCAACGGTACCAGACTCGCTGTGAAGAAGCTAATGGGTAACGTTATCGAAGCAACAATTTTGAAAGGGAAGTACAAAGGAGAAGACGTTTTGATACCCAGAATTCCAATGATTCAGACGTTTGCAGTTCCCTATTCGCCTTACCTTCGTTATAACAAATAATAAGGCGCAAGGACAGTCTCTACAAATGTGCGGTATTAATTTAGAATACCCAATTTTTTCTCATGGTCAATTGTATGTATGTAGCTTGCTCCCGAGTAGGCAAACCATCGCCATTATTCATTTACGCGAAAGAAGGAAAACCCAAAAACGTTGTCTACCAAAAAGTGTTAGGGGAGGGGGCCCAGTTGTGACGCAGGCCCAGTTGTGACGCAGCTAAATATTTTTGACATGCGGTATGAAAATGACAGTTTGAGCCCTGCCAATCATGTTCGTTTGACGTTCAGCAGTTTTTGTGCAGACACCAACGTTAGTAGTCGCATTGTGTATACACGCACCAAACATCGTGTTGAAAATCGTGCGAAAAAGTTATTTTGATTTTTTTCAAAGTACCAAAATTTTTTGAAATTAACAGTGAAAAGGCGAGTGTAATGCATCAAAATATTGTATTTGCCGTATATTTTGTGATTCTATATGGATTTATGTGATTATGTGGTGTCTATAAAAAACTTGCTTGTCATACACAAAATAGCATCGTGACCCGGTTGTGACTCAGCGGGTGGCCCAGTTATGACGCACCTTTTTTTTGCACTACGATCATATAGAACTGCCGAATTCCTACATTTTTGTTGTTGTTTAAAAAAAACCAACTGCCAACTCGATCAATTGCAACGTATGCAAGCGTCCAGTTCATTTGAAGTGCGCCAACATGCAGGCAAGTTATTTCACTTGCAAACACTGCGAAAGTGACGTGGACGACGACTAGGAATATTTAGATGACGATGATGAATAAAAATCGTTGTCATTTATGGCCATTGAAGGACATTTTCTTTTGTATTTTTCATTATTTTTGCCATTGAAAGCCTTCAAAATAAATAAATCATTAAATCACAACAATTGGTGTGACATTCCTTTCATATTTTCTCATTTCCAGTAAATTTCTTGAGGTGCGTCACAACTGGGCCACTTTTTTTTTGTCCTAAAAAAAGTTATCCTGAAAAAATTTGTTCCAAAATTTTTTGAGTAACTCAAATAAACATACTTTCTTTGGAGAAAAGTTGCGTTTGGTTAATAGTTAAATGTTAAACTTCTTCATTTTTCAATTTGCGGAACTGAGGAAAAAATTTTAATTTTTTTCAAAACCCGCGTCACAACTGGGCCCCCTCCCCTACAATAAAGTTCGAATGAAATTGTATCAAAGAATTTGCTTTGTTTCGTATTAATTTTCTTCTCTTTCAGCAAATCATTGAATTTTTCGCCTAGCGAAGCGGGCGAGGGTACGCTAGTTTTTTTATAAAAATATAACGTATATTACCACAAAATCCATATAACTCAAATTTTTTAAATTTTATAAAAAATTTAAAAACTTTAAAAAATTCTCAGACGAATTTCGATCTTTTTTGCCTATATTTTTTGAAAATATTTTATAAAAATTTTAAGAATATTTTTTTTTTTTTAAATATAGCGCATACTACCACAAAACCAATTACTCAAAGTTTCAAACGTTATACAAAGTTTAAAAGTCTTTAAAAAATTCTCATACAAATTTCAATCTCTTTTGCTAATATTCTTTGAAAAATTCTTAAAAAATATAGCTCATACTACCACAAAACCCATATAACTCAAAGTTTCAAACGTAACACAAAATTAAAAAATTCAAAAAAATTCCAAAATGTATCCAAATTTCAGTTCTACGCAGTTTTGTAACCCGTTAAATTTCCACAAACTGGAGTTTGAGGGTCAGGGCAATCTTTCCCATTAAACAGGACTTGAACTAGGAGAAAATCTGCACCGAAGCTAATACCTCCGTCTTCGCAGACGACTCTAAAATGGAATCGGAAGTCGGAGCAGGGTTTTTTTCTAACTCAGTCAATTTATTTATTTCTTGAAAATTGCCGAATACTGATAGTGTTTTTCAGGTAGAAGTCTTTGCACAACTTATTTCTCAGGAAAGCGCAGAAGAGATGAAGCTCCACTTCTTCGTGTGCCATTTCGAAAACCCATTTGGCCCCAATACAATAGGCAAAGGACTCAAAAAGTCCTGGGAGCTCCACGCCAGACAATTTCCAACCTCGTAGTTGTGTTAACCGGTTATTGGACGATTCACACTCATGCGGAAAAACTAAGCTTACCATTTGACCCCCATTGCAGAAGCTATGGGGAGACTTTAGAGTATTTTCTCTGTCTCCGGGTTTGGCACCTAAATGATTAAGGTCACTGGGTGTTCCTTTCTTCGACAGGCTGGGCCAATGCAAATGATATTTGCCCTAAGCTTTTGGAATTTTTCTCAATTATTTACATAAATAATATCGATCTTTAACAGCACAACATGAAAAAGGACGAACTCTTCGAATGGCAACTCGGGGATGGTTAAATTCATCGCTAAACGGATTGAATAGATGATTATCGAGCATGCGGAAATAATTGACGCGCCAAATCTCTGGCCGAGCTTCAATGGGCAAATCGTTTTTATGAGAAGCTTTTCCATTACATAAATGCACTCAGCGGTTTGCTTTTTTCTACTGAGGAATTGCCGATATTAGAAAGTACTTTTTCTCTCACTTGATACCTTATGCCTACAGTGACTTTTGAATTAAGGAATTATCAATCAATTTGATAAAATTAGGTTAGATTAGATGGCCTGTAATTAAAACAAAATTCAGCCTGTGGCCTCCCAGGCCGATTTTACTTATAATGCTCAGAATTTATTTTCTAACGTCTATCTCAGCATCTCTTCAAGCCATCCTGGTTATTCTCTCAATCAGTCAGTCCATTAACACTGCTCTTAAGCCGTCCAAACCCTGAAATGTGTAAGTGGCTCCTCAGACTTTAGAACTCTACCACTTCCTCAACTCTAAAACTACTACAGAAATTTTGTATCTGCGGCCCCGAACCTTGTTATCACCTAGTCAGCTTGAGCAGTCCTATATGCATTTGTTGGAACCTCTATGTTTCCTTTTATTCAGTGTTGTCCAAAGTGAACGTTGTACTCTGTAGGTTTTAAGCATCTTTTCTTAATGGCTGCATTAGCCTTCTACTCAATTTGAGAAAATAGGAAATCCAGCTGGGTTTGTGTGTCTCCGATCCTTTCACCTAGCGCTACTTTGTCCTCTTATTTACTGAAACATCATGATGTAAATATATACCGAGACTGAATACAGTTTAACAGTGTGGTGACGAAAAGGTTCTTGAAAGAGGTTGAGGTTGACGAGGTGTAACATGATGAGTTATGCTGCTGAAACCAGAGTTCGTTGAAGCAGATACCTTTAATTTTCGCACACAAAAAGTTCATAGTCATGGCTCTACACAAAAATGTCAATCTCTAGGGATACATTAGCTTCTCAACAATCATGTGCGGATTTTCCGATCCTCAGATGTTATACATTTTTTTGTTAACTTAGCCTTCAATATGAAAATGGGCACCGTCTAAATCTTCTTTTTAATAAATACACTCTTAAAAGTACTCAGTACTTAAGTTTGCAATGTTTCCAAAGATCAAGCGTACACCAATTCATTTCCTTTTCCGCGCCATGACTGACAGCCGTATGCCCATGACTGGCATCTGTCAATGTAACATCATTGAAAGGTTCGTAGGCCCTTGGCACACCCTGTAAAGCACTACGTAACTCTTTGTATGCCAATGTAATGAACTTTTGCATCCTCAAGTGCAATTAGTGTCTACTCAAAACGCTCTTTATTATTAACTACTGCAACAACGTTTTAATGCCCCACATTTATCCTGCGTCGAGCTGCCTCTTTGGATATTTGTTTGCCTGCCTTACTGCCGCCAGCTGCCAGTTGCCGATTTGGTATACCCTTCTCCTGCTCATTTGACTGTTTATTTGATTTTTCCACCTCGATGTTTATGGCTTTTGTGCGTTTCTACTGGTAATTTTCCTTAATTTTCGTTGATTTCCTCGTCGGCAACAACTATCATGATTTTTGTGGTTGCAACTAATGAGGCGTGGCAATGTATTTAATTTAGTTTCTGTTATTGCTACTTTTGTATGTAAATAATTATGAATGTATGTATGTAGATATGTAATTAAACGCTTAATTAGTTGAGTAACTAGAAATATTTGTCGAATGCAAGTGGGTAGAGTGGGCGTGATGCATTTGTACTAAACGGCGGTCACAATAATTGCACAGCGATATTTTGCAAAGTTGTGGCTTTTTATTTAATTTAAATACATATACAGGTTATTCCACAACAAAAAGTCATATAATTTTAATGGTAAATGATATATTAATTAGTTGATAAATACCTAGTAGTGAAACAATTGATTTTTAAGTAATTTTTGTGGAAGAATATGCGTAACGCCATCAACAAAAACAATTGCCAGAAATCTATGCGAGTCCTAAGCCACTTAAAACTTGCACATTATTGTATCAAAATTGAATACGGCATAAAACTTCATACCAAGATTTTTTTTTTGAATTTTTGTAATGTAAATGTAAAATGTAATTTTTTTTTTTAATTTTGTGCTACATGTGAGACTTTGAGTGGTATTAATTTTGCTATAATATAAACTCTAGTTTTAGAAAAAAAGTAAAATAAAAAAATAGTTGTTGTGCTATTATTGTGACCACCTCTGTAATATGAGTTTGCATACGCATAGAGTGCTCTGTAATTTCGAATTTGTGCTATAGCTATTTTTGACTTTGTCGAAAAGTCCAGATGAAATTTAATGTAAACTTGAGTTCATATATTTGACAGCTCAATAATATCAGGCTCAGCTTATGTACCTAAATATCTGTAATCAAAAGCGTTGTGTACCTCTTCACTTATTACTTCGAAGATAATCTCGGAGAACTATTTTTCGTTTTTTTCTGAATAATCATTTTTTGAGATTAATTCTAAACAGCCCTGTCTAGAAGGCATGAAATAAGCGACTGCAAACTGCTTACTCTACCTGATCTATAATTTCTTTAAAACCCCATGATTTTTCTCAGAATCGAAATATTTTATTTTTTTTTCTTCCGTCTAGCATTTCCGAGTACAATTTAATAACGCTAATAGGAATGCAAATAAGTAGAGGTTCTTCCGAATATGCTCCTATTGGTCCACAAATCGCATTCTGGATAGATTTTGTTTTTTTGACAAATATTGCCTGAAATATTTTTATCTTTGACCTTGAACTCCAAAGAGTATCGATTCATTCCAAGATCAGACCGTTAACCGGCTCTCAGTGTACTTAAAAGAATCATCTGATTGGTTGACGCAACAATTACAATTACAGTTTGTTTACGAAAAGACTGAAATTGTATTGGTGATATACGAAAAAAATCAACACAGTCTACGCTCAAGTTGCATTGTTGCTATCTGGGAGAGTGTATAGTAAATAATACGTCCGAGTCCCCGTTGATGGGGCAGCCGAAGATACTCTCACAATTTTATACATATTTCTTATATGGACAAAAAGTTAGACCACCATTTTGAATTCATTATTTATTTTATATTTCTCCATGCCACCAAAATTTTGAAATTTTCATTAAATTCCTTTAAGAAGATCCACTTTTCGCAAATTTGGAATAAAATGCTTACAGCTCAATAATATTTATTCTTCACTTTCAATTTTCTGTCACAAGCGTCCAAAGAAGGTATAAATCCAACGCTTTATTAAAATACAAAAAGTTATTTAAACTAGTTTTATAGGAGCTCTGAAAAAAATACAACTTTAATTGGTAAGATAAAAAAGTTCTCAAATATCAACACTGAATTGTTCTCTCCGTTTACCTATGCATAACTTGCTCTTCGCATGATTTATTAGGCCAGCTTGAACAGACTTCTTCTGGCGTTGAAAAACCTTGATCTCGCATTTTATTTTTGATGTTCGGGAACAAACAGACATCATAAGGAGCAAAATCAGGGCTGTGAGGCGGATGACTCTTAATGCGATATTTTGAGTACTCAAAAGCTCACTTGTTTGAGCCGATACGTGAGAGCTCTCACTGTCGTGGTGAAGGATGATTTGTCTTCGGCGATGGGTTTACCTTAATTCTCCTAAACTTTTGGTAAACAAAAAGTTATATACCATTCAAAATTGCCTGTTTAAGTTGCTCTAGTGGTGCAGAGGCAACATGAACAGATTTTTCGAGAAAACGTAGGCGAGATACGTCACGAAAATCATTCTGCATGGATCGACGGCCACGTTGGAACTCGTTTTACTAACATTTCACAGTGCCTAAGTGTGGTGCTTCAACGCCAAAAGCCGAGGGAAGTTGATTAAAACACTCATAATTGGATAATCCACGTCAACAATCGTAATAAATCATCGCACGAAAATTTTCACGAGTTAATTCCATCTATTGGATTGGCAGAATTTTTCAACTTACTCAAAGAAGAACAAATAAGGCGCGTGAGTGAAAAGTTCTATGCAAATTTATGCTAAAAAAATATCAAACTTTTCGATAAAAATTTTCAAATTACAACTCATTACAAGTAGTTTTACCTTACTTTTACTTATAAAATCATCAATAATCCTATCATTTGGTCGTAACTCACTTCCGTTCTATGGGAATAACGTGAAAACTGTCTTCTAATGCGTCTATTACTCAATATATTCGTGAATTCAATGCTATTTGTCACACTGTTCTCCTTGAATTTTCTATTTTTTTGCAATTTTTTTTATTAAAATTTATTCTTTGCATAAAATAAAAATGATTAGACTAAATAAATAAATAGTAAATGGTCTCTTTTTTATTTTTTTTATTTTTTATTTTTTTTTTAATTAACTATGGACTTAACTTTTTAATGGACTATGAATAAGTTCGTGCGGTTTTACAACAGATGGCGTAACTTGATTATTATTCCATCGATCCACATTTCCAAACATTCATTGGAGAGCTACTGTCGTAAGGCACAAACGTCAGTATAAGTTTTTTATTTGAAGCGTAAACAACAATATTTTTACCACACTTGAAAATGTCGAATTTCGTGCCAAATAATGTGTTTTTGCGGGGAATTCTTCTTCATTATTTTAATATGAAGAAAAAAGCAGCCGAAAGTCATCGTATCTTGGTGGAAGTTTATGGTGAGCATGCTCTATCTGAGCGAACGTGCCAGAAGTGGTTTGCACGCTTTAAAAGTGGTGATTTTGGCTTGGAAGACGAAGAACGCGAGGGTGCGCCGCCAAAGTTCATGGATACCGAATTGGAGGAATTGCTCGATCAAGATCCGGCTCAAACGCAAGAAGAGGTTGCAAAAACTTTGGGAGTTGATCAATCAACCATTTCCAAACGTTTAAAAGCCATGGGAATGATCCGAAAGGTAGGCCATTGGGTGCCGTATGAATTGAAGCCAAGAGACGTTGAACGCCGTTTTATGGCATGCGAACAACTGCTTCAACGGCACAAAAGAAAGGGTTTTTTGCATCGAATTGTGACTGGCGATGAAAAGTGGGTCCATTACGACAATCCAAAACGTCGGGCAACGTATGGATACCCTGGCCATGCTTCAACATCGACGTCGGCGCAGAATATTCATGGCCTGAAGGTTATGCTGTGTATCTGGTGGGACCAGCTGGGTGTTGTGTATTATGAGCTACTGAAACCGAATGAAACGATTACGGGGGATGTCTACCGACGACAATTGATGCGTTTGAGCCGAGCACTGCGAGAAAAACGGCCGCAATACGCCGATAGACACGACAAAGTTATTTTGCAACATGACAATGCTCGGCCACATGTTGCACAAGTGGTCAAAACATACTTAGAAACGCTCAAATGGGATGTCCTACCCCACCCGCCGTATAGTCCAGACCTTGCGCCATCCGATTACTATCTCTTCCGATCGATGCAACATGGCCTGGCTGACCAGCACTTCCGTAATTACGATGAAGTCAAAAAATGGATCGATTCGTGGATTGCGGCAAAACCGACCGAATTTTTCACAAAGGGAATCCGTGAATTGCCAGAAAGATGGGAAAAAGTAGTAGTAAGCGATGGACAATATTTTGAATATTAAATTTGTAACCATTTTAGGTCAATAAAGTTTCAAATTTCGAAAAAAACCGCACGAACTTATTCATATTCATAAGTGTGTTTGGTGTGGTTTTGTGCTACCCCCTAAACCAAGAAAAAATATTATCTTTTTTTTTTTGGCCTTCCTAATGCACTTACATACATTCATCACATTTTCTCTCCCATCCAAAAGCGTTAGCCACTGCTCAATTTGCAGAAAAATTTATTCGAAAATAGACTAGAGCGAGTACGAACTTATTTCGGAAGACATAACTTTTCACGATCTGAGAAGTTCAACGCAAGCAACGCACAATATTTTATAAAATATTATATGGTTGGCGCGCAGCATTCTTCAAAACTCCCTCTGCTTCGGGCGCTAATGGGTCCTCTTGCATTCAATTGCACGTTGTACGCTTTGTACATATTTGCCACACGTGCCATGATGCCTCAATGTGATGCATGCGTGACAGCGTTTACTGCTTGCATAAGCAGCTGCAGATGGCGAGAATTTGTTGTATGCATGTGAAGTGTGGCAACACTGAATTCGTTCTACGTCGCTTTATGAGGCACTTGCCGTTTGCCTCCAATGCGATTTTCAACACCATTCATTTATTTGCTGAGAAAATAAAGAAAAAATAAATAATAATTACTATTGTGCTCATAACATTGAGTGGAAAGACATCTGTAAAGTAAGTAAAAGTGAAAATGAATTTTATATATGAAGACTGAATTGTTTAGCGACCTTAACCTGAAAAGGAGTACAAGTGTTTTTTATTTATTGAAATTGTAGTGTTAGCGAATGAGCGAATGATTGAGGGGTACCTTTTGTTTATGAGTATCAGAACATGTACATGTAGATCTTCTTCTTCTTAATTGGCGCTATAACCGCTTACGCGATTTTGGCCGAGTTTAACAAAGCGCGCCAGTCGTTTCTTTCTCGTGCTAACCGGCGCCAGTTGGACACACCAAGTGAAGCCAAGTCCTTCTCCACCTGATCTTTCCAACGCAGAGGAGGCCGCCCTCTTCCTCTGCTACCACCAGCTGGTACCGCATCGAATACTTTCAAAGCCGGAGCGTTTGTATCCATTCGGACGACATGACCCAGCCAACGTAGCCGCTGGATCTTTATTCGCTGCGCTATGTCTATGTCGTCGTAAAGCTCATACAGCTCATCGTTCCATCGTCTGCGATATTCGCTGTTGCCAACGTGCAAAGGTCCAAAAATCTTACGCAGAATCTTTCTCTCGAACACTCCAAGCGTCGCTTCATCGGATGTTGTCATCGTCCAAGCTTCTGCGCCATACGTTAGGACGGGCATGATGAGAGTCTTGTAGAGTGTTAGTTTTGTTCGTCGAGAGAGGACTTTACTACTCAATTGCCTACTTAGTCCAAAGTAGCACTTGTTGGCAAGAGAGATTCTACGTTGTACATGTAGATACGCATGCGAATATGTAAGTATGCACATTGAACTGTTGTGCAACCGCATTCAAGCCTGAAAGTAGGGCTCAAGTGGTGCTGCAGCTAAACTGAGTCTACGCAAAAGTAGTGCATCTTACAAGGCGAATGCATGCAAGATGGTACAAAAACAAAAACTACAAATATTTTATTTATGCCATTTGGCTCTTTGAATGTATAAATCAGCTGATTACTTTCCACTGATTACCTAAATTTCTCTTATTTTCCACAAATTACACTAATTTTAATTAGAATGACCACAAAACAGATCACTTTAACACTCAGACCACCAAAATGAAGGAAAAAAATCTGTTCTAGTAACTTAACTTTGAATTTTCCATCGCACGTTATTTGCGTATTTCGAACTTTTAAAGGTGACACCATTTCAAACCCTTCTCTTTAGTTTTTGTTTTGCACAAGCTTGCATGAATTGACCTTAACAGTGAAGGCTGTGGGGTAACTGGCCTGCTTTATGATTTTGGCCTAGACCTCTATGACTAACCCTATTTGAGTTGCCACCGTTGTCTAGTACGTTTATGTATGATATAGCGTAGCTTGGTCCCAACTTCAATGTGCGCTTTGAATACACATTTTTTAGAAACTTTTTCTAAATAGTGGTCCCTCTTTGGCAGACAAAAGCACACGTCCAATTCCTAGCTGACATTCAGAGGCGCCTAAAAGAGGGGGAGCTTCCATATCTAGGACCACTGCCAGGAGACACACGGCCCAAATGCGTTTCCAGAATTGGTGCCAAACAATCAATAAATTGTCTTGATGGCATGAAAGATCAAGTAAATCCTTTAAGTTGGCTCTTGATAAACACTAAAATGCAATTCTCTAACAAACAACTCTTTGGATTAAGCTTTCGAACGTACTAAAATTGTTCCGAACATATTTAAAATTGTCCCAAAATCGTCCCTCTCTGATCTTGAATTTGGATTTCTCATTTCTTATGAGTGGTATGAGCTGTACCCTTGAATAGACACAGGGCAGTGATTTAATAATCAGGAGCTCCGCTGACTAGGTCGTGTCGAATGAATGAATACAAACGCACCAACTCTAAAAGTATTGAATGTGATGTTCGACGATAGTATCAGAGAAAAGGGAATGCATCCACTGCGTTGAATTAAGTGCAGTAGAACTTCGATTCGCTTGGTATTTCTAAGTGGTGTCGATTAGCACGCGATTTCTGCGACAATAAAGAAGAGGAAGAACATGTACACCTCACAAAACTTCTCGAATATTTTTGGAAAACCCTATACTTTGATTGTGATCGAAATGGAGTTACTTAGACTATTGCTAAATATATTGTACTTCCATTCCAATTAAGTTCGATCCATAGCGATACCAGATTCAGTTAATTAGTTATGCGTTTTGAAATAGTTAACCTGCATGGTGTCTATTTCTATTGCGAATTTAATAAAATATTTCCAACCCAACGCTGGGATGTCTTCCAATCCGTCAAACTGGGGTGCCTCCAAATATATAAAACGAGTTTTGAATAACGCGGGACATCCGCAAAGGAGATGCTCTATAGTTTCCCTTGAGCCCTGCTCCCTAAATTTTTTGTATTCCTCGCAGTCTGAGATTCCTATCTTATCAGCATACGCTGCTACTTTGCTATGTCCCGGCAGCACGCCTATCAAAGTTCTCCAATCTATTCCTGTTAGTGACAGCATAAATCGAGTACGACTGTGATCGTCTTGCTTAAATACTATCTTTGCTTTCCTGCAAGTGGACAAATTCTTTCATCTTGTCCTGAGGTTTCTGATTGTGTTTTCGTCTAGTTCGTTATGGCCTCATGGTCTTATAGCACTATGGCCACGAACCCAATAGAAAAATAGCTTACAGTTCGCTGCCAACCTTTCTCCTGCCTATCTGCTCTGAAGAACGATCATAAACGTCCTACTAAACTATGTAATTACTTTAAAGGCTACCTGACTATCTGTGCAAAAGTTAATCTTGTAGCTGGTCCCAGTAGTAACGCAAGCTAGGTATGCTGCCTTTCCAACTGCAAAGATGTCAGCCTGGAATACACTGCAGTAATCTAGAATCTTATATGACTTCCTTAGGTCTCACTCTAGGCAGTATATCCCAGCGCCAGAACGGTCCGTATAAAAGTTGAATGCATAGAGTTTAGAGCTAAGCCCTTACGCCATCTTCCTTTTCCGATAGTGATCTTTAACCTTTTTTTCTTTTAAAAGCCAGAGCCATATTGTCCAAATTCACTATATAATTCTTGTTTATTGGTGTCTATATGTCCATAGGTCCTCTTTGAGAGTTTATTTAGGGCGTTTAGCCTTCCTGCAGATCTTGCTGCAAAGCGTTCTGCTGAAAGATCTATCGATGGTAAGTTAAGCATGTATTCGAGGGCCACCGTTGGAGGCATTCTTAGCGCTCCTGTAATGCATAAAACGGCTAGTAGTTGAATATTTGTCATTGACGCAATGGCATGGCGAACAGAGCGCCAGTTAGCGGCCACTTTTTTGTAAAAAAAATATTTCTTTTTACAGCCCCAGTCGGACGATAAATATGATTTTTCGGAATAACTCGATCAAAGTGGGCTTAAGAAGATATAAACTACAAATAAACAAAAAAGATCTCACCTGGACCACAGCGCCATAAAGCGGGTATTTGCATGCAGAAGTATTTGTTTTTTGATAGTTATTATATATTTCGAGTATTAACTATATCTGACCAATAATGTGATTTATATTAATATTTAGATCCCAGCACCAAGTAGGAAGCCCAAAAGAACTTGTAAACCTTCCCTGAAAACGTACCTTCTGGTTGAAATCAAATGAACGACTTGGGAATAAATAAACTAAAAATAAACGCGCAATGATATTAATTATTGTTGTGTGCATACCTGTATATCCTCACATTTAAAAAAATATGTTCGCTAATAACCTCGCAGAAAATGCTCCGATTTGCACAAGATTTTTAGCAGTTTGAAGATAATCTCTCTTGCAAAGTTCTTTTTGACATACAATAAATTGCATAAAACTGTAAAAGGGGCGTGCCTATAAGTCAAAACGTGTTAAAAAATTACTAAATTAATTTTCAAACTGCAGTAAATCAAAACTAATGCAACCGATTGTAGCATTGCTTTTGAAATGTTTGCTATCACTCTACATTAGTACAATTTGCCAACTAATACTCCTACTACTATTAAAATTTTGAAAATAAAAGATATATTTTTCAAAAAATTTCTGTTCACGGGCTTCTAAGCCAGCGGGATATGTAAGAATAAGTAGGAAATGGTTAATAGTTAATGGTAGTAAAGGGTTAAGGTATGGCCCTTTAGCACTGCGACCATATTGATATATTGTGCACCCTATGCTGTCTATTGACTGTTAAGTATGCTTATGAATTGTACCAGCTCCTTCTGAGGGAGTGATTGAAGGTCTTCATCTGTAAGCATGAACTTGTTTAAAAACCTTTTCCTTCTATGCGTCAACCCCGGACATTCGATGATGAGATGTTCTATAGACTCCTCATCTTCGCAGTAAAATCTGCAGGTGCTGGTGTTAGTTATGCCTAATTTATGTAGGTGTTTGTTGCAGGTGAAGTGACCCGTGAGGGCGCCTGTGAGAGAGCGGATTCTCTTTTTGTTTAACGTGAGGGCCATGTTGGCTCTTTTGGCGTTGAAACTTAGGAACTTTTTGGAGTGTCTAAGACCCTCTACGTTGTTCCAATGCTGATTTAATAGAGTTTTGGCCCAGTATTTTACTTTTTGTTTTAGGCTGTTTTTGTTGAATCCGAACATGGGACTAGGTCCGATGAAGTTTACATCTGCCCCTTTTTTGGCTTGAAAGTCTGCCTTTTCGTTGCCGTCATATCCCTCATGTCCTGGTACCCAAATTAATGAGACATTGTTTTTGGATGCCAGGTTATTGAGTGCCTTGTGGCATTCTAAGAGAGTTTTTGAGTTGTAGGTATAGCTATCTAAAGCTTTTAAAACTGATTGGCTGTCCGAGAGTATTTTGAGCTTTACTCTCTTGCGTTGTCTACGTTGCATGATGTTTACTGCTTCCATTATTGCGTATAGTTCCGCTTGGAAGATGGTGGTGTCCCTGGTGAGAGTGAATGATTTGTGGATTCTGGGCCCCACTACTCCTGCTCCTACACCATAAGGTGTTTTTGATCCATCAGTGTACCATTTTTGTGAATTATCATTCATCCATTTTGGGTTTGTTTTCCGCTCGATCCTCTCAGGAAAGGTAACTGTGTATCCTTTTGTGAAACAGAGGGTTGGGTCAATGTGGTCTGAGACTTGAGCCATGCTTATGGTGTTTTTGATTTTATTTAGGATACTTAGGTTGCCTAATTTGAATTTCTTTCATGTGTAGCATGAGTGCTTGCGTAGCTGCTTCCTCTTGGATTGCTATAGGAAGTGGTGGGAGATTAAGGAGGGCTTCCATGCCAGCTGTTGGGGTAGTTCTCATAGCCCCTGTAATGCATAGGCAAGCAAGCCTTTGTTCTTTTCCCAGTTTGGTTATCGCTGTTTGTTGGATAGATTTGCTCCACCATACTAGTGCCCCATACAGTATGATTGGTCTAACCATTTTGGTGTGTATCCAGAGGGCCATACTAGGGCTGAGGCCCCAGGATCTCCCTAGTAATTGTTTGGTTGTCCACAAGGATTTCGTGGCTTTTTTGTTATATTATTTCTATGTGTATTTTAAGTGAGTTTTTTATCTAAGGTTAAACCTAGATAGTTGACCTCTTCCTTTAGTTCTATCACTGTTTCATTTATTTTCAATGCAGGAAACTCTAACTTTCTTTTTCTTGTGAAGGGGATTATTGTGGTTTTGTTAGGGTTGATCGACAGCCCCTCCTTTTTACACCATTCCCATGTTGCGTTCAAGGCATTTTGCATTAAGTCTGTTAGTGTCCTTTCATGGTTGCCTTTTATTATAACAGATATGTCAACTGCATAACCAGTGGATATAAATCCCTTATTGTATAGGTGCTGCACCAAGTCATCAATTAGTAGTAATAAGTAGGTAAAGCAAATATGAAAACTGTATGCTCCTTGATTTCTATACCTGCTGATTTCGTTATGGCGTTGCTCACTACCCTTTCATACATATTTTGCCTTTTTGCCTCGACGACAGAGCAACGCACGCTGGGTATTTGCTGCTAAGATATGCAAATAAATATCCTTAAAATTATGCGCTTTCAACTGTATGAAAAGCTTTAGCAAAAATTTCTAAATTTACGTCAACAACAAACATTTTAAATAAACTCAACTTTGAATGCCCTGTCGTCCATGTCAAACATTAGCGTCACTTAGCAAAAGCATAAAATTAAAAGTTTATTACGAAAAATTATGAAGTGCACGCAAAATTTGTTTACCATAGTAATGACACTAAAAGACCATTTCCGTAAGTACTTATGTACGCGTCGAGTTGCGTCGAAATTCACATAAACAACTGGCGGGTGGCTGTGTAAAACTTTTCGCTTTATCGTATCGAAACTTGTGCTTCGATCGTTTTTGTAGTTTATTTATACAAATGTTCCACAATTTGTTATGGCTTTTGACAAATCCAATAATGGCGCGGGTGCTGAAAAAAGATAGTCTAAACAAATAGCCTGAATGTACCGCATACTTCCCGCTGCGCTGTCTGCGTCATTCAATTGAGATTTCTTTCAGCTTTGCGCTGCCAATGTTTATAAGCGAATGAAGCTTCAATTTTGCTCTCCTTTCCCTTTACTCTCCTTCACTGCTGGAAACTAAAGCGCATGCATGGAATTTTGTTATTGCTTATAAGTTGATTTCGCACGAAATCGCAACGAAATTGAGCACTTAAAAAAAACATTTTTAAATAAGGAAAATTTCGTGGGTTTATTTTGTTTGCTGTTATTATTATTATTTTGTTTTTTTGTTTATACAATTTACCAACGTTGCACGCTGTTTAGCTATCAAAACGCTCTGAATTTTATAGCAACTTAAACGATTTTTTCTGCGCTCATACTAAGCCAGACCTTGTTGAGGAATTTGTGAGTAAATAACTCCTATAACTAATACTCAATTTGAATTCGGAAATCCACGTGAATGCCAATCAATTTCTTCAAGCATTTCAAGTGCAATTCAATTTTCAAGCAATTTTGGATTGAATACTTTCATGCAACCACAATTGGTTTTACTGAATCCTCAAATATTTCTTCCCGAAAAACAAAAAAAAAAAATGAAAACTTCCGCATACACGATACATACATATGTGTATATGGATGTATGTATGTATGTATAAAGCTTAAAAAATCTCTCATATTTCCTCAGCATTTTCCATATTTGCATCGATTTGATAAGCAGCAATGCGAAATGGGAACAAATGCAACATTTCATTAAACCAAAAGATTTTCAAAAAATAGCTATATCGAAAGGAAGTGCTGTGCCTGGCAAAAAATGGCATCAATTCTATTGACGTGCTTGTGTCGTGAGTCTTTCCGCAAGAACTACTTTTTTGTTGCACCAACAGGGTAGTATTGTTTTCGAATTCTCCGTTTGTTCTTGCTCGCAGCAGTTATGCTTCTGCCTTCCTGACTACGAATAAAGGGTGTTTTAAATGCTTTCATTTTAAATTATTTGAGAAAGTATGGTGGAAACTGCTTCGTTCATAACATTTCCATTTTAAACCAAAGTCAAGACAAGGCATTCAAAAGAATTATCTAAAGCCCTGCCTGCTGCGGAGGTGGCGGACATCGTAGAAGTAGATTTGATTAGTGCGTCGCTTGTAGATCAACCGAAGATCCTTATGAACGATCCAAACCATTTCATATAACAAGCGATTCATATGCGTAAGTGATCCAAATATTTCAGGCATTCAGTTATTTATTTATTTGTAGGATTGAGTATTCTTATTGTGAACTAAATTGAAAATACTTCGAAAAAATTATATAATTTGGCCCTCTATTCAATATTGAAAAATTTGATGCGGTCAAACATCTTCAACTCTTTTACAATTTTTTATTTTCTTATTTTTAGGATAAAGAATACTTACAAAAAACTTCGTTTTTTTTAACCTTTTTCTGATTATTTTTTTCTTATTTTTTGTGAAGAATGAAAAATGAAAAAAATTTGTTAAAAAAAATTTGCAAAGCTATCAGCTTTTTTTAAAAAATTTTAATTTTTTTTCTTATTTTTTGGGATTAATGATACTTAAAAATAATTTGTTGTGGAACAAGATTTTTCATTTGTTAAAAAGTGTTGAAAAAAATTCAGTGCTTTTTAACATTTAAGCTTTTTTTTTTATTTTTTAGAATTAAGTATATTTTAAATATAAACTATTTGAAAAAATATTTTTTATTCGTTAAAATTCTTTGAAAAAATTCAGTTCTTTTTAACATTTAAATTTGTTTGGGATTAATGATACTTAAAATATTTTTTTTGGATAAAGGCTTTTTAATTGTTAAAATTTTTTGAAAAAAATTCAGTTCTTTTTAAAATTTAAAATTGTTTTTCTTATTTTTCAGAGTGAATGGTATTTAAAAATTGGTTTTTGGGAAAAAATTTTGTTTTTCGAAAAACAAAAAAAATTTTTTGGAAAAAGATTTTTGAATTGTTAAAATTTTTTGCCAAAATATCAGCTCTTTTTGACATTTTTAATATTACTTAAAAAAATTATTATTTTTAAATTAAATTTTAGAAAAAAGTTTTTTGGAGAAAAATTTTTTTGACAAACGATTTTTTTGTTAAAGTTTTTTGGAAATTTTTTAGGATTGAAAGTAGATGAAAAGTAGAAAGTTGTTTTTCTATTTTGTGGGATTAAAAAAATTGTATTTTGGAAAAAGATTTTTCATTAGCTAAAAAATGTTTGTACTTTTTACTTAAAATATTTTTTTTTTTTTGAAAAAAAAAACTTTTTATTTGTTAAAACTTTTTGAAAAATTTTAAAATTGTTTTTCATATTTTTCGGAATTAATGGTAGTTAAAAAATTTTTTTTTGGGAAAAGATTTTTTAATTGGGATTAATGATACTTAAAAAAAAATTATTTTAGAAAAAGATTTTTTATTTGTTAAAAATGTTTGAAAAATTCAGAGGTAGGTACTAAAAAAAATTGGTTATTTAGAGAAACTTTTGGAGAAAAATTTGAACTGAAGTACTTAAAACAAATTGTTTGTTTGGAAAAAAATTATTAATTTGTTAAATTTTTGGAGATTTTTTGGAAAAAGATTTGTTTTGTTCAATATTTTGGAAAAAAAAATGTTTGCGTCATATGTGGAAAAGAGACGATGGGACGTTTAAATTTGGCATTATGTAATTGTCAAGTAGACAACTTAGATCATTTTTTTATTGATTTTCATTTGTTCTAGAAAACATTTCATTATAATTTCACAAATGTATGACTATATTCTTCATACAGCGAATTAAATTTGGCTTAAATGGGCATTGTTCCTTTGAAATCCGAGTGATGATACTTAGCAGAAATTAGAGCCTTTTCTGCAATTTGTAAATAGAGGCAGATGAGTTGGATTCATCTCAGCACCCACTACTTAACTGCCTTAGTTTTGCCGTGCAAAGATTCAGACGTCTTGCCTTTCGCTTTCTACGCAAAAACGAGATGCCATCTGATTCAATAATTCACCGCTTTGTTACCATTACGCAGAGGTTTACTTTCCAAAATAAAATTTTGGCACTGTTTACACATATCCTTTGCCTCGATCATCTAATCCCTATCTCTTTACCTCTTATCATGTTCACCGACAGCCTGTACTTAACAGTCTAAGTGTGACAAAAATTAAAAGTTAACGCTACCACAATGTTGTGCGGAAACAGACGTTGTCACACCCTGTATAACTTCCAACTGACATCTAACAAATCTCTATGCGCTCGACATATGTACGTCCGTCCTATCGATTGTTTATTTCTTTGCGTTTTACACATTTCAATTGCAATAGTGCTTCACACATACACACACATACGAGTTTTCCGTTTCCCTTTGCGTGCAATACAACAACTCGTATTCGCATTGTGCCATCATTTTTCCATATGAAAGCATCCACTCTACGGAAATGTCACACACACACAAAGATACACACACATAAATCGAGTACAATTTTTGAGAATATTTCCGTTTTTCAACTCGCAATGTGAAAAAACGTTGGAAAAAAAATTGACCACAATTTCAATTTCGTCGATTTTCAGGCACTATTGAAAATTGTAATTTGATGAAAATGCTTGGGCGAAAAACTAACAGCAGCAATTGGGCTAAACTCCAATGGAAACCCAGCGTATGACAAAAAAAACTAAAAAACAAAACGTAAAACAAATTGAGTGCATATTTGATTTTTTGAGAAAAAGTCGCAAAATAAAAAATAAAAAATGAGAAGCAAATGCATTTGGATTGCTCGCGTAGGCAGAAATCGCATGTCGTTGATACAATGGATTTTAACGATGCTACATCGTTCAACACAGATTTGCACTTTTCATTTGCAAATAAAACGACATGTCGCAAAAACCACATACACTTCACTCAATTGTGGGAATATTTGGTGTTTGACTAGCAGCACCGGAAAAAAATGCCATAGATCAAAACCATTAACATTTACGCGAATTTTATTTTAAGTGCAATTTTGTGTGTATTTTGACAGAGCTTCCATTACAAAAAAAAAGCCAAATTGTGTGGCAGAAACTTCGGAGTAGATAGGGGAAAAAGGGCATATCAGCTGTATTTGCCTTCATCAAATTTTTAAATTAAAAATATACATGTATTTGTAATATAAAATAAAATCAATATTTAAATACAGAACTTTAATAATTAAACTTAAAATTGGTATATCTAACTTATCTCCCTGTTACCCACAAATGCCCACTCTAAATCTGGGAAAAGAAAAAACGAACCATATTTTGTTCTCGCTAACCTTTTAAGGTGGCAAGTGATCGGTAAAGCAATGCATGCATTGTAACTTTGCCCCAACTTTCTGATTGGTCACACAGTAACTTTTACGCTCTTCAACTCTGTGCAGTTAAAAATATTAGAGTGAGAGAAAATGCGCTCAGTAAGCCAATCAGCGCCGTTCACTGCTCTAAACCAGCTCTACGTTGTTGTACTATAAAACCTATTACTGCTGCCGAGAAGATGTTAAGATGCTGATCGAATGCACGCGTTGCTTCTAAAAGTTCTGAAAATTCAAAACACTTTATACCTCAAAAGTGATATTGTCGCCCTCAATGGGGGAGTACCCCCATCGACTGCAACGCACTTATGCCAGCGTTTGATCCAGCTTTCGAAACATTTTTGGAACTCTATTTTCGGTATAGACATCAGAGCCGTCTTCGATTTTTCTATTACTTCCTTTCGGTTGTTAGAATGCGTTCTCCGTAGTGAGTTTTTGACTCAATCAAGCGGAAAAATGTCGCAGGGAGCCACATCACATGAATTCGATTGCTGTTGGGTGGCATTCGTTTCGTTCCTGGTCAAAATATATTATATATCATGGGTATTACAGACTGTGAGACGGTGCGTTATCTTGTTGCAAAATCCCCTAGTTGTTTTCCCACAAATCCATTCTTTTTTGCGCATTCCTGCACATTAATATCTTATAACGCCTCATAGCGCATAATAATCCTCATTAACTGTCCGGCCTTCTGCCAAAAATTCTTGGTTTTCCTTTTTGATTCTAAACGACGTGCTTTTTTTGGTATTGATTTCTTCAGAGCTCTCCATTCAAACGCCTGATATCTGGATTACCATACTCATAAGCCCACGTTTCGTCTCCAGTAATGATGCATTTGATGAATGTTGAGTCGGATTCAGCCGTCGAAATCGTACCTTGGCGATATCCCTTATTTTCATGAAACTCAGGTTAATTGTAACCACCTTTGCAGCAACACGGCGCAAACTCAAGTCATTAATACAATGTCCTGAATGGATCCATAAGCAATTCTTAAGTCGAAAACACGTGCAGAGGTAGGTTTACTCAAGACGGTGGAGCTTTTATAAATGTAAAATTTTAGTAGGAATGTTAATCACAGATGTAGCAATCTTAAAAAATCAAACAGTACTCTAATTAGTTGACTTAAAGCGTCACCTGGCGGTTGTTCAGGGAAGTTTTTGATCAAGGTGGTAAATATGTGAAAGTTGGCCTAATGAGAAGCCTAATAACTACACTCTCTTGAAGCTCTTTAAATTTCGAATAGCACAATGTTCAGCGCTTTGTCCGTCTTTAACCTTTCCAATTCAGCTACCTTTCAGCGATAGAAGCTTTTCGAAGTAAAGCAAAGCAAAACAAAGCGAGAAAGGCAAGTTAGGCAAACTACATAGAGCAAGCATCTTCAGCTTAGTCGTGTTATAAGAAGTTTCGCGGTGCTTTTATTTTATTGCAGATTTGTACTTCGACCTCTTACTCTTTTGTGCCCTTAAACGCTTAAAAAAAAAGGAAAACATCCCCTATGCTGTAGTCTTACCTCTAATTCGTTTCGGTTTTATGACGAATACAATTAATCCTTCTAAAGATGCCTTCCAATGCTCTCTAAAAAGTGCCTTCCAAAATTGTTTTGAAGAAGTCACTCAATGCCTTCAAAATGTGTAATACTAACGAAAGAGAAAAAAGAATCCAATTTTCTTCCACTTTACTTCTAAACCATACCGATTTTGTAACAAACAAAAAAAACGGTGATTACATTACCTTAGAGAAATCACAAAGACCACTGGGAATCTGAGGATAGGAAAAAATATCTATGAGTAATTCTCTCGTTTCCTACTTTTAAGTCACCCGATTTCGTGTCCAAACCAGAAAATCATTCATGCTTTCTAATAAATGAATGCTGGTTACTAAAGTTTTGGCCTGTTTGCGATCTCTACAGCTTCCAGAGAAAACATCCATGATGAGCCGAGCCTTGCAGTGATATAACCAATGGTGGACCGCTTCATCAGCAATGGCGAGTTGAGCCGTATGCGCTTTTTTGAGAATCACAAAAGTTCAATATACATCTCTTCAAGAGTGTTTAGAAAAATGAACGCTATCCTCTGCTAGACCAACCAATGTTTGAGCATAGACTAAGTTAGATAGGATACACTTAAAATTCTATGAGATCCACAGTTCTATCCGCATATATCCTTAATTCCTACCAATTTTAGCGCTTTCAAAAAGGTTCTATCAAATCCAAACTTACTTCGAAGCTCGCTGCATTCACACAAGAATTGCTGAGCAGACTTTACCTCCTATGTACTATGTACTTATATATGGACTGCTATCAGAGAAGCCATTATGTCTGGCTCCGGACCTGGCAGTCGTATGAATAATCCAGTCTTAGTGCTTTATGTGGACTTAAGACTTTAAGACTTTAAAAACTTAAAATGGTAACACAAAACAGAAATATTTTTGGAATGAATTTTTTTTATTACAATCTGTAGATCAGTCCAATTTTTGACTACTGTTTCCAATAAATCCGCCGTATGGCGTCAATGGTGGCTTGAGTATTGCAATAAATCGATTGTTAAGTGCATTGTATGGCAGTTGTGCCGTCTTGTTGGAACCAAGTGTAGTCGATTTTAAGCTAATTATTTTTTTGAAACAAATTTGAAAGCGTTGTTCTGGCGTTAACCGATTCATGATGGCTTGCCAAACCTTAATGAACAGAAATGTCAATACAGTTTGCCGTTCTCAGCTGTCAAGTCATAGCTATCGATATCGATAGTTCTCAAGCAGCTAAAACAACTATTTGATATTACGGAGTTGTTTTTATAAACCATTTTCGGATATCTTTATTTTAAATTAAAAATTTTTTTTTTAACTAAAAGCCCATTTTGCAAGAATCGATATTCTTGAACAATAAAAAAATGTTCTTAAACTTTTTTGCAGGTGCAGTTGAGTGCTAATGAATGTTTTGTTTTAAATATTTAGTTGGAAAAAAAATTTTTATAAAAATTTTTGGAAGTTGTTTTTTTTCAAAATTACAAATTTTTTTTTTATAGCATTCCCAGTTTGCAAGAATCGAGTTTGCTTGGGGAATAAAACAAATTTTTTCGTAATCGTAAATTTAAAATGGCAGTTGCAGATGATTACTGATGATTTTTTTGTTGTTAAATAGTTATTATATATTTTTCATAAACAATTTTTTAACAGCTTTTTTCCAAAATTATTTTATTTTTTCTAAATCAATATCAGTTTTCAAGTATCCATATTCTTAAGCAATAAACAATTTTTTTGTTTTTTTTTTTGTTTTTAATTTTCAAATATTTTGTGTAACGGTACGATTTTCCAAAAACCGATACTCTTCTTAAGGGGTTACATGGGTTTCGTCGAGTAAATATTTCAATATTATTTTTTTATGTAAAAAATTATTTATTTAATTCAAACTTTTTTCTGTCTTATAGATACATATTTAAAGAATAATTTCTGAAATTTTCAACAAAAAAAAATTAAAACTCCTCCATTGTAACGTCATTTCCGGTGACCCCTCGAAAAAAGGTGCGTCCGCGTTGTCAGCATAACTCCTGACAGACTCATCAAAAATGAAAAAACAAAAATAAATGCATTAGTTAAGACCGTAAACTCGTGCTTGAACGAAAGAAAGAAAAAAATTGGAATTTTGGCACACATTTTTCCAAAAAAATGAAAATTTCGGTCAAATTTGCTTGACATTGTGTTTTTTTTTTAAATAGTTGTAATTGAACAAAAACAAAATCCTTCGTTCAAACACGAGTGAATTGTGTTTTGAACACCTGTGTAAAATTTCATCAAGATCGGTTAAGTAGTTTTCGAGAACATTTGGCAACCGACTTTGAAACACAGTTCCGAGAAAAACGTGTTTAAAGTTTTGAGTAACAATAAAAATGGCTTGGAGCGCACACCTTCCAAAGGCTGTATCTCCGAATTTATTATTCGGATCGACTTGAAAATTTAGGATAATATTCCTGAGATCCAAAAAAGCCAAAAAAAAAAAATAAATCGATTTTTTGATCCAACGAAATCCATGTAACCCCTTAAAGGAAACAATAATTTGCTAAACGTAGATTAAAAGTTGCACATGCACTTGGTTCGGTCTCGCGCTCCACCTACAAAAGTATTCGTCAACATTTTTTTTTTTACCTCTTTTGGCCCTCGGCTCAAATAAATATGGTTTATACCTGGAAGTTATCATCATCAGGTAGCGATTACAGCTCAGGCTGAGCTTTAGCTTCATCCACAATTCTCTTCCAATCTACACGGTTCATAGCAATAGATCTCCAGCTCCTAACTCGTAGCTTGGTCAAGCCAGGTGAACCTTGGACGTCCTCGGGCTCGGGTCATTAGACAATTCGCTGATAAAAAAGATTTTTGGGGCCAGCTGTCTTCCATGCGCACAGAGTGCCCTAACCATCGAAGTCTTTGGGATTTAATGTATTTCACGACGTCTTCTCCCTCGCATAAGTTTAGCAACTCATCGTTGTAGCGTATTCGGTACGTTCCATCGTTGGAGCGTATGGGGCCAAGTTTGGGGTCTAGAAGTTATTGCAATGCAAAATTCAGGTACTCTTCTTCTTAATACAGAAACGGTAGTCGATTTTTTATTTTGTATTTATTTTGCCTTATTGGTCGAGTCTGAAGAGGTTATGCAACTAATTCTTTGATAAAAAAAACGGAATATGCTTTTTCAGAATACTCGTTTTATTTCATTGTACCGCTGAAAAGATCCTGACGAATTTGTACCACTGGTACCTTTTAGCTTTTAAAATTTTCAATTAGTTGGAAAATTTAGACAGATACTCGTACCTACTTGACTTGCAGGGACAGCTCCAGTGGAAAAAAAATACTAAAAACTACTTTTAGGAAATTTTCGCTCAATATATGTACAAGTAAGAGTTGTGGCGTCATACCTTGCTGCAGGTGACCACAAATTGTGTGCAGATTGGATTAAACAAATATTTCTTTTTTTGTTTTTGATTTTCAATTACAATATTAATTACCACTTCTTCTGCTTGTTAAACTAACCAAAGGTTACTAACTCGCCTGAGTCCACTCTGCGCTCGTTGCGAAATTCGCAAGTTTTTATTCACTTTTAATATCATAAATCTGCCATTACCGACCCAAGCACAGCTAAGCACCAATTTGTAAGCTTAAGCACATAAGTCCGAAACTAGTTTACAACTTTTGACTATTCACCCGTTGTCGGTGTACCTTCGCCTTCTGGCCAGCTTTGTGATAGACTCTGACGCTCTTTAAAAAACACAAAATGCAGTGCGTTGATCACTCACAACTTGTTAAAATGTCAAAAGAAAGTGAGCAGCTCAAAAGTATATGCGCAAATGCATGCATAAATGCATACAAAATGGATATACATATGCATATGTATTTGTATATAAATGTGCAAGTGTGTGAGCATATGCATAAAACCGGACACTCACTCGAGCTGGCCATGCAAATGTAATATGAAAATGCATTGCTCTCTGCATCTGCTGTACTCACTAAGCATGTATGTGTGTGTGTGTTGGTGCACTTTCCAAAGTTTGCCAACATTTACGGACAAGCCGAAACGTCAAAAGTAAAAGTTAAAAATATTTTACAAGCGCATGGGATTCAAAAACAGGCGACCATCAACTTTTCTGGCTGTGTGACAACATTAATCACTAAGTGAATGCGTGAGTGAATGAGTGAGGGAATGTGTGTGTGTGAAGGTACGCGAATGTGGATTTGCGCCTGGTTGAGTACATCAAACTTTAAAGTGACGCTTATATAAGTACATAGTACGTGTGAATGTATCAGTGGTAACCCTGCCTGTGGACCTCGACCTGACCGGCGTGCAAAATGAGCAAGCGACTTACATATATATGTATGCGCATAAACATCACATTTGTAAGCACATGAAAACAAAACCAACAAGGCGAAAAAAACAAAAAAAACACAGCTACATTAAAGTACTCGTACACTAAAGCAAAAGCAAGCATGCGCTTATCAACTAACCAAAAATATGAAATACATAGCAAAAATTATTGTCTGGCGCTGCCAACTTTGTGCATGTCAATGTCACTTTCTCAATTGCTGACAGTTGAAATATGTATGTTTTACGACGATTATATGCATACATACAACACTTTATGTTGTGCGGCCGGATAGCATGACGCTTATAACAATTCACGCTGACATAAAAAGGACAATGCACTGAATACTTAGTGAAGCTTTGGTTATGGAGCTGCAACTGAAACTGAAACTGAAACTGGGCAACTGAAAGTGAGCAAACTGTCAACGTCATTTGCCTGCAGCACCAAAGCGTGTGGCCAACAACAAGTGCTCGTACAACAAGCCGCCGCATAGATAGTGCGAGCCAGCCTAAGCTGGTTGCTAAAACCTGTAGTTAAAGCTATGTGCTATGTAATACATAAGTGCCAACGATGCGTCTCACAAACGACGCCACTTAACTCACTCACTCAGCTCACTCAACTCGCTCAACTGTCCATCAACGACACTTCAACAAAGTCCTTAGCCACTTTTTCACACAATGCTTGTCGGTCAACACGCTAAAAGAACCGTTAAAGTGCGTTGCATGGCTTCTCGTATATGTTGTTCTTGTTTTTGATATGATTCTTGTTGTTGCAGCTCATTGTGCATTCATTCATTCATGCGCTAGCTCACTCACTCGCTCGCTCACTTAGCGTTAACTGAGTAAATGTAACGCACCACAACCGACTTCCGCTGGCTCTTGGCCGTATGTTGGTGATGGTTGGCTTGTAAGAGACAGCCGGAAAACGGACATTTCAAAATCCATTTCCGCATCCGCGCGCTCGGCACCAGCAAACCTACATGCTGTTAATATGCACGGCTTTATTTAATGGCAAATGTGTGTATGCGTGTGTATGTGTGAGCTGCCATGCAAGTCTGCCTGCAAGAATTTTATTCCTTTTCACAGTAAATCAGAATTTTTAATTAAATTTCTTTAACCCACTTAAAGTCATTGCGCGTGCGTATTCCTCACACATACGTTTGTATGCGTATGTAAATGTGCACACATTCGCGCTAATATTTGCATAGTCGCCAATAGCGCCACGGACTTGCTCTTAGTCCGCACACTATGGCAAACAAAGGATCACCAACATCTACTTGCTGGCGCCGTGAGCAAGCATATTTGTTTTTTTTTTTTGGTTTGTTTCCCAACGCCAGCTCGCGAAGCTTAACGCGGAGTGGGTCGTACATTAACCGCAAGGATAAACAAAAATATTTGTTTCCTTTTGCGCGGTCAAATAGAGAAGAGCTGTAGAATTGTACAGTTAGCCGTCATATAGTGTGCACATATACTTAGGTACTTAAGTGACTAAAACGGAGCGAACATTTTTTGAAAACTCACCTAGCGGGTATTTCAATACTGCAACAACTGCAAAAATTTATATCGCACCTGAAAAAAATTAAAAAAATGGTGGTGTTACCTATCTAAGGTATATGAATGGAAACTAGTGATGCTAATACAGAGGTCCCGATTTTATTCAGGTTCCGAAAATCCCAGAACTTGTGTTTGTATCAATCCGGTGACTTCAAAACGTATCAATCTCGGGTACTCGAAAAATTGTACGTATCAAATTGAAAAAGAAAAAAATGATTTATTGTTTTCATCATATCTCGAAAATCCCAGAACTTTAGCCTGTCTTAATTTTGGGATCCTGAAAAATTTTAAGTATAAAATTGGAAACAGAGCAAATGTTGCTTATTGTTTTAATGAGGTATGTATTACTCGCGGGATCCCGAAAAATTGTATATATCAAAATGAAAATTAAAAACTTGTTTATCGTTTTAATCAAGCCCCGAAAATCCGGGAACTTGAGCCTTAATTAGTCTCGGGATCCCGAAATATTTTATATATCAAAATGAAAATTAAAAACTTGTTCATCGTTTTGATCAAGCCCCGAAAATCCGGGAACTTGAACCTGTATTAACCTCGGGATCCCGAAAATTGTTAAGTATCAAATTAAAAAAGTAAAAACTTTTTTATTGCTTAAATCAGGTTCCGAAAAATCCCAGGGCTTAAGTCTGTAGTAATATCGGGATTCCGAAAATTTTTAAGTATCAAATTAAAAAAGTAAAATCTTTTTTATTACTTAAATCAGGTTCCGAAAATCTCAGGGCTTAAGTCTGAAGTCATATCGGGATTCCGAAAAATTTTAACTATCAAATTGAAAACGTAAAAACTTTTTTATTGCTTAAATCAGGTTCCGAAAATCTCAGGGCTTAAGTCTGTAATAATAACAGAATTACGAAAAATTTTAAGTTTTAAATTGAAAAAGTAAAAACTTTTTTATTGCTTAAATCAGGTTCCGAAAATCTCAGGGCTTAAGTCTGTAGTCATATCGGGATTCCGAAAAATTTTTGGTATTAAACTGAAAAAGTAAAAACTTTTTTGTTGCTTAAATCAGGTTCCGAAAATCCCAGGGCTTAAGTCTGTAATAATATCGGGTTCCGAAAAATTTTAAGTATCAAATTGAAAAAGTAAAAACTTTTTATTGCTTAAATCAGGTTTCGAAAATCTCAGAGCTTAAGTCTGTAGTAATATCGGGATTCCGAAAAATTTTTAGTATCAAATTTAAAAAGTAAAAACTTATTTAATACATGAACTGAAAAGTCTCGGGCTAACACATAGACGGCACTAGTTGTATTGCATTCACCTTTGTTTCAGTTAGAACTAACCTTAAAAGACAGCTGGTAAATTTTCATGACAGCTCCTGAGTTATTGTGCTCAGAGTGCTGCTACTTTTGTACTTTTCAAAACAATGGGTCAAAAAGAATTTCGTGTTGTAATTTTACACTGCTTCTTGATGGGGAAAAATGCGAAGCAATGGCTTGAAAAGCGTTATGGGGACTCCGCTCCATCAGAAACAACAATGAAACGATGATTTGCTGACTTTAAACTTAGTCGTAGAGACACCGATGAAGCACAATGCAGTGGACGTTGAAATGAGGCGGTAGGACCAGAAAGCATCAAACAAATCTCTAAAATCGTTCTGAATGATCGAAAAGTGAAGTTGCGTGAGTTGGCTGACATCGTAAAGATATCAAAAAAACGTGCTGGCTTTATATTGTGTTAGCATTTGACTACGGCAAAGCTCTGTTCAAAGTGGGTGCACCGTTTGCTCACTACCAATACAAAGCACCGTGTCACAAGTCAATCAAAATAGTATGAAAACTGCATGAATTGAGCTTCGAATTGCTCCCACAACCCCCGTATTCGCCAGATTTGGCTCCCAGCGACTACTACGTGTTTTCTTTATTAGGCCCGGGACTTTTCAGCCCATGTGTCAATATGAAAGTATAATTCTATAAAGCACTGCGATTTTTAAAACAAATATTAATTTTGTCATAAAACCCATCCACACTACATAAACATCCCTACATGCAAACAGAAAGACACACGTGCACTCGCTTGTGGCAATTGTACCACCAGCCCCCGAAAAAACAGAACTAGCACGGCAATAATGGCTGAAATAGCAACAACTAAAGTACAGGCTAACTGAAACTATCGCAATAACGACCACAAACCAGCATTGACACGCCACACTCGCACCGCAATTTTGTTAGCCGGAGATATCTACACAGACCTATGCCTGTTTTTTCAACAACACAACAATCGTACTCCTTTTCACTCCTTTCTCTACACACCTACTCCACTTTTTCGCAATCCTTCAACTCTGTCTGCTTATATTTAGCAATTTCACTACTTATTTACTACATCCGCCTGCCCGCGCTCATTTCCGCTTTTCTACGAAAAGAAAAACACAACAAAGCGATAAATAATGCTCGCTCATGTCGACGCCTCCCATGAGTTAGCCAACTCAGTAAACTACTCCCGCCTCCGCACTGGAACGCATTTTAATTTTTACGCTCCTTCTACACCACCTCCTCCTGTGCCAGTGTTGTCCTGCAATATTGCTGGCGACATGCCATTTTTGCTGTCGTCGACTTCCTTTCACTTGCCACACTGTGTGGTTGTATTGGTGCTGCTGATACTAATATCCTTATGTGCCAGTTTAGGTTGGTTGTTTTTCTGTTGCTTATTTATTTTTGTTTACAAACATGTTTTATGTGTTTGTAGGTGTATGTGATGACAAAAAAGTAATATTTTTAGCGATATGGCAGTTTGTATATAATGCACAATACTGGCACACTGACCGCACATTGAACACATCGAGTAACTTCGATCGATAATTTCAAATAGGCTGGTCTGTGGGGCATGCGAGGACTGCGATTGCATAAAGTTTTCGTTCAAAGGTTTAAAGGCTGCAATGGGAGAAGTATTTCTATGCAAAATTGCTACAAAATTCCTGTAACATTAAATCTGAAAAGAAATGAGAATTAAAAAGGAATATTTTTCAAATGATTTTATTACATTAAACTTACTTTTCTTAATATTGTATTAAGTAGAAGAAATATTGACTATCATAGCTGACTTTTTCTTGATTAAAGATACTCACTTTTCAAACAAAATGTAAGCCTTAAAACTCGTATAGATGCCACTTCTGGGCAATGCGAAATGTGCAGTAATTTTATTATAGTGCCCATTTAACTAAATTATTAATGGGTTGCATTAGGTTAGCCAGGTTTAAGACAAGACACTCGCTGGTCCTACGGCTCACTGATACCTGTATTTGATTTCCATCCTCTACCTAGAGAGACAAATTGCAAAATTCACAGGTCTTCAATCAAATAATTGTCGAGATATTTGGCACGGCTTCTGTGAAGCGCAGGACATTCACAGAGGAGATGTTTCACCGCCACAATTTCTTCTTCATCTCCACAACTCCTTCAAAGAAATAACCGCCATGATATTTGGCGGGGAGGAGATGTTGTACCGACTAAATTTCTTCTTCAGCTCCACAACTCCTGCAGAAGTCGCTGTGAGGTACACCCATTCTACTGACCAGGGTGCCAATAGTGTAATGACTTGTTATAACACCTATGAAGACGCTGGTAGTTGATCTCTTCAAACCAAGCAGACACTTTATCCTTTCAAGATTCAGTTTTCGTTAAGAGCGCTTGGGAGACCCTGCAATTAGTAGTCAGAGAGCACCTTCAATTAGTTTCTGTGATTACGCTCAAGTCAATCGCAGTGTATAGTTTGTTTAAATGAATGCTCGCTAAAGGTCAAGCTCAGAGCTTTTCCTTGCACTCGCATCTGCTCATCATGTCCCTCCCCTCCAGAGTTAACGGAGTCCCAACAAAGTGTGGTGTTATTGAATTGATGTGCCCTGAGGCCAGTGCCTTGATCACTGCTTGACTGTCAACAGAAATTGTAAGGTTTGCCGGAGGTAAGTCTGGCAGTTATCGAAAGAAGTAGTATTTATAAGAATGTATTTTCGTGACAAAGAATATCGTAAACGATAGAGCATTGAGCTGTAGGAGCTTTACGGAAACATAGACATAGCGCAGCGCATAAAAACTAGGCTTCGAAAACACACCTGTGGTTCGATGGCCTGAATTTGAGCTCAATGAGAAGGTCATCGCAAAATAGCCCTTCCGTGCAATTCGAGCCATCCGTTAACATAACCTATTTCCAAATGCTGCACCTGGACCCGCCCTCGCTTGAGTGTATACATATTGAGAAAGTGCTGCTCTTACGTAAAGTACGAGAAAGCATCGTACGTGGCGACAAACCTGGAAGTCATAGAATGACGAAGCAAAGACGATAGAACACTGAGCTGTGTGAGTTCTATGGCGGTGTAGACATAGTACAGCGACTATAAAAACTAAGCGGGTCCGCTGGGCGGTCATGTTGTTCGAATGGATACAAATGTTGCAGCTCTGAAAGTATTCGCTGCGGTACAAAGATGAATTGAAAACATCAAGTCGGCAAAAAATTAGTTGTACTTGATTATCACGAGCACGAGCACGACTGGCGCACTTTGTAAAACTCTGCCGAAATCCCCTTAGCGGCTATCGCGCCAATCAAGAGGATAAATGAACCAAGTGATGGCCCTCGTTTCCCTTAATTCATAGGAGTAGTACGGAACTCATGACGGGGCGTCCTTTTTGTGTTGGAGATGGGCCACGGAAGGTAGGAGTTTGTTATGCGTTGAGATCTAAAACTTCTCAGCAAACTATCAAGAAAATGCATCAATTGAATAAAATTTATTATTAAAAAAAAGCACCTGGTTCTGGAACTTAGTATTCCACTTGCAGTTACTACTAAATTTTGATAGTTAAATAATTTGCATACCTGTGGTATGTGGGATCTGGTGGGCCTTTCCAAGTAGCGTTTTTTGCTGGGAAACAGTAGATTTTGATTGCGAGGACAATTCTGGATTAGTTGCAGTGAGTTTAAACTTTTATGTGCTCAAGAGCTTCAATTATAATTACGGGTCTTCTAATTTCGCCTCTATTTTCACCCGCCAGTCTCAGAATGGACCTAATTTTTGCTAACCTGAATTTGTTGCACAGTGTTATTCTTCTTATTTCACTGTAATCAATCTCTGCTCCATACCTGATGATGTGGACTAATAGAAAAATCTTAGCTTCATATAAAATTGAGTTATTTCAAAGGTACATAAATTCAGAAGATCTACTGAGGCTACCTGTTCGATGTGACTTCGGTATTTCAAACCTATCCAAATGCAATAGAAAACTTTATGAAAAAAAGTTTATGAAGATGCAAGTGACACACTGCCCATCAGCACTTACCTACTTATGTATGTTTATGAATTCGTATTCAAAAACATGGAATTACATGAGCAAATAAATTATTACGAGATGCACTGCTCCGCTATCTGCTTATGCAGACACTCCGCAAAGCACCTTTGACATTTCACCATTTGACATTTGAATTGCAAAGCTGCAAGCGAAAAAAATTAAGGTGCATCTGCCCGACCGTGCACAAAAGCAGGTGAGATGACGAAAACCAAACGAAAAAAAAATGCCGCAGCAGCAAGCAAATGTCAGCATCATGAAGAACTCACTTGACATTTGGACGCAACAACAAGGCGGCGAAAACAGAAAAGAGCGCAAAACAGAACTTTAATGAATGAAAAAGCGAACAAAAACAAAAAAAAATAAAATGCAAATCAAAGAGGTTAGTGGGCAAAAGGAGAAAAAACTAGTTAAAGAAGAATGAAGCAAAATGAAATAAAAAGAAAAACCACTACGCAACCACAAATGGCAACCAACGGCAAAAAAGATAAATCCAACTTGTATGCCGCTTATACAAGTACAATCTATCGAGCAAAACACTTTTTCAAGCGAACACCATTAGAGTGATTAACGCAACAAAAGGAGGATCGATGTGTCTGCAATTAGCCGCGAGCGCATTGCATAGCCTTCAGCCAATGCAAGTGAAGTGAGAAACACATATTAGTAGGCAATAGAGGCATGTATGTGTGTCAAATGATCAGCAGTCAGGCAATGCGAATGATTTGTGTTATGTTGCAACCATGACGCTATAACGCGGCAGCATTTGCGGAATGCTGCAGTAGTTGCCTTGCAGATAGCAGACGCTATTGTCACTGGCAACATTTAAGCAGTCAGTCATGTGACGCAGTCGGTCAGTCAGTCAGTGCTGCCAGTGAGGCGACCAGACCGCCAATCGGATAGCCAGTTTGCAACTCAGTCATTTGGTTTTGTGATTTGTCGACTATGCCTTTAGCTACTAGTTCGAAGCAAGTAGCGACGGTTGTCATTCGTGGCGCTTTGCTGCACGACGCACTACTGCTCCCTAGACCTCATGCGGCATTTGTTTTTTAAGATTTGTGTCATATACATATGTACGAGGTGGAACCAGTAAATAGTGGGACAGAGGCTCTAAAATATTTCATTTTGATGTCATACATATTTCTTTATTATATCTAAGTATTTTTGATAAAACAACTTATGTCGAATTACTGGCTATTATAGAAATATTTAATCAATTAATCTTTCATGGCCATAACTTGAGTAATAGGGCGGGTCGATTTAAAAATCGCTCATTTCTCTGTGAAAATCGTATTCTAGGGATCAAAATAAGAAACTTTGCCGAAGGAACCATACCTCTAAAACGAATTCTGATGTCCCCCAATTTGGGTCGAACGAAAAATCCCACTTTGACCCATTTAGAGTGCTCCAATCGAGTCCAAATGTATGACCGACCCCCACTAACTTTTGACGGCCGATCCACCCATGCCAGTGGCACACCCCTGGAACTCCCCTGGAGGGTTTCCCATATAATAATTTCAAAATATCACCATTTCTGGCCTTTACATGAGAAAAGAAACTAAAAAGTTAGACCCAAATTGGGAGACATCAGAATTCGTTTTAGAGGTATGGTGCCTTCGGCAAAGTTTCTTATTTTAATCCCTAGAATATTATTTTCACTGAGCAATGAGCGATTTTTTTGCCTCCCCACAAATCGACCCGGCCTATTGAGTAACCATCGTAATAAAAGTTGAATTTATGCTGCGCTCGTGTGGTTGCCTCGCACCAGTGATGCACAATTTACAAATCTCAAAACCTGTCAAAATAATACTAAAATCAAAACAGCTACGGGATGCCTCCTGATGTCTCCTTGCAACACCTTCTCAACGAGGCTTCCATGCTCCTGGGTGGAATCATCCCTACCGGCATTTTCTAGCACCTGAGTCATCGTCCAGGCATGTCAGGAGGCATCTCTTCAACTACATGGACGCGATCCAGGACAAAAAACAACTACAACAATTGGACCGGATAGTGCATAGACATATGCATTAAACGAAATTCATTGGAAGACTCTCACCACCTTCCTAAACTCGCGACTCCCGAATGCGTTATCGGAGGCCAACCACCACCTACTGCAGACAAAGAGCTTCAGCTGTCTCGCGAAACGCGCGTAAATTTGGCTCTATTACGCACTGGTTTATTGTAGTAGGTTAAACTCCTACTTATTCAGAATAGACCCCGGCATACTCAATGCATGTCTAGCATGTGAAGGCACGCCGCACAATAGTAAATATCTATTCACATGCCCTGTCGAACCTACTCACCTAACATCCCTCTCTCGCTGGACCGAACCAGTCGAAACATAATCCTTCCTGAGCCTACCGTTAGTTGAGTTACACGATGACAATCGGTGTCTACACCGCACTGGGAGGGAATAGTGAACTGCTGCAACAACAGCAACAACAAAGGCTGTATGTTAAACAGCTGCCCGTTGGCGCGTGTGTATTTCTTCTATACGTAGCAACATGGGGCCCATTACTTAATAGCCACACCTCGTATATTGTGTTATGGCTTAGGTTTCCCTCTGCTAGCTGTTGCTGCGCCTTTGCTCTCATTTTTTGCACATTTGCAGTTATTTAACTATGATAGAACACATTTATTTTTATACTATATATACATATTTATGTATATATGTACATATGAATATACGCATGTAAAGGGTGATCAATTTAGGGGTATCGGACTTTAAATGGAAAGAAAATAAAGCAAATTGAAATTTATTGGCCAATCTTTATTAATTTTGTATGGAACCGCCCATGACATCCATCCGTAAACATCAATTTTTAGTCACAAATAAAACTCCAAAGTTGAGATATCACACGATATTGTAGGCCAATCCGTGGGGTCCGGGACGAGAGATAAATTACTCACTGCAACGAAGATGCAGTAAATCTGTTGTTGCACGGGCTGCATGGCCAGAATCTCCGTCTTTTTGGAACCAAATGTTGTGGAGCTTACGAGCTGCAATTTCCGATATCAAAAAGTCATTTCTGATGGCGCGGTAGCGTTCATCGTCTTTGAAGAAATATGGGCCGATGATTCGACCTATGGGCTGGGCCGTACCAATCGATTGTTTTCAATGGATTTAATTGCTGTTCTTGAATGCCTTCGGGTTGCTCTTCAGCCCAAATACAGCAATTTTGCTTGTTGAGGTAGCGACTAAGCCAAAAATGGGCCTTATCGTTGAACACCACAAATTGGCCTGAGCGCGCGAAGAACATTTTTCACAGAGCGTCGATTTTTCTATTACAATTGCACGATTTGTAAAAGTTATTGGAACGTAGTTTTTTCCATGATGAAATGCCAATGAATACTGAAAAAGTTATTAATTTAGTTTGACTGTAGTCACGCGTGAGCTGTCAAAACAATATTGGAAAAAGTCCCTCCAATCTGATCACCCTTTGTCAGCTCAGCATTGGCAGATTTAGTGTAAATATAACACATACTCATTTTGTCAGTTAGACACATACACACATATATATACAAACATATATTAGATATGTGTGCTGGCATACCGCTTGGCCATTGCACATTTATGTCGACAATGACAACATTCTTGGCATTTATTGCAACTTCGTACACCACATTCTGCTCTCATACAGCTGCTGCGCTTACAGTAAATTATTGCTAAGCAATGTTCTGATAAAATATGCCAAATTGCTCATGACAACGGACTTGGGTATTCGTCGTTCATGGCAAGCATACTCGTGCATGTGTAGAAACACACAAGTATATGTATACAAATGTATATATGTATGTGTGCACTTGTAGTTATGCAGTTATGCTGGAGGGCGTAGCATGAACTGCTAGAGATTTTCAAAGTTTTGCACGCACATACATACATATCTTGCACTTGAAAGCAGAAGATTTCCTCAACTGCCAAGCGCAGCCGCTAGTAAATTTGTTCGAGTGGTGGAGCATTTCCTGTGCCTTGTTTCACATGCATAGCTGTGCATTTCCTGATGTCTACTTCAACGCCTTTTTTTCAAGTATTCACCGCGAAAATTTCTAGGTAATCCACCAAGTCGCCGACTCGTTCTGCATTCTACTGCCATGATCTGCTCAATTGACTTCAATTTTCTTGCTCACTTAATGCCCAGTGCATAGCTGAGCCGCGTTCTACATACGTGCGTACATACATATGTATGTATATACTGTTTTTTTTTTCTTTTCTTTTTTTTATTACTTCATATTTCACTGGCTCTAAAAGTTTGTGCATTATGCAGACTTCTTTTCTTTCCTACTCCATTGTTGCTACTTCACTTCAAGTCTTTTGTTCTCTTCAGTTTTATTCTTGGAATTTTTAAATGTCCGCAAGTAATTAGTAGAAGTTGCCCTCCATTCATTAAGCATTTAGTTTGTGCATTCATAAACGTCACCAACACAGCCCACAGTCGCTAAATAGCCGGCCCCCCGCCGCTCACCACTTTTCACCGCTTAATTCACTGCTGCTTGAATGGCTAACGCTTATACGCAGCCGCAACTGGCCAACATCAAAAGTTTCCGCGTAATTTACCGCCAGCTTTACAACTCAATCACTTTGTATAAACACACACATACATTTTTCGGCTTCTTCCTCGTTTTCGTCGTTAGCAGTGTATGACAATTAAATGACCCATCGTTGATTGTCATAAAATGCACGCTTTGTGGCCTCATTACGGAACTACATATATGAACTGAGAAAAAACCTGTGTAGAAAAAATAGTATTTAATTAGTTCAAAAGTTGGCATTAGAAATGAGTTGCCATTAATTGATGGAGGTTGGCGTGCAGCAAATGCGTTGATTATGTATTTTTTAAGAGGTCCTCACTGCAGGAAATTTATTGCACGAATGCGGTTGAGCTCAAAGAGTCCTCTCTTCACCCATAAATTAAAGGCAATCGAGCAAAGTAAATAAAGTCAAGTATCTCAAGTATCTTCCATGGTCGCCATGTTACTGAAAAATGTTGGAAAAAACTTTGTTGTAATAGCTACCGCTACTCAGGAGGCAGCAATAAGCTGTGAGGGCATTTTTGTCATGAAAAGCTTCTGTAAAAAAATACTAAAATATTTCAATATTGTTTGCTTTATTAGGAAGCAGTAAACTTTTCGATTGATTGCGGAAAATTTCTTAGTTGATGTGGAAGGCTATGTGAAGGTTGATGTGCAACAGTTTGTTTTCTAGTTCAAGGGACATCTACAAAAATTAATTTTTGTAACTTTTAAGGCGTAAAGGTAATTTATATGGCATGACTTGATTTTTCCAACAACTATAAGCTAATCGTTTGCTCTGCGTCGTAGCAGAAGTGTGTGTTGAAGATCAAAACCCAATCAAAATATGTTCTAAAGGGTTTTTTTGAGAATGGTAACACAAATGACATGTCAAATGTGTTCATAATTTACTTAAAGGTCTGACATTTACGAAATGGGACGCTATACGCTTGAACAGAATTGGGAAATATTGAAAACCTATTTCCAAAGTGGTGAGTCTTCTTCTTCTTCCGCGGTTGCAGTAAATGGCGAGCGTTATCGTGACATGCTCAACGAGCTTTTGTTTCCAAAAATTAAAGAGGATGACATGGATGACATTTGGTTTCAACAGGACGGTGCAACTTGTTACACTGCCAAAGCTACACTCGAACTTTTGGCAACCGTTTTTGAAAACCGATATGAATTGGCCGCCTCGGAGCAGTGATTCAAGCCCGTTGGGCTATTGTGAGGAGCCGTTAAGGACAAATGCTATGCGAACCATCCAGAGACGATTGATGCTTTGAAACACAAAATCGAAGTTCCCGAAGTTCATGAAATTGGAGCCCAAACAATCGAAAATGTGCTTAAAAATTGGGTTGATCGAATGGCCTACTGTAAAGCCAGTCGTGGCAGTCATTTGAACGATATTGTTTTTCATTCATAAATGACAATGTTCAATCTTCAAAAAAAAAACAAGTTTGAAAAAATATTGATTAGTTTTTTTTTATAGCCGATTCAAAAAACAAATTTTTCCAATTTCCAAGCCGTCATCTGAGCATTTTTAAAACAAAAATAAAAAAATAAAAAATTAAAAAAAAAAATTAAAAAAAACTTTAAAAAAAATTTAACAAAACAAAATTTTTTTTGTGTTTTAATTTTTTTTAGTTTTCCGATTTTTGATTTTTGTTTTAAATTAATTAAAAACGTAAATTAAACCAAATTCATTCATCCAAAAACATTCATCTAACTTGCTCCACATAAACAAAAACAAATTACAATGCAAAGCAAAAATACTTGCATAAAAAACTTAAGCCATACAATTTTCCGCCCCACCACCTTTTTTACAATTTTTACCAAAAAAAAAAATTGTTTGACTTTTTTTATATATTTCATCGTAAATTACGAAAAAATTTTTAGAGAAAGCCCGAAAATAATAATTAATAATTTCCTTCCAATGCGAGGAAAAAATATTTGCACGAAAAAATGAAAGCCACAAAATTATATTCTCCCCATCACTTTTTCACAATTTTTTTCTAAAAAAAATGTTTGGCATTTTTTCTTAATTCTTTATCGGAAAGTATGAGAAAAATCCTACAGAAAATATTTATTTTCTAAGACTAAATTATTTGACTTGCAACGCTAGGAGAAAATACATATGTAAAAAAAATTAAAGCGAAAAATTGTCCTCTGCTCCCCAATTTTGAATAGTTTTTTATCAAACTTAATTTTTTAAATTTTTTGTACGAGATGGAGGTCTTTTTTTAATATCTTTTTTCACCGGAAGTACAAAAAAATCCTAGAGAAAACATTTATTTTCTAATACCGAAAATTATTTGACTTGAAATACAAGGAAAAAATATTTGCACAAAAATATTAAAACCACAAAATTTTCGTCTTCTCACCACTTTTGCATAATTTTTTTTCAAAAAAATATTTCTTTATATTTTTTTATCGGGAAGTACGAAAAAAATTCGAAAAGACACATTTATTTTCTAAGACTGAAGATTATTTGACTTACAATCCGGCAACTATTAAAATTTGATCTCACCACCACTTTTCCTCAATTTTTCATAATTTTTATGAGTATTATTTTTTTATATTTTTTATGAAAAAGTACAGAAAAAATCTTATACAAAACATTTATTTTCTCAGTCCGAAAATTATTTGACTTACAGTTCTCCCCACTAAATTTTCCTCCCGCCTCGACTTTTTCCCAATTTTTTACAAAAAAACAAAAAGTTTGCACTTTATTATATTTTTTATCGGGAAGTACGGAAAAATCTCTAGGGAAAATATTTATTTTGCTTTCTTTTAAGCTGGCAATTATTTGACTTACAATTTTACTGAATATTTCCTTCCTTTCTCTTTGCAAAATTTATGATCTTATATAGTAGAGCATCGGCATCAAATTCCATACAAATCGGAGCGATGAAGCTTTTATTAAATTATTTATTATAATTTAATTTACAATAAATATTATAACGCAGTAAGGCTTCCGCAATTACGACTAAGCGGGTAGTGATGGTTGCCCAGAGAGTAGGGCCCACTTGGACGAAATAGTTTGGTTCATCCTTTGTGATACCATTGAAGGAAAAAAGGGGAGTTAGGGAAGGGATGGGGAGTGGTGAGTGTTTGTGGACTACGAACGACTAAGCGGACGTTTTAAGCGGTAAGTATTTGGCCCCCTTTATATAACAAGTAAATCAATTTACATCTTTGCTGACCTGACAGGCTTATTTTCTCAACTTCCAATCAAATACACATCCAAGAGTGCTTTTTAGCAGTTAACTCCACCTCCACTTAAGGCAACAATTCGCTTTTTATGTTATTTAAACGAGCCGCATTCATTTCAGCAGCTTATCACAAATGTCCGTAATTCTCAACTGGTTCATGAAAAACTTTATTGTTAAAGTTTTTCGAAAATTTCAAAAGCGCTTTTACTCCTAATACTAGTTACGGTGCTCAGCCTCAACTTTATGCGTCTGCCCTATAATCTACCATTTTCACAGAACTTTTGAACCAATTTCTGCCGTGAAAAAGCAGCTTCATAAAAGCACATCGCCGTCCGTAGGTGGCATTAAACTATAGAGCCCTCTTTTTGTAAAACAACACCAAGAAGCATATCACAATTTGGAGGAGGATCTCGGCCAAACACCTAAGAAAGGATGTAAGTGCCAATTATATACCCGAGTATATAATAATGAAGCAAATAATGGGCTTAAGCCGAGGCAGTCAGAGCGTTTCACTGAAGACATCACACTCAAAAACGTGCAAATAAACGAGCCTATGAAATCGGAAAAAGGCAAAAACTATCTCACTTTAAAATTGTTTCATCACTTCTGCGCTGCACAATCAGCTCCCCAATCTCCCTCGCTAACTAAACACCCATCAAACTGGAAATAGATTACGAAGTGGATGTTTAGGTTTTGGGGCAATAAATAACTATGAATTCTCAACAGGCACCCATTCATTGCACAGAAATTAGTGCTATTATTTCACACGTATTTCACTCACTCTAGCAAACCTGCCCGAAACAGCCGCGACAGCCAGCACTACCTTTTAAATTGCGATGCAGAAATCCTTTCCTGCATCGCCATAAAACGGAAAAGGCGCTAATGTAAACCGTGTAATGAGGCAAACTTGATTGTATTGCCTTTCAACCAACAAAGCCAACACACACCGCACGCCCTCTTAAGGCGCCCATTTCGCGGCCTATACGCTTTTATTGGCAAAATAGTAATTTCAATAATAATACGACAGCGTTGCAATGCCCTGCGGGTATTCATCTCTTAGTTTGCGTGTAACCGAAAAAGAATTGCAACAAAATAGGGGTAGGTGGAGGCAAAAGGGGGCATGCGTGATGGCACTACACTGCCGCCGAAGGCATCGACTCCAAAAGTGGCAATAGTAGCGGTATAGTGGCTGTTGAAGTGACTAAAACGCTGAAACTGCATTGTCAATGCTGCTCATTTATGCTGATTTCTTTAAGCCAAAACTACAGCGCCAAGTAGTGGCATGACACTCAGCCAACGACAATGGCCTACAGGCCACTTGACTCGGCTTGACTTGTCGCGCAAGTTGGCTTATATTTTTCCACATGCTCGCAAATAGCTGAGTTAGAGTTGCATTGGCTTTTGCGCTACTTGGCTTGACGCAAAAGTTGCTGATTGTTGAAGCCAACGAAACTTGGCGATTTGTATGCAGCAGCAGAACCATAGAAAATCAACCAAAAATGGAGGTGTATAGATACTACGACATGTGCGACGAAAAAAAAATCTTAGAATGTTGCAAACTCAGTATACAGTATAGATGGTGTGGCAACACTGCACGCCACAAGCCATGCCACAGAAGGCACTAAGAACGTACGAACGTACACTTATACACCCATACAAACGCAAATAAGGAAGTCAAAAGACTAAGCGTCTTTATTTTTTAAGTAAGTAGACAAGTTGACCCAATTCGACGGTTTTGTAACCAGCACCGTGAGCAGAATATAAGGAAGATACACTAGCACCATTTCGCTTGTGTGGCGCAAAAGAAAATTCAGCGAAAAAGGAGTGTAGCTGCAAGAGAAAGCGTAGATTTGTAATATAGATTAGAAGAAATTGCTTCGCAGCAAAAACGCTAAGAAAGCAAGTGTCTATAAATGTGTGGCTATGTATGTATGTGTGAGTTGAAGGAGCATTTTTCAAAATGCACAACACCCACACACCGCACAGTGGTGATTTTTTGGCAAACAAAAATTGGGTCTTCGACCACTGACTTTCCAAAATCAAATGATGCGGTTTTAACGAGAAATATCTCACTAGGTTAGGTAGTGCTGGATGATCTATAAAAATATCTCACTTAGTGCCCTTGAGTCTTTTGTGTTAAGTTGGTTCCAGTGCTATGCATATGAAGTCGAATTATTACTTCGTGGAATTATTAATGCACGTTTTCGCGAATTTTAACGCGAACAGAAGCCGTTCAGCCTCTTGTCAGGAATATCTTTCAAGAATGAAAAATATGTTGATCCTAGACACATTTGTCGAGTTCTACAAAGTCCAGGGCAGTAGCAAAGTAGGTTTTCCAGAGCAGCCCTAGCATTCGCTCCGTCGGATGTGTTACAAGCACCGCTTTCGCCTAATCCCATTTTCGTTGCGTGATGTGGATGAGACAGTGTCCCGTCAGTACTCCAACCAATATTTTGTAGACTTTTCCAGAGAGTGGTTTTGTAGTTTGCTTATTCCAAGTGCTTAGTATAATTTTGGCAGTTTTGTTTGAGATTTTTAATAATTTTTAACGCAATTTACATCCGGCTATTTTGCTCAGTCATTTTCTCAACTACCAATCAATTGCGCCTCCGAGAGTGCTTTTTAGCATTTTAGTTGCACATCCACTTAAAGCAAATGTTCGCTTTTCCTTTTATTTAAACGCATTTCAGCAGCCTATCATAAATGTCCGTAATTCTCAACTGGTTCATGACGAGGTTGCGAATACGTTTCCAGAGATAGTTTCTCTTATAGCTATATTTTCAGAAAGGCAAGCGAATATCTGACTTGGCAAGCTCACCGGCTTCCTCATTTTCTTCTATTCCTTTATTTCCTGGTATCCAGTACATAGTGACCTGCCCATTTCCGCAGAGTTCATCCGAGTTAGTCCAAGAAGCTTTAATTGCTTTAATAGCCGCTTGGCTATCAATGAAAATATTTGTCGGCAAAAGAGCAAAAGAGAGTCATTCCTGCAACTTCCGCCATTTTGTATCCATTCGTAAACAAATTGTATGAATGGTATGTGAATTCTAGACCTATCCGACTAAGTAAAATCTCAAAAATGTTTCTTCCAAAGTAATGTTTTTCTAATTCACCTAATTCAGTGAAGTTACCAAAAGATTGTACAGCGAAAACGATGAAATTTTTCATGCCTTACAATGGTGATTATAACTAAGATATAATTTTTTCTAAAATTTTAATGGTATTTTTAATAAAATATAGCCTTTTCTCAACGATGTAAAGCAAAATATATTCGGCTTATGCAAGTGATTCGAAAGATATGCACGATCAAATCAGGGTTAAAAATAGCGTTATACAGTGTTGACTATTTTTCTTGCCAAACAAATTAGTTGGTTCGGTCGTGCTCTTTTTTCTTACTACAAAAAATTAAAGGTGAGAGTCTGTTCTTTAGGTTTAAATGAAAAAATTCAACGTCTATATTCGATCGCTAAATAAACTTTTAAATTTTTTATAAAGAAAGATATGCGCAAATCAATATATAGCGTATACAGCGTTGACTATTTTTCTTGCCAAACAAATTAGTTGGTTCGGTCGTGCTCTTTTTACAAAAAAATTAAAGGTGAGAGTCTGTTCTTTCGGTTTATGTAAAAAAATTCACCTTTTATCACCGATCGCTAAGTAAATCTAAAAATTTTGTATAAAGGTTACAAAAACTTGAATACGAACGCCTTTCATACTTTGAGGCTGAATCGAGTAAGAGTAACTTATGTACCGAGTTTCATTAAGATATCTGCCTTTTAGCGACAGGCTAATCACCTACCATGTCAAAACTCATATAGATTAACTGAAAGGATAAGGAAAAAAATCTGTCTTTCTCTGCTTAGATTAAAATATGTATTTGGAAAACTTTACTATAAATCCAAAGAAGAAACCTCTTGGAGTGGTCGATTCGCTTTGTTTTTTGATTTTTCTTAACTGTCTTAAACTACACACGCACACAACATTTCATTATTCTAGAAACTCTTTTTATAATTTTTTTCAACAAAATGTATGAAACCACACCACTGTGCGCCGCAAGCAGCTTGCTAATAGAGCAACTAAGACTTTGCACGTTTAAGTGGGCAAGGAGTAGAAGCAGAAGCAAAAGAAGAAGAAGAAGAAAACGCAGAAGAAGCAGAATGTGAAAAATGTAGTTGCACTTCCGCCTCGGGGGCTTCGCGCCTCTTGTACGGGTCAGCGTGTGTACGGTGTTAGTTTGCAGAAGATTTAAGCCAGTTGGATTAGAGTAGTTAAAAGAAGTATTTGTTGAAAGGTAAGGGTTAGATTGGCTGTCTTGAGTTGTATACTGTAACTAGACGCAGATAAATGATAAGCTCTTCAACGTTGTAAATGAAGAAGAAATTAAAAAGTACTTAACTACAGCACTCCAAAAACCAGTAGCATGTACGAATATGTAGACAACAACAACAACAACAACAACAACAACAACAACAACAAATCCAAAGTACTTTATTCGCATGTGGTATAAGTGGTAATTACTGTCGATACTCACTCAACTACAGTGCTTTCCCACGCGCACGTGCGTGTCAGTGGATTTTAGAAAGAAAGCAGCAAAAACAAGAACGAAATAATATTTCACCAAATGAATGCCAACAGTGCATCGAAAAACGTGAACAAAAAATGCAACGCTGCTGAAACTGCCTTTTTCCAAAGTACCACTCTTTCAGCCAACAACTGCAAGACAAATCAGCAGCCGCACACCAACACTAACATGCCTTCGTTGTACGCGTGCATAGCTATCCCCGAGTGTCCTTAGTGTGGAGTAGCAGTTGGAAGATTAATTAGAAGATATCCATTCACTTTTTCCCAGCAACGCTCGCTTGCAATTTTTCTCGCATTCATTTTACAAAATGCGAAATAATTCATAGTTAAATAAGATGAAATTCTCAATTAATCGACAAGTAGTTAATGAGCTTTTTTAAAACTGCATTTTGTTAGGACTCCAGACGGAAAATATGTATTAAGCTGCTTAAAAAAATGGGGCGCAATTTATCATAGATATGATGCCTTAAGTGCGCTTGCCAGGTTTTCTTTGTATTTGATGAGTACAGCTGGAGTATTCATTTTTGTGTGAAGGTAATAGAGAGAGATTTTTGTGGGCAGATTGTCATGTCCTATATTGACTTCTTTATTAGAAAGTCCGCAATTTAGTTCACTACAGCGCTTGCAATGTTTTCTTTTTTTGCAGTGAAAGGGATATTACGCTTTCATTTTCTGCGTGTTTCCTAAATTGAAAATTTTTTCTAAAAAAACTGCGCGCCAGTGCTGGAAACGGTGATTGTGATTTTTGCTTAGGGAATTTGCCGTACAGGAGGTGTCTTAAAATAGAGTAAAAGTAACAGCTTTTATTTATTATATTTAGTTGGCGCTTGTGTCCTTTGCTAGCTCTTCTGCTGAGTTCCTCCTCCTATTTGTGATGAGTGTCGCGATTTTTTCCACAAATGTAAAGAACTTCAGTTTTGCGCGCCTCCGAACGCCTGAGTGTTTTTGTAAGGAGCTTTTTCAAGGCAAAACTACACTCGAGACTTTGTAATTGCGTGTCGAGGGGCCACCGGTATTAAAACAGACATTGTCTCTCATTGGTGTTTCGTGCCCAAGCAGGTTTCGCACCCATGCGCTACCTTATGATAACTACGCACCAACCCATTCATTTTCAGGCGGCAGAATTTATTTATTCATTTCTTATAAAAAGAACAAATTATAATTATAATATAAGACCTTCAGCTCATATAAGTATTTAAGTCAACCAAAGTCTAGGTAATCTTCAGCTTTCACTAAGAGCCAAAAAACTAGATATGGTCCCTCGAACCCGTACTTATGCAATAGTCGCTAAAAAACTAAATCCCTTATGAGGTATAAAATGTTCAGCACAATCACAAACTCAACAAGCCTATGAAATAATTTAAAAACATCCGAAGAGCTTGAAAACAATAAATTCTATATCAACAAGGGATATTACACACACAGAGCCCTCGAACTTTAATAAATAAAAAAGTAGAAGAGCTCACCACTAAACTTAATTCACATCGAAAGTTAATACCTCGCACTCCTCTGTAGGAACTAGTCACCATTAGTCATTAAGGGGGGGTAGGGTTAATTCCACTAAAAATATGCACTTATTTATGAATTTTTTTTTGAAAAGATGATTCATGTAAATTTATTTATCCAATTAGTATACTGTAAACTCATATTTCAAAAATATTTTCAAAAATTTTCACAAGAAAATATACAAAATTGAGCCGTTGACAGCAGATCTACGCAGACGTCTCGAAAAAAAGGCAATTTGCCGTGGACAGTTTTTCTCAGCATTGGATCATCTGAAATCAAAAAATCAAAGAGTTTTCATTAAGTAATCAATTGTCCGAGGTAACCCTGTCGAGTTTTTATTAAAAAATTTTTTTTTTTCAATTTTTTTTAACATTTGAAGTAGAAGTGCGATTTTTAGACGATAAATCGCATAATATTGTTTATTGTAAAATAAATAAAAATTGAAAAAAACACCTTCCAGGGTTACCTCGGTAATTATGTAGAGAAAGTGTGTACAAAATTTCAGGAAGATCGGTCGAGTAGATTCAGAGAAAAAGTGTCCACCGACTTGAAAAACGTCGTTTTCCAGAAAATCGATTTAAAGTTTTCCATAGCAGGTAGCCGAGTCGGAGCGGCCAACGGTTATAACGCTCTAACTTTGTGAGTTTTGCACCGATTGACTTAAAATTTGGACACAACATTCTTGAGATTATGTACATTCATTTTCTCAAATAAACCAAAATCGATTTTTTTTTTACCCTAAAATCCCTACCCCCCCCTCGAGTTCAACAAAATTAGTCCAAACAAAGGCAGTACAAATTGATTAAGCAGTCTTAGGAAATTACGCAAACCAAATTCCTTCATGAAATTCAGTATCTATTTCAGTCCCAACTATTCCAAGCAGCAGGTTAGTCCTTGGAACGGATTTATCACTAGCAGCAAATATAGTATTTCATTAATAAGCCAATTGTGGACCCCTATGCCTTCAAGCATATCTGAAAATCCTAGGAAGCTAGCTTTAAAATCTCCTATAATGCATTCGGGGCAAAATAATTTCCAAACCATCTACCTACAATCTCACCACGGCATAAATTGGCAACTCTACTAAAATGAATACAAGAAAATAAATCCTTATAGTATTGCTATACCACTACCAAGCACGACTATCACCTAGATGAACAGCTGCTTAGTACGTTTAAGGTTAGCGCATACGTTCCTTACACTCGAACGCCATCCAAAAAGTATTCAGACCACCTACAACTTCTGTAGCGCCAACTGTGTATTTCATCTTATGAAACATTCTACTATATTTTTTATCTTCCTCCGCTCACTCTCTCTCCCTCTCCCTTTGCCTTGTTCCTATTCGTGGTCGGCCCTCCTTGTGCTCATACGCCCGGTTTTTCGGTCCTGCGTCGTCACGTCATCATGGTGCTGCTCTTATGCCCCTTTGTATCGTATTTAGCCAAGTCGATTGAGGTCTTCCTCTAGTTCTTGTTGACTCAGTTATGTTCATGGCGAGTTTGACGATGTGGTCCTCGCACCTAGGCATTACACGTCCGTACCATCTTAGCTTGCCTTCTCTCTCACTTTCTCTGAAAGTGGTGCAACTTTCATATCTTCTTGTACCTTGATGTTTTTCACTTTGTCCACGCGCGTTATTCCTGTTGCCCAGCGAAGTATTTTCATTTTCATCACGTGCATCTTCTTGTTGTGCTTAGCTTGAGTTAACGACCCGCAGCATTCCGACCCGTATTATCTCCCTCGGCTATTATGATTATTATTACTTATTGATTTTACGCCTTGCCGAGGGCGCATGATGCTACAATAAAATATTTCCATTGTTGCCGATTTCTCGCTAAAGTTTTCAGCCGGTTCCATGTTAGAGCTGTGTCAACTGCTTGGAATTCAGATTCAGGACTCCACTTAAGGATTCCACTCTAGTGCTATCATACTAAGAGATTGTTCGGGTTTCCGGAGAGTCTGTCCCAGCCATCCCCACTTCCTTTCTCTAATTTCAATACTGATGGGTTTTTGCTTATTCCGCTTCATAAGTTTTTCCCTGGATATCCAACCATCACCAGATTCGCAAGATTACGCAGGCATCTGTTGAAAAAGATATCTGATGTTTCTTTGAATGCCAACTATGCTTTACAGCCATAGAGCAGCACAAATGTGACATTGGAATCTCCCTCAGCTTGAAAAGATAAATAATAATACAAATAATTTTTCAAACCAACTTTGTCACGCTGCTAATTTATTGCACTTCTGAATTAAAAGCCACATATAACCCCTCCCAAAAGAAATCATAAAAAGACTAATCTGTGGTTCCACGACCTTCAAGTAGTAAATCATAACTCTCTCTTGTCAAACTTTTACTAGAAATTTCGTCATATTTTCCCGCATTTTTTTGCTCCAATTTTTTACTAAAAGTGATGCAGCCAAAGTGAATTAAATTTCTCACTACAAATTCAAATTTAAGCTTTTCTTTTACAATTAAATAAATTTGCTGCCAAACCTGATTTGCAAAATTCTCTTGCAGTAACACCAGGTTGCTAGTGAAAGCAGGAAATCGATTTAAACGATGAATATTGCTGATTGCTTTAGCAGCAGTAAAGGGTGGTACTGACTGACAAAAAGCAGAGATTATTTCAATTCAATGCTGCTTATTTGTTTATTATTTTAATTAAGTGCATGCAACTTAAGTAAGCATGTTTTTTACTTAAGTATTTATTTCCCTTATTTGCATCCCGTCTGAGCTTAACTTATTTCATTTTTAATCAGCTTAATGGTTGGTTAAACATATTTTGTACAGCAATTCGTGTGCTGTTTTATTGTGAAACTTTCTAAAAGGAGTGTACCGGTTGGTTGAAAAGTATGAAAGCAAAAATAGAATACTGGACATTTTTTAATGAAATTAATTGCATTCGATATGATCTCACTCATCTTCACTACACATACAAGTATTTCAATGATGCTCCAATAACTGTATACCATCTCTGCAATGATTTTCAGAAAAGCTCCACACGTTTTTGTTAAATTGTTTACGAATGCGACAGTAGGATTAGTATATATGCCATCCCATGCGAGAGGATAACTTGGAAAAATAAGCAAAATTCTTTACTTAAACCCGCAATATCCGCAGGTGTAGCGAGACAGTGAGAGCCCAGATGTCTAAATCTTTGTCCGGGGAGAGCAGGGCAGGGAGAAGAAGGTGCTTAGATGATTCCACCTCAACCTCCAGACAGCTTCTGCCGAAAGGACTTGAAGCAATCCCAAGACTCACACCATGGACACCTTACGGACAATGTCCAGTAAGGATACGCACCAAATTCGAGAACTGCGGCTTTGTTTGCCGTAGAAGTTCCCCTGAGCACTCCCAACCTACGCGTGGGCAGAAGGATCTCGCCACTTTGCATTTGCGCACTAATCAAATGCTCGCTGGGTTGACGCGAAGCCCGTCTTTCTAGAAGCGAACCCTAGGTTCCCAAGGGGAAAATGCCACACTAGCTTTCTGACAACTTTTTCACATACTATTCTTCATGTAAAATACAGACCAGGCTGAGATTCCTATGATATCAGCAATTTCATGCTTAATCACACTAGATATCCTGAAAAATATCAGGCACTAGCTCTTAGATTTCTTGGTGTGTACGTCGTCCACTAGGTAAGTAGTTAGGTAGGTAAAATGGTTGAAGAACTACTCTGGCACTCTCCGAGTAGCACTAACACGCCCTTTGGATACCATTATGATGCCTCGAACAGACAGATATCTGCAGCCAGCCAGAGATGTTTATGTTATGGAGAAGATTGATGGGACTTAGGTTGGTGCACTGCCAAAGGCTGCCGAAGAAAGGAACACCTAGCTGCCAAACCCGGACCTTTACAGAAAAAGTGCTTAACGGTCTCATTCTCTGAAATGTCCCCACAGCTTCTGCACGTAGTTCACTACTCTATTCTAGCCGTTGTTTGCAGAGAGGTACCGGGACTGAAAAACACATTTCAGACTGATTAATAGGATATTTGGGATTCGGCAGCTATTCGAGTAAGATGGCTTTCGTAACTTCCGCTAAGATGAAAAAAGCGCAGTATCGTTCGGTAATTCGTTATTTGTGTTCGAATGGGAAAAAATTCGAGGATATAAAAGTAAAGTTGGAGGAGACACAGTCGCATTTGGCGAAAAAGAAGGTGCTGTTTCACTTACGTTAACGCAACAGCACTTTCAGCCGGAGTTATCGCCGCCAAACTGCAAGAGTTGCGTTGTGAATCGCTGTCACACCTCCGTAATCACCCAACATGGCTTCCTGCGACCTTTATTGTTCCCTAACATGAGAGAAAAAATTTAATTCAAAGGAGGAAGTCATGGAGAGGTTACAAAAATGGCCGGAGCTTTGGGAGAAGTGTTTCTTTCTAAAAGGGGACTATATGGAAAATTAAAAAAAAATTGAAAATATGGTGTTTTCATTTCTACGAGGGGTTCCTTTTATACGTCGGGATTAGAGAACCAAAACAAATTTTAATCATCGAAAATCACTTTATTGTTTTTCAAAATACTCTCCATGAAGCTCTATACACTTTTGCATGCGGTTGAACCAATTGTCGAAGCACTTTTGCCACTCTGAATGAGGTACTGCCAAAACATGCATTCTGAATGCCGCAACCGCTTCTTCAGGTGTCGAAAAACGTTGACCTCTCAGTTTGTTTTTTACGTACGGGAATAAAAAGAAGTCATTCGGTGCCAAGTCAGGACTATACGGCGGATGACCCATTAATTCGATGTTTTGGGTGCTCAAAAATGCAGTTGTTTGAGCCGATGTGTGAGAGCTCGCATTGCCCTGGTGAAAAGTGATCCGTCTTTGGCGATTGGCTTTCCTAATTTCTTGGAAGACAACTGGCAAACAAATGGTTGTGTACCACTCAGAATTTACTGTTCTGCGTTGTTCTAGTGATACGGTTGCGACATGTCTAGTTTTTCCGAAAAAACAGGCGACCATTTGCTTGGAAGTGCTTCGTGCGCGAACAACTTTTGTTGGATTTGGCTCATCTTGAAACACCCATGCAGTCGACTGCTGTTTACATTCGGGCTCATACGCGTAAATCCATGATTCATCATCTGTCACGATGTCATAGACGTGTTTCGAAGCCCCGCGATCTTATTTTTTGAGCATTTCCTTCGACCAATCGACACGAGCCTTTTTTGAGCGATTGACAAATTGTGTGGGATCCAACGCCAACAAATTTTTTTGACAGTCAAATGTTTATGAAACATTGAATGTATGCTGGTCCCACTAATGCCTAAGATTGTCTCAATCTCACAATAGGTCACATGACGATCTTGCAATATCAGTTCGCGCACAGCATAAATGGTTTTCGGAACAACAACTGGTTTTAGACGACCTTCACGAGATTCGTCTTGGAGTGAACTACGACCAGGATTGAATTCACCATACCATCGATAGACACTGGTCCTTGATGGAGCTTCATCGCCAAATAATGAATTAAGTTCAGCCATGCAATGTTACTGATTAATCCACGTCGAAAGTTATAAAAAATAATCGCACGAAAATGTTCATGATTTAATTCCATTTTTGGACAGTTGCCTGATTGCAAAACCAGGGTTGCCAAATCCCGACATATAAAAGGCACCTCTCGTAACACGGGCACTTATTGAACCCCCTCGTATGTTGACAAAGCGAAATAATTTTTTTCTGTGTATTCAAATGCAATATAAAATATTCATACATTCGTCTACTGATTAATAGGTGTCACTTTCAACACTTTTCAATCAGCCTGTATGTACATATGTATTTACTACCATAAACTTTTTCAAATCACAAAACATTCACTTCAGTTTCTCATTTGCTACTAACAAATTATGTATTTTATTTCATTTTCAAAGCTTTTGCCAACTCGATGGTAACTTTTTATGTAGTTGATGCTTAACACTGCTGTTTTTTGTAAAACTTTTCGTGATTTCTTTATTGCATTGCTGGCAGCAAATCATTTTAAATCACTACAAGTACTAACAAAAACAAATAAACTTTATTCGAAAATACCGCTTGCAACAAGAAATATGCTTTCAGCTACTGCAAATAGCAAACCGAATTCCCCTTTTTGTGGTCTGTGAATATGTACTTATATAAATACGTATTAGTAAATGTGAGTGTGTTAATGTTTGCAAACTTTTTGCCAAATAGGATTATTTAAATATTAAAAAGCACTTAATAAGAAAAAAAACATTTTTTGTTGTTCGCTTTTCAAAAACTTTTGCATACAAGTCCTTATTTGCGAATTTGTTTTTTTATTATCGTTTTTAGTTTGCGAAATAAATACATAAAATCATGAGAAAGAATAGGTGGTACATAACTTTGAATGCCAGCTGAAAGCAATGCTGCCCCCCTAAAGTCCCCCTAAGTGGCGTCACTTTTTAGGAGAAATAGCGTTAATGATACGAGCTGTATACTGCTTAAAGTCGCTTAGATGAATCAGAAGCTCTAATCTGATTTTTACCGCTTTTTCCATTCTCTGCTTAATATCTTCAGTCTTCTGCTGAAACTTCAAGGATGTCACGTCCACATCCTCCCACTTAATAGCGTAAACTTTTGTATTATCTTTACTTTTGTTTTTTTTTTTTTACTTTATATGCAGTATATATGTGAATTTGTGTGATCCAGAGAATAGGTGTGCGTATGTAGTAGAAAAAACAAGCATTGCGCGTTAATAGCATTTGGTGCCAGTAGAGCTAAAGGAAAAACAGTAATCAACAACAATGTTATGTTAAGAAGCAAATGAGAAGGCAAATGAGAAACGAAAGCAGAAGGAAATTCCTGGTGAATGCGCTAATGACATCATCATTGACTTTGTTTGCAAGTTACAGCGAGCAGTTGAACCCAACAAACAACAAACTAAGAATGATTTTCCTACCTTTAAAAATACTAAGTTTTCAATTTGATAGTTAAAATCATTTTCGCAAGTAGTGGCTAGTATTATTCTAGAACTGGATGGACGAGGATGCACGGATGCCCTGTTGCACATCGACTACCATGTGACAAAGTCCTTATCAACGCACAACCATATCTCTATATTGTCAATAGCCTTTGAAAAAGTTTTCGATAGGATAGGAGCACATGTTATTTTAAAGAAACTTCGACAATGGGAGATTGGACCAACAAATTTTTAAATTCGTTAAATCTTTTCTTATAAACCGAAGAATCCGAGTCAAGGTAAATGGCATTCATTCCAATCTACATCCATTAACGAACGGTATCCCCAAAGGGTCACCATTCTCGGTCTTACTTTTTTCGATCGCATTTAACGAAATCAGCAACATAATTCTAAAACATAAACTTGTAGACCACTGTGCTTACGCCGATGACGTTTTCTTACTATGCAAAGCGAAGGATGTTAACGAATCCATTCAAATCCTTGAAGATGTTTTGAAAGAAATGGAGGACTGGACCATAACTTCAGGGGCAAGAATTCGCTCAAAAAAACGAAAAGGCTACACATATGCAAAAAAACCAAATCACCAACAACCAATCGAAAACGTCCAAGAACTCCGCATATTAGGATTCATATTCACAAAAAACTAGTCTTGGAAGAAACATCTATTAAAACTAAAGAAAGACCTGCAGCCCAGAATCAATTTACTATCTTACCTATCACACAAAGGGTATGTTCACATAAACACACTTATACACATCACTAAAGCAATAATCATAAGCAAAATTGACTACGGTCTTTTCTTATATGGCTCCACATCCAAAACTACACTTAATATCATAAAACCCATATACAACAAAGCTATCAGAAGCAGCCTATTTGCCTTCCGCACCACCCCAATAAGAATCCTACATATTGAATCTGGCTTGCCTACACTTGAAGAACGAATCCAAGAAATCAACTCCAAACTTATCCCAAAAACACTTTTCTTAAATACATCAATTATAAAAGATGACGTAAAAAACTGCTACCATCCAAAAGAAGTTACAACGTTACGCGTGCTCTACTCAAAATCATTAATGTTTCCCGCGGGTATAACTTAGGAACAAACTGCAAACACTCTCCTATTATAATCCTCCTTGGAAATTAAGCACTCACACATGTGATATCACATTTCATACACATAAAAAAGACAACACCACCAATCCAATGTTTAAGCAGCTTTTTCTTGAAAAGGTCAATACCCATAAAAATAACGGCTGGTCAATCGTCTTTACTGACGGATCTACAACGGAAGACAATGTTGCATTCAGCGTAACATCCGAAGATGGCATATTTTTAAGTTTAAAAGCCATGTTCCCTTACTCTTCTATATTCTCGGCAGAAGCAGCGGCAATACACGAAGCTATGGTGTTATCTATCCAGAAAAAGGCGAAAACCATTATATGCTCCGACAGCTTGTCAGCTAATAAAAACAGTAAATTACTAAAACTACTGTGGATCCCAGGACACACAGGTATCGAGGGAAACACATATGCCGATAATGCAGCGAAATTCGCTTGCAATGCCCCAATTATAATCAGCCCAAAAACAGAAAGACTCGATATAAAACGACATATAAATACATGCATAATACACAAACAGCGGCAGTCATTAAAAAACTGCAAACATGAACACTAGGCCGGGTCGATTTGTGGGGAGGCAAAAAAATCGCCCATTGATCTGTTAAAATCATATTCTAGGGATCAAAATAAGAAACTTTGTCGAAGGAACCATACCTCTAAAACGAATTCTGATGACCCCCAATTTTGGTCGAACTTTTTAGTTTCTTTTCTCATGTAAAGGCCAAAAATGGTGATATTTTAAAATGATTGTATGGGGAACCCCCCAGGGGAGTTCCAGGGGGTGTGCCACTGGCATGGGTGGATCGGCCGTCCAAAGTTAGTGGGGGTCGGTCATACATTTGGACTCGATTGGAGCACTCTTAATGAGTCAAAGTGGGATTTTTCGTTCGATATGCCAATATTAATAAGAATGGAAATCCTCCACTCTACCCAACAAATATACACGGATTTAAAACCCGAATCTTTTCCCGCCTTCGCCTAGGCCACACAACACAGACCCATGAACATATCTTAAAAGAAGAAAATCACCCTATCTGTACAAGCTGCAACACAAACCAAACATTGAACCACATCTTCAACAAATGTCCAAATCACGCCAACGCAAGAAAAGAAATACTAAACTCAGAACAAATAAGCGACATCCTCGCCATTCCCAGTCACTCAAACATCGAAAAAATAAGCAAATTCATTAAAACTATCGAAATGACAATACCTATAACAAATAATCCAGACAGCTACAGACGACACAGAGCTGATGGCCTCTGCAGCCAATGCTCAAACATAATTTTAGTACTGGTATCCATACCAGTCACTAAATAATAATAATAATAATATTCTAGAACTGAACTAAAATCAATTGGCGGCCACCGTAGCCGAATGGTTGGTCTGCGACTATCATTCGGAATTAAGAAAGAACGCAGGTTCGAAAACACCAAAATTAAAAAAAGTGAGAATCTAGCTTGGAGATTTCGCAATGAAGTTTGTTCTCGCTCTCTCAACTTAATCTCGAATGTAGCTCAGACTTAAATGTTTATTGGGGCACTACAGTCTGTGGAGTCTGTCAAGTGTGGCACTGTGCTCTTGGGAGTGAAAGTGAGCGTCAGAGCAAAAAGAAATTAATAAGCTGAATGCGACACTGATTTGACTCTAAATTACATTTGGCATTCATGCGCGCAATATTGCATGGCATAGCACAATTGTGCATGCAAAAGCAAGTAAAAAAAAATTGGCAAAAATAAATAAATAAATAAATAAAATAAGCAAGCACTTACAAAACTATACGCTTACATACACACATACACACTTACATGAAAAATCAAATTTCGTTCATTCTGATACAATGCATTTATTTTGCACCCATATGTAAATATTGATTCATGTTACTTCAATGTGTTTAGGCGCATATTTGTACTTACATGCCCACATATTTCCTCTTTTTGCCTGCATCATTTTTGGTAATGACAAACACGATTTCCTTTTTTGTGGCTTTTTAGACACATAAAATCACTCCCACTCCCCTCCTCGCCTGCTTTTACTTAGTTGTTTGCCTTGTCTACCGAGTTTATATGTTCTTAAATGTGTTTGTGTTTATTTGTATAACATCTAGTCGGTTACATAACCTCAAACGTCAATGTTTACATGCTGTCACAGCAGTTCCGTTAGCTTTTTGGCAGGCGTGCGTGGGTGTTAGTGTGGTATTAGATTGTGTAAATTGCACTACTCTTATTGCTAGTTGTGTTTTGCAGTTTTTTTTTTTTGTTTTTCCTTGTTTTTTGCCAAATGTTACATTGGAAGATTACGTAGCCACTCATTTTACAGTTTGCCTATTTATATTAAACATATTCCATTTAACAAAGTTTGATTGAAATTTTTGGCCCACAAATGTCATCTGCCGAATTTGCAGTTAGGCGAAGTCGTCACGTCATCTTTGTCGTCATTTACAGCAAAGTTCACTTTTCATTACAATTTATTGCTTGCTGCCATTACGGGCACTGTCATAAAGACGCAAATAAGAAGTATTTTAAATATTAGCCGAAAAACTCAAGTGAATATTCCATTCTTTTTTTTCTTAGTTTAATTTTTTTATTTATTTCTATACTAAATTTTAAGCCGTTATACTAAATTCCTGCAGCAGTTGATTCATGTGGCAATTTCAGCCACTGACATAAAGGTTGGGTTAGGTTATGGTGGTAGTCGGTACGTATGACCTCACCAGTCCGGTGTGCAACCACTGTGCGGCACGGGAACCTCATTTATTTTTCTTCGTGGAATTATTTTGTGGCTCATATGTTGGTCGTAAGATTGGTCCCCACGCCAGACAGTTCCGTAAGAGAATTCAAAAAATATATACAAGGTGGGGCAAAAGAAACCTTGCGATGTTTTTTGGCTGTAATTTAAAAAAAAAAAATGAAAAACTTTGATTCTTCTTGTGGATTATTTTTATTTGGTCTTTTATTTTCTTTTACATCAAGTCGAGAATATGATGTCATGTAAATGGCCGCCGCCACAGTTGATTGCCATTTGAGCCCTTTTTATGGCATTTTCCATCACTTTGGCCAAAACTTCCGGCGATAGGTCCTCACATTCTTGACGGATATTGTCTTTAAGAGCTGCAAGAGTCTGAGGCTTATTGACATAAACCCGCGACTTCAAAAAGCCCCACAAAAAGAAGTCTGGAGCGGTCAAATCAGGCGATCTTGCTGGCCAGTGCAAATCGCCAAAACGGGAGATTAGGCGCCCGGGAAATGCATCCTTCAGCATATCGATTGTGACACGTGCAGTGTGTGCCGTTGCACCGTCCTGTTGGAACCACATGTTTTCCAATCCCAATTCATCAAGTTGCGGCAAAAAGAACTCGTTGATCATTGCTCTGTAGCGCTCACTATTCACAGTAACCGTTTGGCCCGCGACGTCTTCGAAGAAAAAAGGTCCGATGACTCCTCCAGTGAAAACAGCACACCATACAGTGACATTGAGCGGGTGTAATGGCACTTCGTGGGTTACCTGCGGATTTTCAGTGCCCCAGAAGCTTAAATTTTGCTTATTTACGTACCCGCTAAGATGGAAATGTGCCTCATCACTCATGATTATTTTTGATGAAAAATCATCTTCCTCTTGGTAATGATTAAGGATGTTATTCTTAATTATTAATTTGCTTGTGGCCATAGGTATCCCAATGGTACTTTTATCACAGAGTAGTGGAAGAGTAGTACCTTTCCTGGCTGGCTCATCGGCTTTACAATTTGCCTCAATATCTCTGTACTCGGGGGAACCCAAATAAGGCTGATCTTGAATACGACACCAATATCATTTAGGGCGCTCCATGACATTCATGTGAAACCTTTAATCTTAGTGTAGCCGCATTCATTGATTTAATGGCCACCTGGCTATCCCAGAATGTATCTATAGTAGTTATTATTACGGCATGCATACTTAGATACGTTGCCACTTCTTTTATAGCTATAACCTCTGCCTGATAGACACTGCACTCACCTAAAACTCAACTACATAATCTGCACAGCACGAACTCAGTATCTCAGCGATGAGGCTTGTAAACAAAGAGTGAGAGCGCACCTCACTAAAGCGCACTAAAGAGAGAGACATGTTTGTTTTTATGCATATTCTTCTTCTTTCATAGCATTAAAACGCAGGGTGTGTCAAAGCTTCCTTTACAATGCTACTTAAAAGCGGTAGATCTTGTGCTTTTGCTACGTAGTTACGTGTTCTCAAATCCTTGAGATCGTTTTCCAATGCGTCTATCCATCGGTTCCTCGGTCTGCTTTTGGCCTCTACGCTCATTAGCTTTCCTGTGATGGCTTTTTTTGCTGCACAGTCAGCAGGCACACGGCTAACATGACCAAGGCATTTTATGCGCTGCGCTTTAACAAAATGCACAGCTGTCGGATTCTATAGGTACCATCTTCCATTCTTATTGGGCCAAAGCTCTTTCTTCAAATATTAATTTCCGTGCTGGCGATCAGCGCGCAGTCAGCAACTTTAAGAGTCTATTCGTCACATCCATACATTAAAATTGGTCGGATAATGGCCTTCTACATAGTTAGCTTTGTAGTTTTAGATAATAGTCGGGATTTTAACAAGTTAAGGTGTACATAATACGTTTTGTTGGCGGCGTTGATGCGATCTCTGACTGCAGAATTTCCATCACCATGCGAACATAATTCCCAAATACTTAAAATGCTGCAAAGTATAATATAAATTCCCACATAAAAATTTCGAACCTGTACAGCCCGCCTCGACTTCAGCAAAAATCTGGTTTTGCTCTCGTTTACAAACAGACCAACACCGTTCGCAATTTTGCGAATTTTTAAAAAGGTTTCTTTTAAATCGTTCGTATTCCTCCAGAGAATAACGATGTCATCTGCGTAACACATATTTTTGTGTTGTTTTAATTTACAAGGTACCACCAAGTCAACAAAACTTCCTGTACGACGAAGTGCAGCACCAAGTTAAATGTGACACTTGAAAGGGCACCACCTTGTTTTACACCTGTTTCAATAGAGAAATAATCTGTGAGCTTCCCTTGAATGATCTCTTTTTTTTTGTATTTGTGAGCTTTGCAATAACGAGCCTTATCATGAGAGTTTGGCTAGTATTCCAAGACTTAGCAGTACATGGAAAATCGTATCTCTTTTAACACTGTCAAAGGCTTCTTTAATTTTATAAGATAAGAGTTTACGTATAGTGAAAAACACTTTTTGGAATCCCATAGTCTGTTAATGAGCAAATTATATTCAGATCCGGTATCTCTGTTATGATACTTGACTGATACGAAAGTCCGGAAGATGTCTCACAAGTAAGATTTGCGTTTTTAATGCACTTCTGGCTGCATATTTTTCAAGAAAGTGAAAGTGGGGATAGTCCTACTATCGCTTCTATAGGAACAGTGGCACAACTGTTCATGGCACCAGTTATTGCCAAGCAGGATTGACTGTGAAAACTACCAAGTAATGGGTGATTGTTTAGCTATTATCTTTTTAAACAGTTGTCTTAAACAGCTGACGCACGTTTCGTGTTTTGCTTCACTGTCAAACATCTTCAGTTTGGTCTATAATTTAACCATTATTCGTCTTACAAACGAACAACGCTTGCAAATCATTGAATTTTATTATAAAAATGGGTGTTCTGTTAAGAAAGTTTATCGCGCGCTTCTTCCATTTTACGGTCAGTTAAATCGACCCTCCGAAGCGGCTATTCGAGCTATTGTGACTAAACTTAGAACAAAATTTACATTATTGGACATCAAACCACCAACACGCTTACGTAGAGTGCGAACTGAAGAAAATATCGCAGCTGTATGAGCCAGTGTTAAGATGACCATCAGTTCTCGATTCGTCGCCGTTCGCAGCAATTGGGCCTCTGTTACTCAACAACGTGGAAAATTTTCCGAAAGGATTTAGGTGTGAAGCCTTTCAAAATACAGCTGGTGCAAGAATTGAAGCCAAACGACCTACCGTAACGCAGAATTTTTGGTGAATGGGCTCTTGGAAAGTTGGCCGAAGATCCACTTTTTTATCAAAAAATTATGTTCAGCGACGAAGCTCATTTTTGGATCAATGGGTACGTGAATAAGCAGAATTGTCGATTTTGGAGTGAAGATCAGTCAGAAGAATTGCAAGAGCTACCAATGTATCCAGAAGAGGTCACAGTTTGGTGCGGTTTATGGGCTGAAGGTATCATTGGACCGTACTTCTTCAAAGATGCTGCGAATCGTAACGTAACTGTGAATGGTGAGCGCTACCGTGAAATGAAATCCAACTTTTTTTTGCCCAAAATGCAAGAGCTTGACTTGCAGGATATGTAGTTTCAGCAAGACGGTGCCACATGCCACACAGCTCGCGTAACAATGGACTTGTTGGGAGGCGAGTTCGGTGAACATTTTATTTCACGTTCGGGACCTGTCAATTGGCCACCCAGATCGTGCGATATAACGCCTTTAGATTATTTTTTGTGGGGCTATTTTCAAGCTCATGTCTATTCAGACAAGCCTGTTTTAATTAACGCATTGGAGACAACATTAAAGCATTTATACGTGAGATACCGGCCGAAACATTGGAAAGAGTATGCCAAAATTGGACTAAGCGGATGGACCATTTGAAGCGCAGTCGCGGTCAACAATTGCATAAAATAATCTTCAAACATTAAATTATATGGACTGTACTATCGATTTAAACAAAAATTTCATGCATATTTCTGAATTTTACGTGTGTTTCTTTGAAAAACTTTCCTATATCTCTTAAAAAAATCACCCTTTAGTTGTTAGCGGTCACTTGGTTGGCTTTCGGCCACCAAACAAGGGAGACATGGATGATGATAGGTCTAATCCTCATGGTATACTTCCCATGAATCATTTTAGAGTCTAGACCTATGAAGGCTTCGACAGGGCCATATGGCTCTATTGGGTTTTTTTATCACCGCTTCGAGGAGAGAGTAGGCAATTGATTTGAATTGAATTTGAAACACAATTGAATAGAAATTCAAACGCATAGAATACAACAATAAAATTGCATGTAATTAGAACAAGCAAAGTTGGCTTTATTCAAAGATTTTCTGTGTTCTATATAATCTGTACAAGTGCATTTGTGTTTATATATATTTGTATGTATGTGAAATTAAACTTCGTATCTATATATGTATATTAATATTTCATCATAAATAAAAAAATATAAAATATAAATACGTATATCTTATTTGAAATTTTCTCTTTGTTTTCAGGTACGTAAAAATTGTTTTTGTTCCGAGCTGGACCGTAAAAACTCATCAGAATTCGGAGTAAGCAAAAATTGTCTATTCTTTAAGTATTTTAAAAACAATTCTATACCGCAAACCGTCTACAAATGAACAAAACAAGGGAATAAGAAAATGCTTAAAAACCACACACGATCCTTTTCATTGTCTGACCTCCTCCTCATATTTAGGGTGTGCGTCTTCATTTTGTTCTACAAATGGAGAGACCTACAGTTTTAAGTCGACTCCGAATGGCAGATATTTTTTATGAGGAGCTTTTTCATGGCATAAATACACTCGAAGGCTTGTCATTGCCTGCCGAGAAGCGACCGCTAAGAACAACTTTTTCTATCTGTCCCAAACCTAAGTCTTCCGAATGGTAGTCAAGCACTAACCCTTTCGGCTATGGCGGCCGCCACCATGTGAGTAGTTTAAATACTAGAATAGATTCTAAATTTTCCTCACAAAAATAGGTAATTCCTAAGGAAAATAATCGAGAGAAATTTGCTATTATTTAGAAAAATCAACTGGCTATTTTGACCCAAGAGTTTTAAACACTTTTGAAAACAGCTTTCCCGACTTGCATTGAGGTGTCATCATAGACAACAACATTTTGCATATTGCATCCATAAAGAATAAACAGACGTAGCATTTCACACTTTCACTCTGTAGTTTGATGAGCACTAAAAAGAGTTTAATGGCTTTATAATGATTTTTCAGGTCATTTGACCCAACCTAAGTTAATTATTTTTCTAATAAAAAATGCTGGTAACTGAAATTTATTTTGAATAATTTAATAACTCATTCGTATGCGGGCTAGTGATGTTGGGTTTTTTAATTTTTTTTTTTTTTTTTTTGTTTTTGGTTTTAATGCAGCAGCCTATTCCATTTTGTCCAAAACAACCTTTTGCACTATAGCGAAAGAAGCAACAAAATTCCTTTCCCTTCGGCCATTTTGCCATTAAAGCTTTTATTACAAATTGTTTACATTCGAAGCATGTAAGAATAATAAAATGCTATGTTAACTTGTGTGCATAATACATAAACACATACATATAATCACTTATGTATATATGGTTGGATGCAAGTAAGCACGCATGCACTCGACTAGAGAAACAAATTTATTGTTTTCGAATAAAAAAAATAAATAAAAAAATAAAGAACCCGATAACGATAACGGCAAAGAAAATGTTATTGTGAAATGGAAAGGAAAAATGAATAAATAAAAATAATGAATTACTATGTTATGTCCCCTTACGGAAAGCAGCAAAACTGCATATGAATTGTGTGTGGCAATAAAAATTGTATCATAAAATGGTAATTGAAGAATTTAAAAATTTATATAGAAATGTGAAATCAATATAGAACAAAATGAGCTAATGCACTTTGGAAAATATTAAAGTTGAAATAAGAGAATAATCAATTTTAATAAATATTGCAAATATCTTTAAATGTATGTTAGATTTTTTGAAGTGAAAACTTCTTTAGAATCGTTGGGAGTGATTTGAGACTCGATGAAACGAAAAAGCGACACTAAAAAGAGACATACATATAGATCGAGAGAATGAGATAGAACACAGTCATACAGCGATCCCTATTCTCCGTCTCCTCTTTGTACGGTGCTTCGTAGCCTCCCCACTCTTGGCTACGAAGCGTTATATGTTGATATACGTATATGTGTGTGGCTGCGTAATGCTGAACCGCGCTAGTATAGTGAGTATTGTAGTATGTATACTACACTGCCTATTACTTGCTTACGATAAAGTTCCAATGATTTTAAGTGGCGATTTTAACGTAAATTTTGCATTGGACACAGCGCTTCCTTTAATTGACTTTCTCAATACAACATTCAATTTGAAAATATGTAACAATCGCACTGAATCGACAACACGATCAAAAACAAGAATTGTCGCGGTATTTCAAAGATATGTTGACAACATCGAAACCAAAGCATTTGTATCATATTATAGCTATCATAAGCCACTCGTATCATTTGTTGAAATTGAAAACATTGAGGATGAATAATAATAAAATGAAGAAAATAAAATAGGAACTTTATAGCAATATTATAATGAACCTATAATTATCCCGCTCCTAATGCTGCTTTCGCCTCATTCTCTCTCAGTTTGTTTTACGGAAGGTTTCACTTCTATCGCGTCTAACCGTTAGACTGGTATTTTTTTATACTTACGTACTTCTTTTTTTAATACCTGGTTAAAAACTAGTTATGACTACTCTAAGTTCTGCAATACTTTACTTCCCTTCTTATTTACACAATTTTTTTATAAAGTGTGTCTCAAACTAATATAGAACTTGCATTATCCCCAAACATGGTTTCATCGCAATAGTTTAACTCAACTCCAATGCACCTAAGAAATGCTTAAGAAAAGTATCACTAGACTCTCATTTCTTAAAAGATGTCAGATAGCACACAAGAGAGCACAGAGACGCTTCATAAGAGAAGATTACAGTCTTACAGGCCTGTTAGGTCTGTTGAATAGACCCATAGAACTAATACAACCATAAAAATATGTTATAGAGTTGGGAAGATAGAGTTCAGAAATTAGTCCGCTAACCGGTTCTCAGCGAATTTGAAAGAATCAGCTGATTGGCTGACGTAATAGGAGTCATGACAGCGGCTTGTTTACGAAAAAACTGAGATTGTGTTTGTGATATAATCAAAAACTTCAACAATGTCTCCACTTATTTTAATTCGTTATCATCTGAATAACAACTGATTGGAGGAATGTGTGGACAGAATTATCATCTGAATAACAACTGATTGGAGGAATGTGTGGACAGAATTCAGCTGCCGAGTACTCGGTGATGTTGTAGCCAAAGTTACTCTCACAATTTTGCTTAAGATGGTCAAACTTTCTAATCAGTCATCCTAGCTAGGAGGTGCTACTTATGTTAGGTTAGGTTAGATTAAAATGGTTGCCCAAAGAGTGGGCACACTTGGACAAAGAAATGAAATGCATCATTTGTGATACCATTGCGAAGGAAGTAAGGTGGAGGAAGACCGATAGGACGAAGGGCGAGAGAGGAAGGGAGGGGGGAGAAAAAGGACAGGTTAGGTATATGTGAGTTATGAACGATGACAGCGTTGCGATTGTATAAACCACTTTAAGCAGCTGATGAAGTTCATCCGATGTTGAATATCACCAACTGCTATATCAGCAGGCGTTAGATTAGATTAGATTACATTAGATTAGATTAGATTAGATTAGATTAGATTAGATTAGATTTGTGGTGGGTTGGACAAGTCCAAGCACTCAGTCAGGACGACCATTGTACTACACCCGCATAGATTACAGTAGAAGAAATAGAGAGACAGGATAGATACAGTATGAATGGTAAGATGGAGAAACTGGTTGGAGGTCAGTCTTCCGCGAATCTTTTAGATTCATTGATGAATCTTAAGAGATTCGGAAGAGGAAGAGTATGAACTTTATCCAGCAGGCGTAGTAAAGAAGTGAGAGCCAGATGCCCAAATTTTAGCTCCACGCGAACAGGCCAGCTAAAGAGAAGAGGCTGAGCTGATTCCACCTCTTCCTCCAAACAGCTGGCGCAAAAAGGACTCGAGGTAATTCCACAACATGCATACCTCGCGGATAGTGTCCTGTGAGAACACCCACGAAATTCGAGAGCTGGGATTTCATCAATCTCAGAAGATCCCTCGAATATCTCCGATCCACACGTGGCCAGAAGGATTTCACGATCTTTCAAGTTTGTGTACTTGCCCAGCGTTCGCTGAGTTGGCGCGAAGCCCATCTTTGTAGGAGCAAACCACAGGTGGTCAAGAGGCTCCTAATTCTCTCCTTTCGCGGGGAAATCACTTCACAGGTCCCTTGTCTGGCCAGCTCATAAAGCCTCACAGTTCCCCCGACGTCGCCAGGTATTCCCTGACCAGTTTCGAATGAGCCGAGGTCCCTAATTGCCGTTTGGCTATCGGAGTAAATATTTAGTTTCTTGACAGTTAATACGCAGGTGAGTAGGCAATCAACTGCTTCCTCGATTGCGACTATCTCTGATTGGAACACACTACAGTGGTTCGGTTACTTGAATTTGAGTCAGATGGGGAGCTCCACGGAAAATACTTCTCCGCCAACCGTTCCTTCGAATTTCGAGAAATCCGTTAAAAGGTTCACCAGGTACTGTATCCAAGTGTAGCCTCTCGTCCCCTCCTCACTTGATGGCATGTCCGCTTGGACTAAGCGAGGGTGTACATTGACTCGTTGACAGGGGGATGAATCCAAAACTTCTAAGGATAGTAAGATCAAGCCCGGAAGAGAGATCAAACCCACAGCCCGAATCTCTCAGTCTGATTGCGATGTGTTGCTACTTATCTTGGTGCAATGTTAACGCAACTCAATGTCATCATATTTGTCTCGGTAGACTGACCTTTCTAGATGTAAAGGCAGTCATTTATTTTTAGAGAAGTATCATAATTGCACGCAATATTTTAAGTTGATTTTGCCAAGTTGGTCACACCTTCATCAAATTCTTTTCAGTCACACGGTCTAGTTTTTACATAGTCGAGATTTTTGGCTTTTAAATAATTGAGTCCAGCCGTGCAAAAGCAGATGAGGAATGGCATACTATGGGGCATTTTACTAAAAATTTACAATTTTGAACCATAGTCACCACCTTTTTACGAGATTTTCATGACCCATTAGGCAGATGCTGGTTGCAACCCGATGATTTCTGCAGCTAATATAATAAAATAAGGTTCCAAAATATCATATTTATCCTTGTAAGCTAATAACTACGCACAGAATGCTGCGATTTACTCATGGTTTTATGTACTTTGAAGCTAATCTTTCATAAAAGGTTCTTGTCAACATAAATTGCAGGAAATTACACAAGAAACTCGTCTATGACTCAAAAAGTGTTAAAAAATCATAAAATTCGTTTTCAAACAGCAACAAATCAAAAATGACTCGACCGATTTGAGTGTAGTTTTTTTGCTACAAAACTTTGAAATGTTTGTTATCGCGCTGCACTGATTCTATTACTATTAAAATTTCGGAAATAAAAGAAATATTTCTTGAAAATTTTATTTTCCCTGTATGCCAGACTCCTCTTAGCGGGAATAAGCAGGCAAAGCAAAAATAAAAATGTATGCACTCAGATTTCTACATCTACTGATTTTTTGTTGTATTGCTCACTATAATCTTTTTTCGTATATACTTTAATTTAAGGGGTCTCGCTAGTCTAGAGCTCGAAAATTTAGGGCATTTTTAAGATTTTTTTTTACAATAAAAAAATGAAAAAAGGTATTTAAATTTTTTAGGCTTTTTATTTAACTTCTTCTACATGCATAAATGAAAAAAAAAATTTTTTGTTTACTTTTAATAGTTTAAAAAATGGCGCTGAAGTTGACCCTCCCGAAAAATTGGACCTGGACAGTGTTGTTGATTTTGGCTCTTATATTTATCTGAAACACAAAAACCAAACAAATTATTAATCAGTATGACTGTAGCTATGTCCCGTACTATAAAAAAAAAAATATTAAAAAAAAATAGCCATAGCCATTGATGTTGTGAACGACATATTAAAATTTCGGACGATTCGGCTAATATTTTTTTTTTTCGGCAACACCCGGGCGAAAAAAGTCGTTTCGAGATAATTGAGCTTAAAGTTTTGAGAGTGGCCGCGTGACGATCTAACTCTATCTGCTAAAACGGCTGTAGAATCGAAAATACTGGAAATATCCTTCCAAAAATTTGACAGTATACTATTAAAAGCTTACACTTTCGAAATACTTTTCAATTTTTTTGAAAATTCTAGACCACCGGGACGCCTTAAGTTTTTAACGGTATAGCAGCGCATGGTATATTTCTGCTGTTATACACTCCGATTCACTTGATTAGAGGCAATCATTTTTATGGAAGAAAATGGTTATTTAAGCAACCGTATTTGATCTAGTAATCCAAAGTTTTATGTTAATTCAAGTGAAAACTGTACTTTGCCCGAAAATAAACATGCATCAAAATATAGGATTTACCCAACAGAGGAGTTATTTTGATATTCAAAGAAAAATACTATTATATTTTAATATGAATGATCGGATGTTTATTTCCTTATAAAGAAGAAGGTATGCCGTTAATAGTGGGCAATATCCTTTTCATGAAATTTTCCATAACCGAATTCCAAAGTGGCTGCCCTATATCCTCGATAGCCTCACGGATTCCATCTTTGAGGTCTTGAATCGACCCTGGGCTGATGGCGTATACCTTCTCTTTCACGTGGCCCCCAAAGAAAAAAGTCACAAGGTGTTAAATCACAAAATCTCGGTGGCCAATTGTGATCACCTTTTCGAGAGATAACACAGTGCGGAAACTTTTCCCGTAAAAGATCAATGGTTTCGTTGCTGAAAATAAACGTTGCCCAGATCAATACCATCCAATTCCGGCCATAAAAAATCGTTAATCATCTCTCGATAGCGCAATCCATTCACCAATAACACCTGTTATTGGAAAACCCTTTATTATATTATTGCTTCTAACCGTATTTCGCAGCAGCAAAACTTCAGTAGTTGTAATTTTGTACTTGATTTATTTAAAATCACTTCGAGTTACCCGTTGTTTTATAAAAGGGAAACTTTTTTTTATGCCCAATGAGTTATTAGGAAAAAAAATATTTATTTATTGTAATTACTTACTAATTTAATGCATGCACATAATATTAAAATTTTTCACGTCGTAAATTTTTTTATTGTTATCATTATAATTTTTTTTTTCTTTTACTCAAATTTTTTCATATTTTTTACCTTTAATGCCATTAAAAATTTCGCGCAAAGTTATTAAGTTTAAACCACAAAATCAACCAGAAATAATTACAAAAAGCACTTACACACATACATATGTTTGCAAACATTTTTTATTGCCAGAAGCGGTACTTTTTTCTTAGCTTTGTCTATAATGTAAAATATACTCACATATTTTTTTATAGCGAGCACGTAAACCTACAGCAATTTCATTTCTCGCAGAAGTGCACAATAAAGAAGTGGCAGTGGCATATAAAAAAGTGCATCACTGACCACACTTTTCGCTTCAATTATTCATTTGCCGCATGCCACCACTCACAGTGCGCTTTGTGTTTTTTTTTTTTTTGAATGTGATTTTTTTCCTTTTTAACTTTTTTTACATTTGTTTGTGCTGCTGTTTTTTTATGTATTTTCCCCTTTTTAATGTTTTCCCTTTATTATATCCAATTTACGTGCGTTTCAAGCGTAAAGGCTTACTTTTTCTACATGTCGAATGTTGGCAACTCTGCAGGCAGTAGCATCAGTGATTGCATGTCAGAAGTGGTTTATCAAAAATGAGTTTTCAAACCGCAGCAAACAAAAATAATAATAACATAAATGTACACTCTTTTTTATATTCTACATATGAATGTACCATGTAAATATGTGGCGAAAATGGTAAAATATTAAAAGCAACGAAAAAAGTTGGCAATTCTAAAAAGCATTGATGATTTTTTCCCATTTTTGTTGCTTGTTTTTATTATTCAGTTTTACAATTCAAATCTGTGCGCTGCAAGTAAAAACAGATCGTTTAGTGCTGCCGATAGAGCGATTTAGCAATTTATTGAGTATAAATTGATTTATTCGGCGGAGTGTTGCCTATTTTCAGCGATAGAAAATTATTTATGTGTCACTAAAATTTATTTAAAAATGTGAACTGTGCAATAAAAAATAAGCAAAAAAGAAAGAAAATATGGGCACAAAATAAAAAAGCAACTCAAGAAGTAAAGGCGAGAGAGAGTGGGAGAGAAATGAGATTAGCGAAATATTTATGAGTTGCCGAATTTTTTTTTTTTAAGGGCACCAATGGTGGAGTTTTATTAAATATGATAAAAAGAAATTACTTAACACTACGAAATGTATTGTTTTTTTTTTTAATTTAACATTACATTTTCTTACATGGGCACCAAAACTCCTTTCACATCTCGAAAAATATGGTATTATTCAAGCTGCATTCAGTAAAGGTGGTGGCACCAGACTAGCAACAATATTTTGTACGTTTGATTGTCAAAGAAAAGTATTGGCAAAGTAGGTGGCGCAAAAGTAACCTTGCGATGTTTTTTGGCTGTAATTAAAAAAAAAATGAAAAACTTTGATTCTTCTTGTGGATTATTTTTATTTGGTCTTTTAATTTTTTTCACATCAAGTCGAGAATATGATGTCATGTAAATGGCCGCCGCCACAGTTGATTGCCATTTGAGCCCTTTTTATGGCATTTTCCATCACTTTGGCCAAAACTTCCGGCGATAGGTCCTCACATTCTTGACGGATATTGTCTTTAAGAGCTGCAAGGGTCTGGGGCTTGTTGACATAAGCCCGCGACTTCAAAAAGCCCCACAAAAAGAAGTCTGGAGCGGTCAAATCAGGCGATCTTGCTGGCCAGTGCAAATCGCCAAAACGGGAGATTAGGCGCCCGGGAAATGCATCCTCCAGCATATCGGTTGTGGCACGTGCAGTGTGTGCCGTTGTACCGTCCTGTTGGAACCACATGTTTTCCAATCTCAATTCATCAAGTTGCGGCAAAAAGAACTTGTTGATCATTGCTCTGTAGCGCTCACCATTCACAGTAACCGTTTGGCCCGCGACGTCTTCGAAGAAAAAAGGTCCGATGACTCCTCCAGCGAAAACAGTACACCATACAGTGACTTTGAGCAGGTGTAATGGCTCTTCGTGGGTTACACGCGGATTTTCAGTGCCCCAGAAGCGTAAATTTTGCTTATTTACGTACCCGCTAAGATGGAAATGGGCCTCATCACTCATGATTATTTTTGATGAAAAATCATCTTCCTCTTGGTGGTGATTAAGAATGGCTTGAGCGTATGTTAGACGCGATTGGCGGTCAGCAGCAAACAGCTGATGCACCGTCTGGACTTTGTACGGAAACATCTTCAAATCTTGTACCAAAATTCGATGTAAGGACCGTCGACTGATACCCATTTGCGTGGCACGTCGTCTGGTCGATGTCGACGGCGCTTCCATGACATCCTCAGCTACAGCAGCAATATTCTATGCAAAACGGCTACTCCGGGGTCTGCCACGCTTGGCAGCATCTCGTGTTGTGCCAGTCTCGCCGAGGCGAGCGGCTAAACGTCGCAGTGTTTCACCAGTAGGCGTTTAACGGCGAGGAAATCTGCGACGAAATTCACGTTGTGCCAAAGTCACCGACCGATTATTGGTCAAATAAATAGTCAGCAATATTCCGCGTTCTGGAGCAGTGTAGCGTAACATTGTTTATTAACGTTTATTTCGCATGTGTTTACTACACAAATGTCGAAACAGAACTGACATTAGGGGACAATCGCAAAATTTATAGCATTTTCTGATAGAAGGATTACTTTAGCGCCACCTGCTAGAAAAGAAAGAATGAATTCGCATTGTTTGAAAAGAAAAAACTAAATCAGCTGATTTAACGATACCACCTTTAATAGATTCGCCTTGGCATTATTCAAAAATCTAGTTAGCGAGTGTACTAAAAAACCAATTTAAAGCTTAAAATTCTGTATAAAAATATTTCAAACAAGTTTACTACGTATAAATTAAAAACAAAAAAACAAAAATGAGGTGAGCAAATATTTACCAATTACAAGAAAGTTTACAATTTATTTTAGTTTAAAATGGAGCAAAGAAAGTTAGAAAAGTTATTTTATGTATTTTTTTAATTAAAAAAAATTTTTTAGCTTTGAAAATATTACAACAAAACTGAAATCACGTATTATTTCGTTCCCATGACAGTCAGTTCTACGTTACCAGAGCGAACCGGTTTTATATTCGGCCAAGGACTGGTACTCCAGCAGCATTGCCCGTAAATGTAGAGGGAATGTTTATGCTGCTACAACAATAACACGTATTACTTAAAGTTCAAAATTTATTTATATATATTATTTTATTTATTTACATGAGAACTAATACTGAATAACTAAGCTGAATAGGGCCTTCGGCTCTTCAAAATTTAAGTTTTGCATAAAAAATAACCGACATTTTTTTGTACTATTTCTTTTTTTTTCAATTAAGAAAGTTAACACTTAATTATTGTATAATAAATATAATATCTAAGCAATGAATCCGATAGCCTTAAACTAACCGAAATTTTAAATATAATTTAACACTCTATACAAAAAGTTACCATATTGCCAAATACAAAACAGATATACTAAGTCAAGAAAAAAATCGGTATTGCACAAATTTTAGGCAGGCTATTTTCATTTTGAAAAATTTTGAGTGAAAAAGTTTCAAAAATTTATTTTGTAAAAAAAATATTTATTATGTGTGCAACTAAATTCTCGCTGTTTTTTTTAATAAAAATATAACAAATACAACGCTGGCTACTACATTTTCTCATCTTTCTGGTACATCTCGTATACCGTCGCGGTAAAACTGTGCATCTTTTGAGGCTATCCACGGACCAAGCCATTTTTTGATGTCTTCATAAGAATGGAACTGCTGGTCAGCTAGACCATGTGCCATCGATCGGAACAGGTGATCATCGGACGGCGCAATATCTGGTGAATATGGCGGGTGGAGTAGGATTTTCCATTTCAATGTTTCCAGGTAGGTTTTAACGGGTTTGGCAACGTGAGGCCGAGCGTTGTCATGCTGTAGAATCACTTGTTCACGCCTCTCCGCGTTTTTCGGCCGCTTCTCGGCTCAATCGCATCAATAGAAGTCGATACCGATCCCCAGTGATGGTTTCGCTTGGATTTACCAGTTCATAATAAATAACACCAACTTGGTCCCACCAAAATACATAGCATAACCTTCGCAGCGTGAATATTTGGCCGAGGCGACGACGTAGAAGCATGGCCGGGCAGTCTCCATGTCTTTCTCTTCTTTGGATTGCTGTAATGAATCCATTTTTCATCGCCCGTCACGATACGATGAAGAAGACCATTAATTTTTTGCCGCTGGAGCAGTTGTTCAGAGGCGAAAAAACGACGTTCAACATCCCTTGGTTTGAACTCATAAGGAACCCAGGTCCCCTGTTTCTGAATCATTCCCAAAGCATGCAATCGCTTGAAAATGGATTGGCGGGTAACTCCTGATACTGAACCAAGCTCTTCTTGCATTTGACACGAATCCTCATTGAGCAATGCCTCCCTTCAATTCAGTGTCTTCAAAGGTTTTTGGCTTTCCTTCACGCGGACGGTCGTCAACATTAAAATCACCGTGTTTGAAGCGACGGAACCAATCTCGGCGCATTGTTTCACTTAAAGCAGCATCTCCATAAACTTTTTGTAGCTCTCGATGCGCTTCAGCCGCCGTTTTTTGCGAACGAAAGAGGAAAATCAACACTTCCCGCAAATGACGATTATTCGGCACAAAATCAGACATTTTCACAAAACCGAAAGTATATGATACCAAATCAAAATCTCTAATGTGTCGAAGCAGTTTGTTTACCATATGTTTAAGCTTGCTTTATGACGTTTAGGTTATGTTAGAATCGACTAGCAAACACTGCTGGCGGCATCTATTGACAAACAGTGAGAACTTAGTTGCGCAGCTAATATTTTATTTTCGGACAAATTTTTTATGTTCTGACTAGAAGCGATTTAATATGCATGAGATGTTCTTCTTAAATAATAGGACTATCAATAAGTTCGTGCGGTTTTTTTTCGAAATTTGAAACTTTATTGACGTAAAATGGTTACAAATTTAATATTCAAAATATTGTCCATCGCTTACTACTACTTTTTCCCATCTTTCTGGCAATTCACGGATTCCCTTTGTGAAAAATTCGGTCGGTTTTGCCGCAATCCACGAATCGATCCATTTTTTGACTTCATCGTAATTACGGAAGTGCTGGTCAGCCAGGCCATGTTGCATCGATCGGAAGAGATAGTAATCGGATGGCGCAAGGTCTGGACTATACGGCGGGTGGGGTAGGACATCCCATTTGAGCGTTTCTAAGTATGTTTTGACCACTTGTGCAACATGTGGCCGAGCATTGTCATGTTGCAAAATAACTTTGTCGTGTCTATCGGCGTATTGCGGCCGTTTTTCTCGCAGTGCTCGGCTCAAACGCATCAATTGTCGTCGGTAGACATCCCCCGTAATCGTTTCATTCGGTTTCAGTAGCTCATAATACACAACACCCAGCTGGTCCCACCAGATACACAGCATAACCTTCAGGCCATGAATATTCTGCGCCGACGTCGATGTTGAAGCATGGCCAGGGTATCCATACGTTGCCCGACGTTTTGGATTGTCGTAATGGACCCACTTTTCATCGCCAGTCACAATTCGATGCAAAAAACCCTTTCTTTTGTGCCGTTGAAGCAGTTGTTCGCATGCCATAAAACGGCGTTCAACGTCTCTTGGCTTCAATTCATACGGCACCCAATGGCCTGCCTTTCGGATCATTCCCATGGCTTTTAAACGTTTGGAAATGGTTGATTGATCAACTCCCAAAGTTTTTGCAACCTCTTCTTGCGTTTGAGTCGGATCTTGATCGAGCAATTCCTCCAATTCGGTATCCATGAACTTTGGCGGCGCACCCTCGCGTTCTTCGTCTTCCAAGCCAAAATCACCACTTTTAAAGCGTGCAAACCACTTCTGGCACGTTCGCTCAGATAGAGCATGCTCACCATAAACTTCCACCAAGATACGATGACTTTCGGCTGCTTTTTTCTTCATATTAAAATAATTCCCCGCAAAAACACATTATTTGGCACGAAATTCGACATTTTCAAGTGTGGTAAAAATATTGTTGTTTACGCTTCAAATAAAAAACTTATACTGACGTTTGTGCCTTACGACAGTAGCTCTCCAATGAATGTTTGGAAATGTGGATCGATGGAATAATAATCAAGTTACGCCATCTGTTGTAAAACCGCACGAACTTATTGATAGTCCTATTAGTTTCTTCATTTTCAATTGAAAATGTCTTCTAACTGTATAATTTGTTCAAGTTGTGAAAGTATTTATGACGAGACATGTCTTATTTAATTCTTATTTATTTAAAAATCCCAAAAATAAATTTTAAATCTCACAAAAATTGTTTATTTTTGCAAAACAAAAACTGATTGGTTTTCGAACAAATTTTTCTATAATTGAAAAAAATATATATATATTTATGATAAAATAAAAGACTTATGACTTGCAACTGTGCTTTCGGTGTGAAAAATCAAAAATTTTTAATATAAAATTTTGCATTAAAATATTCCGTCATTTAAAATTAAAAAAAATGTGCTGAACAGATATGACTTTGTCGGTATTTTTTTTTCTTCGTTTTCTTTTTTCTTTCTGTAAGTTGGTATGTGAAAAATCAAAAATTTTTAACTTAAAATTCTGCAATTCAATTATTTATAATTATTTAAACAAAATGCGATCATGCCATACCTTAATATTCGGCATTTTTTTTCTGTAAGTTGGTAACAATTTAGTGATCAGCTTGGAAAAGTCGGGGACCTAGGAAAGAGATTAGAGAGCAAATATTAAATTAGTAGATGAATACGTGGCTAAATACATTTTAGTTACATGCATATTAGGCCGGGTCGATTTGTGGGGAGGCAAAAAAATCGCCTATTGCTCTGTGAAAATCATATTCTAGGGATCAAAATAAGAAACTTTTCCGAAGGAACCATACCTCTAAAACGAATTCTGATGTCCCCCAATTTGGGTCGAACTTTTTAGTTTCTTTTCTCATGTAAAGGCCAAAAATGGTGATATTTTGAAATGATTGTATGCGAAACCCCCCAGGGGAGTTCCAGGGGGTGTGCCACTGGCATGGGTGGATCGGCCGTCCAAAGTTAGTGGGGGTCGGTCATACATTTGGACTCGATTGGAGCACTCTAAATTGGTCTGAGTGGGATTTTTCGTTCGACCCAAATTGGGTGACATCAGAATTCGTTTTAGAGGTATGGTTCCTTCGGCAAAATTTCTTATTTTGAACCCTAGAATATAATTTTCACAGAGCAATGAGCGCCCTAATGCATATGGAAGTCTTAAATGACTTGTGTTAATAGCTCGAATGTGCTCGGCTCTGCCTGGGAAGACTCTGCTACTAGCCGGTAAATTGATTAAAAACTAGTGCCAATCTTTCAGTTTACCACCACTCATGGGGATGACAGCAAATAATGAGGCTTATTATGCAGAGTTCTAGTTTGAGTCCATGTGGTTTGCTAGCAAGCGCCACTGTTTGCATACACTATTCCTTTTATAAACCCAATGAGAAGTTCATGCCAATGAATTATAGCGCATGGTGTGGCTAACCAATATTTATTCCAAAAATGTTTTAGCCTCTCTGCTTGGGAACTCTGTGTAGAGTGAGACTCCAGAGACTCTAAAGAGAGAAAGCGTTGATGAAATGAAGATATTTGTAGAGTATATTGAGTACCTACTCTTTCAGTATGCTATTTCGTGATACGCATGAGAGAAATTAAGCGGCAACCACGCCAATATTACCTATAGATGCCGTTTTGATTTCTATTCTCTTCTCTATTTATTTAGCTTCGTGTATATAAAATTTGGTTTCGCCTGAGCTTCTAAACTTACTTAACTATTTTATATATATTTTCTCGTGTTTCCTAGGTGGAAAATAGGGCCTCATTTTACTTTAATTTAATGAAAAATCATTTCAATTCAATTCGTTCAACATGTCGCTGGTGTTGCGCTTTTTGCGCTCACCACTGCACTGCATCGATTGCGGTTACCACAGCTGCTAAGTAAATTACTAAAACTGACAACGTTGTTAAAAAAAAAACTACAGCAATTTAAAAAAGCAAATATGTGGGTATTTAAAAAAATATATAAAAAAAATTGTTTAGAAAAAAATTCAAAATATTTTTCTATGCCTTAGTGCATTAAAACCACAGGTGTCACTGCCAATTTGTGCAGAATTTATTGCTTTTACTGGCACAGCCCTGATTTCATCTATGACCTTAATGGTTTTTTTATTTCTCTTTTTGCATTGTTTATATGCTAAGCTTTTGCACACAAATTGCGAGTAAAGAGATTTTTTTTTTATTTGTTAAAGTTTGACAATCGTGAAAAAGTTATATGCTTATCAAATTAAATGTAAATATATAAATTTTTAAGTGCGGAAATGATTTTAAATTAAATTATCATCAAAAAATTGTATACACAAAATATTGAAAACCATGTTTATTCACACTTGATTAGCGAAATGCAGCATAAATGATGCGTAAAAAATTGTGGTGGTCACCATTTGAGTGCTTACATAAATCATGGGCTACGTATGTGCATTTAGTGTATTTAAAAAAAAAGGTAAAAAAAATTAAAAAAAAATAGTTTTAGTAAAAACATTGTTTAGTAAACACTTGTAAATTTCCTGTTGGTTTTCAAATTTGTTTGCAATAACAATAAAATTTAATAAAAAACGATGGCCTAGCCGCTAATGCTTTTTAATTCATTGTGATTGTAATTCATTACTTTTCCAATTTTTAAATAAAAAAATAAATAAATAACGAAAAATTTATTTCATTTCATATTATTTCAAAATTAAAAAAATCATGCATATGTATATACAGATACCTTTTTTTTTATTATTTATTCCTTGGAGCATCTTAAAAGTATGCACGCAGTAAGATTTCAAAAATGCATGCATAAATTTAGAAGATGCGCCGCCTTTAATAAGAGCATAGGGCGGAAACTAGTCCCCCTAGGCTTCTAACATACATACAGTTCTTAATTTGACTTCATGAACCGAATTGATCCCTTTCAGTGCGTGTCGTCCTCATCCACGTCATCTTTGGACGACCACGTAACGTGTAGCCATTGTATCTCCATTTTATCTCTTTCATTTCCAAATTAGTGGATGTGTTGTTTGTGAGAGCACGAAGGTTCTCGTTTGTGACAGTAACTGGCCAGGAAATCCGGCAGATTGTCCAGAAGCATTTGTTTACAAAAGCTTGTAGTTTATTGCAGATAACAACATTCACTTTCCAAGTTTCTGAACCACACAGGTGGACATATTTGCTGCTTATATTGACAGTTCTAAGTTTCATCTTCCGGGATAGAATATTAGAATCGCAAACTTTTTTCAATTTGAAGTAAGCTTCAAGCGCTTTGCACTAGCGCAAATCAACGCCTATGCCTGCACCTCCATCCTTCGCTATCACACTGCCCAGTTAGGCGAACTACTCAACATCAGTGATTTGCTCAGTGTTGTCATTCTACCGAATAGTTGAAGGTTCTGTCACCGGTGATGATAAACCAAAAGTAATGTAATGGAATCATTATTTAATGAAAAGTTGCTAAATTTAACGCAATTTGTAACTTGAAAATTTAAGAGGGGCTAAAAATTGCAAAACTGCTGAAAAAATATTTAAAAAAAAACCTTAGTAAAATATTTAGATTTTTTATTTATTTATTTATATATTTGTTTACTTATTTTAGGATTTTTTAGGTTAGGTTTAGAAATATGCAATTGCCGCAAAAGTCAATTTCATCACCAAATATGGGGGCCCGTTCTGATAACAAAGTTTTTCTAATTACTCCTTCTTCAACTTTCCTACATCGATGATGAATCACATCTGCCCCTTTAAGGCAATATCCGTCAGCAGATGAGGGTAATAAAGGATACCATTCCCAGATGTCGTAGCATAACTCTATGTGAGAAACATTTCTTGCTGCTCTTCTTTTTAGCTTGGAACCTCTACATCGTATTCGGAAAGCCTTTATCATGGTTGGCTATGAATCAGCGCTCTGTAAGCTCTCCAAGGAAAGTAGATACAACCTCTGCTTTGTTGAAAGATGTGAACGAACCAGAAAGTGCCGCATCTCAAGGCAGACGAGGTCTAAAATAAACTAGTATGTAAGCGAGATACCTTGAAAGCGAATGCTTGGAAATACCACTAGTGGTAGTTTGTTTCCAGCTTTCATTAGTTTGCTTATAGTAAATTCTCAAAGCAGCAGTTTGTAAATGACATGCAGTCTGCCATAGTGCTCGTACTCACAAAAAATCAGCTTGGCGGGGTTTACCTTGTCACGCAAGTTCAACTGTCATACAGTTTCCCTATTTCTCTTTCTGACCCACAACCCAAATGAGAATTCACGTCGAGCTGCTTAGCCATCCCCTGAAAATATCGGCGGCATTTCCGCTCAAGCTTAAAATCGAGCATTAGTATACCCAAAGCTCTCATTACCAAAATATGAATATATCTCTTCCTACAACTTCCATTCCGATCCGTCCTACAGCCTTGATGATTGATGAGTTTTCAGCCTGAAAAAAAACAAGCACAAATCTTATTCCTCTTGATTGGCGCGATAACCGCTTACGCGATTTTGGCAGAGTTCAACAAAGCGTCAGTAATTTCTTTCTCGTTCTAACTGGCACCAGTTGGACACATCTAGTGAAGACAAGTTCTTCTCCACCTGATCTTTCTAACGCAGAAGAGGTTTTCCTCTCCCTCTGCTACCACCAGCTGGTACCGCATCGAATACTTTCAAAGCCGGAACGTTTGTATCCATTCGGACGACAAGACCCAGCCAGCTTAGGCGCTGGATCTTTATTCGCTGCTCTACGTCTATTTCGTCGTAAAGCTCATACAGCTCATCGTTCCATCGCCTGCGATATTCGCCGTCGCCAACGTGCAAAGGGCCAAAAACCTTGCACAGAATATTTCTCCCAAACACTCCAAAGGATACCACATAATATGTTGTCATCGTCCAAGCTTCTGAAAAAAAGCATAAGGATGGATTGCACAAGAAGGCGCCAGCCCCTACCCTACCATAATGCTAAGAGGCATCCATGTAAATAGATGTCTAAAATGATGGGAGCAGTGGAAGAAGGGTGCTGACATGGTATGTCCTTTGTTTCAGATGTTGGAAACTTCGTGTGTATTACAGTAAGAACCTCGGTAGGATTGGAACATAGGCATCTGTGATTCTAGTCATTTCTGCGGTTAGTATTTTGGGTTTGCTCAATATATGTAGTATCTCAGGTGTTTAATTTTGTTTAGAAGGGCTTTTGATCCGATGACTTGCTGCTCTCGTGTTTACTCCGACGTATTTCTGTCTTCTACGCATAATATAGGATTTAGACCGCAGATCCTAATAGGATGGATAAGACAGACTCTCAGCAACAATAAGTTCCCTCGTAAGGGCCCCATTTTGAAGTGTCCTCGTCAATGATCGCTTGCACTTGTTGAATGAATCTACAGATCGGACAGTGTCAGAATGTTTCTCGTAGTTTTTGCATTTTGCCACAGATTTTGCACCGCATCAGACGATTCCAATTCACGGCGAACTCTATGAATGAACGAACGGACGCAATTAAGAAAATTGGAAACTTCTAAATGGGGGTGATTTGCACACTTAGCGACGATAACTACATATCCCTTCATTTCTTGAGTTAAGTTGTAGTCCTTCATGTTTTATCTGAAAAAGAGCAAAAAGAAAAATAATGATTTGGAGAAGTTAAAGCCACATATAGTCCTCAACTGCCGTATACACCCTGTGTTTAAGTGTGCTTTATACTGGCCTTAGGTCTTGGATTTGATGCCCACTAAGAGCATCATTTGAATAGATACTTTTTTTTTTTGAATATTTCTTTCTTTCTACTGGCTTTTTAAATATTTTTTGCTATATTTCTAACTTCCATCATCTACTTTTCTGTGCAAGCGCACTACATTCCACATCAATATAATGCCACTATAAGCACCAGCAGCGCAAAATTATGCAACGTCATCATTGCCACAACGTCGTTAATGCCAAAAATTTCTTCTAGCGATGTTCGATTTGCTGGCGCCACAAAAATGACAACATGCATAGTGGCGAAAGGTCGTCAAGCGCTTTTTTGTTTGCTTTTTTTATCTTTATAGCTCATCTTTAGCGTACATTTTCAATAAATTCAAAATTTTCACACTTCATGAAATGACAGTGACAGCAGTTAAAGCTACCAGCAGCAATGTCATACTGCCAGCGGAGCTGCTGTAGGTGCTCGCAGGCGTGCAGGCAAATGACAGCAGTAAATTTTCGACTCATAAAACGACAGCACTGCATTGCTCTAGTGTTGTTGCACAATACGAGTACATGCTGACAATTGAATTGTTATGTTAGTATTTCCACTTCCTTTGCACTGCAGCTCATCTTTGCCCTTTGATCTGCTCTATGCAAGGCTTGCGGTGAATGTCAAGTGAATACAAAAAATATATATAACTGTAAATGGAAATGAAAATGAAAATGACAATGAATGTACAAGAAAGATTATAAGAAAGTCGTTACAGGAAGGAGACGATAAGGGAAGGAATCGATAAGAATTCAAGTGGAGATGAGTTTGGCGATTGGCACGTTGGCAGTTAACACAGATATTTGGAATTATTTGATAGAGTAAATTAGATTTTAGATTAGTGAATACGCAAATGTCGTATTAAGTACTCAAGATAGCAAACATAATCATCTATTTGGAAGAAGAAAGCTAGCAACCAGCTTTAGGAGCCCTTAATAGCCTCTTGCGCTTCACATTTTAAAAAATTGGATTATTAATTGAAATTTGAATGAGACTTTTAGTAGCTTAAAGTAGCTGGTATTTGTGGTAAAAGTACCCCAGGAAGCCAAATATGGTATCCAATAGCAAATTGAAAACGCTTATCGCAGGAGCGCTGCCTTGTACCGACAGCAAGACCTTTGAGCCTCTTTTCGACCTTCTCTCCATAGCTGTTTATGCAAAATTCCGGTCAATTGCAACACACTCAGACTAAATGCAGTCCTACCCTGGAAAGATTTGAGATTTGAACACTGAAAACTGCTACAAACTTTTCCGGGAACACACAGGACCGGACCCATGGTCAGTAGTTGTTTTCACTAGTCTAGTTAATAGGGTCAGCAACTGCATTCACTCAAAAGCGCTGCAGCTGAGCCTAAGCCTACGGCTGCCTGAGCTAAACTAAGCTATGGAAGTAGCTGCGTTGTTTCAGGTTAAGGAAGTCACGCGACAGCGAGTCACCCTGTCTGGAACCACGTTCTTTCATTGGTCTTGCCCTAGACTTTTCGCATTGCGAATATTTGGTTGATTGTGAACTTTTCCGGTCTAAAGTCATACCGGCGAGATCCAATCCTCAAAGGCAATATTTAGAAGACTAATCCCGCGCTAATTGTCACATATTGCAATATCACCCTGCCTGTAGATTGGGCAGAACACACTTAAATTCGAATCGGCAGACATGCTCTCTTCCGACCATACTTAGGACCATACACGGGAGTTGATACATGCACCTTACCAGTTTCTCGCGGCTATATTTGAATAGCTGAGAAGGTGGTACATCGGCATCGGCGGCTTTGTTGTTCTTTAGCCGCCTTATCGCTATTCTCACCTCGTCATGGTCGGGTAGCGGAACGACAGTCCCATCGTCAACGATTGGGGTATCGGGATCTTCACAATATCTGTGGCATACGCAGCTGGCACTGTTTAACAAGCTCGAAAGAAAAACACCCCAGTCCACAGGAAAACGCCCCGGTCTTGGATTGTTCTGTAAGCCGCAGAACTCTCTGGTAAAATTTTTGGAGCGTTTTTCCTATTGATCAGCATCTCAAGCTCATACACTCACGCATTTTGACCTCTAGTTTTTTTCATTCTTATTTTTCCGCTTCCGGTGGTGATCCTACATCGCTTGCGTTGCACCCACTTTTAATTTGTGCTACATTATTGGTTTTTGAGCACGGGTGGCTTCTATTCTTAGAACATGTCCAATTCACCTTAGCCTTTGCGCTTTGAAGAATTTGACAGTGCAATAATATCTGCTCCAAAAGAGCAACCGAATAAAGAACTATTCTAAATGAGATGCGTAAGCGGTGTACCGCGAACGATGTTTGGGTCGATGGATGCAGTCGCATTCCTGTATATTTCATTGCAAATGAACTGGCTGGAAAAAGAACCGATCTTAAATCAATCAACTCTGCCAAGTTCGTGGGCATTCCTTTAACCTCGAGCAAGCTCTGGATCAAGTAAAATAACTACAGAAGTCTGGTATGAGCGGAATGAACTCAGAACTAGATTTCTTATAAACCTAATGGGAACACATAGGAAACAGATGGGGTTTCCCTCCAATGACTTCTGTCGCAGGTATAGAAACGAAAAGGTAGTGGAAAGAATTCAATTGTTCCGCTCTCGCCAGAACGTAACTTCGATGTCTAAAGTCTCCTTTCTTTGGATATCTGGCAGACTTAAAATCCGCTACCATTCACTACCTTCCATTTATCGGAAGGACGAAGTGGTTTCACTACATCGGAAATTAGAGGGGAGGCTTGAGCCTAACAAGTGGTATCACAATGGGCCTGGCCTAGGAAACGACTACATTTGGAATATGCAATTAATTTGATGATAAGTTATATGATTTTACTCGACTCAAGCATGCCGTAGTAGGATCATTTCTAAAAGCTGAAAGCTATCTCTATTCGGCGTTCTGCCCTCATTGAAACACATTGCGCCCCAAAGGATCTAAAGTAACATGAAAGTAATCTATCTATCTGCTTATTAATATACAATATTTTCCGTCATCTCGTTATCACCAAGACAAATCTGGCAAGACTTAGGAACGCAGTCGCATGGATGACGACTATCATGAAAGCCCTGATGAGTTCTGAAAGGCACAAGCGGCTGTAATTCAAGCGATTGACGCCATTTCCAACTCTTCTGAGAGGAGAGAGAGGAGTCTACAAAATAGCCGATTTTTAGCTATGAAGGATGTCTTAGCGATCTGCTTGCTGAGGGAATATCTTCAAGTCTTCGTCAGCTCTGACCAGAGTGGCCTGCCAACAATTTGGTGACTTCGCCATTCTTATTTTTAGTTTGGTAGTCGTAGACCTAAAAAATTCGAACAAAAATGAAAACAATTACAATTTTTGAGGTTAGCATTCCTTTGTTCCGCAACCACTCACAAACAACCGCATATTGTTTGTTAAGCCCTGCAGGGAAATCCTGAACTAGTTAAAAAGTAACTAGTAGATTCAGTACTATTTCGCCAATTTCCTAGAATTTCACTACTCCTGGCGCAAACCAACTGTATTAAGGGTGGGATAGATTGATTTGAACGCGACTTTCTCGCACAGAATTGTTATAGTTTTACTGCCGTGGCATCTGATGTTGATGCATTCAGTTTTTGGCTCGAACTCAATCGGTAGACGATATGGCTTTTTCGAATTCAATAAATGAAAATAATCGTATCAATGGCGTATGAATAAAATATGGGTTATTGAATTTATAAATCGGGGTACTTACATACAATCATTTAAGTAAAAAATATTTTAAAAAATAATTAAAAAAACCGCCTTTTTTGACCAATCCGAAAACCTCCTAGTACCACCGTTTTTGTTTTCCTAGATATCACATTTTTCGAAGTTAATATTGTTTCCGAACGATGAGAAGAAGTATGCAGAGCGTACTTGAACTCAGTTGCCGAATTCGGTATATTTTCCAAGCTATCGAAAAAGGAATGCTGGTGGGAACAGTTGAAGCTTCCTAAGGCAAGTTTCATGGACAAAATACCTTTGCTTGTATGGAAAAGAGAAAAAACGTAAACTATACATTTTCGTGAGATATTTTCTTGGAAGCATAAGATGTACTTCATAATTATTATTATTATATTTCAAAAAGTATAAAATATACGTCAGAAGAAATAATTGAATTTCAGAAAGTGTTAATAATACTTCAAATTAGTCACGTAGATTTCTGAAATCTCAGTATACCAACCGTACTTCGGAGTCCCTTGGATATACTCCAAGGAGTATTAAGAGGGGTATAAAGTATACTTCCAATTATTATATATCTAATGAATCTTAGGTTAGGTTAGGTTGAAGCGGTTGTCCACTGTCGGACACAATCAAGCTCATAACCCATTATGATGCCGCGTGGAGAACTTGCCCTTATCTCTCCTAAAGCCTAATGAATGGACTTCAAAGGCTAAAAGTACAGCTGATTTTTTTTTATAAATTGAGTGCTCTTAGGAGTACATTTGATGATTTCTGAACTATATTTAACGCCTTCTGAAGTACAATTAACTATTCCGAAATATATTTGACTTTTTTCGAAATATAATTTAAAATTTCGAAATAAATATATCTACTTTGAAGCACTTTAAATGGTTTCGAAAGCACTGTTGCAAAAGTAGTAGTCATTCTATATATGCTAAAAGTGCCTCACAACGATGAAGCGACTTTCCCTGCAGGGCATACACATCCATATAAGAGCGTAACTACGGTAGCAAGCATAGCATGGCGTGCATGTAAATCGAGCATTTTCGTACACAAATCTTGAGATGCCAAAGTATCGATTACATAGGAAATTAAGGCATAAATGCATTATATTACAAAAAGCGAGGAGGAGAGTGACGCAGCATTTATTTTATTTAGCACCCAGCCATTGACGTCATATCGACGGGCGTATTTATACATGCATACATACATATGTGTAGGAGTATAGGTGTAGATATATTCACACTGGTATGCACTTACATATGTATGTAAATAGCTTGCGAAATGGGGGCGTCCAATACGGGCCACAAGCACGTTCCCAAAACACAGAGATGCATGTCAGAGGCGCTTTTGCAACGGAATCGAAATAAAGATTTTATGAGGACGCGACGTGGTAAACAATGGAAAATCTTTCATAAAACGCAATTTGCTTAGGTTGCTCCTACATACATACATACGCACGTATTTTATTGCAGTTAAACGATTTGTTCCTTTTTTTTGTTTTTTGTTAAAATGGAAGGAACATGAAGCGAATTTGCATAATTAAAAATGCGTCGATCTGCTTACATACATTTGAAGCTACATACACACACGTACATTTACGAATACAATACGTGTGTATGTAAGTTTGAAATCGTATGCAATATATTCGAAATGTAAAGTATTAACTGTTGACATGCGAATATCATTTTACCGATTTTGACTAAATTCGGAGAACTGGAAATTGGGTGCTTTCGAAAAAAAATTATACAAAACTATTAACTAAAATTTGTTTACACCATTTTTTCAATTTTGTTGGAATAATTTCATATATTAATTAATGTTTTTTTTTTTTGGTTCTTTGCAAACATCATTTTAAGTGTTTTTGTACCATATATTTAGGGAGGCAGCTGAAATTAAAAAAAAATAAAAAACTTCTACAAATTTTAATGAAGCGAAAAGGCTGAAAATACTTATGAAATGTACAATAAAATAACAAAAAAAAGTTTTGAATAATTTGTATTTTTTTCGCAAACATTAATTTATGCGTAACATATATTTTGAGACAAAATATTTTTAATGATACTGAAATAAATACAAACATTTTTTCCAATTTTAATGAAGCTGAAAAGCTCAAACTACTCATGGAATGCAAAAAACAAAAATGAATAAAAAGTTTCTAATGATTTTTGTTTTCTTCTTGCAAATATTTATATGCTCGTATCCGTACTATATATTTAAACATGCAAATTATTAATTAATAAAAAACTATTTCCACAAATTTTAATGCAGCTGAAATGTAAAAAAAATTAAAACTTTTGAACTTCTTTAAAAAAACATACAAAAATAATATTTCTACAAATTTTAATGAAGCTGAAATGTAAAATCAAAATTAAAAATTTTGAACTTCTTTGAAAAAACATCCAAAAAAAATATTTCTACAAATTTTAATGAAGCTGAAATGTAAAAATAACTAAGAATTTGAAAGGTGTTTAAAAAAAAAAAAAACACAAAAACATAATTCTACAAATCTTAATGTAAAAAAACTAAAGATCTTAAAAAAAAAAGAATTCTACAAATCTTAATGCAAAATGTAAAAGAAAAATTCAAAAGCACACACAAAAAAACTTTTCTAAAACTTTAGTAAAGCTGAAATGTAAAAAAAATTAAAAATTTTGAAGTTCTTTAAAAAACACGCACAAAAAAAAACACTTTTACAAATTTTAATGAAGCTGAAATGTAAAAAAGCACTAAGAATTTTAAAGATTAAAAAAACCGCAAAAGGAAATAATTCTGCAAATCTTAATGCAGCTGAAATATAAAAGAAAAATTCAAAATTTTGAAGTTTTTTAAAAAAGCACACACAAAAACACTTTTCTAAACCTTTAATGAAGCGGAAATGTAAACAAAAACTCGAATTTTAAAGATCGTTAAAAAAATTAAATTTGAATGAAGCTGATATGTAAAAAAAATATTAAAAGTTTTGAAGTTCTTCAAAAACAAATACAAAAAATATTTCTACAAATTTTAATGCAACTGAAATGCACAAAAAAAATTACAAAAAAAAAACTTGTAGAAAATTTCTGATAAATATTTAATTATTAATGCTCTAATTATATATTTATTAGAAATTTTTTACAAATACCTTTTTATTTGTGTGTTGTTTTTCAAGAACTTTAAAATTGGTAAAATTTTTGGTACATTTGAGTTAAGTATTCAGCTGTTTTCTTTAATTTGTTGTATTTAAAATCAAATGTGCAAGGCCTGTTTAGAAATTAAAAGAAGAAAATATTCTTAAAGAAAAATTAGTAAAAAAAGGTTTTATAAAAAAACTATTTCATTGAAAAATATGCTATATTTACTGTTTTTAGTGATTAATTAAAAATATTTTGCGTATTTAATTTATTAAAAAATGCTTGAGTCTTTCTACACACAATTTTCTACCTACTTTTTGCCCATCAGCATTAAATTAAAACATTTTTTAAAACGTTTTCAATACCAAACCAAAGTAGTGTTTTTTTTAAAATAGCGATAAATGTATTAAAGTTAAAATAACACATACCTTTAAATAATTTTTAAATGAAAAAAAAAAACATTTTTGATTTTTGAAACAACTTTTCTTTTACCAAATTCAAATAATATTATATTATTCTCTAATGTTTTAACCTAAAATAGGCTATTTTCAATATGTAAGGGAGAATGGGGAGTTGTGAGACGGGTTTTGTTTTTGGACCCGTATTACTCAAAATCTTAATATTCTGCATATGTCAACGATGGAATCTTTAGTCAATGAATACCGGAAGCTATTGGTATGGCCTATTTATCAAAACTACAATTTTCCTTAAAATTAAAAGTGTATATTAATATAAAATATAATACAAAATACAAAAATGTGGGCAGTTGTGAGACACCTTGGTTTAAATCAATAAAAATGACTTATTTTAGTTGTTAGTTCTTTATTAAGATGAAAAATAGAAAAGAAAAGACAATTGTTATAAAAAAGTGTATAAAAAATGCAATGCCATCAATCTGATGATTCGCAGTGAGAACATGTATAATAACCAGTTCGTAAATTGGCGCACTTTAGGTGCACAGCTCGATCGCATACATTGCAATGAATGGAGTTTTTTCTGCTTAACTTTTTCGGCATTGCACCTTTGCAGATGATGCAAAAATCTTCTTCTCCTTCAAATTCTGATGAACTTGAAATTATTGCTGCTGATGTGCGCACAACTCCCCAAATCGTTTTTTTTATACATGGCCGCGTAGTCATAAACACATAGAACGTTCATGCCAAGGTGAATGTGTAAATTTAAAGCTAATAGGACAATTAATAATTTGTATATATTAACATTTGCAATTTGCTTCAACAACTGATCGAATGTATCGCAAAACAAATGATGAAAGAAACTTACCGAGAAATTCCAAAATACAGTAACTGGAGAGACGCGTCGAATGCGTGTAAATATGACCAATGCTAGCTGAAAAGTGAGATCGCATCGAGAACACTTGTTGACACTTAAAATCGAATGTAAACCAATGAATAATGCCGAAAGGTAACAATGTCTCACAAATCCCTGTGTCTCACAACTCCCCATTTTCCCCTATAATAAATCATTTTTTTTTTTTTTGATTCTTTATATACAATTTTTTATCAAATTAAAATAATTATTTTCTGTAATATTTCAACCTAAAATTGCCTATTTTTATTTCAAAATTTAAATTAATTTTTTTTTTTCAAATAATTGAAGTTAGCTTCTTTTTATCAAATTAAAATAATTTTTTTCTGTATTATTTTAACCTTAAATTGCCTATTTTCATTCCGAAATGTATATATTTTTCTTTGATTTACGAAATCAGATTTTTTTTTATCAAATTGAAATAATTTTATTCTTCAGGATTTCAACCAAAAAGTTTCTATTTTAATTTTCTCCAAAAAAATTTAAAAACGATTTTGCTTCCAAGTTCATATATGCTTTACGGCAATTTTTTTGATTATTTTTCCTTTAAATTACAATAGTAAAATGACAAAAGCTATACTATTTACGCAAACGAAAGTTGTTTGAATTTCTCCCTTGCATCGAACATTTAATACGAAAAACCGGTGAATTCTGTTGCATAAACAAGCCTTGAGTCTCAAAATAGACTACTTTTCAGCAACACAAAAGATTTCCTAACAATGCAGCTCATCAGCAGTGATACATCAAAATTTCACAGACATCTCGTCAAATAACTCTAAAGAATTCACTAGTCCTATGGGTTTGCATTGTTATATCAATATCCTTGCACACACACACAGACACACATCAATGCACAAATAACGCACTTTCAGCAGCCTATTTATTGCCATTCACAGTATTCATTTGTCACCAGCTGCATGTGGCCCAGAGACTCGAATGGCTTAGCGTATACTCGTATGTGTGCGTGCACAAAATCAGGCAGTGACTTTTTGATCGATCGACTGATGGCAGGACATGGGATAGCATTAAGTATCTGACGCGCAACAACAGCAGGACATTACAACCCAGAAAGGAGCACAAAGTCTTTGCAATAAAAGCAACAGCATTTGAGAGCTGATAGCGCTGACTGTGTGTGGAACATAACTATATACATGCATCTACAAACACACTTTCAATACTATTCACAGGTAATCTCATTAAATGCACGCCATGCTGCTGCAACGCACTGACAGCTTAAGTGTTTGCCAACTATCGCACATTCTAGCAATGGAGTCAATATGGCAGAAGTCTTACAGCTACACACATACACATTTTCACATACATTTCTACACACAAATCTTTGCACAAATATAAGTTAAAAATCCACTTTGTGCACTCAGTTGGCACTATCGAAAATTCTTACGTCAGCTGTTTTCAAACGTCAACTGTTTGTGGCAAATCGATCATTTGTCGTCACCGTCAATTTTAATAATTTTTTTTTCTGCAGGCCAATTCAGTTTCCGCCCCACTGACGCTTCTTGCGCTATGAATTTTAGCAAATTTATGCGTCTACATGTGGCAGCTATGAATGATGGATGATAATAATATTGGCGCGACAAGCATTCCCTTCCTTGCGGGAATTATTAAATTGCATTTAATATGGAAAAGTGCGAAAACTGTGTTGCTGTAGCTGCCGCAATTTAGCTGTGCTGCTGAGTGAAAAACATCAAAGTGTGTGATAGTGATGCGCATCTTATACTGGGGGTTGATTTGATAGTAGAAAAAATATAAAAAATATGAATTCAAAGTTTTTAGTACACAAAATGACTGTTAGCCGAGAATTCGATGCACCAGATTGATGACGTATTGGATTTTTTTGTTTTAATAGAGAACAACTAATCGATCTTATTTTTTTTTTTTTTTTGATTATCCGTAACGCACAAATTATTCATGAAATGACAAACTACGAGACATTTTTTTGCTTAATGAGCACAACTTCTGCTCTTATATTCCTGTAGTAGCTCCCAATACCAAAATTCAACTACCAATGGCTACGCAACAAAAGTCAAATATTACAGATAGGCTAAATATGGCAGAGCCCAGATGGATGACAGAGATCAAATAGATGGCAAGAACTAGGCAGAAGTATGTTAACAAAATATGGCACGGCCAGATAGATGCCAAAAACAAAAAGATATATTATATGGAGAAAAATTTTTTAATAGATTAAAGCAAGAAACAGTTTCATTACCCCGCTAGGCATATCCATATTCAGAAATAATGAAATAGCTACTATACTACATTATGAAAATCTTCAACATAAAAATTTGTATACATTCTGTCAAAAAAAAAAACGGGGAATTGTTAGGTAAAACGCAAAATAATTGTTTGATCATCAAAATTTATTTTATCACATTCAAAATAGGCTCCATTCGAAGTAATACACAAATGCCAACGATTATTCCAGTCATCAAAGTACCATTTAAACGCTTTTGAGAAAATCTTCTTCAGCTCTTTATCGATTTCTCCTTAATGGCCGATAGACGATAGTCGATAGACTCAAAGCAGCGTCCGCAGAGTGGCAACTTAAGTTTTGGGAAAAGGAAATATGCATAGGGGGCTTAATCCGATGAATACGGTGGTTGTTCGATGATATTTGTCGAGTTGTTGGTCAAAAAAGTGTTGACAATATGAGTCTTGTGAGACGGTACGTTATCATGGAGCAAGATCCATAAATTTCCTTTCCACAAATTGGGTCGTTTCCTATGAGTGCACAACACCATGGTAATCAAAGAAAACGAGTAGCATAACTTGCACTTTTGACCGACTTTGACGTAGTTCTTTGGGTTTCCGCTCATGCGGATAGCGCCATTCAGCCGTCTGTTGAGGGGTTTGCATGTCAAGCTCATATACTCACGTCTCAACACCTGTTATGATGCGCTGGAATCGGGTTATGGTTGGGTCCGAATTCACTTGCTCAAGCATGCCTTCAGTCACCATCTTCCGATGAATTTTTTCAAAGAAATTCAACTCTCTTGGAACGAGTCGAGCAGCTTCGCCCAATTGGTGGTGTAAAATGTTGCGAATTGATTCGTGAGACACGCTAAGGTCATGAGCTACCTCACTCATACTTAAAAAAATGGTTTTCCAGCACCATTTCCTTGACTTTGCCGACGTTTTCATCCGTTGAAGACATTGGTGGGCGACCAGATCGGGGCAAATGTTCCACGACTTCTCGGCCCTCTGCAAAAGCCTTATACCACTCGTAGGCCCGTGTTTTTGATAAAGCACACTCACCATAGGGTTTCTGCAACATTTTCAATGATTCTGCACACGAAATCCAGTTCAAAACTTAACGTACAAAAATTTAAGACAAATTCTTTGTTCGATATTAGTGAAAATCGCAGAGCACACCTGCGGTTGACTGATATAATTAAATGCCAAAAAACAAGCTAATTGACAGATCCCGCTCAAACTCCGCGACACTAAAGAGGACAGTTGCACCAACATTTCATCAAAAAAAATTTAGACATATGCGTAACACGCGCTTTTTAAATGAACAATTCGCCCATATTTTTTTGACAGAATGTAAATGTAAATACATATTAAAAAAACAATATTTATATGGCAACTCTGATCAAAGAAAAATATCGTCAATAAAATGAATTTAAAGTATTATTACAAAAATGTATATTTTAATGAGCACACATCGATGGTTTTCGGTAATAGCGACACAACTCAAAATTCGGAGTTTCGCCGTTAAAAGCAAAAATCAACTACAGAGTTTATATATTATATTTTTATCTGGAAAAACGTTATAAGCGAATCTTGTAGCAATTCTGAGAGATGGCGTTAGTGTCGTTTTGTCAGGTGATCGAATTGGCGCGTCACTTATCTAGAAAACTGACCCAACTCAGTATTTTGTATTTTTGAATTATTTCACTTTCCTCGAAAACCATCGACATATAAAAAAATATGTGCTAGCACTATTTAAAGGCAAATCTTTAAATAAAACGAATGTAAAATATATTTTCTTTCATACTAAATAAAAAAACTTATAGATTAAATTGTATAGAGGTAGCAATAAATTTACATGGCAACCCTCTTAATATGTTCTCTACTTACTATGCAACATAACATATATAAATATAATAATATATATTTTTAAAAAATGATATGGCAACACTCTTAAACAAAAATCCGGTTAGCAAAACGTCTTTAAAATCCATTTTATTTCAGATTTCATTTATAGTTAAAATTGTTTATGGAAACCAATGCATTTATATGGCCATCGTTTTCATTTTTTCTTTAAATATTAAGTAACGTATCTCATATAGATTTCTTTCTTCTTTATTTCAAAAATATATTTTCTAATGAAAACGTTTAATTAAAAATAATACAAAATAATACAAAAATACAGCCATTGACAGAGAAATAGCACACTTCTAATTTTAAAATGCTTATTACTGTAATGTTTTTATACACAGGCGTAGGTCAATTATTTGGTCATGTGTTGTTAGTCATATCAATACTCTCTTGATCCCGTTCGAAATTTACCGTTATCGATTCGTGTCTTTTTTTTTAATCACGTTTTTGTTGGTATATTGCACATTCACCTTGGATAAAGAAATAGCAAATTTTCACTTTTGTTTCTGCATTCATTCTTAAATCAAATATTATATTAATCAGTCAATTTGTTGAAGTATTTTGTGTATTTTGTGCAAGTGATAAAATAAAACACTTGTTTTAAATATGGGTCGAGGAGTGCATTGCTCTCTTGGAAAAAAGAAAACCAATTTTGGAATCTTTTTGAAAAAGACACCAAAAAATCGAAAATTGCCGAATTACTAGATTGTTCTAGAAAAATGGTGCATAGTGCTATTAAACTGGTCCAAGCAAACAAAAGTTTTTTGCAAAACAAAAAAATAAGAAATCCTCCGTCACGTAAAACCACGCCAAGATTAGATAAAATTATTATACGGAGTCCTTTTAAGTCCGCAAATGCCGTAATGACCGAAATTAATGAAGAGCACAACCTTGCTGTATCCAGTAGACTGGTTAGAAGACGTAGAACTAGCAGGAAGAAACCACTTCTTACAACAAAAAATATCAAAGCGCGGTTGGCATTTGCAAAGCTGCATCAAAGTAAGGATGTAAATGCTTGGAAAAGAGTACTATGGAGCGATGAAACTAAGATTAAAAGGTTCGGATTTGATGGAAAATCATTCGTTCATCGCCCAAAAAACCAAGCGTGCAACTCAAGGTACTGTAAGAAAACAGTTAGGCATGGTGGAGGAAGTGTTATGGCTTGGGGTGCATTTTCGTGGTATGGCGTTGGTCCATTGGTGCGAATTAATGGCAAAATGGATAAACATATTTATTTAGATATACTTAAAAGTACAATGGAGCCATTTTCTTTTGAAAATATGCCTGTAAATTGGATATTCATGCAGGATAATGATTCTAAACATTCATTAAAGGTGGTGAAAGAGTGGCTCAATAAAGAGCCTGCCAACACAAAACCCCGATCTTAATCCTATAGAAAACCTTTGGAATGATGTAAAGGTTAAGATCGGGGGAAACCATTTCAAAAATGCACAATGCAAGACATTAGTGGAGAGTATGTCCCGAAGATGTGATGCAACTATAAAAAGTTGTAGCCAATGAACTAAATATTGAGGTAACTTATGAAGCTGATGCCATTCTATAAATGTTTTAATTAAAATTTCAATATAATGACAGCGTGTGCTATTTCGGTGTCCAGCTGATATAGTGGAATTGCAACAATAATTATTAGAAAGGAATAAGCGGAGGGATAAACATTTGTTTTTTGAAATTAAATTTTGTGTTATAAATAAAATGATTATTTTTGCAAAGAATTATATAATTATAATATTTAATTTTATGTTGACTTTAGTAAAATTATGGCCTAAATACCAACAGACTACTACGAATTAATGAAACGTTATATAACTGGAAGACAATTTTGTGTAAAATTCGAAGATAAGTACTCTGATATACTAACAATGGAAGCAGGTGTACCGCAAGGTAATGTTCTTGGGCCGCTTTTTTACCTTCTTTACGCAGCTGATATCCCTACACCGACAACTAAGAATTCTCTAATAGCAACATTTGCAGACGACACTGTCTTGCTAGCATCAGACAAAGATCCAAGAACGGCTGCTTATAAACTTCAGGAATTACTTCACAACACCACTTAATGGTTCGAGAAATGGGAAATCAAAATAAACGACGATAAAACCGCCCACGTCACATACACTAACAAGAGAAAAAAAAACAATACAATCCAATATTCATAAAGAATAAACAAATCCACCACGACTCAAGGGCAAAATACTTGGGTATGATTATAGACAATAAACTTAACTGGAAGTTACACATTGGACAAAAACGACGCGAAATCAAGACTAGGTTCAAACAACTTCATTGGCTTTTGGGAAAAAATTCAACGCTCTCACTAGAAAATAATATACTAATATACAAAGTAACTATAACACCAATATGGAAATATGGCTCAGAGCTTTGGGGAACTGCGAGCAGTACAAATATAAAAATTATACAACAAACACAAAATAAGATACTCCGTATAATATCAAAAGCAGAGTGGTATTTACTAAATGATAATATCCATCGAGAGCTTAAAGTAAAAACAGTCCATGAAGAAATACGCAACAACAGCTTAAGACACACGAACCGACTACTAGAACATTCTAACAGGGAAATTCGGCAACTTCCATTAAAAGAGGAAACCGAGACGAGGAGGCTTAAGCGCAGACAACCAACTGACCTGCAGATGTAAATGGTGTCACAATTTTATGAATAAATATATAATTAAATAACGAGTTAATTTTTTTTTAAATAAATGTATATAGTGGTATTGGCTTCTAAATACTGTTGAAACCCAAAAAGAAAGAAATATTGTAAATATTTTAAGTTGAAATAGAAACAATAATAAAGGGTTAAAAAAAAAAAATGTTTAAGTGAAATCAATAAATTTTCTAGGCAACGCTTTTAAGATATATTTAAATTTAATCAATTACAAATACACCTCATTCCGATTTTCTGTAACTTAAATTCTAACGACGCATAACAATTTTCAAAAAAATGGAGATGGCAACACTGTTCAAAGAAAAGTCCTTTAAAATGCATTTTATTTTGTGCGCATATCATAAAATGCTTTATTTAAATTTGTAAAAAAAGTAAATTTTATTTACAATAAAACCGTCTCTATATTAATTACTTAAACGTAGCCTGTTTCAAATACATTTTATACCGAACTTATATATTTTATGTTAATAGAATAGCCCTAAAATATTTTTTAAGTACATAGTAATAAATGTAATGGCAACTTTCTGAATTTTTCCAATAAATATAATCTATTTTAAATACACTTTTTTCAATTATATGGCAACATCGTTCAAGCATAACTTATATTATTTAATTTAAATTATAACGAGAAATTCATGTGATATAATAAATTTATATGGCAAGAATGATGAAATATATACGTATATTTTTATTATTATTGGCAGCCCTACCATTCAAAAACTATAAATTAAAACTTGCTGGCCCTAAAAATAAATATATTTCTTACCGTGACAACCATAGTGCATAATTATTAGGGCCAAATATCTCTGTATAACACAAATAATTTTGCAAAAGAAGTGTAAAGTTTCAAAAACAACAAAATTTTCTTGAAAATAGAAAACAAAAATCCATTTTTATAAACAAGTAACACAAATTGCTGTACATTTACACACACAATTTTTAAAGGCACAATTTTTCGTTTAAATATTTCGTGTAAAACATTATTTCTTTTTTTTTTGACGTCACCAAAAATAAGCGCCTTCTTTTCAATTTTTTTACCTCAAAATATCCTTTCATATTCATTCCACTTCAACTACCCTCTCCGCTCGTTCCCTAATTGAGCAAACACCCGCATAATTGTGCACATACACTTTTGCAAAAACACACACTCAAGCAAAGCGCTCATTTGACAGCTTCAATGAAAGTAACTCTACATACCCGCCATACTTTCACCCTACGTATTGCGTCGGCGTGTTGCAGAGCGTACATTTTTGACACGTCTCTGTAAAGGTGTTAAAAGACGAAAATGTGGCGAAGGTGACAATAAGTACGACGCGCAAGCTGATATGGCGGTATGCTGTACTTTGCAAACAAATTGTGCATATTTTTGTAAAAAGCGCGCCGCAGCACAGAGTTCCATACAAAAGGTGCAAACAGGAAGCGTGGGAGTTGAAGTGTGCAACAGGAATTGAGGTAGTCTGATAGAAGAAAAATAAAGAAAAGTGTGCGTAGTGGGTGTCAAGAGAGCGGAGATAGACGGCTGCTGGAGATAACGAGGCCTTTGTAAGTGTCAAATGCTGAAACTTCCGGTGGCTGCCTGAATTGAGGGAAGACATTTGAAGAGACTGCAAATTGGCGCGAAAATTTATAGAATATTTAAGGTTTCACACAAAAAATGCGAGTAGTTTAAATTTAAAAAGAGGAATGCGAAGAAGTATACTCCTATGCGCCTAGTGTTCCAAATAATTGTGAAATATCAGTTGAAGTAAACTGTTCTGAGTGAACACTACCCACTGAGTGGCACTGACGTCGAAATATTTCTAAAAATCTTGCTCATGTTCAGATTCGACGCCTTTTGACGCTTGCGATTATTTGTTGAAACGTAACTAAGTGAACCCATTTTAGAAAAAGGAAAAAGTTGGTTGCTGTGTATTTGCTGGGACTGGAGCGAATCATGCACTATAGTCTACATACCCAACACTGTTTTCGAAACTCCACTATCAATATCACCACTGATCAGATGGAAAGATCGAACAAAATCAATCAGATTCGACTCCTTTTAGATTCGACGCTTTTTGACGCTTGCGATTCTTTGTTGAAACGCTACCAAGTCGAGCCATTTTGGGAAAAGAAAAAGAGGGTTGCTGTGTATTTAGTGGGATTATGGTCTAAGCACTGAATTCATAGCTCCACTATCAATAACTGACCAGACTTAAAGCAGTCAAACCTGGCAAATAGGAAGAAGATTGCGTTCTATTCAGACAACACTAGACCACCTGTTTAACGACGTTACAGAAGCTCCGATTGATCAGCCACTATATATTAAAAATTTACCACCAAGCGATTATCAACCACATGCTAGTAAAATTTCATTGATGGTACAAAGTGGCCTCAATGAACTGGTTGAGGTTTGTACCAATCGGAACGTAAGCTTCCAATCGTGAAATTATGAAATTGTCTTCGTCTGTTGTTGATAGCGCCTGTTTGATCTAAATCAGATCATTCTAATTATATTAATTTCATTATATTGGGTAGTCAAAAAAGTCTTTTCGTATTTTGTCAATAGATGTCGTTGGAGTCATCTATCTCCAGTGCTACCAATCACATTGTGTCATATAATATGGTTTTAGAAAGGTGACATTTTAAGCTTCATTTAACCAAAAACAAATTAAATTCGGAGAAGTTGAAAAAAAGTTATAGCTGTACAAAAATGAGTGAAAATTCGCTATATTTTGAAATTTTTGTATAAAAAAGGGAGGAATGCCACGCAAGTCACCAATGAAATTTGTGAAGTTTACGGAGGCGCTGCTGTATCAGTTAGTGTAGCACAACAATGGTTCGCTCGCTTCCGTTCTGGAAATTTCGATGTGAAAGATGCACCTCGCTCCGGTCGACCTATCGTTGAAAAAGTCGATGAAATTATGGAAAAGATTGGCCAGGACCGTCACATAAGCTGCCATGACATCGCCAAGGCACTAAACATTCATCATTAAACGGTTTTGAACCATTTGAAAAAGGCTGGTTACAAAAAGAAGCTCGATGTTTGGGTACCACATGAATTTTCTGTGAAAAATTTAATGGACAGAATTAACATCTGCGATTCTTTGCTGAAACGAAATGAAATCGAACCATTTCTGAAGCGAATGGTAACAGGAGACGAAAAGTGGATCAAATACGACAATAATGTGCGAAAAAGATCATGGTGCAAGGGTAGTGAAGCTCAAAGCCAGGATTGACGCCTCGAAAGGTTATGCTGTGTGGTTGGTGGGATTGGAAAGGAATCATCCACTATGAACTGCTCCAGCCTGCTCGAACGATTGATTCTACACTTTACTGTCAACAACTGATGAGATTGAAGCAAGCAATCGAAAAAAACGGCCAGAACTGATCAGCAGAAACCTTTCCAGAAAGGAAAGTTATTACGCTTGAAAACAATTCATCCCTTAAATTTTCGCGTAATTTTGCTTATAACTTTTTTATTATTAATTTAAGAATAAAAAGACACAACCCCCGACCCCGAAAACTCAAATTTAAGTTCACGGTGATGAGTTTTACATAATAAAACCATAAACTCGCATTTATATTTAAATTGTTTAAGCTCTGTTTGTGCGGTTCGCAGTACATAAGTGATGCTATTAGCAATAGTATTTCCTAATAACATATTTTACAAATTCTTATTAATTCTTATTATAAATTTATGAATATGTATATCCCCGATATAGAGCATAATACTGGGTCTACTACGAGAAGAACATCGGATATATCACATCAGATATAACAGCGAGATAGAGGAAATCCTGCAGGGCGAAAACGTTGTGCGGGTTGCCAAATCACAGCGCATCCGATGGCTAGGGCGCGTTTGCAGAATGCAAGATGAAAGAATACGTCGCAAAGAAGCGTGCATGCTTGGTGAAAAGTAAAGAGAATGGCCTCGGAAATGGTGGTTAGACGGCGTTGAGGACGACCTCTGAAGCATAGGAGTGACCAACGATCGCAGTCTGGCTATGGACCGAGATGCATGGAGAAGAATTGTGGAGGGAGCTAAGGCTCACAACGAGCTGTAATGCTATGAATGATGATGATATCCTCTGTATAACCCTACATTTGCACATTTCAGCACGAGAGTATATACAAATTTATTCACCTAACGGTTTCTTGTAGCAGTTCACCGGAAGTTTCGCGAGGAATACAGTCTTCAAGTGCTACCTACAGAAATGTATAAAATCTATCTGCTACGACAGCATCCGCGTCATATTTGGAGATGCAGAACTTACGTTTATATAGAAATAGTTACACACGTGAAGCCTCAAAGTCAGGCCCTATGTTCCATTTAGGATAAAGGGAATTGATGATGATAATGATGATATAACAAAATATTGAATTTCGCTGTATTCGTCTATCACTCAATATACCAGCGAAACAATAACTGAGATTTCTTAAAGAGAATTGCCTAAAATGTTTAGCCTACTACGTCAGATCTTTATTCGCTATGTCTATGTTGTCGTAAAGCTCATAAAACTTATTGTGCCCACTGTTCTCGGTGCCCACTGTTCTCGATGCCAGCGGACAATCGGCCTAACGTTGGCTTCGGAAGGAAGTATGACGCTTTGATCCCAAATAGAGATCAAGGGTTAAGTTCTGAGAACCTATTAACGAGATTTCAGCACACTTTCTACACCGTCGGATCCAAAACCAGCGATGGTAGCGGATCTGGATGGTACTTAGACGAAGACACTAAGTACGCCTATTCTACAGGACAGATGGCTACAGTTTTCCCAACGGAAGTCTACACCATCTTAAATGTACCATTCTTGCGAATCGAGAAAAAGTGGCCGGGTAGTAGTATTGAAATTTACTACCGACAGTCAAGCTGCACTGAGACCCGATTCTAATCCACGCTGCTCTTCGAAATTGGTCAGTGAATGTAAGACAAAACTGAACAGTGTTACAATGTTTGTCTTATTTGGGTGCCTTGACACTGCGGTATTACAGGGAACGAGTTGACAATAAACTGGCTAATGAAGGCTCTGCAAGCACACACTGAGCCCTGAATCCTTCCTAGGGATAAATTCTGCATCGGTTCAACTGTGAATTGACGACATCATGAGGTCCAACCACAGAAGGCGTTGATCTGCGTTGGGCTCCTGCAGAGTAGCTAAGTGCTTTGTAAAAGAACCACACAGGAAATTAGCGACCTTTCATCTAAAACTTAGCAGAAAGGACCTGAGAGTACAGGTAGATGTAATCACAGTGCACAACGCCTGTGGTCAGCATATAGCTACCAAGAGAATCATTGACGAGACAATATGCCTGTCGTGAAAATTAAGACACTGCAGAGCATTTGCTCTGTAGCTGTCCGGCGTTCTGTAGAATCAGACTTAGGTTGCGATGTACTGAGTATGGACAAAGTTCATATTCTTCCTCTTCCGGCAAGATTCGCGGATGAGTGACTTCGAATGTTTCGAATGTTTTTCAAACATAAGTCGAGCATTTATGTAAATACCTATGTAACCTTAAACAAAATTTCGGCTTCTATTAGTTTGGCTGTGAAGTTCTAAATGCTAGATGGGCCACCCTGTATATTTCATATTGCACATCTAACAAACAATAGCGACAGCTGAGCTTCTCCAATTGAAAATAATTTTGCTTCTTTCTTTTTATTTTTCCTATTTTCTTTCTACTCTTGTAAATGTAGATACTCATAAATATGTAAACTTTTATTATGCAAGCTGTTGCATGTGTCATTTGATATTGTTGTTGGAAATTTACATTTAATTGATGTCAATTATTTTGTGATGGTGTTAATTCAACATTTTCATTTCCAAAGTATTGTCACTTGCTATTGACAAGTTTCATATTTGAATATTCTATTGAAGGAGATACAAAAATGCCTTGCTTTCATTTTGTGACAATGAGTATTAGAAAATGGGGGCACGAGCACTTCGTAGAGCTCCTTATGATAAGAAATATAGATATAGCTGAGAATAAATTCATAAAAGGTTCTGCTCGCAAGACCCAGCAATGTTAAGAAATCCAACTGCTGCAGTCATCAAAAATCTTCTGCATGAATGCAAAGGGATTAATTTATTCTCTCCAATTTGGCATCAAATTGCTCCAGACAAAATTATTGATACCTTACCCGTGCTTCATCTTCCCTATAAGACTGTATGGAGCTGAAATTGGTACATTTCATCAAATCATTAGACACGTTGATTTTCAATACATCCGATCCAAAAATGTGCCAACGATATCTGACGAAGGTCGGACAGTAGCTAAGAAAATATTCTAAATGATCTTCAGCCTGTATACAAGATGGACACAGCGGATTTAATATTACTAAGGTAACAAAAAATTGATTGTTTTCAAAAATCTTTACCCGCGATTTCAATATTTCAATTTTCCCCAACTGCTGTAGAACGCTAGCTATTCAAAATGCTCCACAGATTTACCACATATAATATAACACATATTTTACTTATGCATTCGAGGAGACATAAACATAAATTTATTTATGTATACGAGGTGTGTTCAAAAAATAAGGCAATTTCTTTTTTATTTTTCACGAATTCATATTTACCCATTCCAAGTAATTCCGTCAGATACAATCGACACGCTTTTTCCAATCCTCCAACCACTCAAAGCGCTTTGGTATGGCCCGAGCTCTTCCAACGATTCGGACTTTATATCTCCCACTGTGGCAAATCGGTATATTTTCATACGTATTTTCCTGTTTTGAGTACAAGAAAAAGCCACACAGAACCAAGTTCGATGAGTACGGTGGTTAAGGGAAAATAACCGTAATATTTTTGGGCAAAAAATTCAGATTTTGGGATAATTTTTTTACGATAGCAGAAAATCGCCGAGCTTATCAAAACACGTCTAAACTTTGTGTATGTCAAAAACACAAAGTTATTGTGAAAAGATTTATAGAGCTGTGGCTAATATCAGACCAGCTCTCAGGCATTTTGAAAGAATCAGCTAAATGGCTGATGTCACATGGGTTGCTTTTTTTGCGAGAAGGAAGTATTGAGAGCCTTTACCACATCTATATCAGTCACTCTTCACATGCACACCGTCAAAAGTTCCATGTGCTTTAAACCTCCCCCAGTTATATTTATTCCCAAAGGAAACTACCCGAGTTGCACCTATCCACACCCTCCCACCATACTTGCTTCACGGCAACTTAAGAGCCCGTTTCTTTGCCAAGCATAGTCTGTTTAGTCGTCACTAACCTCATAGATGTCTGCGCGCTTTAACGCCGAGTGGAGACCAAATTTTATCCCACGCATACTTTGAAGTTTTTATGTGATTAGTGTATAGGTCCACCTTCCATTTGTCGAGTTTTCCCAACACTCCTGCCATTTTAGTACGGATGTAGCCTTCTCTCCTCCTATGATCGCTGATAAGTTAGTGTGGCCCTGCTCTTTTTGCACGTACACTCTTGCTCGTTCTGTCGCCAATATATCTATAAGTGTCATGCCTGCGATCACCATTGCTGCTTCGTCCGAGGGGGTTTTGTATGGCCTTATCACCCTCGGTGCGCAAAGTCGGTGCTGGGTCTCGTATGGTCTTCTTTATATGCTTTCACATCGAAGGATTTCGCCCGTACTGGAGCTGCATATAGCAAAGCGCATGTAATGACGCTGGTTAGTAGCTTACGTTTGTTGTTTTCCGGCCCAACCCCATTCGGGAGCATTCTAGAGTGTGCACTGGGCATTCTAGATGCTTAAGCTGGCGTGCCGTCCCATGGGTCAAGACGGCGATTTGATTACGAAAAAACTGAGATGGTTTTGGTAATATACAAAAGAGGCACAGTCCTCGCTGAGGTTGCATCGTCTGAACAACGACTGATTGAACGAGTGTGGGTATACGTGTGAAATGAGCGGACACAATTTTACTACCGAGTCCCGGTGACGTGGCAACTGAGGTTAAACGCACAATTTTGTTTTTCACCATACGTGAAGGCCAATGCTCGTCAAGAATAATATATTACTAAGCGTGGCCAAACACAATTTTTATTTTTTTTTTTGTAAGCAATCCGATTCATTACCCCAACTACGTCAGCCTATCCGCTAATTCTGTCAAATTCACTGAGAGCCAGCTAACGGTCCCACCATTAAAAATCTTTTCACTATGAATCCTGGTAATCAACTTTGGTTTCATGTTTGTAGACAACAAACAAAACAACCGAAAATCGTATGTACGTTGCCTGCGAAATATCAAGTCACTTTCCTTTTTGAACGCACCTCGTAAATATAAGTACATTTTTGTCATTATATCCCAACTTTCACTAATTCATGCATGACTTGGTCAAATGATATTTTGCTTACGCTCATTTATTTCCAAGTTTTATCTCTCCCTCTTGTGAAAAGCCATTAATTAAAGGAGGCGCACTCCATCAGCAACGCCATACTGCAATTATTTACTCCTACACTGCAAAGCCCACCAGTTGGCGTAACTTCAGCTACTGCCACTGCAATTTATTAATTCCCTTTGGTCCTCTAACGAGTTGAGTCGATTGGCAGCATTATTTGTTTTTATACTAAACAGTGCTTCTTTTTTCTTCTTCTTTTATTTTTTCATTTGCTTCCCCAGCAAAGTCCAAATACGCTCAATTGCATAAATTAGCGCTTATGGCAATTCCAGCTCGAATAACCATCACGACAACGTCGGCGGACTACTAGTAACAGTGCACACATACATAAATGCAGGCATATCCACACACACATACACACATACAAATATATACATAAATACAAATGCATACGACTAACTTTTTCTTCAACTATTCATCCTGCCGACTTGCCGTTCTCCTCTATGTGGACAACGCCAAATTTGTGCGAATAGCGCGCGAGCGAGCTCAGTACGCTTCGTTGGCGTTGCATTGGCGCACTCATTAAAATATCATTTAATTAATAATTGAGTTGTGTAGTAACGAGGGATACAGCACACACACACATACAGAGAGAGGTGGGAGTTAAGTGTGAGCGCGAAAGGGAAAGTGCGGAGCGCGAGAAATAAATAGAAAATGGCAGAGGAGCGTTTAATGTCACTTTGGGGACCAGTGCATATTATCAGCTCCGTTGCTACTGCTGCGGCGACCAATGATGCTAATGATGATGGTGGTGATGATGCTAATACCCGTACTGATGATGCTGCTGCTGCATGTAGCGCCAAAACACTTTTTTGTTTCTTTTTTTGTTTCAGTTAATGACAACAAGACTTGTTCGCTTACTGGTCTGGTTGACTGGTTTATTGTTTTGGTGCCAACAAGTAGTAGAAAGGCAGCACAGTGGGATTGGCAAGTGTATGGTGCAGCGTAATAAATGTGGGGGAGCGCTGGCGTGTGGACGAAATTTGCTGTTATTCACGACGGGTGAACAGTAATTTTGGCTATTTTTCTTCATTTTATTTTTGTAGATAAGTGAGTTAATGTATAAATAGAAAGCGGTCGGTGGGTTGATAACCGGCGCGATTGCCTGAGGGTGCGACTGGTTCGTATGTAATTGATGCCAGTAATCATGTGCATGCATATTTTTTATTGTTGTATTTCCATTGTTGCAGCGAAGCATTTTTTAATGTTTTTTAGTGAAATTAATACGACTTAGTCGCTGAGACATCCATTTGTATGTATTCATTTCGGCTCTAAATTATTATTATTATTAATATTAGTTGTAAAGGTTTCGTATATCAACAAACGCATGCTGTAAAAATTCTACATAATTAATGAAAGCTGGAATGGAATTCAATATTAATGAGAACTTAAAAATGCGTTTCAAAACTGCGGTGCAAACTGTAATTAAAAAGCACACAGGCATAAATGCATTTACTTATGCACTGCCGGTTTCTGGTACTCATATTACAGGACCTTAGCTCAGAAATGTGTAATATCGCTCGTTTGCCAGAAAAGCATCATAAGTCAAAAAATTCAAAAATTGAGGAAAATGGGTTCATAGTTGAAAGAGTAAGGCCTCATCTGCGTGGAAAGATCAGGTGGAGAAGGACTTGGATTCACTTGGTGTGTCCAACTGACACCGGTTAGCACGAGAAAAAAACGACTGGCGCGCTTTCTTAAACTCGTCCAAAATCGCGTAAGCGGCTATCGTGTCAATCAAGAAGCAGAAGCCGAATACTTTCAGTGCCGGAGCTTTCTATTCATTCGGATGACATGACTTAGCCAATGAATACGCTGGATCTTTATTTGCTTTACAGAACACAAATTCATTAGTTTGGCTGGCTTCGTAAATGCAGTTTTCCAAGACTTTGGTGACGATTTCTGGCTCCGCTTCACGAATGATTTGCTCGCTATTCACCTTAAAAGCTTCAATCATTAATGTTTAGTTTGAATAACATCGGTTTTTCACGGTACCTTACAAAAAAAGAGTCTAACTACGTCAAATTGCTGTCCCGAGTTGGGCTTTTGGCATCACGGAGAAGGCTGAGAACACGATTACCGAACTTTATAGGCAAAAGATCGATTAAGGCTTTGCGGCATGGCGCGACATCCTGCTGACGATTTTCCAAGTCCATCTCTTCAACTTCTAGCCTACCCGAAGTAGCGTTTTCAGCGTAATTTTCGAAGAAGACTGAACTAATGATACCACCTCCCCAAAATCATTTCGAGCGGTTGAAAAGAAAAGTGTTAAAAACACTTAACTGAGGAGGGAAACGTCATCCAAAGCTGGGTGGTACGAAATTAGGCTACACCGTAAATGTTTACGCAAGAACCTCTGAGAAAGAAGAAGATAGAAGAGAACGTCACAGATGTGGGGGCACCTTGAATCCTATTTTTACAAATGGATATGAGCTAAGCGACAGAGTCTCTCTCTCAAAACCTAAGTCTGCGTTTATCCGGCTACAGCAGTAGATTTCAGGATGAATTCGCAGCAACAACCCCTACCACTACTAGGCAACATATTGCCATTATTATGGCATAATTATTATTTTCCATAAGAATCCTATCAAAGAACGCATGGGAAGGCGTCATGCACCGAAATTCAGGGCACATGATTATATTTAATCAGATGGCTATATACTAAGTAATATAGAGGCAGTTGGCATCACTCCAAACAACTCTCTCTAATTCTAAGTCCAGATCTGTTTCCTGTAACTGTTTCATCCGTCACTGTCAGCAATAGAGAATTTGAGTTGTTGGTTCATACCCGCCACCGCTAGTGAACGACTTTTTATTACTGGTCTGTGAGCCAAGTATCTATTGAACCTAAACAATCCAACGGTACCATTTCGAAGGTAGCTGTCGAACACAGGAAGGCGCTAAACGAGCTGGTCTCGCATTGTACCGGAAGCGTAATAAATTTGGTTATAGTAACTGATATCCCTGAAAACTGCGGATGAGGATAAACTAACAAGAAATGGAACAAAATAATTCACGGCAATCATTGTCCATAAGCTAGGCATTCCACTGATTTTCATTTGAAAAGGTAACAAGCAGATACCTATGAAACCTACCTGCCATCTGAAGGGGTCTATGAACCTGTTGTGAAAGCAGATAAGCTGTGAAACCTACTTGCCAACTGAATGAACCTATGAAGCTTAGGTTCTTCAGCCAAATCCAACCTGAAGTAGATAAAAGTGGTCAGAACTGCAAGCACATCCAGGCTGCCCGCACGATATTTGGCACCATACCAAGAGATTTTCTGTTGGTCGAATTGGAATAGCGAAAAACCTCTCACCCAATGTTATTTGCCAGAGCTGCGGATACCCGAAGGTAGGGAAGAGACGATGTAGCGAAAAACGGAAGATAAGAATTTCGGACAGCGAGGAATGCTGGAAATATAGGGAGCAGGGCTCAAGGGAAACTATAGATCATCTCTCGTAGGAATGTCCTACGTTATTCAAAACAAGCTTAAAATATCTGGTGACACCACAGTTTGATGGATTGAAACATATCTCAGCAGTGCTTAAATTCGCAATAGAAACAGCCACCATACGGGCTGAGTATTTAAAAACAAATACCAAATGAACTCCATTAGGTATCGCTATGGACCGAACCGGTCTATGCGTGCCTACCTCAACCAACTCAACCTAGTCTAATTTAACCTAAAGTTATGTGAGAATAAAGTACTTACAATTCTATTTTCAACGAGCTAAATACAAATTACTAAAATCTAGTGAGTTTCGGCGAAGATATTAGAATCTCTTATTTAATCATAAATTAAGCTCGTATTCCACACGGTAATCAACTTTGAGTCTCCTCCATAAACTCTGAACGAGGGCCTCGGTGTAGAAATTTTGATTCCTGGAATAGCCAGAGATCACTTGGTGCTAATTAAAGTATATTCGGGGGTTCTGGAGCTATTAGAGACGAGTTTTTTGCGAATAACGAGCGAAGTATGAGATAGCGCTTTAGCGAGGTGCAAAAAGCTAGATTTACCACTTCACAAATGTGGCCATATTTTGCGAATAGTTTCGGCCAATTGAGATATAATACTCAAATGAGATAATAATGCCATCAATAATACACCAAGAAAACGCTATTGTGCTTTTTCGAATCGATGCCGTTCATTGTTATATCTGCATCAATCAACTTTCAAACTGTCTAACTTTCTTGTTGTGAGCTTTGTGTTTTGTTGCATTGAGAAAACATGTTAAGTAAAAGTCATGTCCCTATTTAAACTTTCTATCAAACATCTATTCGCTTCCTCCCGACTGTCAGCCGCTTATCTGCCATTTCGTGGAAAATCTTCAACACCATCTCGAGTGCATGTCGAACTTTTAGCACTTCTCGCGAAAGATGCCCTCATTTTCCTACGATTAAATTAAAAGAAAGATGCCAGCGGAGGAAATGAAGAATAAGATCTAAAGAGGCAATATAGTAAACCACCAACTTTTGGAGCCGCGCAGCAGCAGTAGATGCTCTGCTTACTCGCCACCAGCCACGACTGGACGTATGCGAGTGAAAAGTAATTGAAAATCAATTTAAGCGTAATAAATAAAATTGAAGCGATATGAGCAAATGATTGCAGCAGCTCAAGAATGATTGGCGCACATAGTCCGTGTACGAGTGTGTAATAATGTACAAGAGCTCAAGTGTAATGTAAGCGTTCAATACCCAAGCGAGGTGCGCGACTATTCGCTACCGGAGCGGGAAAGGATTGGATGAATGGTAAAAGTGTGTTGGGCTGCGTGAATGAATGTATGTATGTATGAATGTATATATGTATGTATGTATGTATGTATATATGTATGTATGTATGTATATATGCATGTGTGTATGTAAGTATGTGAGTATAAGCACACAAGCGATATTCTCTCGCATTTGCGCCATCAAGTGATGCATCAGATGCCATTACGTAGATAAGACAGCACAAGCACGAACGTTGAAATCTTTAGCGAGATGAATGTCTGGCTGTCTGTCAAATAAATAGAATGTAGTCATACATATGTACGAGTATAGTATGTGCGAGGATGTGTGTGTCTACAGGCTACAATTGGAAAATATAGCACTTATAAAATCGAATACTTTCAATTGAGATACATTGGCATTGAGAGCCGAAGATTTGCTGAGGTGCTAACAGCTAACGCATGCTAACGGTACTTGGCGGAAGCAATCGCGAATGTGCTACGTGCGTGTGCTTGTATGTGTTTGATTATATGTGTAAAAGAGAATATATATTTTTTATTTTTATTTTTCAAGATTTTGCCAGTAGAGTAAAATTTAATTAAATTGTCTTGATAACAGCTGAAAAGTGAACCAAATTTCCTCTGCTTCCTCCGCTTGAATGCTAATTGAATTATTGCATTGAACTTGAAAGCAATTGTGAATCATTCCTTGGTGCGCGAAATTTCATTTTGAGCTGTTAATTAAGTCGACTCGTAGCGAATGAAATTAAGTTATGCCTCAATTGATTTATGTACGCAATTTAAGTGAAATTAGAATAGCGAAAAACCTTTGCCTTAGAGCTGACAGTAGGGAAGGCAACACACAACGAAACGGAGGCTTAGATCCTTTCCTCTAAGAAGATTGAAAATACTCACAAGCATTCATTCAAGGCTTTTGTAGAAATAAGATATTACTTGTAGCTTCTTTTATGGCTGTTGTTAAATGAGCTCTCCAAGCCCTACCTGCTTCAGTTTGCTCATCAATTATCATCTAACAACAGGCACAAGAAACGAACTGCCTTCACAAGGTCGAACCCAAACGAAAGCGATGAAATAGGAGTTGGTCTGAGGGCCCAATGGAAGAGTTGTTCAGCTGTTGGGTTAGGTTAGGTTGGTATGGTTGCCCAGGGAGTGAGCACACTTGGACGAAGAAAGATTCGTCCTTTGTGATACCATTGTGAGGGAGGTGAGGTGAAAGGGAAAGACCGATGGGATGCAGGGAGAGGGCGGGGAGAGGTGGTGATGGGATGGTTAGGAGCGTGCGAACTACGACCGATGACTATGTTGTTCAGCTGTACTTGGCTCAGGTCCTTAAAGCCCATGAGGTCGAAGTGCAAACCTCCAATAAATGAACGTTGCTCATTCACAAGCGAGATTTATATTGATATATTGAATCCAACTCTGGATAGATGGAATTGTTGTGCACCAAAATATACTCGTAAATTACATGTCATCACGTTATTTGTTGCATGGACGACCGTCCTATTTGTTAGAGTTGGATGATTTCAGTAGCTTACTCGTATGTGAATTTATTTATTGTAGTTTTGGGGGATTTAGCGCCCAGAAGCACCAATCCTAAGTAGAATGTCCATCTGTCGTTGCTTAGGAACAACGCCTTCTTACTGCTTTGGGCGCCATCTGTGTATCACATGTTTCTGGCAGAAGAATCGCAACGATGGTTGAGGACTTCGCTAAATTTCGTATGTCTGCTGTTACCGCGGTCGCCCGCTTGCACTAATGCAATGTGTAACTGTGTGTTTTTCTTTGCTTTTTTAGCAGCCACAATGCAAATAATGCACAGGCTATTGTGCGGGAGTAAGGATGGAAAGGATAAGTTTTTGGGGTTAAGGAATGGAATTGGAGGAAGGGAAAGTAGGTAGATTTGGAAAAGTGCTAGGACCGTGCTCTACGTGGGATTTAAACCCACAATCTCTGAGATTGCAGGCTAGCGCACTTACACTAAAGTACCGAGTCCGCTCGTGTGAATACTTAGTTCCATTATAATGGTGGTAGTTTGGAGGTTGGCTTGGGAGTAAGGGCATGTTGCGAACTCCGTTTTCTGAAACTTCTTGATAATGAACATTTTTGTGGCAGTTGAGCAAAAATCTGACTGCAAATGTTGTGTTTCTAACAGTACTTGATTCGAAGAAGCGTTGAATATGTTTTATCGAAACGAACCAACTATCCCAAACAACTCACATAATTGAACCTTCTCATTTTATTCACGAATTCCGGTAAGTTTTTGGAGTTAAGTAATGGCACTATAAAGGAGGCTCTTGAAATGTGACTATTGATGAATTAGCAGAGTTTTACTGGTTACGAGGGACCTTTTAAGGGTCACTGCCACTGAAAAGAGAAAATTTGACTTTAAAGTTAAAAACATAAAATAAATAATTAGCGCGTACACTTCTGATAGGTGTTTGGCCGAGCTCCCACTCCTTTTTGTGTCGTATGTTTTGAAGTTGTTCCACAAATGGCGAGACCTACAATTTCAAGCCGATTCTGAACGGCAGTTGTTTTTATGAGGAGCTTTTTCATGGCAGAAACACACTCAGCGTTTGCCATCACCTGCCAAAGGCGACCGCTATTCGAAAAAAAACTTTATCTATCATTTTGCTGTTTCATGCACGGAGTTTCGAACCCATGCACTTTAATTTACGTTAAATAATTATCCGCTACTCTTAGTGATTTTTCCTTCTCACTTCTTTGCAATGTGCTGATTTTTTTGTTCATTCTTTTCGAGTAATTACCTGTTTTAATCCAAAATTCCAGCTTAATTAGTTTTTTGTTCGGCTTATCTTTTAATTTACTTCATTTTCTCGCATCTGTACAACAACAATAAAAAATCTACGCATATTCCGCACAGCTCAGTAATTAAAATACTCGCCAAGCCCCAGGCTTCTTTGTTTTTGTTTTGAAACTCATACCGAATGTATTGTAACGTTTCATTGTAAAGTTGGGAAAACTTTAAAGCTAAATTTGCTACAACACAAAAATTACTACTGAACTAAATAATTATGCACTGCATAACAACAAAGCAACAATATGCGTTATAGATTTTTCCGACGAACAAAAATGTTGCTCCCAAAAGTCAACATACCAATGGATTAGGGCGCCAAAGGCGCATGATTGGGGCAAGTGGCAAGCAGTGAGCTGAAAACGACTAGCGGCAAGCAGCAAGGCAGCAAGCGGTTGTTCAACAATTGCAAATACTCATTCATAAAATTCAGTTTTACTTAACAACTTGGCTTAGTACTTGGCGCAATCCTTCCAAAAAGCCAGCGGCAGTGGCAAAGGCATTGTAAAGCTGTGAACAATAGTGAGGCAAGCGAGTGGTAACATAGAGAGGGTGTGTAAGTGGAAAAGTTAGGCGAGTAGCAGCAACTGTGTTTTTGTTGCTCTACTTGCGCACATACATACATACATACATAGCATACCTACACACTAATCTACTCGGCTTGCGTGCATAACGTGCCAGCTGAAAACTTTCAATTTCAGTGTAGCCCAAACTGTAGTACTCGTATAATATCCAGTGCATGCATAGCTGACGGCTAGCACGTAACTACCGCTGCCAAAACTACAATCCATTAAAGTGCAACACTGTGCATGCATCTGTTAAAAAATGCACACTAAGCACCGCTAAGGCGGCTTTCAACTGGTTGGCTGGCGAGCAAGCGCGGATGGCTTGTGGACATTGCATACAAAATGCGCTCATCAAGTTTGCACAATCCGAGCGAAAGGCCGAAACTGTAGCTGGCTGGCCAGCTGGACGGCTTGCTGTCACTAACTAACCTTCTGCTTTTCCTAGCCAACGTAGGAGTCATGCCACAAAACTTTGCAAGTCGTGTCGCGAATGAAAAGTTTCGCTTGATAGCCGCTGGCGCGCTGTTGAGAGATAAAAGCGTTGTGATGGTATGAGTTTAAATAAAATTTTAACTGAATTTCGCCTTGCTTCAATTTTTTATCACACTTTCTGTCCTGCAAGAGAAGAAGAACTCGACTCTTACTTTTTTATTTAGTCCAAAATGCATTTGGGTACGGCAACTTTCTTTAAATAACAGTAGTTTGTTGCAAACAACAGCGAAGCGCATCCATGGCCTATTACACCGTACAACAAAATTAAATCATTTTTGGCTTATCACATATAAGTGAAAAAATTATTTTAGAATTCCGCAATATCTTTTCTATGACACCCAACATCCTAGAAATATGGCTTGTGGTGCCACATCAATCTTAATAAAAAACCGTCTCAAGCACTGTACTTTAAAGAAGTTTAGAAAAGAACACCTTCAGTCTACTATTATTCAAGTGGTTTTTGCACAGTACGATAACTATCGCTACTGTGCACAGCCCACCGAACAACAGTTCAAAGATTTTTTTGCCAACCTTTGGCCAAGGTATACGGCTGCAGATAACTTCAATCCCAAACACCACTACTGAGATTCTAGACTAGTCACACCTAGAGGGAGAAAACTTCTGAGATGTGTACTAAATTCGAAACTTGATGCTGTATCTACAGGACAGCCCACATACTGGCCATCTGACCGCCAGAAAATGCCTGATCTGATTGGTTTTGGACCCTGTTTGACCCCTGCTTCTATAAACTTTTGCTTTGGTCTGCATGTGGGGTTCAATAATCAATCGGAGGCTGTTGTTGCGGTTTCGCGACAATTAGTATTGCATAAGAGGTTTTCGGATAGTCCATCTCCAGCCGGTGTTCACCTTGCTTTATTTGTTCCCTTACCCTCCACTGGGATTTTCCATGCAATTATGGCCTACCCAGTGTCGAGTAAAGGTTAACAGCCACCAACATGAAAGAAAAGCAAGGATTGATAGTGAGAGGTAAGAAGCATCACTTCGTATTATCTGCTATTAAGTTGCACATCGCTACCCTTTCGTAGTGCCTTGTTGTAAGGGTGTTGTTCGCAAAATTGTAACATCATCTTCATCCCTAGAATTGTGCTCCGATCATTCTTGGTTTATTATAACCATGGAAGGTAGGCCTTGCGGGTAATCAGCTCCCTAATCCCAATCTTATAAACTGGCTTCAGTTTAAGAAATACATTTGTACTCACAAAAAAACCAATACTTCATTAAAGAACGATAATAAAATCGATAGGCAGTTATGTACATTTCCTGAACTAACGCATACAGGTGTTAGGGCAGCAGTGGTCACACATAGGAAAAGCCATTTTATCTCCCAGCAGAACATTGATGAGACTATAGCAGATTTAGCTCAGAAGAAAGCTCAGAAGTTGCTTCTCGAACAGTTTACACCACGGCTTGAAATGCAGATACGTATATTTCAAGAGCAAAGTGTAATTTTGTACCGTTGGATGCCATGTAGACACCAGTGGCGAAACCACACTGGTCCAGAAACCGTCCGTGAAAATGCGGAAACAGTGTTTGCCGAACTCATTTTCAGAGTTTGACCACAATTGAGCCTCTGACAGCACCATATTGTATCTCTTTTCAAGTACGCATGGAGTCAAGCGATATGGAGAGCATCGTTGAATCGAAGTCCATGACTTCTCTGTTGTCCAATGCCGGACAGGAGCCGTACCTATGCCCATTGTGTTTAAGCCTGAAGTTGGTCTTCAAGACCTCTTATTGGAAGAAAGCATCAAGTGGTGATAGACTAATCAGAGCATCTAATGCCGGGCCTGAAGTAGTCGGGAAAAGCTCCGTTGCAACAGATAGGCACAGTGCGTTGTAGTTTCGACTCTCACGAGAGAGAGTCTACTCATCCAGACCACTGGTGCATAGGTGATAATAGATCTTAGCTGTGTTTTCTCAAAGACGCTCGATGAAGTAATACGGTTGAGCAAAAAATATCTATAAAAGCTAGAAGACCATCTCAATAAACTAGCCTGAAATCTACTTCTAAATGAAGGTCACACACAATTGAGAAAAAAATACGTCTTCAAGTATACACCACCTTATTTATCTCATCTCGCACGAGGGACTGTCCACAAAGGCAACGGAATCTCGGTCATTTCGGCCTCATCGTTATGAGAGATAGAAGAAATTTCAAGGGAGACAAAAAAAGTTCGCACACAATCGTCGTTAGAGACAACAGAAGATTTAAAGAATACAAGAAATGAGGCCTTTCCGACTTCCAGCTACGAAAAATCGGAGACTGGAAACTCGCTCTTTGCGGCTCCTTCCATCAACCTCTATCACACCCGAAAAAAAATCTTGCACAACGATATGAGAGATAACAATAAGATTTAAGGGACACTGGAATCTGGGCCTTTCCGGCTCTATTCATCCAATTTCAGCACAAAATTTTGTTGCACACAATCGCCGTGAGGGACAACAGAAGCTTTTAGAAAGACTAGAAAGTAGGCCTTTCCGGCTTTCAGCAACGAAAAGTTGGAGTCTGGATGATCGTGCTTTTCGACTCCTTCCATCCACATATATGACACTTGAAAAAAACAAAAGATTTTGCTCAATTGACATGAGGGACACCGGATGCCTTAAAGGAGACTGGAAACCCGTCCTTTCTGACTCCCTACATTCATTCGCTTCCATCACATTCAGATCATATACCATATAAGATTTGTAAACTTATTGTTAGTTTCTTATAAAAGAAAGACTCAATAATTAAAGGAAATGAAAAAAAACACTCTGTTTGCTACATTTTATTATATTTTATATTATTTTACTGTATTTAAGGGGGTAGTATGGTTAATTCGGTGTAAAACAAGCATATTTTTCGAAATTTTTTTTGTCGACACAGTTGATTTATTCAAAATTGTAAAATTACTTCATTATAAAGTCATATTTAAAGAATATTGTGTGAAATTTTCATTGATTTTTATGAAGAAATGAGTTGGTGGCAGCGAATCTTCGCGGACGTCTCATAAAAAAGTTTGTCCCTCAGAACTCATTACTGGATCAACTAAAATCAAAAAACCAAATTGATTTCATCAGCTAATAAAGTTTCGCAGGTAACAACGTCGAATTTTTTTTTTTTTTTTAATTTTTTAAAGCGCTTTGAAGTCAAAACACCGATTTTTCATAAAAAAAACTTGAAAACTTTGTTGTTTTAAAATATGACAAAATTAAAAAAAAAAAAACTCGACGTCATTACCTCCTGAATAAAGTAAAGAAACAAAAAAACCAAATTTGAAAAGAATCGGTGCAGTAGATATGAATCTACAGTGGACACCGACCGTAAAAAAGGCAAGTGTGAGAAAAACGCGTTTAAAGATTTGTGAAGATTTTTACAGCGTGAAATCCGGTTGGAGAGGTAGATACTTAATCCTTCGTGCCTTTGTCAATTTTACTCTAATGCACTTCAAACTTTCACACAATAATCTTAAGATGTTATAGAATAATTTACAAAAAAAAAAAAAATGAAAAAAAAAAAAAATACCATACTACCCCCTTAATTTCATTTTATTTAATTCGACTAAGTTTTTATTTTTTCTATTACATTTTATTTTTTATTTATTTATTTTTTTTTTTGTTAATTTTACTTTTTTTTTTAATTTTTAATTTTTTTATTCAACTTTATTTCATTTATTTCTATCTTATTTTACCACTAACCTTCGCCATATACTTTAAGGCGCCACTCTTCTTATTGTTACGGGCATTTGCAGCTGAATATTTTTTACATGCCGTTATTCTTATTTACTGTAATTTCTTTTTTTATTTCCTGTAACGCTTTTCTCTGATTTTCTTTAAAACCATTTTATTGTTGTTCCATTTGTTGGCCTCGTTAAGCTCGACATTGATTTGCAATTGAGTCGTTTTTCATATACACGTACATATTTATATACACATACATACATATACACTAAATAACATTGTATTAATTTTTTTTTTTTTTTTCTTTTTGCTGTTCGACGCCGCTGTCACTCAGCCGCTGACTATAGATTACTAGGTCAGCAGAAACATTTTATATGCCTCCACTACTTTTTTTGCAAGCGTTTTTAGTGATTCTTTTGCAAACAATATATTTCGCCTACTTTGTATGCCGCTGGCGGAAAACTTCTCTAAACAAATATCCACACTTACGTATACTTGTGCACACACACCCCTACATAGACATGATTTTTGCATTTGTACGAGTATACCCGCACCAGGAGGCGAAAAGTCAATAGCTATTTTCTCCAAGTGTTTTCTTCCAACCAGATAACATTGACTCACTCGCTTGGCTTGAGTTGGCGTGCCTCTGGTGGACTCATCGGTTGCCTGGCGGCTATGTAAATATGCTCGTACATACATTTACTTATTTATTTGCCTACGATTGTGTGCCACGTTCGATTGGCAAGCGCCAGGCACTTGTTAGCCGTACAGTTGGCCGCCATGGCAGCACAGGCACGGACCAGCACTCTCAGCGCCTGCTATCTGTCAGTCAGTCGGCTATGGCGATGCCGCGTGTATTAGGATTTGTGTCAATTCACTTAGTGTACGGGGACCTCACTTTCACCATTCACTTGTACTCATAGTCTATGGAAGTATTTTGAATTTATTGATTTATTCACTTGGTTGCGCTTGAAATTTGTTAACTTACTGGCGAAAGGTGAAAGGAGGTGACTGCGCACATATGTACGTATATATGTATATTGTTAAACAAGTGTTTTGTATTTATTCAGCTGCAAATATTTTATGGCTAAATGAAAATTAATGGAATACTAATTAATTTAATCCCTTTGATTAATTTTGGGGGCAGCACAAAAAATAATAATTGGTTATTTTGGAATATTGCCTGGCAAGTGTAGAATATACACTAATTAAAAAAATGTATATTATGTCATCTAACAAACTGTAGAAAAACCTTAACTCGCTTAAAGTAACATCTGCTAATGGTCGAGTGGCTGCTGACTTAAAAATAGGATGCTTAAAACCAGACCTTAATATGCCTCACAACAAAAGGTAGCGATTTTTCCACCACAATTGTAAAAACTATTATATTTTATGGCTTCTGCCAAAATTATCAAAAAAATATTAAGATTTAAGTGAAGTTTTTTATAGACAATATTAGTGTTTGAAAATATTTCTTCCAAAAAGTCACCTCAGTTTGAAGAAATAGAAGAGTTTTATCTGCATAAAAATGTGTGCATAAATTTTTTTAAAAATTTGCCTCAACGGAATCAAAATAATGACATATTTGGAGGTACTTTAAAATCCTTTGCGAATGTCTTAGAAGGGATAGAAGAGTTTTATACTTAAAAGGTCTGCCTAAAAATGTTTAAAAATTTTATCAACGGAATCAAAATTAAGGAGCTACCATAAAATCGGCCCAGGGTAAATCTTAATATTTTTTCGAAAAACTTTGGCGAATGTCTTAGAATAGATAGAAGAGTTCTACCTACACTTAAAAGTTCTGCATAAAAATAAATAAAGGCACTTAATATTTTCCTGAAATATTTTGGCGAATGTCTTAAAATATATTATAATTTAAATTTTTAATTTAATTTTAATTTTAATTTATACATATTGGGTAGTCGAAAAAGTCTTTTCGTATTTTGTCAATAGATGTCGTTGGGTGCATTTATCTCCAGTGCTACCAATCACATTGTGTCATATCATATGGTGTTAGAAAGGTGACATTTTAAGCTTCATTTAACCAAAAAACATTAAATTCGGAGAAGTTGAAAAAAAGTTATAGCTGTTCAAAAATGAGTGAAAATAATGAAGAAATTCGCTTTATTTTGAAATTTTTGTATAAAAAAGGGAAGAATGCCACGCAAGCCACCAATGAAATTTGTGAAGTTTACGGAGACGATGCTGTATCAGTTAGTGTAGCACAACAGTGGTTCGCGCGCTTCCGTTCTGGAAGTTTCGATGTGAAAGATGCACCTCGCTCCGGTCGACCTTTCATTGAAAAAGGCGATGAAATTATAGAAAAGACATCGCCAAGGCACTAAACATTTATCTTTAAACGGTTTTGAACCATTTAAAAAAGGCTGGTTACAAAAAGAAGCTCGATGTTTGGGTACCACATGAATTGTCTGTGAAAAATTTAATGGACCGAATTAACATCTGCCATTCTTTGCCGAAACGAAATAAAATCGAACCATTTCTGAAGCGAAAGGTAACAGGCGTCGAAAAGTGGATCAAATACGACAATAATGTGCGAAAAAGATCATGGTGCAAGGGTGGTGAAGCTCAACAAATGGTCGCAAAGCCAGGATTGACGCCTCGAAAGGTTATGCTGTGTATTTGGTGGGATTGGAAAGGAATCATCCACTATGAACTGCTCTAGCCTGCTCGAACGATTGATTCTACACTTTACTGTCAAGAACTGATGAGATTGAAGCAAGCAATCGAAAAAAAAAACGGCCGGAACTGATCAGCAGGAAGGGCGTCGTCTTTCATCAGGACAACGCCAGGCCACACACATCTTTAATGACTCGGCAAAAACTGGGAGAGCTTGGCTAGGAAGTTTTGATACATCCACCATATAGCCCTGACCTTGCACCATCGGACTACCATTTGTTTCGGACAATGCAGAACTCCCTTAATGGAGTAAAGTTGGCTTCAAGAGAAGCCTGTGAAAATTACTTGTCGGAGTTTTTCGCCGAGAAACCACAAAAGTTTTACACTGATGGAATAATGTCTCAAGAAAAAAAATGGCAAAAGGTGGTCGACCAAAATGGTACATATTTGGTTTAATAAAGTTCATTATAAAAATAAAAAAAAAATGAGTTGAAGTTTGATTAGAAATACGAAAAGACTTTTTCGACTAGCCAATATGTAAAAGGTGGCGCAAAATTAATCATTCATTTTTTTGTGTGAATAACACAGTGCGACATCAAAAATCAAACCGCACCGGACCTTTTTTTTCTGAAAATATACCTATTCAATAGCAAAACCCTCGCTGGGTTTTTAAAAGTTAGCTCGATTTTTTTTGTTATTGCGTTTTGAAGTTTTCTATTTTCATGAGATTTTGGAGTTTTACCTGTACGCTAAATTTGACTTATAAATCGACCTTTGTTTGATTTAATCGATTTATTTTGTCATAGCTTGAGAAATTTCGTACATGTACACATAAACTTATTTTGAGAAGAACCTATATCTCAATACGCAATTTTGATTACCAAAATTTCGAAAAATTGTATGTTTTTACCATTTTTTACTGTAATTATGAAAATAATTTTATACGTAACCACCCGTTATACACATTTTCAGATTTTTCTATTTTTGCTAGTATTTTTTCCAGATACGGTTTTCCAATGAATATTGGATGTAACAAATTGTGATCGTGAGTAGTGAAAAGCAAGATTGGTCTCACAAGACTTTTAGCCTGTTAAGTACATAGAAAAGTGGCTAGCACACATTCCAAAATAAAAAGTATAAAGAAGGCTGTAGTCTGTCTTATCAGGAAATGTTTGTTTCAGAAATTCCAAAATTTGTTCCCAACGATTTTACCTGTTCTAAGATCGCAGCAGTCTTGCGAGATCAGGTTCGTACATAACAACTCCTAAAACACATTTGACGCGCTAAATATTTTGTGAACAATACGGTTTTTGTTAACATATTTGAATTTATTAATTTCATTTACGTGAATTTTTTATGAATTAAGAAAATAAAAAATGTACAATTGTCCTGCAAATATTAACGTTTTCTACTATTGTTGTGGACGTGTATGTTGTGACTTGGAGGTGATTGCTATGCTTACCGGTCTTCAAGTTGGCTACATTAAACACATGTGTTTTTTGTGTGATTGGGATAGTCGTTACAAAGGGGATCAATACCAAAAAAACGATTGGAAAATGAGAGATGAAAGTGAAAAGAAAGACGCCAATAGAATTCACAAGGAACTTGTATCATCCAAAAAAATAATTTTGCCACCACTTCACATCAAGCTAGGAATTGTGAAAAATTTCCTGATGGTTGTTGCTAAAAGGGATGAGGGGTTTTCCTGCCTACGTGACATTTTTCCGAAGATCAGTGATGCAAAATTGAAAAATGGTGAGATTCTGAGATACATTTATTTCCAGATGCACACATATATATTATATCATTTATTTGTATATATATTTTTTTATATTTTTTTAAATTTCATTCAGGCGTTTTAAATGGTCCTGACATTCGCAAATTGGTAAAGTCTGAAGACTTTAACAGGGTCCTAATAAACAATGAAATCGTTGCGTGGGAATCGTTAAAAGAAATAATAGTTGGACTTTTAGGCAAACATCGTTCTCCAAATTACAAAGAATCTGTGCGGCGAATGCTAGATGCTTTTTCCAAAATTGGGGTCCATATGTCGCTAAAAATTCACTTTCTTCACCAACATTTGGACTATTTTAGTCAACAATTGTCGACAGAATCAGATGAGCAAGGAGAGCGCTACCATCAAACTGCGATGCCATTTGAGTCAAGATACCGAGGAAAACGAGCTCCAGGTGCCATACTAGCCGAAATATGTTGGTGGAGTAAACATATTTTTTAATACGACCAGGAAGAAAATGAAGGAAAATGGAGTAACCAGGAGGAAAAAGAATATGAGGTAGAAGAAGAAGAGACAGGCATGGAATTCTTTACTGATGAATCTGATTACTCTGATAATGATGATGTTGAAATTCAATCATTGTCGAAAAGAGCTCGTCTCTAAGGTTTTAGTACGTAAAAATTCCTTATTTTAATAAAAAAAAAAAAAACATTATAAGAATTCAAGTCTATATTCTTTTTACTTAATCTATTTAATAGTTTTACCTACAGAGTTTTTAGATATTTAAAAAAAAAATTTAAAGCAGAGTATAAAAAAATTATTTTTATGAAGAAAAATCTTGTTAAAAATTTATTTTTTTAGAAAATAACAAACTTAAAGTTCAGTTTTATGTTTTTATCTTATAAATGACTTTTTTAGTACATTTTGCAACATTTTTGCTAGAAGAAATTGTGAGAAATTTTAATTATTTTCATAATTACAGTAAAAAATGGTAAAAACATACAATTTTTCGAAATTTTGGTATTCAAAATTGCGTATTGAGATATAGGTTCTTCTCAAAATAAGTTTATTTGTACATGTGCGAAATTTCTGCATCAAGCTATGACAAAATAAATCGATTAAATCAAACAAAGGTCGATTTATAAGTCAAATTTAGCGTACAGGTAAAACTCCAAAATCTCATGAAAATAGAAAACTTCGCTATAAAAAAAAAATCGAGCTAACTTTTAAAAACACAGCGAGGGTTTTGCTATTGAATAGGTATATTTTCAGAAAAAAAAGGTCCGGTGCGGTTTGATTTTGATGACCCCAAAATTGTCGCACAGTGTAATTTGTTTAGTAAATAAAAAGAAATGATTTTGAATGCTGTGAAGAACAAGGTGGCGCAAAATTAATCATCCATTTTTTTTATACATTTTTTTAGTAAATAAAAAGAAATGATTTTTAATGTTGGAAAGTACCAGGTGGCGCAAAATTAATTATCCTTTTGTTTAATAACTTTTTTAGTGAATAAAATGAAAGGATTTTGAGTGTTGGAAATCTTTATTTTGACCTTTACGCCCTCCATTGCTCAACTGTTTGTATAGTATAACTACACTGCAGCTCTCCAGGTCACAAGTGCCAAATATGATTGGCGTATGATGCCATTTCCTAAAATTATAAGCCTTGAAATTTTCCTTTTTCCAATTTCCAGGGTTTTTTTTTATATTTCTGTTTAGTAAGAGGAACGCGTCGAAAGCCGAGATGGCCATTGTGTCCGTCAGTGTGGGACTTTAACCCGAACTAAAACCTTCTCAACCAACCGAATGGTTGAGCCTCGCGCAAACTTGACATTAAGTTAACTTAAATCAATCAGTCTCTGTCAGTACGAGAATCTGTTCATAGATCGTCTTGCAATGACTCCTCAGCATTTCCATCAGCCTGCAAATCAAGCTGTTGGTGGCTTAGGTTTTCCATTTCATCACGCAGCGTTTTCATGATACGCGCCGCTACACCACTTAATGCTAGCTATTTTGTAAGGTTTGCCTCTGTGGGATGCTCACCAAAAACCCTGTGAAGATCTTCGCTTTCGGTGTCGAATCGAGGGCTCAGGAATATCACATGCCTTGCTGTCTCCGGTCAGTCAGGGCAGACCGGGCAAAAGGGGTCGTTTTTTTTCAAATTAAAGCGATGTAGATACTCTTTAAAACATCCATGAGTGCTCAGCAGTTGCGACACGTAGAAGTCAATTTCCACGTGCTTCCATTTCGATACAATGTCGCTATGTCTGGTAGCGGTTTGTGCGTCCAACGCCTCTTTCTAGAAAGATCCCATGTTGCTGCAACGCTCTAATGGTCCGCTGCCTTTCTTCTTCTTTAATAACTCCAAGCGGTATTTCTCGTATTCGCTTATACAGGCTCTGCAGCTCTTTGACCGAGAGACCTATAGGGATTTTCCTCGATATGGCTGCTATGGCATCGTCTGAAGCCATGCGATAATCACGAATGAGATGACAAGTAAAAGCAGCTGTCGTTGTCTTCTCGAGGTTCTGCCAATAGGGTGATTAACTTTGCGCCACCATGTGTATGTGCAATTATCATATAAATATTGTTTTCATATATACTCGTACTGTGAAAGAGTGCATGTTGTTGTGTTTTTAAAAACCTTTTTATTGAAAAATTTTTTCAAGTCAATTTGAAAATTGTAATATTTAACTTTATACATTTCTTTTTCGTTTCAGGTATGTGTCGAACTATCAAAATCCGTTTATAGTATGAATGGTTTTGGAAATTTGGGTAAGCTAAATAATAATTTATTTATTTAAAGTTCATTCAAGCATTAGCAATTTTTGGAATAGGCGGCTTTAGTGACACGAGAATTACTACTTAAGTTTTGTATTGGACAAGCAATAATATTTTTAAACGAAAATGACTTTATTGTTTTTCAAAACATGGGCCATGGAGATCAATACACTTTTGCGCGCTTTCGAAACAATTGATGCGATCATTTTTGAGTACTAGTCAAATTATAAAGAATTAGACGGCCAAATGTTCAATCACAAACAAATGTATTTGAGTGGAATAAATGACCAAGCATGCCTAAGTCTGATTTAAGTTCATGTGACTATCTGAAAATATCAGCTCACGCATATCACTAATTTTTTTAGGTCACCAAACTACAGTCTGTATCAGAAAAAAGAAACCGAGATTATTCATGAAGTACAAAAGATATATATTTTAAATTCTTTTTCAATAAAAGTATGTACAAAACTACTTGAGTCGCAATTACTAAATAAGCCGTGTACTCTTCATCGTTGTCGAGTATTGCCTGGCGTCTTCTTCATGCTTTGAACCAGCTTTTCTGCATAGCTCGTCGACAAACAGGACTAGGTTTTACGAACTTGACGTACGAGTTGCTTTAAATCATGGACTGGCCTTCCGGCAAGATACGTTTTCATAATTCCCCACACATTATCAATAGCGTTGGCGTCTGGGGACTGGGAAGGCCAGTCTTATACTGTGACGCCTTTCTTGTTTTGTTAGAGCAGTGGTTTTGATGATGTGGGACGGTAGGATACATATGTTCGCCTCTTTCAGTCGACGTTCGATGGTGTTGATACTCACATCTATTCCTTTTTTAGCAAGAACTGAACGTGCTTGGCATAGTCGCAGAGAAGGGTCCCGCTGAAAGAGTTGGACGCACTTTATCCTGCTTTTTTGTCGTCACTCGCTTCAAGCCGCGCTCGGAAAAGTCATCAACATTTTTGTACACCTTATACTTCCACACACAACGAAACGTAAGATAACTTCGGCCTTTTCGAGTGCCAGTCAATTCTTCAAAGTGGGGAACAAACAATAGTCCGAGGGATCCGAGGGAGCCAAGTCTGGAAAGAGGGAGCCAAATCTGGATATGAAACAAGTTGGAAACCTATTCCCATTAGTTCGAGGGATCCGAGGGAGCCAAGTCTGGAAAGAAGGAGCCAAATCCACAAGTTGGAACCCTATTTCCATTAGTTCGAGGGATCCGAGCCAGCCAAATCTAGAGAATGAGGTGGGATGTGGAACGAGTTGGACCCCGATCTCCATTAGTCCGAGGGATCCGAGGAAGCCAAGTTTAGAGAATGAGATGGGATGTGAAACGAGTTGAAACCCTATACCCATTAATTTTGCGACCACAACTGCTGATGCGTAAGCTGGTACGTTGTCGGGATAGAGAAGGAAAAATCTCTCCACTTCCTCGATTCAAGCGAATGCCAAACACAAAGAGACGGAGCGATCGGACTGAAACGCATGCTCCTCCACAAGATGCTACGAACTTAACGAAGCGTCGATATGCGCCAGTAGTGCCACGTTTCTATCTTTTCTAGCTTTTCAAACGACCCCTGTGCATATTTAGTCATTAAAAGTTCTTTATATCCTATATTTCTTCCCACTTCCAACCTCGAGTGGCGTATTTTAGTTATTTGCTCAAAATACCGCCCAAGTAACTTGAAACCAATTTTCTCATTTTCTTCAAGCGCTGTATAAATGAAAATCGATTTTTTCCCAATACCACTGTCTCACTCACCCACCAACGATTATCCACTCAACGGATTTAATAGGCGAATTAAAAATTTAAAAATAACTTTTGCCTTTGTATGTCACAAACAGTACACAGCCTTGGTTGAGCAGTCGCCTAAACCCTACCATAAAAAGCTGCCCTATGCAGTTTATGTTGTTGCAGTGCCACACAAATACAATGAAGTATGCTTATAGGCGCACAAATATACCTACACACTGTCTAGCTAACAACATATCAAGTAAATTTGCAAGCGTTTCTATTAACGCCACATGGGAACAAACACACAGACACAGTCTTATTTCACACACACACACCCATTTCACACACACACTTTTATTACACACACTCCCACCCCCATCACTATTCTCTTGGGGCGTATTAACGACTTTTTGAACAACATTCATTGCATATTTATAGGTGCTTAAGCTGCATTCAGTCCAAAGGCACGCGTCAGAGGCAACAACAGCAAGCAAGCAAGCAAAATCAGGCAAGCAAGCAGTTATGTTAAACCAATAAAGTGCAGCACAGTGGAAATAGTTTCAAAACTAACATCTAATAAGAGGCATTGGGGGCCGGCATTGGTCATGTTTGCATACCCACACACATATAAGAGTATATACGCGTGTGTGTGCGAAATCAAACACGTAGCACATTAATGCGAGAAGGCCCTTTTTATTTGGATTTAATGCGCTCGCTTCAATGCACACGTCACATGCAAGAGCTGGCGTTTATTTGTGTGTGTGTGTGTGCAACTGCGCCTAAATGCATGCCAAGCGCACACGTAGTCTTTTCTATGTCAACTATTATTCATTGTAATTTTTCATGTTTATATGGCAATGACAGTGCACTCTTTTTCATGCTTATCCAATCGCACATGTAAAGGCTTATAAGCTTTAGTTACTCGATACTGCGAATGAACGTATGGGCGCGTCGCTTTCACATATACAACTATTATGCAGCGCACATGTTTGGCATATTGAGTAGGAAAAATTTTTTTTCTTTTTTTTATATATTTTTTTTTTTCATAGCATGGACAAACAAAATCGCCTTGCTTGCCGTGGGTCCATCCTTTGTTTTACTTAAAATTAAACTTTAATGCTGTCATTTTCATGTTGGCATTTACGAACCTTTTTCGATAGCTTTCCGCTACGCTTCCTCGAGCACACAAATTCATACTAGCATAGCGCGTGTTGCACTCTTCAAGGCGCAGCATGCTTGCCTACGCCGAAAAGTAGACATTTGCGTCCAAGTGGCATGTGAGTTGCATACCAATTCGTATTGATGAGCTAAAGCAGCGAAAAGAGAATGACGGCGTTTGTGTTTTAGAATTCTTTTGCTTGACTCCTCCACGAAAGCTGTTACACGCTCGCAAACTATATTTTCTTTTTACTCGCTACGCTATTTCTCCGCTTCTGCGGCACACGTTCCACCTGATGTGCGTGGCTGTCTTATGTTTTGAGTAGCGTTGGCGTTGGCGCTGGCAGTTGCGTCATCAACGTTAGCCCCATTGAGTAATCAAAGTGTGCTCGTGCATCCGTTCACCATTGAATGCTTTGTGAATTTTTAAATAGACCAGCCCAATTCATAGCCTCCGCAGAGTATTTGAGTCTTTATCAATGTGTCTTAGGCACTACGGTTGGCTCTTCGTCGACTTTCAGGCGCTGCTGCTTTCTCACGCTGTATAGCAAAATATCTGTATTTGAGTATGCGTGTGTGTAGTAGTATAGCTGTGTGGTAACAGGAATTCATGTGGAAACACACATTCGTGTCTCATAGACCACCCAAATACGCACACGTACGCTGCAACCAGCCTTAGTTGGCACAACAATTGTTACTATTTAAGAATATTAAATGTTGCGCTATTTCTACGACCTAATCCTGGAATAATGCATGCCAGGAAATGATGTAGACAGCAAACAATAAAGAGCTATAAATACTAGCATAAGCTGAGGTATTTTGGCAGGTATTAGAGGAAAAAATTTAATTTAGCGAGGCACATTTTGGTATGGCTGTTCATAGACTGCCGTCTGCTTTCAGAAATTCAGTGCGAGTCAGTTTATTGCTTTTTAAATATAATTTTACTTACATGTGCTCAATATAAAAGCTCGGTTTAAGCACTTGCCGAAGATTTACGCGCTCTATTTTTATTATTACATTTACTTTTAGTATCTTCTTCCCCTTCACCACTCGGCAGACAATGGCAAGCCTCCGAGTGCATTTCGGCCAGAAAAAAGGCACTCATAAAAACCATTTGCCCTTCCGAGTGGACTTACAACTGTAGATCCCTCCATGAGGGAGAAGGAGAAGCTCGGCACCTTTAATTTTTTATCTCCTTTACACCTTATAAAATAATGTTTCAGAATATCTAAAGGGTTTTCCAATAACAGGTTTTACAGGTGAATGGATTGCGCTATCGAGAGATGATTAACGATTTTTTATGGCCGGAATTGGATGGTATTGATCTGGGCAACGTTTATTTTCAACAAGACGGCGTTACGTGCCACACAAGCAACGAAACCATTGATCTTTTACGGAAAAAATTTCCGGACCGTGTTATCGCTCGAAGAGGTGATCACAATTGGCCACCGAGATCTTGTGATTTAACACCTTGTGACTTTTTTCTTTGGGGCCACGTGAAAGAGAAGATTTGCACCAACAGACAAAATATGTCAAAATATCATAAATTAATTTTCAAATTGTAAGAAATTAAAATTGACTTAGCCTATTGTAGAGCTGTTTGCTTGGTATAAAAGTTTAATATTTTTTAACATTATTCCGCTTTCAAAAAATTAGAATTATTTACTATTACAAGTAAAATTACAGAAAAAAATTCGTAATTACTCTTTGTGTATATGTCCGTCCCTCTAAACGGGAAAATCGGATATGAAGAGCGAAGCGTAGATAAAAAATGTATGCTTCCTGATTTCTAAATCTGCAAAGCAGCACATGCCGGTATTTGTTGGTATTACAATAAGTTAAGGGATAAAGAGTTTTCAATCAACATTGACGTTTGACACGTCAGGGATTTAAGAACAGATTTGGCGCCTTCTCTTCATATTTACTCTTTTTGAGAATGGCCAAAAATACACTTAAAGCACTAAATTGTAGTGTTTTCCAAACCGAAATCTGAGCAATTGAAATGTTTACAAAGAATATCGATATCTATGCCGCAAACAAGATCTTTAACTTGGTAGCGACTAACAAGAAATCTCTTAAAGCAAATCAACGACCGCGACAAAATAAGTACCTATACGCAAAAGTATAGGGTCCATTGTATCGGTTCCTAGAATAGGTTAGAATATCTGGCTAATCTGAATAGATCTCACATAGACCACAAGAGTGTCACCGGTGTTGTTAGAGTCGTGTTAAACATAACTCGTGTTACACGTATGGGCGAGTTTTAATAAACAGTTTAAACTTTTGTCAGCAATACCCTTAATCTGGGACTCGGGACACTGGAACATTGAAGGCAACGAAAAAGCAGATGAACTGGCGAGAGGGGGATCTGCCATGAATAACGTTCGAGATAAAATAGAGTTTGTTATTTTCGTGCTGCAAGTTCCTAGCATTATTTTGCCAATCTCGGCGGGAGGTCAAGGCCTTCAACTATCTTATTTCACTCTAATCACTTGTGCCCTGGTACGCTGTAAATTGTGACCTGTATATTCTGACAGAGCTCATTCATTTTGAACCTACAGTATTGCACGCATTCCGAGCTAGTCATTACAGCCATTATTGCTTTAACACTAAACCTACCGATACTTTATGTATTCCTATTCCTACCAAAGTGGGTCAAATGACCCGCCTTTAAAATGTTATATACATATATTACTAAGTCTAGCGAAAAATATATCAATTAGGCCAATTTGGTACATGAATGAAACAATTGTTTTCAATTAATGATTCAAAATAGTTTATATATTAAATTTAAAAAACATAAAAATAGTTATTCTTTGCTTTGTTTTTGCTTTGTTGTCTGCGCAGGCCATCTTTGCGATTTTGATTTCACTGAGTATTTTCTGGCCATCTGATTCGTCATCTCTACACCGTACTTAGTATTATTGAAAAATCTTATCGTTTCTGGTATACGCTTGCCATATGTTTCAATGCTTACAGATTTATGTTTTGCACTTAGTAAAAGCACTTTTTTGTTTGTCTTACTTTTATAAATGGTAAGTGAATAATGACTCGATTTATATAGTTTTGTTGAGAAGCGTGGCGCACCATCTTTCTTCTACTTGGCTAATTTGGACAGTTCTCTTATGCGTCCGCTAATCGTTTCCAAAAGAGTGGTTCTCTTTTCTAATAGTTTCGTAGCGAGTCAAGCGCTTGTAAAGAAATTATCTGTAGTGACGCTTCTTTCGCATCCTGTGAACGGTTCCATTAGTTTGAGAACAACGAATTTCGCAAGCGGAGATGAAGCACTTCTTTTTTCTTCCTTTTCCAAATATGAAAATCCATTTATGATGTATTTAGTGGCATCAGATGCTAGCCAAAATTTGATACCAAACTTATTCGGTTTGTTCGGCATATATTGTGTAAATCTACTTTGTTTTCGAAGAGCTGTTCATCGATAGTTACATGTTACACAGGCTTCTAACAATTTTGGCTATTCTTGATGAATTTGTACTATACTTCTGAGATTAGAGCGAATTTATCATTTTGTAAACGCTGGCTTCGTTGCTGACTAGACCCCATTTAGTGATAGATATGAAATGTTCAAATTTTTTGCCTGATATAAGCCACGTGCATATACATAGAAGACCAATAAATACATTTACTTTTGCAGGAGAAAAATTCCATTGAGCTCCCAATACTCGAGAGGCTTCTTCTTCTGTACATTTTCCTATGTGCTCCATTACACGATTGACAATAATCAAAGAAAATGCAGTTCTTACTTTGCCCTTCATTATATTTCGTTTGGCATACGCTGTCGGGCCTACAACCTCCTAAAAATATTATAAATTGGAGAACGTCCAGGTGTTGAGCTTTGTTCTATTTCTTGCCAAATTGTACCATCAGGCGCAATTTCAGTACATCGGTCTTTCACATATTTTTCACTTTCTGAACTCGATAACGGTCTTTTTCTCGTCTTCGCTTTCTTTACCTGAGGACTCACATTCATCTGTACTGTCAAATGAATTATTATATTGTACTATGTTATCTACTTTACTTTCAGACAGTTGCTCCTCACTGGATTCTGAACACTCTTCATCTATGTTATTTATAACTTCCAATGATTTCAAATATCTTGAATGTTTTGACATTTTTGGGATAAGAATTATATGTAAAATTATCAAATAAGAATTTTTGATTCACAAAATAGCACTATAACTTGAAATTTTTACTGTAACGCTCGCTTGTAGTAGAACGAAATTGGCTATTCATCCATCAGTCTGCAGTAAATATAACTCAATGGAGCGAAATATATCACGTAATAAGAAAAACGGCTCAATCAAGAGACACAATCTGTGCATGGGTCAAATGACCCGTTACGGTAGTTAGAGCAGATTACATATATTTCTCGGTAAAACAATTAGCAAGCGAGGAGTAAATTTTGAAAAATACATTCGATATATTTTTTAATAAAAGTCGTGAAAGAAAACGGCGATTTAATAATGTTATTTCAAAAATCTTCTGAAAAAAAGTTTAAAATGGGTCATTTGACCCGTCATGGTAGGTTTAGTGTTAATAGCAGTTTGACTATCGTTGAAGGATGCACGAGTGTCGAGGGAAGTGGATTCCAATGCCAAATTCAGCTGCTTTGGTTACAGCATAGATCTCAGCTTGAATTATGCTGCAATGATTAGGAAGCCTGAAAGACTTTTGGAGATCAAACTTCAGGCAGAAGGCAGCCATTCCTACTCTTTCCGTCTTTTTGAACCCATCTGTAAAGAAATTGTATGTGTGCTAATCGGATTCCATGTAAGTGATTCTGCCAGCCATTCGTTTCTATTACAAAACCAAACCTCTTGCCCAAGTTTACTGGTGGAATAACGTAGTCTGATCTTCCGTTTATGTCCCATATGTTGAAAATTGCAAGATCGAGCCAAGAAGCGCCCAGAGATTTGGTAACTCCTAAACACTCAGGCTCAAAAGCCCATTGTATTTAAAACTCTGGAAAGTGAAAGGGTAGATAGTCAAGAAAGAAAGGAGAGAAGTAACAGAAGGAGAAAGATGGGATAAAGTATAGATGTATAGAGGTAGACCTGTGGGAATTTCCCAACTTCTTTGATAAATCTGAAAATATCCTCCACTTTGAGAGAATGAGCCCTGATCTAGCAAATGTGGGATACTTCCAAAAAAAAATTCTCTGTACCATCCGCCTCCTCTAAGTAAGACAGGCAAATTGGGTCCTCAATGATTCCATATTGACCCCACAGATTGTGACCTCTAATAATACCGACCATCAACCGAACGTCTTCTCCTCCAAGTTTTAGAAGGAAATCCGACAGTTTTCTGTTCGGGCTTGTCACAAAATACTTTGCAGCTCTGCTGCGTTCCCGACCGGACCGTCGCTCTTTATGTAAATGCCATACGTAGTCCTATATGTTACTGTGACCCAAAAGTCTTTGCGAGAATTGTTCATTCATCCTCACTCTTAATACAGATCTTTTGGCTGAGTTTCTTATTACTAATTTTAATAGATGCCAGTCGAGAAGTCTTTCTATTGGCGCTGTTGGAATTGTGCGCTTCTCTCCAATCTTTTAACGTACCACCATCCCCCATACTAGCGATGCATAGAACTTTATTGATCTAATAACCGCTATGTTTATCCAATGTGTGAGTCGAGAGCCCCACGTCTTGCCAAGCAATTTCCTGCATGTGTTTAAGGCATTAGGGGCTTCCTTTGCTCTTTCTTTCACATTGAATCTCCATGAGAGTTTACTATCTACAATAACCCCTAGGGATTTAGTCGATGTTTTAAGTGTTAATTCAACTCCTCCAAATCTCGGCGGTGACCAGTTGTGAATCTTGTACTTTCTTGAGAAAAGTTCGTCTTGGTACCACAAGATCTACTCAGATTTCTTCGGCGTTCGGGTAGATTTAAAGAACAATGGGCTTAATTGTGTCTAACTGCTGTACTTGCTAGTTGTCCCGACAAAAACAAAAAAAAAAAAAAGACACTAAGTCCATCTTATCTGGATTAACGTTCAGTCCGACCAATTCCGTCCACTTATATTATAGATTTCTCTGAGCCAGCTCTGACCAGTTAGGAATCTTGTACCTTCTTGTGAATAGTACTAAGTCCATCTTATCTGGATTTACTTCCAGTCTGACCAATTTCGTCCACTTGTACATTTCTCTGAGCGTCCTTCTTAGTATTTCAAATACGTGAATCGCCGCTTTGAAAGTTCACGTCTGAACTCTTCTTTAGACAGTCAAGGCTTCCACTTCCCATAGCAAATCCGCATTTAAATTGACTTTGGAGCGTTGGTATATTAAGTGACTTATAGTAGAGTTTTTTGACAAATATTTTTTATGACATATTGGCCCATTTTGTCCCACTCTTTGAATAGTTTTTGCGCCTTCCCACAAAAGCGACAATTTAGGGCCAGCTATTGACCAGGTAGAGCGGTAAAATGTTCTACAAAAATGTTCTTTCTTCATTTGTACATAGAACTGCGCAATGATTTCGCCATATATTTTCGCTTTCTTATTTATGCACCCAATATATTTACCAACCAATATCTAAAACCCACATATTTGCTCATTTTTTCAATGCAAAACTGTCAATTCCCGTTTCGCTTTACTTGGAATGCCTCCATCAATCAAAAATAAATTTGCGACTCGTATTTTGAGCTGAACGACATTATCTGGAATACTTTTTTCGCCACCTACCAACACTCTTATCGTACATATTGCAAATTAATTTCATTAGCGAAATGTATGACGCGCACAAGAAAACCGCAAATTAATTAAAATGCACGCATAACTCGCACGTCTCGTCTGTTCATGTGTCCTGCCGGACCGCCAACGTCTGCATATGCTTGCATATTTAATATGTACAGAGATAGCAAATGCAACCCTGTGCGTGCACGAGTGCCATCAGCGCAATAAAAGGCAAAGAAACGCATTACGCATTACGCATTTTTTATCTGCGCTGCGGCCAACGAACCAAAACCAAGCCAATACAAGTTGTTTAAAGAGTGAGGGAGAGAGACAGAAATACGCGCTAAAGTGAAACCATAAAATTCATAGCCTGATTTACAAGTTTAAACGTTGCTGTGATATGAAAAGTGCTACACTTTCTTCGCTCTGCAAGTGAAATGAAAAAAGTGCAAAAATGAGCAGAAAAATATGCGGCGCATAAATAAATACTGCAGGCAAGTGCTGATAGTTGGTAAAACAAAAAACAGCCACTACCACCAACAACACTTAAATGCGCGCGAAAATTTCCAGTTATATACGAGGGGCAGCTGGTTTGGGTGCAGCAACAGGCCGGACAGATATCCGTCAGACTCTCGGCTACACAGCCGTTGGGGTTATTTAAACTTAATATATATAAATTTATGCTGGTCACTCAAGAGTTAAACCGCTCAACGCATATTGCAATGGGCAATTATATATTAAATACCAAGAACAACAACTGTAAATAAAATAATATTTGAATATTAAAAAGCACCGCAAAGTTATTGAGTTGCCACAAGCAGCCACTGTAGTCTGCTGTTGTGCACATAAAATGAGCCACACGACTACTTAAATGCAATAAATTGTATTTAAAATTTTATCATAAGCCTTGCACGCACATTTCACACTTTACGTACAGCTGGCAACGCTGCATCCATTTTCAATATGGCCTTGCCTATTTACACAATTACCTTTCCTGCCTTTCGTTCTTTGCCCACTGGTCACTGAATGCTATATGCACATACATATATTTACATACTTGTTTGCATGTATGTGTGTATGGGTTTGTGGTAGTTTGCATAGTGCAGGCTAAAGCGAAAAAGCTGTAAATAAAATGCGCAGATTAAGCGGAAATGTTGCTGCGTATCACGCAAAATTGTGGCCGGAAAGCAAAAGCTGTGGGTGGAACCGGGCGCGCTGAGGTCAGTGTAGGTATGTACACTAACAAATTGCAAGCGAGCGTGCAGCAGATTTAAGTGAATTTCATGCAATTCTTTTGAAGTTTTTTTTCTTTCTTTTTTCACTTTTATCTGCTTCATGGCAAAGAATACAAGTTTTACTTAAGGTATTCCGGCTATAAGCCAATAAGCATTAAATTTGCAGGCTGCAGGCTAATGGTTGTTGTATGTAATGGGTGCAGAAAATGATATTCAGCACATTTATTGTGCATTGTGAAAAATTAGTGGTTTCCAAAGAAATGACAATTTTATAGTTTACTTGCTGGTGCCCACGGCTGCGCTGGCACACAAAATAATTTTATAAAACAGGCGAAACATTAAATACTTGTAGCAAAAGGCAAACAATTTTTGTTTTTGACATTAATTTATTTATTATTTATAAATACTAGGGTGGTCCAAAAATGCATGGGAAAAAATTTATATTAAAATTTTTATGCTGCCGCCCCCCATAATGGTAAAGAATGAAAAATAAAAAGACCCGTATTTTTTTTTTTTTTTAATCAGACCATATTTAATGGTGCCGCCGGGGCTTTGAAATATCCCATGTATTTTGCATGGGAAAAATATACTTTTTCGTAGATTTCATGTAAAAACCTGGAAAATGAATATATTTTAACCGGATACCTCAGTTTCTCTTCATAATTGGTCAGTGAATAACAACCAATCTCACAAAAAAATATCATAAAAGTAATATAAAATATTGTTTTTCGATTTTTTCTTAGATTTTCGTTTTATGGGGGCTTTTTGGGGTTCTATAAAAAATAGTTAATACAAAAAAAATTAATTATTTCATAATTGGTTGTTATCTGCCGTTTGGAGTTGGCTTAAAACTGCAGGTTCCTTCATTTGACGAAAACCATCAAAACACACACCACAAATTTGAGGAGGAGCTCAGCCAAACACCTAACAGAAGAGTACGCGCCAATTATTTATTATTTTTTTATCTAACACAATTTATGATAATTTATGCTCGCCTGCTTCATCCAGGAAAGTACGGCAATATGGATATATTGCGTTTCGGTGGCGTTGTCTTGGCAATGCTGATTTTCAGCCCCGTCTGCGTTCCAAAATCACTAACCAAATGTATGGTCGCTGATATATCCGAGTGTTTGTGCGCCGTCAAACAAGTACCCCAGGTCTTCACGATGACCGTTGAGACCCCAGAATATACATCTATTTTCCGCAGAAGCTCGTCATATTACTTAGCACAGGGCCAAGTTGAATAACAGCGGCGATAGCACGCCGCTCGGTCTGACACTGGTTTGGATTTCAATGCTGGCACTCAGAGCATTTTCGTGCTTCCCACGGCAGCTAGCATCCGAGTACAATTCGGTTATAAGGCTAATGATTTTATCAGGTACCCCCTTTTGCTTCATGTCTGAGAATGTCAAACACCTTGTCAAAATCGATGAAGAAAAGGTAGAGAGGAGTGCGTCGCTCAACCGATAGTTTTTTTTTTTTTTGCATATGAAGAAGTTTAAAATGGCGTCACGGCTGTCATCGCAGCAATGGTATGTCCGGAAATTAAAAAACTCCTCCTCGTTTGGAACCATCGCCCACTCTAGAACCGCTTTTGTATTACTTAAGAGTAGCGTTCCATCTTCCTCATTACAAGGTCTTTGTTTGTGTGCCCCAAACGAGAATGATTGTGGCTCTTAGCGTGCTAATGTGATCCACGAAATTTCGATGTCACTAAAACAGTTTAAATCAGCAAATTTCTTTTATAGTAAATTGAGGTTACTTAAGACCTGAATTGCAAAATCACGCTGCGAAAAAAAAAATGGAAATGTTCTTCAAACCCATAGGAACCTATAGCAATATTTTACTTAAAAAATATTAGCAGAGTCCCAGTTAAGGTCGCGCCAGGCGGCCACCAAAACTGACTAGATTAGTGCGTGCTTGCCAATTGGTTGGCCCCAACTCTGAAGCCAACAGTGACCACACGAAAGGTCCAATAAGAAACAAAAAACAATGTTTTCTGATAGCATTCACACCTCGGCAAGTATTAACAAGTTTTCTTGTGTATTTTTGTAATTTTGTCATGAAAAGCCTGCCAATAGAAAACCATCTGGCATGCACCGCCGCTGAAGTTCAGACAAATAACCAGCAAGGAAGGTGTATATCTATCCAATCAACAAATAGCGATTCCATGCCAGGTGTTCCACGTATTTTGGGCATTATCTTGAAACGTCGCTACATAGATTAGTAAGCAGATGCATGGGATTCTCCATTGGGACGGCAGGCATAATCGGCATAAAGTCCCAGTAGGCAAACCATTCCGTTGAGGAAATGCTAACGCAGTAGGTAGTGAGCTAGCCTGTGCGTTACTTTGAGCCGATTATTATTATTCTGGACATAAACCATTTAAGATCTCAAAATTATTCTCGCTCCACGGGAGCACCTGATGCACCTAACCTGTTCAGTTCATCTTAAAAAAGCGAAACTAGAGGGTTAAAATGTGTCGCAAAAATCAGCTTCGTCAAAATTCGCTATAGAACATTCACAATAACATTTCTCTCAGTAATCGACTTATAACATTTTTTACGAGTAAAGTTCTAGCGGGATCAACGAGCACGATCTTGGTGGCCAATTCTTTCGAGAAGAATTACCCCGTAGGATATGCGTACCCCCAAATCAGCCATTATAAAGTTTTATCATAAGCATTTGCTGCTCAATCTTTGTAAGTTTATGTACAAAACGCTTTACAATATTTTTGTTTATGTTTTCGAGCGAACTTTCAAAGGACAATTTTGCAAGAAACAACTTTTTTGTCAGTACTGTAAATCCTTATAAGAGTTCTCATAAAACAATCACTTAATAGCCAAAGAAGCTCGTTTTAGCGGCATATCAAAACAGGATGAAATTTCACTACTTGAATCGTTGATCAAAACTTAAAATTTAATTTAAATTTTTCACCGCTCACACGCGAAATTGTCACTATTTCCATTTACTACCATTATTCGTGCGTAATAGTTACTTCTGCCTCATTTATTTACGTGTATTTAAATTCCTTGCTCGCAACGTTGCCATATAATTACTCATATAAAGCTGCAGCGCCAAACCATGTGAAGTTACTCTTTGTCCATTGGGATAGTTGTGGTAATGATTTAATACTATGTATTTACAACGTTCCTGCCAATATATTCGCACATACATACCATGCATACTATAGGTACTCATAATTTAAACGATTCTCTTGATTGTGGCGCTCGTGAAACAGTTAGCTTTATGGTTGATTGACTGAGAAGAGTCATCAAAATAAATTGAAATGAAATTGCAGTTAATACGAGTATGTATGCGACCGGCGACAGCTATAACAAAAACAGTGCAAAACTGACAACAAAATGCAACGCGGCATAATACAACAACACAATAGTATTATGAATGAGCTTAATGGCACGCATGGTTGCATCAAATATACACAGCGTTGCATGGCGTTTGTTTGGTATTTACGCATCAGCCCATCGGCCAATTGAAGCGGAAGAGAATTGCAGAAATTTGAGAGTGAATGAACGAATGAATGGCCGTAGGAATTTACCATAAGCATATGCATACATACAACTACATATGGGTGTAAGTGAATGTGAAAGAGAGATTGTGGGTGGTGGGATGCGCAAATGAAACAGTTGGGAGACATTATGATGGTAGTTTGCATAAATTATGTGAATTTTAAATAAATATACATTTATTGAAATTATATGTGCCCATATGTATTACTTTGGTTTGCACTGAATTACGTCTGGCGGTAGGCTCTTCCAGGTAGCAATGGTGTCAAGAGTTAAGTAATGTGAAAAATTAAATTCAACATGCATTTGGTATAAAAAATAAGCTATTTCCGATGCAAGTGAACTATTTATCAAAATAAGGGCATCTTGCCTTATTTTATTCAAAAATTTAGCAGTTTGGTAAATACACACGGCCCAAAATTTTGGATCAATTATTTGAAAGTTGTTAATTTTGAACTCACAGTATATTTTATGTATAGTTGGAAAACAAGCATATGTATGCATCTATAAGTATGCTCTCAAGAGTAACGGGTGTTTTGTTTAGAAACAAATAAATTTCGCTAGATTTTTTTATTGTTTCTAAAGTGACAAAATAATCCACGAATTGATGTTCTTTCTATGAATTGATGTTCTTTCAGGATTAGTTTTCCGCTTTTCCGTTTCACATAAAAGTTGTTTTTTTTTGGAGAATAAAGTTAAAGACCAGCAGGTCCCAATCTTTTGTATACTGGTTAAAATTTTCTAAATTTTAGTCATAGAGCACTGCCACCTAATTCTTAATAGAAAAATAAAAAAAAATATTACCCAATTGAATCAAATATTAGGTTATAGGTGTCACAGGAAACGTGCTTATGAAAGAAATTTATAATTCAAAATTGTTCTACAATATTTTTGATCAGGGTTGCCACCTAATTTTTAATAGAAGAATGGAAATTTATTTATCGATTAAAAGAAAGTTCTAATGAAAAAAACTGTTGAATGGTGATACCACCTAATCTTTAATTGAAAAATAAAATGATTTAAAAAATTAAATTAAGCATTTGGATAAAGGTAACAAGTAAAAGGAACGTTTTAGTCACATATAGTCAATTTTTAATAGAGAATAGAAATTAATTACACAATTAAAAGAAAGTTTTTATTCATATCCACTTTTGCATGGCGTTGCCACCTAATATTTAATTTAAAAGTATAAATTATTTTCAAAATTTAATTAAACATAAGAATAAGAGCCTCAAGCTAAGCAAAGCTTTAGTCCTAAAATATTTTTGAATAGTGTTGCCATCTAATTTTTAATAGAAGAATAGAACTTTATCACGCAATTGAGTTATATGTTAGGATTAAGTACCACAGGAAACGTGTTTAGGGCAGATATAATTCGGTAATTCTTTTGAATGGCGTTGCCATCTAATATTGAACTCAAAATTATAAATTAATTACAAAATTTAATTAGACATATGAATTAGGGTATCAAGCCAAGTTATTTTGAATGGCGTTGCCATCTAATATTGCGTTGAAAAATACAAATTAGTTTTAAAATTTAATTAGACATAAGAATAAGGGTATCAAGGCTAATAGGAAAGTTTTAGTCCTAAAATATTTTTGAACAGCGCTGCCACATAATTTTTAATAGAAGAATAGAAATTTATGAATAAATTAAAAGAATATTGATTTAAACAGCTCAAAAAGGGTATCAACCCAAATTAAACCTTTAATCCTAAAATATTTTTGAAAAGCGTTGACACGTTATTTTTCAACTGAAATATATAAATTAATTATAGTAGAAAATCTAAAATCAAAATTAAACCTTTAACCCTAAAATATTTTTAAATAGAAAAATAGAAATTTATCCCAATTTAAAGACCATTTTTATTCAAAAATGACCAGCTAACTGAGGCTGTCATACGATTTGCAGCGTTGGGGGTTCCAGAAAGAAATAATATCAAATAAATATAATGATTGTTTTACACAGTTAGGTAGTTCTTGAAATATATTGTAACTTTTTTCCAACAGTTGCGATTCATTGCAGAAATGGTTTTATTTTTTATTAAACCTATTGAGCAAAACAACAAATGCTGTTCTCATGTCCTTGTTTAAAGGCCCAAAATTCAACTCTATTATAATAGCACTGTAAAATTTCGTTGTTGCCAGAAGCTTATAATACTTTCAACAGGATAATGTTAATAGAGGTCGAACTAATAATGCAGTTCAAAAAATTTTTAGGGAGCGCCATTTATTTTTGCGCTAATTTAGATTTAAAGGTCAATCATCTGATAATAGTCCTATTAAGTAGGAAATAAAAAGAAAGGGAAAGAGAAAGAGAACGAGAACGAGAAAGAGAAAGAGAAATAGAAAGAGAAAGATAGATATAGAGAGAAAGAGAAATAGAAATAGAAAGAAAAAGTGAAAAGGAATGGAAAGAGAAAGGTAAGATTAGAAAAGGAGAAAAAGAAAAAGAAAAAGAAAAAGAGAAATAGAGAGAGAGAAAGAGAGAGAGAAATGGAAAAAAAGGGAAAAAGAAAGAGAAAAGGAAAAGGAAGAAATGAGAAATAGAAAGAGAGAGTGAAATTAGAATTTAATGAGAGTTTATTTCATTCACTACACCAAGAGTAGAACTCTCATCAGGCTTATAAAACACTTGACAGACTTACTATGACCTTACTAAGTTCTACCTTTGCTAAGTCCAAAGCTCTTTCTGTACGGGTCAATATCTTTGAGGGGTTAGAAATTAGAAGTATTATCAGCTCCCATGCTTAGTTTCCCAGTTGTAAAACTGGTCACATGCAGGTGCTCCGAGTCTGGCGACCTCAATAATATATTACATGCATTTTATGAAAACCTCACTACGAAATAGATGAACGAAAGCTCACCCATAATTCGCATTTTAACTCCACAAAAATAATTTTCATTCATTTCGGTAACTGAAAAACCTAGCAAGTAAAACAAATTTGGTTTATAAGTAAAAATTATGCATTGCTTTTGCCTTATAAGTATAAATCATATACAAAATTTATTTTTTAAAACCACATTTTTCCAGAAGCTATCCATTTAAGATTTCTCAATTCATTGCTTTAACAAAATATGATATTAAAATCTCTACATAATTGCATTCCAAGCCACAGCAAGCAAGCATACCGCATTTTCAATCTCAAAACCACTTCTTAGCGCACTATTTTATTTAAGTTGCAAACAGTATTTTCAGCTTTTATCACATTAATTAACAAAGTCTTAACATAATCCAGCTCTCTCGTGCGCTCGCCTCATCTTAGCCCCTGCCGCACTCTCTCCGCACTACTCCATGCAGTCATCTGCGGCAATCGCTGAGTCATTTTCATAAAATTTCTGCTTGCATTAATTTAAATTAATATTAATTGCAACTTTCCCCAGCGTAAAATGCAAATAAACAACTCGGAAAATATTTAAAATAAAAATTAAATAAAAGTTTTACGCTGAGCATCAGCAAAGCTGCTCAGCAGAGTTCTTAGTCATTCAGGCAATGCATAACAACCGCAACAACAACAACCGCAATAACCGCAGCTGCACAGCTGGAGCAATTGAGGCAGCTGTAGTAAGTATAACGACATCGTTGTTGTCATTGTCATAATCGTAAATGTCAAGCCACAGGCTTTGACATTCATTACGACAACGAATGCGACACTGAAATTTACTAGGCGCAGCACGCAGCTCACGGCTACTGCGACAATCTGATGCGTCAGGCAAATGTTTGGCGAACTGTCGAAGTATTATGGTACATATTTGAGTTCGGGCTGGTAGCCAATTAAGATTTCGCTGCTGCTGTGAGTGTGGCCGAGCGGTTTGAGAGTTGGTCGTTTCTGTTTTTTTTTTCTTTTTGTTTTCGTAGTGCTTTTATGTAGGGTCAAGCGATAATGGCAAAGTCAACTGAAAATATAAACACCGACTGAGGTCACAAAGTTCATATCCGCAAAAATAACGTTGATAATTTTAATGAATAGCATTAATGAAATGGCGCAGGTTGACTTTAGCGACCAACATAACCAAGTGCGTCGAGCTTTTTTCGGAAAGTTCTTTATTTGCTTAAGGCTTATTCGCGGAAGTCGCTTACAGTTCAGATTCATTATTCAAGACTTTCATTTCTCAAGCGTTCTCTGCTGTCTCTATTAATTGTGGGGAGCCTGCTTTAGCAGGTATCAACAAGGTCTTTATTTCAATTTTCGTTTTTTTTTTGTTTTTTGGAATAAATTAATTGAGCTCCGCAACATTTTCTGTGTGTTTTAACAGATATTTGAAAGATGCAAACAAAAATTTGCACTGCAGCACTCACTAATGTTGGGGTAGAACCGGGCTTGGTAGGCTTCATTGGCAAAATGCTAAATAGCAGAATCATTGAGGCGAAACTAGGAGAATCGGTGCTCAGGAGATTGGTAAGTAGAGCTACACCGCAAGGTGGAGTCCTCTCACCGTTTTTATGGAACGCAGTTGCAAATAAGCTTCTGTTAATACTGGAATCGGTGGGCTGTAAGGTGATAGCTTACGCCGATGATGTTGTTATTGCTGTCTCTGGTAAATTTGTATCTACATTAAGAGACATAATACAAAATGCTCTAGACATACCTACTTTCTAGGTGGGCAGAAAAGTGTGGTCTAGGAGTCAACCCATACAAAACACAACTCATATTGTTCACTAGGAAACACAAAATCCCTCAGCTAAGTCCAATTATGCTCAAGGGGGAAGCTCTTCGGAAAAAACCAAGTACTTAAGACTAAACATAGACAGGAAACTGACTTGGAAGTCAAACACCTTAGAAAGAGTCAGGAAAGCGAACCTAGCTTTTTATGCCTGTAAGAGAGCTTTAGGTGAGACCTGGGGAATTAAACCTAAGGTTGCTCAATGGCTTTACACTGCTGTCGTCAGACCCATTCTTCTATATGGAAATGTTGTCTGGTGGTGTGCTATGCAGAAAAAAACCTATTCTAATTTATTGAATAAGGTGCCGAGATTAGCGGAATTAGCAATATGTGGCGTCATGAAAACCACGCCATCCATGGCTTTCGACATCATACTACATCTGCCAGCCCTAGATCTCTTCTGCAAATACTCAGCGGCCTACTTCGCTTTAAGGCTCAAAGCGAGCTCACAATGGAGGACTGTCACACATGGGCATTCAACCATCTTAGACTCCTACACGGATATACCCAGTGACTGTGATTATCACCCTCCCATTCTTTGCTTCGAAAGGAATTTCCTTATGAAAATCCCTTCTAGACTGGAAGGGTTCGAAGAAGATCCAACACCCAACACACCCGTTAAGATCTACACAGATGGATCTAAAATGGACACCGGTGTAGGATCAGGGTTATTTTGCGAAGAGCTTTCTATTAGTGAATCCTTTAAATTACTGGATCACTGTAGCGTTTTTCAAGCGGAAATAAACGCTATTCATGAAGCCTTAAAATGGTTAAAGATCAACAGAATATCATCAACGGATATTTGCATTCTATCAGACAGCCAAGCTGCCCTACGAGCCCTGGATGCAACATCAAGGAGTGTCTTACGTTATCGCCAATCTCTAAATGAGATGACCAACCAATATCGTATAATCTTATGTTGGGGTCCAGGCTACAGAGATATACCAGGGAACTGTAGGGCAGACCAACTTGCAAGAGAAGGTACCTGTATGCCAGACATAAGTAATTTTATGGAGATACTTCTCGCAACTTGTAAGCTTCTCATTAAGGACGTATTAATCAGTTCTGCAAATCAAAGATGGATTGACGTTAACACCTGTGAAATTGCTAGGCAAACATGGCCAAGTCTAAATTTACGTCTGCCTAAGAGTATTATGCCTGTAAAACTGAATAGACTTCAAATCAGGACCTTAGTAGGCGCCCTCATAGGACATTGTCTCATAGGAAATCATGCAAAGAGATTAGGCGTTTGCACGCATGATTTCTGTCGTAGCTGCAGAAATGAGGAGGAGTTGGAAACACATGCCCAGCTCTAGCCAGAAGCAGGAACCGATTTTTAAAATCCTACTCCTTAACGAATATAGATAATCTATACATTTTAGGTATCAACAATCTTTTACGCTTTGTCAAAATCTCAGGATGGTTTAATATGGAGAGGGAAATGTAGCCCAGCCCCCGCGGCTCACAACGGACCCATTTCTTGGTCTAAGTGGCATCGTTGTTTCTATGCGCGATGCGGCTGCCAAACCTAACCTAACCTAACCCAATATCTCATGGCATTTGATTGGCATGGATATATGTATAACGGCTCATTGCTGAAGCTTCCCAATAGCTTGAAAGATAGAGCTCACAATTATTGTCCGGACCAAAAAAATCGAATAGTGTTTTAATTGCTACAATTTTTCTAAGTGAACGAAGCAAGAACGGAAGTAATTAATTCCAAGATTTTAAACTTTCGAAACTAAAAACAAAATGTGAATTTTTAAAACTAAAATTAATTTTTCAAAACAATTTAATTCGACTTGGTATAAAAAAAAGTTTTTCAAAAAATTTCAAAGATAAAATGTCAACAATTTTTTCAAAAAATTTCAAAGATAAAATGTCAACAATTTTTTCAAAAAATTTCAAATAAAAAAAAAAGATTTAAAAAGTGTTTTCCAAAATTTTAAATTTAAAAAGAAAATTTTCAAAAATTTTTCCCCAAAATTTCGAATTTAAAAAGATTAATTTCAAAAAAAAAAATTTTATTTTTATCCACAAAAATTCCAAATTTAAAGAAAAAAAAAGTCAAATTTTTTTTTGGTTCATATAGAAAATAATTCAGTACTGTCGAGAATAACCTATGATTTATTTAAAAAGGCCAATTACGCCCGCCAATTCAGAGCAGTCATACAATTTAAAGTCGAAGAAACGAGCTTAAGTGGGTTAAGGTATTTGCACTTCTTTTTTTATTTTTTAGTTAAAAAAGCATATAATATCTCAAGAATACTGTATCAAATTTTCCAGTTGATCGGATGTAGTTATGAGCACTTGGGTGTCCGCGGCTTCAGGTCGGGTTTCTAAACCTGCTCAACGCTAAGGAGTTTTTCTGAAATTTCTTATTTTTAAAGTTAATTTAAGCCCTAACTGAAAATTTACTTGACCACAGCCACTGAGCATCTTCGCATAATTCAACAGGTCGCCCTAACAGCTTTTTTTCATTTTTTGCTTTTTAATGATATTTAAAAAAATGTAGATGGTTTTCTTTTTTTGTTTGGTCTCCAAATGCTACGAAAAACCTAATAGGTTATCTCGAGAAGGATCTTAAAGACGATGCATTTTTGCATTTAATGCATTTTTTTGATTCAGATGACTCTGTTGCGCGTGATGATGTACACCGCAAAGGTACTTCTTTCGAAGCTCCTCCAGTAAGATTCATTGTGACTCACAATTTTCAATATTTTATAGGTTAGGTTAGGTTGGGTTGCCGTGGCAGTCCGTTTAGAATAGGCAACTCGCCTAGACCAAGTAGATCCGTAGTGTTTATTCATCAGGCAAACATTTAGACGCTCTTATGAAGCGTAGGGTATATTTAATCCAAGCACCGGACAATTCCATAAGAGAGTCAAATGAGTATTTTCCTAACAAGCTTGCTCCACTCCTAGCTAAGGCTTGACTATTACAGAGGAAGTGTTCTACTGTTTCTTCCTCTTCCTCAGCTCTACAAATTCTGCAGTAGTCATAAGAAAATACTCATTGCCTAGAAGAGGGTCTAACTAACAGCCAATGACCGGTGACACAAGAAATTACCTGCAAGATACTCTCTCTTGAGAGTTGGAACAATTCTCCTGCCATTTTCTTATCTATTAGCGTCCAAATTAGCCTGGCCTCCTCTTCTCTTCATGGCCTCCTGGAAAATGTTATTTTTTATCCTTAGTTTGCAAGTTGCCATAGGAGTTCCTATATTTCCTCTTTTCTCAAGCAGTGGAATACTAGTATCTTTTCTGGCTCGCTCATCAGCTTAAAATTTCTTTCAATATCTCTACGTCCCGGAACCCATATGAGACTGACCTTGAAGATGGTGCTAATATCATTTAGAGCATTCCTGACCAACCTTTGATCTTACTATAACTGCCTCCATTCATTTGATGACCGTCCGGCTATCCAAGAAGGTATTTATCGTAGTGTTTATTATGGTTAAGGCTTCTGCCTGATAGACGCTATAGTACTCGGAAAGTCGGACAGATAATTCTAGACCTAATTCTTTTGAAAAAATACTCTACAGCCTACTTTATTTTCTAGCTTGGATCCATCCGTGTAAAAATTTATCTTCAACATTCAACAACTAGCAGGTTCTCGCTATCTTGCGTGAATGCTATCGTTTTTCCCCTCAAAACGTTTGCCCATCCTTCGAAATTCAAAAAGAGTATACCACCACATTGTAGTATAATCACTGCCAACTCAAATATTGAAGTTTTGATACAGGCATTTTAAACCTCGTTGGTTAAAAATCTGCTGGATTTTTGTCCATGCGAAGGTTTTGCCGCTGTGAGTTAGTAAATACACGTTTCACAGGCTAGCCTAAGTTCTTTCGTAGGCCTTTTCTGTGCTCCTTTTTCCACACTCCGGCAATAGGATGTTGGATCTATCAAAAGGTTTGTATGTAAAAATGATGTCTACAACTGAGCTATTTGACCCGAGCTTCATTCCAACCACCTCGTACACTTCGCTCACAAGCATAGCACACATGTAGGTATTTCCCGCCCTAATTACCAATGAAAACTAAGCTCCATTACAGCCACAGATATCCTTTGAGCATCACTCGAAAAAAAGCGAAAAAAATGTTGCCTTCCAGCCATCGCAAAGTATCACGAATAGTATTTATGATCCTTCTGGCAAACCACAAAATCAATGCGGCAGCAATACCAATGCAACGCGTACTTGCAACCTTTCACTTTTTGTGCACTCATTTGCAGCTCGTAGTCCGGTTTGTGAGAGCCACCACTTTTATGCCAAATCCATTCAGCCACTTTTAGAGTTGTTTTTGGCTTTTGTAGCGCTTCCAGTTTTGCGCCTAAAATACGGTATCAGTATTACAAAAAAAAAACATTTCAAAACAAAAAAAACTTTTTATGAAACGCAAAAGCGTCTAATACTTTTCGGGTATGTGCAGCCACAAAGGCATCAAAGCGCACTAATAATGAAATGCAGATAAGTAAGTAAAAGTGTGCGAGATGGCAACGTAAAGCCAAAACCGGCAAACTTTCCCACTATGACCGAAAAATCTCTAAAAAAAACAAAAAACAGTGGCAACGTTGCTTTCATAGTGCTTTGATTCTTTAACGAATTTTTTCAGGCTTTGACGGAAACTCCTTTCAAAATGAAAACTCATGAACTCTTCTCCAACACTGTGACAGCGCAGTCTAAGCTTTATGTGCAAACCGCTTCAATTGCCTGTTCGGCATAAGGACCACTGCAAAAGTGAGTGTTTTTCCGTGTTAATAGCGGTAAAGGTGAACGCTCACAGGCGAACTTAAATGTGTGCATATGTACATAAATATAGGGTGTTTCGTTTAAGTACTAAAACTGACCCTCGCTTCATTTGAAATGATGTTTTTTTTGGTGTTTCTTTAAAAGCGTGTAAAACGGAAACGGAAAAAGATGTATTATTTTTATTCTGAGTATTTTATTTTTTGACCTATTTAAAAAAAAATTGTTTTGGCCATACGAGGTTCATTCAAAAAGTTGTCAGCCTTCAAAAAATGGTCTTCCAAACAAATGGTACATATGTCGCTGGCGATATAGATTCCGGGACTCACAGGTGTCTGAAATCAGAGAGACAAAGAGAAAAAAACTTATTTTAGTATTTCTTTGGGATCTTTAAAGTAAAAAAAAGACCAGAAAACGGTTTTTCGTCTTTGAACGTTCGCCATTTGCTCAATTCAACGTAACATCATTCATACTGAACAAGACACCATTTCAAATCAAGCGAGGGCCTTAAGAATATGTGTGTACTGTCAATATAATTTGAAGCTACACTTAGTTTTACTGGCACGCCAAAATTAACTATGGTAATGTGAATTATACTATAGTTTTACCAGAATATTTAAGTACTTACGACCAATGAGCTCAGCAACTATGAGGAGATTACTGCCGTCCCACCAATAAACTAAAATATACCTAAATGGTTTTTCTCTTACCCGTTTGACTTTTTTTTGCCGTTCTAAGCCCCTGCGTCAGCCCTCTCAATCCCTACTGTGTTCCCAAGACGTCTTTCAAAACATTTCTGGGACTATGACTCCAATACTCCTTTCAAAATGCATTCATGGGATCACGTTTCTACAACTATAGCTCAAAGACTCATTTCAAAACGTGGTCATAAGACTACTTTTCTGGCACTACGGCTCCAAAACTCCTTTCGATATGCGGTCACGAAATCATATTTCTGGAACCATGTTCCAACGTTGGTGAAGCCCAAAACCCCAACTAGAATTAGCGACTTGAGTGAGAACGTGGACGTTAAAGCTATGAAAAATGGCAGAGAAAAGGTCAGAAACTATCGATGTCACTCTATTTTCGAATGCTTCCAGGAGCCACTTAACCCACTTAAAACACTTAACGTGCGTAGGCAGGAGATGCTGCTAAGAGGGAGCGACGCTGAAGTTTTTGTTAAAAACTTTACTTTATTCTGGTACTATAAGTCGAAAGTTAAAAGGTCGAAACCAAAATTACTGAAATCCAAAATATCGAGAGAAATATAAAAATCAAAAGATATCAAAAGTAAAATGATATGATATAAAAAAAATGTCAAAACCTAAAGATATGGATTTAAAAATGTTAAAAAAAGAACTGTTGAAATTTTAAATAAAAATAAAAAAAAGAAACGAAATACAGATCATCCATAGAAAATTTACCAAATGTATTTGCCATTAGGATCAACTTGGGGGAGAAAACAATGTCTGATAAGAATCTTTGAGTAAGGCTTTAAAAGCTATACTTAATAAGTAAGAAAATTTTTACCATTTTTCCTTCTCAAACTCTTATCCTTAAAAGAAAAAATATGAGGAAGAACAAAACACATTTTTTATTTTTTGGTCTCAAACTCTTAAAGTTAACACCAAACAACCTATAAACAAATCTTTAAGATTTTTTGTTCTCGAATTTTTACGTTTTCAAAAAACAAAAACTCTCAATATTTAGAAAATGTTCACATATTTTGTTCTCAATCTTTCAGGCTATCAAAAAAATATATTGTATATAAAAATTTTTTGCTTTCAACCTCTTACACCCGTTTTGGGTGTTTGGCCGAGCTCCCCGTCCTATTCGTCTTGATGTTGTTCCTACAGTTTTAAGCCAACTTCGAACGGTAGATGGGTTTTTATGAGAAGCTTTTCCATGGCAGACACACACTCGTAGGTTTGTCATTGCCTGCCGAAAGGCGACCGTTTCGTACACGAAGCACACTATTTAAAACAATTCAAACAGATCTCTTTTTAAAACTATTACCCTAAAAAAATATATTATCCCTATATAAAAATATCTCAACATTTTCTTTTTCGAGCTCTTACCTTTACAAGAAACAAAGGCATTCGTAAAAGTTTTTTATAAATATAATTAAAGCACAATTTTACATATTTCGTTTTCAAACTCTTGCTTTTAAAAAAAGCACCCGGCCGCCGTAGATTGGTGCGTGACTACCATTCGCAATTCACACAGAGAACGTCGGTTCGAATCTCGGTGAAAACACCAAAAGTAAGAAAAAAAAAACAAACATTTTTCTAATAGCGGTCGCCCCTCGGCAGGCAATGGCAAATATCCGAGTGTATTTCTGCCATGAAAAAGCTGCTCATTAAAAATATCTGCCGTTCGGAGTCGGCTTAAAACTGTAGGTCCCTCCATTTGTGGAACAACATCAAGACGCACCCCACAAATAGGAGGAGGAGCTCGGCCAAACACCCAAAAAGGGTGTATGCGCCAATTATATATATATAAAAAGCACCCGATATAAAAAAAAAATTGTATTATTTTCTTTTTCTTCGCAAAAAAAGTGCATTAGATAAAAAAATTGTTTAACATTTTTCGTTCCCAAAAAGTGTACATTTATCGTCCTCAAACTATTACCTTAAAACAAGCACCTTATATAAAAAATGTTAACAACTTCTTTTTCGAACTCTTACCGTTTCACAAAAAAAGGGGCACTAGATAAATTTTTTTTTTACATTTTTCATTCCCAAACTTAACACTCTATATCAAAGGCACAATAATCATACTTTTTCAAAACAAAAACGTACTTTTATAATACAATTTTTTTTAATTTTTCGTTCGCTAACTTTTTCCCTAAAAAACACCCTATATAAAAAAAAAAGCATAATTATCGTTCTCAAGCTCTTCACTCTTAAAACAAAACACCCTAAATGAAAAATGTTAACATTTATCGGTCTGAAATTCTTAAATTAAAACAAAACCCGCTATATAAAAAAATTTCAAAATTTTCTTTTCAAATCCAAAATATATTTATTAAAAAAAAATTTTTAATTTCTCGTTCGCCAACTTATTCTCTAAAAACACCCTATATTCTTATATTCTCTGCGCTAACTGCGGAAAATAAAATTCAAAGGCCACTGTCGAGATGGCACTTTACAAACTTTTTTGCTACCAAATCTCATACTCATAAAAAGTCAAAGTATGGCAGAGCGTAGACTGCCCCCCGAAAGCAGCTGAAACTAGGTAGCCAAAGCAAAGGCTAAAAGTTGTACAATTCACGCAGACTCAATTTCCATAAAGTTTGTAAAAAAGCGCGCGCACAGGGCTTACAGCGGCTGCGAATGCCTGCACCTTCATGCAACATTGCGAGGGAAGAGTGTGGGCGGGTGATTCAAGTGCTGAACGTAGAACGCTCAACTTAAAGCAGGCGCTTAAAACTTTGGGTTTTTCCCTTTTCCACTCTTCTTCAAAGCAGCTTTTTTCTATTGTAAGCTATGTATGATACAAAAAAATAACAAAAAGCCTGGCAGCCGAATATTTCGTACTTTTACAATTAAATAGGGGCTTTATTTGGAAAGCAAACGCTCGCTGGGAATTAAAATAATTAACTCTTAAATACTACTTAATCGGCATAAAGAAAGGAAGCTTGATGTAAATTTACAATGCAAACAGGCGCATTATTAATTAGGCACTACATTTGATGCTGGCTGCTGGAATTCGTGGAAATAATAAGTTCTGTAAAATTTAAAATGCGCGCAAAAGCGAATATTGTTCTCTAACTGCTTATGTATATTATTAAAAAGTTTACATACCCAGCTGTGCAGCGCTTTGTACTTTCAAGGTAGGATTGCACAGCTCGATTGCTGTGGCTAATAAAGTGAATGAAAAAAAACTTCAAGCACCATCACTCATATGACCATAGGTATGTATGCATGTAGGTACTCAATCATTTAGTCAATTTTGTAACTTTCCATCGCGTTGCGTTCGTTCACTGCTTTCATATTTCTTTCTTTTCTCATATACTCGTACATGCACAACTATGTATATATTTTTTTTGCTTTGAATTCCTTTTGTAGTTTTTTTAAATTCGTTCACATGACCCAAATTCAAGTTCAAAGCTAAACAAAAAAAAGAACAAAAATGAAGATAATTGCAGCTGTGCACGCTTCTAATTTATGGCAGTTTGGCTGTCGCAGCAGCTCTTGCTTTTGCTCTTGCTTTCGCCGCTACGATTTGCTGGCCCTTCGGTTCTCGCGTGGATGCTCCTGTGCGCCATTCCCTACAGTTCTATTAGTTTCGCCAACTTTTGCTGCACGATTTTTCAGTTTTTTTCTTCAACACTGTTATTTCCTATTTTCCACTATGCTTTTGTTTTTGGCTTCGCTTTTGACACGCCAATGATATACGCGCACAATGTAATTAGAAAAGCAATAGCTGCTGATAATTTATTACATTCTTAGTTTGACACTTTGATTTCGTCCATTTTGCTTCATTTTAGGTAATTTAAAATACGGGTATGTCGATCAGGTTCAGTACGAAAAACAGTTTTTAAGGACATTCATGTTTGGGTAAAACTAATTAGTTGATACGTTCCATATGTTTTCGTTTTTACTGTAACGCGTGCGGCCGGTCTACATCTAAAGGCATTAGTCGGTTGGGTGGCTGAGGTGGAGCTAGACTCATCTCCTAACATAGCACCTAACACATTGTAACTAAGAACATCCTAAGACAAGCTACGTCCATCATTTGTCTACAGTCTGAGATCGACTTTGACTACAACTTCAAAGTATAAATAATTGTTATTGCAATTGTTGTAGAAAGAGGTTACTTCGAGTGTCTTCAACTTCGATAGGATATCTGAGTGTTTCCAATGCCCAAGGTAGTAGAGTAGTAGAATTGGAAAACTACGATTTGGTTAGAACAACAGGTCGTGCCTTTATTTTGAGAAGGTCGGGGTTTGACTTTGTCTACAATGTCAATGTCCAAATCGGGGTTGCTGCAGTTACTGTAGCAGCGGTGCTCAATCCCCCTTAAGAAATTTCTTCAAGCCTCAATGTCTTCAACTTTTACTTACTTAATATGAGGCAGGGAAACCATCCAAAGTCCATGGATGCTTCCAGTGAATGTTAATGTTTTCAGAGTCACGACAGTCAAGTTGGATAGACTAAGTAGCACTTAAAGGAAAAGGTAATGCCTTTCTTAAAATCTATTTCTTCAAAGTCCAAATCGCGGTTGAAATTATCGTAGGAGTAGTATTCTAATCCACTTTCCGAGATTTCTTCAAATTTCAACGTCTTCATGTGTCGGCTGCCGCATTGACCGAATCAGGTTGCATAAAGCGAGAATGAATGCTTAGAGTAGTAAACGCACAGCGAACTCACACATAAATAGTAATTTTTTGAAACAAAGCTAATTTTGTTTTCAAAATTTTAATAGAAACAATGGCTGGCCGATAAATTTTATTATCGCAGATTAATGGTAAACATATCAGAGTGTTATAGTAAAAGAACAGTGATCCAATCGGTTGAGTCCTTAATTTCATAATTTTTTAACAAAGTCTGTCTTAGGACAAATGCACAATCCTGTCCTAAGACACAGGGGTATAACTACCAATGAAATAGCGGACGCATTGGCGAAAGAGGCTGCGACCTCCCCATTAATAGGACCCGAGCCCTTACTTGCCTCTTGGGAAATCCTAATGCACCTTCTCCTGCAAGGCAGCAGGTACTGTAATGAGGAGAGCGCACAAAAGATATATATATATATATATATATATATATATTAGGCCGGGTCGATTTGTGGGGAGGCAAAACAATCGCCCATTGCTCTGTGAAAATCATATTCTAGGGATCAAAATAAGAAACTTTGCCGAAGGAACCATACCTCTAAAACGAATTGTGATGTCCCTCAATTTGGGTCGAACTTTTCAGTTTCTTTTCTCATGTAAAGGCCAAAAATGGTGATATTTTGAAATGATTGTATGGGGAACCCCGCAGGGGAGTTCCAGGGGGTGTGCCGTCTAAAGTTAGTGGAGGTCGGTCATACATTTGGACTCGATTGGAGCACTCTAAATGGGTCAAAGTGGGATTTTTCGTTCGACCCAAATTTGGGGGCATCAGAATTCGTTTTCGAGGTATGGTTCCTTCGGCAAAGTTTCTTATTTTGATCACTAGAATACGATTTTCACAGAGCAATGAGCGATTTTTAAATCGACCCGCCCTAATATATATATATTCAAAGTCTTTGATAAGAGAAGCTATTTGAAGTCTATTTAAAGTCAGTAGCTATTGAAGATTTGGAAACCATCTTCGACCAAACTATTCATGACACAACGCCAAATACTCGCGGATAGCGTTAGAATAGATTTTGTTCAAGGTTTGCACATCGATCTCATGGTCTATATATAATAAAATATGTATATAATAATATATATATGTGGGAAAATGGAAAAGATATATTGTTTATTGGTAATATTTTTAAAATTAATTTACAAAGTAAATGTGTAGATATTGAAATTAAAGTACATATATGTTGGACAGAAACCGATCAGCAGCTGCGCACTCGAATATTGTGTCTCTCCTCGTACGTTCTCGTTGCAAGACTGCCGACTTCTTTTCTCATCTTTCTCGATGGTGTGGCGCCACAGGGCGACACAAATATGAGTTGCCACCTTACTCACGTTCACTCCCACATATATATATATAAATGGCGCGTACACCCTTTTTGGGTGTTTGGTCTAGCTCCTCCTCCTATTTTTGGTGTGCGTCTTGATGTTGTTCCACAAATGGAGGGACCCACTGTTTCAAGCCGACTCCGAACGCCAGATATTTTTAATGAGCAGTTTTTTCATGGCAGAAATACACTCGGATATTTGCCATTGCCTGCCGAGGGGCGACCGCTATTAGAAAAACGAGTTTCTTAATTTTGGTGTTTCACCGAAATTCGAGCCTACATTCTCTCTATGAATTCCGAATGGTAGTCGCGTACCAACTCATTCGGCTACGGCGGCCGCCAAAGGCTTTGAATAGCTGCACAAAAAAACAGTTCGACACATTTAAGGAACATTATCCTAGTATTCAGTACGAGAATATTTTCAGAAATATTCATACTGGTATACAGTTCCTTCAATAAATCGATAGTTTACCGGGTAGTAGGACAGATAGAACCATCCTGTTGAAATCCAAGATTTTACACAAAGTGTTTACAGTAACAGAAACAGGAAGTAAACGTTCAGCATGGACGACGTTTAGTGAAAAATATGCTTGAATGTTCAATTCCGAATAAAAAGGCTGAAACAATGTTAGAATTACTCCTTCTATTAGGAAAAATGTCTTAAAAGCACACAAGAGCACGAAAATTGGCCAAAGCATAAAATGAAATTTGTCCGAACGTCAAATAGTAAACTAATCTACATATCAAAATTTAATCAAGCGTATTTTATGATACCAACCAGCTTGCAATCCTCCTGACAGCTTGTCTAATTTGTCAGTTATACGCATACAAATTTGGCAGTGCTATTACACCGCTGAGAGAAGTGGATAAGCAATAAAATTGTATTGGGATACAAGGCAGGAATAAACAAAGAGGATTCTAATAAAACAAGCTGCCAGTGAAAATACAAGCAAATAAGTAAAAAACAACAACAAGCTAATAAAAACCTAAGCTAAGGCGCTGCTAAGAAGGATTAGGGAGAAAAGGGGAGAGGAGAGGCGAAAGAAGTGGCGTGCAATGTGTGAGAGGCAGCAAGGTTGGAGCAGCTGTGGAGCTCCCATAAAAAGTAGGGCACAAGTCATAAGTGGCATGCATGCATGTGTGTGTGTGTGTGAAATACTGGATGTATGTGTGTGGAATTCTATGACAATTCAACAAATTTTATTGCTAAGTAATTCTGGGCAGCAAACAAAATAGTTTTCTTGTGGCTTTCTAGTTATGCTTCTTTTTTCTACTTTTTGCAGTCTTAGCGTTGATTCCCTTTTTTATTTTGCCTTTTATTTATATTTTTACTACCGCACCGTGTCTGTTGCATGCTTTGTTATTACCACATTATGTTGCCAATCTCATTGTTGCGGGCAATAAAAAACCAAGTGGTACATTTTTCATTGCCACAAAAGCAGACAGCGCTTACGTCACAAACACAAAAAGTAGAGCACAGAAAAAATATTTATAATATACAAAAATAATAATAAAGGCAATGACAGTGGTAATGGCAGCAAATGCGTTGTCAACACATTGTCGCCGTCTACATTGACGCAATGGTATTGCAAAGTTATAGGGACAATACCGTTAACAATACAAGCACTCCCGCCGAAATGCAACAATGCGTCGAGTAAAAGGCATAGAATGGCAGCACTAAATGTTCGTGCAGCACAAAAAACCAAAGCAAAGTAAATAAACTTACTTGGCTTAATTAAATGAAATTTCCGCTGTATATAAAATAGCAGGAAAAGTATGCGAAAAAAGCAATGTTGTATTCGCATAGTAAAGTAAAATGTGAAACTACTTTTTTGGCACTTTTCAATAAACACACCACAAAACAAAAAAAAAACGCAAACAAACCAGAAAAAAAGTAAAACTTTTAAAACGTACACACTGCCAGGGTTGCATGCCGAGCGAAGTGCAAAAAAGTTGCGGTGCAGCCAAAGCGCGTGCCCGCTACTAGTAAATCACGCCATAAGCACGCTTTTACCCGCCACAACAAAAACAAAAAAGGCGCGCAGCGTACATGAACAAACCAACAACAAAGTAATATATGTGCGTGTATGTGTTCGAGCGAAGTGCAAATAAGTATAATGGTAGTAGTGTAGTAGCATTAATTTCAGCTTTAATAAATTGCACCACAGCACAAAAGTGCAACGCTGGTGAAAAAAGTTTGGCGTAAAATAAAAATAAAAAATAAGAACAAATAAAAAATAGAAAAGTAGTAGAAAAGTGGTAACAAAAGAGTCAGAGTTTAAGTTTAATATGATGTCCCGCATGCTGCGTGGCCCAAAAACGGCAGCAGCGCGCGCCAAATGCTCTGTGCGGCTGGCAAATGGCGTACGGCGCTAACTGTGGCGGGGTCAAACTTCATAAATTGCACGCTGTGCCTGTGCGCATTATTTTACTTTTACTTGCCGCCTTTATACGGCCACAAGCTGCGCTTGCTGGCAGCAGCATTTAATCTCTTTCCCCTCTACATCCCTGATGCGCCTCTTAGTTACATTTATTTATTTTTTCATTATTTTTATGCGCGGCGTACACGAGTGGCTATCCATTTTTGCTGCTTTTTTTTTTTTTGTTTCTGCTGCAAAAGTTCTAGTAACGGCGGTGAGCACTGACTATTGCAACGTGGTTTTTAAGCTGCACGCAATTACTTTATTTCCTTGCCGCACTGCAAATGAAATTTTTTTCCACTGCTTTATTTCTCAATATGGTTTCTCGCCTATAATTTCAGCGTCTGGATTAAGCTGAAACGCTTTTCTTCATAATGCCGAAATTATACTCGCCGAATTTGTGGCGAACATGTGGTTTTTAGACACTCTCCGCTTGTTGCTTTTTTGCTAATAGAAACTGTGCAAGTGTGTGTGGTGATGTGGCTGGATTTGCAGTGTTTTTTATATGAAAATAATTAGAATAAAAGTTATAAAATTGGTGAGTAGGCTTATTGTATGATATTAAAAACATAAAAACAAAATGTATATTATATAAAATAAGAATAAATTAAATTAAGTTAAATAATAGTAAATAAAGTAAAGGGGAATAAAATGAAATCGAAGCAAGTAAAATAAAACAAATTAAAATTAAAAGGGTGATGGAAATGTATTCTCTTCAAAGTTAGTTAGTTAGTTCTTTCTAATGCAAGGTGGCGCAAAATTAATAATTTATAATATTTTTTTTTGTTTTTTTTTCTGTTTTTCTTGAATATCTTTTTTAATAAATAATGGCGTAAAATTAATTATTTCTCATTTTTATTTTTGTTTTTTTTTAATTCTTTTTTTTTTTTTAATAATTTATTTAATAAATAAAAAAAAATTGTTTTAGTGCAGGAAATTTTTATTTTAGGATAATTACTTTTCCGCCACTGTTTTATCTAATCCTTCTCTGTAAATAATATTTCTAACACTTTTTAAATATTTTAATATTTAAATATATTAAAAATTTATTCACACCATCCTCGATTTTCTAACACCGATTCTTAGCTCCGACCCGACGAAAAGATTAAAAAAATAAAGTAAAAATAAAAATACAATAAAATTATAAGGAGAGGTGAAATAATGTAATATTATTATAAATAAGAAAAATATAAATAAAATAAGTAAAACAATTTAATTAATAAAAATAAATAAAAATAAAAATAAAAATAAAAATTTAATTATATGAAATAAAATAAAATAAAGTAAATGAATAAAATAAAGTAAAATAAAATAAAATAAAATAAAACAGTTAAATGAAAATAAACTAAAATAACTAAATATAATAAAATAATCAAAATAAATAAAAAAAATAAATGAAATAAGCTAAAATAGAAAATATAAAAATGAAAAATTAAATCAAAATTTTTTTTTTATTGAAACGTCATAAATATTTAAATAAATTTCATTCTATTACACCTAGTTCACAACTATCAAGTAATTTTATTTTATTAAATTCGACAGTATTTACAGGAAATAAGTTTATAACTGGAAGACAGCTGACAGAAATTTACATATATTTGTCAATCATCAAAATTTCTGGAACAAGGTCATTTGGTTTTTTTCGTTTAAGTCTCCGGCATTGGTCATCTAAATTGGCAAGTCGCCGAGCCACCGGGTTAGTATGTTTTTCGAGCCTTTCGGCATGAGCTATAGAGTCATGTTTGACAACTTCTGATACTAATGACATCTTGAGGTCACGATGTAAATCAGTGTTCCTCACAGACCATGGTGCGTTTACTGCGTTCTTTAGAAACTTGTTTTGAAATCGTTATATTTTTTCGATATGAGTTTGTTTGGCACAGCCCCATAGCTGTATACCATAAGTCCACACAGGTTTAAATACTTGTTTATAAATTAAAAGTTTGTTTTGTATGGAAAGAGGAGACCTCCTTCCAGTAAGCCAGTTTAATTTTTACATTTTGAGGTTTAATTCCACGTGTTTTATTTTAACGTGCTCTTTCCAGCATTCCAGTTTGGCATCAAGCGTCATCCCTAAGTACTTCGCCGTATTGGAGTAAGGAATTTTCGTGCCAGAAATATATACAGGATGATATTGAATTTTTTTGTTTGTAAAATCCACATCAAGCCAACTCACTTCGGCTTCATTGAGTTTTATACGCCACTTTGTAGTCCATTCGGTGATTTTGTTAACATCTTCCTGAAGTTTGCGAGAGAACTGTGTCTCATCGTCTCCAATTGCTAAAATGCACGTATCGTCAGCAAAGGTAGCTTTAGTGATAGTCTCAGATACCGGTAGGTCAGATGTGAAAAGCACGTAAAGTATAGGGCTCAGGATACTGCCTTGTGGAATCCCGGCTTTAATTCGCTTAAGGCTTGAATAAGAGCTATCGCACTTGATCCTGAAATATCTGTTATTTAGATACGAAGTAAATAGGTCCGAAAACTCCCTTGGAAGCAAGATTTTAATTTTATGGAGTAGTTCGTCATGACATACTTTGTCGAAGGCCTGAGCAACATCGAGAAATATGGAAGAGCACACTTTTTTTCTTTTCGATTGCTTCTTCTACCATATTTGTGATCCTATGCACTTGTTCGATTGTTGAGTGCTTTGCTCGAAATCCGAACTGGTGCGTAGGAATAAGGCGTTTGTTTTCAATCAAAGGCTTTAACCGCTACAGAATTATTTTTTTGAGTAGTTTGGACATTATAGGTAGCAAGGAGATCGGACGGTATGATGACACTTCGTGAGGACTTTTGTCAGGTTTTGGCAAGGCATGCATTTATAATTTTTGTAAGCTTAATCAATGTTTTTTGAGGAATATTATTTAAGGTTTCAGCGGTGATAAGATCGAAGCCGGGTGCTTTTTTAGATTTCAGGAGATTTATTTCACGCTTTATCTCCGCAGGCGAAGACAAGATAAAATGAAGTGAAATTAAATTAATTAAATACATAAAAACAAAAAATCAATATTTAATAAAATAAAACAAAATAAAGCACAACCAAATAATTAAAATTAAGTAAAATAAATTCATATTAAAAAAAAGTAAAGTAAAATAAAATGAAATAACATTCTAAATAGAAATAAAATAAAACATAAGCAGAGAACTATGAGAGCTCACAAAATACCCCTGAATTAACAAATTAATTCCCATAGCAGAAGTTAACATTTTTTGTAAAATATAAAAATAGCAAGATCTTGAGAAAAAATTGAAGTCATTCTTGCATTCATTAGGTTAGGTTATATGGGCAGAGGCCATATTGGTCCATAGCGCCACCAGATCAGAGTATTATATTATTTTTTTTATTTCAGCCAAGATATGCATCACTCAAGATGCGCGCACTGTTTGCGAATTTTAGGAGTCGCTTAAGCTCCAGTTCCGAGATAGATTCTAGTTCAGTTGAGTTTGGTTTATATTGACAAGTCGCTGCATTTCTCAAATCGCTTATGAAATGTTAAATTGAAAGTATGCGCCGCCAGAAGCATTGTTTCTTGAACCACAAGACTCAATATTCACAAATTAAAATTCAGAAAAGTCAGGTAGGTGGCTTTTTATGAGGAGCTTCTTCATTGCAGAAATACACCTTAAGGTTTGTCATTGCCTACCGATGGACGATTACTGATAGAAATAACTTTTTCTATTACAAGTATTCGATGTTTCGTGCCGAATGACACGCACTTCCGAATGGAGGCCACGCACCAAACCATTCGTCTACGACAACCGATAATAATATAAAATATTGAACACTTTAGCTGGCTTCCAGCTTGGTGATTTTGAATTCAAAAAGGTAGCTAGCTCTCAGCTAGCTCTGAGGCCCTGGAGAACGCGAAGCAAACCTCAAAGATTGTTCAAGAATGTAAGAAGAAGCTTAATTCTGTCGCAAGACAAAACAGGCTTGCACTTATATGGGTTCCGGGACACTCAGGTGCTCAAGGAAACGAAATTGCCGACGAATTGGCCAATCAGCGGGCCCCCACAGGGGCCAGAGCCAATAATCGGAATCAGTCCCGCAGGAATCAAGAATTGGATCAGCGATTATGTAGGCAATCTACATAAAGAGTGATGGTCCAGTCTAGAACGCTGCAGAACTGCAAAGTGATTTGTGACAAGTCCGAACAGAAAACTGTCAAACTTTCTACTAAAACTTAGAAGGGAAGACATTCGGTTGATGGTCGGCATCATTACAGGACACAACCCATGGGGTCAGCATTCCACCATTGGAATCATCGATGACCCGGTTTGCCTGTCATGCTTGGGGGAGGCGGATAGCACTGAGCACTTTCTCTGTGAGTGTCCTGCCTTTGCTAGAGCACGGCTACGAGTATTGGGTTCCGATGTAATGAGAATGAGTAATATTCGTTCTCTAAAACTGGAGGATATTTGCAGATTTGCCAAAGAATCTGGAAAATTCTCACAGGACTAACTATCTCTATCTCTGTCTCTATTCTTTCCTATCTTTTCTCCTTCCCTCCTTGACTATCTACCCCCTTTCCAGAGCTTTAAATACAATGGGCTCTTTAGCCTTAGTCTTTTAGGAGCCACCAAATCTCCTGGTGCTCCTTGGCTCGACCTTTTCAAATTTCATTTCAGCTCTCAACTTTGACCGATTGACTGCAAAACCCATACCAATGATATTTCGGTCAACTTGATGCGGCATTTAGGACTGAGAAACCATAACGGAAGCGTTGGTAGTTTGCCTTCAATTGCTTGAAATCCTACATTGTTGAGGTCAGTAAGAAATCAATATTCCATGAATGAATTACATATTCTCGGGTACAGAAATCGTACACAACTTACGATGACAGGTAAAACGAGTATTGTGCACTAGCAAGTAAGTGTCATGAACATTTTGCACAAGCTTCATTTCGATCAAAACTTCTCATTCATGGATCTGTTTGTGCAATATATAATTCACTTTGAAAATATATTTCCCAAATTTGTTCAAACGGAAAGCATCAGGCTTGGACTTCACCAAATGACGGGTTGTTATCTTAGGACACATTCGTGCCAAGCGAATTTGCCTGACGGCTCATATCATACTCATACTGACTTAGCGGAGTGTCCCCTAAATTTCGCCTGATGTAATAACATTTTCTAGATTTTAGTAAACCGAAACTTTGTGCAATCGCATACTTACAAACAGCTCCGTAGCTTTTCAATGCTGACAGCTGCCATCTTTGCAAACTTCTGCATTAGCGCTGAACCTTTTCTGGCGCTGTTTTGCGCCACATTTGTTGGATTATATCTTTGTTGTTTCTCTTTCGTTTTCCTGTGCTTTGATGACAGTGCAGCCATTTGCTATTTTATAACATTTTTATTAAATCTGTAAACTTCTAAGTGCAACTGTGCAAAGCGTCTAAGTTTATGTGCAAAAGTTTGATTGTAAAGTTAAATGGTTTATTGTTGATGGAAAACAAGAAAGAGACAGGAGGAAATCTTTAAATGACAGAGGCAGCTAACTTTGAAGTAATATATTTAGATTACTGGTAAGCAGCATTGCCAAATGGGTTTATTAGGCCGTTTAAAACATAATGAAGCACAAATGCCCAATTGAACTGAAAATTAGCACAGCTGCAAATGAAATGTGAAACAATTATTTGTATAAATGAAAATGTTTATCGCTATTAGCATACGTTTTTGAAAGCTCATTTAATTGAGATAACTGTATGACACATAAACTAATGATTAAAGATTGAAAATTTGGCAAATATTATTTGTTCACTAATTGAAATACTCGTAGTACTACAAATATAGAGAACTAAATATCAAATAAGACTGGTAGTGCGTTAAATAAATGGTGCAACAAGCGAATTACTCTTGCAACTTTGACAGTTGCAGCTGACAGCTTCATTGAGGCAAAGCTCATTGTCGGTTTCAAAACAAGCGTCAGCAGACATCAGATTGCATAATTGTGCATTTCAACTGGGTATATACATATATAATCTGTGTGTGTGTGTGTGTATGTGTGTGCGAGGACAGCCTCTAATCATGCAGCGAAATAAGCGTGTGGGAAATGTAAACAAAACATTAAAGGCGTTGAAAATTAATCAAAACAAATATGCAACAAAAAAATATTAAAAAAAAAAGATTGCATTGAGCAGATGAATGAATGCAGGGCGACGGAGTTGATAGCGAACAAAAACAAAAGAAAAAGTAGACTGATATTCGTTTTTATTTTCTTTATTTTTTATTTTTTTCTTATTTTAAATGCATTTATGCAGATGTTCATATACCAAGCAGCATGTGAATGTGGGGCGTTTGGAGGGCATGCAGGCTGACAGGCAAGTAGACTGGCAAGCAGGCAGGCCGCCGGCAGCTGTCAAAAATGTCATTTACGCTTCGGCATTGCCACAATGGACACATGTTAAAAACATCACAACAAAAAACTTTGTATTTCCATTATTTTCAGGCGTTCTGCTTCAAGTACAACAATGCAAAATGCGTTTGTAGGCCCATACACATGCACACAATGAAAGAAAATCTACATATAAATATGCATTTGTATGTACATATGTATGTTGATTTTTTCACTTTCTATCACTGCTATATGAATTTCCCATATCACCGAGCAAGTGGCAGTGAGGGTGTCGCCACAATAGCCGTAGCAATTCGACCACACATTCCGGCGGTTGTAAAAATGTTGAGAAATGTTAAGAGACAAGACGATGCGTTCAAACCAGATGTGCACGATTTTTCATGCATATAAAATAAGTTCTGTGATCTTTGCATTCAAGAACTTCACAATTTGAAAATATGTACAAAATATGCATTCAATACGTAATAAATGTTTTAAAAATTATGCCCGCATATTTGTCGAATAACTTTTCACGCCCCACCATAATGTTGCGACTGCTGACAGTTCAGCTGTCATAACGCTCGCTAGGGATGTGCAAGGGATTTCGGCATCTCCATAACTCCACATAAATTGCAATGAAAGGGATTGGGAAGACGTGAGAAAATATTCAGGTGAAATTAAATAAAAATCATTTCGAAATTAAAATTCGGGACTTCGGGATCCGCAATACAAGTCTGAAAGAGTCAAGAACGAAGGTGAGTGTGCAGATTTATATAAATCTACAGGTGATACGGAGCGTCTATAAAATTTCCACAATAACATCATCATCACCAGGCAGCTCCACGGCTCGGGATGGGCTTTAGCTTCATTCAAAATTGCCTTCCAGACGTCACGATTTTTGGCTGTTTCCCTCCAGTTTTTTACATGAGTGCTTTTCAGGTCAATGATGACTTGGTTTAGCCAGTGCACTCTTGGGCGTCCTCGTGCTTTCGAAACAATAATAACAATACCTACCTTCTTTCCCTCAGAAATATGCAAATAAAGTACACTTTCTTCGGTATGTTGGGATCTAAGGATGAATCTGAGAAAAGTCACAACAAAGGCATGTTCTCAACCCCGTCGACACGAATGTTAACTTGCGGATGGTGAGGGACAACCATAAAATCTCGGGGCAATCATGATATCCCGACAATCTCGATAATGCCGATGCTGCAATATGAAAGTACTATTTCATGCATGAATAAGTGAATAAAACGCATTTCGAAACTAAGAATTTTTTCGAGACTTCGGGATCCTCCATGCAAATATGCAAGAGACAGCCACGAAGATGATTGGGAAGATTTATATAAACCTGCAGGTGATACGGAGCATCTATAAAACCTCGATAGTGCCATAACCTACATTCTTTCCCTCTGAAATATATAAATAAAGCGCACTTTTAAAGTAAATTTTCTTTTCTTCGTGACTTTTGGATCTGCAGTAACTATGATGCAAATGTGAGAAAATCCACAGCAGACGGGATTGAGAAGACGTCTATTAACTTGCGGAGGGCGCGGAACAACTATGAAATCCCGATAATATTACACTTTCCAGAAACTTCTGCTTTTTCAAGCAAAACTTTGAGAGTTTTTGTTTTTAAAAGCAGCTTTTTCTAATAGGCGATCACTCTCGTCAGACAATGACAAACTTCCGGGAGTATTTCTGGCATAAAAAAACTCCTCATACAAAAATATTTGCCGTTCAGAGTCGGCTTAAGGCTGCAGGTCCTTCTATTTGTGGAACCCCATCAAGACGCACGCCACAAATAGGAGGAGGAGCTCGGCCAAACACCCAAAAAGAGTGTAAGTGCCAATTATATATAAAGAGAAATCAGATTGGAGGTATTTTTTCCAATAGGGTTTTTTTTTTGACAGATCACGCGTGACTACTGTCAAATTAAATGTATTAAATATATATTTTTTTTTCAGTTTTCATTGACATTTCATCAAGTCTTGCGCCTCACCAACAATCGTACAATCGACGCTCTGTGAAAAGTGTTCATCGAGCGCTCAAGTCAGCTTATGGTGCCAGTGATGAAACCCATTTTTGGCTTAATGCGTTAATAAACAAAATTGCCATGTTTGAGCTGAAGGGCAGCCCGGAGCCATTCAATAACAGCCATTACATTCATTAAAAACAACCATTTGGTGCGGCCTATGAGCTGGAGGAACCATCGTCCCATATTTCTTCAAAAACCAGACTGACACCAACGTAACAGTGAATGGCGAACGCTATCGCGCAACGATAAACGACTTCTTGTTGCTGTCGAACATTGAAGGTCGTGATCTCCACAGCATTTGGTTCCAAGAAGACGACGCTACTTTGTCGTTGTTTCGGTGCGTAATTTATCTCTCGTGTCGAACCAGAGGATTGACCACGAAGATCGTGTGATATTACATCTTTGGACTATATTTGTAGGGGTATATAAAGTCTCTGTGGAGACATTATTCCATCAGTGTAAAAGTTGTGTGGTTTCTCGGCGAAAAACTGCGACAAGTAATTTTCACAGGCTTCGCTTGAAGCCAACTTTACTCCATTAAGGGAGTTCTGCATTGACCGAAACAAATGGTAGTCCGATGGTGCAAGGTCAGGGCTATATGGTGGATGCACCAAAACTTCCCAGCCAAGCTCTCCCAGTTTTTGCCGAGTCATCAAAGATGTGTGTGGCCTAGCGTTGTTCTGATGGAAGACGACGCCCCTTTCTGCTGACCAGTTCTGGCCGTTTTTTTCGATTGCTTACTTCAATCCCATCAGTTGTTCACAGTAAAGTGTAGAATCAATCGTTCGAGCAGGCTGGAGCAGCTCATAGTGGATGATTCCTTTCCAATCCCACCAAACACACAGCATTACCTTTCGAGGCGTCAATCCTGGCTTTGCGACCATTTGTTGAGCTTCACCACCCTTACACCATGATCTTTTTCGCACATTATTATCGTATTTGATCCACTTTTCGTCTTCTGTTACCATTCGCTTCAGAAATGGTTCGATTTCATTTCGTTTCAGCAAAGAATGGCAGATGTTAATTCGGTCCATTAAATTTTTCACATACAATTCATGTGGTACCCAAACATCGAGCTTTTTTTTGTAACCAGCCTTTTTTAAATGGTTCAAAACCGTTTGATGATGAATGTTTAGTGCCTTGGCGATGTCATGGCAGCTTACGGGATGGTTCTGGTCAATATTTTCCATAATTTCATCGACTTTTTCAACGATAGGTCGACCGGAGCGAGGTGCATCTTTCCCACCGAAATTTCCAGAACGGAAGCGAGCGAACCATTGTTGTGCTACACGAACTGATACAGCATCGTCTCCGTAAACTTCACAAATTTCATTGGTGGCTTACGCGGCATTCTTCCCTTTTTTATACAAAAATTTCAAAATATAACGAATTTCCTCATTATTTTCACTCATTTTTGAACAGCTATAACCTTTTTTCACCTTCTGCGAATTTAATGTTTTTTTGGTTAAATGAAGCTTAAAATGTCACCTTTCTAACACTATATGATATGACACAATGGGAGTGGTAGCACTGGAGATAGATGACTCCAACGACATCTATTGACAAAATACGAAAAGACTTTTTCGACTACCCAATATATTCGTATTTAGAAGCAAGAAACTCTTTATCCGTTGCTAAGCATTTTTCAAATCCTGCCAACTCAATTTTCAATGGCTTTTGATGAACTCCGTCTTAGTCTTGGCATATGATATATGTACCATAGATCTTACTGGACGCCCTACATGAAAAGTCGAATGGGTTCAAAACTCTGCCCTCTAGGCGATCAATTGACATCCGCAAAAAAATTCAAAGCACGATTGCCGAACCGAGTGCGTAAAATAATTTTCTTTAATGGGTTGTGTGGCTTACCGCGCTTATCTCTTTACTTCTAGCCAATAAAAACTCAGAAAACTTGGCTCAGTATCACTCGTCGTTGACCAAAGTACTCCAAAATCTACACCAAACTGACACTCTCTGCAGATGCAGAGGTCTCTCGACAAACAAAGGTATTCATTACTTGATTTAGGAGCCAAATAAGTTTATACGACGATGAGCGGTATCAGGATCTTAGGTGCATATTAAAATATTCCCATCTCTACCCCTCTCATGGCATTTGTATTTTATACAATTTTTATACCGCACCAAAGTTGTTGCATAATTGATATTGCAGCCTCAAGCGAGAGCAACATTTGGACTGCTTTAAATAACTATCAGCAACATTTGTGCCGGTAGCGTTTCAGTTTTCCTGCTTGCTTTTAATGATGATTAAGCGTTGTTGAACAGTTGATTTGTGTGGACTGCTTGCTGCAAGAAATTAAGGCTTATTTTTATTTCAATACAATTTTTTTGGTTTTTTTTCATTGAATGTGCTTGCAACGTCGGGTAGCTTATGGCAAAACGATGCCTGCTGGTAGTGAAGTGGTAAAAACATTAAGTCAATAAAAGTAAAAAAGAAACTATAGTAGTATGTGTAAATTGATGGGTCAATAAGTGTTTTCTCATGATGAATGTAATGGCGCAATAAATAACAACGGAAGGGGTTTTAAGTTATTGACTACAGCTTGGTAACTGTAAATCATTTTTTATAATAAGAAAAATTCAATGCACAGATTCGGGTCTGCAAACATGCATGCATATTTTTATGAATAACTTTAATACTGGGTGTACTAATAAGGCTGTCTGCGATGAGTTTCAAATTTTGAAATTGAAACAGTCAGAGCACTGAAATGGCGCAAAAATTATCTTATCACAGGTCGCAAGAATACGAGGTGGCTATCAAGATTATGCGTTGGATTTCTGTCTCTAGGAATTTTTAGAAAGAAAGGTGGATATCAAAACCACCACGAACTATTCCTGAATTAAAAGTCGAAATTTGGTGCACCAGTGACAAAATGTAGCCTTTAACTTTAACTCCAAATCCTCAATCATCGCCAGTTACGAAACAGAAAGAAAATTAAAAAAAACTGCGGTGTATATGAGTAGAAATTGTAGGGGTACGTCTCAATAGTGCTTAGGGTAAGATTTTAGTGCAGGAGCCAAAATCAGGTCGTTAACCGGATCTCAGCGAATTTGATAAAATCAGCTAATTGGCTGACGTAAGAGGCGTCATGGCGGGTTGTTGTTTACAAAAAACTCAGATTGTATTGGTGCTATATGAAAAAATCAACACTGTGTCCCCGTCTATTTTACTTCATTACATATATTTATATATATATAATTGGCGCGTACACCGTTTTGGGGTGTTTGGCCGAGCTCCTCCTCCTATTTGTGGTGTGCGTCTTGATGTTGTTCCACAAAGGGAGGGACCTACAGTTTTAAGCTGACTCCGAACGGCAGATATTTTTATGAGGAGCTTTTTCATGGCAGAAATACACTCGAAGGTTTGCCATTGCCTGCCGAGGAGCGACCACTATTAGAAAAATGTTTTTCTTAGTTTTGGTGGTTCACCGAGATTCGAACCTACGTTGTCTCTGTGAATTCCGAATGGTAGTCACGCACCAACCCATTCAGCTACGGCGGCCACCATATTACTTCATTACCATCTGAATAATGACTGATTGGAGGAAAGTGTGGACACGAGTGAAATGAGCCGGCAGAATTCACACTAGCGGGTACTCGGTAGACGAAGTTACTTGCACAATTTTGTTTTACACCATTTTTCCTCCTGCCCCCTTTTTCTTTGGGTGGGGGAGGTAGTCGAGTGGTGTGGCTAACCAATGCCTCCTCCTCTTCTGGGGAGACTCTAGTCCCGGGGCCACTATATGCATTACTTCGGGAGGGCCCAGAACGACCTCCATGAAATAGACCAGTTCTATTTGTAACCAGCTTTCATGCTATAAACTCATCTTCATGTGTCTCTATCTGTGCGGCTTCGCTTTGTTGTATTGCGTTGAGGTCTGTCTAGTTTCCGTCCGTACGTCCTCGATGTATCTCTTTACCGCATTCCAGCTGTCCTCGCATTCGAGCATTTTGCTGTTTATGTTGCTCGGCGCAATGTCGGCAGCCTGCTTCCGCAGAGCACGAGCACCTTTCCACGAGCCATCTGTCTTAACTAAAGAACGTTCGACCTAATCGCTCGGCGCCTCGCAGTGTATACACTTGGAACCGCTTACCTTGCCCATGGCGTAAGTATTCGCGCCCGAGAGTAACTGAAGTAAGAAGTAGTTCACTTCACCGCAATTCCGTTCAACCCATTTGCCTATTGATGTAATGAGCTTCGCCGTCCATCTGCTACTCGAATCAGTATCCCATGGTTTGGCACATCCGTTCCGCGACGTTAGTTGTGACATGTTTTCACGCATCCTCTCGTTCCCGGGCCATGAGGTCAATAGGTATTTCCCCACTTATCACAAAAACTGCTGTGCCTGACACAGTGCCGCAGGCTGAAGCAACGCTGAGTGCCGCTGTTCGTTATGCAGCCTCCAGTGCTTTGCGCTTGGTTTTACATTTTTGCGCATCTCCCCATATATCGCTGCCGTACAAGAGCACTGTACTTGTGGCCCCCACGATTTTCACCATAGCCAATGGCCAAATCCGGTAATCTAGCATTCCTGTATGCTTTCTCTCCACAGCCTTCTACTAAATTCTGCAAATTTCGCCAATTTCCAATTCAATATTAAAAATATTCCTTTCTACTTTATTTCCTTTCCAGATCTCACACAAGCCGAAGTCAAACCCAAATTGGAGATTTTCCCCATGCAAGAAGTGCAAAGGAAACCAGTAGGCAAATCGTTGATTTTAACATGCAAACCCATCGTAGCTGACCCAAATCTAGTATCCGATTTGCAATGGAAGGATAATATGAATAATACCATACTGCCGAAACCGTAAGTGGAAGATAAACTAGCTTAAATATGAAATATATAAATATGAAATAGGATGAAAAAATAAAAAGCTTGACCCTTTGATTCGTTTTTTTTTTTTTGCTCTAAAATAAAAATATGTAATATAGCATCGGGTATTTGAGCCTTTGAAAAGTCCCTGCAATAATAGAGCTCCATAACTCTGTAAACTTTCAAATAAATAATCAGTAAGCTGCTTACCTGTAAATATTGTATTGTATATAGTAAAAATTACCCCACTTCCTCTAAAGCTTTTCGTAATTAACTGCAGTTATGCTAATTATTAAATAAAAATAAATAATTTCCTTAAAAAAAACTCTGAATTAAGATAACTTAGTGAAAAGTAATCAGTTAAGGTGTGAAAGTTTATAATTTCGATCCAAGCTAAAAGCAAAAAATTAAAACCAAATTATTTTCTTCTCAGGCTAATTCACGATAATTCTGCCTGTTTGCCGCAACTAAGGAAAAGGCAAAGGAAGTTATTAGCGAAGTGGTGCGAGATTTTAATTTAAAAAAATGTGTTTAATTAAATTAAATTAGTAATAATTTTTTTTAATTTTATTAAATTTTTTTTTATTTCTTTTTTTTCATTAAAATTTTTTTTATTTAATTTTTTCTTAATTTTATTAAATTTTTTTACTTTAAATAAAAATTGTTTTTTTTTAATTTTATTAAATTTATTTATTTGAAAAAAGCTAAAAGTAAAAAATTAAAACCAAAATATTTTATTCTCAGGCTAATTCACGATAATTCTGCCGGTTTGCCGCAACTAAGGAAAAGGCAAAGGAAGTTATTAGCGAAGTGGTGCGAGATTTGAATTAAAAAAAAATGTGTTTAATTAAATTAAATTAAATTAGTAATAATTTTTTTTAATTAAATAAAATTTTTTTTATTTCAATTTTTTTCATTAAAATTTTTTTATTCAATTTTCCTTAATTTTATTAAATTTTTTTACTTTAAATAAATTTTTTTTTTAATTTTTTTAAATTCATTTATTTAAAAAAATTTTAGTTTTACTTCATTTAAATTTAAAAAAATTAAATAAAAAATTTTATAAAAAATTTATTTATAAAAAAAATCTTGTTTAATTATAAAAACAAATTTTGTTTAATCATAAAAAACAATTTTATTTAATTTAAATAAAATAAAAAAAAATTTTAATTAAAAAAAGTTGTTACTTGCCACCCCCTCGTATTTAACCAATGTTAAACAAATAAAATTCCTGTGAGAGAAGCGCAAGTGTCTTAGCACCTTATTCGTATGAAAATTTACAAGTACCTTAGCTCACATTGCTGCTTACAAGGCAATTTCTATGCATATCCCTTGCCTTGATATAAAATATTATCGTACTTCTTAATAAAATTATTCCCACCTGATGAAATTTTTAAGCGCCTCACTTACTTGTACGAGAATTTCAGATCTTCTCAAAAGTATGTCTATCGCAATTTGCAGCTTTTTAATAAATTTTGTTAAAATTTTTAAAGTATGTTTTACCGCTTTTTTGACAAAAAAAATATTATATACCAATTCTTAATGTAATTTATATGTATAAAATTTTATAATGCAAACACCGTGTAAACACTTTATTTCTACAAAAACAAAACAAATATTTCTGTATATTTAATTTGCGCTATTAATTTATTTTATTCTCTTATTACACTCTTTTTTATAAATTTAGGAACAAATACTATTATCCACTGTATGATTCCAAAGGACGTAGATTACCTACTGTGTAAGTGTACTGCAACACTCACTATCTCTTTCGCTCGGCGCTTGCGCGCACGCTATTGTTTGTGTGCCTAAAAAATGAGCCATATTTAGTTGATTGGTTTGTTTTTGGTTGCCAATAAATAAAAACATACTAGTGCAATAGTCCTTACCATTGTGACACAGAGAACTCTCTATAAAAGTTATTGTACTTAATTTTTTGTATTAGCCGCACCCGGCACATGAGGCATGGCCCTAATTCCATCAACTTAGCGCGCACACAAACCATTAATGCAACTGTCTTGGCTTGCAAGCCCCACTAACGTGCAATGTTGCCAAATTTCAATAACTTAACGCCACTGTAAACTCTTAGTGATTTTATTAATTTATGCATTTGCGGCAAATTGTAATTTTCTTGTGTTAATAGAATTGTAAGCGTACCTTGATATGCCTTTGGTAATCGTAGTATTATCTTTTAACTAAAAATATATAGTCATTTGGAAGCGCCGCTGTATTGCATTTTATAAAAAGATTATTCCCTTAGCCACGCACGTTACGTAATTTGCGCTTAAAACAATAATACAGTTTTACTTTAAAGTTTTATTTTTGTTGTTGTTGATTTGCATATTTTTCTATAATTTTTTTGTGTTTGAAATATTTAGTGTTTCTCTTAAAATTAGTTGTTCATTCCTGCGATAAATTATATTAATCTAACAATATTTTCGTTTTTCTGTATTAATAATTTTAAACTCTGCTCATTAGTATAGATTTACAAGTATTGACGTAAGCCTAAAATGAATAATTAAAGAATGATTTTCTCACACTAGATTTTTTAGTCTTTTTCATACGTAATAATTCATCATATTAACATAATTTTATATTAAATCTTGCTCTAAAAAATCAGCATCTCTGAAGTTCAGTACTTGTATTACCTCTTCAACTACTAAATTGCGCTAGATTCCCTTCTGCAAACCTCCATTTCACCTACTATTAAATATTTGTAAACATTCCACTCCCACTCATTATTTTAATAAATACTCATTTATGCTTAGCTTCTTCTCGCTCATCTGCTCATGCATATCACTCGCCGTTTGTGTGCCGTCGTGTTTCGTATTCATTCTCGCAAACACATTTCCAATTCACTTACAACAGTTACGATAATCTCCTTGGCGAATACATTCACAGTGGAACTAGTTTACTAACACTACAAATGCGAATGTCAAACATTTCTATGCTTAGTATTTTACTAACTTCCTTTATATTTACTTAGAACAAAAAAAAATCAAATGAAATGTTTGCCAAAATTTGCATTGACGTAGATTTAATATTAATTTCCATTTTTATACTTCATTTAATTCATATTTGCTTTGTGTTGCATCTATTTTTATTTTCGGTTTAAGTAAATAATGTTAAATAAAATTTATTAAAAAAATTTAAAAATATGCTTATATATGCATATACATATTTTTATTATACCTTAAGTAACGACTTTGATCTGTGGATATATGAATTAAAATAAGATCTTAAAAAACCATATTTGAAGACCGATTTCGTTCATTCCTAAAACATTTATGAGTTACATCATCATCATTGTTGGCGGGAATATTGACTTCCCTCGATAACTTCCACCAAGAATGTCGATGCTTTGCAGATATCCTCCGCTTTTTCAGTCCAAAGATCTTGGCCTCGTCATTAACTGTATTGATACAGGTTTTCCTTGGTCGTCCCCTTTTATAAGGCACACACAGCTTGCTATTTTAAATATTTTTTGTAATTCCATTCGGGTCCATCCTCAGAACAGGTCCACCGATGATGAAGCTTTGTGTAGTCAGCGATTTAGAAGTTGTTGTTGTTTTAACACCTTACTAAACCCTGTCAGTGTAATGTAGTGTTCTTCTAGCTCATCTAACGTGCTGTTTCGACAGTTTGGGTAAAGAGGTGAGTAGGTTTGATGAGGTATGTAAGAAGTGGTTAGTGTTGTGCGGAGTGTTTTCACATGGTGGACATATGTTGGGTATGTCGGGGTCGCTTATGGATGAGTAGGAGTTAGGAGTCTGCTACAATATCCAGAACGTAATTGTGCCAAAGTTATGCGGATCTCTCGGCTGAAACTCTTCATCTTCAATAGGTGGCGATTGGACTCTTATAACGGCATTCAGAGGTCGGGAGTTTAGGAAGGCGGTAAGTGTCTCCCGATGAATGTCATTTAGGATCCGTCCATATACTGACGGGTACAGTAGTTGTAGGTTCGTTTTGTTCTGGTTCTCGTCAGAATAGTTGAAGAGATGTCTCCTCACGTACCTGGAAGGCGGTTAAGACCCTCGGTACTACCCAAGCAAAAACTATGTACTGAGCACTTTGAGGATTTGAAAGTCGTTAAGCTCAACGAGGCATTCAACGTTGTAACGTAGGCGATACTTGACGTGTTCTTTCCGCATCGGTCCAAGTATGCGGCGTAGAATTTTCGGCTCAAATATATTCAGTTTTTCTTCATTAACAACCTTACTCATCTGCCAATTTTCACATGCATAAGGTCTAATTATTGTTTTATAGAGTTTCAGCTTCATTTGCTTAGAAAGAAATAAAGAATCTTGAGCCTTGTATAGCGAAAATAGTGAGTGCTTGAAGCCTTGCACTCACTTCTTGTTTGACTGTTCCGTTCGCTGAGATATTACATCCAAGGTATTTGAACCATACCACTCGCTCAGAAGTGTAACTGTCGATCAATATGGCAGGTTTACATTCATTTTAAACTTTTGCAGTGCACAAAATTTTAGTTTTTGAATCGCTTATGCGGAGGCCCAGTACATCTATGTGAGTGACTTGGAGCAAAATAATGGATGCCAGGGCATGCATTTCTAAGAGATGTACTCAGACTCACTAAATGACGCTGCGGTCGAGATATTTCAAAAAAATGTATTTTGAAACCAAAGTTTTTCAAGAAGGACTTGTATGTAAAATATTTGCAAATGCCCAAATGTAGCAACTTTTATGTGCTCTTCACCTTTTCCCTTCATGTTTTGATTTAAATTTTATCACGCCTTCCAATTTATTGACCAATTCTGCTGATACGAGTATATTAGTTTATTCATTTTCGGCGAAAGTTTTTAGCAATACGGGTTTAATGTATCATAAAGTAATTTCCTCCAGTTAAATTTTGCAATAAATTTCGCATAAATACCCCAATAAGTACTCATAATTTCATTTGCAATAAGCTGCTGCATATTTTGTGTTTATATACAACAACTATTAAGTGAATTTAATAAAAACAAATAAATTCAAAAATTTGGAATTTAGTATACCATTAAATACCTCAACAATTATAATGGTAATTTGTATTTGCAATTTCTATTAAATGGGATAACTTTAGGCAAGTTGCAAATACTTATATATACAAAGATATATATGTACATACATAAATTCCACTTGAACTTACTAACAGAATAGCAGCAATTCACTAGAAATAATAAAGCAAAAAAAAATATTAAAACAGTGTTACCATGACGAATTCTGTTTTTGCGTATGGGAATGGTATGCATGTTTTACATGTTGCATACCTTTAGGCTTATTAGCAACATGAATTTTAACATAAGGAATTAATAAGCCTATTCTGAAATTTAAATGCTTATGAAATGGACGTTAATTTAAAATATAGAAATTTAAATTCAATATTCGTCTTAATTTGTATTCAAATAAGCATACATTTTGTCTCTTCCCCCCCGGATGAGGAGGTTAAAAATGCCGAAAATGGATCGTCAAAGCTGCCGTCGCAGCAATGGTATGTGGGGAAACTGAAAAACTTTCCCTCGTATGGAACCGTCGCCCAGCCTGGAACCGCTTTCACATAACTTCAAAGTGGCGGTTCATCTTCCTCATTATAAAGGTCTATACCTAAGTGCATGTGTCCAGGTCCTGCTTTTTCATTCGGAGTTTCTGAAAATACCCGAAAGCATTTTGGTTTAACTTAACTTCACCAAAGTTCCTGCTGTACCATATAGTGACGTATTTTATTATTATTTTTTCCTATCAACGGCTAGTAGATTTGTCGGTATTGAACCGCTTACCACTTCAACAGCTGGCCTTGAAACTGTACGATCGGCAGACACACCTCTCAGACCTTCCATTCGTTGTACCGATGCTAGGAGCTTACATCGGTAATTTGCCTTTAGCGCATTTGCTCCGTATAATGGAGCGCACAATTCAGTTCCGGCTAAGAGAACGGAGAGCGTGGTAGCCATCGTTATATCTCATTCCATTTGGGATGGTCCGCCTATGCTTACCATCAGTACACTGAGTAGGGATGCCATCTTGGCGGCTTTTTTTGTTGCGTGTTTTATTTGAACACAGAAAGTTGGTCTTGGGTCCAGTCTTATGCCTAGGTATTTTAGAACCTTTTTTGTGGTTAGCGATCAAGTTTGCATGCTAACTTCTAAAAGGATGTGTTTTTTGGTTAGAAGTATTATATTAGCTTCGCCTTTTCTGTGGTTAATTTGAGGCCACATGAATCTAATCACGCTTGTGTTCGTATCATGACTTGTTAAGTTAAGTTTTCTACGAGCTTCTTCAAGGTTTCACGCTGTGATGACTGTGGCGATGTCGTCTGCGTATTCGACTCGAAAGGTTCTATCGCGCATTTCTATTAAAATATTTCATTGCAGCTGATTTTCAACAAGTCGGAACCAAGAATTGATCTTTGTGGCGCGCCTGATGTGACGTCTATACACCGAGAACACTCTGGGGTTTGATAGACGAGTTTGCGGCCCCGCAAGTAATTTCTCATTATGCGCTGTACAATAGCTATGCCGGAATTTTGAACCTTAACTCTAAGGCGGCTAACATGTCCACCCATTCCCGCTGTTGAAAGCTTTCCTTATATCTATGGTATCAAGGAGGACTATGCTTCTGCATTGAGTATTGCCCTGTTGCGTTGCTCCTACGCTTTTACAGTCGATTGCTTCTATTGTAGATTTTCCGCGTCTAAAGCCGTGCTGTCTTGCTGATAGTCCTCCGGCGTTATCTATGGCTGCGGCCAGTTGAGGCTTGATCAGCCTCTCAAGAAGCTTGCCTGCTGTGTCGAGCATGTCCTTGAGGACTTCTGCGGGTACTCCATCCGGGTCTGGTGCCTTGTTGTTTTTAAGTTTCTTGACTTGGAAAGAGTTTTTTTCGATGTAGTCCATCGCACTCGAGTTTAGTTCCGGTGTAGGTATCCTGGCTATAAGTTTCTTCACCACAATCTGGTAGCCAAGTCCACAGGCGCTGCTAATCAGATTTTCCCGGAGTTCCTCCAATTTTTTTTTCCTCCTATTTTCTATAGCGGCCTTTAGCTGCCTCTTCCCAAAACCACATTTAAAATAAAAAAATTAGAGAAAGAAAATTAAAAAAAATTAAAATACATTTTTTTAAATAAAATAAAATGAATTTAAATCTAATTTAAATTTAAAATTGAAGTTGAAACCAAAATTAAAATTTTTGAAATAAAGTAACAGAAAATTGCTTTTAATTAAATTTAATTAAACTAAATAAAGTAAATATAAATTAAATTAAAAAATAAGTTGAAGTTAAATTTATACAATATAAAAGTTAAAATTAAATTAAAACTAAAATTGAAAGTGAATTTAATCGAGTAAAACAAAATAAAAGAGAGGATATATAAATCAAAATTAAATAATAAATATAATTAGTTTTAAATAAAATAAACTAAATTTAAATCAAGGTCAACAATACATTAACATTAAAACTATAACACAATTTTTAAAAATAAAATAAAATAAATTAAATTAAAAGTAAATTTTAATTAAAATTAAAATTAAAATTAAAATTCAAATTCAAATTCAAATTCAAATTCAAAATCAAATTCAAAATCAAATTCAAATTCAAATTCAAATTCAAATTCGAATTCAAATTCAAATTCCAATTCAAATTCAAATTAAAGTTAAAATTAAAATTAATATTAAAATTAAAATTCAAATTCAAATTAAAGTTAAAATTAATATTAAAATTAAAATTAAAACTAAAATTAAAATTAAAATTAAAATTAGAATTAAAATTAAAATTAAAATTAAAATTAAAATTAAAATTAAAATTAAAATTAAAATTAAAATTAAAATTAAAATTAAAATTAAAATTCAAATTAAAATTAAAATTAAAATAAAATTGAAATTGAAATTAAAATTAAAATTAAAATTAAAATTAAAATTAAAAGTAAAACTAAAATTCAAATTAACATTAAAATTAACATTAAAATTAAAATTACAATCGACCTAAAATTAAGAATTAAAATTAACATTTAAATAAAACTAAAATCGAACTTCTTTTAAAAATAAAATTAATATTAAAATTAAGAATAACATTAAATTTATTGGAGGTTGAATTAGTTTTAAAGGTTTTTTTCGAAGATTTGGGGCTTTATTGTGAAAAAACGGTACAAAATATTTTATTCGAAGTATTGGCCATCGCTAGCTACAACTTTCGCCCATCTTTCGGGCAATTTCCGGATGCCGTTTCTCCAAAATTCTGGCCGCTGCTTGGCTATCCATGACTCAACCCATATTTTGGTAGCCTCGTACGAGGAGAACCGCTGGTCCGCCAAATCGAGACTCATATGCCGGAACAAATGATAATCGGAGGGAGCTATGTCTGGACTATACGGCGGGTGGGGTAACACTTCCCAGCCAAGCGTTCCAAGGTATTTTTTGACAGGTTGAGCAACATGCGGCCGAGCGTTGTCATGTTGCAAAATAACCTTGTCGTGCCTTTTTACCGTTTCCGGCCGTTTTTCTTTCAATGCCCGGCTTAAACGCATCAATTGCAGTCGGTAACGATCCCCCGTGATTGTTTCGCCCGGTTGGAGCAGCTCAAAATATACGACGCCGACCTGATCCCACCAAATGCAGAGCATGATTTTCTTGCCGTGAATATTCTGCTTGGCCGTCGACGTGGATGCGTGGCCGGGCAAACCCCATGATTTTTTCCGTTTTGGGTTATCGTAGTGGATCCATTTTTCGTCGCCAGTCACCACCCGATGCAAAAAACCCTTCCGATTTTGTCGCTCGATCAGCAATTCACACGTAAAAAGTCGCCGTTCGACGTCGCGCAGCTTCAACTCGTACGGGACCCAATGTCCTTGCTTTTGGATCATTCCCATCGCTTTTAGACGCTTGCAAACGGTTGATTTATCAACGCCCAATGATTCAGCAAGCTCTTCTTGGGTTTGGCACGAGTCCTCGTTTACCAATTCCCCCAATTCCGCGTCCTCGAACTTTTTGGGCTGGCCAAGACGCTCCTTGTCTTCGGTGTGAAAATCACCACTTTTGAATCGTCGAAACCAGTACTCACATGTTGAAATCGACGGAGTATGATCTGGGTAGGCCTCCTGCAGCAATTCACGGAGTTGGGCTGTATTTTTTTTCAAATTGAAGCAGAAAAGAAAAGCTTCCCGCAAATTGCGTTTCGACGGCACGAAAGTTGACATACTCGGAGCACGAAAACACTGCGTTGTTTATACTTCAGCGAAATGACAGATACTGATAAACAAAGCCTAGGGATGAGGCTTTGTCATGAATATATATTCAGTATTGCCAACGCGATAAAGTGATAAATAGCGCCATCTGTGTGCCAACTTTAAAACTAATTCAACCTCCAATAATTTAAATTTAAGTTCGAATTAAAAGGAAAATATAAATTAATCTAAATAAAGTAAAAATAATATGATAAATAAAAACAAAGTAAAATAAACCGTTGAGAAATAAAATATAACCAAAACTAAATAAAAATATAAGTAAAATTAAATAATTTTTTTTTTTTTGCGGATGCGGAGGTTTATGTTAAAGTGCTTAATGCACCATCAAAGCTGTCGTCCCAGCAATGGTATGTCCGGAGACTAGAAAACTCATCCTCGTTTGGCACCTTCGCCCACTCACAAGTGAAATAAAGTTGTGCCTATTAAATGAAATTGAATTAAGTTAAATTTATTTATGAAATAAGAAACAATAAAATTAAATAAGTTCATTAAAAATGGAACTCAAATTCACGCTCAAAAGTCACCTTACAATTAAATATAAAAATTTAAACTAAAACTCCAAATTGTGACTCTAAAGTTTTCTTCTTCTTCTTAATTGGCGCGATAACCGCTTACGCGATTTTGGCCGAGATTAACAAAGCGCGCCAGTCGTTTCTTTCTCGTGCTAACCGGCGCCAATTGGACACTCCAAGTGAAGCCAAGTCCCTCTCCACCTGATCTTTCCAACGCAGAGGAGGCCGCCCTCTTCCTCTGCTACCACCAGCTGGTACCGCATCGAATACTTTCAAAGCCGGAGCGTTTGTATCCATTCGGACGACATGACCCAGCCAACGAAGCCGCTGGATCTTTATTCGCTGCGCTATGTCTATGTCGTGGTAAAGCTCATACAGCTCATCGTTCCATCGTCTACGATATTCGCCGTTGCCAACATGCAAAGGTCCAAAAATCTTACGCAGAATCTTTCTCTCGAACACTCCAAGCGTCGCTTCATCGGATGTTGTCATCGTCCAAGCTTCTGCGCCATACGTTAGGACGGGCATGATGAGAGTCTTGTAGAGTGTTAGTTTTGTTCGACGAGAGAGGACTTTACTGCTCAATTGCCTACTTCGTCCAAAGTAGCACTTGTTGGCAAGAGAGATTCTACGTTGGATTTCAAGGCTGACATTGTTATCGGTGTTAATGCTGGTTCCTAAATACACGAAGTCTTTTACAACCTCAAAATTATAACTGTCAACAGTGACGTGGGTGCCGATACGCGAGTGCGCCGACTGTTTGTTTGAAGACAGGAGGTACTTCGTTTTGTCCTCGTTCACCACCAAACCCATTCGCTTTGCCTCTTTATCCAGTTTGGAGAAGGCAGAACTAACAGCGCGGTTGTTAAGGCCGATGATGTCAATATCATCGGCGTACGCCAGCAATTGTACGCTCTTATAAAAAATTGTGCCTGAGCGATTAAGTTCTGCGGCTCGTACGATGCTCTCCAACATCAGGTTAAAGAAGTCACACGACAGCGAGTCACCCTGTCTGAAACCTCGTTTGGTATCAAACGGCTCGGAGAGGTCCTTCCCAATTCTGACGGCGCTGCTGGTGTTGAGCAACGTCATCTTACATAGCCGTATTAGTTTTGCGGGGATACCAAATTCAGACATCGCGGCATACAGGTAACTCCTTTCCGTACTGTCGAATGCAGCTTTGAAGTCGACGAAAAGATGGTGTGTGTCGATTCTCCTTTCATGGGTCTTTTCCAAGATTTGGCGTATTGTGAATATTTGGTCGATGGTAGACTTTCCAGGTCTGAAGCCACACTGATAAGGTCCAATCAGTTGGTTGACGGTGGGCTTCAGCCTTTCACACAATACGCTCGCTAGAACCTTATAGGCGATATTTAGAAGACTAATCCCGCGGTAATTGGCACAAATTGCAGGATCGCCCTTCTTATGGATTGGGCAGAGCACACTTAAATTCCAATCGGCAGGCATGCTTTCATCCGACCATATTCTGCATAGGAGCTGATGCATGCACCTTACCAGCTCCTCGCCGCCATGTTTGAATAGCTCAGCCGGCAGTCCGTCGGCGCCCGCGGCTTTGTTGTTCTTTAGCCGTGATATTGCTATTCTCACCTCGTCATGGTCGGGTAACGGAACGGCAATTCCGTCGTCATCGATTGGGGTATCGGGATCTTCACATTCTCTATGACATGCGCAGCTGTCACCGTTTAACAGGTTCGAGAAGTGTTCCCTCCATAATTTAAGATTGCTCTCTCTAAAGTTTTACCTTAATTAAATTTTTATTTATTCGAGCGTTTCGCCAAATATCAAACGAAGCACAAAACTGCCGCGAATAGTTGAAACTGCTTTTAAGTAATATATTATATGTGCAATATTTATTTGTCGAAAAACTACACTACAACATTAAAAATAATGCAGCCTACCAAAAATGTTCAACTCACATCCAGCCAGAGGCCCATCATAAATCTGCTTTAGCGCGGATTTAGTTCAATGCTCACAACAACGCTGCACTGACCTGGTTATCCGACACTCCGAAATATATATTTTCAACAAAAATTGCCAACGACAACGAATTTTCCATTTCACATGGCCATATTTTAGGTGCCTATTTAGGTGCAATAACAACTTCCCATCCCCCACCAATTTAATTTGCTTTGAGCACCGCTTAGTCCACAGCATTTGGTAGAATAAAAATCTCAAATGCGCCTAAATATAGGCTGCAATTTACAAATTTGCGTTACAACCAGGCAAATTCGCCCAAAAGTATGCTATATACGCGTTGTAGGCACATTTGCAAGTAATTTCTTTTTTTTTTTTAGATCTAACATTAAAACACACAATTACGTTTTATCGAACAATTTTGCCAAATAAACTCCCTACCAAAATCAACTGCCAGGCAGAAGTGCATGCAAAAGGTTGACCATAGCAAGTGAGTGATGGTTGAAAGCAAAGGGAGGAGTGAGGGAAATGCCAAGAGTGAGGAAAATGTGAGTGAACTGCGAAAATTGCTTGGCGCGCACACTGAATCAATTTATTTAGCTTTTTCGTTTTTGGTGATGCGTGAAGGAGGAGGTTGGAGCGGAGCCACTGAGAGTGAGACCGTGGATTACATACACATACACATATATGCGTTCGAATGCGCTTTGGTTAGGAGAAAATTGGCATTACTCACATTACTGCTGCTAGAAAATAGAAGCACTGTTGATGCGTGAAACAACAACATGTTGTAAGCAGCAACAACAACCAGCTGATAGCAAAGCTTTTGAAATTTCCTGCATTAACGGATTGCAAACCCAGCTCGTCTTTGGCCAAAAATAAATATTCAGCAAATATTGCCACTGGAGTTGGATTGAAAAAGTAAGCGTTGTTTTTGTTTTTTCACCATACCCTTCAGGCCACAAGAACACGTTAGTGTGCTTTTAGAAAATTAATTTTTGAAAAAGTGCTCTCTACGGACTCAGAGACTTGGGTAAAACTTGGATTAAATGAAGGTTTAAGTAAAGTCCCGTATCGGTATAATCTTCTCCATACTTTTTTGGTGAAAAATTTGGGAAAATAGCGTTTCAAACCGTTCATCTAGCGCAAACTTAACTTATTTGTAGCTGCTTATCCATACAGCCCCAACGCTCAAGTAAATACACAGGCCACTGCAAAGTTCGAGGGAGGCCTCAAATAAGCCAAACTGTATCACAATTCTTTGAGCCACCCGAACGAGTATTTGAAGCACTTAACGTTAAGCCGGGAAAGATCTTTTAAGACTCCGACACACGAACTGAAAGCAATTCGTTTAAGTCGTTTACAGATCTATCCATGTAATCAGAGCGATGTGGATTTTATTCGTCCGAGGACTTTAGTTTCAGTGGATTGCTCCTGTATAGGATTTAGTCTTTTAATCCTATGCAACATAGATCCAACTGTCGGGAAAATGACAAATATTTTATGATTCACTTAAAGCTCCACCTCATTAAATCGCAGAAGAGCCTCGCGCAGACTCAAATGAAAGGATGAAATTTCGAATAGAGCTCAATTAGACCCGTCTCTGATCGGAAAATATGTATGTAAGGCATCTACTTTGGGAATCCCTTCCCAAACCTCCATTTCCGAAAAACGCAAAACGGAGTCTTTAAAACAATTCATGGACTCAAATGAAATAATGAAATTTCGTACCGGCCTCAATAGACCCTAATTAAAACCTATGTAAAAATTCTGCTATGAAAATATCTGATGAATATACGATAATTTTCCATAGACTCATGTGGCTGGCTTTTACGTGGTCAGAAACTTTATCTAATTTCTCTTCAAGAAGTAGCCAATATAACGGAATTCATGCTAGCGTTCAAATTACTTTTGATCCCATTCCAGCTTCACCCATGATTGCTCTGTGCCAATCCTGGCAGACAGCAAGAAAAAATTTCAAAATTACATCTACTTGGTTATTTCAAATGGCGAAAAGCTTCACGCATTTTGATCTTTTGAGTATTAGAAATCATACAGGCAACATAGCATAGACAGAAGTGTCTTAAGATTAACCTTCATCTCAAACAGCCTTATAAATAATCTAGAATTCCAAAATTAGGCATCATGCTGAACATTCTGCGCTTTTCCGTACTCCTTGAATTTAAACGGTTATGTGGGCTTAGAAAGCCTTAAATTTTCGTGGTTGCTCGTGCCATTTTACCCATTCTACTAGGATGCGTATTCATAAGGCTTTGATGAATACTAATTCCGGTCACCTGACGAAAGAGTGGACGCTTCAAGTGTACAAGGTGATGAGATGCCTTTTTGTCGAATTTTTGTGGCTTTTACCGACCATTTCTTCTTTGCCTGTTCAACGAAGCTAGCTTAAGATAGACCTGCTATACTCGCTTTGGATGGATCTGCAAATACATATTATAAAAGTAATCGAACGTGAAAGTTCTTCAAAGTTTGGAAAAAAGCCAGTGGTTGAAAGCGATGCGATCTGAATCTGTGTACAGGAAGGAGCAGACAATAAATTTACAACAGATAGAACACTTAAAACAGTACATCGCACCACCTAGTAATCTTTTTTGTTTTTGTTTTAGTGGGTGAGGCAGGTTCAAAATGTCTTCTCACTTACAGCGACCGTGGTCTACTGCGTTGAGTTGTGTGACAGCAAAAACAGTACCATATCACCTTCGAGAGGGTCCAGAATGGTATTCAACGGCATCCATTAAATAGACCAATTCTATTCACCCACTTCTGGGTCCTTTGTATTTGTAACCAGCTTTCATGCTATGAACTAGTCTTCATGTATCTCTATCGTCTCAACTTCTGTGCGGCTTCGCTTTGTTGCACTGTGTCGAGGACTATATTACCTTTCTGTAGTATGTCCTCGATGTATTCTTTACCGCATTTCAGCTGTCCTCACGTTCGAGTATTTCACTGATTATGTTGCTCGACTCGATATCGCCAATCTGCTTACTCAGAGCATCTCTTTCCACGAGCCATTTGTCGCAACTAAAAACGTGCTTTCAGCGACATCCCTCGGCGCCTCGCAGTATATGCACTAGGGATCGCTTACCTTGCCCATGCGGTATAGTTATATCCTTAAGTATCCGTGGCCCGAGAGGAACTGAGTTAAGAAGTAATTCACTTCCCCGTAATTCATTGGATGGAATGACTTTCTGCCACTCGGTTCAGTGCCCCAACGGCTTTGCAACCGCAGCACGGTTTGGAATATCGCAACAGACCCTCTAGTGATGTCGTGTTTCTTCTTGAAGTCCCACGCTTCCATTCATTCCCGGGCCATGAGGACGACGGTATCTGCCCGCTGACCACAAATACAGCAGCGCCAGAGATAGTGCAGCGCTGCCTCCTGGCTGCCGTCGCAGCAATAGTATGTCCGGAGACTAGAAAACTCCTCCTCGTCGTCGCCCACCCTAGAACCGCTTTTGCATTAGTTCTAAGTGGCATTCCATCTTCCTCATTACAAAGGTCTATGCCTATGTGCCTGCTTCTTAGCTACCTTGTACGTACTCCAATTAATCTTATTCTATATAAATAGTTAAACCTTTTTGTAGGAAAAATAATTTAAAAACCAATCATTTATCTCGAAGAAAAATCAATTTGAGTTAGAAAAAGAATTTCGTCACCATTAGTAAATTATTATAGGACTAGCAGTCTAAGGGCTTTTTATTCCAATTTACAAATAAGTTCATAATTGCATGCAGTGCCTAAAAGTAGGCAACAGTTTTTTCATTTTTTTAATTTCTCACAGAAATGTGACACAAATTCGTCATAGGTGATCAGGCGATTCGTCTGCTACGTAATAAATCACTGTCTACTGGGCATTCTTGCCGCCAAATAAACAGTTTTCAAATAAACAGCTCTTCGCTCTGTGTGCCAACCTAAAATATGTAGCTACAAAGAGCATTGTTGTTGTTGCGGTTGTTGCAACTTCAGTCATCAACTACCGACCAACAGCTTCTACTTCGGCTTGACTGCGCTCAGTAGTACAATTTTTCAATTTTCTGCACAACAGCATTTTAGGTGCTATCCAAAATACCGACAGCTGTTATTGGCGGCTCAACAACAACAACAGCAACAACAATAAGAGCAACGCAAACAGCCACCACAGTTGCTGTTGCAACAATGATGACCACACGCGCATTGCAAAAGCTTTACATGGCCAACCGAATGGTCGACTAGCTCGCTGACTGACTGAGTGACTGGTTGAATAACTAACTCCACCAACAATACCATTTATGGTCAATGCGCCAAAGGCATGCAGGCAAAAAAATGCACTTCAATGCAGCGCCAACGCAACGTAAAACTGAGTATTGGTATATTTGTATTGTCGATTTGATAGTTGCTGTTGTAGCAGCCTTACCAGTTTGTTAGTTTTTTTTTTTGTTTTGGTTTTTTTGGTTTTTGGTGCTCCTTCTGTTGCTAGTTGGTTGTTACTTACTTGCGGTTACGGTAGCAGTTGCAACACACATTAGCAGCTGTGCATTTCAATGGATCGTACGCTTCTCTGATTGACTAACTGAATGGCTGGCTGACTGGTTGACTGGCTGCGTAAATGAATGCCTCGGAGGCGGTTTGTTCGCTTTTTGTTTCATTTGTCGGCTGGAAAAGGGTGAAAACTAAATAGCAAACTTCAATTGTCACAACAACAACGATAACGCCAACTCGACCGAAAAGCGAACTTTACAAATTTACAAAAACAAAAACCTGCGCTGCACTTGCTGGGAATCAAAAGCCACAACACACACATCAGCAACAAACACATTTGCCACTTGTCCATAACAGCCGCTCCACACCACCTTTACTACTTTCTATCGTCCTCGCCATGATCGCTTTTGTCGATGCGCAAGCATTTCAGGCGCCTGCTTTGTTGTTCTTGCTGCTGGTTGATTTTAGTTGCTCCCACACACACACTACCGCACATACATGCACTATGCTCAATGTGCAATTCCATAGCATACCTATAGGTGTGTTTAAGTATAATTAATTTTAAGTCAGAGCCGCACAGAGGGGGTTGCATCAAGTCGACGCGCATGGCATTTGAGAGTTTGAATTGTCGATCCGTCACTCAGGCATTTTGTACGGAAGCATTAATGCATTAAATTAAAAATTTACCAATAAATGCGTGCGGTAGCATGACTTTAGGCGCATTACCAACGCATTCATATGCCTGCATTTCTAATTGCAATTCACAGCTCAACTTGATTTATGCCACATAATTCACCAATCACCAACCTACACTCAAATGCAGGTAAAAGAGTGGGGCAGATGTTTGGTTGCCTCTGGAAGCCATCTAAATTGTAATTACTAAAACAGCCACTGTTGCATATGCCCAGGCGCACGCCTGGCAATACTACATAATTGAACTAAATTAGTAGCAGCAGTCAAATGGAATATAAAATGAATGGCAGTGGCATTTGAGACCTTAGTTTTTACTCGACTGTGATTTCATTTGATTGACTGTAGTTTGGTATTTTAGGATTGCAGAGATATGACCGATTGTAATTAAGAAATTAATGAGGACTCTAGTCGGGGGCATATTGAAGTTTTATAAATCCGAGGTATAGTGAAATTGTCAAAAAATCGATTGGGGTTTCTTTTATAACTTAAGATTCAGTATCTCTAAAAAATGGTAACGTCTGCAAGGAACTCAAATTATTTCTACCTTATTAACTAACAATCATTCAGCATACTTAGCGGCGGCTCTTATGAAACAATTTTGTATTCAAATACCTTTGTGGGCAAAAAGTAAGGTGAATTTGGTTGTAAAATGAAAAATCTTTATTTATTCTTGTAAATCAATTTCATTCCCTTCAAAATAATCCCCTCTCGATGAAATACACTTATGCCAACGATTTTTCCAATCCCCCAAACATGACAAATAGTCCATTTCCGGTATAGCCATCAGCACCTTCTTCGATTCAGCTTTTATCTCCTCAATCGACTCGAAACGCGTTCCCCGGAGTGGTCTCTAGAGTTTTGGGAATAGCCAGAAGTCACACGGAGCCAAATCAGGCGAATACGGTGGTTGCGGAACGATACGCGTGGAATTTTTGGCGAAATGGTCACGAAGAACGAGTGCAGTGTGAGACGGTGCATTATCGTGATGCAAAACCAAGAGTTGTTGGCCCATAATTCCGGTCTTTTTAGACGAATTGCTTCACGTAAACGACGAATAACGCTCAAATAATATTCCTTATTAACACTTTGGCCAAGTGGAAGGAATTCATAGTGCACCACACCACGAAAATCGAAAAAAAAACTGTCATCATGACCTTTACTTTCGAATGACTTTGACGTGCTCTTTTCGGTTTGGCCTCGCCTTTAGCACGATATTCGCTTGATTGGTCGGTTGTTTCAGGGTCGTAAGCATAAAGCCAAGTCTCATCTCCCGTAATGATGCATTTGAGCTTGTCCTGATAGTCTGAAAGCATTGTTTCACACACATCAACGCGACGACTTTTTTCCAAGAAATTGAGAGTTATCGGTACCAAACGAGATTTGATTTGTCGTAGGCCCAAATGGTCTTTCAAAATGGTTTTCACAGATCCTTCTGATATTCCGATCATATCAGTAAGGTCTTTAACAGTCAACCGACGATTTTTGAGCACTAACTCCTTCACTTTATTGACGTGGTGGTCATCTGTTGACGTCGATGGTCGTCCGGAGCGCTCCAAGTCATCAACACGTTCTCGACCCTCTTTGAAGTCTTTGTACCACTTAGAAGCATTTTTCTGCGACATGGTCAATCACCAAATGCCTTCTGCTAAACGTTTACGCAGCCGAAATTTCATTCCGCAAACAAAATTTGATGGCACTTCTCAGCTCAATCAAATCAGACATTGTAAAAATCGAAAAATGCACTCTTGGTCGTTTGGTAAACACAAGCGTAAATATATTACTGATAATGACATTCACATGAAAGTTGGCCCAAATATTATTAACAGTGCTGCCAACTCATGAAAAAAATAACTAGAGCGAAATTTTAATCCCGCGAAGTTTGACAAATAAATTCACCTTATATACAAAGGCTGTTTTACCACATACCCTATGTTTTCCTTCAACTCCTTGTAGAGCATAGGGCGTCAACAATTCCAGATCGCCAGCGAGTACGGTTGTGCGCTATAACCCCAAGTTCGCTCCATGATAAACCAAGAGTCGCCGTTTCGGATTCGGTTGATCTTCGCCAGGTTGTACGAGGTCTTCCAACTGAACGCCCGATTTGTTGGAACGAGTTCCTCCTTAACGCTTGTTTATCCACGTTGTTGTCGTCTTTTCGAAGTGTGTCACCAATCCATTGCTATTTCCTTCCTCGCACTTCACAAACAACCTCGACTTGATTGGTAATCCTAAGCAACTCGGAGTAACTTGTTTTACGGGGCCAGAAGATTCCTAGTATGCGTCGAAAGCAGCGGTTGATGAAAATTTGAAGGCGTTTTGTAATTGTCACTGTAACCTTTCAGGTAGTGCACCGATATAGCAATACTGATTTAACGCATGCATTGAATATTTTCAGCTTGGTACCGACGCTTATGTTGTTGTTCCGCCATAGAGGCGAGAGAATACCAAATGCAGACTTCACTTTGTACACTCTTTGCTCAACATTTATGTCAGAGCCTCTACTTGCGTCGACAATACTTCCGAAGTAGCAAAACTTCTCCACGCTCTCGAACTGCTGTCCATCGCCTTCCAATGACACAGATGTGGTACTGTTGAAATACAAGGCTTTAGGGGAGTCCTTGGCCGAACATAAATCCGAGTCATTCCGGTAACGTAGAACCGACTGTCGTGCGAATGCTGGCAGAGGTCCCTTCACTAACGGTTCCAAGATGGAATAGGGAGTCGGAGCTGGCGTTTTCTCTAAATCAGCCAACTTACTGCTAGTAGGCAGAATACTGCTAGTGTTTTTAGGCAGAAGTAATTTTGCGGTACTGCAGGCAAACAGAATGCTTAGGGAACACGGGAGCGAAGGAGCTTTCAGCATTTGTCTCCCATAGTCAAGCTGCGATCAAAGCTTTGACGGCGTCAGATGCAGATCTGGTGCAGATCTAAACTGGGCAACTCCTGTAACTACTTTATTCCTTGATATTTCTTGCCAAATTAACAATAAATAGTTTGTACATGAAATTATTTATATAGTTATATGAAGAAATACCGCTCTTAATCAGAGCATAGGGCGGAAACCACCTCAGACCCACGTGAGCGATCTTGTGCAATTTTTCGAATTTCATGCCAGAAACATCTTGATTGGTATTCCGCGTGTGTTGATCGCATCCAAGTCGTTCGTGGTCGTCGTCTTCTTCTTGAGCCTTGTTGATTCCATTATATTGCCTTCTTTGCGATGTCATTGTCTTCTTTGCGTAAGGTGTGCCCAATCCAACGCTATTTCCTTTATTTGATATCAGCTGCGATGGGCTTGCACATTGAAATATTTAAAAGATTTTCGTTGGTGATAACTCTTGGCCAAAATATGCGGTGAATAATGCGCAGACATCTGTTGATAAATGTTTGTAAGCTATTGCATATGGTATCTGTGACTCTCCATGTTTCGCACGCATAAAGTAACACTGGTTTGATGCTTGTATTGAAAATTCGCAATTTTGTTTTTGTGCTGATGTGTATTGATGACCAGATTCGATTCAACCTGTGGAAAGCGTGGCGAGCTTTGTTTATGCGGGAACTTACATCAGCTTCCGCTCCACCATTTTTTTGACACTATGCTGCCAAGGTAGCAGAAGTTTTCGATGTCCTCAATTGTAACCAGCGTGCCACCCACTTCAAGCGGCAGTGCGTCCTGGTTTGGAGTTTCGATACGTATAAGCTTCAACTTGGCTTGCATATCGTATTAAGGCTTTTTTCACATCTTTGGGGGGTCGTTTATATCCGAGGCTTCTTTCCGTTTCTTGGGTAATTGGGTTTTACGGACTGGTTGCCAGACATACGCAGCCCTCCTCCTTTCTCAACACGGGCTTGGGACGGGCTACGGCGGAGTCAACTCCTGTAAGGAGGAGATCAAATCTCTTAGATATGCAGGTAAAATTTCTCTGATCTGGGTTGTAGGTGATAGGAACATAGAGGGAAATGAAATTGCTGATGAGCTTGCCGGGAAAGAGTCGATTGAATAGGTTTCAGAGGTATCTCACCCGGTCATTGACATCCCCCTGACTGTTGTTAAAGGCGAATTGCACAACTTATTTTTGAGATCAGAGCGAGCTTCAATCCTTCATGTGCCCGTAGTGACCTCAAGCGTCTAGCGGTCAAGCTTAGACATTTACAGAGAAAGTACTCCACAGTCTCCTTCTCTGAAAGATCCCCACAGCTTCTGTAATGGGTGTTAAATGGCAAACCTAGCTTTTCCGCTTTTACTAATTGAAATTGAATGGCATGAAGCCCCCAGACTTTCTGAGCCCTCCGTCTATTTTACTGGGGCCACAAGGTTTTCTAAGAAAGGAGCTCCATCCCTTCTGCGCTTTCCTGAGAAATAAGTTGTGCAATACCCTTGTAACAACAATCAGGGTGAAGCCGATGAGCCGGTAAAAGATCTCTGAAACTATGGTTAAAAACAACCTCCTCTATGGACCACCTCATATAGCAGCAACGTGTTGATGAAACCTCTAATACAAACATCATTTGACGATTTTATACCTCTCCTTCAAAAATATCCAATTATTTTTTGCAATCTCCCTCTTAACTTTGCAATATTTTCTTCGGTCATTTAAAGTGTCCACTTCTAACAGACATAATTGCTGCATTCTTCTTCTTTCTTAATAACGGTTACCATACCTGACCTGCCTCGCCTGAAAATATTGGAAGGTTTTCCTCATATCACCTAACAACTGCTAAATTTAGCTCAGAATCTTCAGACATGACATTTCGCAGCGCAATTAGTTCTGATACTCGAAATCCTTTTATAAAACTTCACTTCATGCCAAAAAGTATGCAATATTTAGGTCAGGCACTCAAAACCGAAATCGCAATATAAAATATGACATTTATAGTAGAAATTTGCTAACGCATTTTTACCATTAGGCAACTTTCGCAACTCCAAAACGAGCCAAACTAGTTTCAGCATTCCAAGGCTAATTATTGAATTTCTTTATATGCCCAAAAGTATGTAGTACTTCTTCAAAGATTTAAAAGTGAAATCGCGATACAAAATATGAACTTAATAAATTAGATTCAATGCAAAGTTGTGGAAAAAAATTGTAATTTTCAAAATAAGTTGTGAAACTTTTTGAAGTGAAAACTTCTTTAGAATCGTTGGGAGTGATTTGAGACTCGATGAAACGAAAAAGCGACACTCTTGGCTAAGAAGCGTTATATATTGATATACATATATGTGTGTGGCTGCGTACTGCTGAGCCACGCTAGTATAGTGAGTATTGTAGTATATATACCACGCTGCCTATTACTTGCTTTGGTGTTTAGTTCAAGCGTCATACGTACGTATGCTAGTACGTATGTGTGCGCGCCTGCGTATTACGGAGCCACGGTGAGCGAGAAGGCATTATGTATACCTATACTACACTACCTAATACTTGCTTAGACCAAGCGTCCTACGATTGTTATATAATATATAAAGCTATCATAAGCCACTCGTATCATTTGTTAAAAAATTGAAATGAGGATGAATAATAATAAAATGAAGAAAATAAAATATGAAGTTTATAGCAATATTATAATGAACCTATAATTATACCGCTCCTAATGCTGCTTTCGTCTCATTCTCTCTCAGTTTGTTTTACGGAAGGTTTCACTTCTATCGCGTCTAACCGTTAGATGGTATTTTTTTATATTTTTTATCTTTCTTTTTATATTTTCTCACATTTTTATATTTTTGTATAATTCTTTTAATTTTTTCATATTTTTTAATTTATTATTTTTTGTTTCATAATTCAATTTTGATAATTTTTTGTATATTCTTATATTTTTTTATTTCATTTTTTTATAGTTTTTAATTAAATAGTTTTTTTTTATAATTCAATTTTGATAATTTTTTGTATATTCTTATATTTTTTTATTTCATTTTTTTATATATTTTAATTAAATCGTTTTTTTTTTTTTATAATTCAATTTTGATAATTTTTTGTATATTATATTTTTTTATTTCATTTTTTTAGATTTTTTAAATAAATAATTTTTTTTATAATTCAATTTTGATAATTTTTTTTAAATTCTTATATTTTTTATATTTTTTAAATTTTTTTTTAATAAAATAGTTTTTTTTTATAATTCAATTCTGATAATTTTTTGTATATTCTTATATTTTTTTATAGTTTTTAATTAAATAGTTTTTTTTTTATAATTCAATTTTGATAATTTTTTTTATATTCTTATATTTTAAAAATTTTTTTTTTTTAATTTTTTTGTATATCTTTTAATTTATTAGTTTTTATTCTATAATTCAAAAATATTATACTTAATTAATAAAAAAAAATTAATTTATTAACTAATAATAAATAATTCTAATCAAACTACACAACTGTTTTCATAATCCTTTATCAATATTTTCGCTAAGAAGCGCAATTGAATGCCTACGGTAAAAGTAAACATCAGGCGCTAAATCAACTCTACTAAGTGCATAACTCACTTCGGTATCACTTTCCACACCGCTTATGAGTCGCCTGATCTGTTTGTACCACAAATCAAATATTATTATAATGCATTAGCAGAAGTCAAGCAAGCAACACAGCGAAAATACAAGACAATTTATTCAAATTAAGTATAGCTTTAGGCACAAAGTGCTCATGTTAAGTGCTTGTTTATTAAATTTAATGGCATTTACTTGCCAGTAATTAATATTTATTTGCTTGCTACATTGGCTACACACACACACACATATACAACAATATTTATGAGCATTCAGCTTGTCTGTTTGTTTCATCTTGCATCAATAATTTCCACAAATTTGATAAGTTTTGCAAATAATTGCATAGTTTGCGGCGTTTGGTAGGTGGCTCTATGCCACACACAGCTAAAAAATATGTTTGCATAACTGAACTGAAAATGATGAAATTATTTGGCGACGTAATTACGCTTATATACATACATACGCACACACAGAAGTCATTAAGATTTTCTATTTGTGATAAATTTCAGTTGCTGCGTAGCATTAATTACCAGCCCGCGGGCAAGCATAAGTCAAATGTGAGCGAATGTTTGTTTGCGTGTCAGGTTTATCAGCAGCATTTTAGGCGCTATTTCTTAATTAAACGTTGTACTTTTTTCGCTGTCGAAGATATTAAAAAGTTGACTGGAGTTGGCGTATTTGCTTGCTCATAGATATTAAATATGTATGAGTGTATGTATATGTATGTGTGTATGTATATATGTGTGACTGCATGTATGTATGCTTGCATATACATATATGTATGTGTGTAAACTTATTTTGATATAGCAGATTTCCCCTCAATACATTCGCGTTTCTGTATTTATGCAAATCAAAAAACCTTTGCATATCCTCTCCCACTATTTACATACTTTTAGGCGCCTTGTGATTTGCTTTTCATAGGCCTGTTTCAAATATTGCTTTGTAATGCAAACGCTTTCGTCACGCTTTTGACGCGCGCGCAATCATTTTAATTGCATTGCTCATTGAAGCATTGCCTAATTTTAGGAGCAAACCGTTTACCAAAAACAAAGTTTCTGAGGCATAAAAAAATTGGTAACTAATTACTTTTTTAGCGTTAATTTACAGTAGATTGGGCATTAGTATTGAGTGCAAACTTTATTACAGAACCGAAGCTTAGTCAATAAAAATTACACTTATCTTATGATTACTCGCATTATCGCTGTATATAGGACTCACTTTTTACCAACAAAAAAACTATTATCCTCTCTGAGTCTCTGCCTGACGATGGTACGAGTATATCTCTGGCTTTCTATTCCGCCGATAATTTTTACAAGTAAACTTTTTTATAACTCGACGCCTATGAAATTCCAACCTTTCTTGGCCCAGCACCAATGCAAAAATTATCCGTATCTGATGCACGGGGGAATTACAACACTTTTTTTTATTTTTCAACATAGTCCCCTTTTATGGCCATTTTTTAACCCCTCCATAAAATAGGATTTGTCGAACTCTCCCAAATATGCCTCTGTCTCGGCAGTGACTTCCTCGTTTGAACTAAAATTTTCTCCACGAGCCATTTCTTCATGTTAGGGAACAAGAAAAAGTGGCAGGGAGCCAGATCGGGTGAATACGCGGGGCAGCAATTCATAACGCGGCTCAATAACTCACTGTGGTGTTGTCCACTGATCGTTCTTCCATTTTCTAAAAAAAATCCATGAGGATGACGCCCTTCGCATCCCAAAAAATCGAGGCCATGACCTTTTCGGCCGATGGGACTGTCTTCGCTTTCTTTGGAGCAGTTTCACCGGCAGAAATCCATTGATTGATACTTAATTTCTGGTGTGTAATGATGAATCAAGGTTTCATCAACGGTGACTACTCAACGCAAAAATTTTTCAGATCACGCTTAAATTACTTCAAACACTGCCTCGAAGTTAACAGCCGCAATCGCTTGTTGTCCATCGTGAGCAATCGCGGCACCCATCGGGCTGACAGTTTTTTCGTCATGTAAAATATTAATTGCCGTTCCGGTTACTTCGCGCACTTTCGTTCGTTGATCAGCGAAAATCATGGCGTGGACTTTTTGAATGATTTCCTCGCTAACCACTGTTGCGGGGCGCTTTGTCGCTCCTCATCAAAAACGCATTGTTCGCCCACGTTTGAATTCGTTGAACCAATATCTAAATGTTGTGATAGATGGCAAAGCTTCCTCATCGACAACAACCAACTTTGCTTTTATCACCCAGCATTTTTTCCCACCTAAAAACAAAAAGCGAACTGCTCTTCTTCCATCTTAGCGAAAATCACGAAACACTTCTTACTCGAATAGCTGCCAAATCCAAACTAACTTATCAATCAGTCAGGTGGCTGTAGCAGTGGCCCTCTATTTGAATGGAACATCTTGAAGATTTGGATTTTGGCGACGATATAGTGCTGCTTTCTCTGCGCAGATCAGACATGCAAATCAAACTGAAGGCACTCTAACACTCCCGGACTCAAATTCAATGTAAAAAAAAAAAAAAAACATTTGGCTATAATAACCTTCAATATTGCAGAGAACAGCATTGACAAAGTGAAGGGCTTGCAATAACTTAGAAGCCAAATCATGGCAGATGAGGGATGCAAAAGTCATGTTTTCACAAGGCTGCAGAAAGCAATAAACGCATTTGCTAGTCTCCGACTAGTGTGGGGTTGTCCAATCAAATCGAATCTTTAATTCAAATGTTAAGCCTTGTGAAACATGACCTCTATCAGCAGAAACGGTCAAAAGCTGCAAGTGTTTGGAAACCGCAGTCTGATGTAGATGCTGCGGCCAGACAATTGCATATTGGCGCCGACTTACACCGACGATGCCAACAAAAAAACTCGCGCAAGATATCAGAGAACGCAAGTGGAGATGGCTCGGTCATACACTACGCGAGGGAAGCACGATGGCCAGCAGACAAGCACTAGACTGGAAACGCAAGGGTCAGCGCAACCGAGGCACACCTAGGGGCGCAAGGCCCCGTTGCATCGAAAGTGAAATAAAGGTAGGAAGTAAAAGCAACTGCGGGGAACATAAAGCAGTGGAAACTTTTTACTCTGGCGCTATGCTCCGTAACGGAGCTCGAGGAACTAATTATGATGTTGATGGTTTGCTATATGGAGAAAATTTGCAATAAAAACGAAAAATAATAATTGGCGCTTACCTTTCTGTTAGGTGTTTGGTCGAAGTCCTCCTCATATTTGTGGTGTGCGTCTTGAAGTTGTTCCACAAATGGAGGGACCTATAATTTTAAGCCGACTTCGAACGGGAAATGGAGCTTTTTCATGGCGGAAATGCACTCGGAGGTTTGCCATTGCCTGCCAAGGGTCGACCGCTATAAGAAACATCTTTTTGATTTTTATGCATGGAGATTCCAACGCATTCCCGAATGGTAGTCACGCACCAACCCATTCGCCTACGGCAGTCGCAATACTGTCAGGGAAAAAAATTATAAAAAATCAATGAAATTGTCCAACAACTTTAAGCTTACAGTTTATTATAGTAAAATTTAATCAGCTATAAAACTGCATACCAACAAATTTTCTATAAATTCTAATTAACATAAAACCCGTGGAACTGGTATGAAAAGTTCGGAGTTTCTCTAATATTTTTAGAAAATATTAAAATTGTATTTGTAGGGTTTTCTTTAGACAATTGGCTATAGTTTTATACAAAACTAGTAAACATTAAAAAAATAAATAAATAGAAATCGTCAAAACTGAGCAGAATTCAAAAATAATAAATTAAAAAAGAAAAATTAAAAATAGTCAAAACTGATCAAAATTCAAAAATAATAAACATTAAACAAAAATTAAAAAAGAATAGCCAAAACTGATCCCAATACAAAAAATAATAAATATTAAAAAAATAAATTGTCAAAACTGATCAAAATACAAAAATAATAAACATTAAAAAATAAATAAAAATAGTCAAAACTGATCAAAATTCAAAAATACTAAACATTAAACAAAAATTAAAAAAGAATAGTCAAAACTGATCCAAATACAAAAAATAATAAATATTAAAAAAATAAATTGTCAAAACTGATCAAAATACAAAAATAATAAACTTTAAAAAAATAAATAAAAATAGTCAAAACTGATTAAAATATTAATGTTTCATCGTCTTTGCCGCGCTGTTATGCTGCATAATTTTTATCGCTTAACATTGTGAGTGTTTCGGTAACTTATTGTTAATTTTCCACAATTTTTAAAAATTCGATATTAAAATTTGCATTCAGTCACCACTACTCATGCGGCGTCATACATATTTAACTCAATATTTGCACTGACTTTTAGTCACTCTTGAGGGCAATAAATGTTCTGGCGCTTATTTACGCTTAAGCAACAACAAACAGCAAGCCAAGCAAATTATCGATATACGGCGAATTTTAAGCCCCAGTTCAAACGAAAAATCCACAAAAAAGCAGCTTAATATAAATATTTGTATAGATACACAAGTGAATACTCACATATACATAGAAATATATTTACCAGAGCATACCAAATACGGCAGTTGCTTATGAGTGTACACATCTGTGTATGTATAAGTGTTCGAATACATGCTTGTATTGGCAGATACGTGACAAATATTTACTTACATATTGGTTTTCATATCTCCAAAATCTGTGTTTTTCTGGCTTAAAATTCATTTCGAATATGTGTCAATGTGCATAGGTTTGTACATATGTATGTACATTTACTCCTTTTCATAACATCAACAGCTCAACAACATTTAAAAGTTCAGCAAATTCCACGAATCGTAGAGCTTATTTATTCATGCATATTTTCAGGCGCTTCACGGTTTATTGAAAAGCGTCAATTTAATAGTGCATGAGTGTTATTACTATTTTCATTATATTACTTGTAGCTGTATGCTTTTTTAATGAATGGAAACGAAATGTTGGTCTGTTGGTCATATCCGATTTTTTCCAATTGAGTTTAAAGCAACTAATGAGGTGTAATATTCAGTTAATGTAGGTGCAGGCGACCCTATTATAATGGCATTTACAACAGCGAATATAATTTTAAAGAGCTTGTTTTTTACGAAGAAAAAGTATGAACATTAAAAGCATCAACAGATAAATAGTTTTTTCACACAGATTTACACATTTGAAAGTGTTTAATATGAAAGGAACAGATGATTGAACTTTCGTGCGCACTCATGAGTAAGAGAGAGTTTGAAATAATTTTTTTTCGCATCATTTTTCATACAACTAAATTTTAAACTCTATTATGACAGCAGTATTCGTTATTACGAAATGGCTACAAAATTACGGAATGCATTTCAATGAATTATTTGTGAATTTATTCCTTCAACAACTGGTCTCGACATAGCCTAGAAGCTGAACCCTTTTTTGTGTTTGTTTGGGTAGGTGAGGTAGGGTTAAAAATGCCTTCGCATTTACAGCAACCGTCGTCTACGGCGTTGAGTGGTGCAACTACTAAAACAATACCTCCTCTCCTTCCAGAGTGACACCCTTTCCAGAACTACTTTGTGCATTACTTCGGGAGGGCCCAGAACGGCATTCATGAAATGGACCAATTCTATTCATCCACTTCTGTAACAGCTTTCATGCTATAGGCTCATCTTCTTGTGCCACTGTCAGTGAAGTTTCACTTTGTTGCACTGAGTCGAGGTCTATCTTTTTCCCGTAGTACGTATCGACGTATCTCTTTAGCGCAATCCAACTTTTCTCGCGTTTGAGCATTTTGCTGATTATGTTGCACGGCGCGATGTCGCTAATGTGCTTCCTCAGAGCATCTCTTTCCGCGAGTCATCTGTCACAACTAAAAAACGTGTGTTCAGCGACATCCCTCGGCGCCTCGCAGTATATGCACTTTGAATCGCTTAGCTTGCCCATGCGGTATAGGTCTGTCCGAAAGTAACCCTCCCCCAAGAGGAATTGAGTCGTGAAATAACCCACTTCCCCAGGGGTTCCGTTCAACCCATTTGCCTATTGTAGGAATCAATTTTGGCGTCCGTCTGCCACTTGATTAAGTGTCCCACTGCTTCATGGCTTCGCATCTCCGTTCCGCGACGTTTGTGATGACGTGGTTTTCTTAGAACGTATCCACTCTTTCCCGGATCATGAGGTCAACGGATATCTCCCCGCTGGCATTAAAGATTGCAGCGCTAAAGGCAGTGGGGTAGGCTTAGGTAACTTTGAGTGCGGCTGCTCGTTACACAGCCTCCAATGCTTTGCGATTGACTTTGCAGTCTAACACATCTCCCCATACTTCACTGCCGTACAGAAGAATTGAGTTTGTGGTCGCCATGATTAGCCTTCTTTTTCTCTGTGTTGGTCGATCGATGTTTGCCATTAATCTGCTTAGTATTTCCGTCACATTTGCTGCTTTGGTAGGCGCATGCCGAATCTGCGCCTGCAAAGGAAGACTGCGGTCAGGTTGAATACCTATGTAGATACTTCCCTTGGGACGTGTCGCCTATTCCCATGTTGACCTCGAGTGGCATAGGACCTCGTGAGTCAATCTCATGTTTGGCGAATTCCAGATTATGGTCCTCAAGCCACCTCTATGTGGCGTCACAGGCAATATATTTAAAAATATCATGTTATATTTCTGAGTCACTTTGGTTCACAGGCAGACTAGCTGTTTTGCGCACCATCAACGATAATAATTTATACAATATAATTGAGTGGAAAACATTTTAAGCACTGATTTCGAGATAATTTTCTGAATTAAGAGCTTTTGGCATTAAAGCAGCTTCCCTCTATGCTACCGGGACCGGTAACCCAAATGTGTCTAATATCGAAGTATTCGGATGCAATCGAAAGAGAAGCCAAGTTTTCCCCGATCAATTTCGAAGGTCCTTATTGCTGCCACGGCTAATTATACGGCCGCTATAGCTGAATGGATTAGTGCGTGCCTACAATTCGGGAGTGTATAGGTTCGAACCAGCGTGCATGAAACAGGAAATAATAGAAAAAGAGCAATATCAAGACGCCTGCCGCAAATATGAAGCCAAACACTTAAAAGAAAAGTACACGGCAATTATTTTTGTATATATTTTTTTTGGTAATTATGTTACACAACTAAGCTGCTACTTTAAATGCGACTACCTCCGGTTGGAAAACAAGGCCCTGAATTTGAGTTTATTGGGGAGCTCCTCGGAGAATACTCTCCATGCCCTGTTTCTCAATGTGGCATTTCGCCCACTCCTCCTTTATGTGAATATGAATGATAAAAGCACCACTCGGTCCCAGCGTAAGTGTACATTGATCTGGCACCATGAGGATGAACTCAACGTTTTTAAGAATACTAGAGTATCTGTAACTCAAATCTAACTTGTGGCCCAAATACTTCAATCTGATTGCGTCAGTTTTCCTTGCGATGTCCACGGGCATCAGCGAGTTCCACCAGACAAGGACTTCATACAACAAAATTGGATTTATAATTGCACTATATAGCCAAAATGTAACTTTAGGCGATAGGTGCCATATTTTGCCGATAGCGTCCCTACATCCGTAGAAGGCATCTTTTGGCTTCCTAATTCTCTTTTTAATGCTGGGTCTCTACGTTAGCTCCCTCTGCCAAGAATGAGTCCTAGGTAAGTCTCCTTGTCAGAGAGCTTCATCTTCAGAGGATTTACCGCGAGACCGCACTCTGCTATATACATTTTACAAATAGGTTTACAAGTAGAAGAGGCTGCATCAATTTCACTATTTTATTTTTCATGGGAAAAGTAAATTTTCTTATTAAAAATGAAATAAATGCCCTTTTTAAGAGTTTCTATCTCAAAAGAAAAGTCTTTATGAAAAATATTAAGGAAAATTTGTTCATAATTTGTTTAAACATTAATTTTTTATTGCTCAGAAAACAAGTTAATCCTGGAAAATAAAAAATATTTTCTTAAAATTTGAACCTCTCTTAAAAAATAATTTAATTTTTAAAGACGTGCTTTTTGTCATTTCTGAGAAATCCCAAACATTTTAATTTTTATTTTCTAGATGGAAATTTTTCACTAAAAACTTTCGAAATCAAAACTAATAATGACAAAATTTTTGTTTTTTTGTAATGTTCTGCACGATTTCCGAACAATAAAATCTTTGTGTTTAAACAAATATTTAACAAAAAAAAAAACAAATTTTAAACCAAAAAATTCAAAATAATATTGTAACAAAAAACAAATTTTAAACAAAAAAATTCAAATTAATTTTTTTAAATTTAAAAATCTTATTTTTTTCCTAACATTTTTTGTAAATGACAGAAATTTTGGTTTCATGAAAAATATGATATTCTGCATGATTTCTGAACAAAACGAAATTTGTATTTGAACAATTATTGAAAAAAAATGTATTTTTAAATTACAAATCTTACATTTTTCCTAAAACTTTGTAAATATAATGACATTCTCTTAAAGTACTAATAGTTTTCAAGATAAAAATTCTAAAAAGGCATTTTTTTCCAATTACAAATTTTCAATTGCAAATATTTAGCAAAATAAAAAATTCCAAAATCTTTTAGCATAGTTTTTTTAACACCTCAACTACTGAAAAGCGCAAAGTTTAAAAGAAATCTTTAGTCTACCTTTTCCCTTTCCTATGGAACAGTCCAATTGTCAAAGTCAAAGAGAGATCGCTAGTTCGAATTCCAAATGCCATATTGGCCGCGAAGCATCTTTATTAAAAACGTTTTATATGTTTTAAACTCGCCCAAATGTGCTTAATTTTTTTTACTCATTTATATCTAATCCTTTTTAATGAATCACAATCAGCTCCTTCATTTTATTATTTAATTTGTTTTTTATAATGTTTTTTTTTTATTTTTACTTAAATGCATTATTTCTTTTATTATAAAATTCGTCAAGAAACATCGTCATTGCGCGCCTAACTAATTGAATAACATGAAAAGTTTACAATCATTTCAAAATATATACTAAATTAGACTCTCCACAGAATTTAATTAGTTGTATCGCCGAACATTTCTTTATTATGGAGTGCTGAAAGCCCCAGTACAAGACGGCAATTATTTTCAATGAATTAATTACTCATAATTAGATATATTTTACATAAAAAATTATAGTATTAGTAATTTAAAAACATATTGTATGTTATTTATTTGTACACTAACAAAGCATCAGCTAGAATTACTTACACTAAATAACTGTTTGCATTTAAATCTACCCTCAAGCAAATTATTTTTGTTTTTGCTTAACTCTTTGAGCGGCACTAGCGCAAAATGTGAGTTATTAAAAATATGGATATGAAAATTTGAACTGAGCCGAAGGCCTTGGCAGCTTATTTCTCGTAAAAATGATTGTATTGTTTTCCTCGTTAATAAATGAATATTCTATGGGGCTGGTGTAAAATGAGCCGGCAATATTTGAACTTCTCATGAGCTTTTAATAAAAAAAATTTTTTTGGAATAAAAACTTCTTTTGTAAAAAGTGTAATGTATAAAGTTTTTTTTGGCAAAAACTATTTCTACATTAATTTCAAAATTTAAACTAAAATATATTTTCTTTTTTTTTTTTGTTTGAATATTAAAGATATATTTCCCCTGAAATATCCTTTCTATTAAAAAAAAATTATTGTTTTATAGTGTAAAATTAAATAAAAATTTCGAAGCACGTTTTTGTAAGAAATTTTAAATATTTAAATATATTATTTTTCTTCTGCGCTTTTCAACAAAAAAATTTTGAAATAAAAGCCATAAAAAAAAAATTTTTTTTAATGCAATGCCAGATTAGAGGTTAGCAAATGCTGCATTATAAGCCAACTGAATGAACAACTGCAAAAGTATAAATAATATTTTATGATTTTCGTTCTTGTTTTGTATTTTTTTCGGTTTTATTTTAATTTAATTTTTTTTTCTTTTTGGTTTTTGTTTCTTACATATTTCTTGTTATTAGGTGAAACTAATTTTTTCATTATTATTTTGCGCATTTTAAATAAAACATCCCGACGTTAAAGGCTGTTTTGGAAACATAAAACTTTGTTTTAATGTTGCTTAGTGAAAAAATTAGTGTGTAGAAAAGGTTTAACTTTAAAATTTGTAATATTTTTTTATCAATTTTGACATTTTCTTAACTTTTTGTAGCTTTTACATTAAACTTCTAAATATTTTTTATCAATTTTAAATTTGTTTTTTATATATTCCTTATGATTAAGTGAAAATTAGGTTTAATTTTAAAATTTAAAATTTTTTTTATCACTTTCACAGTTTTTTGTGAAAAACTTAAACTTAAAACCCAAAGTTTTCTTTATCTATTTTAAAACTTGAGTCAAAAAACATTTGTTTTTTTTTTGATTTTTTAATATAAATACAGCAAAACTAATTTTTTTTTTTCATTCCATAGTTTTTTATTTTTTGTTAAAAAAATACAATTTTTAAATATTAAAAAACAATACCACTTTTAAATATTTTTTTATCAATTTTACAATTTTTCGTGAGAAACTTAAGCTTTAAAATATTTTTTTTTATCAACCTTAAAATTTTTGTCACAAGCTTTTTTTTCTTTTCTTATAAATGTATTGTAACAAAAATATTTTTATCGATTTCAAATTTTTTTGGATTTTTTATAGCTTTAAACATTAAACATTCAAATATTTTTTAACATTTTCAGAATTTTTGGTCAAAATCTTAAACTTAAGAAACAAAATTGTCTTTATCAATTTTAAAATTTGTGTCAAAAAATAATTTTGTTTAATATAAATATAGAAAAATTAAATTTTTTTCTTTCCGTAGTTTTTTGTTAAACAAATCTTATTTTTAAATATTTAAATATTAAAAAAAAATAGTTTTAAATATTTAAATATTAAAAAAATAGTTTTAAATATTTTTTTATTAATTTTACAATTTTTTGTGAGAAACTTAAACTTTAAAATATATTTTTTTATCAATTTCAAAATTTTTGTAAAAAAAATATTTTTATATTATTTTTTATTATAAATGTAACAAAAATATTTTTTATCGATTTCAATTTTTTTTAACTTTTTGTAGCTTTAAACATTAAACTTTTAAATAATTTTTATCATTTACACAATTTTTTGTGAAAAACTTACACTTAAAAAACAAAATTTTCCTTATCAATTTTAAACCTTGTGTCAAAAAACCTTGTTTTTAGTTCTTTAATATAAATATAGCAAAATTAAATTTTTTTTCTTTTCGTAGTTTTTTATTTTTTGTGAAAAAATACCATTTTTAAATATAAAAAAAAATACTATTTTTAACTATTTTTCTATCAATTTTACAATTTTTTGTGAGAAATTCAACTGAAATTTTTTTTATCAATTTTAAAATTTTTGTAAAAAATTTGTTTTTCTGTTTTTATAAATGTAACAAAGCTAAATTAATTTTTTCCCCGTACTTTTTTGTTTTTTGTTAAAACCAAATTGTTTTGCTAAACTAGTACCTACCCCACATTCACATTTTGCTGCCCATCAAAGAGTTAATTAAAAATGTATTAATTGCATTTTATACTTACGAAAAAAAATTATGCTATCCATAGCTAAAACCACAGCATACGAATGCATTACCATATTTGAATAAATAAAACTAACATTACTTAAATGAGCTTACTTTTGCAAGTGTAAGTGGAGAAGCATAAAATTGCAAAGCAATAAGTTTTGATATTTTCCCAAAAAAAGCACTAATTAAAACATTTGCACTTTAAACGCTCAGCGCCGCATGCAATTTCGTGCTTTCCCCACTTGCTTTGCGCTTCGAAAATATTTCTTTTATTGCGAAATTTATCACTAAATGTATATGTTTTTGCTCGTTATTCTTCTATTTTCATATACGCATACCGCACGCACCCACGTGCCTTTGCCTTCATCTGCCAAACGACATTGCGCCCAACAAAAACGTGCCACATATGCCAACTTTACCTACCAACCAACCAATCAACCAACCGACTTACTAACTTAACTACTTGCCGCATATCCTTTTAACGCGCGTCATGCATACATCACACACACACACACACATGCATACAAAATGTTAATATTCGATGCATACACGCGCTCACATATACATGAACAGCACTGGCCGCAATCAGCCGCCGATGTATACGGAAACTCTGTCGGAAAGTTTGGCGCTGATGATCACCTCGTTGTCGGTCGAAATGGAAGGCAAATATTATTGCACCGCCTCCTATGCAAATACGGAATTACTGGAAACGAGCGTTATAATTAAAACTTATGGTAAGTTTATATTTAACTAGAAATACTACTTTTTTTAACTACACTTTATTGCGCTGCCCCTCACTGGAGTACCCGCTGACGCACCACTTACCTACGCTCGGCTTGGCTTGGTGTGGTCTTTTATGCGTTTGCGCTGCTCCATGCCGCACTTGTGCTATTAGAGGTATACTTAGGCAATGCAAAGACATACGCCCGATACGCCAGGGCCGCCTTGTTATTTCTTGCTCTTGCAATATTCCCAATTTCATTTTATTTTGCTGTCGAACTTTTGTTGTATGTAATTTTTACTTTTGGTAATTTGTTTTAGAGCTTTGGAAAATTTTGAGTTTTCTTACAGTTGAGCGCATGGCTGCACTTCTTGTCTATGAAATTGTAGTATTACATTTCTATTTTGCACATTCAAATATGTGGATGTAACACACACGCCCACCACTAGCAATAGCATACACACAGGCGCATAGAAAATACACACAAAAACTCGAGTGGAATTGTCCCACTGCAAGCCACAGCAAAATGAAAAAAGGAAGCTTTAAATTGCCGTACAGGAAAATTCAGTGTTAAGAAGTGTATGCTGTTGCCTGCTTTTAGGGGCACGAGTTATGTGTGAAGTGTGCAAAGCGTGGTTGCAACTAAGTTTCCTTCCAAGTACAAATATGCCTGTCGGTACGTGTGTATTTAGCAGCAATTATGGTCATAAACAAGTTGTTGCAAGTGTTGGTGAGTGGGCGTGTATACGCGAAAGTTCTCGCAAGCAATTTTTAGTTCGCACAAATTTCAAGGAATAAGTTTCTAATATTGCGCCATTTTAATTTTTTTTTTCTTCTTCAATGCTTGAAGTCGTATGTAGATATGTGGCTTTACACCGATTTCTTGTGGTCTCGTTTAAGTCAGTAAATTCCTGTGTGGTCTGCTGGCAAAACCATGCCAACCATACATAGAAGTATATTTTTCATAAATGTATGTATGTATGTGTGTGTTATTTATAAGTGTATATGATCTACATAAATAAATTGAATTTCCCCCTCTTTGTTTGGAGTAAAAAGTGCAATCGTAGCTATCTACGAAAATTGAAAAGTTCTTAACCAAATATGGCACGATAATTGTGGACAGAAAAGCAAATAAAAGAAATTGAAGTTTATTAGAGTTTTTGCACATTTAGTGGCTGGCGTTCAACTTGGATATTGTGATATTGGTAAAACACTGGAAACTTTTTCCGAAATCGAGAATAAATTAAAATGAATCATGCATTGAAAATAAAAAGCAATATTAGGTTGAAAAATTTAAAATTGAGATGGGAATTTGCCTTAAATCAATACACGTTCTTTTGAATTTGATGGGATTTCATTAAAACAAAATATAATTGAGTAAGGCTGTCATGGGTAAATTTGTATGGAACGATTTTTCTTATCATTGTTCCTAGGTTAGGTTACGTTAGGTGGAAGCGGTTGTCCTGTGACACACACTCAGGCTCATAGCCCATTGTGATACCAGATGGGGAACTTGGCCTTATCTCTCCTCAAAGCAGTGTGTACTTTTCAATTAAATTTTAGAAGATCCTGAAATTCCGGTGAAATGCCATCTTCCAATTCATTAAAAACTTTTCTACCTATCGTGGTAAACCTACGTCGGGATAGAGCAAGACAGTGGCACAGAAGGTGCGAGATCATCTCTTACGCTTCCTCATGCAGACCACTTCATCTAGGCATCGTTCCTAGCAGATTCGGATTTTACATGAAATTCCCCAAAAAAAATCCTACTACAGCATAGCTCTACAATCTTTAATTAATACGAAAATTTAGGGGAAATTATAGAAATGAAGAGAATAGAAAAAACGCTGTTGAAAGTAAAAAGAATCTAAACCCAAAAAAAATTTACACATTATACTTTTTTAATTGCAAAAAAAGTATGATTATAAAAAAAATGTTATTATTTTTTTTCAAATATTGTAAAATATTTTTCATCATCATCTATTCGCGTTACTGCTCGGGGTGGGCTTTAGCTTCCTCAGCAATCTTCCTCCGTTCAAAACGATCCAACGGTAGAGATTTCCAGTTTTTGATGCTTAATTTTCTCAGCTCCTTCGTGACGCTATGCAGTCACGTAGGTTTTGGTCAGCCACGGGGTGTTGAGCATCAAGGATTGTAGTCTAGCAGAAGTTTCTGTGACCTACCGTCATTCGTGCAGATAATGCGACCTACTCAACTAATGCCTTGAGACTTGATAAATCTTACAAAGAAGAATAAGAAGAAAGCCATTGCACAAAGGCTAAGCAGCTCTTTATTGTACCTGATTCTGTACTTGCCATCTCCTTCGTTTATTGGGTCAAATACTTTAGGCAATATTCATTCTTCTCATTCTCAAATATTCTTAGGCGCTTCTTGTCCGCAAATTTCTGCGCCGTAGGCCAACATGGGTCGAATGAGCGATTTATAAATAGCGAGTTTGCACGTACGTGAAAGAGATCTTGACTCCAGGGGAGTTATGTTAGGGTAGTATGCACGATTCTCCGCCATTATCCTGTCAGATATACAGTACTGCCTGCTGTTCTCGTTACTTATTACTACGCTGAGATATGTAACTTTGGACACGCTCTCGAAACTGAAGTTTTCGATTTCACTAACGCCAGATGCTTTGCTTCTGAGTTTAGAGGTCATCATATAATTGGTTTTGTTTATATTTATTGCCAGTCCTACCAATCTCGCATTTTTTTCTATCGCTAGTAAGATGTCAACTAGGTAGCGTCCATGTGTGCTATAGTCAGAGCGAATCGGAAAAGTAGATGCCCCGATCTCCTGAAGTCTTTAATAGCATTGTGCAACACTACATTGAGGATGCTTGCTGTTTTACACCTCTGTTGATATGTATATAATGAGCACGACATATTTTGTTGCATAGAAACTCTTTCTTTTGTAGCTTTCAGAGTAAGTGTGGTCAAACGAACCAGTTTTAAAGGTATTAAAAACTTAAATATGGTATAATTTTGGCGTCATCATGGGATTCTTTGAATAACAAATAGATATCAAATACGAATCTTCGTACCAAAAAAATTCCCAAGTGAAAAATTTGTATTTACAAAATTCATTCATAATTCTTTGGTCAATATTAACCTCCTTATTCACTTTGTATTAATTATTGAAAATTAAGATTAAAAAAACTTAAAAAAAATAGTCCTCTTAAAATTTGGTGGGCCCGAACTTGACTTTAAAGCTTTGCTCTAGTGAGCTTTTTGTCTTAAAATGTTATACAGCATCCGAATTTCTATTTTTGGTATGGCTATTAGAGCCGTCAGTACTGTTTTCGCAGAAAAGTTCAAAATTTTAGAGGTGGTAAAGTAGAAAGTCAACTGAAAAGGAGCAGCACTGATTTAAGAGATATTCTCAGACATTGTTGAGAAAGTCGAAAATCTTATTCTGTAGGCTACACGCTTCAGAAAGAAATAAACCGCAGAAATGGCTGGAATATAATTAAGAATCGTTTTAAGTATTCGTTATGAGCATATCGTTATATCTGAGATCAATGCAAGATGAGTGTCTAAAATGCGTCGAGTGTTCATGCTGGTTTTTGAGTAGAGGGGGAACCCCATAGCTACTAAAACGGAAGCTGAGTTCATCGCTTATGAACTACTTAGTTACTTAGTTACTAGAAACTGAGTCGAAGTATAAGTCTATGCAGTGATGTAAAAAAGGTGGGGCTCATCTCAAAGTATTTGTTAAAGGTGACACAATTAAGTAGAGATATGGTGGTTATTTTTTTAATTTGTTTTTTTAATTCAGAAAGCATATTATTGATGTGACATGGGAAAAGAGTATAAATATTACTGGTGAATCTCACGCTTTACCTATAGAATAATTAAAAACATGCCTTTAAGGAAAAAGCACTGGCAAAGGTCTACAGTTGTGCTTGTATTGTGTCATATTACAGGCGTCACAAGAGTTATGTTGAGTTGGCTGGCACGCACTAGTGGGGCTATGAAACACCAAGTGACATGATCTACAATTATTTTAACGAAGGGTAACTTCGAAAAAATTAACAACTTTCTCTACAGTACATACAAATTATTTATTTCCAAAAATGAAAAACAGGAAAACTAATTGCTGATATATGGACGGGAAATCGGCTACTTCCATCTAAAACATATATATTTTATGATATGAGCATAACTAAGGTTTATTAAAAGTCTGAATAATATAATAGGCTTAGGTTAGGTTAGGTTGAGTGGCTGTCATCCGACGCATTTAAGCCCATTGTGTTACCACTGGAGCTCGTTCTTTACACTCCTGAGTCTTCGCAGAACCGACCTGTGGATTTAATAAATTTTGCTATTTTGGCAAACCTATTTGTGGGACTTCTTCAATGTTGTCAAGAAATACGAATCCGAAAGTCCTTTTCTGGGTACAGAGAAGCTGTCCATTAATAGGCTTAAGAGTGCATTTTACAACAATTAAAAATAAAAAAAAGACTTTTTGATCTCCTAACAAATCCTCCTCAAAGACATTCACTTTATCTTAAAAACTTACTAATCCCACTTATGGGTTCTTCGAGACCCTTCTGCCACCAAAGCATACAAAAATTCTGAGGCATTAGTATAGATTTCCCACTTTTTGAGCTGGCACGGTATAATTTGTGCCTCTGACGAAAAAAAAATTAGCTTCGCCTTTGACATTTATTTCAATAAACCCATTTGAAGCGAACTCCATTGACTGCAAAATTAGTATAATTTCAAGAAATTGAAATACCCCCAAAGCAAATCACATTTACGCCAATAGTTGCGTTTTCCAGTTCATAAGAGCAGTCATTAAGCGAAAAAGCAAGAAATTTGCAAGAAATTCTCTCGAACAAGTTGAGCGTTAATCGCAAAATTCTGTAGCCTATTTGGAATATTCGGATGGAGAAATACCACTACAGCAGAGTGTGTCAGTGCGCACACACGTACAAGCAACGAAAGTGCACAAGAAGCCAGTCAGTAGCAGCAACTGCTGAAAGTTGCGTATACGACATGGCGAGCGTAAGAAGAAAGCGCAAGAATTAACTGGCAGTCATGATAGCACGTAAACTAACGGCAATGTACATACATACGTACACACATAGTGTATAAATACTTGTACATACACAAAAATGGCCGCACATGCAGGCTTTTGCGGAAATTTTAAGAGAATTTCGCCACAAATATGGGTATATCGAAATTATTTGCGCAAGCGATTGAGACGCAGAGGAATGAATTGAAAATTAAAGTTTTTTTTTTTTTGGTGGAGGAACTTGTGTTGTAATTATTTGCTGTGCTCGCACGAAACTAATTTTTTTTTTTTGTTGGTGCCAGCAAGCAATAACAAAAACGAAAAATATGAAAATAAGCGTCAATGCAAAAAAAATTATATGGTCAAAATCAAGTCTGCAGCTTCAGATGCAGAGCAGCAATCGCCATCAGCATGCGGTTTCCCTTCGCCAGCAAGGACGTATGGTAAGCGCTTAGAGCTATAATAATGCAGCAACACATGGACTAGAAAATTGCGTCAAATAATTGAACAGTTCTTATGCTGCCTTCACTTAACCTCCCTTGCGGCCATGCGCACTGAAGTATAGATAACATACTCATATTCGAAGTTTGCTTGTGTGTGAACTCACCGGCCATAGTTTGAGTATCAGCATAGCTGCAGGCAAGCATTTTTGCTTTCAGTATGATTTTTTTATTATTTTTAAACTTTTTTTTTTGTGGATTTTATTATTTTTAGCGCTATGTGAAATAAACGAAACGAAAATAGCGAACAGCAAATTATTTTGTGTTCGAATTGGTGGTTGGTGCATTATATGCTGGCTTGCGTATTTTTATTGCCAGTATTTGCATTAAATATTTGCATATATTTTTCTATATTTAGTATTTGGGCGTGGGTTTACTGGTGCTAAAACTCGTTATGAAGAGCTTAGAACTTTTCCCACATTTTTTATACGATATCGGTTGTCCAGCAATGCTTTGGTATTTTCAATTAAGTTTTTTTACGTCCATGTTGTATTTTAAATTTATTTAACAGTACCTGTAAAAACTTGTTTGTGGATTTTCGTTTTGCTTATAATAGCCTGCGCTCTGAAAAACAAATATCTTTTTTCTAAAATTTTTTTAAGCTCAACATTTATTCTAATTCTTTAACACCTTGAAATAAATATTGGACTTTTATGAGAAAGACTTAATATGTCTATTCGTGTTTTTACAGTTCAATGTTTATTTTAATACTCCCCTAAAAAAATATTTTTGTTTTTCTACGGCATTTAATTGGCTAAATTTGTATTCTGAGTTCAGAATTTATTTTATAGCCTGTCTGATATTTTAACAGCATGGGAAAAATATTTCGCTTTCTACGAAAAAAGTTATATTAATATTTTCAGTCAGTTTTTTTTCTTTGCAGTTGTGGGTCAAATTTTATTTTAATGCTTATCTGAAAAAAAAAAAAATATTTTTTCTACGACATTTTAATGGGCAATTCCGAAAAAAATTATATACCTTCTGCTTAAATATGAAAGAGACGTTATCAATAAAACGGTCCGCGGATGACATATGGCAAAAATAATTTTTTTGTTTTTTGGTAGGACTGTTATAAGTTTACATGGCAAATTTCAGCGTGATATGTCACATAGTTTGTTTTCTGTCCTACTGTAAACAACTCAAGCTTGAGTGTGTTCTTCGAATTCTCTTTTATGACTTCAATTGTCTCAAAATGTTTTCCACGGAGCGGCAACTTGAGCTTGCGGAACGATATTAACATTATTTTTGTTCAAATAATCGCGCACAAGACGTGATGTGTGAGCTGGTGCATTATCGTGAGGCAAGAACCATAACTTGTCCCACAATTCCTTCCTTTTAAGACGAATGTTCTCGCGCAAACGCTTTAAAACGTCTAAATAATATTCAGCGTTAACCGATTTTGCGCTTTGTGCGATTTTCAAGCACAATTTCCTTTACTTTTCCGATGTTTTCGTCGTTTACTGATGTTGCTCGACGACGTTCATGAGGCAAGTTTTCAACCGATGTACGGCCCTCTTTGAACGATTTGTACCACTGAAAAACACGTGCACGCGATAGCGCAGAGTCCCCATAGGTTGTCTGCAACATTTTTAAGGCGTCTGAAGCCGAAATTTTGTTGGAATAACAAAATTTCAAACAAATTCTTTATTCAACTTGAATTTCCATCGTTAAATTCGAAGAACACACTCGAGCTTGAGTAGTTTACAGTAGCACAAAAAACAAACTATGTGACATATCACGCTGAAATTTGCCATGTAAGCTTATAACAGTCCTACTAAAAAACGAAAAATTTATTTTTGCCACATGTCATCCGCGGACCGTTTTATTGATAACGTCTCGTTCATATTTGAGCAGAAGGTATATCTTAAAACGTTTTTAAGTTCAAAATTTATTTTAAGTTCTAAACCTTTTTTAAGTTCAATATTTATTTTAAGGTCACCAAAAATTTTTTTCTACACCTTTTTTAAGTTTAATATTTATTTTAAGGTCAAAAATATTAACTTTTTTCTAATTTTCTTTTAAGTGCAACATTTATTTTATAGCCCCTCTGATTCTTTCAGAAGCCTGAAAAAATATTGGGCTTTCTGAGGAAAAAAGTTAATATTTAAACTCATTTTTTCTCTAAAAAAAATTATTTTTCGAAAACATTTATTTAATGGCCCAGTTCTGAAAAGGCAATATTTTTACTAAAAGTTTTTTAAGTTCAAAATTTATTTTCTAAGCTCTATGATTCTATTAAGAGCCTAAAACAAATTTATAAAGAAATTTAGATTTTTTTTTAGAATTTGCTTAAATTCCAAATGAAATTTCAGACATTAATTTACTAGCCTGAAATAAATTTAATGTTATTAGTTAATTTTTTTCTGTTAAAATTTTTATTTTATTACCTCTCAGAAAACAATGTTTTTCGTCCTAAGATTTGCTTAAAATAAAATTAAAGGGTAGACTTTCAAAGAATAGAAGATTTCCATTTTTCCCTAAAATTTAGCTAAACTACAGATACAATACTGGAAAGACTTGCAGTTACTTCTGGAAATAGATTTCATGGTCTACACTCATAAAAAAAATATTTTATATCTTGAAACCTTTTCAGTTTGAAATTTATTTTGAAAAATATATATTTTTCCAAAACTCTGTTAAACGCAAAATTTTTTTTATAAACTCTCTAATTAAATAATGGAATTTTTTTAATTTTTATTTTATTACCTCTCTGAGAATTTTTTTTATCTTTCCTAAGATTTACTTAAAATAAAATTAAAGTTACAGTTTGGCCTTTATTAAATGGTCTAAACTTTTAAAATACCTATATTTTTTCCAGATCTCTTTTGAGTTTTAGAAAAATTTATTTATAATATAAAATTTTATTATTTATATATAATTTTTAAAACAATAAAATTTTTGTTTAAAAACGTTAATATTATGACGAATTTATTGTTTTTTTAAATAAAATTTTATTCGAAAAAATTATTTTTTTTTAATCAAATAATAAAATTTTTATGAAAAAAATATAGTTCTTTTTATAAAAAAATAAATAATAAAATTTGTATAAAACAAATATAGTTTTTTTATAAAAAAAATTTATTTAAAAAAAACAATGAATTTTTCTAAAACTCCCTAGCAGCCGGAAAAAAAAGATAATTTTAGTTGGTTTCTTACAGTTCTGAAAAAATTATTTTGTTTTAAGATTTGCTGAAATCCTTTATTTAATGGTTTATGCTCTCGAAAAAACTATATTTTTCCAGAACTTTTTAAATTAAAAATTTATTTACAAAAATTGTATTTTTGTAAGCTCAAAATTTCTTTTCTAAAATCTCTGATTAACAGCTGAACTGAAAACTGACAAACAAAAAACATTTTATATTTTTTATTTAGTTTTTTTTTCAGTTCAAATAATGTTTAAATTTTTATTTTACTGCCTCCCTGAAAGAATTTGTATTTTTTCTAAGATTTGCTTAAAATAAAATTACAGTTTCAGGTCGGCCTGTAATATAGCTTTGGTATTTTTTCTCGCATTCATTTAAGTGCGGGTGCGGTCTTCTAAGCTTTTTTAGGGAATTTTTTTTAACAAAAAAAATTTAATTGATTGAAGCATCGAGATTATTTTATCAATATTTTCAGCTACAGCTCGTGAGTATTTTTAGTTTTGAGCTGCTATTTACCAAATGAAAATATTTCAAAAAAACACAGACATTCGGAACGACGCTCTTCTCTACTTGCTGTATAAGCCCGCGGTAAGCCGGAGAGAGTTCCGCTTAACACACCTAACAAAAACATACCTCAAAATTTTGGTTTAAAATTTTCTAAAGATCTAAAACATCTAAAATTGTAAATATAAAACTTTTTCATTATTTTTCTTTTAATATGTCTTATTGATAAAGCTATTTCCATCGTGCAACACATTTTTTCCAATGCTTTATTAATTCATGCAGTTAGGCGATGATTTTTGGCTCCCCGAGCCACGCAATGTTCTTGAGGTTCAGCATAACCTGGCATATAAAATGAGTATTCCATCAGTCCAAGAGCCGTGCATTTGCAGTGATTTTATTCTAAGCACACATCAACTTCATGGCAGCTCTTGCATTGTGTCGCCCAGTGAAAAGAGATCCTCCTTCAGGATTTATTTTAATGGCCCCTAAAGTGCTGATCATAAATTACTAAATGAGGCCATACATTACACATACAGTCGGAATCGCGTTCAATTCGGCTGTCACAGTTTTTTGGATCGCCTCGATGGAGTCGAAACGCCTCCCCTTCAGGTTTCATTTTACGTGATCTCACGTAGACTAGCACGACGGTCAATGTTCAAAAATTCACGAACCCGGTTCACATCTTCATCTGTTTGCGTCATCGAAGGCCTTCCAGATCGCTGTTCTTCTTCGACGTCCTCCCGGCCTTCCTTGAACGACTTGTGCCACCGTTTTAACTGGACACTGGACACTGGACAGAGATTAGTCCCCGTAAGCCTCCTTGAGTAGCCCAGTGGTCTCGGTACTCGTTTTGTTTAGCCTTACGCAAAATTTGATCGAGTAACGTTGCTCCAACGATCGCTGCATTTTCGCCACTGCAAAATCCTAACACACTTTTAAAACGGCTTGCACGCGCGGAGCGATGTTGACTGCACCGCTGTTGCCAGCGAACTGGGACCGGTTTCTAGTGGAAGGGGAAGGTCCAACGATCATTTTCCCCCACCAGCCGATTCGGTTGATCGCTTGGCAGACGCTCCGCCCGGGAAGGCTCATTACTTTTCAATCAAACCCTGTATTTTCAGACCTCTGTTGCTAGCAATTCAGTTGGCATTTTTAATTTCCTTTCCTTTATTTTCCTTTCAATTTTGACCAGTGTTGATGGATTTTCGTCAACTTCATAATAGCTTAATTCTGCTCACCTATGAACTCGTAAATTCAACTGCTCTCTATTTTTCATTTTAAAATCCATTGCATTGTACTATACACTCTAGAGAATTTCAATCACATCGAGTTCGCATTGAGGTCAACGCCATGAAAGTTCATCAGTTGCATATCGATTTGCATTGAAACTCCACACTGATCTGCTCAGGTGCATGTGAATATGTATTGTACTTATATGCGTACGTGTGCGCATGATTGAGTATTTGTAGCTATGTAGCTATGTAGGATTGTCTGCTGCCTTAAGGTTGAGAATAAATGGTTTATTTGATGTATTTTCCTTGCTGTCGCCAGTAGCCATTGCTGATGGCCTCAAAATCTGTCAGCGACAGCCACATCAGCAGCAGCAACAGTATGAAAGCAAGAAGATTGCACATATAAGGGAAAATCATATTGAATTATGTGTGTGTATGCACACATTCCCAAGGATACATAAATCCAAGATATTGGGGTAATACAATCAGAAATGTTTACCACCGAGAGTTCGACGTAGAGGCAGAAAGTACTAGGCTCCAAACCAACCGCGATTATGCGACATAAAAGTAAAACAAAAAGTTGTTTTCTGAACAGTATTTGCTCCTCGCAAACTAAGATGAACCCTTAGTATAAATTTGGGGCAAAAACTTTCTCATAAAAACCGTCAGCAGTGGCATAAAAATGTAGAGCCCTCCAATAGTAGGACAACATGAAGAAGCACCTAGGAAATTCGAAGAAAAGCACCGCCTAAAACTCTCGATGCACCATACTATTAGTAGTGTTATTATTATTAACCCGGCAGTAAAATCTTTTAGCTAAGCACCAGTACTAGACTAGCCCCCTTGACATAGTATCGGTGAATGCTCACGCAAATACCCTCAGTTGTCTGTTTCACTTTATACAAAGATGTGTTTAGAAAATTTTGTAACAGAAGAAAATTAAATTTAATGCAAGAGACTCTGTGTAACAAATATTAGCCAAAATCCAGAGAGGTTTTTATTCATGGCAGCAATGGTTTTGATATCTAAAAATTTAGCTTTTTGTGTTTTTATTGTCAAAACCGGCGCTATGAAAAGATGTATATTTTCATCAAAAGTTTCTGATTTGTAATCCGTAGATGCTAATAGTACTAGGGTAGGTAGGGTTACGGTGGTTTCCACTCTCCGTGAGTGTGTATAGGTCCTTTGTAGTACCACTAGTTTGGCCTCAAGCTCCCCTTCTAATTCCCAATGCGGTGCGACAACTTCGTCTCTCGGGTAAACGATAAAATACTGTCATAGCTGCCGACTCCAAGTCTGCCAGACATTCAAAGAAGTAAAAGTTTAGGCGATGTCGCATTCTGGCAAAAGCGGAATGGTCATAGAATATGTGTTCAATGCACTACATTTCCTGCAGTTACTTCGGAAGTCATTAAAGGGCAACCCCCTACGCTTCCCATGTATTCTCATTAGGCAGTCCCTGATGATGAGGCCAACTACTGTACTAACGGAAAACCAGTCTAGGTTGATGAATAACCTAGTTCTGTGTTAATTTTTTCCATGCCAAACCTGTTTAGTTATCTCACAAGTGTGCTCGGTGGCCCGTCTACTGTTGGCTCGCACGATGTAGCCCAACCTGATACAGAGCTTGGTTGAGAATAAAAGGATGCCCACAAACTGAACGAAATTGGCCGATTCAAGAGGTTCAGCTGGTTAGGAGGCTCATCTGCGATGCAACTTCGAGGGGTGTATCTGGGTTCATCAACACCTGCAACAATCTTCTGTACATACAACATACACAACATTCAACATTCGATTGTTACTTTCAAGGTGATATTATTGCACTGTAAAGATTTCATGGCAGCTTTACTGTCAGAATAGGTAGTCATCGGTTATGCTGCGACAGACAATTCTCTGTCTAAAATAATACAGTTGCATTTTAATTTAAAAATCTCTGTGGCAAATTGTGGAGGCTCTTGGTTGAATCTCGTTATAACCGCTGAACCTACTAGCACCCAAATTGCATTCGAGTTTATTGGCTTGTTTTTTTGTCTGAGTCCTACGATGTGTACTTCCGATATTGTACTGGACTGGATTTATCAGTTGTGTGGCGGTATAAAAGCCCACTAGTTTATGCAATTTTGAATTTTATTTTTTTTATCCATAAAATACCTCGAGGGAGGAGGTCAAAGAAATCTATCGTATCAGAGCCACAAGTCCTACGACAAACCACTACTCACTGATATAACTTCTTCTTCTTATTTATAAGAAATTCCTCTTCGTGCTTCCAACGCGGTGGAGGCCTCTGCTATCATCTTCTGGCATCGTATCGAATATTTTCGGAGCCGGTGCATTTATGTACATTCATGCGACGTGACTTACGCTAAATGTTGATTCACTGCACTATGCCCATGTCTGCGTAAAGCTCATCATTACATTTCCCTCGGTATTCGCCGTCGCGAACGCGCAATCTTTCCCCCCAGAATCTTTCTCTCGTGCACTCCGAAGACCATTGTTGTTGTTTTTGTAGCAACCTATGCAATCCTCATACATAATCGTAGAATACTGCTGGAGTGACAGTTCTTGGCCGAATATACATCCGGATCGTTCCTATAACGTGAAACAGACTGTCGCGGGAACGACTCCAAGTAACATGAGGCGTTATAATCGTTCAATCTTCTGCGCCATGCAGGAGGATGGACATGAGGAGAGACTTCTGAAGGGAGAGACTTCTCTCTCAAAAGACATATATCGGATTGAGAGAGAACAAAGCAAAGGAAAATGGGAGCTTAAGATAAAGAGTGCTAGGATAAGCATTTGGCTAATAGCTCTAATATCGCTATAGAGCCAGACAAACTGACAACAAGCTAATTCCTAGTCGGGCTCTTTCAATTAGTTTCCGAAAATTTTTAATTTAACCGACGGAAAGCACTTTCCTTGCACCATCCAACGGTATCCCCGCTTTCTTTACACGACACTTCTGCAAAAGCAGTCCATACAAAACTGTAACACTCGGCGTCCATTTTTCCTCAATCAGAGACCAGTCACGAAATGCATGCATGTGTGCACATGTATCTATGTATATATGTATTTATGTATGTATGCACGCATATTTGAATATTGCAACCCTGAATACGCTATGTTGCGTATTTCCTGCAAACATTTTCGTTTTGCTCTAAATCGAAGCTTTTGAGGAAACTTGCTGTCACATTCAAGTGGAAAATAGCTTGCCAAATTGCATACACTTATGGGTATTAAGCAACAAAAACAACAAATATAGCTACAATAACAATCATAACTAAGCATTAGTATGCCGGAGCAATGAGAAATTCATGAAAATAAATGCCAAATAAATAAAAAAACAGGAAGAGAAAGAGAATTTGCTTGAAATGTGGATTGTTCTTTGAAGGAAATCCATTTTGTTTAGCTCACACATGCATACATTTAGAGCTATACCTATTTAGATATTACTTGTATATGCACACACACACACATTCATACACATGTATGTACGAGGGGTGCCTTTTATATTTCGGTATTTGGCGACCCAGGTGTTGCAATCTGGCAACTGACAGCTGTTTCGCAAAGTTTGACATTTTTTGGCTTTTACGTACTCAGAACGTTTTGAAATACCAGCGCTATTTGTGTTGTTTACAGTAACTTAAAAGATTCATCTCGGTCCAAAAATGGAATTGAATCGTGAATATTTTCGTGCGATTATTTTTTACAACTTTCGACGTGGATTAACTCAGCAACATTGCATGGATGAACTTAATTCATTTTTTTGGCGATGAAGCTCCATCAAGGGCCAGTGTTTATCGATGGTATTGTGAATTCAGTCGTGGTCGTAGTTCACTCCAAGACGAATTTCGTGAAGGTCGTCCAAAATCAGTTGTTGTTCCGAAAACCATTTATGCTGTGCGCGAACTGATACTGAAAGATCGTCATGTGACCTATCGTGAGATTGAGACAATCTTAGGCATTAGTGTGACCAGCATAGGTATACTCTATATTGCATAAACATTTGACTGTCAAAAAAATTTGTTCGCGTTGGATCCCACACAATTTGTCAATCGCTCAAAAAAAGGCTCGTGTCGATTGGTCGAAGGAAATGCTCAAAAAATACGATCGCGGGGCTTCGAAACACGTCTATGACATCGTGACAGGTGATGAATCATGGATTTACGCGTATGAGCCCGAAAGTAAACAGCAGTCGACTGTATGGGTGTTTCAAGATGAGCCAAATCCAACAAAAGTTGTTCGCGCACGAAGCACTTCCAAGCAAATGGTCGCCTGTTTTTTCGGAAAAACTGGACATGTCGCAACCGTACCACTAGAACAACGCAGAACAGTGGTTCTGAGTGGTACACAACCATTTGTTTGCCAGTTGTCTTCAAGAAATTAAGAAAACCAATCGCCAAAGACAAATCACTCTTCACCAAGACAATGCGAGCTCTCACACATCGGCTCAAACAACTGCATTTTTGAGCACCCAAAACATCGAATTAATGGGTCATCCGCCGTATAGTCCTGACTTGGCACCGAATGACTTCTTTTTATTCCCGTACGTAAAAAACAAACTGAGAGGTCAACGTTTTTCGACACCTGAAGAAGCGGTTGCGGCATTCAGAATGCATGTTTTGGAGGTATCTCATTCAGAGTGGCAAAAGTGCTTCGACAATTGGTTCAAGCGCATGCAAAAGTGTATATCTGATCTATTTCAGATCTTCATGGAGAATATTTTGAAAAACAATAAAGTGATTTTCGATGATTAAACTTTGTTTTTGTTCTCTAATCCCGACATATAAAAGGCACCCCTCGTATATACAGCTAGGTGGAATTGTTTAATTACAAAAAAAATCGAGTTTATGCTGGCCTCGGAAAGTGACTTGCTTGAGGTGCTGTGCGTGCGTGTATGCGTGTGTATGAGAGTGGCAATGCAATTTCTATGCCTTTTCTTCTATGAAATTGATTTTATATTTTGTTAAATATGTTGGTGCAGTATTTAATGAAAATTAGAAAACTAATTCAAATAACAAATTAAGCGCCGTAATATGCATTTGAATGAAAATGTGAGCATTGAAGTGAAATATTTTTTTGTTTTTTCTAGAAAATAATATTTTGCTTGATTTTGCGTTTTGAAAAGCATTCTATTAAATTGCTCTTGACCACTTGAAAGCTTCAATGATTTTAATAATTGATAGAGTAATTGAAAATAACTGCAAATGACAAGCTAACCTAAATCGAGTTTTACTTAATTGAATTTGCAAAGCTTTTCTTTACGCATAAAAGAAGGAAAATTAAAAGACAAATCATTGTGATTTATAATAAAAATACCACAGGCAGATAACGAAAGGTTATGGGCATCATATACGCCGTCTGTTTGTAAGAAAATTGGATTCAAATTTTTTATAAAGGGTTTTTCAATTGGCGCGGGTCGATTTTGGCGCCCTGTGGCAGCCATTTTGTTTTGGTGACATCTGTCAAATCTTTTATTTATTATTCAGTTGTTTATGCCAAATCATCATGGCAAGTTACACGATTGAACAGCACGTTCAAATGATAAAACTTTATTATCAAAATGAGTGTTCATTAACGCAAACGTTGCGCGCATTGCGCCCATTTTTCGGTAGACGTGGTGGCCCCTCCAATTTCTTATGGCCCATATTGATCCATATGGACCTAGACGACACGTGGTTCCAGCAGGACGGCGCTACGTGCCACACAGCAAACGCCATTTTATTCCATTTCAACATCTACCCGGCCTCATTTAAAAACTCTTTATTTACAATATTTCATATAAGCAACTAATTTAGAGACGTTTTTCTTCAACCAATTAGGTAGCGCCTGTGCGCGCCTGACCATCCATTTTGGCAAAATTCTTTTTGTAGGGTTACATGCCCTTCTCGTGCTAGCTGAAGTGACAATATGACTTTTACCATGCACCAAGAGGCAGGCGAGTGTTAGTACCCTCTCTCACTAATTCCTCTACCTTACTTTTCCCTGGTCTGGCACTATTCCCTGGCACCCAAATCAAATGCATGCGGAAATACTCCCGACATTCGTTAAGAAATGCTCGGCATTTGCGGGCAATGTTGGAATTTGTGACAACCGCACCAAGAGATTTAATCGCCACTTAGATATCAAAAGAAATACAAATTTCTTTAAAGGTAGGTACACATTTTTGCCTAACCAGAGGCCAACCGCAATAATGACTAGAATTTCTACCTGAAATACGCTACAGTGATTAAGAAGACGAGCCGGATTGCTAACTTTTGTCTTCTTACAGTAGACGTCTAAGCCAGCTTTATCATCAAGCTTTGAGCCATCAGTAAAGAATCGACGTTTTACGACCAGGTATATTGTGTACCCACTCACGTCTCGCTGAAATTATACTACTAACTAAGCTATTAAAATATGGTTCATACGAACAATAGTCAACAGGATTAGTTGGACCCAGACCGAGTATTTGGGCCAAGTGTCCAACAGCACTGATTAGTTGCCGCAAGCCGAGCAACAGAGTTTCCTGCATACTAACCTAGTCTAGGGGAGGTAAAAAGAAAAGACTATTCAGAGCAACAGAGTGTATGGTTCTAAGAGCGCCACTGAGACATAGTGTGAATAACCAGTAGTGAATAATTCCTAGACGATTCCTCTTTTGTATCATCTTTCTCGACAATTCTAAATTTGGTGAAGAAATTTCAAACAGCTGGTTCTGTCGAGAATAGAAAAGGGGCTGGCAACAATTAGGTCCCCATGCACCACCAGTTTGGCGGATTTTACCCGTATACCTTGAGCACTTAAATGATTGTGGACATTTAAATTATGTCATTTTTCACATATTATTGTTAGGGGCTGAATTAGTTTAAATAAAAATAGTGAAATCCGAGAGAAACTAAATTTTTAAATGTTTTATTTTAAAATAACAACTAGGAGCCCCTTTGTAATAAAATTTCAATTACACTATTTTTATAAAATATTTAACCCATTAGCCACTTCAAAATAGAGTCGTTTTGATTGATTTTTAAATAAGCTTAAAAAATAATGCATTTCTAAGGTCACTAGAGGGTTAAAATGTCCAAAAATTATTCCTTCGTAAATTTCATTAAGGTTCCTCAACCAAAATCGAGAATTAAGGTAGATAAAGGTCTAAGATATGCAACAGTTTTTATTTTGTCCCTTTGTAGGCATTTACATTGCAAATGCAGAAAAGCTCCTGTCATTGAAAAATTCCGTGTATCTGCTTTCTAATGTATGTGGTGATGCTCCGATCGATTTGCAAATGAAACGTAATGTACCAGCGTTAATTTGCACCTTTTTTTCACTGCTTCACTGTACGTGTTGGAGTATTACTCGAAAAATTACGGTAATTACACTGTGCTACTTTCAAAAACTATTAAGCATATAAGGAAAAAATCTGGAAAGGGGTGTTTTTCGCAAACGGCATAAAAAATGTCTCAAGAATTAAAAAAAATAGGAAATTAATTTCCGGTCTGTGCGCTCCCGTGCCTGCTACCTTCATAAATATTGCGTGGCTGCGGAGATTTAAAGATTTAAAAATTTTGGTAAACAATTGTTAAAAAATAATATATTTTCTTTATTTTTTTCCTTTTTTTAAATTTAATAAGAGTTTTAAATTTCGACATTTGTTTTTAATTACAAGAATTTCTTTCGTATTTTCCAATAAAAAACGAAAAAAAAATTAAGCTATTTTTTTGGTAAGCAATTATTAAAATTGGCGGCCGCCGTATCCGAATGGGTTGGTACGTGAGTACCATTCGGAATTCACAGAGAGAACGTCGGTTCGAATCTCGGTGAAACACCAAAATTAAAAACTAAATTGGAATATGGTAAAAATGGAGATATTTTTTGGTAAACAATTATTGAAAAAAACTTATTTTTTCAAATTCAAATTTCAAAATTCATTTAATTAAAAAATTTAAAAAACTTTAATATACAAAAATTTTAATTTTTAAATTTTTTTTTCTTTAGTTTTTCCAAAAAAAAATTTTATTAATATTTTTAATGGGGGGAATGGCGACTGTTTTCCAAACAGAAGTTTTTGCCATCCTGAAAGTAGCAGAATGGATAATCGAGGGGAGATGGAGCGGGAAACAGATTGGAGTCTTCAGTGACAGTCAGGCTGCATTGAAGGCCCTGGAGAACGCGAAGCAAACCTCAATGATTGTTTAAGAATGTACGAAGGAGCTTAATTCTGTCGCAAGACAAAACAGGCTTGTACTTGTATATGTTTCCGGGACACTCCGGTGTTCAAGGAAACGAAATTGCCGACGAATTGGCCAACCGTGGATCAGCGGTGCCCCCACAGGGGCCAGAGCCAATAATCGGAATCAGTTCCGCAGGAATCAAGAATTGGATCAGCGATTTTGTAGGCAATCTACATAAAGAGCGATGGTCCGGTCTAGAACGCTGCAGAACTGCAAAGTGTTTTGTGACAAGTCCGAACAGAAAACTGTCAAACTTTCTACTAAAACTTAGAAGGAAAGACATTCAGTTGATCATCATAACAGGACACAACCCATGGGGTCAGCATATGACCACCCATGGAATCATTGAGGACCGGTATGCCTGTCATGCTTGGAGGAGGCGGATAGCACTGAGCACTTTCTCTGTGAGTGTCCTGCCTTTGCTAGAGCACGGCTACGATTATTGGGTTCCGATGTCATGAGAATGAGTAATATTCGTTCTCTAAAACTGGAGGATATTTACAGATTTGCCAAAGAATCTGGAGAATTCTCACAGGACTAACTATCTCTATCTCTTTCTCTATTCCTTCCTATCTTTTCTCCTTCCCTCCTTGACTATCTACCCCCTTTCCAGAGCTTTAAATACAATTTAAAAAAGAAAATTTTCATATTCACATTTTTTTTTTTTTTTTAATTATGTTGATGAATTTCTTGCGTATTTTCGTATGGAATATAAAAAAAGTATGGAGAAATTTGTTGGTAAAGAACTATTAATAAAGCATTTGCTTTGAATTCTTGGTAGTATGAAAGAAAATATACATATACAAATTTACAACACGTAACTGGGTTTTTAACAATTAAAAAATTTAAAAAATTGTATCTAAAAAAAATTTTAATATCGGCATGTTTTTTTTTATTTATGATTAACCCTTTCGAACCGACATTCAGCCTATTCACCTTCAAGTTATACAAAAATTTTATTCTTATACAAACAGATTTTTTTTCAAAATAAACATAAAGTATCTTAGCTTCATAAAAAATGTACGGAGTCTAGTGATTTTCAGTATGATAAGTGGCAAAGCAATTCATGCAAAGTGATATATTACATTGCTGACAAATTTGTTTTGTTCTGGTTTGCTATTTTTCTACCGCACATTTGGAGTAACGTCTGCGAGTTTGAATTGGCACCGGTAAATGCAAAGACACGTTTCCCAGCTGTCTCTGACGTTTAGATAAACGACCTGACGATTGGGATCTGCGGACGGCTGCAGTTTTCTTACCTTCTGCTATTAATGACTCAGTTAATGTTATTAGAAATTCGATGGAAGGAAGTCTTTCTCTTCTAAGGTCGCAGTAAATTATCCAGGAATTTACTGCGGAAAACATTAATAGACGGCAGAAAACCTTTTTCCACCATTTTGTAGACTTCCTATCGTATTCGTAAATTCCTGCCATTTGGTCGGCGCGATCTGCTCCTCCCATTGCTTCTCGGTAAAACTTTATAGATTCAGGGCATGATACTGATATTTCTTTTCCATCTTTCAACGTTTTATTAACTGTTGTCATTGTTGACGTATGACAGTTGCTTAGCATCATAACTTCCTTTGTATCTTGCCACTTAACGCAAAGAAGGCCAGATGTGCTGACCCTGAATGAAGACTCGCTTCTTTTTAATTTCTCATCTAACACTGGTCGATTTTTTCTGTTTCGCCTGCATGTTGCTGAAGCTGGGAACTCTAGAGTCTCAAGTAGATTCACAGAAGTAAAAAATCTATCGAAACATACCGTCACATCACGTTCTCTAATTTGTGCATTGTACGATATAGTATACATTCATAGGCATAGGAAACAGCTTATGAAAAATTTCGATTGCCGAAGAAGTACGGGGGATTCCTGAATTTACATTACACTCACGATAATCACTTACAAAATGCTTAGGAACAAAATTTCCTTCAGTTCCCTTAGTTATTGCAAATAAGCACTGCTGGTACACATAGGTACCGCTTCAAAAGACTGCTGGTACGTATAAGTACCACGGTCTTAAAACCACTCAAGAATATACAAATCAAAATATTATTTTCATTAATTATACTTACATTCTTTTGTTTTTTGTATATACTTACATTTGAAGAGGGACTGATTATATCCAATTTTATTAATTTTTTTGGCACCTCAACCTTCTTTAACAATATTTTTAGCACAAAATCAAACAAGTGTCAGAAACCTTCGCTATTTCACTCAAAACTGTGCACGCTAAGAGAGAGAAAATGAATTAATGTTTCCATGTACCGTTAAATAACATAAAAAGCCTGCTTTGGTACATTTTATATTGAGTTTGGCATCGATTTTTGGGATTTAGACCTTTATAAACATTTAGTGGTACATATGGTGTACCAGAAGGTTCGAAAGGTTTAAGTGAAAGACTTGAGCTTTTATTTAAAATGATATCTAACTTTTTTATGGGGAACTAAAATTTCATGACTGAATTTTTATCTTCAATAGATCAACTTCCAGTTGTTAAAAAACCAAGTTGTGTTTTGTAAATTTAAATTTGTTTCATAAAACCTATAGAATTTCAGGCAATCTTTGTTCGCTTAAGTATTTACAAGGCGCTTCCACGTTGCAATACTGTCGGAGGCAACAGGATTTTATCCAGGCTATCGCTAAAAATGTCTTAAATAAAAGTCATTAAAACAATGAAAAACGAATTCTGCTTATAGAAACTTAGATGTATTCTCTTTTGGTCACATAGTAAAAAAATACTCTGTGGATTTATTTCCACTACAAATAAATGTCGTTCCAAATTGCAGGCAACGAGTATTTGACCAACCAAATAGAAATTTCATTTAATTTGCGTCTACAAAGGAAAACACATCAGCAAAAGGCAAACAACAAAAAAAAAATAAAAATAGAGAGCAAAAAGTGAGAATAGAAGAAAACACAAACGAAACTTCCTTCCACTTTGTGTCAGATAATTGACCAATCCAAATAGCAAACAAACACAATTTAAAACTTTTTTCAATGAAAATGCAGACTGCCAAATGCGTTTCTTATGAGAATTTATTTACCAAATACATATGCAAACGCACACACATATCGCACCCTAAATACAAAAGGGTCACAACTCAAAATGTACTTCTGCTCAAATATGAACGAGACGTTATCAATAAAACGGTCCGCGGATGACATATGGCAAAAATGAATTTTTTGTTTTTTGGTAGGACTGTTATAAGCTTACATGGCGAATTTCAGCGTGATATGTCACATAGTTTGTTTTCTGTGCTACTGTAAACAAGTCAAGCTCGAGTGTGGAAAATTTTGAGTTGTGCCCCTTTTGTATTTAGGGTGCGATATGTACCTACACGTACATACTCCACGCCAACACTACTTGCATGCACCCATAGGACAAAGAAAAAAGCCAACAGGGATAACAAAAGAATAAGACTAGGTAAGTAGCAACAGCAGCTAGAAGGAAGAACCAAATCCAGTCTGAGGAAAAAATAGGGAAATCTAAAGCCAATACGACAAGTTGCTTTGTGCAAAAGACATTCACAAATAGATGACTCAGTGCCAATAAATTGCAAATAAAATTTCATGCCAATTCGAAAAAGCAATCGAAATGCATACATGCGCATGCACACATATACATACATATATATGTATGTGTGGATGTATGGTATAAATGCGCAAACGAGAATGCATTAGCAGTGGCGAGACAAATAAAAAATTTAAAATATCAACTTATGAGAGCGAGAGCGAGACGAGGGGAGAGCAGCAGACAGGCAGGCAGGCAGTGAAACAAGCAGCTGTGAACCTGCAGTGAGGAAGCAAGCAAAGAAGTAAGAGCACACAGCGAAGCATACATCAAGGCACCGCATGATGCACAGCAGGATTAGGCTATGTGGCATGTCCAGGATTTGGTTTTCCAACATGCAGCAGTGCGGTATGTGGCATGCGAATACATCAAAAGTATAAAGCCAGTGGGCTTATAAGCCGCTAAAGAATAGTATTGTTTATGAATGCAAGCGAAAATCGTGCGAGCAGTTGAGGTAAAGGAAAACTTTAACTGCTTAAAGTGCTAAGGTAGGGCTGCCAGATTTGCAAAATTTAGAAGTTATTGACATTACATAAATTACTGCAAAGTAAAATTTATTTTAATAAAATTTCATTCAAAAATTATATGGATTTTAAATGAATGTTTGAATGCAGCATTGCTGTCTTTGCGAACTCGAATACAACCGCCGGCTTCTTAGATTAGACTAGATTTATGGAAGGTTGGACAAGTCCCAGCACTCAGTCAGAAAGACCATTATACTACACCGGATAGATTACAGTAGAAAAAATAGAAAGACAGGATAGATACGAAGATATGGATGGTATGACGGAAAAATTGGATTGAGATCAGGTTAGGTTAGGTTGTTGGGTTGTTAGTCAGTTGAGGTCGCTCTTCCGCAAATCTTTTGGATTCATTAATGAATCTTAAGAGATCCGCAAGAAGAGAAGAAGAGTGTGAACTTTATCCAAACTGAGTACATCGCAGCACAACAGACTAAGTCTGATTCTAGAAAACGCCAGACAGCTAAAGAGAAAATGTTCTACGGTGTCGTCATTCTCAAGACAGGATAGGCGTAGGACCTCCTTGGGAGCCATATGCCGACCACAGGCGTTGTGCAGTATGACTACACCCCCAAGTAGTATCAAGTTCTTCCTACTAAATTTAAGGAGAAAGGTGGCTAATTTCCTGTTTGGTTTTTTCACAAAGCACTTGGCTACTATGCAGGAACCCAACTCAGACTCATAAAGTCATCAATCCATAGTTGAATCGATGCAGAAATGATACCTAGAAAGACGTCTGCTGACCCTATCCTATATACTCAATTTTACAAGCCCATTTCACAGTTGCTGGGCAATTGCGCATTTCACAGAATGACTTTGCAGATATTTATCTTGAAGATCAGTGGCGCTTTTATTATCAGCTAGACTAGGAACCCTCAATACGATTTCCTCGCAAAATGAGAGGATGTGGGTTCCCTTGAAAACCTGTGGTCTAATCCTGGAAAAGTGGGTTTCACGTCAACTCAGCGAGCGCTGAGATTTTCGAGATCCTTCCGGTCACGGGTGAATCGAAGGCACTCGAGGGAATTTCTGCGACCAGCAAAGCTGCGGCTCCCGAATTTTGTAGGCCTCCTTACCGAATTTTGTCGGTTAGGTATCCAGGTCCTTTCTGCAGGAACTGTTTGAAGAGTGAAGTGGAATCATTTCAGCACCTGCTCCTCAGCTGTACTGATCTCGTTGGAGTGAAATGCAGATATTTCGGCTCCCATTGACTCAGCTCTCTACGACTGCAGGTATATCAGGTTTAGTTACCACACACCTGATGAATTTTATCAGTAGCTTGAAGCAGTTGAAGCAAATGTAATTAGCCACCATTCGTTCGTCATCTCTCTCTCACACACCTTTCTCTTTTTTCCCTGTATGGTATCACAGGAGTGGGCTCTTGCTTGAGTGGGCTCTTGCTTGAGTAGCCATTTAACCTAACCTAGTCTATCCCGCTTATTATGGATATTGACCTTCAAGCTACAAAAAAACGCCTAGAGTCTAATCGCGGCAGCTAATTGAAATCAGCAAGACGGCTGATAATACCCTGCAACAATTTTATAGTCATTGTCTTGGGGCGGAATAAAACCAATATAAGATGGAAACTCAGTGATAAATATAGTAAGCCCCAAAATTTTTGCATTGATTTGTAAGCCCCTAAAGTTTTTTGAAGTTTGCTTTTTTAACTGATGCTATGTCACGCCGAAACCTCATATCATCTAAGTTCAGTGGCACCACTATAAGAAACAGCTTTGTCCATCAATTGCTGTTCCATGTCCGGCGTTTCGAATCCCTACGGGTTACTGATTGATAATCATGCGCCAACCCATTCGGCTATGGCGGCCATAAAATACTACGAAATAGGGATTTGAAATTCTCTTTCACAATTCTCCAGTCTAGAAGCGCTCTCGATTGCCTCCGTTTCACAGGTCGGAGGCAGAAGACAGCCTTTGGTAAACTGTTCTGAAGTCCACTAGTCCAGGATCACTTTCCTGGTAGTCGCTCAGCCTTTGTTAGACTGATTTGCAGTCCACTGGTCCAGGAGTAGCTTACTGAACCATTTTCCGCCAAATGTTTCGTGAGCGCCTAGTCAGTTTGTCTGTCATGCATACGAGTTCAATTTCCTGCATGAACTGAAATATTTATCAACTATAAAATCTTTGTGGCAACACTGGGCCACAGTACGTGCCGTTATAGGTATACAAGCAAATGAGTATACATACATAAATATATATTTACCAACTGTTTATTATATGCTGATACGTGCGCCGCACGTATTCTGTCTCCTCGCTGCCCAAGCATTGCTGACTCACTCGCCTGGGCTGCCTTGTAAAGATTCATCATATTTGCTTTAGAAAAGCTAACTTCCAACAACGCCAAGCAACAATAGCAACAACACCAAA